>NC_090813.1:33594673-35066283 GCF_000390325.3 Nicotiana tomentosiformis | reverse complement strand
TGAATTTTCAACTAGTATTAATTATTCACTTGCATGATCTGCGTGATAATTATTCTACGAGTTTGGACTTGGATCACATGCTTTTTTGCTTTTTGTTTTGGAAAACCAAAGCCATGTTTTACTAACCAAAACAGGGAAGTTATAATTATCCACTTTCCATTTTGAAAGCAAAATAACCAAAAGAAAACAGTTTTTGGATAAGTTAAAATTCTATAGTAGCTCTAAATAACCTTTGAGTGACATAACACTAATAATACATATAAGTTAAAATCTCGTAATAAAATGATATAAGGCACTTAAAGTCAAGTTTTTTAATAATCTGAGTCTTCTTATATATATTAACATGCTTTATCATGTAGTCTTCCGCATAAGACGGATTACTCCTTGTCATACAAATTATTTTTCGTCCAAGTTGTAGAATTTTATATCTGTTGGTGTACGCCACTATATTTAAAAATATAATTACATTGGTAGTTGCCCCTTGAAGTTAGCATATACACATTTAGAAATTGGCATGACTTGTTTATAAATATGGACAGTCTGATATTCTAATTTTCTGCAGCAAACGAAAAAAGAAGATCAATTTTGAGAGAGTTGAGAGTTTAGAGAGATGTCAGCTAACTCCACCCCAGTTCCTCTTCTTACCCCCTACAAAATGGGGAGATTCGAGCGCTCTCATAGGTACTCTGTCTTAATTTTTATCTTTTTCCTTTTCATTTTGCATGTATATTAAGCTGTATATTGTTATGAGTTGCAGAGTAGTGATGCCACCAATGACAAGGAACAGATCATACAATAATACTCCACAGCCACATGCTATTGAATATTATGCTCAAAGAGCAACAAATGGAGGATTTCTCATTTCTGAATCAGCCAGTGCCTCTGATATCTCACAAGGGTAAACACTTTAATTTCCTGTGTCTTTTTCCCTTTATGCGCTCATGTCTAAATCTTTAACGTTTTTTTTTTTATTACAGATGTTGTTAGTGTTTGTTTTTATATAGGCAGCAACTTAGGGCTACAGAAACACTGAGCAGTAAGAAAAATTTGAACTCTTCAAAATATCAACTTTTTTTTTTTGGTAATTAAAAAAGTCCACTTGCAGTAATACAAAACTTTTAATCGTAGCCGGATATATTTATTATTTATTTTTTTTAGCCGTTATACATAGATTATATATTTATTGTACACATATTATACATATATTATACTGCTATTTTTGGGTTACGCAATTAGGTGGGTGGTTATTTGGGTTGATCCTTCTATATATCGAATGAATGGAGCATTTTAGTCCTTCGGTGATGGGTTCACCCAAAATTCAATATTTTCGATGTTGGGCATAATGTATATTTGAAAATCCACTAAAATTTCAATAAATATATTATATTTATACCCATAATTTTAAAGATACAATGAGTTCAATGCTAAAAACATTAAAGGTCAAATCCATCTTATTAATCCGACGCGCCTTGAGAGCACTCAATAAAATGTACTTTAGCCCCTCTTAATTGTTAAAGAACTGGAATTAAAGCTTGTCAATTGTTCCATCGGGTCAGACTACAATGTATTAGTCTGATTTAGTGGTATTTACATGAACTATTTGAAGGGGTCCAAATATGCCTGGAATTTGGACAGAAGAACAAACAGAGGCTTGGAAACCCATTGTTGACTCAGTTCATCAAAAAGGTGGTATCTTCTTTTGTCAAATCTGGCATCCTGGCCGCATTCCCCACTCAGGCCTCGACAATTTTCTATTATTTTGGCGTGCAGGTTGGTAAATTTATATACTACTATGATTTTTTTCTTAATTAGCTTCACACTGATATATAGTAATAATACATGTGTAATGTGTTTTATATATTATATCATAGTACCTGACGACAAAGAGTATATCATGCCGACACCTCAGCAACTGAGAGCTAATGAAATCCCTCACATTATCGAAGATTTTAGGATTGCAGCCCGCAATGCTATTAAAGCTGGTGAGTTATACATTAATTACTTTTTCAGTCTTGTTGTTTATGAGGGAAATATGCATTTAATGGTGGTGAAAACTTATACGTTCGACAAAAATTGATGAATAGTCACTTGTTGGTATTGCTTATTAAATTTAGGATTTGATGGAGTCGAGATCAACTCTTCAAACGGCTTCATTATCGACCAATTCTTGAATGACCAAGCCAACGACAGGACTGATGAATATGGTGGAAGTATAGAGAACCGTTGCCGTCTTGCTCTTGAAATTATTGAAGCTGTTGTGAAGGAAATTGGAGCTGATAAAGTTGGCATAAAACTCTCTCTCTTCTCAGAACTGCACGGGGAAAAAGACTCGAACCTTGAACCTCTGGCGACCTATTTGGCTAAGGAACTCACTAAGCTCGGGGTTCTATATCTTCACGCGGTTGAGCCAAGGGAAGCGCCACGTTGCCTCGAATCCATAAGAATGGCTTTTGAGGGGACTCTTATCTCTTCTGGTGGCTACGACAAAACCGAGGGAGATGAAGCTATTGCTGAAAACTATGCAGATTTGATCTCATTTGGACGTTTGTTCTTGGCCAACCCTGATTTACCTAAGCGTTTTGAGGTTAATGCACCACTAAACAAGCATGATAGGAGTACTTTCTATATGACAGATCCAGTTGTGGGTTACACTGATTACCCATCTCTACAAGTTGCTTGTTAAGTTATTATCTTTGTGGAAAAAAAGTGGAGTTTGCTTCTACCTGATAAAAGGGGGTATTGTTATCTAAATAAAGGCAAACTAACTATTGTGTGATGTGGTCAGTACGAAGTTGTGTTTACTTTCTAGTTTGTTAAAATAAGAGATGATGATTTTACTGCCTCCTCGGATGTGGGGTATATGTCAAATTACAATGTGACTTGTATGATGTTTCTAAAGATAATCAAAGTAATGTGTGGCGATGATCCTTTGTTTGCACTCCTATGTTTCACTATAACTATACGAAAGTAGTTAATACCCAACAAATTGTTATTACAGAAGTGTGAAATAAATAAAGAAAATGTGAAAATCTGCAAAGTAAAGATCCAACTTTTAATTAGCTTCATAAACAAAAATCACAATATATAGGGCCAAAAGTAAATAGAAATCACACCACCATCATACAAAAAGCAGAGAGGTCTGACGTTGAAATAGTGAAGAATAAGAAAATAGAATTTTTACCACATCAATAGAAACACACTGAAGAGTAAAAAAGAAAAAGAAGGTTGAGAAACTCACCGGAAGAGAATATCACAGAAGAGAGAATTATTTGCTATTCCAGGAGAGACCCCAATTGTTTAGCTTTGTGTTATTAGAAAAGATATAGCTAGCTTTGATCATATATTTTCAAATTTGTTTTAAAGAATCAGAGTGAACTTTGGTTTGGAGATGAAATCGGTTTGGACATCATTTTTCAAAACATATTTTATTTTTTTATTTTTTTTGAAAAAACATGAAACGTGACTTATGCCCATAAGTTTTAAAAACTATCAAAAATACACAACAATACCAAACAAACAAACTTGCTAATCATGTATATGCATAACCTTCATCGGTGCCATTCATTATTATTATTATTATCACACACCATAGTCATGAGCATAGATAAGTTTGGCACAAAATTATTATTTTTATAATGAACTACATAATATAGTATCCTAAAATCATAACTTGATATTTTAATATCAACTGCTAATAACAGAATCACTAGCTACAACAATTCGTCAAATTGCAATAATATTACAAGATCCATCAGTCCAAAAAAAAATTATAGTAACTAGCCAGTGGATTAGTTGGGTCGTAATAGATGATGCATTTTTTAAAAAAATATAAAGTTTTGGGTAATTTTTGAAATTATTAAAAAATCCAAAGGTAATATTTTGGGCCAAAAATATGTGTAGAGCTAGTTTTGGGCTTTGAAAATTTTATTTTCAATATCTGCCAAAATATGAATAAAATTTATAAACAAACAAGCTTTGCCAAAAACAATTTGAAAAAAGCTTAGCAAAATCTATAGCAAAACGGGCGCATAGTATGAAATAGGCTACACGTGGTTTGCTGCTAAAGAGAATTATAGCTTGTTCGGCTAAGCTTGTCCAAATCCAAAAGCACTTTTTTTTAACAAAAAAAATATTTTTTTTCAAAGTTGAAGTGTTTGGCCAAACTTTAAGAAGAAAAAAAGTATTTTTGAGCAGAAGCAGAAACATTTTTGGAGAAGCAGAAAAAAGTAGTTTCTCTCCAAAAAAGTACTGTTGAGAAAAATACACTTAGAAATAGTTTTTAAAAGCTTGACCAAACACTAATTTTTGCTCATAAGTGATTTTAAAATTAATTAACCAAACACAAACTGATTCTCATCAAAGTACTTTTGAGAAAAACGCTTTTGAGAAAAAGTACTTGTCAAAATAAGCTAATTTTTGCAGGTTGGCCAAACGGGCTATTAGATGCAAGTGTTTAATGGCCAATCCAATAGGCCCACAAAGGGCACGCAATCAGAAGCCACTAAATAAACATACAATGATATAAGAATTAACCTAAATGGCTGTTCATCTAACCGTTTAAACTAAAAATATTCGGTGGATGTATAATATATTCATAATTTATTATATGTGTATATTTGTGTATCATGAATGTATAATTTATGTATATGACTAGAAAAAGTAAACAATGAATATGACCGACTATTTGTGTAAAGATCCCTTAATTTTACATCAGTTTTTTGTACATAAGCGTATTGTAACGCGGGGAACACTTTTTGTAATTGAGACTACTATACGTACAATGGTTCAATGTTGTGTTCGTAGAGCTTGACCATTTATATAAATTAGTAATATGCATTAAAAATTATTAGAATTACATATTCTTGGTAAGTTCAATTTTATTATAAGAATATACAATTTTTATGAAATTTTGAATCTGTCCTTAATGTCAATAGTATCTCGTTCAACCCTGGTTAACATGCTAGCACAAATATGAAATTATTTAATTATAAGCAATGAAGGTGCAAATAAAACTAAGAAATCTTCGATAAAATTGTGCCCGCACTACTGCCAAAAGAAAGGGAGAACCTTTAGGCACAGTGAATTCTAAATGCCCTTACATTTTTCGAAATCTCTCCGCAAAAAATTGCCCACCTCAAAATACTTTTTTTCAAACAAGAAAAACAGAGAATTTGAACGTTGTTTTTTCATTATAACAACCCTTAATTATCTCTGAGCCTTTCTCTAACCTTGTGTTTCTCTTACATACAAAATACATTCTCTCTCTTTTTCTTTTATGCATTCAGTATTCGAAATTCACTTTCTCTGAGTCGTGACATTCGAAACACACACACATATTAAGTTTTAATTTCATTTTGCCATAAGGTAATATACTTGTGAGATTAAATTTTAAAATAAAAATTACATGAGGACACTTTGTCCCAATGTTGACAGAGAAGATGGGCTGGAAACAGTACTTGAGGTGCCAATTCCAGATGAAATGTTTAAAAGCATGGGTAGTAATGCTGCACTTAGATGGCATAATATGGCAACCTGGATGAAAGCTCAAACATCTGATAAATGGTCTTCCCCTATTGTTGCTGCTCGTTATAATGAACTTAGTTTCCTCCTTTACATGGTTGGATCTCCTCTTATCCCTTTCCAAATTCAATTGGGCCAATCCGTTAATCGTCCCGTCAAGCATTCTTCCATTGTAAGACAGGAATTCTTCAAGCTTTAATGTTTTCACTTAATTATACCTGCGCATTTTGATTCATTGAGTTGTAAGTAGATAACATATGCATTCTCAATTTAACAAGGCAAACGGATCGTAATTCAGGCCTAATGATTTCAGGATTCTAGTCTTTTAAGTTACTGAGTTCTAAAATAATAATTTATCATTTTTAATGAATTTCTTAGGTATATACATAGTTTGGACCAAAGTAATTGGGTTCGGCCTAACCCGTAACCAGCACACTAGCTTCGCCCCTAGATCCTATGTTCAATGTGTTCAATTGCCGGTATTTTCTGACACGAAACATAGATATATACGTAAAGACCATTAAGATTTCAGCAAATATTAAATTTTGAACTCATCATTTCAGAAGTACAACATGTTCAGTGCTAAAAATTATAACGGTTGAACATATAAAGTGCAAATAATAGATCTTTCGTTCAGCCTGAAATAGAGATTGTCAATTTTAAGATAAATTTGGACCTAGAAAACATGCATGACAGCCAGCTCCAAATCTAGAGTGACAAAAAAGGACCACATTTACCATTCTACCAGATCAATAAGTACTCTGAGTTATACTTGAACGCACAAAAAATTAGACCACATTTTACCATTATAACCAAAATTATTAGTAATCTGAATTATTCTTGGTTTTTTCTTTGAAATCTTATTTGGAATGGACATATATGCAGGAAGCTTCAACAGCTAAATATATATTGCAACAATACATAGCAGCAACAGGGGGGCAACCAGCACTAAATGCAGTGAACAGCATGTGTGTAATTGGGCATATTAAAATTACTGCATCTGATTTCCATCAAGGTGATCAAAGTGTGAAGGTGAGAAAGAGTGACGAAAACGGAGGCTTTGTGCTTTGGCAAAAAAACCCTGACCTTTGGTGTTTAGAATTACTTATCTCAGGATGCAAAGTAATTTCTGGTAGTAATGGCAAAATCTCATGGAGACAATCATCTAATCAACAAAGGCCTATCTCTAAGGGTCCGCCCAGACCTCTCCGCCGTTTTCTGCAGGTCTGTCAGTGTATATAACTTAACTTAACTTAAATCTGTTGATTAATTATATGGCAACCTAGTAATAGAGCTAAGGGCTAAATGATTTGCCATTGTTGTAGGGACTAGATCCTCGGTCTATAGCAAACTTGTTCGCGAATGCAGTATGCATAGGAGAGAAGATAATAAATGATGAGGATTGTTTCATTCTCAAACTTGATACAAACCAATCAGCTTTAGAGGCACAAAGTGGTCCAAATTATGAAATACTTCATCATACAATATGGGGATATTTTAGCCAAAGATCAGGCCTAATGGTCAAGTTTGAGGATTCCAGGTTGCTAACAGTTAAGACCAGCAGAGACGACGAAGGTGTATTCTGGGAGACAAGCACAGAATCTGTTATGGAAGATTATAAATATGTTGACGGAGTTAATGTTGCACACAGTGGTAAAACTTTTGTCACAGTTTTCAGATATGGAGAGCACTCTGCAAACCACAAGAGGCAGCTGGAGGAGAGATGGAAAATTGAAGAAGTAGATTTTAATGTTGGACGTTTGACAGCTGATTTCTTCATGCCACCTTCTGATTTCAGCAAAGAACGGTCTGGGGTTTAGAGAAGAGAGTTGAAAGTTATATTCTTGAATCAATTAAGACAATTTTGCAGTATATAAACAAACAGAAAGCTTTTTCTCCTGTCAAGAAAGTCTAGCACTACTAAATTGAGCAGTATAGATAGAGAAATTTGTCAAGTTTTTTTATTTATAATTAGAGGATTACTTGTGTAGAATGTCAGTGATATCAAGCTTGCCAATTTACTAACTCTATCAAATTCCTCAACCATATGACAACTGTTTTCCTCTACATGTAGTCACCTTAAGTTTCTTACATACAGAAAATTAAAACTGAAAGTATCTGCTACCACTTGTTGAACACTACCTCATCTACGATAAGAGGCAGGCAAATATAGGACGAGTTGTGTGGGTTTAATTGAGTACATTATTTTCTACTCGAACTATGTTTACATATACAAAAGGTATTTTAAGTGTATATATCATAAGATCATTCATTTTGATTCGCTTCTGTCTATGAATCTATAGTCAATATCCCACCCAGGCAGTTGAAGGTCACAGTTACTATTCAAAAAAAAAAAAAAAAAAAAAACCTTCAGGCTCATGATATTATTCCGTACAAAGATATAACCCTTTCTTCAATCCTAACCCCAAAATATGTCAATGAGTTTTGGTCAGAACTAACATCTAATCAAAACACAGTAGGATCATCTTGTATAATAAGATGCAGTTTCAAATGCAAATGCTTCAATCTGCAGCTGTCAGCGACAACATATATAGTCGTCCCCATCCATCTCAAAAAGAGTATTAAAGGTTAACGTTTATCCTACACTGGAAACTAGGAAAAGGAAGATGAAGGAAAAGTAGGAGGAGAAAAAAGAAAAGGAAGAGAAAATGGACAAAAGGTTTTTCTTTGTGGATAAACTATAGATTAATTACAGGGATTAATTTGATATGAATGAAATTTTGGACTCCGATTATAATGATACTTG
The DNA here is from genome assembly GCF_000390325.3 of Nicotiana tomentosiformis. NCBI lineage: Eukaryota > Viridiplantae > Streptophyta > Magnoliopsida > Solanales > Solanaceae > Nicotiana > Nicotiana tomentosiformis. Next base: position 35,057,996 of record NC_090813.1, on the reverse strand, counting down.
CTCATCATCTTTAAAAGCTCTTCAAATATATCAATTTGTGATAAGTCAGACTTTACACTTGATTTATTGTTATTCTCAATTTTTGATAGGTAAAAAGAGTTTGTTAAATCATACCCAAGGACATCAACGATTTCTACAGTTGAACGAGCAGATATACATTAATTACACCCTGCCTATTTCAAACACTACTACTTTCTAAAACAGTATAGTAAATAACACAGCGCCATCCTTTATAAGAGGAGTTGAACTACTAATACTGCTAGCCAATGCACAGACCGGTGGTCATGGCCTGATTGGTGTCTACCCATAAATACCCTAAGGCAAAAATTATATGTTTAACCACAACAAACCAAAATGAAATTCCTGTTCCCTTGCGATTTCACATCATCAGTAAAAACAAGCGAAAAATCAATCTATGGAAAATGTCTTCCAGTGCAAAACTGTAGCAACAACACCAGATTTTTCTTTTCGCATGAATTAATCCAATCATGATACTGTTTGAGTTTTTCACCAATATGTGCTTTCATTAGGAAGACAGGAAAATAAAGGAGAAAAAAATTACAAGTATCAAAACCTAAATAGATACATCGTTTTGTCCTTACAGCAAAAATGCAATGCATGTCAGTGTAATCTTTTCCCAAATGCTCCCTTCGTCAATCCCAGACAGCAGATGGCATAAATCACAATTTATCGTGTGTGAAAAAGCGGCAACCACGCAAATGGGGGGTTCTTGATTTCTCCAAGTCATAACTTTCTCCCTGTTGCAGTTGTTTGTTCGCTCTTCGTTTGCCTTAGACTTAATTCTCGTATTCCCTGAAATAGTTTAAAATGAGATCAAACATAAGTCAATTACAATCGCTGCACATGTTAAAGGAGCAATCACAACATAACAAGAATCTGGGAGAAGCAGGAGTTCAGGATCGGAGAGAGAAGAAAGACAACTTAGAAAGACCACCTTATATATATCTGTACTTTTGTTTCTTGGTTTCTCTCTCTAAAATTTAAACAAAAGACAACCCGAAATAGTGGCAGAATTCAGTGAACAGATTCATCTGCCACCTTCAGCTTCCAAGAAGTTGCTCTCCCACAAACTTCTTTTTAATGGAATTCTATATTAATGAGGAAGACCTTACTGTTTTGATTCAATTACAACGAATCCAGTGCTACCTAAGGTTGTTGCATCTGCCCATGCGTTGTGCAAATGTGTGCATGTTCATTTTTGAGACAGATAAAAATAGAGATCCAGCCATAAAGAAATGAAGAACCTTATTTCTCAAGCCAATGTTATTGGCCTTCTGAGAGGGAAAAACACAACATCTTACTATCCATCACCTGTCAAGCTTTGGGTGCATTACTTTCAGGCATTTATGCTTCATACCAGCTGATTTGACAAAATAAGTTGCAGAAAGATATACCGATCGTATCACTGTGTAGTTAAATAAGAAGTAGCTGTACATTTCATGCACGCAGCCCTATAGGAGGCAAAGAGAACTTTATTCAACTATTTATTTATTTATTTTTGATAAGGAGAACTTTCAACTTTTATAAGGAGCAATGAGAAAATTCACAGGCTTGACGGGAGAAAAAGAAGAAATAACACAAGAATGGGCGAACCAAAGTCGAACAGAGAACTGTGCTATTATCCAGTCCAATCAGCTCGAAAACTTCCTCTCAGTATCAATGACCCTGGAAACTCCATGTCTCCATCTTACACGCCAGTAGACAGCACTAGCAACCAACACCACTGTCACATGCTCCAGGCCCCTTTGGTTACGTGTATCATGAGGAACAGGAGGGAATTAACTGGGAAAGGTAAGAAGTTTGTAAAAGGATCTTTTAGAAAACAAGAAAGCCTCCATCGTCTCCTAGACATCACATAAATTTTAAGGAAAACAAAAGGCAACAAAGAGATAGGGAAAGAGAAATGGAGAGAAGAGGCAGAAGAGGACAAGTTAGCATCTTGTCTTTCTTCATGATCACCGCATGTCTAGGGCCTTCATTTCCTGCCTAACTCCTGTATCCCCCAGCAGGAATGTGAATTTGTGGAACTAGCAATCCAAAGAGTTGATGCTTGAGTAGAGCTGGCAATAGGAGCTGGAAGCAGTTGACCTGGTTGATAACTCCATATTGGGTGCATGTACTGATCAATATTTAGATAGTTGCAACGTGGCATTGACTATTCAAGTTAATGGGGTTTATTGCTATCAACATTGCCTGCTTATTTGCTTTCTGATAAAGTGCATGATGAAAATTTGGTGAAGATGGAGGACAATCTCTTTGAGTAGTTTTGGTGAGAATGGAGGTCGCAAGTGATGCCTCAAAAAGCAAGGAGTTTCAGCAGTATCGTATTTATCAAATTTGTTACAGATATTCATGTTTATTTACCCACCAAGTATGTTCAAATGGTATTATTATGACCATAGCTATCCAAACGCAGTTAAAATTTTACAGCAGAAAAGTTAATAGACATCTCTTTGAATTAAACTACATGCACTACTTCCAGAGCCTTGAGATACACAACTGAAAAGCACAAATAATGATGATACAAACTTTTATCACTTCTGTCTAGCAGAGCTATCAGAAAGCATTGCATTGCTCCATTTTGGAACTAGCTTGTAAGCTGGAACATTGAGTTTACTAGAGGGAAAAGTAAGACCTTGAAGAAATCTGAACTGCTCCTTCGCACATCATACTGTTGCGTTACAGAAAAGAAAAATTGAAGCACACAAAACATCCCGCTAAGAACTCTTTCCAAAAGGAAAACCCATATTTCTATCTGAAAATACTCAAAGTCCATCATTTCCTAAAGATGTAATTAAATTAACACAAAGATCAAGTTCTACACTAGGAAAAACTTAAAAGTGAGAAGGCACAACAGTGTACAAATGGAACAAACCAGTTTCTAACTTGGTCGTAATTAAATTACTTCCGTAATTTGATAGTGGAACCTCGTGTTTACATTGCAACCCATTATAACTGTAAACTCTCTATTGCATCAGCACAAAAATTTAACTGAAGTGACCTGAAAAGCTGCTTGTATCTTGTGTGTACTTTTGGCTGAAACTCCTCCGTGTCCTCACATTATAGTTCCGGAAAGAAAAATCCAATTGAAAAGAGGAACCAAATTAGTTTCTAAAGTAAGATTCTCTCTTTTTTTGCATCCAAGGATGTGGCCTAGAGGTCAATGAAGCGGGAGTAGAACCATGAGGCACGAGGTCTCCAGGTCAACAACCCAGTGGAGGCAAAAAAAAATACTAGGTGATTTATTCTTATCGCCTAAACCTTGGTACGAGTTACCCGGTACCTGTGTTGGGTGGGAGGCTGGTGGGAGGTAGCAGGTGAGCGTAAGCTGGCCCGACACCACAGATAAAAGAATTTCTCAACCAAAATTCTTAACTTATCTAGTTATCTAATAAAACACCCCCAAATCGCCAACCTAAAATGTCAAAAGTTAAATCACGAGTTCATAGCCAAGGCTGACCACGGGGAAGAATTGGATCAAAGAGAAAGGGACAGATAGAGAGAGCTAACCGATGAATGGAGAGGTGGCGATTCAATAGGAATGTAGCGTACAGACATCTTAGCGATCTCAGAAATGGCATCTTCGGAAACTCCAGGAACGTCACTTGTTAACTCCTCATATGCCGCCTCAAATGCTTCCTGCCAAAACTTTGGCATTTTGATCCCACGGCTGTTTGTATATACATCCCACATATGCTTCACTAACTTCTCCCTTTCTTCCATTTCCTGCCCAAAAATACATATAATTTCCGTCAAAACGAAAATAGGAGAATTTGTAAACAATGAGGGAAAAAAGTAAAGGGGAAATATGTACGGACGAGAACGTCGAGATCTTCGGGGAGAGGAATGTCGATATTATCGGAGATGGCGTTGAGGTTGCCGGCGGACCAACGGAGAGTAACAGTTCCGGTGAGCATAGACCAAAAAGCTAGCAATAAAATAGCGGCAAAAGCCCAAAACTTGTAACGACCTCTGCCGAAAATGGCGGGATAGGAGGAGGAAGTTTCCTTCTTGGAAGTTGTGTACGATGATGATGAAGGTGCCGTCGGCGTTGATATGGGAAGGGCATCGTCATCCTTCATTTCAATTTTCAACTGCGCAACGAATGTGGTTTTTTGTATTTTCTGTTACCCTTCCTTTTATTTATACGTTTGGCTTATTTGAATTTGTTTTTTACTTTTTGCATTTTCAGAGTTCAATCTGAACAATGTCGAGTCGATGGGATAAAATGGATTCTCTGTTATCTTAGTGTGCAGCGATTATCTATTGTGAGGGCCACCACTTCTTTTGTTGTAATTTGGCCGATATTGCAAAAATCTTCTTTTTAAATACAATTTTGTTATAAAAATATTATATTGTAGTTGTTCATTTATTACTCCGATATAGATAATCTTCCTGAAAAAGATTATCCGTTTAGTACTTTATTGAAATTTATTTACAAGCAGTTAATTCATGCAGGTTGCAAGCAACTCAATAAAATAACTTGCAGCAGCTTCTTATTAAACAGGCAGATTGCGAGGAGCTCATGTGTGATGACCCAAAATGTCATCTTTAAATTTAAAAATTAATTCTGTGTTCTAAGACCTCGAAAAGCACTATTTATCCTTCCTCGACTTGCGTGCACAGTCCATAAAATTTTCCGGAAAGTTTTCAGGTGAAAAATGGATTAAAATGTGAATTAGAGCTTTAAAACTCAACTGAGTTGACTTTGGTCAACATTTTGAGCAAACGGATTCGGATCAGTGTTTTGATAATTTTGGTAGGTCCGTATCGTGATTTGGGACTTAGGCGTATGCCCGGAATCAAATTCCGAGGTCCCTAGCCCGAGATATGGAATTTTGATGAAAAATTAAAAGTTTAAGTTCAAATAGTGACCGGATGTCAAATTATGTACAAACGACCCCGGAATAGAATTTTGAAGATTACAACAGCTCCGTATGGTGATTTTGGACTTAGGAGCGTGATCGGAATTTTATTTGAAAGTCCGTAGGATTCTACTTGAAATGCCGAAAGTTGAATTTTTGGGAAGTTTGACCGAGAGGTTGACTTTTTGATATCGAGTTCGAAATCCGATTCTGAAAATTTTCATAGCTCAGTTATGTCATTTATGACTTGTGTGCAAAATTTGAAGTCATTCCGAATTGATTTGATGTGTTTCGACACAAGATATAGAATTTGAAAGTTCAAAGTTCATTGATTTTGATTTGAGGTGTGATTCGTCGTTTTGATGTTGTTTGATGTAGTTTGAAGCCTCGACTAAGTTCGTATGGTATTTTGGGACATGTTGGAATAATTGGTTAAGGTCCCGAGGGTCTCGGGTGGATTTCGGAAGGTAAACGGAATGGATTTCGGACAAAGTGCTGGAAATTTCTGTTTGCAGCAGAAATTTCTGTTGCAGAAATTCCGTGCGTGGAGCCAAGTTTGGAAGCTTATATCTCGCAATGCATAAGGAATCAGAAAATGTGCAAAACATGAAAGTTGTAGTCGTTGGATTATAGGTTCCAGAAAGTTAAACTATGCATTATTTGGACATTTGTACAGAAAGTTATGATGGATTGAATGAAGGCTGGTAGAGCAGTTTCGCCAGAAATTTCGCCAGAAATTCTGATGCATGCAGCCGACTTTGGGAGCTAATATCTCACAATGTATAAGTAATCAGAATAATTGCAAAACATGTAGTCGGTGGATTCTAGTTTCCAGAAAGGTAAACCATTTATCATTTGGACATTTGTACATAAAGTTATGATCAACTGAAGTAAGACTGGTAGAGCTGTTTCTGGTGGACTTTTAGTGACGAAAAATGGACTTTTAGTGACGGATTGGCAGAAACTTAAGGACCAAAAATGGTCATTTCATTCATTTCGTTTTGGATTTTTGGAGCACGATTCTTGGGCGATTTTGGGCGATTTTCACGGGAAAACATTGGGGTAAGTGTTCCTTATCCTATATTGATTATATTTCATGATTCCATACTCATTTACATCATGAATCCGTGAATTTATGGATGAAAAATCAAGATTTTTGCAAAATCTTCCAAAAATAAAAATTTAAGATTTGGAGGTCGAGTTATTATCGGATTTTGGTAAAATTGGTATGGGTGGACTCGTAATTGAATGGGTTGTCGGATTTTATAAGTTTCGCCGGATTCCGAGATGTGGGCCCCACGGGCAAATTTTGAGCTAATTTCGGATTTTAATAAAAATGTAATATTTTCTTATAAAAGTGATTACTATAATTTTTGTTGATTGTATCGAATTAATTATGACTAGATACGAGTCGATTGGAGTCGAAAATTCGAGAAAAAAGCATAATACTTGGTTAAATTGGAGCAAGTCGAGGTAAGTGACTTGTCTAACCTTGTGTGGGGGAAATTTTCCAAGAATTGGTATTGATGTGATTATTGAAATGTGTTGAAAGTCGTGTGCATGAGGTGACGAGTGTGTACACGGGTTAATTTGCGAAAGATTATATTTTTAAATTGTGTAGATCACTGTTGCGCATTTATTAAATTATTTTATTTTGTTATATTCTTCATCATTGATGTGAGATATATACTTTAAATTTGTTTGATCTTTTCTTACTAATTGTTTTACCTATTTAGTTGAAACTTGGTTTCTTTTATTCTGTGCATTATTTGATGGTTGATTTTCTTTAAATTAAATATTATTAATATGAAGTATTTGACATTTTTAAACTTGATATTGAAGCAACGTAGTAAAGATTTTGAAATATTATTTTCCTAAATTATTTACTCCTGAATATTTTTATACTCATTGTGAGGGAGCCGTGAGCTCTTTATTATGGAAGAATATTATTGATGAATTATTTTGGCATGAACCGTGAGCTCTTTATTGTGGCAAACTATTATTGATGATTTATTTTGGCGTGAGCCGTGAGCTCTTTATTGTGAAAAAATATTGTTGTTGAATTATTTTGGCAAGTTAAATTATTTGAGCACTTGAGGTGCAAATTGTGATATATTGTGATATTGATACGCATGCGGTGGTATAAGATCTGGGTGTTGAAACGCATGCGGTGAGATAAGGGTGGCTTGATACGCGTGGCTAGTAGGGGAACTACTAGAAGTCATGCGGTGTGATAAGGGCGGCTAAAACGCGGGATGCTATTTCGGGGAAAATATTTTCTTTAAATAAATTGTGAAGGCTCCCGCGGTGATATAAGGAAATAAGATATTGTGAATTTATTTATGATTTGGGACTACGAGGCGGTACCTCGGGAGTGCCCTTGTTGATATTGATTTATGGCCGTAGTTGCCTTTGATTATTATTGTGATTTTCATAAAGTTGAAGGAAATTCTATTTTGATTTCCACGAGATATTATTTGCAATTATTTGGTGTCATTAAATGTGACATACTATTTGATTCATTTTCGATGTCATTTTATTTTACTACATTGATAAATATTTTACCATGACATTATTATATTCCAGTAGGGCCTCACCTGACCTCGTCACTACTCTACCGAGGTTAGGCTTGGCACTTACTGGGTACCGCTGTGGTGTACTCATACTACGCTTCTGCACATCTTTTTGTGCAGATCCAGGTACATTTTACCAGCCTAGACGTCATTGAGTTACCTGCGCACGGAGACTTCGAGGTATATCTGCCAGCGTCCGCAGACTCCAGAGTCCCCTTCTATCATTTTATGTTGCTTCCTTATATTTTATTTAGACCTTGACATATAGAGACATTGAGAATAAATTCTTAGAAGCTTGTGACTTATTTCTACCGGGTTTTGGGAGTTGAAATTGTTTGAATTGTAGTTTATTTATTTCAGATATTTATTATTATTCCGCATTGATAGGCTTACCTAGTCTTAGAGACTAGGTGCCATCACGACATCCTACGGAGGGAATTTGGGGTCGTGACAAGTTGGTATCAGAGCACTAGGTTCATAGGTGTTATGAGTCACAAGCAGGTTTAGTAGAGTCTTGCGGATCGGTACGGAGACGTCTGTACTTATCTTCGAGAGGCTACGGAATTGTTAGGAAATATTCACTTCTTTGACTCCTTATCGTGTGGCATTGATTTAGCTTGAAATATATATCTTATATTCCTTTGTATCCACTCGTGTATGACATTGTACACTCGGTATCAGTTGTGCGTCGACGGTTCGTAATGCCTTATATGGACTATGAGGGAGCCAGAGATGCTCAAACATTGCCTCAACGTGTGGTTCTGACTGAAGATGCGGACGTATTGAGAGATCACCTAGTGAATCATGTGGGGGTGCAACGGATGTTGGCGTCTGGTTGATTTATACAAGCTGTGAAGGTTATTATTGTGGATCATCGGATATTGTCACCTATGACTTCACGCCGTCCACTACCAATGGGTGGATTGCGGGGTCATGTATTATATTAGTTTTGGCCTGAAATGTATATTTGTGATACTGAAAGGTTCCCTAAAATTTACACATGTTTAAAACCTGAGATTTTGTAGAGGATAAGGTTGGGACTTGCGGTATGTCCGCCTCCTTAATAATCATGTACTTCAGTACCAAAGGAGTTATAGAAACAACTCTAAATTTCCAGAAGGTCTACTCAGTGTGGACGTCACGGTTGCGGATTTTGGGGTGCTTCGGAGGAAGTACACTTGTTGATGAGAGTCTGGACTATGTGGTTCGTGACATGATTTGTTTGTATGGAGCTCTACTTTTGTGATCGTTGTGTATAAATAGGGGTAAGGGTTACCCCAAAGAAGAATCTAAGAGTATGTAAGGAAATTGGCCCGCTCAACAGTGTTGAGTCAGCATAACAAAAGAAGAAATTTGCCTTGGGAGATATAATTCTCCACCGGTGTTCGTGGAAAGCCTATGAAGAGGGCAGACCAACCAATGCAACACCGCCCACTTGGCTCAGTTCTCAAAAACGCTTTTGAAAGAGTTTGTTTCCTGGACTCTCCGTAATGCGTGGCGCATAGGGTATGAACGGTTACGTCAGGTCATCATTGACGGTGTCAGAATATGCCATCAAGTTCAACAAGTTAGCCCGTCATACTCTTACTTCGCTTCCTACAGCCAGAGGGCGAGTCCACAGACTCATTAAAGAACTCAATTATGATCGTAAAATTTTGTACGACTCGGGAGCTATAAGCTGATACTTCATTTATGCTAGTTGTACAAATTGCCAAAATATTAGAACGTGTTCGGGGTAAGGAAAAAGGAAACTAAGGAGACCAAGACGTCTCGAGGTTCTGGGGGATTCAGTGGATTCTACTCTGCAAGTATAAATCATTATGGCGGGGGCTCGGGCAGTCGGCCAGCCCATTACGCACATCGGATTACTCGGGGTGCTCTAGTAAGTTCTTTTAATGCACCACCGACATGAGTTCCTACAATGGTTATTCCAGTTATCTGCACAGACTCAATATGAGCAGCCTAACTCGCAAAAGGGTTGTTATGAATACGGTGATACTAGGCACATCATGAAAAAATTATCCCAAACTTAGGAGAGACATATTTCATCAAAGCACTCAAGCTACGTGCCCCATTGCAGTTACTACACCACCCACACGACCAGTTAAGGGTGGAGGACAGACGGGTAAAAGGCGTCCTAGAGGTGGAGACCCAGCCGTTGATATATTTATTTTACGGTATGGCAGAGGTCGCTTCATCAGATGGTGTCGTTACAGGTACAACCTCGATTTATTATAAAGGAATAATTTCCTTAAGTTGATTCGGTTCTCAATATCGAAACGAGTCTTCCTATTGTGCTCCACTTATGAGTGAGCTTTATAATTCTATAATTTACTTATGTGTTTACCCCTGTTGGGAGATTTTATGGAGATAACTACGCCTATCATTTCGTGTTGGTCATTAATAAGAGCTGCGAGGCTAAATGTGGCTTTCTATTACTCATTTCGGTAAATTTTGATGTAAATTCCAAATAATTAATTACAAATTGTGAATTATATGCCTTACCGGTATGAGGTTCATTATGTGTTGTGATTTGGTGTAACCGAAATTATTTAAAAGGAGAAACTGGAAATTTTCAATTGGCACAATGTGCATATTACTTGTGATTCAGAACCGAGGACGAGATCCTCGCATTTTAATATAAACTAATATGTTTAAATCAGGCTACGAGCTGCGGTGGAAGTTATATAAGAACGAGATCCTTGTGAGGAAAATTCTTGTGTTTAAGTTCTCTCTTGTGAATTTTAACTTGTACTATAGTACTAATAGGGAGTCATGCCTGTTAGGCTTATTTGAAAATTCTATATGAAATTCTCTGTGCATACTTGCCAATTTTGTGTTGTAATTATTGAGTTTTAACCTACGAGGTAGGTTCCCTCCTAGGTGACGTTAAAGGTGACTCGTTAATTCGGGTAAATAATTATGAGGTCTTCATGTCTCGTATCTCGTTATCATTATTGTGAAGGTTTAAAACGAGATTTTTGTTAACATGAAGTTAATTGACATTTTTGTAATTGATTATGAACAACTATTAAGACAAGATTGACCCAGAAGGGTGCTCCGTTCATATGGGCCGAGGAATGTAAGGAGAGGTTCCAAAAGTTCAAGACAACTTTGACTATAACCCCAATGTTGGTATTACCTACAGGTTCAGGATCTTATATTGTGTATTGTGATGCGTCGCGTATTGACCTTGGCGCAGTGTTGATGCAAGACGGTAGGGTGATTGCCTATGCATCCAGACAGTTAAAGGTTCATAAGAAGAATTATTCGGTATACGACCTTGAGTTAGCAGCTATTGTTCGTGCCTTGAAGAGTTTGGCTCCATTATTTGTACGGTGTCCATTGTGAGGTCTACACCGATCACCGAAATCTACAATATCTGTTTAAACAGAAGGATCTTAATTTGCTGCATCAAAGATGGTTGGAGTTGCTTAAGGATTATGATATCACCATTCTCTATCATCCTGGGAAGGCCAATGTGGTGGCCGATGCCTTGAGTCGTAAGGCGGAGAGTTTAGGCAGCTTAGCATATTTACCGGTAGCAGAGAGGCCTTTGGCCTTGGATGTTCAGGCCTTGGCCAACCAGTTTGTCAGTTTGGATATTTTCGAGCCGAGTCGAGTTTTGGCTTGTGTGATTTCTCAGTCTTCTCTTTATGATCGTATCAGGGAATGTCAGTATGATGACCCCCATCTACTTGTCCTTAAGGGCACAGTTCAGTACGACGATACCAAGGATATTGAAGATGAAGATGTATTACGGATGTAGGGCATGCTATGTGTGCCAAATATAAATGGTTTTCGTGAATTGATTCTCTAGGAGGCTCACAGTTTGCGGTACTCCATACATTCGGGTGCTGTGAAGATGTAGCAAGACTTGAGACAACACTATTGGTGGAGGCGGATGAAGAAAGACATAATGAAATATGTAGCTCGGTGTCTAAATTGTCAACAAGTGAAATATGAGCATTAACGACCGAGTGGATTGCTTCAAGAAGTTAATGATTCTAGAATGGAAATGGGAGAGGATCACTATGGATTTCGTTGTTGGGCTCCCACGGACTCAGAGGAAGTTCAATGCAGCTTGGGTGATTGTGGATAGATTGACCAAGTCAGCTCATTGCAATCCTATGATGACTACCTACTCTTCCGAGCAGTTGGCTCGAATCTATATTCGCGAGATTGTCCGATTTCACGGCATATCGGTATCTATCATCTCTGACCGGGTTATGCAGTTTACATCACGGTTCTAGAGGGCAGTACAACGTGAGTTGGGTACTCGGGTAGAGTTCAGTACAACATTTCACTCTCAGACGGACGAGCAGTTCGAACGCACTATTCAGATACTGGAGGATATGCTTCGTGCGTGTGTGATAGATTTTGGGGGTGCTTGGGATCAGTTCTTACCACTTGCGGAGTTTGCTTACAACAACAGTTACCAGTCAAGCATCCAGATGGCTCTGTATGAGGCCTTGTATGGTAGGCGGTGCCGGTCTCTAGTGGGTTGGTTCGAACCAGGCGAGGCTAGACTTTTGGGAACAGACTTGGTTCAGGATGCCTTGGAAAAAGTTAAGTTGATTCAGGATCGACTTCGTACAGCCCAATCTAGACAGAAGAGTTATGCGGATCGGAAGGTTCGTGATGTTGCATTCATGGTTGGTGAGCAGGTATTGCTCCGGGTTTCGCCTATGAAGGGTGTGATGAGGTTCGCGAAGAAGGACAATTTGAGCCCTAGGTATATTGGGCCTTTAGAGATTCTTGAAAGAGTTGGAGAGGTGGCTTACAGACTTGCGTTACCACCTAGTCTCTCTGCAGTTCATACGGTATTCCATGTTTCTATGCTTCAAAAATATCATGGGGATTCGTCTCATGTGTTAGACTTCAGTTCGGTTCAGTTGGACAAGGATCTATCTTATATTGAGGAACCAGTGGCTATTTTAGATAGGCAGGTTCGAAAGCTGAGGTCAAAGAACATTGCTTCCATGAAGGTTCAGTGGAGGGGTCATCCGGTCGAGGAGGCGACTTGGGAGACCAAGCATGATATACGTAGCCGTTATCCACACTTATTCACAAGCTCAGGTACTTTTTCTAACTCCGTTCGAGGACGAACGTTTGTTTTAGAGGTGGAGAATGTGATGACCCAAAATGTCATCTTTAAATTTAATAATTAATTCTGTGTTTTAAGACCTCGAAAAGCACTATTTATCTTTCCTCGACTTGCGTGCACAGTCCATAAAATTTTCTGAAAAGTTTTCAGGTGAAAAATGGATTAAAATGTGAATTAGAGCTTTAAAACTCAACTGAGTTGACTTTGGTCAACATTTTGAGCAAACGGATTCGGATCAGTGTTTTGATAATTATAGTAGGTCCGTATCGTGATTTGGGACTTAGGCGTATGCCCGGAATCAAATTCCGAGGTCCCTAGCCCGAGATATGGAATTTTGATGAAAAATTAAAAGTTTAAGTTCAAATAGTGACCGGATGTCAAATTATGTGCAAACGACCCCGGAATAGAATTTTGAAGATTACAACAGCTCCGTATGGTAATTTTGGACTTAGGAGCGTGATCGGAATTTTATTTGGAAGTCCGTAGTAGAATTAGGCTTGAAATGCCGAAAGTTGAATTTTTGGGAAGTTTGACCGAGAGGTTGACTTTTTGATATCGAGTTCGAAATCCGATTCTGAAAATTTTCATAGCTCAGTTATGTTATTTATGACTTGTGTGCAAAATTTGAAGTCATTCCGAATTGATTTGATGTGTTTCGACATAAGATATAGAATTTGAAAGTTCAAAGTTCATTGATTTTGATTTGAGGTGTGATTCGTCGTTTTGATGTTGTTTGATGTAGTTTGAAGCCTCGACTAAGTTCGTATGGTATTTTGGGACATGTTGGAATAATTGGTTAAGGTCCGAGGGTCTCGGGTGGACTTCGGAAGGTAAACGGAATGGATTTCGGACAAAGTGCTGGAAATTTCTGTTTGCAGCAGAAATTTCTGTTGCAGAAATTCCGTGCGTGGAGCCAAGTTTGGAAGCTTATATCTCGCAATGCATAAGGAATCAAAAAATGTGCAAAACATGAAAGTTGTAGTCGTTGGATTATAGGTTCCAGAAATTTAAACTATGCATTATTTGGACATTTGTACATAAGGTTATGATGGATTGAATGAAGGCTGGTAGAGCAGTTTCGCCAGAAATTTCGCCAGAAATTCTGATGCATGCAGCCGACTTTGGGAGCTAATATCTCGCAATGTATAAGGAATCAGAATAATTGCAAAACATGAAAGTTGTAGTCAGTGGATTCTAGTTTCCAGAAAGGTAAACCATTTATCATTTGGACATTTGTACATAAAGTTATGATCAATTGAAGTAAGACTGGTAGAGCTATTTCTGGTGGACTTTTAGTGACGAAAAATGGACTTTTAGTGACGGATTGGCAGAAACTTAAGGACCAAAAATGGTCATTTCATTCATTTCGTTTTGGATTTTTGGAGCACAGTTCTTGGGCGATTTTGGGCGATTTTCACAGGAAAACATTGGGGTAAGTGTTCCTTATCCTATATTGATTATATTTCATGATTCCATACTCATTTACATCATGAATCCGTGAATTTATGGATGAAAAATCAAGATTTTTGCAAAATCTTCCAAAAACAAAAATTTAAGATTTGGAGGTCGAGTTGTTATCGGATTTTGGTAAAATTGGTATGGGTGGACTCGTAATTGAATGGGTTGTCGGATTTTATAAGTTTCCCCGGATTCCGAGATGTGGGCCCCACGGGCAAATTTTGAGCTAATTTCGGATTTTAATGAAAATGTAATATTTTCTTATGAAAGTGATTACTATAATTTTTGTTGATTGTATCGAATTAATTATGACTAGATACGAGTCGATTGGAGTCGGAAATTCGAGGAAAAAGCATAATACTTGGTTAAATTGGAGCAAGTCGAAGTAAGTGACTTGTCTAACCTTGTGTGGGGGAAATTTCCCCTAGAATTGGTATTGATGTGATTATTGAAATGTGTTGAAAGTCATGTGCACGAGGTGACGAGTGTGTACACGGGTTAATTTGCGAAAGATTATATTTTTAAATTGTGTAGATCACTGTTGCGCATTTATTAAATTATTTTATTTTGTTATATTCTTCATCATTGATGTGAGATATATACTTCAAATTTGTTTGATCTTTTCTTACTAATTGTTTTACCTGTTTAGTTGAAACTTGGTTTCTTTTATTCTGTGCATTATTTGAAGGTTGATTTTCTTTAAATTAAATATTATTAATATGAAGTATTTGACATTTTTAAACTTGATATTGAAGTAACGTAGTAAAGATTTTGAAATATTATTTTCCTAAATTATTTACTCCTGAATATTTTTATACTCATTGTGAGGGAGCCGTGAGCTCTTTATTATGGAAGAATATTATTGATGAATTTATTTTGGCATGAGCCGTGAGCTCTTTATTGTGGCAAACTATTATTGATGATTTATTTTGGCATGAGCCGTGAGCTCTTTATTGTGAAAAAATATTGTTGTTGAATTATTTTGGCAAGTTAAATTATTTGAGCACTTGAGGTGCAAATTGTGATATATTGTGATATTGATACGCATGCGGTGGTATAAGGTCTGGGTGTTAAAACGCATGCGGTGAGATAAGGGTGGCTTGATACGCGTGGCTAGTAGGGGAACTACTAGAAGTCATGCGGTGTGATAAGGGCGGCTAAAACGCGGGATGCTATTTCGGGAAAAATATTTTCTTTAAATAAATTGTGAAGGCTCCCGCGGTGATATAAGGAAATAAGATATTGTGAATTTATTTATGATTTGGGACTACGAGGCAGTACCTCGGGAGTGCCCTTGTTGATATTGATTTATGGCCGTAGTTGCCTTTGATAATTATTGTGATTTTCATAAAGTTGAAGGAAGTTCTGTTTTGATTTCCACGAGATATTATTTGCAATTATTTGGTGTCATTAAATGTGACATACTATTTGATTCATTTTCAATGTCATTTTATTTTACTACATTGATAAATATTTTACCATGACATTATTATATTCCAGTAGGGCCTCACCTGACCTCGTCACTACTCTACCGAGGTTAGGCTTGGCACTTACTGGGTACCACTGTGGTGTACTCATACTACGCTTCTGCACATCTTTTTGTGCAGATCCAGGTACATTTTACCAGCTTAGACATCATTGAGTTACCTGCGCACGGAGACTTCGAGGTATATCTGCCAGCGTCCGCAGACTCCGAAGTCCCCTTCTATCATTTTATGTTGCTTCCTTATATTTTATTTAGACCTTGACATATAGAGACATTGAGAATAAATTCTTAGAAGCTTGTGACTTATTTCTACTGGGTTTTGGGAGTTGAAATTGTTTGAATTATAGTTTATTTATTTCAGATATTTATTATTATTCCGCATTGATAGGCTTACCTAGTCTTAGAGACTAGGTGCCATCACGACATCCTACGGAGGGAATTTGGGGTCGTGACATCATGCAGACAGCTTATAAGCAGCTCAAGAAAAGCCTCGCAACTACTTCGTAAAAAGCCTCGCAGTTGCTTCTTTCTTCTATAAATAGAGGAGTTTTCAATTCATTATGTACATCGGTTTGAAGTTGAATAATATATTAGTCTCTCTATACTTGTTTTTGATTTATTTACTTTATAGTCTTTATTTTATAACACGTTATCAGCACGAGACTCTGCCATCTCAAGCAAATAATTTGAAAGTGTCAGAGGTACGAACTTTCTTTTTCTAAATAATATCAAATCTTTCTAAACTTGAATTTGTAGCCCTGGATATATCGGGCAAAGCTACATGTCTTGGGTGCTTGATACTGAAATTCATCTTGATGTGATGGGCCTGGCAGATACCATCAAGGATAAAAATTAAGCATCAAACCAAGACCATGCCAAAGAAATGATATTCCTACGCCATCACCTTGATGAAGGCTTGAAAATGGAATATCTCACTATTAAAGATCTAGTTATATTATGGAATAATTTGAAAGATAGATATGACCATCTGAAGATGGTCATTATTCCACAGGTACATTATGACTGGACTCATTTAAGGCTACAAGATTTTAAATCTACCAGTGAGTATAATTCTGTTATGTTCATAATTATTTCTCAATTAAAATTATGTGGTGATAATATTACTGATCATGATATGTTGGAGAAAACTTTCACCACCTTTCATACATCGAATATGCTCCTGGAGCAGCAATATCGAGAGATGAGATTCAAAAAGTATTCTGAACTTATTTAACATCTTATTGTGGCCGAGCAACATAATGGGCTATTAACGAAAAACTATGAAAGTCGGCCTACTAGTTCTTGTCCATTCCCTAAAGCGAATGAAACAAACTTACACCAAGCTAAGCGTGGAAGAGGTCGTGGCCCCAGTTGTGGTCATGACCGTGGTCGGGGAAGAAACTCTAAGCATGGTAATAATAATGCACCAAAGAACCCTCCTCACCACCAGCAGTGGAAAAGGAAGGAACAAAAGCATGAAGCGGTGCAAGCAACGAATGCAGAAAATGCATGTTATAGATGTGGAGGAAAAGGGCATTGGTCACGTACCTGTCGTACGCCAAAGTACCTGGTTGAGCTTTATCAAGCCTCCCTAAAGAAGACAGAGAAAAATACTGAAGCAAATTTTATTTCTGAAGATAATTTAGACTTCATGCATTTGAATGTAGCTGATTGCTTTGCACTCCTAGAAGGAGAAACAAGTCATGTGATCGGTGATGAATCTATAAAAATTTAAATATTTTAATTTTTGTTGTTTGTATTAGATAGTATGGTTATGTAATTGATGTGCATAAATAAAAGTTGTGCTTTGATAATGATGTTTACTATAATATTTATTTTGTTTATGTCATTTTGGACAATATGGATAATCCTCAAATTATGTTTGGATCAAAAACCAGTCATGAAAATATTTGTGTAATTGATAGTGGAACAACTCATGCCATATTCAAAGATCGGAAATATTTTTCTTATTTGCATAGGGAAAAAGCCAATGTTTCTGTAATTTCTGGTAATATAAGTTTGATTGATGGTTCCGGAAGAGCTAATATATTTCTGTCTAAGTGAACAAAACTTATTATAGACAATTGTCACGACCCAATTTCCCCTCCGTTTGGGTATCGTGATGGCACCTAGGCTTAGGGACTAGGTAAGCCTAACATTAATTGAAACAACATTATTAAATAACATCTAACAATTTGAAATAGAAATCTCTTAAACTTTACAATTTCCAAAACCCGGTAATACAAGTCATAAGCTCTACAAAAGTGTTTGCTAGAAAGCTTCTAAATACAACTGTCTAGAAATAAGAATAAATAGTACAAAATAAAAACTTGAAGGTGACTTCGAAGCCTGCGGGCGCAGCAGCAAGTTTACCTTGAGTCTCCACAGCAACAACCCGCACAGCTACTAACGAAAAATACCTGGATCTGCAAAAAAATGTATAGAAATGTAGAATGAGCACACCACAGCGGTGCTCAGTAAGTATCAAGATTAACCTCAGTGGAGTAGTGATGAGGTACAGTAAAGACACTCACTAGTCAAATAACCTGTGTCATACTAAAATAATCGAGAACAGATAGCAGTGATATAAACAGTAAGGCACCAAGAACACCACAATTATTACTCCGATAAATAAGAAAGAGCACTAGTACAACCAATTAAATAAGTCTTTCACATAAGAACCCTACAAATAAAATACCCTCAAAATATATATTTCTTTAAATAAGTATCCTTCGAATATAAAACTCTTTCAAATAAATATCTTTAAAAATATAATTCTTCAATTTACAAATCACCCTATGACACCTCATTTCATAATCATCAAATACGGGTCTCAACTTACCTTTATATTTTTACAGCACCTCGTGCCCATATTTCTATGACAACTGCACGGACTATTCACGTGCCAATAATATCAATGTATATAAGATCCACATGGTCAATTTATTCCCAAAAAGGTAAGTTTAAAATTTTTAAATCAAGTAGGAAATCAACAAAAGAATGAATTTATTTTAGAAAATCATTTGGGTGGAGAAAATAACATTTCAATAAAAATGAAACACCTGATAGTTGCTGATTTGGATGTGAAACTTATAAGAATTAAAGCATAAAATAATTTCTTTTATTCAAAACAACTTAAGCTTAAAAATTAGTAAAAACTAGAAACACAAATCCTCAGAGTCTCGTACAAGAGCCAAAGCCAACACATTACAACAAGGAATACAAACACACAATAAAATCAAATAATACACCACGGAAGAACACAAGGATTTATATATCACGGAAAAATAATATAACCAAAGGCAAGTGCAATCATAGAAAATATCAACAAAACGAGCACTCCCGAGGTACCACCTCGTAGTCCCAAAAGTAAATATGCAATATCAACAATACCCCCAGGCCATCACAAATCAATCATCGACATAGCCCACCTTGTCTCGCCACGTGTGCAATAATAAAGTAAGTGCCCGCCTTATCTCGCCACACGTGCATAGTAATGTTCCCACCTTGTCTCGCCACATGCGCAACCCAATATATATATATATATATATATATATATATATATATATATATATATATATATATATATATATATATATATATATATATCCCGCCTTGTCACGCCGCATGTGCAAATATCAATGGTAATAATAGCACGGCAGAAACCTCGTGCAAACACCCGAACAAAACTTCCCAACAAAATAACGTGCCAATATCACATCTCATAAACTGCACCTCAAGTGCTCAAATATTACAACATATCATTGATTTTCACATCAAATGCTCGATTATTACAATTTATCACAGATTGCACATCAAGTGTTCAAATATTATAATTTGCCACAAAATTCAATAATACATAAATTTTCATAATAAGGAGCCCGTGGCTCGACCATAGTGTGCACAAAATTTTAACAAATATATCCAGGAGTGAACAACTCAACAAATAATATTTCACATAAAAATCAAAGTGGCAATCCCGCCAAATCATCATATAGAAACAAAACCAAAAAAATAAGAATTTAGGCAAGACAACTAAAGGATTTAATAAGTACCAATAATTTCCCATTTAATACATAAGGCGTCTAAGGATTTTTAACCAATGTAATTTGCACATATAACCCAAGTACGTACTCGTCACCTCACGTACTTGATTTTCAATTGCACAAATTGCACATACGACTCAATGCCGAAGGGGTAATTCCCCCACTCGAGGTTAAGCAAGACACTTACCTTTTTGAAGTTAGGTCGATATTCCAATAGCCTTCTTGCTTGAATTGACCTCCGGATAGCTCAAATCTATCCAAATTAATTGTATAACTTCATTAAAATTCATCGAAAACAATTCCGGATAATAATACGTCGACTTAAAATTTTATTCCAAAAAGTAAACAAAAGTCAATGCGGGACGCACTTCTCGGAACCCGACATAATTTTTACGAAATCCGAACACCCATTCCGATACGAGTTCAACCATACCAGTTTTATCGAATTTCAATAATAACTCGACCTCCAAATCTTAAATTTTTGTTTTTGCAAGATTTTATAAAAAAAATTGATTTCTTCCCTTAAAATCTGAATTAAACGATGAATATAATAATAGATTCATGAAATATAATCACTTTAGGATATAGAACACTTACCCTAACCAAGCTTGTGAAGAATCCCTCCAGAATCGCCCAAATCCGAGCTCCAAAAATCCCAAGACGAAAATGGTGAAATGACCATTTTTAGTCCTTAACATTCTGCCCAGTTTGCGCACCTGCAAGGGGCCTTTCATATATGCGCTTTCGCAGAAGCGACATCAACTCCGCAGAAGCGGACGACGAAAATGCTGGGCATCGAATCTGTGATCCATGTTTCGCAGGTGCGACTGCGCACCTGCACTCCCCTTTTCGCAGAAGCGACTCAACAGGACTGCCCCATGCATCGCAGAAGCGACCTTCAACCTCGTAGAAGCAGCTCCGCATCTGCGATTAAATCTCCGCAGATGCGGATACACCAGAACACTGCCCAATACCAGCTTTTGCCAAATTGTTCTGATTGATCCAAAGCTCCTCCGAAACTCACCCGAGCCCTTCGGGACCTCAACCAAAAATACCAACACATCCTAAAACACAAAACGACCTTAATAGAGGCTTTAAACCACGCCAAACAATGCCGAAATTACGAATCATGCATTGAATCAAAATTTGAGTTTTCAAATCTTCCAACTTCTATATTTTGCGCCGAATCGTATCAAATCAATCCGAAATGACTTTAAATTTTGCACACAAGTCATAATTGACAAAATGGAGCTTTTATCATTTCCAGAATCAAAATCCGACCTCGTTATTAAAAAATGCACCCTTCGGTCGGACTTTCCAAAATCTTCTATTTTTCAACTTTCGCCAAAATGCATCGAATTATCCTACGGACTTCCAAATCCGAATCCGGACATACGTCGAAGCCCGAATTCACCATAAGAAGCTATTGACATCTTTAAAATTCTATTCCTAGGTCGTTTGCTCAAAAGTCAACTCTCCGGTCAACTCTTTTTATTTTAAGCTTCTAAATTAGAGTTGTTCTTTTAATTAAATTCCGAATCTTCCGAAAATCAAACTCGACCACACCCGCGGGCCATAATACATATTGCGAAGCTGCTCGAGACCTTAAGTCACTGAACGGGACTTAAATTCTTGAAACGACAAGTTGGGTCGTTACATTCTCCACCTTTTAATCAAACGTTCGTCCTCGAACGTGCTAAGAATCTTTCTGAGTATATTCTTGCACACATACTTGTGGGCGATTCTACATTCCTGCAATTTAACACGGGTCCGACAACACCATCTCGATTGAGATTATTTCTTTTCTCCATTCTTATAAGCTTTAGAGAAAAAATCCCTAACTCTCCAATCATTTCTAAAATGCCTGATTTTCTTTCCTTCGGCACACAGTATTAGTCTCAACTGGCTATAGAAACTCATGCCTATGCATACATCAACTATCTTGATAGTGTTGAAGTACTTCAAAATTTTTCTGCGGTGTTTCATTCTTCCCCGCTTAGGATCATTCGTCCTCAAACACATAACATAATTTGTCTCTTCTTTTGCACGTCTCAATCCCCCAAACTTTTACTAACTCCCAAATTTTTCAGAAATTTCGGCAGAGTCTCCCCTGTAATTGGGCCTAACCACCTGCCAGAGTAACACCAAAATAATTCCTACAACACATCTGCAACCCAACAAAACACCACAAGGTATATATCAATAACATTAATCTCTGCATTGCATTATCATAATGATATCAGGACATGAAGCACACCATATGTATGCTCATCACCACATTTCTGGTCTTAAAAGCTGTTCATAATTAATTCCAACATCATCAATTAATCTCATATTAACCATCACCTCGTTTCGAATTTTCACAACACTGACAACAGAACGTGAGGCGTGAAGACCTCATGATTACTTACTCGGATTAATGAGTCACATTTAACTCCACTTGGGCACTTACCTCATAGGCTAAAACTCAATATTTACAGCGCGAAAATGGCTGCATATACACAGAAAATATACAAGAATTATCAAATAAGCCTAACAGGCATGACTCCCTATTAATACTATTGTACAAATTAAATTTCACAAATGGAGAATTTAAACTCATAAATAGTTCACCACAAGGACCTCGTCCTTATATAGCTTCCACCGTGGCTTGTAGCTCGGTTTAAATATTTTACGTCATATAAAAATGCGAGGATCTCGTCCTCAACTCCGAATCACAAGTATTTTGCACATTGGGCCAACTGAAATTTTCAATTTCCTTTCTTTCTTCTTTTTAATATATTTCATAAACAGTTTTCACAACACATAATGAACCCTCATACCGGTAGGGCATATAATTCATAAAAATTGGAATCAATTATTCCGAAACATATTAAACCCACTGTAATGAATAACAAAAATTAATTTTGGACTTATAGCCCTCAATGGTGTACAAAAATAAAATGATAGACACGGGCTCACATCTTCAAATTCCCAACAGGGATAAACATATAAGTGGGTCACAAATTTACGAAGCTCACCCATAAGTAGAGAATAATAGGAGAACTCACCTTAATATTCAGAACCGAATCAAATTAAGGAAAATATCCTTTTATAATAAAAATCAGGACCGTACTTGTAACGACACCATCTGGTGTATTAGCCTCAGCCAAATCATAGTGATTAAATCAACGGGTCGGGTCTCCACCTCTTAGGCGTCCACTACCCGCCCGTCCTCAACCTCTATCTGATTGTGCTCGTGGAGTATCAACTGGAATAAAACTTGTAGTTGGAGTGTTCTGATTAAATCCACCCCTCCCAAGTCTGGGACAATCTCTCATGACATGCCTAATATCACCACACTCATAACAACCCCTCTGAGGTCGCGGCTGCTTGTACTGAGTCTGTGCCGGATAACTGGAATAACCACTGTAAGAATCTCGTATCGGTGGTGCACTGTAAACTGGAGCACTCTGAGTAATCTGAGGTGCAGACTGAACTGACCGACTGCTCGAGCCTCCGCTATAATGTGTTCTAGCTGAAGAGTAAAATCCATTGAACCCTCCAGATCTTCGAGACCTTTTGGCCTCCTTAGACTCCCTTTCCTCGCCTAAAACACCCTCAATCTTCCTTGCAATCTCCACTACTTGTTGAAATAGAGTATTGATTTGCAATTCTTGAGCCATGCATATTTTAATATCATATTCGAGCCCCTCAATGAATCTGCGGACCCGCTCTATGATTGTAGAAACCAAGATAGGTGCATAACGGGCTAACTCACTGAACCTGATAGCATATTCTGACACTGTCATAGTGCCTTGACGCAACCGTTCAAACTTTGTGCGCCCGCATCTCGGAGAGTCTGGGGAACAAACTCTTTCAAGAACATTTCCGAAAATTGAGCCCAAGTTGGTGGTGTTGCATCGGCTGGTTTACCTTCTTCATAGATTTGCCACCACCGATACGCTGTGCCTCACAGTTGAAATGTAGTAAAGGCAACTCCGCTCACCTCCATAATACCCACGGTGCGGAGAATACGGTGAAAAGTTTCTAAAAATCTTTGGGCATCCTCTGTAGTTGTGCCACTGAAAGTAGGCGGACTATACCTCTTAAACCTTTCAAGTCTCTTTTGTTCTTCTTCTGATGCCTCGGGCCTGACCTCAGGCCGAACCGGAATAACAGGTTGTACCGGTACTATACCTGGAACCTGACCAATGTGAACCTGCTGCTCTGGAGTTACTCTGGCTGCGACATGTGCTCCTCGTTGGCCTCTGCCCCTAGCGACATCTGCTCCGGGGGTAACGTTATCAGCAACTGCGGCTCGTGTCCTCACCATATGTGAGAGAATGGAATGATAAAAGTTCAAACTTCGAGATCAATGAACTCGCATGATGGAATGAAAGAAGTGAGATTATCCTAATAGTTCCGTAGCCTCTCGAAGATAAGTACAGACATCTCCGTACCGATCTGCAAGACTCTACTAAACTCTTTTATGACTCGTAGCACCTATGAACCTAGAGCTCTAATACCAACTTGTCACGACCCAATTTCCCCTCCGTTTGTGTATCGTAATGGAACCTAGTCTTAGAGACTAGGTAAGCCTAACATTAATTGAAACAAGATTATTTAAATAGCATCTAAAAATTTGAAATAGAAATCTCTTAAACTTTTTAATTCCCAAAACCCGGTAGTACAAGTCATAAGCTCTACAGAGTATTTGCTAGAAATCTTCTAAATACAACTGCCCAGAAATAAGAATAAACAGTGCAAAATGAAAACTTGAAGGTGACTCCGAAGCCTGCGAATGCAGCAGCAGGTTTACCTTGAGTCTTCACAGCAACGACCCGCACAGCTACTAACAAAAAATACCTGGATCTGCACAAAAATGTGCAGAAGTGTAGAATGAGCACACCACAGCGGTGCCCATTAAGTATCAAGAATAACCTCAGTGGAGTAGTGACGAGGTACAGTCAAGATACTCACTAGTCAAATACCATGTGTCATACTAAAATAATTGAGAACAAATAGGAGTGATATAAACAGTAAGGCAGGAAGAACACTACAATTACTACTCCGACAAATAAGAAAGAGCACCAGTACAACCAATTAAACAAGTCTTTCACATAAGAACCCTTCAAATAAAATACCCTCTAAATATATATTTCTTCAAATAAGTATACTTCGAATATAAAACTCTTTCAAATAAATATCTTTAAAAATATAATTCTTCAATTTACAAATCACCCCGTGACACCTCATTTCATAATCATCAAATACGGGTCTCAACCCACCTTTATATTTCCACGGCACCTCGTGCCCATATTTCTATGACAACTGCACGGACTATTCACGTGCCAATAATATCAATGTATATAAGATCCACATGGTCAATTTATTCCCAATAAGGTAAGTTTAAAATTTTTAAATCAAGTAGGAAATCAACAAAAGAATGAATTTATTTTAGAAAATAATTTGGGTGGAGAAAATAACATTTCAATAAAAATGAAACACCTGATAGTTGTTGATTTGGATGTGAAACTTATAAGAATTAAAGCATACAACAATTTCTTTTATTCAAAACAACTTAAGCTTAAAAATTAGTAAAATCTAGAAACACAAATCCTCAGAGTCTCGTACAAGAGCCAAAGCCAACACATTACAACAAGGAATACAAACACATAATAAAATCAAATAATACATCACGGAAGAACACAAGAATTTACATATCACGGAAAAATAAAATAACCAAAGGCAAGTACAACCATAGAAAATATCAACAAAAAGAGCACTCCCGAGGTACCGCCTCGTAGTCCCAAAAGTAAATATGCAACATCAACAATGCCCGCAGGCCATCACAAATCAACCTCCGACATAGCCCACCTTATCTCGCCACACGTGCATAGTAATGTTCTCACCTTGTCTCGCCACATGTGCAACACACACACACACACATACACGCACGCACGCGCACGCACGCGCACACACACACGCACACACACACACGCACACACACACACACACACACACACACACATATATATATATATATATATATATATATATATATATATATCCCGCCTTGCCATGCCGCATGTGCAAATATCAATGGTAATAATAGCACGGCAGAAACCTCGTGCAAACACCCTAACAAAACTTCCCAACAAAATAATGTGCCAATATCACATCTCATAAACTATATCTCAAGTGCTCAAATATTACAACATATCACTGATTTGCACATCAAGTGCTCAATTATTACAATTTATCACAGATTGCACATCAAGTGTTCAAATATTATAATTTACCACAAAATTCAATAATACATAAATTTACATAATAAGGAGCCCATGGCTCGACCATAGTGTGCACAAAATTTTAACAAATATATCCGGGAGTGAACAACTCAACAAATAATATTTCACATAGAAATCAAAGTGGCAATCCCGCCAAATCATCATATAGAAACAAAACCAATAAAATAAGAATTTAGGCAAGACAACTAAAGGATTTAATAAGTACCAATAATTTTCCATTTAATACATAAGGCGTCTAAGGATTTTTAACCAATGTAATTTACACATATAACCCAAGTACGTTCTCGTCACCTCGCGTACTTAATTTTCAATTACACAAATTGCACATACGACTCAATGCCTAAGGGGTAATTCCCCCACTCGAGGTTAAGCAAGACACTTACCTTTTTGAAGTTAGGCCGATATTCCAAAATAGCCTTCTTGATTGAATTGACCTCCGGATAGATCAAATCTATCCAAATTAATTGTATAACTTCATTAAAATTCATCGAAAATAATTTCGGATAATAATACGTCGACTTAAAATTTTGTTCCAAAAAGTCAACAAAAGTCAACGCGGGACGCACTTCTCGGAACCCAACATAATTTTCACGAAATCCAAACACCCATTCTGATACAAGTTCAACCATACCAGTTTTATCGAATTTCAATAACAACTCGACCTCCAAATCTTAAATTTTTGTTTTTGGAAGATTTTGTAAAAATCTTGATTTCTTCCCTTTAAATCCAAATTAAACGATGAATATAATCATAGATTCATGAAATATAATCACTTTAGGATATAGAACACTTACCCCAACCAAGCTTGTGAAGAATCCCTCCAGAATCGCCAAATCCGAGCTCCAAAAATCCCAATACGAAAATGGCAAAATGACCATTTTTGGTCCTTAACATTATGCCCAGTTTGTGCACCTGCGAGGGGCCTTTCGCATCTGCACTTTCGCAGAAGCGACATCAACGCCGCAGAAGCGGACGACGAAAATGCTAGGCATCGCATCTGCGATCCATGTTTCGCAGGTGCGATCGCGCTCCTGCGCTCCCCTTTTCGCAAAAGCGACTCAACAGGACTGCCCCATACATCGCAGAAGCGACCTTCAACCTCGCAGAAGCAGCTCCACATCTCCGATTAAATCTCCGCAGATGCAGGTACACCAGAATACTGCCCAATACAAACTTTTGCCAAATTGTTCCGATTGATCCAAAGCTCCTCTGAAACTCACCCGATCCCTTCGGGACCTCAACCAAAAATACCAACACATCCTAAAATACAAAACGAACTTAGTCGAGGCTTTAAACCACGTCAAACAATGCCAAATTATGAATCGCTCATTGAATCAAAATTTTAGTTTTCAAATCTTCCAACTTCTATATTTTGTGCCGAAACGTATCAAATCAATCCGGAATGACTTCAAATTTTGCACACAAGTCATAATTGTCTAAATTGAGCTATTCTCATTTACAGAATCGAAATCCGACCTCGTTATAAAAAATTCACCCTTCGGTCGGACTTTCCAAAATCTTCTATTTTCCAACTTTCGCCAAAATGCGTCGAATTGTCCTACGGATTTTCAAATTCGAATCCGGACATATGTCGAAGCCCGAATTTACCATACGAAGCTATTGACATCATCAAAATTCTATTCCGAGGTCGTTTGCTCAAAAGTCAACTCTCTGATCAACTCTTTCTATTTTAAACTTCTAAATAAGAATTGTTCTTTTAATTAAATTTCGAATCTTCCGAAAATCACCAATGAAGGTTGGAATTGAATCCCCTGCCCTTTTAGAGCGTATACATGGGGATATGTGGACCTATTCACCCACCAAGTGGGTTGTTTAAATATTTTATAGTCTTAATAGATGCCTCTTCAAGATGGTCTCATGTGTGCCTACTATCATCTCGCAACCTGGCATTTGCAAAGCTATTAGCTCAAATAATTCGATTAAGGGCATAATTCCTAGATTATCCTATAAACGCTATTCGCCTTGATAATGATGAAGAATTCTCATCTCAAGCTTTTGATGATTATTGTCTATCAGTTGGGATAAAAGTTGAACATCCTGTGGCTTATGTTCATACTCAAAATGGCCTTGTAGAGTCATTTATTAAACGCCTGCAATTGATAGTAAGACCACTACTTACGAAAACAAAATTGCACACTACTATTTGGGACCATGGTATCTTGCATGCAACATCACTTATTATTCCCAGACCGACACATTATAATAAATATTCTCTGTCACAATTAGTTTTTTGTCATGAACCAAATATTGCTCATCTACGAATTTTTGGATGTACTGTATATGTGCCAGCAGCACCACCGTAGCGCAGTAAGATGGGACCCCAGAGAAGTTTAGGAATATATGTTGCGTTTGAATCACCCGCTATTATTCGCTATCTTGAACCATTGATGGAAGATTTATTTACTGCTCGATTTGCAGATTATCGATTTGATGAAATAAATTTCCCACAATTAGGAGGAGAGAAAAAGAAAATCAAAAAAGAAATTGTGTGAAAAGTTTCATCATTATCTCATTTTGATCCACGTTCCTCTATATGTAATTAGGAGGTCTAGAAGATCATCCATTTACAGAATATAGTAAATCAAATGCCACACGCATTTAGTGATTTGAAAAGGATAACTAAGTCACATATCCCTGCAAAGAATTTGCCTATCCGAATTGATGTCCCAGCAAGACCCTCTACTAGCATGAGAGCTAGTGAGCCTAAAGCATGCCTGAAGCGTGACAAGCCTTTGGGTTCTAAGGATAGAAATCCTAGGAAAAGAAAATCGACAAATGATCAAAATGATACTATGAAGGGAAGTCCTGAAGAGACCCAATATCTGATTAGTTCTGAGATTCCTGAAGAAATAAATGAACCCGAGACTCAAGTGAGCGAGGAACTTTTAATAAGTTCTACTGGTGAAGGGATTAATTTAAATCAATCTAAAACATTGGTAGATAATATTTTTGCATATAATATTTCACTTAACATTATGCAAGATAGTGAGAATCTTGAACCCCGATCTGTCGAAGAATGTCGATAAAGATCTGATTGGCCAAAATGGCAAGAAGCAATTAAATCATAATTGAACTCACTTGTTAAAGGGGAGGTCTTTGGACCATTAGTCCAAGCACCAGCTGGTATAAAACCAGTTGGTAGTGGGGTTTTGTGTGAAAAATGAATGATAACATTGAAATTGAAAGATACAAGGCTCACTGTGTCGCACAAGGATTCTCACAATGATCTGGAGTCGATTTTGATGAAACATATTCACATGTTATGGATGCCATAACATTTTAATATCTCATTAGTTTAGCCCTACATGAAAGGCTTGAAAATACATCTAATGGATGTAGTTACAGCTTATCTGTACAGTTCACTTGATAATGAAATTTACATGAAAATCCCTGAAGGATTTAAAATTCCTGAAGCACAATCGATATCTCAAAAAATGTATTCAATCAGATTACAAAGAGCTTTATACGATTTAAAGCAACCTGGGCGCGTGTGGTATAATCGCCTCAGTGAATATTTGCTGAAAGAAGGTTACATAAATGATGTTATTTGTCAATGTATTTTTATAAAGAAAATGGCATCAAATTTTGTTATACTTGTTGTTTATGTTGATGACAAGAGCTCCAAAAGGCAATTGAATATCTTAAGAAAGAATTTGAGATGAAAGATCTTGGAAAGACAAAACTTTATCTTGGTTTGCAAATTGAACATTTAGCAGACGGGATCTTTATCCATCAATCCGCCTATACAGAAAGAGTCTTAAAACGCTTTTACACGGATAAAGTGTTCCCATTGAGTACACCAACGGTTGTTCGATCAATTGAAGTGAATAAAGATCCGTTTCGACCTCCAAAAGAGGATGAGGAACACCTTGGTCCTGAAATACCCTATCTCGGTGCAGTTAGTGCACTTATGTATATTGTTAATGCTACAGGGCATGATATAGCATTTTCTGTTAATCTACTATCAAGATATAGTTGTAACGACCTGGCCAGTCGTTCCGAGAGTTATAGCCATGTTTCCCCATTCCTGCTTCTTTATGTGTTGTTCAGTGGTGTTGAGTTGTATCGAGTTGGTAGTTTTGGGTCCGGAGTAGTTTTGGAGTGAAATAAACACTTAGTCTCTTAGTTAGAAAGTTAAGTTAGAAAAGTCAACCGGAAGTTGACTTATGAGTAAACGAATTCGGATGTGGATTTTTATGATTCGATTAGCTTCGTTGGATAATTTTAGACTTAGGAGTGTGTCTGAAATGTAATTTGGAGGTCCGTGATAGAATTAGGCTTGAATTGGCGAAAGTTGGAAGTTTAGAAGTTCTTTGGCTTGAATCCGAGGTTGATTTGGTGTTTTGGTGTTGTTTTGGGTGTTCCGAAGGTTCGACTAAATTCGGGTAGTGATATATGACTTGTTGGAATTATTAGTTGAGGTCCCAAGGGCCTCGGGTGAGTTTCAGATAGGTTTGGATTGTGTTGCGATCGTTTTTCTTATGTTTCGACACCGTTTCTTCAAGCATAAATGACATCATCTTGAACAAATGAGCTCCGATTTCCCTTTTAATTAAAGCATTAGATCCGTATCGTAATTATGGACATGTAGCAAAAAGAATCGTCGAATTTGGACATCGTATGAGGATTTTATGGTCATTTTACTAAAATTGGGTTGCCAGATTTTTCAGATTACTTACGCAATTGCCACTGACGGCGTATGTAAAAATCTGCACAATTTGCAAATATTTAAACCTACATATCTTCTTCATTATAAGGTCAAATTGAGTGATTCAAAAGCCTAACATGACTAAAACTTCACAAGGAATTCATTGGAGGCATAAAAAGCAAGTTTCAGGATCGTCTGTCATGAGAAACGAGGCAGAATATCTAGCAATAAAATATATAAAACGAGGGTTTGTTCATTCGGTCATATTTTGAGTTGGGGAGCTCAGATTTGGGCAATTTTGACGGCGATTTTCACCATAAGGATTGGAGTAAGTGTTCTCTACTGAGTTTTGGTTATATTTTATGAATCCATCTTCGTTTTTGGGATTTTATTGATGATTTCAAAGTGAAATTGAGGGAGTTAGGGTTTGAGTTTTGGAGAAGTGAAGATTTGAGGGACCAAACGGAGTCCGATTTTGATAAATTTTATATGGTTAGACTCGGGAGAGGACGTGGTTTATTATTATTTAATTTTTAACTGATTTCAATACGTGGGCCCGGGGCCGGGTTTGGGCCGGTTTCGGAATTTTGGCATATTTTGTAGTTTTTATTGTGGAATTCGATTCGTTAGCCTATGTTGATGGTATTAATCTGATTATGGTTTAGATTTGGAGTTTTTGGAGACCGAGTCCAGAGACGAGGGCATCCCGCAGTAGGATTTTACGCTATTAAGGTAAGTAACAGTTCCAACTCTGGCTTTGAGGGTATAAATTGTAACACCCCGAAAAATTTTGAAGTATTTTAGTGTAAAGCCCCATAAATTTTGCAAGTGAATTCAAGGTTTCGTGGTGCCGGAGTAGGCTTACGTGTTTGAGGATGGTAATGCACCAGAAAGTAAAGGAAAATATTTGGCGAAAAAGCGCGTCTATGCGGTCCATTATGCGACCGCATAATCACTCTGCGGGCCGCATAATGGCCACAGAAGTGAGCAGGAGAAGGGCCAGTCTGGGGGCAATTATGCAGTCGACTATGCGACCGCATGACTGTTATGCGGTGCATTATGCGATCGCATAACAGTTATGCGGACCGCATAGTGATCGCATACACGGACAACTTTTTGATCGTTTTGGTCTGTAATTATGCGACCGATATGCGATCCGCATATCCATTATGTGATCGCATATGCAATTGCAGAACCTGTTTCGGAGCTCCATTTTTGGGTTTTTAAAACCCGATCCTACTTCGTTAAATACACGCAAAGGGTCATTTTTGAGCAAAAATTCTGATGTTTTAGAGAGAGAGAAAACCCTTGGCTAATTATTCATCAAGTCTTGCTCAAATCTTGGAAGATTAACAAGGAAAACCCATAAGTTCTTCATCTAAGAGGTAAGGTTCCATACCCTAGTTTTCAATTTCAAATTTGGGTAGAAGATGGTTGATTAGGAGTATGATTCATGGGTATGAGATTATTATTTATACATGCATGTACCAATAAGAATTGTGGGAAGATAGTTGAGCTGAAATAAGTAAGGATTGGGTTGTGGAGTGAAGGAAATCTTGTAGAAGAGCCTTGTAGTTAAATTTGCACACCTAGTGTTTGATAAAATGCTCAAAACAGCTGAGACCATGAATATCTTCCTAATTATAGTTCAATTTTGTTATGTCTCAAAATAGATCGGGATTGCTAAGAATTCCGGATCATTCTAGAGTTAAGGAAGCTCGATTGAGGTATGTTGGCTAAACTTTCTGTCTTGGAATTGAATTCCATAATGTTTCCGTAAGTTTCAAAGTATGGGTTGCGTATTAAAAGGTTATGGCTTTGAGTCATGTTTCAATGAAAGATAGTATGCCAAATTGTGTGAGAAAATCTCAATATTCTTAAGACTCTTAATTGCTCGTATGTGTACCGAAAGTCTTGATTTGGAAATGTCTTGTTGTTGATAATCTATAAAGATGGTTGGAAGTGAAATAAGTTAACTGGGGATATAGAGTGTGGCCAACATGCCAAGAATTTAAGTTATGATTGTGTCTAGTAGTGCAAATTATTTGAGAAGATGCGATAAAGAATATGAAATGAGCCTCGACTCAACTGTGTTAAAAGTGATTTGAAAAATAGAATTTGCCCAAGAGTTTTTGTACTGAATTCATGCCCATTAGTGGCTGCTTTAACTAATGTTTTGCTTTATAAATATATCTAGTGTGATTCGAGTTCTATATACTCATGTGTTGAATTGGTACATTGTCATTGCTAGGGAAGAGCATTGTAAGAATAAATGGAATATTGATTGTTTATGATTTTCATGTGCGTTTCTATTGTTGGATGGTATGCCTCATTCTTTGGGAAGAAACCATTTGTGTTTGAAGTTTCCATTTCAAATGGATTTGAAGTATATGATTTCTGAAATATCCTATATGTTGATACTTGATGGTGATATTTGAAATTGAAAGAGGTGAAAGTGTGGAATATGAAATACGGCTATCGTGCCAGGAATAAAGAATCTTGTGAATGGCCTAATGAGCCAAGGAAATATTGCCGTTGTGAATGACTGGAAATACTAATGAGAATTTATACAATGTGAAAGATGTTGAGGTGAGTACAATTGTATTTATGATATTTCTGTTTGCAAATCAAATCAAAAATATTTTTGGGAGCATCATTAGCAATACCGAGGAAGGGTGGGTCATAAGGCCCACGCCTGAAACTACGCATGCCGGTGTAGGGGTGGATTGTGATTATTCCCCTTATTTGGGATGAAATTGGAACCTTTGGGAAATTATGATATTATTCCCCTTAATTGGGATGAAGCTGGAACCTTTGTGGATTGGAAAAGTCAACCCGCACGGCATATGTGGGAAGGCGGCCTAGCTGATCGGGTGGAGATCAGACACCATATTGCGCATATGGTGGTACTACTCTTGGTAACAACTTTCTTTCGCATCACATGTCAAACCACATTGTTCGTGGGGAGATGGCCTAGCCGATCGGGCGTAATCGGACTCCGTGCTAACAAAGACGGTGGTATATCGGTGCTAATGATCTCCCAACCAAAATTGTATATGAAGTTCGTATTTTAAAAAGTATTATGTTTTAACTAAACATTTGGATATTGTTGATTATGACTTGTTGTTTCTATGTGTTTCCTTTTCTTATATGGGCGTTCTATTTTGAAAGAGGACTTTTAGCTATGCATACTAGTGCTATTCGACAGTACTAACGTCCCTTTTGCCGGGGGCGCTGCATCTTTAATAGATGCAGGTGGTTCTACAGCAAGCGGTATTGATTAGTGATAGCAGTGCTCTCTTTTTAGCTGATTTGGTGAGCCCCACTTCATTTCGGGGTCATGTATCTTTTGTTTCTCATGTACTATGTTTTGAGGTATAGCCGGAGCCTTTTTGCCGACATTTCCATATTACTCTTCTATTGTATTTAGAGGCTCTATAGACATGTTGTGGATTGTGGTTGAAGTTGGGAATTGAACTAGAAAGGTTGGTATTTGGAAATCATGTTTTTCATTAATTTTATAAACTCGTAATATTTTGGAAATTATGAATGAAGTTGCTAATGAGAATGAAAAAGGAAGTTATTAATAAAATCTTTTCAGTGATTGATTAA
Source organism: Nicotiana tomentosiformis (assembly GCF_000390325.3). Lineage (NCBI taxonomy): Eukaryota > Viridiplantae > Streptophyta > Magnoliopsida > Solanales > Solanaceae > Nicotiana > Nicotiana tomentosiformis. The sequence continues at coordinate 35,023,866 of NC_090813.1, read as the reverse complement.
TGGAGTACATCCCCTCTTTATTCATGGATGAGTTTGGGTAGGAGAAAATCTAATAGGCTTGCACGGCCGGGTTCTCTCGGTTGAGCGCCGGTCGCGCTCCCCGATTTTGGGGCGTGACAAACTTGGTATCAGAGCCTAAGGTTTTAAAGTGTCCTAGGATGTCTCGGAGTCGTGTCTAGTAGATTCCTTCTTATCGGTGTGTTGTCGACCACATCTATAATGAGGAGGATACTTGGACATTTAGGAATTTCACACTTCTTTGATACTCCAAATCGTGCGATAGAGCTCAAGATAGGAAGCTAATTTCCTCGTTATGTCTCATGATTTTATTCAGATGAGTAATCCACGAGTTCAAAACAATGAGGAGGGAATGACCGCTCCATTGAATCTGGGGGAGATTACACAAGAGTTCGTTGGGAGAATGCGTTGAGCCGTGGAGGGGTTGGAAGAACTTGTTGCTAAGGGAAGTGTCCTTATTCCTACCACTGTCACCGCACCACCGGATTGAGTGGTGAGAGAATCTACGAAACGAAAGAGGGTTGTTGGTGCTAATGAACCAGATTGTGTGATTTGCAAGAAGCGACACTTGGGAACATGTTGGATGACCCTAAAATATGTTATGGTTGTGGAAAGAGGGGGCACAAGAAGAACAAATGCCCTAGGTTGGGTACACCCATCCAGTTATGTCCATCATGCAGGGAGGAACATTTGGTGTCGTGTTGTGAGTATGCTCAGCAGCGCGTTAGAGGTGGTATTTTTGGGCAATTCCAAAGGCCCACACAGCAATCCGGTGTTGAAATTATTAATCCCGCATTCGAAGCTTAGAGGAAGGATAAGGGGTATGCTTATGATGTATGCAAAAAGGTTAAATATCAGGTCAGTGAGACGAGTTTGTTCAACGGACCTCATCCCCGTTGTGTGAAGTATGGGAGATGCCATCCGGGAGTGTGTCACTATGGTACAAAGGTATGCTACAAGTGTGGTATGACGGGCCACTTTCAAAGAGATTGTTATTTGTCTCGCCAGAGCATGGGCAAAGGTATGGCATAGCCAGCCAGTTCTGTAGCTACTACATCCACAATGCCTCCCCCAGGTAGAGGCACTATAACGCCTGCAGGGCGTGGAATAGCTAGAGGTGATATTCAGATCTCGGGAGGGCCCAACAGGTTTTATGCTATGAGGAGACGTCAAAAGTTTGAGGCTTCTCCAGATGTGGTTACAGGTATATTGAATGTCCGATCTCATGATGTGTATGCTCTTATTGATCTTGGTTCCACTTTGTCATATGTCACCTCTTATGTTACTATGGAAGTTGGGATAGAACCGAAACAACTTTATGAGTCGTTCTCTATATCTACTCTTAGAACGAGGCACAGCATTCGTGAAGCCTCTTTATCACAATTCCTTATATTTACAACCTCTTGAGAAATTGAGTTCTATAATGGGTTCCTTGAATTGCGTTATAACCCTAGGTTAATACTTCCCACTGCTTCCCTAAATTCTCAACAAGGGACAATACCTGATGAATTTCGTACAGAACCTTTTGATTCAAATGGATAACATCTGCTTATTTGTGCCTATACATGCATTACCATAATATTTACCTATGTGGTATCATATCCAATGGAAAGCATCCTATTGTTGAGATCCTTCTTGAGTCACTATTTTCCTCTCCGGTATAAGTGACTTCTATGGTTGTAATAATTATTCTACTCCTTTATGAATAGTATCATGAATCTTTTTCATTGTCTAGTAACATGAGAGTATATCTTAGCACATATCATGTGCGTACATGTCAATTGAAAGGGGCCACTTATCCGCATAAAGTTTCTGAGCAACTTGAGATTTATCACAAATTCATCACGGGGAGGTCTTGTTGAGGGGGGTTCTTTTTGTTTACCCATCTCAGTATGACTTTCATGTCAACCTAGATCATGCCTTAGTGAGTAACTCACCTTGTTCCCAGTATTGTGGTTGCCCGTGAATTGGCTTGATATGGCAACTTGAGAGTTGTTATGGCAAAAACATGTCTAGCTCACGGCAAAGTGTTCATTCTCTCTAACTAATGCATGATTTCATCCCAACATTAAGATGTCCTAGCTACATGATTCCACTTGTGTGAGATTGAAAGTTAAGCAGCCTTATGATGAGCATATTGAATTGAAAGACAAACTCATCGAATCTCTAGTCCTCTCACATAAGATCAAATATTGGCAAAGGTTAAGCTGTGGGAATGATAATAATCTCACAAGTGTTCAACTTCTTTTCATCCTCGTAAGTTTGTGGCATAGATTCCTTGTGCTAGTTACTGTTAAGAGTGTAATGCAACTTTGTGTATCTTGAAACCCAGATCATATTCAGGGTGCTAGAATATTCTCATTTCGAGTTAAACTGATTTTTCCCTACATACCAAGAGGCGACTGGTGTCACATAAGTGTTAGCTCTCTTTGAGGCTTACTATTTTCAGATAAGGCACGAATGGAATGAAACAATTGTTGATGTTCTTTTCATGACTCATTTCTTTTAAATCTCATAATCATGAAAATTTTCCCTACATTATCAATGCCTACTAGGCAACTCTATGACTCGTTTGTTGAACTGATGATGTCACCACAACGAATCACCATGTCAGCGCTATTGGTAGTGACCTTCATGTCTCTTAGGATATAACCTACTGAAATGCCGTGCTCAACACGTTGATGGATTGTTGAATAATTCCAGCAAAATCGGGAACCTCGTTGTTCCTGTTCGTAGCAAATCTATCGAGTATTGTAGGTTCAGGCATGTCAAACAAGAAGCATCATCCCATGATCAAATATATGGGATAGAAAATTTTATGGTCATAGTCAAGCTATCATATCTTAGAGAAATTGTTGGAGGTTTCCAAAGGTTTAGTTTGGGTATTCGGCGTGGAGATTTAGAGTTGAAGAAAGTGAATGGGTTATTCTCAATATTTTCTGCATGAGGATGCTATGTGAATTGTCAATAAAGGTAAAGTATGTGAAGTCACATTAGGCCTTATGAAATTTTGAAAGGAAATAGGCTAAACTATGATTATGATGTTTTCCTATTATTGTTCTCCATGTACCCGGTGTTTCATGTGTCTATGTCTAATAAGGTGAAGATAAGGGATAAAGGTATTGTGAGGAGCAACTATTTGCTATCCTTGTTAGAAAAGTCCGCGAGTTGAGACTGTCTCTGTTTAATGTGTTATGGCGAAGTCTGTAAGTTGAGGAGACCACATGGAAGGGCAAAAGTGTTAAGGAAATAAAATGTTCCCACTTGAGTGTATAGTTAAATGATTGTGATTTGAAAGGTACTTCTGTGTGTTATGATTTAAATATGTGCAGCTCATGTCCAGATACCACTCTTGATAGTATAATGCCTGTAATGATGAGATTAGTGACGTTGTTATACATGGCGATGTTTTGTCAAGTTGCGGATGTGTTGTTAGGAATTGTTTTGGTGTTACTATGGCAGGTGGATAGGCCCAGTTACAGGGAAGACTCTGGAGAAAGTTTTGAAAATTTAGGGAGTTAGCCAAATTTTGAAACTACTGGTGTGTGTGAACCAACAGTTAAACCACATTGAATGCTAATGATGGATTTTGACCCTTATTTGAGGACGAATGATCCTAAGCGGGGGAGAATGTAACACCCCGGATAATTTTGAAGTATTTCAGTGTAAAGTCCCGTAAATTTTGCGAGTGAATTTAAGGTTTCATGGTGCCGGAGTAGGCTTACGTGTTTGAGGATGGTATAAAATCTTCGCGGCGAGCTTGCGAGCCACAGTTCAAACTTTTTGGGTTGAACAATGCACCGGAAAGTAAAGGAAATTTTTTGGCGGAAAATCGCATTTATGCGGTCCATTATGCGATCGCATAATCACTCTGCGGGCCGCATAATGGCCGCAGAAGTGAGCAGGAGAAGGGCCAGTCTTGGGGCAATTATGCGGTCAACTATGCGACCGCATAACTGTTATGCAGTGCATTATGCGATCGCATAACAGTTATGCAGACCACATAGTGATCGCATACACGGACAACTTTTTGATCGTTTTGGTCTATAATTATGCTACCGATATGCGGTCTGCATATCCATTATGCAGTCACATATGCGACCGCAGAACCTGTTCCAGAGCTCTATTTTTGGGTTTTTAAAACCCGATCCTACTTCGTTAAATACATGCAAAGGGTCATTTTTGAGCAACAATTCTGATGTTTTAGAGAGAAGGGAGAGTGTTTGAGAGAGAGAGAGAGAGAGAGAGAGAGAGAGAGAGAGATAGAGAGAGAGAGAGAGGAAACCCTTGGCTAATTATTCATCAAGTTTTGCTCAAATCTTGGAAGATTAACAATGAAAACCCACAAATTCTTCATCTAAGAGGTAAGGTTCCATACCCTAGTTTTCAATTTCGAATTTGGGTAGAAGATGGTTGATTAGGAGTATGATTCATGGGTATGAAATTATTATTTATACATGCATGTACCAATAAGAATTATGGGAAGATTGTTGAGCTGAAATAAGTAAGTATTGGGTTGTGGAGTGAAGAAAATCTTGTAGAAGAACCTTGTAGTTAAATTTGCACACCTAGTGTTTGATAAAATGCTCAAATGAGCTGAGACTATGAATATCTTCCTAATTATGGTTCAATTTTGTTATGTCTCAAAATAGATCGGGATTGCTAAGAATTCTGGATCATTCTAGAGTTAAGGAAGCTCGATTGAGGTATGTTGGCTAAACTTTCTCTCTTGGAATTTAATTCCATAATATTTCCGTAAGTTTCAAAGTGTGGGTTGCGTATTAAAAGATTATTGCTTTGAGTCGTGTTTCAATGAAAGATAGTATGCCAAATTGTGTTAGAAAATCTCAATATTCTTAAGTCTCTTAATTGCTCGTATGTGTACCTAAAGTCTTGATTTGGAAGTGTCCTATTGTTGATAATCTATAAAGATGGTTGGAAGTGAAATAAGTTAATTGGGGATATAGAGTGTGGCCACTAGTGGCTGCTTTAACTAATGCTTTACTATATTAATATATCTAGTGTGATTCGAGTTCTATATACTCATGTGTTGAACTGGTACATTGTCATTGCTAGGGAAGAGCATTGTAAGAATAAATTGTGTATTAATTGTTTATGATTTTCATGTGTGTTTCTATTGTTGGATGGTATGCCTCATTCTTTGGGAAGAAACCATTTTTGTTTGAAGTTTCCATTTCAAATGGATTTGAAGTATATGATTTCTTAAATATCCTATATGTTGATACTTGATGGGGATCTTTGAAATTGAAAGAGGTTAAAGTGTGGAATATGATACACGGCCATCGTGCCAGGAATAAAGAATCTTGTGAATGGCCTAATGAGCCAAGAAAATATTGTCGTTGTGAATGACTGGAAATACTAATGAGAATTTATACAATGTGAAAGATGTTGAGGTGAGTACAATTGTATTTATGATATTTCTGTTTGCAAATCAAATCAAAAATATTTTTGGGAGTATCATTAGCAATACCGAGGAAGGGTGGGTCATAAGGCCCATACCTGAAACTACATGCGTCGGTGTAAGGGTGGATTGTGATTATTCCACTTATTTGGGATGAAATTGGAACCTTTAGGAAATTATAATATTATTCCCCTTAATTGGGATGAAGCTGGAACCTTTGTGGATTGGAAAAGTCAACCCGCACGGCATATGTGGGAAGGCGGCCTAGCTGATCGGGTGGAGATCAGACGCCATATTGCGCATATGGTGGTACTACTCTTGGTAACAACTTTCTTTCGTATCACATATCAAATCACATTGTTCGTGGGGAGATGGCCTAGTCAATCGGGCGTGATCAGACTCCGTGCTAACAAACACGGTGGTATATCGGTGCTAATGATCTCCCAACCAAAATTATATATGAAGTTCGTAGTTTGAAAAGTATTATGTTTTAACTGAACATTTGGATATTGTTGATTATGACTTGTTGTTTCTATGTGTTGCCTTTTCTTATATGGCTATTCTATTTCGAAAGAGGACTTTTAGCTATGCATACTAGTGCTATTCGACAGTACTAACGTCACTTTTGCCGAGGGCGCTGCATCTTTAATGGATGCAGGTGATTCTACAACAAGCGGCACTGATCAGTGATAGCAGTGCACTCTTTTAAGCTGATTTAGTAAGCCCCACTTCATTTCGGGGTCATGTATCTTTTGTTTCTCATGTACTATGTTTTGAGGTATAGTCGGAGCCTTGTTGTCGGCATTTTCATATTACTCTTCTATTGTATTTAGAGGCTCCGTAGACAGGTTGTGGATTGTGGTTGAAGTTGGGAATTGAACTAGAAAGGTTGGTATTTGGAAATCATGTTTTTCATTAATTTTATAAACTCTTAATATTTTAGAAATTATGAATGAATCTGCTAATGAGAATGAAAAAGGAAGTTGTTAATAAAATCTTTTCAGTGATTGATTAATGGAGTACATCTCTTCTTTATTCATGTATGAGTCTGGGTAGGAAGAAATCTAATAGGCTTGCACGGCCGGGTTCTCTCGGTTGAGTGTCGGTCGCGCTCCCCGAGTTTGGGGCATGACATAAACCCGGAGAATTTGATATCGTGTGACTGTTTAGAGGTGATACCCATGCTAGGTGACGGGCGTGTGGGTGTATACCTCAAGGGATTGAGACTTGGTCCATCCCATGAGGCCTCATGGCCATAATCTATGTTTATGTAGTTACTTGTTGTTGAACTTGTCTGCCTTCATGTTAGAGATCATGCTTAGGCTTTATTCATGCTCACATTATTTGTACTCAGTCATAGAAATTATTGTACATGTTTACCTCAGTCTCTATTATTTGCTAATATGCTGTGATACTTGATATGTGTTGTGTTCCCTTATTTGTTGATGATGGTGAGGCTAGTGAGGTACATGATAGAGTGAGGCCGAGGGCCTGGTTGTGAGGATATTAATACCATAGCACGTGAGTTGACCGTGCAGGTCCAGGTATTGATACCATAGCACGTGAGTTGTCCGCGTAGCATGTGAGTTGACCGAGCAGATCCAAGTATTGATATGATGGCACGTGAGTTGTTCGTGCTTAGCGCTTGGGCTTTGGGAGCCCCTCCGGAGTCTGTACACACCTCCAGTGAGCACAAAGTGTTGAGTGTTTTGAATGTTAAGTGCTGAGTACGATTGATGAGTGATGGAGTGACACTGCTGTGAGGTTGTATTTATTTGTGTTGTTGCTGCATTTATATGTTAAACTTCTTTGTGGCATTTACTGAGTTATGAAATTTACCTGTTTATTTATGTTTATTTTTAAATTGTGAAAATAAATAATTGGACTGTTTTACTTAGCTCGTCACTACTGCTCAGTTCCTTAGTTATTTCTGTTACTACTGAGTTGGTTGTACTCATACTACACCCTGCACTTTATGTGCAGATCCATGTGAGTTAAAGCGCGGCGATCATTGAGTTCAGGCCGGCTATCTGTGGCAATTGCAAGGCAGCTGCTAGCGTCCGCAGGACCTTGTTACTCCTTTTGTCATTTCTTTTTTTGGATAGTTAGACAATTTATATATCTTAGTTTATAGTTTTAGATGCTCATGACTTAGTGACACCCCGATGTTTGGGGCTCGTTTTCGTATTTTTCTATATTATATTTACAGTTGATTTAGTTTATGAAAAATTTAAATGTTGAAATATTTTATTAAATTCTTGTAATTGGTTTAGTAGTAATATTTTGGGAAGTAGGCTCGCCTTGTAACACGATAAGCGTCATCATGACCATGGTTAGATTTTGGGTCGTAATAAGTTGGTATTAGAGCCTAGGTTACATAGGTCTCACGAGTCATGAGCGACTTTAGTAGAGTCTTGCGGATCGGTACGGAGACATTTGTACTTATCTTCGAGAGGCTGCACAACCTTTAGGAAAATTTCACATTCTTGAATTCTTTTCGTGCGGTATTGATTCATCCTGAAGTGTAACTCTTTGAATTCCTTCCACGCATCTGTATGCGCACATGGGCACTCGGTATAAGTTGTGCATCGACAGCTTATGATTCCCTGGATGAGGTGCGAGATGTGATTTCTGTGTGTTGATGTCGGGCTAGTCTAGAGGACATGAGGTCGAGTTTTGACTGTAGCTTGAGCACTGAGGTGTTGATTGTGTGAGCGCGTGCTTGTGGTATTTTTGGGGATATTTAAGAGAGTATTCAGCGGCTTATGAGCCTCAGGGCGGTGTGGTTTTATGCTTGGGTCTCGTGTGGTGAGTCTGGGTTAAGGATTTTGGTGTTATGGCGGGGCAAAGTATCAATTTGAAGGTAATTCAGAAGAAACTCGGATAGATAGGACATCCTGGTAGTAGGTTGGATCGGCATGGTAATGGGTATTATTAGTTCTTTGGGTGTGTATGAGGTAATGAGTTCTACAGGTGTTTTGTGGCAATGTCCTTGGGTTTTTAGTGGTCTGCGTAGCTTGGTTGAGTTAGAAGGATTCAGTCCTAACGGATTGGTTTTGTGCCATCGGGGTTCGGAGAGAGTTCTTGATGGTTTTGAGAACAACTCTTGGCACGCTCAAGGACGAACGTTTGTTTAAGAGGGGGAGGATGTAACGATCCGACCAGTCATTCCGAGAGTTATAGCCCTGTTTCCCCATTCCTGCTGCTTTATGTTTTGTTCAACGGTGTTGAGTTGTATCGAGTTGGTAGGTTTGGGTTCGGAGTAGTTTTGGAGTGAAATGAACACTTAGTCTCTTAGTTAGAAAGTTAAGTTAGAAAAGTCAACCGGAAGTTGACTTATGAGTAAACAAATTCGGATGTGGATTTTTATGATTCGATTAGATTCGTTGGGTGATTTTAAACTTAGGAGTGTATCCGGAATGTAATTTGGAGGTCTGTGGTAGAATTAGGCTTGAATTGGCGAAAGTTGGAAGTTTAGAAGTTCTTAGGCTTGAATCCGAGGTCGATTTGGTATTTTGGTGTTGTTTTGGGTCCTGATATATGACTTGTTGGAATTATTAGTTGAGGTCCCGAGGGCCTCGGGTGAGTTTCGGATAGGTTTGGGTTGTGTTGCGCTCGTTTTTCTTATGTTTCGACACCGTTGTTTCAAGCATAAATGATATCATATTGAACAAATGAGCTCCAATTTCCTTTTTGATTGAAGCATTAGATCCGTATCGTAATTATGGACCCATAACAAAAAGAATCGTCGAATTTGGACATCATATGAGGATTTTATGGTTATTTTACTAAAGATTGGGTTGCCAGATTTGTCAGATTAATTACGCAATTGCCACTGATGGTGTATTTAAAAATCTGCACAATTTGCAAATATTAAAACCTACATATCTCCTTCATTATAAGGTCAAATTGAGTGATTCAAAAGCCTAACTTGACTAAACGTTCACAAGGAATCCATTGGAGGCATAAAAAGGGAGTTTCGGGATCATATGGCATGAGAAATGAGGCAGAATAGCTGGCAGAAAAATATATAAAACGAGGGTTTGTTCATTCGGTCATATTTTGAGTTGGGGAGCTTGGATTTGGGCGATTTTATGGGCGATTTTAACCATAAGGATTGGGGTAAGTGTTCTCTACTCAGTTTTGGTTATATTTCATGAATCCATCTTTGTTTTTGGGATTTTATTGATGATTTTAAAGTGAAATTGAGGGAGTTAGGGTTTGAGTTTTGGAGAGTTTAAGTGAGAATTTGAGGGACCAAACGGAGTCCGATTTTGATGAATTTTATATGGTTAGACTCGGGAGAGGACGAGATTTATTATTCTACTATTTTTGACTGATTTCGAGATGTGGGCTCGGGGGGGCCGGATTTTGGCCGGTTTCGGATTTTTGGCATATTTTGTAGTTTTTATTGTGGAATTCGATTCGTTAGCCTATGTTGATGGTATTAATCTGATTATGGTTAGATTTGGAGCTTTTGGAGACCGTGTCCAGAGACGAGGGCATCCCGAAGTAGAATTTTACGTTGTTAAGGTAAGTAACAGTTTTAACTCTGGCTTTAAGGGTTTAAACCCGGAGAATTTGATATCGTGTGACTGTTTGGAGGTGATACCTACGCTAGGTGACGGGCGTGTGGGTGTATTACTCGAGGGATTGACACTTGGTCTGTCCCGTGAGGCCTCATGGCCATCATCTGTGTTTACGTAGTTACTTGTTATTGAACTTGTCTGCCTTCATGTTAGAGATCATGCTTAGGCTTTATTCATGCTCACATTATTTGTACTCAGTCATAGAAATTATTGTACATGTTTACCTCAGTCTCTATTATTTGCTAATATGTTGTGATACTTGATGTGTGCCGTGTTCCCTTATTTGTTGACGATGGTGAGGCTAGTGAGGTACATGATAGAGTGAGGCCGAGGGCCTGGTTGTGTGGATATTAATACCATAGCGTGTGAGTTGACCGTGCGGGTCCAGGTATTGATACCATTGCGCGTGAGTTGTCCGCGTAGCACGTAAGTTGATCGTGCAGGTCCAGGTATTGATACCATAGCGTGTGAGTTGTCCGCGTAGCACGTGAGTTGACCGTGCGGATCCAGGTATTGATATGATAGCACGTGAGTTTTCCGTGCTTAGCGCTTGGTCTTTGGGAGCCCCTCCGGAGTCTGTACATACCCCAGTGAGCGCAAAGTGTTGAGTGTTTTGAGTGTTGAGTGCTGAGTACGAGTGATGAGTGATGGATTCACACTGCTGTGAGGTTGTATTTATTTGTGTTGTTGCTGCATTTATCTGTTAAACATCTTTGTGGCATTTACTGAGTTATGAAATTTACCTGTTTATTTCTGTTTATTTTTGAATTGTGAAAATAAATAATTGGACTGTTTTACTTAGCTCGTCACTACTGCTCAGTTCCTTAGTTATTTCTATTACTACTGAGTCGGTTGTACTCATACTACACCCTGCACTTTATGTGCAGATCTAGGTGAGTTAGAGCGCGGCGATCGTTGAGTTCAGGCCGGCTATCTGTGGAGATTGCAAGGTAGCTGCTAGCGTCCACAGGACCTTGTTACTCCTTTTGTCATTTCTTCTTTTGGACAATTAGACAGTTTATATATCTTAGTTTATAGTTTTAGACGCTCATGACTTAGTGACACCCCGATGTTTGGGGCTTGTTTTCGTATTTTTCTATATTATATTTAGAGTTGATTTAGTTTATGAAAAATTTAAATGTTAAAATGTTTTATTAAATTCTTATAATCAGTTTAGTAGTAATATTTTGGGAAGTAGGCTTACCTTGTAACACAATAGGCATCATCACGACCATGGTTAGATTTTGGGTCGTGACAATAGCTCTTCTTCTACATAGAGACATTGGAACGTGATTAAGCATATATTGAGATTTTTTAAAGGGAACTCTAGCTATGGGTTTGTTTTACGCTAACAAAGGTAGTGCAAATCTTGTTGGTTATGCAGATGCAGGTTATTTATCTGATATTGCGAAAGTTGAATTTTTGGGAAGTTTGACCGAGGAGTTGACTTTTTGATATCAGAGTCGGAATCCAGTTTTGAAAATATTTATAGATTTGTTATGTCATTTATGACTTGTGTGCAAAATTTGAGGTCAATCGGAATTGATTTGATAGGATTTGGCATCGAAGGTAGAAGTTGGAAATTCTTAAGTTCCTTAAGCTTGAATTGGGGTATGATTCGTGGTTTTAGCGTTGTTTTATGTGATTTGAGATTTCAAATATGTTCGTATGATGTTTTAGAACTTGTTGGTGTATTGGGTTGAGGTCCCGAGGGCCTCAGGTGAGTTTCAGAGTGGTTTCAGATCATTTTTTAACTGTTGTTGTTTTTACAGCAATGTGCGAAATTTCTGATGCGCAGAGCTGACTTTGGAAGTTTATATCTCGAAATCTATAAAGAATCCCGAAATTATCTAAACATGAAAGTTGTATCCCTTTGATTCTAGTTTCCAAAATAATAAACCATTCATTATTCGGACATTTGTACAAAAAGTTATGATCAATTAACTGAAGCTGATACTGCAGTTTTTGGTTACAACAGTGTGTATCGCCAGAAATTTCTGCTGCATAGGGCTAACTTTGAGAGCTTATATCTCACAATCTATAAGGAGTTGGGCGATGAGCAAAACATTAAAGTTGTAGCCCTTTGTATCTAGTTTGCAGAAATTTAAACTGTTTGGCAGTTGGAGTTGAGTACAAGAGGTTATGGTTAATAAACTACAAGCTGTCAGGGAAGAGTTTTGGAAGAGTTTGATGTTTTCAACATAAGCATGTAATAATACAAAGGTCCATTTTTAGTTGTAGAGATCTAAATTCGATTTCAAGACTTCCAAAATTTTGATAATGAATTATAGGAGTGATCTGAAAAGTTTGGTCTAATTTCATCAAGTCGCGATTGGGTTTTTAGCGCGAAACATGAGTTAATTGTTTATCGAGCAAAATTGATATCGCATTGAGCAAATGAGCTCCGGATTGAGTTTCTATTGAACGACTAGGTTCGTATTATTAGTTGTGACTCACAAGAACAAGAATCGTCGAATTCCGAGTTCGTATGATGGAGTTAGAGCCTTTTTAGTGAACAAAATAACTGCTAGTGCAAGCAAGTTCTGGTGTGGACTTTTAGTGACGAAAAATGTACTTTTAGTGACGGAAAATGGACTTTTAGTATCGGATGGACAGAATCTTAAGGACCAAAAATGGTCATTTCCTTCATTTCATTTTTGGATTTTTGGAGCACGGTTCTTGGGCGATTTTGAGGTTTTTTTCATGACTTCGACTTGGGTAAGTGTCCTATATCCAAAAGTGATTATATTTCATAAATCCATGGTTATATTCATCATTTATTTCGAATTTAAATGGAAGAAATCAAGATTTTTGCAAACTTTTCAAGAACAAAAATTTTAGATTTGGAGGTCGAGTTATTATCAGAATTTGATAAAATTGGTATGGGTGGACTCGTAATTGAATGAGTCGTCGGATTTTGTGAGTTTCGTCGGATTCCGAGACGTGGGCCCCACGGGTAATTTTTGAGTTAAATTTCGGATTATGTTGGAAAATTAGTATTTTCATATGAAATTAATTCCTATAATTAGTATTGACTAAATTGAACTAATTTGGATAGATTTGAGCTGTCCGAAGGTCAATTCAAGCAAGAAGGCAATTTTGGAATATCGGCATAACTTCAAAAAGGTAAGTATTTTGCCTAACCTCGAGTGGGAAAATTACCCCTTAGGCATTGAGTCTTATGTGAAAATTATGTGATTGAAAGCCGTGTACGCAAGGTGACGAGTACGTACTTAATTTATATGTGCAAATTATATCGGTTAAAATTCGTAGACACCCTTATGTATTAAATTGGAAAATTGTTGGAACTTAGTAAATCATTGAATTGTCATGCCTCATTCCTTGTTTGTCGAAATTATATTTTATATGATAATTTGGTGTTATTGTCACTTGGATTTTTATGTGAATTCTGTGTGCTTGTTGATTTGATATTTTTCTTGGAATTAAATTCATTATTGAATCCTTATATGCAAAAAAATTATTAAATAAGTTTAAAATGAGGCATTAATTTATATTTATTAAAATCTAGATTAAAGAAGTCGTTGTACTATGCTGAGTTACCTTTCCATCTCTGTTGTTGTTTTGAGATTTTATATACGTTGTGTGGAGCTTTGGGATATTTTTGAGAAATATATTGATTTTACTATATCATTGGAATTGGTTGTGGCCATTGGGCAAATTGTGATATGAATTGATTGTGTTGTGTTTTCGTGATAATATTCCATATAAATTTTTGTGTGATTTGAGTTATTATTATGAGGATATAAGGGTGGCATTTCACTGTTGATATTATGTGGGTATAAGGGTGGCATTTCACTGTGGTTATGTGTGTTGGAATATTGTCTGGGCGGAGTGATAAGGTTGGATATTATACGGAGCGATAAGGGTGGCTATAGGAGCGATAAGAGTGGCTATTGATATTGTCAGGGCGGAGGGATAAGGGAGGATATTATAGGAGTGATAAGGGTAGCTATAGGAGAGATAAGGGTAGCTATTGTCAGGGATGATATGTGATGATGTGGAGTTATTGTGTTGGTAATTTTTATGTGATGATGTGGGGTTATTGGCGTTGGTAATTTTCATGTGATGCTGTGATTTTCCTTGTGTTTATTTTTATATCTTGTGCAACTTGTCTTGTTATTTCGGTAAACTTAATAATAGTCTTATCTATGTTGAAATTGGGAACTTGCGGCTATTTTCAGGCGAATTATGTTATATGGGATCGGGTTGCACGCCGCAACATATATGAAATGTGGGCACGAGGTGCCAGGGAAAATATGATGATGATATTAGCATGTGAGTTGTCCGTGCGATTGTGATAGAGATATTGGCACGAGGTGCCGTGAAAATATGAAAGTGGGCTGAGACCCGTATTTTAGATTATGAGATGAGGTGTCACAAAGTGACTTTTATTTGAAAGGATTATATTCCAAATATTATTTGAAAGAATTATATTCGAAAGACATTTATTTGAAAGAATTATATTTGAAGGATATTATTTGAAAGATATTTATTTGAAAGGAATTATATTTGAAAGATATTTAATTGAAAGAAGTATACAACAACAACAACAACAACAACAATAACCCAGTAAAATCTCACTAATAGGGTCTGGGGAGGGTAGTGTGTACGCAGACCTTACCCCTACCCCGAAGGAGTAGAAAGGCTATTTCCGAAAGACCCTCGGCTCAAAAAAAAAAGACAAAAGGGCAAAAAGGGAGACAATATTAGTATCACAACAACAATCATAGGATAAATAGGAACACCATGAAATCCAGAAGAAAGATGCAAAGCAAAGGGAGACAATATTAGTAAATATTAGTATCACCACAACAGTCATAAGAAAAATAGGAACACCATGAAATCTAGAAGAAAGATGTAAAGCAAAAGCGATAGCTAGTAAATAGGACATGCACTGAAAAGCGAAATAGTAAGCCACAACATTCCCACTAGATATCTTAGACAAAAACCCTACATGGCTAGTCCCACCATGGTACGAAGTAAGGCAAGACTCAACTACCTCCTAACCTACAACCCTAATAGTCGACCTCCACATCTTCCTATCAAGTGTCATGTCCTCGGAAATCTAGAGCCTCGCCATATCCTTCCTGATCACCTCTCCCCAATACTTCTTAGGCCGCCCTCTACCTCTCCTCGTGCCCTCCACAACCAGCTGCTCACACCTCTGTACCGGAGCATCTGGGCTTCTCCTCTGAACATGTCCGAACCATCTAAGCCTCGCTTCCCGCATCTTGTCATCAATGGGAGCCACATGCACCTTCTCCCGAATATCATCATTCCTAATCTTATCTATCCTAGTGTGCCCTCACATCCACCGCAACATCCTCATTTCTGCTACTTTCATCTTCTGGATATGTGAGTTCTTAACGGGCCAACACTCAGCCCCATATATCATGGCAGGTCTAACCACCGCTTTATAAAATTTACCTTTGAGTATCAGTAGCACTCTCTTGTCACACAGGACTCCAGATGCTAACCTCCACTTCATCCATCCTACCCCAATACGGTGTGTGACATCCTCGTCGATCTCCCCTCCCCCTTGGATAACCCAACCAAGGTACTTGAAGCTGCCTCTACTCGGAATGACCTGCGAATCAAGCCTCACACCCACGCCCACTTCCCCTAGCTCAGCACTGAACTTACACTCCAGGTATTCTGTCTTCGTCCTGCTCAGCTTGAAACCCTTAGACTCAAGAGCCTATCTCCTAACCTCCAGCCTCTCGTTAACACCGGCTCGTGACTCACCTATCGAAACTATGTCATTGATGAATAGCATGCACCATGGCACATCCCCTTGAATATGGTGTGTTAACGCGTCCATCACCAGGGCGAATAAGAACAAACTGAGTGCAGAACCTTGGTATAACCCCATTACAATCGAAAAATGCTCAGAGTCGCCTCCTACTATCCTAACCCGAGTCTTAGCCCAATCATACATGTCCTTAATCGCCATAATGTAGGGAACCGACACACCTTTTGCCTCCAGGCATCTCCAGAGAATTTCTCTAGGAACCTTGTCATACGCTTTCTCTAGGTCAATAAACACCATGTGCAGATCCTTCTTCCTCTCTCTGTATAGTTCCACCAACCTTCTAACAAGGTGTACAGCTTCTTTAGTCGAATGACCCTGCATGAACCCTAACTGGTTGTCGGATACAGACACTGTCAACCTCACCCTCGCTTTAACCACCCTCTCCCACACTTTCATGGTATGAATCAGTAATTTGATACCCCTATAATTGTTACAACTCTGAATATCACCTTTGTTCTTATACAATGGAACCACTGTACTCCACCTCCACTCATCCGGCATCCTTTTCCCCTTAAAATAATATTAAACAACCTAGTCAACCACTCCAAACCTGCTCTCCCCACACACTTCCAAAATTCCACCAGAATCTCATCTGGACCGGTCGCTCTGCCCCTACTCATCTTATGCATAGCTCCCACGACCTCCTCAACCTCGATACGCCTGTAGTACCCAAAGTCACGGTGACTCTCGGAATGCTCAAATTCGCCTAGCACAATATCTTGATCCCCTTCTTCATTCAGAAGTTTATGAAAGTAAGTCTGCCATCTCCTATTAATCTGGGCATCTTCCATCAATACTCTACCATCTTCGTCCTTGATGCATCTCACTAGGTCCAAATCCCGAGCCTTCCTCTCTCTCAACTTGGCCAGCCGGAATAACTTCTTATCCTCACCTTTAATTGAAAGAAATATGTTCGAAATATATTTATTGGAAAGGATTATATTCTAGAGATTTCTATTGAAAAACTTATAGATGAAAGATGTATATTTTGAAGGACTTGATTATTGGTTGTACTTGTGTTCATTACCTGTTTGAGCAATATTTATGGAGTTCTTGCTGCCTTGCGGTTTACATCACTAGTTGATTATTGTTGATATCACTGCGCTATTTGTTTTTCTATTATTTTTGTATACTATATTGCACAGGTTATTAGAGTAGTGAGTGTCTTGATTGTACTTCGTCACTACTCCACCGAGTTTAGTCTTGATACTTACTGGGTACCGACTGTGGTGTACTCATACTACACTTCTGCACATTTTTGTGTAGAGTCAGGTATTTGAGATATCAGACTCGGACATAATTAGAATGGGATCACAAGGATTCAAGGTAGAGCTGCTTGGTCGACGTAGTCCCTTGGAGTCTTTCTATTTTATTGTACTGTTAATCATTATTCAAACAGTATTGAGTATTCGATCCTTGAGATAATTTCATGTATTCAGTTAGAGTTCGTGACTCAATATTACCAGTCTTGGGAGGTTATTTGTAATTATTTCCGTTGTTGGTTTCGATTATCTATTAAAAATGTTTTTTGGCTTGAATTGTAATTATAATCAACTTACTTAGTCTTAGAGACTAAGTGCCATCACGACGCCTGTGGTGGGATTATGGATCGTGACAAGTTGGTATCAGAGCTCTAGGTTCATAGGTTCTACGAGTCACGAGCAAGTTGAGTAAAGTCTTGTGGATCGATATGGAGACGTCTGTACTTATCTTCGAGAGGCTACAGAGCTAGTAGGAATTTTTTTCACTTCTTTCATTCCTTATCGTGTGGTATTTATTCATCTTGAAGCATATATCTTATGTTCTTTTGCATCCACGCGTGCATGAAATTGTGCACTCGGTATCAACTATGCGTCAATGGTTCGTGATACTACAAAGGGGTTATAAGGGAGCCAGGGTTGCTCCATCATTGCTACAGTGTCGTCCAGATCGAGGATGCAGAAGTATTGAGAGATCATTCAGTTGTGCACATGGGGATGCAACAGGTTCTGACATCTGGTTGATAAGTATGATCTTAAGAAGGTTTAATTAATTGCCTAATCATCACAATCGTGGTAGGGTCACAAGGTAGATGTAGATCTGAAGATAGTTGGTGGTATTAGAGACTATGTAGTTCGTATGGGATTTCCATTTAGTTAAAGGTACATATTAGCAGTCAAGGCACTCGAGGAAGCAATTTTGACTGTCATGAGGATGACATGCGCCTAATAAATGGCTTGATGTGTCTTATAACTGGTGATGTACGAGTAGTGAAGGTTAGTATTGTGCATCACCGGACTGTGTCCTATGGCTTCATGCTAAGTGAGGGGAGTCCACTATCAACGATCAGATTGCGGGGTCATGTGTTATATCAGTTTTGGCCTGAGATGTATATATGTGGTATTGAAAGGTTTTCCAAAACTTGTATATGATTAAGAGCTGAGATTTGTATGGGATGATGTTAGGACTTGCAGTATTCTCGCGTCCTTAATAATTCTACATTTCAGTATCAGCGGGGTCATGGAAATAATTTCAGGATACTCGGGGTGCTCCAGTAAGTACTTTTAATGCACCATCAGAACGGGGTTCCTATAATGGTAATTCCAGTTATTCGGCACAGACTCAATATGAGAAGCCGAACCCGCAGAGGGGTTATTATCAGTGTAGTGATACTAGTTACATCATGAGAGATTGTCCCAGACTTGGGAGAGGCGGATTTCATCAGAATACTCAGGCTACAGGCTCTATTCCAGTTACTACCCCACATACACAGTCAGTTAGGGGTGGAGAACATGCGAGTAGAGGATGCCCTAGAGGGGGAGGCTGTCACGACCCAAAATCCCAACCTGTCGTGATGGCGCCTATCTCGATACTAGACAAACCGATAACCTCAATAAACCAAAACTTCTCTTTAAGGTTGAAAATATAATATTTAAATACAATACAAACACTCCCCAAAACCTGGTGTCACTGAGTACATGAGCATCTAATATGAATACAAGTCTGGAAAATATAGTCTATAATAGTCTGAGACCAAATACAGTAAACAAAGAGATAGAGAAGGAGAGACAAGGTCTGCAGAACACGTCAGCTACCTCAAAATCTCCTGAAAATCAACCGTGCGAAAGGATCAACACCTGCTATGTCCGGGAACACCTAGATCTGCACACGAAGTGCAGGGTGTAGTATGAGTACAACCAACTCAGCAAGTAACAATAATAAATAAGGAACTGAAGATAGTACACAGTTACTGTTCATTTCCAGTAATTCCAGCAAAGAATAGACATGCTATCAAATCTGGCAATTTAATGTCAAATCAATTTTTATACAGTTCCTGTTCATGTAATCCGTATATCAACAATCTTTCAGAGATTTCACAACAATGACAGATAGCAACTAAGTGCAACAACAAATGAAAATCAAGCACAACCTCTTAGGACAACAATCACTCACTGGGCTCCCAGCCCTCATCACTCCCTGGGCTCCCAGCCCTCATCACTCCTTGGGCTCCCAGCCCTCATCACTCACTCTTAATGGGTACCCACACTCACTGGGGGGTGTATAGACTTCGGAGGGGATCCTATAGCCCAAGCGCTACAATCTGCACAAACAAATCACATGCCATAATATAAATATCTGGATCCGCACGGCTAACTCACATGTTGCACGGCCAACTCACATGCTATAGTATAATATAAGGATCCGCACGGCCAACTCACGTGCTATAGTATAATATAAGGATCTGCACGGCCAACTCAGTGCTGCACGGACAATTCACGTGCTATGATATCAATATCTCACAATCAGGCCCTCGGCCTCTCTCAGTCATAAATCTCTCTAGTCTTTTGGGCTCTCATTAATCATTAAATCAGCCCAAACAACAATGATATGATGTATCAATAATAATAACAGAGACTGAGATAAAATATGCAAGTAAAAACTGAGACTGAGTACATATAGCATTTAGCAGGCAATTCAACAAGTACGCGACCTCTATGGGTCCCAACAGTACTATCACATAGCCTAAGCATGATTTCTAACATGATTTACAGTCAAATGTTTTATCAACACATAAAGAGCATATAGCTAACAACAAATTATTCAACTTTACAGTTTCCCGGGACGGAGCAAGTCACAATCCTCTCAGTGCACGCCCACACACCCGTCACCTAGCATGTGCGTCACCTCCAAAATAATCACATGATACCAAAATCCGGGGTTTAATACCCTCAAGACCAGATTTAAAACTGTTACTTACCTCAAAATATGAAACTCTTTACTCTGCTACGCCTTTGCCTCGCAAATCGGCCTCCAAATGCCTCGAATCTAGTCACAAATAATTCGTTTTAGTCAATAAAATTTATTGGAATTAATTCCATAAGAAAATACTAATTTTTCATAAAAATCTGAAATTTAGCTCAAAATTCCTCTGTGGGGCCCACGTGGAACCTGACAAAAGTTACAAAATCCGAAAGCCCATTCAACCACGAGTCTACCCATACCAATTTTTCCAAAATCCGACCTCAACTCGACCCTCAAATCTACAAATCGTATTTCCAAATTCCTAAATTCCAATCTCCGATTTACACTTCAAAATCATGTAATCTAGTCGGATTATTCGATGATAATTCAATATTATGGAGTAGAAATGATCACAAGGGACTTACATCAAGTTTTACTTGAAAATATATCAAAAATCGCCTCTCCTCAAGCTCCAATTTGTCAAAAATGGCGAATGGGACGAAGTCCCTATTTTTATAATTCTGCCTAGACAACCTCGGTTCTGCCTCGATCTTGACCTTCGCTCTTGGACTTCGATCGAGGTCCTCAATCCTAGGCCTCGATCCTGGACCTCGATCCTGGTCCTCGATCCTAGGCCTCGATCCTAGGTCTCGATCGTGGCTTCGATCCTGATCCTCGATCATGGCCCTCGACCCTGGCCTTCGATCATGTCTTTGACCCTGCCTTCGATCGTGGCCCTCGACCTGGGCTCGATCATGGCTTTGATCGTGGCCCTCGACCCTAGGCTCAATCTGGGCTCGATTTCTAGTCTCGATTCTGAGAGATTTCTGGGCTCGAATCTTGTAGAAAAAATTTCCAACAGAAGGAAATTGCAGCAGCTGTTGTAGTTCAATTTTTGATCCGTTAACCATCCGAAACTCACCCGAGGCCCTCGGGACCTCAACCAAATATACCAACAAGTCCTAAAACATCATACAAACTTAGTCGAATCCTCAAATCATCTCAAACAATGCTAAAACCATGAATTACGCCCCAATTCAAGCCTATTGAACTTTGAAATTTCTAATTTTTACAAATAACGCCGAAACATATCAAATCACGTCCGATTGATCTCAAATTTTGCACACAAGTCATAAGTGACATAACATACCTATTAAAATTTTCAGAATCAGACTTCGACCCTGATATCAAAAAGTCAACCCCTCGGTGAAACTTCCCAAAAATTCAACTTTCGGCATTTCAAGTCTAATTCCTCTACGGACCTCCAAAAATTCTTCCGACATGCTCCTAAGTCCGAAATCACCATACTGAGCTATTGGAATTATTAGAATTCGAATCCGAGGTTGTTTACATATAGGTCCATATCCGGTCCACTTTTCTAACTTAATTGTTTTTCAATTATGAGACTAAGTGTCTCATTTCACTCCGAATTCCTTCCGGATCCGAACCAACTAACCCGATGTCATAAATCAATGGAAAGACATAAATTGAGAAGTAAATGGGGAAATGGGGTTATAATATTCAAAACGACCGGCCGGGTCGTTACAGAGGCCCAGCCCGTTGATATAATTGCTATGGTGTGGTTGAGGCCACTACACTAGATGGTGTCATTACATGTATGATCCTGATTTGTTATAAAAGAATAGTTTTCCTTAATTTGATTCGGTTTTAAATATTGAGGCGAGTCCTCCTATCATGCTCCGCTTATGGGCGAGCGTCGTAACTTTATGACCCACTTATATGTTTATCCCTGTTGGGAGATTTGATGATGTTAGCCCGTGTCTATCATTTTTATTTTTGTACACCATTGAGGGCTATAAGTCCAAAAGTGATTTTTATTACTCACTACAGTAGGTTTTGATGTGAATTAGGAATAATTGATTTCAATTTTATGAATTTTATGCCCTATTGGAATGAGGGGTTCATTATGTGTTGAGAAAATTATTGACATTTATTGAAAATAAGAAAGAAAATAAATTGAAAATTTCAGTTGGCACAATGTGCAAAATACTTGTGATTCGGAGTTGAGGAGGATATCTTCGCATTTTTATATGATGTGAAATATTTAAACTAGGTTACAAGCTGCGGTGGAAGTTATATAAGGACGATGTCCTTGTGGTGAAAAGTTTATGAGTTTAAATTCTCCCTTTGTGAAATTAAATATCAACTATAGTATTAATGGGGAGTCATGCCTGTTAGGCTTATTTGATAATTCTTTTATATGTTTATGTGCATATTTAGCCATATTCGTGTTGTAAACATTGTGTTTTAGCCTATAAGGTGAGTACCTAGGTGGTGTTAAATGCGACTCGTTGATTCGGATAAATAATTATGAGGTCTTCATGCCTCGCGTGTTGCGAAAATTTGAAATGAGATTTTAGTTAATATGAGATTAATTGAGGATGCTGGAATTAATTATAAACAACTATTATGACCAGAGATGTAGTTATGGGCATACGTTGATGTGTGTGTAGGCACGAGTTGCTATAGCAGGTTGAAACTAATATCGTACGTTGATATGATAATAAGGCCTTTTGAAATTAATTGGAGTGTAAGAAATTGTCTTTAAAGTTCATAAATGAGGGTAAAAAAAATAGAATAATTTCAGCTGAGATGGTGTTGTCGGACCCATGTTAAATTGCGGGAACTTAGAATCACCCGTGAGTATGTGTGTAATAGTACACTCAATAATTTAATGTCCTCAGAATAATTCTTGGCACATTCGAGGACGAATGTATGTTTTAAGAGGGGGATGATGTAACGACCCGACTTGTCGTTTTAAGAATTTACGCTCCCTTCAGTGGCTTAAGATCTCGAGTAGCTTTGAAATATGTATAATGACTTAGGAGGGTGGTCAAGTTTGGTTTTCGGATGATTCAGGATTTAATTGAAAGAACAATTCTTGTTTTGGAAGGTTAAGTTAAAATAATTGACCTGATGGTGAATTATGTGAAACGACCCCAAAATAGAGTTTTGATGATTCCAATAGCTCTGTATGGTGATTTTGGACTTAGGAACGTGTCCGAAAAATATTTTGGAAGTCCGTAGTGAAATTTTGCTTGAAATGGCGAAAGTTAAATTTTTGGAAAGTTTGACCGAGGAGTTGACTTTTTGATATCGGAGTCAGAATCCTGTTCTGAATATTTTCATAGATCCGTTATGTCATTTATGACTTGTGTGAAAAATTTGAGGTCAATCGGAATTAATTTGATAGGTTTCGACATCGAAGATAGAAATTAGAAATTCTTAAGTTCCTTAAGCTTGAATTAGGGTATGATTCGTGATTTTAGTGTTGTTTTATGTGATTTGAGGTTTCAACTAAGTTTGTATGATGTTCTAGGACTTGTTGGTATATTGGGTTGAGGTCCCGAGGGCCTCGGGTGAGTTTTAGATCATTTTTAATTGATGTTGTTTTTTAAAGCAATGTGCGAAATTGCAGATAAGCAGAGCTGATTTTGGAAGCTTATATCTCGAAATCTATAAGGAATCCTGAAATTATCAAAACATAAAAGTTGTAGCCCTTTGATTCTAGTTTCCATAATGATAAACCATTCATTATTCAGATATTTGTACAAAAGGTTATGATTGATTGACTGAAGCGGGTACTGCAGTTTTTGGCTACAACAGTGTGCATCGCCAGAAATTTCTGCTGCACAGGGCTGACTTTGGGAGCTTATATCTCGCAATTTATAAGGAGTTGGGCGATGAGCAAAAAGACATGAAAGTTGCAGCCCTGTGTATCTAGTTTGCAGAAATTTAAACTGTTTGGCAGTTGGAGTTGAGTACAAGAGGTTATGGTTGATACACTACAAGCTGTCGGGGAAGAGTTTGATATTTTCAGCATAAGCATGTAATGATCCAAAGGTCCATTTTTAGTTCTAGAGATCGAAATTATATTTCGAAACTTCCTGGATTTTGATAATGAATTATAGGAGTGATCTGAAACGTTTGGTCTAATTTCATCAAGTCGCGATTGAGTTTTTAGCGTGAAACATGAGTTAATTGTTTAACAAACAAAATTGGTATTGCATTGAGCAAATGAGCTCCGAATTGAGTTTTGATTGAATGACTAGGTTTGTATTATTATTTGTGACTCATAGGAACAAGAATCGTCGAATTCCGAGTTCGTATGATGGAGTTAGAGCCTTTTTAGTGAAAAACATAACCGGTGGTGCAAACAAGTTCTGGTGTGGACTTTTAGTGACGAAAAATGGACTTTTAGTGACGGATGGGCAGAAACTTAAGGACCAAAAATGGTCATTTCTTTCATTTCGTTTTTGAGTTTTTGGAGCACGGTTCTTGGGCGATTTTGAGGATTTCTTCACGACTTCAACTTGGGTAAGTGTCCTATATCTAAAAGTGATTATATTTCATAAATTCATGGTTATATTCATCATTTATTTCTTATTTAAATGGAAGAAATCAAGATTTTTGCAAAACTTTTCAAGAACGAAAATTTTAGATTTGGAGGTCGAGTTATTATCGGAATTTGCTAAAATTGGTATGGGTGGACTCATAATTGAATGGGTTGTCGGATTTTGTCAGTTTTATTAGATTCTGAGACATGGACCCCACGGGCGAATTTTGAGTTAAATTTCGGATCATGTTGGAAAATTAGTATTTTCATATGGAATTAATTCCTATAATTAGTATTGACTGAATTGAACTAATTTGGATAGATTTGAGCTGTCCGAAGGTCAATTCAAGTAAGAAGGCAATTTTAGAATATCGGCATAACTTCAAAAATGTAAGTATTTTGCCTAACCTCGAGTGGGGGAATTACCCCTTAGGCATTGAGTCTTATGTGAAAATTGTGTGATTGAAAGCCGTGTACGCAAGGTGACGAGTACGTACTTGGTTTATATGTGCATATTATATCGGTTAAAATTCGTAGACACCCTTATGTATTAAATTAAAAATTTGCTAGAACTTACTAAATCATTAAATTGTCATGCCTCATTCCTTGTTTGTCGAAATTGTATTTTATACGATAATTTGGTGTTATTGTCACTTGGATTGTTATGTGAATTCTGTGTGCTTGTTGATTTGATATTTTTCTTGGAATTAAATTCATTATTGAATCCTTATATGAAAAAAAAAAATTAAATAAGTTTTAAATGAGGCATTAATTTATATTTATTAAAATCTGGATTAAAGAAGTCGTTGTCCTATGCTGAGTTACTTTTCCATCTCTGTTGTTGTTTTGAGATTTTATATATGTTGTGTGGAGCTTTGGGCTATTTTTGAGAAATTTATTGATTTTACTATATCATTGGAATTGGTTGTGGCCATTGGACAAATTGTGATATGAATTGATTGTGTTGTGTTGTCGTGATAATATTCCGTGTAAATTGTTGTGTGATTTGAGTTATTATTATGAGGATATAAGGGTGGCATTTCACTGTTGATATTATGTGGGTATAAGGGTTGCATTTCACTGTGGTTATGTGTGTTGGGATATTGTCTGGGCGGAGTGATAAGGGTGGCTATTATACAGAGCGATAAGGGTGTCTATAGGAGCGATAAGAGTGGCTATTGATATTGTCAGGGCGGAGGGATAAGGGAGGCTATTATAGCAGTGATAAGGGTGGCTATAGGAGAGATAAGGGTAGTTATTGTCAGGAATGATATGTGATGATGTGGAGTTATTGTGTTGGTAATTTTTATGTGATGATGTGGGGTTATTGGCATTGGTAATTTTCATGTGATGTTGTGATTTTCCTTGTGTTTATTTTTATATCATGTGCAACTTGTCTTGTTATTTCGGTAAACTTGATAATAGTCTGATCTATGTTGAAATTGGGAGCCTGTGGCTATTTCTAGGCGGATTATGTTATATGGGATCGGGTTGCACGCCGCAACAGATATGAAATGTGGGCACGAGGTGCCGGGGAAAATATGATGATGATATTGGCATGTGAGTTGTCCGTTCGGTTGTGATTGAGATATTGGCACGAGGTCCGTGGAAATATGAAAGTGGGATGAGACCCGTATTTTATGATTATGAGATGAGGTGTCACAAGGTGACTTTTATTTGAAAGAATTATATTGTAAAGATATTTATTTGAAAGAATTATATTTGAAGGATATTATTTGAAAGAATTATATTTGAAAGATATTTAATTGAAAGAAGTATGTTCGAAATATATTTATTGGAAAGGATTATATTCTAGAGATTTCTATTGAAAAACTTATAGATGAAAGATGTATATTTTGAAGGACTTGATTATTGGTTGTACTTGTGTTCATTACCTGTTTGAGCAATATTTATGGAGTTCTTGCTGCCTTGCGGTTTACATCACTAGTTGACTATTGTTGCAATCACTGCTATTTATTTTTCTATTATTTTTGTATACTATATTGCATAGGTTATTAGACTAGTGAGTGTCTTGAGTGTACCTCGTCACTATTCCACCGAGGTTAGTCTTGATATTTACTGGGTACCGACTGTGGTTGTAATGACCCAACCGGTCATTTTAACTTTTAGAAACCCGTTCCTTAAAATAAAACTCCCCGAACATGCTTTTATTAATTTATGACTCGCGGGGATGGTTGGTTCAGGATTTGGAAGTATGTGGGTTGAAATCGGAATACTTGGTTCCTTAAGTTAGCTTTAAATGGACAACTTTGACTTCGTTCACGATTTTGAGAAAACGACCCCGGAATCAGGATTTGATGGTTCCAATAGGCTCGTATGATGATTTTGGACTTGGGCGTATGTCCGAATTGGGATTTGGATAACCCGGGAGCGTTTTGGCGCTTAATAGTAAACAAATCAACTATTTGAAGATTTAAATTCTTTAAATTTGGTTTGGAGTAGGATTTTGAGTAATTGAGGTCTGTTTGGAATTTCGAGTTTGGGAATAGTTCCGTATAGTGATTTAAGACTTACACGCAAATTTTCGTGTCATTCCGGGTAATTTAAGTATATTTCGGCGCATTGGAAATAAATTGAAGAACTTTAAATTCTTAAGTTTGAATCAATTTGGTTTAGGGTATGATTCTTAGTTTTTGATGTTATTTCCGTATTTTGATCGCCTCGAGCAAGTTTATATGAGGTTATTAGACTTGTGTGGATAGTTGGTGTGGAGCCCCGAGGGCTCGGGTGAGTTTCGGACGTTCGGAAGGAATGAAAATACATCAGTTTTCTGGTGTTTCTTGGCAGCAGTTGCAGGTTTCGCAAATGCGAGAAATTGTTCGTCAATGCGAACCTCGCATTTGCGAGAAGAGCTTCGCAATTGCGAAGAAGCCCGTCCTAGGCAGTGTTCGCATTTGCGACACATTTAATGCATTTGCGACTCTTTGGTCGCATTTGCGACCCCAACAGCTGAAGGCCAAGCTTCGTATTTGCGAGAGTTGTGTCGCATTTGCGACCCTCGCATTTGCGAACCTGGTGTCACAAATGCGACATCAGAGGCCTGTGCCCAGCTCATTTAATACGCGACTTAGGCCATTTATCTCACTTTTCTTTCATCTCTTGGGCGATTCTTGGAGCTTTTGGAAGAGGGTTTTCACCTAGCACTTTGAGGTAAGTAAATCCTACGTAACATGAGTTACATACATAGATTATTGGTAGATTATAACATATAAATTAGTGAAAACCATGGATTTAGGTGAAAACTTAGGTGTTTGAAAAAAATGAGATTTAACCACGAAATTTGTTATGGAACTTAGTAAAAATCATATATTTATGTTTCTAAGATTATGGGTAACGTTTCCATCTGAATATTTCTGGAATCCGGGCACGTGGGCCCGGGTGAATTTTAGAAATTTACCATTTTGGATAGGATAATTTATTTAATAGATGAATTTCGTATTAGTGAACATATATTAATTATTTTATATAACTTTTGGATGGTTTCGGATTTTTCGGCATCGAATCGAGAATTGTACGCGATGCGATAATCGAAAAGTGGACTTTGAGACGAGGTAAGTCTCTTATCTAATCTTATGAGGGGGAAATTACACCCACGGGGATTAAATTGAATAATTATTGCTAATTGCGGTGGCTACGTACACACGAGGTGACGAGAGTCCGTGCGTAGCTACTATTAATACTAAAATCAGGGTAGTTTAGGGCTCAAAGTATGAATTACTTATGTACATTGTATTCTTTGTTTAATTAATATTAATGTGTGTGTGTATATATATATATATATATA
Source organism: Nicotiana tomentosiformis (assembly GCF_000390325.3). Taxonomy (NCBI): domain Eukaryota; kingdom Viridiplantae; phylum Streptophyta; class Magnoliopsida; order Solanales; family Solanaceae; genus Nicotiana; species Nicotiana tomentosiformis. The sequence goes on along the minus strand of NC_090813.1, from coordinate 34,995,621 downwards.
TATATATATATATATATATATATATATATATATGAATATATTGTGAATTGTTAGATAAAGATATTAAAGGATGGAAATCTCATATGCTTGATTTTCTGTTTAAATTAATTAATTATTAAAAGAAATCATTCTTCTTCCCAAATTTATCTTATAATAACTATACTCTCCTTCCGGAGGTACATAAGAAAATGTCCTCTTTTCTTGTGGCAGGCCGAACGCCTCGGCAGGATAGATGCATCTATGGATCGCACCGCACGTCCCTCGGCAGTGTAAACGACACTCTGGATCGGGTCGTACGTCCTCGGCAGAAATCGTGCTTAATAATAATAATTACACGATACTTTAATAGTTATTTTAGCTTGCGAAGCTAATTGATAAATTGGAGAATCCTTGAAATTTAATGAATTATTATTCCTGCTTGTTAAGGAATTAATTGTTATTCCTGTAAATGAAATTAATTGATAAAATTGGAAATTATTTGAATTTAAGGAATTTAATTAATATATTGAGAATTCTTGCATTTGAAGGAATTTGATTATTTCCGCTGCTTAAATAAATTATTGTAAATTTTGTAAATCACGCTGATTTAAATATCCTAGTTGTATTTCAATTATTATTATTGACCCATAGTAAGTGTCAAAGTCGGTCATCTCGTCTCTACCACTTCGAGATTAGGCTTGATACTTACTGGGCACACGTTGTTTACGTACTCATACTACACTTGCTGCACTTTTTGTGCAGGACCTGAGGCAAGTACTAGTGGGGGGACCTATCGTCTTACACCCACGTTATCTAGGGGCATAGTAGTGAACTGCACTTTCTGAGCCGTTCTGCAGCTACTAGTGTCTCTCCTTGTATTTTTCATTCTGTCTATATTTATTTCAGATAGCATTTGAGGTTTCTTATAATCTACTAGATGCTCATACACTTGTTATATCAGGTCTTGGCACACACATTGGTAGAATTTTGGTGTTTTTATTATTTTTCTTGGTTTTAAAATTTATCAATGTATGCTTAATTTATTAGTTGGCTTGCCTAGCTATAGTGTTGGGCGCCATCATGACCTATAGGTGAAATTGGGTCTTGACAACATGGTATCAGAGCACTAGGTTCACGTAGGTCTCACAAGTTATGAGCAGACCTAATAGAGTCTTGCGGATCGGTATGGAGACGTCTGTACTTATCTTTGAGAGGCTATAGGGTGTTAGGAAAACTACCTTTCTTCATATTCCATCGTGCAATTGATGTAGTTCTAAATATCCTTCTCTTATTCTCTCTCAGATGGTGAGAACGCGCTCGAATGAGGTTCCAGGCCAGGGAAGAGCTACTCCCCCAGTTGCTAGAGGCCGAGGGAGGGCTCCAGCCCGTGGTAGAGGGCGAGGACATCCCATGACTGTTCCAGTTATGCTGCCAGTGGGTCCAGCAGAGAACCCTATTATTGAGGAACATGATGGGATGCCTGTGGCAGAGCCAGCTCCGGTGGATTTCACATCTGCACCGGGATTTCAGGATGTCATGGGTCGTATGTTGCGGTTCATGGACAATATGACTCAGGCTGGTTTATTTCTGGCAGACCCAGCCATATCTCAGGCGGGCAGGGGAGCACAGACCCCTACTGCGCAGGCTCATGGACAGGCAGTTGTTGTATATCAGACCCAGGGTGCACTACCCGTGGGTGGAGCCCAGCCAGTGGCAGCAGCTACACCTGAGCCCAAGCCAGCTGTAGTCGCTGATCCTCATAAACTATTGGACAGATGGACTAGACTACATCCTCCTATCTTTGGGGGTGAGCGACATGAGGATCCACAGGACTTCATTGATCGTTGCAGGGACAGACTGTACAACATGAGGATAATGGAGTCTCATGGGGTAGACTTTGCTACTTTTCAGCTAGAGGGCAGAGCCCGTAGATGGTGGCAGTCTTATGTTCTTGGCAGACCAGCAGATTCTCCTCCCATGACTTGGGACAGGTTCACCCGTATCTTCTTGGACAGGTATATTCCACCCTCCCAGAGGGAATAGTGGCAGTTTCAGTTTGAGCAACTCCAGCAAGGTCAGATGTCAGTGACCGATTATGAGGCAAGGTTTTCTGAATTATCTCGCCATGCACTTATGATACTCCCTACTGAGGCAGAGAGAGTACGAAGGTTTGTAGCTGGTTTACATACTGGTATTCAAGCCACTATGGCTCGAGAGGTTGAGATGGGTACTTCTTATGAGCTAGTTATGGAGATAGCCCGGAGGATTGAGGGTGTGCGTCAGCGGAGCCGAGAGTAGATTATGAGAGATAAGTGGTTCAGGTATTCTGGAGAGTTCAGAGATGCTTCGTCTAGGGGCAGAGGTCAGTTCGTGAGGGGGCAGTCCAGCAGACCCCCATTTCCAGCACCACCACCTCCTCGAGGTGCTCCAGTGCGACCTTATCTCAGTGCTATACCAGAGAGTTCCTACCACCCACTAGCTATTCAGGGTCCTCCCAGTGGGTATTTAGCTCCCCAGGGCCAGACACTTAGTCAGCAGCCCATCGCACCGAAGAGCTGTTACGAGTGCGGGGATCCCAGTCACATGCGGAGATTTTGCCCCAGGCTTAGGGGTAGACCAGTACAGCAGGGTCAGCAGCCTATGCTTACCGGACCAGTTGCTCCACCAGTAGTCCGACCACTAGAAGGTGGAGGACTGGTGGGTAGGGGTCGTCCTAGAGGTGGAGGTCAGCCAGGCGGAGGCCAACCAGTTGGCGCTCCAGCTCGGTTCTATGCTTTTCTGGCTAGACCAGATGCAGAGGCCTCAGATGCTGTGATTACAGGCATTATTTCTATTTGCGACAAAGATATCTCAGTATTATTTGATCCAGGATCCACGTATTCATATGTGTCATCTCTATTTGCTCCATTCCTGGGTGTTTCTCGTGAGTCCTTGAGTACTCATGTTTATATGTCCACTCCTGTAGGCGATTCTATTATTATGAACCGTATTGATGATCTATTTGACCAGTTGCAGGGTGCTAGGGTGTTCTCTAAGATCGACTTGAGGTCAGTGTATAATCAGTTGAAGATTCGGGATTCGGATGTTCCGAAAACTGCTTTCCGTACTAGATATGGTCATTATGAGTTTCTGGTAATGTCTTTCGGTATAACTAATGCCCCGGCAGCATTTATGGATCTGATGAATAGGGTATTCATGCCATATATTGATATATTGATTCGTTTGTCATTGTCTTTATTAATGACATTTTGATCTACTAGCGCAGTAAGGAGGAACATGAGCAGCATATGAGAGTAGTGCTTCAGACATTGCGGGAACAAAAGCTATATGCTAAGTTCTCTAAATATGAGTTTTGGCTAGAGTCTGTAGAATTTTTGGGACATATTATATCGGGCGAAGGTATTAAAGTTGATCCCAAAATGATTGAGGCAGTTCAGAATTGGCATCGTCCCACTTCGGCGACTGAGATTAGGCATTTTCTGGGTTTAGCAGGTTATTATCGTTGATTCATGGAAGGTTTTTCATCTATTGCAGAACCTTTGACCAAATTAACCCAGAAGGGTGTTCAGTTTCGATGGTCCGATGATTGTGGGTCAAGCTTTCAGAAGCTCAAGACAGCATTGACTATAGCACCAGTGTTAGTGTTACCTTCTGGTTCGGGAATGTATATAGTGTATTGCGACGCTTCACGCGTTGGCTTGGGTTGTGTATTGATGCAGGAAGGACGAGTTATTGCATATGATTCACGTCAGCTGAAGCCCCACGAAAAGAATTATCCAGTTAATGATTTGGAGTTAGCTGCGATTGTTCATGCTCTCAAGATTTGGAGGCATTATCTTTATGGGGTGTCTTGTGAAGTTTAAACTGATCATCACAGTTTGCAGCATTTGTTCAAGCAGAGGGACCTAAATCTGAGACAGTGCAGGTGGCTTGAGTTACTAAAAGATTATGATATTATTATCCTATATCATCCAGGTAAAGCAAATATAGTTGCAGATGCCTTGAGTAGAAAGGCGGAGAGTATGGGTAGTTTGGCTTTCATTTCAGCAGAAGAGAGGCCATTAGCTTTGGATATCCAGTCCTTGGCCAACAGACTTGTGTGGCTAGATATTTCAGAGCCCAGCCAAATTCTTGCATGTGGCGTAGCTCAGTCTTCACTATTTGAGCAGATCAAGGCTCGCCAGTATGATGACCCACACTTAATGGTTCTTCGAGAAACGGTACTACGAGGTGGTGCCGAGGAAGTTACTATTGGTGCAGATGGTGTTCTGCGACTCCAGAATCATTTGTGTGTTCCTAATGTGGATGAACTGAGGAAAATGATCCTGGAGGAGGCACACAGTTCTCGGTATTCTATTCATCCAGGTGTTACGAAGATGTATCGTGACTTGAGGCAGCATTATTGGTGGCGACGAATGAAAAAGGACATAGTTGAGTATGTAGCTAGATGTCTAAATTTCCAACAAGTTAAATATGAGCACCAGAGGCCAGGCGGCCTACTTCAGCAGATAACTATACCAGAGTGGAAATGGGAACGAATTACTATGGACTTTGTAGTTGGGTTGCCGCGGACCTTGAAGAAGTTTGATGCAGTTTGGGTGATTGTTGACAGGTTGACCAAGTCGACACATTTTATTCCTGTTGTGACTACGTATACTTCAGAGAGGTTGGCCTAGATTTATATTCAGGAGATAGTTCGGTTGCACGGTGTGTCAATTTCCATCATATCAGATAGAGGCCCTCAGTTTACTTCACATTTCTGGAGAGCAGTACAAAGTGAATTAGGGACCCGTGTAGAGCTCAGCACAGCCTTTCATCCGCAGACTAACGGGCAGTCAGAGCGGACAATCCAAATTTTGGAGGATATGCTCAGGGCATGTGTAATTGACTTTGGAGGTCAGTGGGATCGTTTCCTTCCTTTGGCCGAGTTTGCTTATAATAATAGTTACCAATCCAGCATCGAGATGGCTCCATTTGAGGCTTTATATGGCTGTCGATACCGTTCACCTATCGGATGGTTTGAGCCCGGTGAGGCAAAGTTATATGGTACTGATTTGGTAAAGGATGCCTTGGAAAAGGTAAAGTTGATTCAGGAGCGACTTCGTACAGTACAGTCAAGACAGAAGAGTTACGCGGATAAGAAAGCGTGTGATTTATCATTTATGGTAGGTGAAAACGTTCTCTTGAAGGTTTCGCCGATGAAGGGAATTATGAGATTCGGGAAGAAGGGCAAGTTGAGCCCAAGGTTTATAGTCCCATTTGAGGTGTTGAGACGAGTTGGAGAGGTTGCTTATGAGCTTGCATTGCCTCCAAGTCTATCGGGAGTTCATTCGGTTTTCCATGTATCTATGCTCCGGAAGTATCATGCCGACCTATCACATATGTTGGACTTCAGCACAGTTTAGTTAGATAAGAGTTTGGGTTATGAAGAAGAGCCATTTGCCATTGTTTATAAACAAGTTCGCCAGTTGAGGTCCAAGAGCATTTCTGCAGTAAAGGTCCAGTGGAGGGGCCAACCAGTCGAGGAAGCGACTTGGGAGGCCGAGGAGGACATGCGGAGCAAATATCCACACTTATTTAGCACTCCAGGTATTATTCTAAACCCGTTCAAAGACGAACGTTTGTTTAAGAGGTGGAGAATGTAATGACCCAACCGGTCATTTTGACTTTTAGAAACCCGTTCCTAAAAATAAAACTCCGCAAACATGCTTTTATTAATTTATGACTTGCGGGGATGGTTGGTTCCGGATTTGGAAGTGTGTGGGTTGAAATCGAAACACTTGGTTCCTTAAGTTAGCTTTAAATGGACAACTTTGACTTCGGTCACCATTTTGAGAAAACGACCCCGGAATCGGGATTTGATGGTTCCAATAGGTTCGTATGATGATTTTGGACTTGGGCATATGTCCGAATCGGGATTTGAATAACCCAGGAGAGTTTTCGCGCTTAATAGCAAAAATATCAACTATTTGAAGATTTAAATTCTCTAAATTTGGTTTGGAGTAGGATTTTGAGTAATTGAATTTCATTTGGAATTTCGAGTTTGGGAATAGTTCCATATAGTGATTTAAGACTTGCACACAAATTTCCGTGTCATTCTGAGTAATTTAAGTATATTTCGGCACATTGGAAGTAAATTGAAGAACTTGAAATTCTTAAGTTTGAATCAATTTGGTTTAGGGTATGATTCTTGGTTTTTGATGTTATTTTCGGATTTTGATCGCTCGAGCGAGTTTGTATGAGGTTATTAGACTTGTGTGGATAGTTCGTGTGGAGCCCCGAGGGCTCGGGTGAGTTTCGGACGTTTGGAAGGAATGAAAATACATCGGTTTTCTGGTGTTTTTTGGCAGCAGTTGCAGGTCTCGCAAATGCGAGAAATTGTTCGCAAATGCGAACCTCGTATTTGCAAGAAGGGCTTCGCAATTGCGAAGAAGCCCGACCTTGTAATGACCCGGCCGGTCGTTTTGAGAGTAATAGCCTCGATCCTCTATTAACTGTCTCCCCCAAATCTTTTTCTGCTATTGTGACTTGCCGGGATGATTGGTTTTGAGTTTCGGAGTGTTTTGGGACACTTAGTCCCTAAATGAGAGCTTAAGCCTTAGGATTTGGACCGTAGTCGGAACTGTGTGAAGACGACTCTGGAATGGAATTTCGTCGGTTCTGTTAGCTCCATTAGGTTATTTTGAGTTTAGGAGCATGTCCGGAATGTGTTTTGGGGATCTATAGTAGATTTAGGCTTGAATTGGCGGAAGCTAGTTTTTCGGCGATGTCGGCCGATAGTGGAAATTTTGATATCGAGCTCGGAATGGAATTTCGAAAGTGGTTGTAGGTTCGTAATGTCATATGTGACCTGTGTGTAAAATTTGAAGCCATTCGGACTAGATTTGATGTGGTTCGGCGTCTTTTGCAGAATTTGGAAAACTTTAAATTTCTTAGGTTTGAATCCGTGATTAATTCATGATTTTGGTGTTGTTCGACATGGCTTAAAGGCTCGACTAAGTTCGTAAGGTGTTTTAGTATTGGTTGGTATGTTTGGTTGAGGTCCTGGGGGCCTCGGGTGTGTTTTGGATGCTTAACGGGAGAAAACTTGGACTTAGAGGAATTTCTGAACTTTGCTGGTTCTGGTGTTTTCGCACCTGCGGAAAAGAGACCGCAGGTGCGCGAGCCGCACATGTGGAGATGGAAGCATAGATGCGATAAATCGAGAGTTGGCCTGGGGTCACAGGTGCGAGGAAGTTTCCGCATCTGCGATGCCCGCAAATGCGCAAGGATGTTCGCGCATGCGCAAGATGCGCAGAAGCGGAAGGGACTCCGCAGGTGCGAGGGCGCAGATGCAGCCCTTTCGTCACAGGTGCGAAGGCAGAGGGGGTAAGTGAGTTGTGCAGATGCGCACGTTTTCCGCACAAGCGCACCCGCAGGTGCGAGCCCAGGTTCCGCAGGTGCGGAAATACCTGGGCAGTGATTAAAATCGAAGGGCTTCGCGATTTTTATCATTTTTGGCGTTGCAAACTCGGGTTGGGGCGATTTTTGAGAGCATTTTTGAGGCATTTCTTGAGGTAAGTTCCTTGTGCTTATTTTTGGTCAATAATCTTGCCTTGCCATGTATTTTTCCACCTAGTTAATGTGTATTTAAGGTTGAAATTGGAAGTTGGAGACTAGGGATTTGGGAGTTTGAATAATGGATTGGAGGACCATTTGGTGTCGGATTTTAGTAAATTTGATATGGTTAGACTCGTGAGTGAATGAGCTTTCTAGTTTCGTGAGTTTTGTCGGGTTTCGAGACGTGGGACCCGGGGGCCGGGTTTGAGCCAATTTCAGGTTTTGGCCTAATTTTGTAGTTTTTCTTGTGGGATTCATTCCATTAGCGCGTATTGATGGTATTGTACTGTTTTGAATAGATTCGGGCCATTTGGAGTCGGATACTCGTGGCAAGAACGTGATATCAAGTTGATTTGATCGGTTCGAGGTAAGTGGCTTGCCTAACCTTGTGTTGGGGACTTTCCCCTTAAGATATCTTTATATTATTTGGTGTGTGGACAAGTACGTACACGGGCTATTATTGCAAAAATCATGTTTAACCTTTTTAAATCATAAATTGCTTCTCTTATTAATTATACTAATATGTTTAATTGTGTAGTTTAGATTAGAAAAGCATGCTTACGTGTTTTAACTGCCTAATTGACATTCTGTGCGTCATGTTCAGTTAAGTCCTTATTTGCCTTATCTGTGTCCAGTATAAACTGTATAACTCGATGTCATACCTGTCATTTCATCTTGCGTTGCATATTTAAATTGGGACTACGGACGTATTACGGGAGATCCCCTTGTACTGCATATTTACTTTGGGACTACGGACGTATTCCGAGAGAGCCCCTAGCACTGCATATTTACTTTGGGACTACGGACATATTTCGGAAGATCCCCCTGTACTGCATATTTACTTTGGGACTACGGACGTATTTCGGGAGATCCCCCAGCACTGCATATTTACTTTGGGACTACGGACGTATTCTGGGAGATCCCCCTGTACTGCATATTCATTTGAAACTACGGGACGGTATCCTGAGAGATTTCCCACTGTGTTTACCTTATTTTGAGCCGAGGGCTCCCTTAACTGTTAAATTTTCGAGAATTTCTTTAATTGTGTTACCGTAAATTCTACTTATATCTTTTACTGTTTAATTTATTATATTTACTCTGGTAGGGCCTTGACTTGACCTCGTCACTACTCGACCGAGGTTAGGCTTGGTACTTACTGGGTACCATTGTGGTGTACTCATGCCCTTCTCTGCACATGTTTTCGTGTGCAGATCCAGGTGCGAGCTATCAGCCTCGGGGTTAGTACGTGCTGCTGATTCTAGGAGACTTCAAGGTACCTCTGCTTGCGTCCGCAGATCTTCGGAGTCCCCTTCTACTCCCTCGTCTAGAGATTTTCCTTATTATCTTCAGACTTTTGTATAGAGCTACATAGATTATAGAAGCTTGTGACTTAGTGATATTTCGGATCTTGGAAAATTATTTTGTGTATGCCGAGTGGTACTACTCTTAGCTATTTAAAATATATTGATTATCTTAAAAATGTTGTGTTTTCTTTATATTTTCCGCAAATGTTAGGCTTACCTAGTTGTAAAGACTAGATGCCATCACGACACCTTACGGAGGGTTAATTTGGGCCGTGACAGACCTAGGAAGTGTTCGCATTTGCGACACATTTGATGCATTTGCGATCCCGGCAGAGTTCGCATTTGCGACTCTTTGGTCGCATTTGCGACCCCAGCAGCTGAAGGCCAAGCTTCACATTTGCGAGAGTTGTGTCGCATTTGCGACCCTCGCATTTGCGAACCTGGTGTCGCAAATGCGACATCAGAGGCCTGTGCCCAGCTCATTTAATGCGCGACTTAGGCCATTTATCTCACTTTTCTTTCATCTCTTTGGCGATTCTTGGAGATTTTGGAAGAGGGTTTTCACCTAGCAATTTGAGGTAAGTAATTCCTACATAACATGAGTTACATACATAGATTATTGGTAGATTATAACATGTAAATTAGTAAAAACCATGGATTTAGGTGAAAACCTAGGTGTTTGAAAACAATGAGATTTAACCACGAAATTTGTTATGGAACTTAGTAAAAGTCATATATTTATGTTCCTAAGATTATGGGTAACGTTTCCATTCAAAAATTTCTGGAATCCAGACACGTGGGCCCGGGGTGAATTTTAGGAATTTTACCATTTTGGATAGTGTAATTTATTTCATAGATGAATTTCGAATTATTAAACATATATTAATTATTTTATATAACTTTTGGATAATTTCGAATTTTTCGGCATCGAATCGAGAATTTTACGCGACACGTTAATCGAAAAGTAGACTTTGAGACGAGGTAAGTCTCATGTCTAATCTTGTGAGGGGAAAATTGCCTCATAGGGATTAAATTGAATAATTGTTGCTAATTGTGGGGGCTACGTACGCACGAGGTAATGAGAGTCCGTGCGTAGCTATTATTAATGCTAAAGTCTGGGTAGTTTAGGACTCAAAGCATGAATTACTTGCGTATATATATATATATATATATATATATATATATATATATATATATATTTTGTGAATTGTTAGATATAGATATTAAAGGATGAAAATCTCATATGCTTGATTTTCTTTTTAAATTAATTAATTGTTAAAAGAAATTGCTCTTCCTCCCGAATTTATATTATAATAAATATACTCTCCTTCCAGAGGTACATAAGAAAATGTCCTCCTTTCTTGTGGAGTGGGCCGAACGCCTCGGAAGGATAGATGCATCTATGGATCGCGCCGCACGTCCCTCGGCAGTGTACACGACACTCTGAATCGGGTCGTACGTCCTCGGCAGAAATCATGGTTAATAATAATAATTACACGATACTTTAATAGTTATTTCAGCTTGCGAAGCTAATTGATAAATTGGAGAATCCTTAAAATTTAATGAATTATTATTCCCGCTTGTTAAGGAATTAATTGTTATTTCTATAAATGAGATTAATTGATAAAATTGGAAATTATTTGAATTTATGAAATTTAATTAATATATTGAGAATTCTTGCATTTGAAGGAATTTAATTATTTCTGCTGGTTAAATAAATTATTGTTATATTCTGTGAATCATGCTGATCTAGATATCCTAGTTTTATTTCAATTATTATTATTGACCCATAGTGAGTGTCAAAGTCGGTCATCTCGTCTCTACCACTTCGAGATTAGGCTTGATACTTACTGGGTACACGTTGTTTATGTACTCATACTATACTTGCTGCACTTTTTGTGCAGGACCTGAGAAAAGTACTATTGGAGGACTTATCGTCTTACACCCACGTTATCCAGGGGCATAGTGGCGAGCTGTACTTTTCTGAGCCGTTCTGCAGCTACTAGTGTCTCTCCTTGTATTTTTCATTCTGTCTATTTTTATTTCAGACAGTATTTGAGGTTTTTTATAATCTACTAGATGCTCATACACTTGTGACACCAGGTCTTGGCACACATATTGATAGAATTTTGGTGTTTTTATTATTTTTTTTGGTTTTAAATTTTATCAATGTATGCTTAATTTATTAGTTGGCTTGCCTAGCTGTAGTGTTGGGTGCCATCACGACCTATAGGTGAAATTGGGTCTTGACAGTGGTATACTCATACTACACTTTTACACATTTTTGTGCAGAGTCAGGTATTTGAGATATTAGGTTCGGACAGAGTTAAAGTGGAATCGCAAGAATTCAAGGTAGAGCTGCTTGGTCGCCGCAGTCTCTTGGAGTCTTTCTATTTTATTGTACTGTTAATCATTATTCAAACAGTGTTGAGCATTCAATCCTTGAGATAATTTCATGTATTCAGTTAGAGTTCGTGACTGAGTATTACCAGTCTTGGGAGGTTGTTTGTAATTATTTCCGCTGTCGGTTTCGATTATCTATTAAAAAACAATTGGCTTGAATTGTAATTATAATCCTCTTACTTAGTCTTAGAGATTAAGTGTCATCACGATGCCTGTGGTGGGATTATGGGTCGTGACAGATGTTTTCCTCTAGATTTTTCATAGTAAGGTTTTAACGAGGCACATTATCTTCTAATGAACATCCAGGGGGAGCGTTATGAAAATATTATATTATGGATGTCCATTTATTACTCCGCTATAGATAATTTTCGTGAAGAAAATTATCCGTTAAGTACTCTATTGAAGTTTATCTACAAGTAGCTGATGCATGCAGGTTGCATTCAATTCAATGAAATAACTTGCAGTCGCTTCTTATTAAACATGCAGGTTGCGAGCAGCTCATGCAAACAGTTTACAAGCAACTCAAGAAAAGCCTCGCAGCTGCTTCCTTTTTTCTATAAATAGAGGAGCTTTGAGCTCATTATGTGCATCAATTTGAAGTTGAATAATATATCAATCTCTCTATATACTTGTCTTTGGTTTATTTACTTTATAATCTTTATTTTATAACAAATATTTTAAAGTCAAAGTTGCTTTTGAGCATCAAATTTTGCACATTATTTTTATTTGGGAAAAAAAAGAAAAATCTAAGACAATCTCCACATGCTTTTACGCAATAACTTCTGGTAAATTTAAGCTTCTCTTTTGTTAAAGCTCGAGTTGATTGGCATTGAAACGACATAATTATCGACTATGAAGATGTTTGGATTAATTTTAAAAAGTTGGTCAAATTAGTTTATAAAATATTTTATAATTACTAGTCTTAGTTTAAGCGCGTTGCGCTTGTTCCTCGTATTAGTGAACAAACTTTCAAAAATAACATATATATTATTCATAAAAATGTGTTTGCATTCTAATATAAAGATTAATAAAAAATTATAAGTTCTTAAGTGATAAATAATTGTGTCAATCATGTTTAGGATTAGCGTTTGATTTAAGTATTAAAATAAATGATAAATAATTGTGTTATAAGTTCTTTTTTTAATTTGTTCTAGTACTTGTTTTTTTGTATAAAAGTGTCATAGAAATAGCGTTTAATTAAAATATTAAAAAATCATCGTTTAATATTGCAGAAATACTTGGTACGTGCATTGCATGTATATTAATTATGTGTTAGTTATTATATTTACAAAGATTTTACACACATTTACCAATTTTGTGAAAATGCTCAAACTTGTTCAAAACTTTCACATTTTATTCACAAAAAGAAAAGATCCTAAACTTAAAAAGATTATAAAGTGTTCGAAACATACAAATAATTACTTTATAAAACTTTTATTAGTATTAAAAAGGACACCTATCAAAACTTTCCTATTGTGAATTAGGATGTTTTGTTTAATTTTTTTTGTTTACGTTATGAAACATCCCTATTAAATCAATCTTTTCTTTCTTTTCTTTTTTCCTCTTTGTAATTTGTTTTTCGTCTTTGTAATTTTATTTGATGGAGGAATTTCACTAAACTGGAGAAATAAAGGAAATTGTGTGGACCTTAAATTATAATTCCTTTTAATATTTATTTAATGAGAATTCACATATTCTACTCTCCTTGAAAATTATAAAACGTGGTTTATTTAACAAAGTTGATATATTGCATAGTTCAAATAAGAAAATATTTAATACACAAAAATTTAGTTAATTTTGAATTCCTAAAAATTAAGAAAATATCTAAAGTCCTATTAGAGAAAGAATTAAGTGATTATATTGTGCGCCATACCCCATGTCAATAAATATAAAACTTTAAGAAGTTATATAAATATTATAAAACTATATACGCACAATGTGCAAAGTGCTATTTCGAAAGTATTTCTAGAATTAGATTGTAACGACTCGACCGGTCGTTTTGAATATTGTAATCCCATTCCCCCATTTACTGCTCAATTTGTATCTTGCAATTGATTTATGACTTATCGGGTTAGTTGGTTCGGGTCCGGAAGGAACTCGGAGTGAAATGAGACACTTTATCTCATAATTGAAAATTTAAGTTAGAAAAGTGGACCGGATATGGACTTATGTGTAAACGACCTCGGATTTGAATTTTGATGATTCTAATAGCTCCGTATGGTACTTTTGGGCTTAGGAACGTATCCGAAATATTATTTGGAAGTCCGTAGAGGAATTAGGCTTGAAATACCGAAAGTTTAATTTTTAATAAGTTGGACCGGGGGTTGATTTTTTGATATCGGGGTCGGAATCCAATTCTGAAAATTGAAATACCTCTATGATATCATTTATGACTTGTGTGAAAAATTTGAGGTCAATCGGACGTGATTTGATAGGTTCCGGAGTCGTTTGTAGAAATTAGAAATTTCAAAATTCATTAGGCTTGAATTGGGGTGTAATTCATGGTTTTAGCATTGTTTGAGGTGATTTGAAGATTCGACTAAGTCCGTATGATATTTTAGGACTTGTTGGTATATTTGATCGAGGTCCCGAGTGGCTCGGGTGAGTTTCAGATGGTTAACGGGTTGGATATTTGACTTGGAATTCTGTCGGAATTTTTCTGATGCACCATCTGGTTTCCGTCATCGCGTTCGCGAAGAGGAACAGAGAGGCTGACAATATTTGCTCTTCGCGTTCGCGAAGAGAAGCACGCATTCGGGAAGGGTGATCTGGGTGTGCATCGCAAACGCGAGAGGTGTTACGCGTTCGCGAAGAAGAGAGGAAGCAACTGAGGACCCCAGACAATTGGTCTATGCGTTCGCGTAGGGGTGTCGCGTTCGCGTAGTGAGGGGGAATGAATCATCACGTTCGCGAGGGGTTGAACGCGTTCGCGTAGAAGACATTGAGGCAGAGGCATTTTTGTGCTTCGCGAATGCGAGGGTGATGTCGAGTTCGCGAAGGAGGAATTTGGACGGGAGCTATTTTGTGCTTCGCGAATGCGAGGCACTGACCGCGTTCGTGAAGAAGAAAAGCCTGGGCGATTTTGGGTGATTTTTGATATTTGGAGCTCGGATTTGAGGTGATTTTGGGTGATTTTTAGAGGAAACAACGGGGTAAGTATTCTTAACTCAATATTGGTTAAATTACCCGAATTTATGGTTATTTTTATCATTTAATTGGTGAATTGAGTTGAGAAATATTGAAAACCCTCTTGGTTTAAATTGAAGGTTTGAGGGTCGAGTTGGGGTCGGATTTTGGTAAAATTGGTATGGTTAGACTTGTGGTTGAATGGGCTTCCGGATTTTGTAACTTTTGTTGAGTTCCGAGACATGGGCCCATGGATGATTTTTGAGCAAATTTTCGAATTTTTATGGAAAATTATTATTTTCTTATAGAATTAATTCCAATGAATGTTATTGACTGAAACGAATTATTTATGGCCAGATTCGAGGCGTTTGGAGACCAATTCACGAGGAAAGGACATTGCGGAATAAGAATTTCATGACTTGAAGTAAGTAACAGTTTTAAATATGGTCTTGAGGGTATGAAACCCCAAATTTTGGTATCATGCGATTATTTTGGAGGTGACGCACATGCTAGGTGACGGGCGTGTGGGCGTGCACCGAAGGGATTGTGACTTGGTCTGTCCCGGAAAACTGTAAAGTTGAATAATTTGTTGTTAGCTATATGCTCTCTATGTGTTGATAAAATTTGACTGTAAACCATGTTAGAAATCATGCTTAGGCTATGTGATAGTACGGTTGGGACCCACAGAGGTCGCTTACTTGTTGAATTGCCTGCTAAATGCTATATGTACTCAGTCTCAGTTTTTACTTGCACATTTATCTCAGTCTCTGTTATTATTATTAATACATCATATCATTGTTGTTTGGGCTGATTTCATGATTATTGAGAGCCCGAGAGACTGGAGAGATTTATGACTGAGTGAGGCCGAGAGCCTGAATGTGAGATATTGATACTATAGCACGTGAGTTGTCCATGCAACACATGAGTTGGTCGTGCGGATCCTTATATTATACTATAGCACGTGAGTTGGCCGTGCGGATCCTTATATTATACTATGGCATGTGAGTTGGTCGTGCAACACGTGAGTTGGCCGTGCGGATCAAGATATTTATATTATGGCACGTGAGTTGTCCGTGCAGCACGTGAGTTGTCCATGCAGATTATAGAGCTTGGGCTGTAGAAGCCCCTCCGGAGTCTGTACACCTCCAGTGAGCGCGGGTACCCATTGAGTGAGTGATGAGGGATGGGAGCCTAGGGAGTGATGAGGGCTGGGAGCCCAGCAAGTGATTGTTGTTCTGAGAGGTTGTACTTGAATTCCATTTGTTATTGCATTTAGTTATTATCTGTCATTGTTGTGAAATTTCTGAAAAATTATTAATATACGGATTACATGAACAGGAACTGTATAAAAATTGATTTGACATTAAACTGTCAGATTTGATAGCATGTCTATTCTTTGTTGGGATTACTGAAATTCAACCATAACTGTGTAGCTCGTTACTATCTTCAGTTCCTTATTTATTAGTATTACTTGCTGAGTTGGTTGTACTCATACTACACCCTGTACTTTGTGTGCAGAACCAGGTGTTCCCGGACATAGCGGGTGTTGATTCTTCCATACAGCTGATTTTTCGGAGATTCAGAGGTAGCTGCCGTGTTTCGCAGACCTTGTATGTCCTTCCCTATCTTTGTATTATTGTACTTTTGGTCTCAGACTATTGTAGACCGTACTTTTCCAGATTTGTATTCATATTAGATGCTCATGTACTCAGTGACACTAGGTTTTCGGTAGTGTTCGTATTTGTATTTGGGAGATTTTGTATTTTATTTAAAAATTATATATTTTTAGACATAAAAGAAATTGTGGTTTAGTGACATTAACGGCTTGCCCAGTATCGAGATAGGTGCCATAACGACGGGTGAGATTTTGGATCGTGACATTGATGTTGATATCAGAGCCTAGGTTACATAGGTCTCACGAGTCATGAGCAGGTTTAGTAGAGTCTTGCGGATCGGTACGGAGACGTCTGTACTTAGCTTCGAGAGGCTGCAGAAACCTTAGGAAAATTTCACTTTCTTGTATTCATTCGTGCGAATTTGTTGATTCTGGAAACTAAATTTTTGCTATTCTATTCTCTCACAGATGGTGAGGACACGTACTATCGGATCGGACGATCAGCCACCAGTGCCACCAGTTAGGGCCGCGAGAGGCCGGGGTCATGGTAGAGGCCAGGGCCGAGGTAGAGGTCGAGGTGTAGCTCGTACCACAGTTGGAACAACACCTATAGTACCACCAGTTGTTCCAGCGCAGGAGCAGATTCCAGATATAGTTGAGCCGACAAGATCAGCTCAGGCACCGACTGTGCCCATTGAGATTGTAGGCATTCAGGAGACTTTGGCCCAGATATTGTCAGCCTGCACTAGTCTTGCTCAGGTGGTTTCGGCTCAGGCCGCACCTGCCACTTCTCAGGCTGGGAGAGGTACTCATACCCCCGTTGCCCGTACTCCAGACCAGGTAGTACAGGGACTTCAGATACCGGGGGCACTACCAACCTAACCGATTGCAGCTGCTCAGGCCCCGATAGTTCCTGTTATGGCAGATGATGAGCAGAGGAGACTTGAGAGATTTGAAAGGCTTCGACCTCCACTATTTAGCGGTACTGAGTCAGAGGATGCTCAGGATTTTCTGGATAGGTGCCAACGGATGCTTCGGATAGCAGGTATTCTGGAGACCAGTGGGGTCTTATTCACTACTTTTCAGTTTTTTGGGTCTGCACTCAGATGGTAGGAGACTTACGAGAGACATAGACCTATTGGCACAGCCCCACTTACTTGGCATCAGTTCTCCATGGTCTTTTTGGAGAAGTTCGTACCTCAGTCCCGCAAAGAAGAGCTGTGCAAATAGTTTGAGCAGCTTCGCCAGGGTGATATGTCCGTGACGCGGTACGAGATGATTTTCTGAGTTGGCTCGTCACGCAATCTGGTTGGTTCCCACTGATAGGGAGAGGATTAGGAGGTTCATTGATGGCCTCACATATCAACTGCAGTTACTTATGACTAGGGAGAGAGTATCTAGTGCTACTTTTGATGAGGTAGTGGACATTGCTCAGCAGATAGAGATGGTTCGTAGCCAGGAATGTGGAGAGAGAGAGAGAGGCTAAGAGGCCTCATGGTCCGGGTGATTATAACGGTGTTCCTTCAGGGGGCCAGTTTCACCGAGGTAGGGGTCGTTCTTACAGACACGCTCAGACGGGTCGTCCGGCTCATCGTGGTGCATCAGCTAGCCATGGTTCTTATAGTACTCACTCAGGCCAGTCTTCATTCAGTGCACTACCAGCGCAGAGTTCTCATCATGCCTCGTCCGCACAGGCTTCTGCAGGTCATCCCTCGGGATATCAGGAGCAGTAGTTCCGTTAGATGAAGGGTTGTTTCGAGTGCGGAGAATTTGGTCATTTCAAGAGAGAGTGTCCTAGGTTGTTGAGTGGGGTTTCACAGCAGAGTTCTCGACTGATGGCACCAGCACCAGCAGTTACACCACCCGCCCTGCCATCTCGGGGTGGGGGTTAGGCAGCTACGGGTCGCCCTAGAGGGGGAGGCCGATCAGGAGGCGAGCAGGCTCGATTCTATGCTTTTTATGCCAGGCCAGATACTGTTGCTTCAGACGCAATAATCACAGGTATTGTTTCAGTATGCCACAGGGAGGCTTCTATATTATTTGACCCTGGTTCCACTTATTCATATGTATCATCGTATTTTGCTCATTATCTGGATATGCCCTGTGAGTCCTTAATTTTACCTGTTTGTGTATCTACACCGGCGGGCGATATTATTATTGTGGATCGTGTGTATTGGTCGTGTGTAGTAACTATTGGGGAACTGGAGACTAGATTTGATCTCTTATTACTCAGTATGGTTAATTTCGATATAATCCTGGGTATGGATTGGTTGTCTCCATATCATGCTATTCTGGACCGTCACGCAAAAATCGTGACGTTGACGATGCTGGGGTTGCCAAAGGTAGAATGGAGGGGTTCTCTAGATCTTGTTCCTAGTAGGGTAATTTTTTATTTGAAGTCCCAACGTATGGTTGGAAAGGGATGCTTGTCATATTTGGCCTTTGTGAGAGATGTTGATGCAGATGCTCCTATTATTGATTCAGTATCGGTCGTGCGAGACTTTCCAGATGTATTTCTTGCAGACCTGCCGGGTATGCCACCCGACAGGGATATTGATTTTGGTATTGACTTGGTGTAGGGCACTTAGCCCATTTCTATTCCTCCATATCGTATGGCACTAGCTGAGTTAAAAGAATTGAAAGAGAAACTTCAGGAACTCCTTGAAAAGGGGTTTATTAGGCCTAGTGTGTCACCTTGGGGTGCACCGGTTCTGTTTGTGAAAAAGAAAGATGGTATTATGCGGATGTGCATTGATTATAGGCAGTCGAACAAAGTTACAATCAAGAATAAATATCCATTGCCGCGTATTGATGATTTATTTGACCAGCTTCAGGGAGCGAGGGTATTCTCCAAAATTGATTTGAGGTCTGGGTATCACCAATTAAAAATTTGGAATTCGGATATTCTAAAGACGGCATTCAGGACTCGTTATGGCCACTATGAATTTCTTGTGATGTCTTTTGGGCTAACTAATGCCCCAACAACATTTATGTATTTGATGAATATTGTATTTCAGCCATATCTTGATTTATTTGTCGTGGTATTCATTGATGATATTCTGGTGTACTCATGTAGCTAGGAGGAGCACGCACAACACTTGGGTATTGTATTATAGAGGCTGAGAGAGGAGAAACTTTATGCCAAATTCTCTAAGTGTGATTTCTGGCTTAGTTCGGTGGCATTCTTGGGATAGTGTCCAGTGAAGGTATTAAGGTAGATCCGAAGAAAATAGAGGCAGTTCAGAATTGGCCAGACCATCCTCAGTTACTGAGATTCGGAGTTTTCTTGGCTTGGCCGGTTATTATCGTCGTTTTGTGGAGGGTTTCTCATTTATTGCATCGCCTATGACTAAATGACCTAAAAGGTGCTCCGTTCAGGTAGTCGGATGAATGTGAATAGAGCTTTCAGAAGATCAAGACAGCTTTGACTACAGCTCCAATATTGGTGTTGCCTACTGGTTCAGAGTCTTATACTGTGTATTGTGACGCGTCGCGGATTAGTCTCGGCGCAGTACTTATACAAGACGGTGGGGTGATTGCCTATGCGTCCAAACAATTAAAGGTACATGAGAAGAATTATCCAGTCTACAATCTTGAGTTGGCAGCTATTGTTCATGCCTTGAAAATTTGGCGGCATTACTTGTACGGTGTCTAGTGTGAGGTGTATACAGATCATCAGAGTCTGCAACATTTGTTTAAACAGAAGGATCTTAACTTGCGGCAGCGAAAGTGGTTGGAGTTGCTTAAGGATTATGATATCATCATTCTCTATCATCCCGGAAAAGCCAATGTAGTGGCCAATGCCTTGAGTCGTAAGGCGGAGAGTTTGGGCAGCTTAGCATACTTACCGGTAGCAAAGAGGCCTTTAGCCTTGGATGTTCAGGCCTTGGCTAATCAGTTTGTTAGATTGGATGTTTCCGAGCCGAATCGAGTTTTGGCCTGTGTGGTTTCTCGGTCTTCTTTATATGATCGCATCAGAGAGCGCCAGTATGATGATCCATATCTGCTTGTCCTTAAGGACATGGTTCAGCACGGTGATGCCAAGGAATTCACTATTGGAGATGACGACATATTATAGATGCAGGGCAGGCTATGTGTACCTAATGTAGATTGTTTGCGTGAGCTGATTCTCCAGGAAGCTCACAGTTTGTGGTACTCTATTCATCCAGGCGCCGCGAAGATGTATAAGGATTTGAGACAGCACTATTGGTGGAAGCGGATGAAGAAAGATATAGTTGGGTTTGTATCTCGGTGTTTAAATTGTCAACAGGTAAAGTACGAGCACAGGAGACCGGGCGAATTGCTACAGAGACTTGAAATTCCGGAGTGGAAGTGGGAGCGTATTACCATGAACTTCGTAGTTAGACTCCCACGGACTTTGAGAAAGTTTGATGTTGTTTGGGTGATAGTAGATCGGTTGACCAAATCTGCGCATTTTATTCCAGTCGGTTCTAATTATTCTTCGGAGCGGTTGGATGGGATATATATTCGCGAGATTGTTCGCCTACACGGTGTGTTGGTGTCCATTATTTCAGATCGGGGTACGCAGTTTACCTCACAGTTTTGGAGGGCAGTGTAGCGAGAATTGGGCACACAGGTTCAGTTGAGTACAGCATTTCACCCTCAGACGGATGGACAGTCCGAGCGCACTATTCAGATATTGGAGGATATGCTACGCGCTTGTGTCATTGACTTTGGGGGTTCTTGGGATCAATTTCTGCCACTCGCAGAGTTTGCTTACAATAGTAGCTACCAGTCAAGCATTCAGATGGCTCCGTATGAAGCTTTATATGGGAGACGGTGTCGGTCAGTCTTCGGTGGGTTAGTTTGAGCCTGGTGAGGTTAGACTATTGGGTACTGACTTGGTTCAGGATGCTTTAGAGAAGGTCAAAGTAATTCATGAACGACACAGTCTAGACAGAAGAGTTATGCCGACAGGAAGGTTCGTGATGTTGTTCACATGGTTGGGGAGAAGGTTCTGCTCAAGATCTCACCCATGAAGGGTGCGTTGAGGTTCGGGAAAAATGGCAAGTTGAGCCCTCGGTATATTGGGCATTTTAAGATACTTAAGAAAATTGGGGAGGTGGCTTATGAACTTGCTTTGCCACCTAGTCTATCAGGTGTTCATCTAGTGTTCCATGTATCCATGCTCCGAAGTATGTCGGGGATCCGTCTCACATTCTGTATTTCGGTACAGTACAGCTGGACGGTAATTTGACTTATGATGTGGAGCTGGTGGCTATTTTAGACTGGCAGTTTCGAAAGTTGAGGTCAAAGAACATAGCATCAGTGAAGGTGCAGTGGGAGAGGCCAGCCAATCGGAGAAGCTACTCGGGAGACTGAGCAGGAGATGAGGAACAAATATCCACACTTATTTGAGACTCCAGATATTATTCTAAACTCGTTCGAGGACGGACGTTTGTTTAAGAGGGGGAGAATATAACGACCCGGCCGGTCGTTTTGAATATTGTAACCCTGTTCCCCCATTTACTACTCAATTTATGTCTTGCAATTGATTTATCGGGTTAGTTGGTTCGGGTCTGGAAGGAACTCGAAGTGAAATGAGACAGTCTCATAATTGAAAATTTAAGCTGGAAAAGTGGATCGGATATGGACTTATGTGTAAACGACCTCGGATTTGAATTTTGATGATTCCAATAGCTCCGTATGGTAATTTTGGGCTTAGGAGCATGTCCGGAATATTATTTGGAGGTCCGTAGAGGAATTAGGCTTGAAATGCCGAAAGTTTAATTTTTGAGAAGTTAGACCGGGGGGTTGACTTTTTGATATCGGGGTCGGAATCCGATTCTGAAAATTGGAATACCTCTGTTATGTCATTTATGAGTTGTGTGAAAAATTTGAGGTCAATTGGACGTGATTTGATAGGTTCCGGAGTCGTTTGTAGAAATTAAAAATTTCAAAGTTCATTAGGCTTGAATTGGGGTGTAATTCATGGTTTTAGCGTTGTTTGAGGTGATTTGAAGATTCGACTAAGTCCGTATGATGTTTTAGGACTTGTTGGTATATTTGGTCGACGTCCCGAGGGGCTCTGGTGTGTTTCGAATGGTTAACGAGTTGGATTTTTGACGTGGAACTCTGCTGGAATTTTTCTAATGCACCATCTGGTTTCCTTCACCGCTTTCGTGAATGGAGCCTCGCGTTCGCGAAGAGGAACTGAGAGGCTGGCAATATTTGCTCTTCGCGTTCGCGAAGAGAAGCACGCGTTCGCGAAGGGTGGACTGGGTGTGCATCGCGAACGTGAGAGGTGTTACACGTTCGCAAAGAAGAAAGGAGGCAGCTGAGGACCCCAGGCAATTGGTCTACGCGTTCGCGTAGGGGGTGTCGCGTTCGTATAGTGAGGGGGAACAAATCATCACATTCGCGGGGGGTTGAACGCGTTCGCGTAGAAGACATTGAGGCAGAGGCATTTGTGCTTCGCGAACGCGAGGGTGATGTCGCTTTCGCGAAGGAGGAATTTGGACAGGAGCTATTTTGCTTCGCGAACCCGAGGCACTGACCGCGTTTGAGAAGAAGGAAAGCCTAGGCAGTGAGTTTAAGTTCTGAAAATGGGACTTTCCATTTTCAGTTTTTGACGATTTGGAGCTCGGATTTGAGGCGATTTTGGGTGATTTTCATAGGAAACAATGAGGTAAGTATTTTTAACTCAATATTAGTTAAATTACCCGAATTCATGGTTATTTTTATCATTTAATTAGTGAATTGAGTTGGGAAAAATTGAAAACCCTCTTGGTTTAAATTGAAGATTTGAGGGTCGAGTTGGGGTCGGATTTTGGTAAAATTGGTATGGTTAATAACTTTTGTCGAGTTCCGAGACATGGGCCCCACGGGCGATTTTTGAGATAATTTTCGGATTTTTATGAAAAATTATTATTTTCTTATGGAATTAATTCCAATGAATTTTATTGACTGAAACGAATTATTTATGGTCAGATTCGAGGCGTTTGGAGACCAATTCACGAGGAAAGGACATTGCGGAATAAGAATTTCACGGCTTGAAGTAAGTAACAGTTTTAAATCTAGTCTTGAGGGTATGAAACCCTGGATTTTGGTATCATGCGATTATTTTGGAGGTGACACACATGCTAGGTGACGGGCGTGTGGGCGTGTACTGAGGGGATTGTGACTTGGTCCGTCCCGGGAAATTATAAAGTTGAATAATTTGTTGTTAGCTATATGCTCTCTATGTGTTGATAAAATTTGACTGTAAACCATGTTAGAAATCATGCTTAGGCTATGTGATAGTACTGTTGGGACCCACAAAGGTCGCGTATTTGTTGAATTGCCTGCTAAATGCTATATGTACTCAGTCTTAGTTTTTACTTGCACATTTTATCTCAGTCTCTATTATTATTATTATTAAT
This sequence comes from Nicotiana tomentosiformis, assembly GCF_000390325.3. Lineage (NCBI taxonomy): Eukaryota > Viridiplantae > Streptophyta > Magnoliopsida > Solanales > Solanaceae > Nicotiana > Nicotiana tomentosiformis. Next base: position 34,972,213 of record NC_090813.1, on the reverse strand, counting down.
ACATCATATGATTATTGTTTGGGCTGATTTCATGATTATTCAGAGCCCGAGAGACTGGAGAGATTTATGACTGAGTGAAGTCGAGGACCTGAATGTGAGATATTGATACTATAGTACGTGAGTTGTCCGTGCGGATCCTTATATTATACTATAGCACATGAGTTGGCCGTGCGGATCCTTATATTATACTATGGCACGTGAGTTGGCCGTGCAGATCCAGATATTTATATTATGGCATGTGAGTTGTCCGTGTAGCACGTGAGTTGTCCGTGCAGATTATAGCGTTTGGGCTGTAGAAGCCCCTCCGAAGTCTGTACACCTCCAGTGAGCGCGGGTACCTATTGAGTGAGTGATGAGGGCTGGGAGCCCAGTGAGTGATTGTTGTTCTGAGAGGTTGTACTTGAATTCCATTTGTTGTTGCATTTAGTTGCTATCTGTCATTGTTGTGAAATTTCTGAAAAATTATTGATATACGGATTACATGAACAGGAACTGTATAAAAATTGATTTGACATTAAACTGCCAGATTTGATAGCATGTCTATTCTTTGTTGGGATTACTGGAAATGAACCATAACTGTGTAGCTCGTTACTATCTTCAGTTCCTTATTTATTATTGTTAATTGCTGAGTTGGTTGTACTCATACTATACCCTGCACTTCGTGTGCAGATCCAGGTGTTCCCGGACATAACGGGTGTTGATTCTTCCGTACAGCTGATTTTTCGGAGATTCAAAGGTAGTTGCCGTGTTTTGCCGACCTTGTCTCTCCTTCCCTATCTCTGTATTACTGTACTTTTGGTCTTAGACTATTATAGACCGTACTTTTTCAGATTTGTATTCATATTAGATGCTCATGTACTCGGTGACACCAGATTTTGGGGAGTATTTGTATTTGTATTTGGGAGATTTTGTATTGTATTTAAATATTATATTTTCATACATAAAAAAATTTTTGGTTTAGTGACATTAACGGCTTGCCTAGTATCGAGATAGACGCCATCACGATGGGTGAGATTTTGGGTCGTGACATTGATGTTGAGTTAAAGAGTATAATAATATTTTGGTACATAAAACTTATAGGGGTGTGTAATTAAAGGATAGTGGACATACTATTGTATACCAAATTTCTTACAAATCTTTCTCTATTTTTCTTTTTTAGTTTTACTAAGATAATTAAATTATATATATCTATGACAGAATAATTCAAACAATTAAACATAATAGCTGCGTCCTTACTTATTCTCAGTAAATTAAGATGAGTTAAAATCGTTTACAGTTAAACTTGGGTGTGGCAAGACTTCTATTCAAAAATCAAAAGACATCAGCTTTTGCCTTAACTCATCTTTTTCTAAAGATGTACAGGACTACAAAATCATTGAAAAAGTTGCACATGAATTGGTCGAAACTTTCCCCGTGTGAGTTAAATAGTGTAGGAAGTCTAAAACTAAAAGGAATTGAGAAATTGAAGCACTAAATATTGGGCAAATAATTATATAACTATTCCTAAATATTAGGAAAAAGCGTAAATGATTATTTTGTCTAATGTAAAAATAAAATTTTAAGGGTAAAAAAGGCGAACGATATTTCGTTAAGCGTCTTCGTGCTTTTAATATAGTACTAGTCTACAGGTACGCGCGTTGCGCGTGTACCTTAACTTAATGAGTAAAACCTTTAAAATTATATGAAAATTTGTATTTGAGTAATTAAAAAAATGTATATTTTCATGAAAAAGATGACTATTGACCTTATATAGCTAACTCAATAAAGAAAATTATCATATAGAAGTCCTTAATCATCCGTTGGTATGATCAACTTAGAATTTATTTTGGTTTCATAATTTTATCACTTTAATTTCACATGCCATTATGCTTCCTTTTCAGTTTCAACAAAAATATGCAATCCTTGAAGACTTAAGATGGAAAAAATTTAAAGTATGTTTTGAAGTATTAGCTTAGAAGAAGCTTACTTGAGGATCTGACGTTACCAAAAAAAATAATTATTAGTCTAAAATAAATATTTACTACCCGAGAAACTTATTTACCATCACAATTTAAGATTCTTTTAAAAAAAAAAAAAAAAAACTCTCTATCGTAGCTTCACAAAGATACCTATTGTCACCTAATAAGAAAAACAAAAGCTTATTTAAAGAAAAAAAAACACGAGAAGGGCTGAAAACGATGTTCAAATTGAATTAAAACAAATATGTTGATTTTTCTATCTTAATAATTTCTTTAAATATAGATCAATTCATAGTAAATTTGATTTAATAAAATTTAAAGAGAATACTTTATTATATATTTTATTAAAAAATTATACTATCAATACATTTCACTGTGTCCTTTATATTACTATCATATTTTGTATAAATTATATGCAGTGTGTAGAAAGTTTGCACAATCATATAACTTATAAGATAATTACATATAATCTCTTTATAAACATAGAATTATATTAAAAATATTACCTAATAACTATCAAAGGTTACAATTTACTAACATTATAAAAAGAATACGAATAATATACAACTTAATCCATATTACAATCACCAATGTATTAACTTAATATAATTATTAATGTCTGCATAATTAGGAATGGGATACCCAAATTTAACTGTATAGATGACATAAAACTAACGGATAATTAGTATGTGGTATATTTTATATATTTATTGGTACAATGATATTAAATTTTAACTAATAAATTTATTGATAATTAAGTTAGTTATTTATTGGTAATGATTAAATTAACTATAATAAAGTAAGAAAAGGAAAAAGAATAACTTGGGAAGAAGAATAATCTCACTACAATACGTTCAACAAATTAAAGCTCTTCCATATTGAAATTCTAAATATTAGGATTTTTTACTTAGTTCAAATAAGGAATGAGTAAAATTTTTATTGTTTTCAAAGCCCTAATATATTAGGAGAATAATTAATGATAATATAGTCCAATGTGAACTCTATTTTTTAAGTATAAAAAAGGCGAATCACATTTCGCTGAGGGTTTTCGTTCTTTTAATATAGTATATAAATAGATTTTGATATTTAATATAAAAATATAGAAATATTTTAATATTTTTTTATTTTTTATTTTAATAATATTAGCTTGAGGTAAATTTAAATTGAGTAATATGATCAAAGAAAATTTACACAACATTGTTGTTACATTTTGATATTATTGATAAATTCCAAAATGCTTCTAAGTTCATAAATCATACTCATCAGCAAACTATAAATATTAAAGGGATGATAACCAAACTCCATAACAAATTATTGATTCCAAAGCAGGACCAGTACTCCAGCCCCCACACTTAACTAATTGAAGTCGAAACAAATGCGGTGTCCGTACTGCTCGGCGGAGCAAGGGCGGTGCACCACCAGCACCAGCGGCAGACCGATAACCGAGTGCACATCCTGCGGCCGTGTAGTGGAGGAGCGATTAACCCAATCCCACCATCTTTTTCACACCCGTGCCCAAGATTCCCCTCTGTGCCTCGCCACTTCCGACCTCCCTACTCTTCCCATCTCCGCCACTAACGACGATGAAGACCCATTTGAACCCACAGGTTTCATCACCGCTTTCTCCACTTGGTCTCTCGAACCTTACCCAGTATTTGCCCAATCCTCCATTTCTTTCGCCGGTCACCTTGCTGAGCTGGAACGAGTACTTGAAACGACGTCGTCTTCCTCCTCCAGTTCGTCTACGTCATCCGTCGTGGTGGAAAACCTTAGGGCTTACTTGCAGATTATTGACGTGGCTTCTATTCTGCGACTGGATTATGATATTTCGGACCACGCGTTTCAGCTCTTCAGGGATTGTTCGTCTGCAACGTGCTTAAGGAATCGGAGTGTCGAGGCGCTTGCTACTGCTGCTCTTGTACACGCTATCAGGGAAGCCCAAGAGCCAAGAACTCTCCAGGTATGTTAATTATGTATCAAGCTCTAAGCTGTGCTTTTGTCTGAACTAATCCAGCTTATTGGTATCTAATTGAACTCTTGATAAATATTGCTGTAAGTGATGAATATTAGCGGAGAATATATTGCGTGTACTGTATCATATTGGAAAAAGAGCTAATGTGTTCGGTATGACAGAAAATATCTTCTGGGAAGTTCTAAGTTACTGGAAAATAAAATATTTTCAAACAAAAGGGAGAAACGGCTTTCTTAACTTATTGGTGGAAGTCATTTTTCTTTTCAAGTATCACAACTCTCACTTTCTTATATTTGCTTAAATCAACATGTAGATATCGTTTTCAATCTCGAATGCTAAAAGATTCACCGAACTAGTATTGTTATACCCATGGGCGGAACTAGGTAGAGTGAAGCTTTGTCAGAAAATTACATCACATAAATAGAGTAAAAATAATCTTTTTTGGTTATATGTGAGTTTTTAAATCCCCTTGACATGAAGAAAAATTCAAGTATAGTAGTAAACAGGGTTCAAAGTTGCTTTAGGTCATAGGAATTATGGTTCCGCAACTGGTTATACCTGTCATCCACCTTGTATGATTATCATATGTCACCTATTTTATACCCAACCAACACCAGAAGATTATTCAAAACATGATATTATTAGGTAAAACACTTTTCAGAGTTTCCATGGAAAAGATTTTGTCCGTACCAAATATTGTTACTGTCCCATAGTTTTTAAAAGTATGGATTGTAGTCTCCCTCTATGTTCTTGGATAATCTTTACTTTATGAGCTAGCTTTTGGATTGAGTTAGACCTAAGATCCATTTTCTTGAGAAACACACCAGAATTTAGTTCTCGTCTTATTGTACATTGGTTTATCATTTCAATCAGTAGGTACAGAACTTTGGGTTTCTCATAACATGATCTGATTTCTGTGGAACCTTTGTGACTTCAGCTCATTGGGTGTCACTACTTCTTTTCTGGTTCGCTCATTCAAGCTTATTTCCATCCGAGGGTTTATTCCAATCATGAGAACATTTTACCTTCTCCTAACCTCTCTCTCATTTACTACTTTTCTTCTTCTTTGTTCTTTCTTGTCGGAATTGAAAGAACCCTATGTCTTGGAAAGCAGGGGAAGAGAAGAGAAGAGAAGAGAAAAGAAAAGTACAATGAGGGATAATAGTAAAGAAAAGGTAGGAAATATTTGATGGGCAAGGGAACTTTTCTCTCTCCCTTCTTCCCACTGTACTTTTCCCTTGTCTTCTTAAGACCAGAAAGGGTAGGGAAAATCATGTACTTTTCTTTTTTCCCTTTCTCTTCCCTTCTCTAGTTTGCGTGAGTACAGTCTGCTAAACCTGGAATTACAGCATATTTGCAACAAAAATACCCTATGAAAGTTTGATCATGAGCACTCGATCTGCTGATAATTGTAAAGTGGTTGATAGGTATCTGCTCCCTACCACTTGTTTAATTGCTATAAGCCAAACAAAATGGTCATCTCCTGACACCTTATGAATCAAAAGTAGCAGGATATGCTGACCTTGCAGGTTACTATCGTTGTCGCTTCATTGTCTTAGAAACAACTCTTATGGTTTAGGGTTAGTTCATGTGTTTAAACCGATCAACTTTGTTGATACTTGTTATAGATAGATAGTCTCAAGATTGCAGAATTGCCATTCTTGATACCATGCTATGCGAATATTGGTATATGGTAACATGAGAAACCTTTGGAACACCTGGATCTGGGTCTGCCCATCTAACTGTACCTTGTATACCTTGTTTAACTTAAAATAATCAAACATTATTTTGTAAATCAAACTGAAATGTTGTCTTTTGAGTTTTATATGCTTATCTTTTGTATCCGCATGTTAATCTGGCATCCATTTCATAAACTTTTAAATGCATGAGAATCTGATGTTTAAAAGCATCTCTAATTTGAATTATTTGATAACTAGGAAATATCGGTTGCAGCCAATTTACCTCAGAAGGAAATTGGGAAGTACATAAAGATTCTTGGAGAAGCTTTACAACTCAGTCAACCTATCAACAGTAATTCAATATCAGTCCATATGCCAAGGTTTTGTACACTTCTTCAGCTGAATAAATCTGCTCAGGTACCTAGCCGGTTCATTGATAAGCTAGTAATAAGTTCGCCTTGGTTAAATCTCGAGGCTAGTGAGATTAACAAATTAATCAACTAGTATCTAAAAGAAAAGTTCTCTCTTTTAGCTATCAGTTTGTTTGAGACCCATAATAAATCGTGTCATGTTGGATAGTTCATTGTGTTTATTTATTTCATCAAGTTAGTGTTTACTTATACTTAAAGGTTCCTTTACATATACAAAATCTTTTGGCTTCATCTTGCACAATAATTGCCTCAGGAGCTGGCAACTCACATTGGCGAGGTAATCATCAATAAATGCTTTTGCACACGAAGGAATCCTATTAGCATCTCCGCTGCTGCTATATATTTGGCCTGTCAACTGGAAGACAAGCGGAAAACCCAGGCTGAAATATGTAAAGTGACTGGACTCACTGAGGTTACTCTTCGTAAGGTGTACAAGGAGCTTTTGGAGAACTGGGATGATCTCCTACCATCAAGTTATAAACCTGTCGTTCCACCAGAGAAGGCTTTTCCTACAGCTACCATTGCTACAGGCCGTTCATCGACACCTAGAGTTGATTTAGTTGAAGGAACTTCGTCTGAGAGGGACAAGCCTGCTAAACTAGGCGATTCATTAGATATATCCCCCCAGATCAGAGGCAAGGAGGACCCCCATAGCAAAGATAATGCTCATACAACTCAAATATCTTGGCAACCACCATTTTGGAAAGCTCAAGTTCCTGTTGAAAGTGGCGTTACAACAGCTACAGAGAAGAGTCAAAGTGCTACTCAAGAAATGGAGATCGACTTATAATACAAATCTCAGGAAGATGCACCATTGCACCAATAGAAAAAACTGCTTCTAGTTCTTTGAGGTTAGCCAGTTTTCTTGTCGGCTACAGCTTCAGCCTTCAGTATCTCCTGGCTTTTATCCCATACCCAAGCTGTACCATCACAAAAGGTTGCCTCTAACCCTGCAGATAGAGGAGCCATTAAGTGATGTCAGCATAAGGAGCCATATGTAGTCGGATAAACAGATAAACAGCTGCTTTGGGAAGAGGATGGGGAAGAGGACGAGGGCCTTGTGAGGGAGGAATAAGGAATTGTTCATACAAAAATACCTGTGAGTAAATTTCAGTCGGTACTCTCCTGGAGCTTTGAGCGGCCAGTTGCTTAAAGGGGAATTTCTGCATACTCAAACAAGTCTTATTTTGCCTTCTACTTATCGTAATCCTTTCTAGTAAGCCACCGTTAGAATGATTATGATATTAACATTTTATTTTGTTTCGATTTGTCGCTATTTCGTTGTAGACTGTGTGCACCCTGTAGTAAGTTGTTAATGATTTAAGACTACCAAGTTAAAGATATGTCGGCTTTATATATGCTTCTTCATCTATATATATCGACTAGTCTCAAGGTACATCTTGTCTCGATAGTATAAATTTATTTAAAAATTATGCTTGAGTTATAAATAAAAGTGTAAGTTCCCGAATGATTAGTCAATAAATTAACTTAAAATTTGTTCCAAATTTATAGTATCATAACTTCAATTTCGTAAGTTATCATACTTCTTTTTCAGTTTCAGCAAAAATACATAATCCTTAAAAATTATATAGTGCTGAAGGAAAAAACATAAAACATAACATGCAATTAATAATTTACCAATTTCAAATAAACACAAAACCAAAGTGCAACAAAAATCAGAAAAATACATTCAAAAAGGATATGTAAACAAGCTAGTGAAGGAAAGGAGTTCAAGTTTAATATGAAAATATATTATAGTGCATATATACAGTTCAAAAGTAGCATGGAAGGAATTTATATGGTTATTATACATTATTCATATAAGAACATAATTTATATAAGGTTAAATTTTAGTTAGTTTTGGTTAAATTTAATTAATTTCAAAATCTTAAAATGTAAGAACTTAGATCAAATAAGGATTAAGGATTCAATTATATCCTTTCCCTTTTTTTCCCTCTCCTTTTTAAAAAATCAAAATCAAAATCCCTTAATCTACGCCCTGAATCTCCATCTTCTCTCTTCCCACCATTGCCAACAGCTTTATATTATTAAAAAATATTTAGAAATTGCATGATAACTATATCATAATTGTATTTGAATTGTATCAGCACATCAATGCCCAAAACATAATTGTATCATACTTGTATCACAATTGTATCTAACTTGTATCCAGTACAATAATACCCAAAAGAATACCTGATACAATACTAATAAATTAATATACAATTATCATACTTGTGATACAGACAGTAAAATTCGTCACAAACTCACAACCGCTCGTAACAATATACAATTATCATACATTTGTAATACAATTCCTGCAACAATTATGATACATATACAATTATAATACAATCGCGATACATTTCTGAAATATTGTGATACAGTTATGATCTTTATCTTCTTCAAGTTTCAACCACAACTCTACACTAAAAATCTAATATAATCGTATTATAATTGTATTAGCATTTTATCGAGTATTGTTTCGGGTATTGATGTATCATATACAAGTCACATACAATAAATATTTTAGAAAGAAAGAAAACAAGATTCAAAACTTACCCACAACTTGATTCTAGAGCAATATTCCGAATTTCGTCTACATTGTATCAATAAGAAATAGAAATTTTGGGTGATTAGTAAGAAAGAGAGAAAATGGGTTTGAAAACCTTAGGAAAAGGAAAAGAATTGGAATTTTAAGAATCGAAAATTTGGGGGGAGGGGGTATAAAAATAAAAGAGAGATTTTGAGTGATTATTAAGAAAGAGAGAAAAAAGAAACAAAATCTTAAATGTAGGGGGGATTATTGAAAATGAGGGGTGGATGTCGGTGTCGTGTAATTGACGTGCTAAAATTAAGGGATATTGGATTTTTTTTCTTTTTAATGGTTTTGTATTTACAAAGAAATTAATAAGGAACCTAAATAAAGATGGTAAATAAGTTTCTATTATAGTGTAACGACCCGACGGGTCGTTTTGAGCTCTAGTGCATCGTTCGGCGGTTTGAGGCCTTGAGTAGCTTCACATCATATTTTATGACTTGTACTAGTAGTCGAAATTGAACTTCGGAGAGTTCAAAGTTTATTTGGAAAGAATTTTTTTTTTCGAAAGCTTTAAGTTGGAAGAATTTGACTAAGGTTTGACTTTTGAGTAAACGACATCGGAATCGGGATTTGAAGGTTTCAATAGGTTCGTATAATGATTTCGGACTTGGGCGTATGTTCGGATTGAGTATCGGATCACCCGGGAGCATTTAGGTGCTTATTATGGAAGGTTGGCATTTTGAAGGTTTAAGAATTTTTTAAGTTTGGTTTGAAGTGGGCTTTAGTGTTATCGATATCCGTTTGGGATCCGAGCCTTGGAATAGGTTCGTATTGTGATTTATAACTTGTACGCAAAGTTTGGAGTCATTCCGGAATGTTTTGGTATGGTTCAGACGTATTCGTCGAAGTTTGAAAGTTTAAAGAAGGATTTCGATTGTCGATTCGTAGTTTCGATGCTCTTTGGCGTGATTTGAGGCCTCGACTAAGTTCGTAATGTGGGACTCGTTGGTATGTTTGGTCAAGATCCCGGGGACCTCAGGTGGATTTCGGATGGTTAACGGATCGGATTTTGGACTTAAGAAAAAGTTGGAGAATTCTGGTTGCTGGTGCAACCGCTTCTACGGAAGCTTCATCACAGAAGCGGCTGGAAGTGAGCTGGGCAGAGGCCGTAGGTGTGAAGGAATTCCCACACCTGCGTGATCGCAGATGCGACCATTGGAGCACAGAAGCGAAGGTTGGCCAAGAAGGCCTGGGCCGCAGAAGCAAACATGGAAGCACACGTGCGGGTGCACAGAAACGCTTGAGGCCCGCAAAAGCGAAAGTGCAGGTGCGCTACCGAGGGCGCAAAAGCGAGGGATGTTGGTTTGTGCTGGAGCTGCACCTGCGATGTATTTTTCACAGGTGCGGAGCCGTAGAAGCGGTTACTGTTCCGCATGTGCGAGGAAGCGCTAGGTAGAATTGGATTTTTATACAGGATTTTGCCCATTTTCTTTCATTCTCTCTTGGTTTGGACGATTTTTTTGAGAGTTTCAAGTGGAGATTCCATCAACCATTGCAAGGTAAGTAATTCTCACACAATTTTAGTGAAATACTTGGATTATATACGGATTTTTACATGGAAGTTTATGGAAATATTTGGGATTTTAAGAGGAAGACCTAGAATTGATAGTTTTGGATTTTCACCATGATTTTGGAAATGGAATTAGGAATAAATTATATATTTGAGTTCGTGGCATTATGGGTGAAGTTTACCTTCAAATATTTTCGGAATCCGCGAATGTGGGCTCGCAGGTTGACTTTATTGACTTTTCGAGCGGAGTTGGGAATCAATATAAATTGTTAAATTGTAAGCATTGGAGTATATTTTGATTTATTTACATGTTGTTTGACTAGTTTAACGACCCAACCGGTCATTTTAACTTTTAGAATCCCGTTCCCCTAATAAAACTTCCCGTATGTGCTTTAAATGATTTATGACTTGTGGGGATGGTTGGTCCGGGATTTGGAAGTGTTTGGGTTGAAATCGGAATACTTGGTTCAGTGTTTTGGTTCAGACTTTGGTCAACTTTTTGAGCAAACGGACTCGGATCAGTATTTTGACAGTTTTGGTAGGTCCGTATCGTGATTTGGGACTTGGGCGTATGCCCAGAATTAAATTATGAGGTCCCTAGCCCGAGATATAGAATTTTGATGAAACAATTAAAAGGTTTAAGTTCAAATAGTGATCGGATGTCGAATTATGTGCAAACGACCTCGGAATAAAATTTTGATGATTCCAACAGCTCCGTATGGTGATTTTGGACTTAGGAGCGTGATCGAAATTTTATTTGGAAGTCCGTAGTGAAATTGGACTTCAAATGGCTAAAACAAGAATTTAAATTTGAAAGTTTGACCGGGGAGTTGACTTTTTGATACCGGAGTCGGAATACAGTTTCGAAAATTTTTATAGCTCTGTTATATCATTTATGACTTGTGTGCAAAATTAGAGGTCAATCGGAGTTGATTTGATAGGTTTCGATATCGAATGTAGAAGTTGGAAAATTTAAGTTTTATTAAGCTTGAATTGGAGCATAATTCGTGGTTTTAGCATTTTTTTTTATGTGATTTGAAGTTTCAAATAAGTTTGTATGATGTTGTAAAACTTGTTGGTATATTTGGTTGAGGTCCTGAGGGCCTCGGGTGGATTCCGAGTGGTTAACGGATCGAATTTGGAATTTGAAGAAGAGTTGAGGTAGCTGATATCTGGTGTGATCGCGGGTGCGAAGCCGCAGATACGAAAAATCCATCGCGGGTGCGAAGCCGCGGGTGCGCAAAATCCATCGCGGGTGCGAAGCAGCGGGTGCGCAAAATCCATCGCGGGTGCGAAGCCGCGAATGTGAAAAATTTTGCCGCGGGCGCGATGCTCACTGGGTAGTGAGTGTTTAAAGCGGGAATTTGAGTATTTTTGCTCATTTCTTCATTCTTGGATAATCTTGGGAGCTTCTTGAGAGGAGCATTCACCTAGCAACTTGGAGGTAAGTTAATTCCCACCTATTGCAAGTTAAATACATGGTTTATATATGGATTTAGACATGAAAATTTGTAGAAATTTGGAGTTTTGAAGGAAAACCTAGAAAATTGGTATTTTTGATTTTTCACCACGAAAATGGTTATGGAATTGGATGAAAATTTTATATTTGAGTTCTTGAGATTATGGGTAACGATTTTCTCCGAAAATTTTCGAAATCCGGGCGCGTGGGCCCGGGATGAATTTTAGAAATTTTACCATTTTGGATAGGGTAATTTATTTAATAGATAAATTTTGAATTTTTGAACATGTATTAATTATTTTATATAACTTTTAGATAGTTTCGGAATTTTCAGCATCGAATCGAAAATTTTATGCGACGCGATAATTGAAAAGTGGACTTTGAGACGAGGTAAGTCTCTTGTCTAATCTTGTGAGGGGAAAATTACCCCATAGGGATTAAATTGAATAATTATTGCTAATTGCGGGGGCTACGTACGCACGAGGTGATGAGAGTCCGTGCGTAGCTACTATAAATGCTAAAGTCCGGGTAGTTTAGGACTCAAAGCATGAATTACTTGTGTAAATTGTATTCCTTGATTAATTAATATTAATTGATATATATGAATATATTGTGAATTGTTAGATAAAGATATTAAAGGATGGAAATTTCATATGCTTGATTTTCTGTTTAAATCAATTAATTGTTAAAAGAAATTGTTCTCCTCCCGAATTTATCTCATAATAAATATACTCTCCTTCCGGAGGTACATAAGAAAATGTCCTCCTTTCTTGTGGAGCGGGCCAAATGCCTCGGCAGGATAGATGCATCTATGGATCGCGCCGCACGTCCCTCGGCTGCGTACACGACACTCTGGATTGGGCCGTACGTCCTGGGCAGAAATCGTGCTTAATAAAAATAATTACACAATACCTTAATAGTTTATTTCAGCTTACGAAGCTAATTGATAAATTGGAAATCTTTGAAATTTAATGAATTATTATTCCTGCTTGTTAAGGAATTATTGTTATTCCTGTAAATGAGACGAATTGATAAATTGAAAAATTTATTTAAATTGAATTGCAGCTTGTAAAGTTATTTGATAAATTGGAAGTTTTATTGAAATTGCATGATTTAATTAATAAATTGAAAAATTATTGCATTTGAAGGATTCTTATTATTTCTGCTAATTGAATAAAATTATTGTTAACTCTGTGAACCATGCTGATTTGAATAATTATAATTTATTTCAATTATTATTATTGACCCATAGTGAGTGTCAAAGTCGGCTATCTCGTCTCTACCACTTTGAGATTAGGCTTGATACTTACTGGGTACACGTTATTTTCGTACTCATACTGCACTTGCTGCATATTTTATTGTGCAGGTACATATATGTATAGCAGCCTTGTGGGCGCAGAGGTGTGGTTAATAATTGTGGGGACATAGGTGAGCTGCATTCTATATTATGATCTGCAACTAACAGAGTCTCCTTCAGAGTTATTATATTCTTCGTGTCTAATTGGTATTCTAGACATATGTTGTATTTTATTTTTAATTCCCTAGTAAATGCTCATGTACTTGTGACACCGGGTTTTGGGAATGGTTGTGAATTGTTTAGAAATTTAGCTGCAAAAATATTTATCATTTACTCTATGAGTTTTATCTCTATAATTTTATTAAAGAAATTCTTTTTATTTCAAATATACTAAAATGGGTAATTAAGTTAATTGATTACGGTTGGCTTGCCTGACAGTGGTGTCCGGCGCCATCACGGCCTTTTTTTGGATTTTGGGTCATGACAACATGGTATCAGAGCACTAGGTTCACGTAGGTCTCATGAGTCATGAGCAAGTCTAGTAGAGTCTTGCGGATCGGTACGGAGACGTCTGTGCTTATCTTCGAGAGACTACAAGGCTGTTAGGAATACTTCCCTTTTTGATTCCTCATCGTGCGATTCGATTCCGTTGATGCTTATGCCTACATTTCCTTCCTATTCAATATTATGCGACGTGAAGCGCTTGTTATAAATTGGGGATCGAGGAAAATTTTAATGGTACTACAGATATAGTACATGATACTTCTCCTTGTGTAATTAATTGGACTATTGTCATCACCTTGCGAAAGGCCGCTCTGTCATTTCAAATTAAGTATCAGTACTACCTAAGGTTTTGAGATTTGGCATTGATTGTTATGACGATTCGTGCGTTGTTATCGCACAATATCTATGAAATGGAAAAAAAAATGCCCGTCTATGTGTTAGGACAGTAAACGACTTGAAAGAAGATTTTCTTAGTACATGATTCAGAGGTTCCATGTTTTAATTCCAACGGAGAAAAGGCAATCAGACTATGAATGTTCAGGTTTGGGGTTAATGGAGTGACGAAGCTTGATATTTTTGAGTGTGGTAGAGTTCTCAATTTTGATGTGGTGTCATCGCCTTGTAAAATGCGTTAAGGTTCACCGGTGTTATGGTTTTCTTCAACTCGCCTTTATGACGGGGTGTTAGGAATTGGTATAGGGGAAGCAGTCGTTAGAGATCGCGGTGTGCAGTGATTCAGGATCGAAGCATCATTTCGAGTGTTGATGTCTCAAGAAGGATGATTGTCAGAAAGGTTTAAAGCTGGTAACGAGCTATTGGTTCAAGTGCTACAGAGACGGATTTTAAGTTAAGGCAACAACTGGGCAGCGAAGGATGAGGAAGGACATGTGGAAGGTGCCTTGCGGTGGTTAGGTTCCGAAAAGGCCAAGTGTAAGAAAACAGAAGCAGAGTAGTTGCTTAAAGGAGATGGTTGACCAAAGTGGGAGAGTGGCAAAGTAGCATATGGGTTACGTGGTAGGATGATTACACATCTTGAGGAACGTTTAGAGTGATTTGGGATGTAGAATGGACAATGACTAAGTCTACAGACTTAAGTTGTAATATTAACTACTATATTGAGGAAGATTGGATACAACATGAGGGAGTTGCTTGATATGAAGAAGGATACAACATGACTTTGGATTGGAAGGCGTTGTCGCACCTCTAGTTGACGTCCATGAGGAGTGAACGGACTAGTGCAACTGGTGAATGAGCTCGGACTCAGGATGATCTACTGATTTCGTAGTATTTGCACCCAGTGCAGCGGCGTTGGAATATGCCGGCATGTAATTTCCACAGGTGGGTTATCTCCTGTGAGCAGGTTAGCGGTCGTGTGGTGTTGACAAATCTTCTGGGAAGAATTTTACTGGCTACCTGGTAAGAGATTTAATATGTAAATGTGGATAGTGGTTCAGAGTGTTTATTAAAGGTTAATAGAAGGATTCCAAGAAATTTGGTGAGTTGTGTGTGCAGGATCATGTCAACGATGAAGAAAGAATCTCGGCGGATTCTAGAATTTCATAATTGTAGCTTCAAGCTAAGTGGGAGAGCCCCACTGTCTATGATTGGATTGCATAGTGTCAACTTGTACGGTTTATGGTTATCGGTATATTGGTGGGTCATCACGACTAAGAAAAGAAAACATCAGTGGTAATTTGAGCAAAGTATTTGAGGAATGTGCGACATATTTGGCCTTATTAATTCATATTCAGGTTTTTGGAAGACTCAGAGTTTATGCTTCTTGTAGATGTAATGCACAGGAAAGTGAAATAGTCGGATATTTCCTTGATAAATTGTCCATGTGCTAGCAGGGCCTTGGAATTGATCATGTTTGGGAACAAGTCTGAGCAAGTGACTCTCAATAACGGTCCTAGTGGATTCAAAAAATCTAAAGTGTGGTGTCTAAGGATCTCAAGTCTATAGTATGGTTGAGTATCGAGCTTTTGCAGTAGATTATGAAACAAGGCTTAGAGTACTCTACGTTATCTTCAGGTTGTGGTGTAGCATTGGAAGAACGGAAGAAAATAACTTCGGATTCATAAAAGAAGTATCAGAATGGGTGTACCAGTTAAAGATGTAAAAAGTGCGCACAAGAAGGGATATGAGATAATTAGTGGGTTTTGAAATAGCGTGGCCTCGTGAAATAAGGTCACTTGGGATGAGTGCGGATTTGAGTTCGTGAAGTAATGAATGGAGCTATTATTATTTCTAAGGCAAGTTGAGAGTAACTTGAGAAAAGACGGATCAGCTCATAATGGTTGAATCGACACGATGGTGGCAATGATCAGTTCCTTCAGTGCATTGAATTATGCATATGATTTGTGGCGATACGTGCGAGCCTTGACGACCGTCGTAATTGATTTTATTTGGAGAAATTCAAGTATTATGACATGTTATGTGTAGAGGGATCCCAAAAGAGTTATGGTGGTTTAGACTACTACTTGAGGCCGATATTTTTTTTACGGATATGGGAATTCAGTCACGTGTTGCAATGGTTCTCTTGAAATGAGTTAAGAAGAAGGTTTCTATATGATGAAGTGTTTACCCTATTAGTAATTCGGGAGTCATGATGGAATTCTTGCACTCCTGCGCATTGGCATGGTTAAGTGCACTAAGTAGCATGAGATTCGAAAGTTGAGGATTTAAGATTTTGGTTCAGTGTTGACAAGGATGTCATGAGCTCGGATGAGCAGGAAAGGGATTTAGATGTTTAAAGTAAGATGGTATTGTTTTTGGCATCATCTAAGGTCGATGTCAGGTGTAAGAGACCTTGTGTATTAATTTGTAGATTCTTGATATGCTTTACAGCATTAGTGTAACCGGCAGCATGGATGTGCAGACTTGTTACCTGGTGCGAAAGGTCGTGGGAGCGTGTCTCGAGGAAAGATTGTGTAAGAGTAACATGTAGTCACTTGATTGAGTGAAGATTGAAACCAAGTATGAAGATTGTGGTAATATTGCTGATTCAAGAATTTATGCCTGGAGGGCGCTCGATTCATTTGGTTATGGATTGTGGAAGTTTGTTCCGATTATGATGGCTATTCTTGTGTGTTATGGGAAAAAGGGTTATTATGGATCCTTGAAAGGTTATTAGCCTAGTACAGTGTGATCAGAATCGGCTTGAGGTCTGTGGATGGATTTAAATATGAATACAGGCTCTATATCAGGCCGAATGTGTTCGTTTCAGCATAAAAGCTCCCTATGGAGGAGTATTTGGACGTTGGATGTCTTTTCGTCGTCGGTTATTTCATGTAATAATATTGTGCCGTGCCGTGTGAGTTATGAAATGGCTTGATAAAATTCTTATGTGTTGAGGCTCCGCATAGCGATGGTGTTATATGAGCAGGATGGCTCTCGAGATTCAGATCATATATCGCACCTTAGTTGTGCTTGAGTTTTGTAGCGTATGGCGTTGTCGGTCCTTCCAAGGATGGTATTAAGCACCTAGCGTGCTTGTGTCCGATGTTCGGATATTTTGTAAGTAATGAGCATTCTAGCTCTATAAGTATTTTTTTTCTTTATATAGATTCTTTTTGTGCGGATCGGGTTGCACGCCGCAATAGTGTGATGTTGAGTACAGTTCCCTATATTCTATTTTGTGTGTTTTGTGTCCCATTTTCTAAGGAAGGTTCATGACACCTTTTCAGTTGTTTAATTAGTCACGTGGGTTGAGTAATCCTTTCCATAGTCTATTTTCCTTATGTATCGCAATTGAGTCCGTAGCTTATTAGCTCATTGTGGCACCATATGAGACTTTTTCATGTCTGAGGTGACTTATTGCCCGAGCAGCTTATACTAAGTGAGACGAGGTTATTGGATCCGGGATCAGTACGATCGGATTATATGAAGTATAATAAAGAGAAAATACCATTATTTGGTCCACAATGAGGCAATGGTTCTTGTCAGAATGAGAAACTCAATAATTTGTTGATTTAGCAGTTGGTTATGAATTTCTACACATTTCTTCCATCGTGGAAGCAGTTCAAGAGTTGGAACAGGAATTATAGGTATCATGAGGTGTGTTGTGAACATCAGATTCGTGAAAATTTGGCTATTGTTATCGAAGGATGTTATTATAGTCATGTGAATGATGCAGTGCATGGTCTAAATTCAACAAAGGTATGCAATCATGTATTGGTGCATCGTGTAGTGATTGATACGATATTCATAGGTTGGAAACATGCATGGTCGAGAATTCTGGATGTTAGAATTGGGCTCTAAGGCTTATTTGCCTAAATAAAGGGGAGAATCTTCAGATTGGCTCGAGCTAATGTGCTCAATTGTGTGTGGTAGCACGGGTAGGTGCTCGAAGTGTTAAATTGTGATTTTGGACAACTCTGGAACAATATTTAGCACGTTCGAGGACGAACGCATATTTAAGTGGGAGAGAATGTAACGACCCAACCGGTCGTTTTGACTTTTAGAACCTCGTTCACCTAAATAAAACTTCTCGTATGTGCTTTAAATGATTTATGACTTGTGGGGATGGTTGGTCCGGGATTTGGAAGTGTTTGGGTTGAAATCGGAACATTTGGTTCAGTGTTTTGGTTCAGACTTTTGTCAACTTTTTGAGCAAACGGACTCAGATCAGTATTTTGACAAATTCGGTAGGTTCATATCGTGATTTGGGACTTGGACGTATGCCCGGAATCAAATTCCGAGGTCCCTAGCCCGAGATATGGAATTTTGATGAAACAATTAAAAGGTTTAAGTTCAAATAGTGATCGAATGTCGAATTATGTGCAAACGACCCCAGAATAGAATTTTGATGATTCCAACAGCTCCGTATGGTGATTTTGGACTTAGGAGCGTGATCGAAATTTTATTTGGAAGTCCGTAGTGAAATTGGGCTTGAAATGGCTAAAATAAGAATTTAAGTTTGAAAGTTTGACCGGGGAGTTGACTTTTTGATACCGGAGACGGAATACAGTTCCAAAAATTTTCATAGCTCTGTTATGTTATTTATGACTTGTGTGCAAAATTTGAGGTCAATCGGAGTTAATTTAATAGGTTTTGACATCGAATGTAGAAGTTGGAAATTTTAAGTTTTATTAAGGTTGAATTGGAGCATAATTCGTGGTTTTAGCGTCGTTTTATGTGATTTGAAGTTTCAAATAAGTTCGTATGATGTTGTAGGACTTGTTGGTATATTTGGTTGAGGTCCCGAGGGCCTCGGGTGGATTCCGGTTGGTTAACGGATCGAATTTGGAATTTGAAGAAGAGTTGAGACAGCTGATATCTAGTGTGATCGCGGGTGTGAAAAATCCATCGCGCATGCGAAGCCGTGCGTGCGAAAAATCCATCGCGGGTGCAAAGCCGCGGATGCGCAAAATCCATCGCGGGTGCGAAGCCACGGATGCGAAAAATCCATCGCGGGTGCAAATCCACGGATGCGCAAAATCCATCGCGGGTGCAAAAAATTCATCGCGGGTGCGAAGCCGCAGGTGCGAAAAATCCATCGCGGGTGCGAAGCCGCGGATGTGAAAAATTTTGCTGCGGGCTCGATGATCACCGGGCAGTGAGTGTTTAAAGCGGGGATTTGAGTATTTTTGCTCATTTCTTCATTCTTGGACGATCTTGGAAGCTTCTTGAGAGGAGCATTCACCTAGCAACTTGGAGGCAAGTTAATTCCCACCTATTGCAAGTTAAATACATGGTTTATATATGGATTTAGACATGAAAATTTGTAGAAATTTGGAGTTTTGAAGGAAAACCTAGAAAATTGGCATTTTTGATTTTTTACCACGAAAATGGTTATGGAATTGGATGAAAATTTTATATTTGAGTTCTTGAGATTATGGGTAACGATTTCCTCCGAAAATTTCCGAAATCCGGGCGCGTGGGCCCGGGATGAATTTTAGAAAATTTATCATTTTGGATAAGGTAATTTATTTAATAGATAAATTTCGAATTTTTGAAAGTGTATTAATTATTTTATATAACTTTTGGATAGTTTCAGATTTTTTGGCATCGAATCGAAAATTTTACGCGACGCAATAATTGGAAAGTAGACTTTGAGACGAGGTAAGTCTCTTGTCTAATCTTGTGAGGGGGCAATTACCCCATAGGGATTAAATTGAATAATTGTTGCTAATTGTGGGGGCTACATATGCACGAGGTGACGAGAGTCCGTGCGTAGCTACTATAAATGCTAAAGTCCGGGTAGTTTAGGACTCAAAGCATGAATTACTTGTGTAAATTATATTCCTTGATTAATTAATATTAATTGATATATATGAATATATTGTGAATTGTTAGATAAAGATATTAAAGGATGAAAATTTCATATGCTTGATTTTCTGTTTAAATCAATTAATTGTTAAAAGAAATTGTTCTCCTCCTGAATTTATCTCATAATAAATATACTCACCTTCCGGAGGTAATACGAAAATGTCCTCCTTTCTTGTGGAGCGGGCCGAACACCTCGGCAGGATAGATGCATCTATGGATCACGCCGCACGTCCCTCGGCAGTATACACGACACTCTGGATCGGGCCGTACGTCCTCGACAGAAATCGTGCTTAATAAAAATAATTACACAATACCTTAATAGTTTATTTCAGCTTACGAAGCTAATTGATAAATTGGAAATCTTTGAAATTTAATGAATTATTATTCCTGCTTGTTAAGGAATTATTGTTATTCATGTAAATGAGACGAATTGATAAATTGAAAAATTTATTTAAATTGAATTGCAGCTTGTAAAGTTATTTGATAAATTGGAAGTTTTATTGAAATTGCATGATTTAATTAATAAATTGGAAAATTGTTACATTTGAAGGATTCTTATTATTTCTGCTAATTGAATAAAATTATTGTTAACTCTGTGAACCATGCTGATTTGAATAATTATAATTTATTTCAATTATTATTATTGACCCATAGTGAGTGTCAAAGTCGGCTATCTCGTCTCTACCACTTTGAGATTAGTCTTGATACTTACTGGGTACACGTTTGTTTTCGTACTTATTCTGCACTTGCTGCACATTTTATTGTATAGGTACATATATATATATATATATATATATATATATATATATAGCAGCCTTGTGGGCGCAGAGGTGTGGTTAATAATTGTGGGGACATAGGTGAGCTGCATTCTATATTACGATCCGTAGCTAACAGAGTCTCCTTCAGAGTTATTATATTCTTCCTATCTAATTGGTATTCTAGATAGATGCTGTATTTTATTTTTAATTTCCTATTAAATGCTCATGCACTTGTGATACCGGGTTTTGGGAATGGTTGTGAATTGTTTAGAAATTTAGCTGCAAAAATATTTATCATTTACTCTATGAGTTTTATCTCTACAATTTTATTAAAGGAATTTTTTTTATTTCAAAAATACTAAAACGGGTAATTAAGTTAATTGATTATGGTTGGCTTGCCTGACAGTGGTGTCCGGCGCCATCACAGCCTTTTTTTGGATTTTGGGTCGTGACAGTTTGGCTTTGAGTTGAGGTGTTAGAGAGTAACGTTGGAGCCGGTTATGGACCTTCGGAGCGAGGTAAGTCTCTTGTCTAACCTTGTGAGGGGGAAACTACCCCTAGGTGATATTTATTGTTATGTGTAACTAGTTGTGGGTACTACGTACGTACGAGGTGACGAGAGTTCGTACATAGCTAAAGCATGATTTTGTCCGGGTAGACTTAGGACTTTATCATATAATGTTTAAATTGTTTGGACTCATTTTGCTAGTCTAATGAATTGAAAATTTTAACGGAAACTGATTTAGAAACATGTAAATATATTAGGCCGAGCTTTTATCACCTTGAGTTGTTGCCAAGATATTTGACAAATGTAAAGGGGTATATTTATTATTGTGCCCATACACTGTATTGTAAGCATGTGCCTCATTCTTCGATAACTTTCTTCCTTTCTTATGGAGCGGGCCGAACGCTTCAACAGTATAATAGATGCATCCATGGTTCATTTCGCTCGACCCTCGGCAGTGTACACATTATTCTAGATTGGGCCGAATGACCTCGACATAGTCGTGTGTTATATCGCTGGTAGTCCGAACGCTCACGAGATTATCTTTCCACTGATGCCGGACGTTTTATATGGCATTCCTTATTCATTTGACGTTGGCACTTGACATTTTTCTGAAATGTTAAGGTAGAATACAAGATTGAGAAATTCATACATTAAAAGAAATATTTGGGAGATTACGTAACTTACAGATTTACCCCATTATTGATGTGTGCTTCAAAGCTGCTTATGATTTATTATATTGCGTTATTGGACCTCTAGCAAATGTCGATGTCGATCCCTCGTCACTACTTCTCCGGGGTTAGGCTAGATACTTACTGGGTACGCGTTGATCTACGTAATCATGCTGCACTTCTGCACTAAATGTGCTGGATCTTACAGGTTCATTTGGTGATCATCTTGGCGCGTAGGCGCACCTGTTGAGGGGACTTTATGTGAGCTGCATTCCAGGCTACGCATCACAGTCCACCGAGTCTCTATCGTATTATTTATTTTATCCTGTCTTATTGACATTCTGGACAAATGTTGTATTATTATTGTACTCCTTAGAAAATGCTCATGCAGTTATGACACCGGATTTTGGGGTTATACTAGTTAATGCTCATGGTTTCGTATATTATTATTGCCTTTCATTTTTTTCATAAACTACAAATGTTGTACGTTCCCATGGATTTAGAAGTGTAAATCTCTTTCCTTATTAAAATCTATGATTTCGAAAGTAATAAAATGGGTAATTAAATTGATAAATCACCTTTGGCTTGCCTAATGGCGACGTTAGGCGTCATCATGACCTATAGTGGATGTTGGGCCGTGACAGCTTAGTATCAGAGCGTTAGGTTCACTTAGGTCTCACGAGTCATAAGCAAGTCTAGTAGAGTCTTGCGGATCGGTACGGAGACGTCTGTACTTACCTTCGAGAGGCTACAAGGCTATTAAGAGCATTTTCCTTCTTGATTTCTCATCGTGCGATTTGATTCCTTTGAGGCTTATGCCTTTATTTCCTTCCTATTTAATCTTATGCGACGTGAAGCGCTTGTTATCAATTGGGAGTCGAGGAGTTGTGGTGATACTGCAGACGTGGTGCAGGATGTTTTTCCCTGCGTGTTCGGGCGGGCTATTATCGCCGCCTTGCGGAAGGATGTTGTGTCGTTTTGGCTCAGTATCTGTATTTTGAGGCTATGGACAAGTTGCTATGATGTCCATGTGTTGTTATCACACAGTGTTGGTATAATGGTAGGGTGCTTATTTATTGATCGCGTCAGTGAATGACTCGAAATGAGGGCTTTTCAGTTCATGGTTTAGAGGTTAGGTGTGAGCACCTAATTTTTGACTATATTTGAATTTTTATCACCTTCTACTATGTAAATATTTTCAGAAATTTAATATATATTTTTTAGTTTTGTTACACTTATAAATATAGGGTAAAAATTAATAATAATTTAAAAGGTCAATTATTACTATTAGTATTATTTTTATATTTATTTTTATCTTTATTATTAAATAAAATGAATTAAAAACCGAAAATAAATAAAAATTAATTAATTTTTTTAAAAACAAATTTCGGATGGGAATTAAAAAATAGGAAAAGTAGAAATATAAAATTAAAAAGTAAAAGTAAAAGTAGGTGGAAATTGTTTAATAAAAAAAAGTAAAAGAAAGTGAAAAATAAAATAAATAAAATTAAAAGAATGTGGAAATTTAAAAAATGAAAAGTAAAAGAAATTTGGAATTAAAATATAAAAGTAAGGGTAGCTAAAATTGTTTTAAAAAAAAAGTAAAATTAAGTGTAAATTAAAAAAAAGAAAAGTAAAATAAGTGGGAAATAAAAAAAAAGTATAAAATTGGGAATTTAAATATAATAAAAGTAAAAAAAAAGTAAGAAATTTTTAAAAAAAGTAAAGGAAAGTGGGGAATTATTTTTTTAAAAAAATAAGAAAAATGGAAAGTGGAAATTCTTTTTAATTAAAAATAAAAAAATAAAAACAAATATAAACAAAATCTGAAAATTCCGAAAATGTTTCTATAAATAGAAAAGAAATGTGAGGGAAAAAAAGGAGAGAAGGAGAAAAAAAGAGGGAGGAAGGAATTGAGAGAATTTTGTTTTCTTCTTCTAGGAGAAGAGAATTTCTATTCGTGTCATTCTTTCTTCGTCTTTCTTTCAAAACAATCAGCAGCTTCACCGCCCAAAAATAACCCTTAAACCTCCATAGATCAACCCTTTTAATACGAGAAACTACCATCCAAACCCAGTCGAAACAGTGAGGTTTTTAGTTGAGGTCGCCGGTGAGTTTCGATGCTCCGTTTGAGGTATTTCGTGCGGTCTGAATGTCTTTAAGATTCAAAGCTATAAAACCGTAAAGTTTCAAATTCAACTTTTGAGGTCCATTCCTTATCTTGTTTTGATTAATGATATGAGTTGTTTCTTTTTTCTTTTGGTGTTCTTTGGTGTTCATTTATATCTTGAATGAATGAAATTATTTTCTGTTAAGCATGCTGCCAAATTTTGAGCTTCCTCTTTGTATATTTATCTTAGTTCATTAGCATGTTCTCTTAAAAAAGGGTTCATCCATGAATAATTTAACGAAATTTGCTAATTGATAAGTGAGTTATGATTGTTCATAAAAAAAATATCTTATTGAAATGGAAGCTTAGGCAAGGTTATGTCTCTGTTTGGTTATTTAGTCCTTCATGTGTTAATAAATGTGCTTTAGTAGTTCCATCTTTGTTTTAAATTAAGCTATCAATTGTCTAAAGTATAGAGTTAAGTTGTTAAATAAGTTTAAATAGAATTATGTCACTGGTGAAGATCCAATTTTTGGGCTTAGACACATGGGTCGTTGAAGGAACTGGGGTTGTGAGGTTACTATAAGCTAATTAAGAAAGTTATTTTATCTTTGAGGCCAAAACTTGAAATCCGCTAGGCCCATTAATCTCATACAGTGGCCCCCTTTTGTATTCCTTGAATAATTAATTTTATCTATTTCATGCTTTTCTACAATGACACACTCTTATGGCTTTACAAATCTCAAATTAGTTTAAGACAAATAATTCATAAACATCGTAGCTTGCTTTAGGCACGATTAATAAATTATCGCGACTATGAGTACGGTTCCCGTTGCATGGTCACGATACGTAAATCTCAATTCGAGTGTGCGTTTCACGTGACTCAACCAGAACTTTCAAATAATAATAAAAATAAATATGTTGCAAACCGCGGGTACGTTTCACGTGGCGCGATTCACAATATCTACCAAAACGACAAGTGTACGACATCGTAGCTTGTTAAAAAAATAATAACTCCATAAATACTAAAAAGCGGTTAAGTAAATAATTAAAAGTGATAAAGAGTAAAATGCACAATAGGTCTAAAACGTATAATAAATCAGATAATTAGGCCAAGTATTAATTGTTAAGCGACCGTACTAAAACCACAGAACTCGGGAGTGCCTCACACCTTCTCCCGGGTTAACAGAATTCCTTACCCGGTCTTATGTGTTCGCGGACCATAAATAGAGTCAATTTCCTTGATTTAGGATTTTAAAATAAATCGGTGACTTGGGACACCATAACTTATTCCAAGTGGCGACTCTGAATTAAATAAATAATTCCATTTTGATTAATGTCACTTTAATTGGAAAAACTCTCTACCCCTACCCCCGCGGGAAAAATGAGGTGTGACAGCTCTGGCGACTCTGCTAGGGATAAGAACCCAGAATCTCTGGTTCAGGGTTCAGAATTCGAGCTTAGAATAGCTGCTATGATTGGCTTTCATGATTGTCTGATTTTTATGTATTTGAGCCTAATGTGCTAAATGCCACTTTTTTACCGCTTTGATATTTTGTGAACTGTATATAAACTGTTACGAAAACCCTTATTCTCTCTAACTCTTCTAAATCTTCTAGGAAGCGTGCGCTTTGCGTGGCTTCTTTTCTGTTAGAGTCATACCCTAATTTTAGAACGAGGATCAGACAAGTTGCAAAGCAGGTGAAGCTTCTGTATTCCCGGTACGCTGCCCCACTTCGGCTCGAGTTGTCCGCTCGGGTAAGCCAGGTCTAGAACAATACACCAAAGATTTAAACTTAGAATGACATAACCTCATGGCGGATCCCTAGTAGGTACGTTTGTTTGCAACACGTGCATTTAACTTTGGGGACTCAAAACACGGGCCGTGTCGGTCTAGGATAGGTGTACCCAATATAAAAGACCATCCTGATGCATTTTTATGTGCTACTTGTGCATATGTTTGTTTCGGCTTGAATGTTGACCGGTTTCTAGAATAGGGAAAGAAAATCAAAAAAAAAGAAGAAGAGAAAGGTAGGTATTTGAAAAATTCCGAAACTCTGGCGATTTTTTTTTTAAAAAGAAAGAAAATAAGCCAATGTTTACAAAAGTCATGTTTTCTTGTTGTGTCAAAATTGACCGAACTACGCGGGTCTGATTCTCACCGGATGTGAGATACGTAGGTAAACCTCATCGGTTCTGGCCCCAATTTTTAAAAATTCAAAAATATTTTTCTTTAATTCCTTCTTTATAAGTTTTTCTTTGATACATAAAATCCAAAAATTTTCCTTCTTTTATAGAAGTTTTTCTTTTGGAAATTTTTTAAAAAAAGTCAAAATCCAAAAATATTTTTCTTTAATTCATTCTTTAGAAGTTTTTTCTTAGAAAATCCCAAATAAAAAAATTTAAAACCAAAAAAAATAAAATCTTTATAGAAGTCTTTCATTTGAAAAAAGAAACAAATCAATTCAAAATCCAAAAATATTTTCTACCTTTGTTTTAGAAGTCTTTCTCCCAAAACATTTAAAAGAAAATCCAAAATAATATTTTCTTTCTTTTCAAAAATTCTCAAAAAAAACAAAGAAATCGAAATAAAATTCTTTCTTCTTTATAAGTCTTTCAAAAATAAAAATAAAAAAAGAAAACAAAAATTCCAAAATCTAGAAAAAAAAGAGTTAGTTTATTTAATTTATTTCTAATCTTCCCGAACTACACAAGATCTGATTCATGCGGCGTCATAATACGTAGGCAATCCCCATCGGATTTGATCATTGGCATAAAATAAACTGAGTGAAAAAAAAGAGAGAGAAGAAAAGAGAAAGAAAGAAAAGAGTGACAAAAATAACCCAAAAAAAAAAAACAAAGAGCGAAAAAAACAACTAAGAAAAAAAAAAGAAAAAGCAAGAGTGAAAAATCCAAAAAGAGAACTCTGTGTCAAGATTGACAAAGAAAACCGCAGAATATTTTTGTGAATATGCTATCATATGGCGCGAGCAAGCTGCCAGGGGAAAGCCTCTAATAGACGAAACAGAAATAGTTACGATCTTCCTACAGGCCCAAGAGGCGAACTACTTCCAGAACATGATGTCTGCTATGGGTAATCCGTTCGCCGAGGCTAGCAAAATTGGGGAGATGGTCGAATATGGTTTAAAAACGGGCCATATTTTGAGTCATGCTGCCTTTAAGGCCACATCACAGGCCGTTCCGAGTGGTTCGGAGGGTTTGATGAACAGAAATTGGAGAGATGAGGAATTTGATACGGCACTGAAGGCCCTTAAAACCCTTGCCGAGATAGAGGAAAAGCAAAAAACGGTCGCCAAACTTGAAAGTTCCCTATCAGACGGGAGTCTCAGTAGCCAGTCTTGCTATCCTTTCTGTATCCGGATTATCTCAGGGTGTGATCCGGATGTTTTACTTTATTGTCTTACTTTCCGGTGTAAACCCATTTATCTTTAAAATTAAAAAAAAAATCAATCGAAATAAAAAAAAAGAACAAAATCAAATGAAATTAATATTTCATTGTCCATGAATGTCTCTTTTCTTAATTTTGTCACTTCTCTTATTCTTTTTTCAGTTCTGTTAAATGTAGATTTCAATAACATGGTATGTTTGCGGACTTCATGCCCCGATCCTAAAACGCTGTCAGAATTCGAAATAATGAATCAAGAATCAGAATGCAATGAAGATAGGTTTAAGGAAATAAAATAAAGAATCGGAATAACTAAAAGAAAATTGGCTTCTGGTTGGAAAGGTCCATACATTGCACAGGAGTACTACCAGAGAGCAGTGTACTTGGGACACATCGAAGAAAATGTCCCTGAAACAACTGTTAATGCAGTGCAGTCAAAAGGTACTATGTTGGATCCTCTATATAGCATTAATGTTCTTCGGTTGGAATGAAGAAGGCTTTCTTTCTCACTATCCAAATATTTAACCCTTTGCAAACCATTTTGAGCCGGCTCCCATTCTTTGATTACCCTCATTGGAACCCGGAAGTCATCATTGAAAAATAAAATGAATGAAAAAAGAAAAAAAATGTAAAGAGAAGAAAAAGAAATATACAAAAAAGGAAGAAAAGACAAAGAAAATGAAATGAAAAATGAAAAAGAAAAGAGAAAAAGGAAAGGAAAAAGAAAGAGAAGAAACCAAAACTGAAAAGAAAACCAAAACAAAAGAGAATCAAAAACAAAGTTCTCGCCCTTGAACTACATTTGACTTGATTCCGAAAGGAGACCTTTACAGCCTCTCTTTGGGGTTCAGTCACACCAAAACAAAAACCCAAATTCCCCCAAAAGTGAAACTGGGGCAGATGTTATAATGGTTTGGCGATGGTTTTGTCTGAAAGGTTCCAAAGTTGTAATTCAATCCAAATCCTTTTCAAGTCCTTCCGATCAATCGGCAAAGAGATTGAAAATGGGAGGATACAGTTACTCGGATCTGATACAACAAAATGAGAGAAATAAAATGAGAGAGTCTTATTGGTGAAAACCTCACGAGCACCATAAGGCGATGGTAAGCAGAGAAATTCGAAAATGAGAGAGTCTTGTTAGTGAAAACTCACAAAGAGCACTATAAGGCGATGGTGAGAAGAGAAATGAGAGAGGCCAGCTGGTGAAAACCCGCAAAGGGCGCCACTGATCGAAAAAAGGATCCTCACAGTCACTGGCATTGACACAGTCCTGGGCAAAGTTTCTCAGTCTCAAAGCAAGAGTTGTGATGAATTTCTGAGAGTTGGAAGGTTTACACAGATCAGACATCTAGTCTAAGAGGCATGTCATGTTCATTGAAGTCTGTATACACTCCAGATAAGTCCTTCTTTCTTTTCCCCGAAAGGGATACCTCTTGTCTAAATTCATTTGTCCATTCCATTGTTTGCTTTTCTTTGAATCCTTTTCGGTTTAACTCTGTTCTGAAACTAAGAGAAAGAAGGGAAGGCAGGACTAATTTACAGGGTTCTCACTTGATACAAGCCAGTATGCAAAAGAAAAGGCACCCAATCTCGGCTGGGGCATCAAGTTGACTCCAACTGGCCATGTTGGCCGATGTTTCAAAATCAAAAACTGTTGAAAGAGGAAATTCAAAGTCAAATGCCCACAAGGGCAAAATAAAAGTTGAAAAGGTTAAGTCCCACGTGACTAACCATCATGGCAAAGTCTGGAAAAGCCAGAGGTTCTCCGAGATTAGAAATGCAATCGATATTCAGGAAACAACCAATTCCAACTAAAAGGACCGAGACCAAGTGACTGAAACAATCAAGGCCACAAAACCAACCACCGTTTCAAACTGACAAATTGTTCTTTATTTGAAATAAATAGGGAAACAGGTGCAATCCAAAAGCAACCTTGCAAGAAGCAGGTGCAACCAAAATAAAATTGCGCAAAGGCTAGAAACAATTTTGCAGCAATTACTCCAAAAGGGAAGTCTTCTCCAAACTCTTTCCCACATTTTACTCATTATCTTAAAAATAATGTATGAAATTAAAAAGAAAGAAAAGGAAAAAAAAACCAAATCATGGTAGTATAGGATCTCCAATCCCTAGCTGCATTTTCCAACATAGGATTTTCACTCCCTAGTTGAGATTATTTTAGACATAGGGTCTCCACTCCCTAGTCTTTTTTTCTAACATAGGGTCTCCACTCCCTAGTTGATTTTATTTTAGACATAGGGTCTCCACTCCCTAGTTGATTTTATTTTAGACATAGGGTCTCCACTCCCTAGTTTCTTTTCTAACATAGGGTCTCCACTCTCTAGTTGATTTTATTTTAGACATAGGGTCTCCACTCCCTAGTCGCCTTTTCCAACATAAGGTCTTCATTCCCTAGTCGCCTTTTCCAACATAGGGTCTCCACTCCCTAGTCTCTTTTCCAACATAGGGTCTCCACTCCCAAGTTGATGTTTTTACACATAGGGTCTCTATTCCCTAGTCTGCTTTTCCAATATAGGGTCTCCACTCCCTAGTTGATGTTTTTAGACATAGGGTCTCCACTCCCTAGTCTGCTTTTCCAACATAGGGTCTCCACTCCCTACTTGATGATTATTTTAGACATAGGGTCTCCACTCCCTAGTTGCTTTTTCAACATAGGGTCTCCACTCCCTAGTTGATGTTTTTAGACATAGGGTCTCCACTCCCTAGTCGCCTTTTCCAACATAGGGTCTCCACTCCCTAGTTGATTTTATTTTAGACATAGGGTCTCCATTCCCTAGTCTCTTTTCCAATATAGGGTCTCCACTCCCTAATTGATTTTATTTCAGACATAGGGTCTCTGCTCCCTAGTTTCTTTCCCAACATAGGGTCTCCACTCCCTAGTTGATGTTTCCAATATAGGGTCTCCACTCCCTAGTTGATTTTATTTTAGACATAGGGTCTCCACTTCCTAGTCTCTTTTCCAACATAGGGTCTCCACTCCCTGATGTTTTAAGACATAGGGTCTCCATTCCATAGTCTGTTTCTCCAACATAGGGGCTCCACTCCCTAGTTGATGATTATTTTAGACATAGGGTCTCCACTCCCTAGTCTCTTTTCCAACATAGGGTATCCACTCCCTAGTTGATTTGATCTTAAATGCAGGGTACACTACTCCCCGATATCTTTGCCAATATAGGGTATCCCATTCCCTGACCATATTTTCCCAATATAAGGTACACCAATCCTTAGTTGGGACATCCTTTGACAATAAAAGAACACCATCCAAAAATAAAACATGACTTTTTCAGGGTACACCACTCCCGACCTTTTATTTCTTTCAATAAAGAAGTAGTTTAGAATTTTGTTACAATAACTCACGAAATTTTCCTAGAGCAAACTGGGGCAGAAAAATTTTGTTCGTTTGTTTGTTTTGGTGTCTGAGTAGGTTTTACCTCGAGGCACAGGTTCGAGATGACCAAAAGAAGAAGTCTCAATTAAGAATAAAAGAAAAGAAAAAATAAGTGAATCCAAAATGCAAAAGCAATTGAAAAGATGTGGAATGCTCAAGACATGACTGAAGCCACGAGCATTGGAATCTCGTTTTGATTAGAAGAAGCTATAGAACAATGAACTAGAACCTTCAGCTAGCGAGCATCAAGGTTTAGATCAGAGTCTGCATGAAGAACCAGTCAAGACTCAAGATCATGTTTCTGAAGACTCATAGATAGGAATCTTGTAACTCATAACTGATAGGTTTGTTTAGTTTCTTTTTTAGTTTGATATAATAGCAGGACCGCAGACCAGAGCCTCGACGGAACCTCAGTCGACTCCTCAACTCATCATTCCACCATTCTCCTTGAACTACACCCGACCTGATTTTCCTATAACCCGGGATATGTAGGCTGTCCAAAACCAGGACTCGGTTGCACCCTATCTTTTATTTCTTTTCCTTTTGAATAATGGTTTGGTCACAAATTAGTCACATGGCTCACCTAGTCTTTGCCTGAAAACACTTCATGTTTCCAAGCAAAGAGGGGCAGCTGTGAGCACCTAATTTTTGACTAATATTTGAATTTTTATCACCTTTTACTATGTAAATATTTTCAGAAATTTAATATATATTTTTTAGCTTTGTTACACTATATATATATATATATATATATATATATATATATATATATATATATATATATATATATATATATATTATTTTTATTTTTATTTTTAAATAAAAGAATTAAAAACCGAAAATAAATAAAAATTAATTGAATTTTTTTAAAACAAATTTTGGATGGGAATTAAAAAATATAAAAATTATAAATATAAAATTAAAAAGTAAAAGTAAAAGTAGGTAGAAATTGTTTAATAAAAAAAAGTAAAAGAAAGTGAAAAATTAAAAAAACATAAAAGTAAAAGAATGTGGAAATTTAAAAAATAAAAAGTAAAAGAAAGTTGGAATTAAAAAATAAAAGTAAGGGTAGCTGAAAATTTTAAAAAAAAGAGTAAAATTAAGTGGAAATTAAAAAAAAGAAAAGTGAAATAAGTGGGAAATAAAAAAAGAAAAGTATAAAAGTGGGAATTTAAATATAATAAAAGTAAAAAATTAAAAAATAAAAGTAAAGGAAAGTGGGGAATTATGTTTTTAAAAAAATAAGAAAAATGGGAAGTGGAAATTCTTTTTAATTAAAAATATAAAAATAAAAACAAATATAAAAAAAAATCTGAAAAATCTGAAAATTTTTCTATAAATAGAAGAAAAATGTGAGAAAAAAAAGGAGTGAAAGAGAAAAAAAAAAGGGAGGAGGGAATTGAGAGAATTTTGTTTTCTTCTTCTAGGATAAGGGAATTTCTATTCGTGTCATTCTTTCTTCGTCTTTCTTTCGAAAAACTCAACAGCTTCACCGCCCCAAAAATAACCCTTAAACCTCCATAGAACAGTCCTTTTAATACCAGAAACTACCATCCAAACCCAGTCGAAACAGTGAGGTTTTTAGTTGAGGTCGCCGGCAAGTTTCGATGCTCCGTTTGAGGTATTGCGTGCGGTCTGAATGTGTTTAAGATTCAAAGCTATAAAACCGTAAAGTTTCAGATTCAACTTTTGAGGTCCACTCCTTATCTTATTTTGATTAATGATATGAGTTGTTTCTTTTTTCTTTTGGTGTTCTTTGGTGTTCATTTATATCTTGAATGAAAGAAATTATTTTCTGTTAAGCATGCTGCCAAATTTTGAGCTTCCTCTTTGTATATTTATCTTAGTTCATTAGCATGTTCTCTTAAAAAATGGTTTATCCACAAATGATTTAACGAAATTTGCTAATTGATAAGTGAGTTGTGATTGTTCATAAAAAATAATCTTATTGAAATGGAAGCTTAGGCAAGGTTATGTCTCTGTTTGGTTATTTAGTCCTTCATGTGTTAATAAATGTGCTTTAGTAGTTCCATCTTT
The DNA here is from genome assembly GCF_000390325.3 of Nicotiana tomentosiformis. Classification (NCBI taxonomy): domain Eukaryota; kingdom Viridiplantae; phylum Streptophyta; class Magnoliopsida; order Solanales; family Solanaceae; genus Nicotiana; species Nicotiana tomentosiformis. The sequence goes on along the minus strand of NC_090813.1, from coordinate 34,939,638 downwards.
GTTTTAAATTAAGCTATCAATTGTCTAAAGTATAGAGTTAAGTTGTTAAACAAGTTTAAATAGAATTATGTCACTGGTGAAGATCCAATTTTTGGGCCTAGACACATGGGTCGTTGAAGGAACTGGGGTTGTGAGGTTACTATAAGCTAATTGAGAAAGTTATTTTATCTTTGAGGCCAAAACTTGAAATCTACTAGGCCCATTAATCTCATACAATGGCCCCCTTTTATATTTCTTGAATAATTAATTTAATCTATTTCATGCTTTTCTACAATGACACACTCTTATGGCTTTACAAATCTCAAATTAGTTTAAGACAAATAATTCATAAACATCGTAGCTTGCTTTAGGCACGATTAATAAATTATCGCGACTATGAGTACGGTTTTCGTTGCATGGTCACGATACGTAAATCCCAATTCAAGTGTGCGTTTCACGTGACTCGACTAGAACTTCAAATAATAATAAAAATAAACATGTTGCAAACTGCGGGTACGTTTCATGTGGCGCAATTCGCAATATGTACCAAAACGACAAGTGTACGACATCGTAGTTTGTTAAAAAAAAATAATAACTCCATAAATACTAAAAGCGGTTAAGTAAATAATTAAAAGCGATAAAGAGTAAAATGCACAATTGGTCTAAAACATGTAATAAACAAATAATTAGGCCAAGTATTAATTGTTAAGCGACTAATTTGATTTGCCTTCGGGACAGAGTGTGGTGAATAGTGTATAAAAAGCAGTTGCCAGATATGGCGGTGTGTAGCGTTTTCAGAATCGAACCGATGCTTCGAAAGCGGATGGCTCGAGAAAGATGATCTTTGAGAAGGCTTAGAGTTGGTAGCAATTTATTAGTTCAGGTGCTACAGAGAAGGATTTTGATTTGAGGCAACATTTGGGCAACGAAGGATGAGGAAGGACATGGCGGAAGGTGTCTCGCTGTGGTCAAATTACTGGCAGGTCAAGTATGAAGAGCAGAGGTCGAGAAGTTGCTTAAATGAGATGGCTTAACTGAAGTGGGAGTGATAGTGTAGCATATGGATTCTGTGAAAGGTTAGCCACATGCCTTGAGAAAGTTTAGAGCGATTTTGGGGGTCATGGTGGAAATTGACTAGGTCGACAGACCTTATTTGAAATGGTGGTTGCTGCACTGAGAAAGATCGAATATGGCAGAAAGGAGTTGTTGGAAATGAAGAGGGGTGTGAAAACTTGTTTGGAATGTATTGTCGGACTTGCACTTAATGTCAATAGGGAATGAACAGACCTGTAAAGCTGGTGGATTGGCACGGGTTCAGGAGAGTTTACTGAGTTCGCGGTGGTGGTACCCAGTGCAGCGTCGTTGGAAGATGTTGGTATGGAATCTCCACATGTGGGTTATCTCTTGTGAGCAGGTTAGCGGTTGTGTGATTTTGATGAACTTTCTACGAAGAATTCTACTTACTACCAGACGGAAGGTTGAATATGCGATTGTAGCTGATAATTCAGAATGTTCATGGAAGGTTTAATAAGAAACTACAAGAAATTCGATGGGTTGACGGTGCGAGATCATGGTAATTGAGAAGGAGAAATATTTGTGGGTTCTAGGTTTATATAATTGTAGCTAAATCTAAGTAGGGAAGCCCCACCATCTACGATTAGATCGCATGGTTGTCTGCTGGTGTTGTATCTGGTTATCGGTGCATTGATGGGTCATTATGGCTAAGAACATGAAACATCAGGGGTAATTCGAGCGGAGAACTTGATGAATGTGTACGAAACTTTGCCTTATCGATTCATGTGCAGTTTTGGGAAGACTTAGAGTTTATGCTTCTTGTGGATGTGATGTGCAAGGAAACAAATTCAGCCAGTTGCTTCTTTGAGAGGGTGTTCATGTGCTAGCAGCGCACTGGAGTTTAATTATATTCGGGACCAGGTCAGAGTGGGTGACTCTCAACAACAGTCCTAGTGGGTTCAATGATTAAAGTGTAGTGCCTAAGGATTTCGGGTCCGTTGTGTGGTTAAGGATCGAGTTTTTGCAGTGGATTACGAACATGACTTGGAATATTCTATGTTATCATCATGTATGCGGTGCAGTATTAGAGGAAAGGAAGAAATAACTTCAGATTCGCGGAAGGTCTTGCAGAATGGGTGTACCAATTAGAGATGCTATTGTGCGCATAAAGAGGGTATGCGATGGTTCATGAGTATTGAGACAGTGTGGTCTCGTGATGCGGGTCACTTGGGATGAGAGCGGATTTGGTTTGTTACGTTTTTGAATAGAGCTATTATCATTTCTAAGTCAAGTCAAGAGTAAACTGGAGGAAGTTGGGTCGGTTAGTAATGGTTGAATCATCATGATTGTGGCAATGATAAGTTCCTTCAGCATGTGAAGTTATACATATGGTTTATGGTTGTACGTGCAGGCTTGACAACCACCATAACTTGATTGATTTGGGAGGTATTTGACTTAAATGGCCTTGTTGTGTAAATGGATTTAGGAAGAGTCATGACAGTTTAGACCACGACTTGAGGTTTGTATTGTCTGCGGTTGGGGAATTCAGTTGCGTGTTGCATTGGTTCTTCTGAAATGAGATAAGTGAAAGGTTTCTAGCCAATGGAGTGTTTATTCTACTAGTAGTTTAGGAGTTATGATGAATTCGGTTATTCTCGCATAGCGGAATGATAGGTGCAGTGAGCGGCATGGGAATTTGAAAGTTGAGGATCGAGGTTGCGGTTTGGTGTTGACAAGAATGTCACGAGTTCGGATGATCCGGGAAGAATTTAGATGTTCATAGTAAGCGGACATTATCCTAATGTCGCCTGGGAATGGTGTTCTATGGAAGGACCATTGTGTATTGAATTGCAGGTTCTTGAATTGCTTTACATATTAGTACGGTTGGTGGTATAAAGGTGCAAACTTTTCTACCTGGTGCGGAAGGTCGTGGGAGCGTACCCATGGGGATATTTGTATAAGTGTGACATGTTAGTCACTTGATTGTTAAAGATTGAAACCAAGTATGGAGTTTTTGGTACTATCGTTAATGTGAGAGTTTATGCCTGGAAGGCGCTCTATTCCTTGGTTGTGAACTGTGGGAGTTTGGTCCGGAGTGGACGACTACTCGTGTGTGCCATGAATGGGGCCATTGTGGACCCTTGGAAGGTCATTGGCCTAGTATGGTATGATCAAAATCAGTTTGAGGTCTGTTGGTGGGTCTGATGTGAATGTGTGCTCTACGTCAGGTCGGATGTATTCATTCATTATAGCATTGCTTACGGAAGAGTCGTCGGGCATTGGATATTATTCCCGTTGCCAGCTATTCCGTGTAATCTCTATTGTGCCATGTGGGTTGTGAGACGGCTTGATTATTCGCACATGTGTTGAGGTCCCATGTAGCTTGTGGTGTTATATGAGCAGGATGTCTCTCGAGATGCAGGTCATTTATCGCACCTTAGTCGTGCTTGAGTTTTGTAACGTATAGCGCTATCCGTCTCCCCAGGGATTTGTATTACGCACTTGGCGTGCTTGTGATCGATATTCAGGCATTTCGTATGTATAAGCGTTACGCCTTGTTGGATGTTTCCTTACTGATTGTCATGTTTGGATCAGGTGGCACACCGCCACGAATATGTTGTTTGGATCGGGTGGCATGCCGCCATAGGTATGTTATGTGGATCGGGTTGCACGCCGCAACAGTGAGATGTTGAGTACGGTTCCCTTTACTTATTTTTGTGTATTTATTTCTCATTGTCTGAGAAAGGTTCATAACGTCTCTTCGGCCGTTTTATTCGTTACGCGGGTTGGGTAGCTCCTTTTTCTAGAGTTTCTTCCCCCTTATGTGTCATATTCAAAATGCAGCTTATCAGCGCATTGATGGCGTCATACGAGATCTGGCTCACTGTGTGAGATGGTTTATCGCCTGAGTAGCTTGTGCTGGATGAGATGAGATTATTGGACCTAAAATTAGTGCAATCAGATTTATATAAGATATACTAAAGAGCAAATATCGTTATTCAGTTCAGAGTGAGGTAATGGTCCTTCTTAGGAGGAGAGACTCCATGATTTGTTGATTCGGCAGGTGGTTATGAGCTTCTACACATATCTTTAGTCGTGGCAGTATTGCGAGAGTTGGAACATGGCTTATATGCATTATGAGATGTATTGCAGGAATCAAAAGGGAGAATCTTCAGTCTGGCTCGAGTTGATGTGCTCAACTGGGTTGTGGTGGCACGGGTAGGTGCATAAGGTGTTGAACAACAATCTTGGGGGCAACTCCGGAGCAGTTCTTAGCACGTTTGAGGATGAACGTATATTTAAGTGGGAGAGAATGTAACAACCCAGCCGGTCGTTTTGAGCTCTAGCGTGTCATTCGGCGGTTTGAGGCCTTGAATAGATTCACTTCATGTTTTATGACTTGTACGGGTGGTCGGAATTGAACTTCGGGGAGTTCGGAGTTGATTTGGAAAGAAAACTTTTATTTCGTAAGCTTTAAGTTTGAAGAATTGACTAAGGTTTGACTTTTGAGTAAACGACCTCGGAATTAAGATTTGAAGGTTTCAATAGGTTCGTATGATGATTTCGGACTTGGACGTAAGTTCGGGCTGAGTATCGGATCAACTGGGAGCATTTCGATGCTTATTACAGAAGGTTGGCATTTTGAAGGTTTAACAATTTCCTAAGTTTGGTTTGATGTGGGCTTTGGTGTTATCAATATCCATTTGGGATTCCGAGCCTTAGAATAGGTTCGTATTGCGATTTATGACTTGTACGCAAAGTTTGGCATCATTCTAGAATGTTTTGGTATAGTTCGGATGCGTCCGTCGAAGTTCGAAAGTTTAAAGAAGGATTTCGATCGTCGATTTGTAGTTTCGATGTTGTTTAGCGTGATTTAAGGCCTCGACTAAGTTCATAATGTATTTTGGGATGCGTTGGTATGTTTGGTCAAGGTCTCGAGGGCCTCGGGTGGATTCTGGATGGTTAACGGATCGAATTTTGGACTTCAGGAAAAGCTGGAGAATTCTGGTTGCTGGTGCAACCGCTTCTGCGGAAGCTTCATCGCAGAAGCGAGGTAGTAAACCGCAGAAGCGGCTGGAAGTGAGTTGGGTAGAGGCCGCAAGTGCGAAGGAATTCCTGCACCTGCATGATCGCAGATGCGACCATTGGAGCGCCGAAGCGGAGGTAGGCCAAGATGGCTTGGGCTGCAGAAGCAGACATGAAAGTCCAAGTGCACGAGCGCAAAAGCGCTTGAGGCCCGCAGAAGCGGAAGCGCAGATGCGCTACCTAGGGTGCCGAAGTGAGGGCTGTTGGTTTGTGTTGGAGCCACACCTGCGATGGATTTTCTGCAGATGCAGAGCCGCAGAAGCGGCTACTATTCCATAGGTACGAGGAAGCGCTGGGCAGAATTGGATTTTTATACGGGATTTGGCCCATTTGCTTTCATTCTCTCTTGGTTTGGGCGACTTTTGGAGAGCTTCAAGTGGAGATTTTCATCAACCATTGCAAGGTAAGTAATTCCCACATAATTTTAGTGAAATACTTGGATTATATATGGATTTTTACATGGCAATTTATGGAAAATTTTGGGATTTTAAGAGGAAGATCTAGAATTGATAGTTTTGGATTTTCACCATGATTTTGGAAATGAAATTAGGAATAAATTGTATATTTGATTTCGTGGCATTATGGGTAAAGTTTATCTTCAAAACATTTCAGAATCTGGGCACGTGGGCCCGAGGTTTGGCTTTATTGACTTTTCGAGCGGAGTTGGGAATCATTATAAATTGTTAAATTATAATCATTGGAGTATATTTTGATTGATTTACACGTTGTTTGACTAGTTTCGGGACGTTTGGCTTTGAGTTGAAGTGTTAGAGAGGCGTTGGAGCCGGTTATGGAACTTCGGAGCGAGGTAAGTCTCTTGTCTAATCTTGTGAGGGGGAAACTACCTCCTAGGTGATATTTATTGTTATGCGTAACTAGTTGTGGGCGCTACGTACGCATGAGGTGACGAGAGTCCGTACGTAACTAAAGCATGATTATGTCCGGGTAGACTTAGGACTTTATCATATAATATTTAAATTGTTTGGACTCATTTTGCCAGTCTAATGAATTGATAATTTTAACTGCAATTGATTTAGAAACATGTAAATATATTAGGCCGAGCTTTATCACCTTGACTTGTTGTTAAGATATTTGACAAATGTAAAGGGGTATATTTATTATTGTGACCAAGTATTGTATTCTAAGCATGTGCCTCGTAATTCGATATCTTCTTTCCTTTCTTGTGGAGTGGGCCGAACGCCTCAACAGTATAATAGATGCATTTGTGGTTCGTGCCGCTTCACCCTCGGTAGTGTACACATTATTCTGGATCAGGCCGAATGTTCTCTGCATGATCGTGTATTATATCGCTGGTAGTCTGAACGCTCACGAGATTATCTTTCCACCAATGCCCGGCGTTTTATATGGTATTCCTTATTCATTTGACGTTGGCACTTGACATTTTTCTGAGATGTTAAGGTAGAATACAAGATTGAGAAATTCATACGTTTACGTAGCTTACAGATTTACCCCATTATTGTTGTGTGCTTCAAATCTGTTTATGATTTATTATATTGCTTTATTGGACCTCTAGTAAGTGTCGATGTCGACCCCTCGTCACTACTTCTCTGGGGTTAGGCTAGATACTTACTGGGTACTCGTTGATTTACGTATTCATGCTGCACTTCTGCACTAAATGTGTAGGATCTTATAGGTTCATCTGGTGGTCATCTTGGTGCGTAGGCGCACCTATTGAGGGGACTTCATGTGAGCTGCATTCCAGGCTGCGCATCGCAGTTCACCAAGTCTCCATTGTATTATTTATTTTACCATGTCTTATTGATATTCCAGGCAAATGTTGTATTATTATTGTACTCCTTAGAAAATGTTCATGCACTTGTGACACCGAGTTTTGGGGTTATACTAGTTGATGCTCACGGTTTCGTATATTATTATCGCCTTTCATATCTTTTATAAACTACGAATGTTGTACGTTCCAGTGTATTTAGAAGTGTAAGTCTCTTTCCTTATTAAAATCTATGATTTCGAAAGTAATAAAACTGGTAATTAAATTGATAAATCACTGTTGGCTTGCCTGACGGCGGTATTAGGTGCCATCACGACCTATAGTGGATTTTGGGTCGTGACATATAGTATAACTAAGTAAAAATCCTTACTTTACTTTTTACCCGACTTCTTGACAAGTAGTGGCCCAACGTTTTGCCTTAATTGTTTTTCCAACTTTTAGTACTACTAATTCTACTTATGTTACATATTTCAATTAGGAAAGAATTTATGTAAGGTAAATCTAAATCGATTTTAAGGTCCTAAATATTTCAAACAAAGAAAAATTTGATAATCAAAATTTAAGTTGATTTCAAAGTTCTAAATTTTAGGAATATAACTTAAATTACAATTTTGTCACATGCGAAATCTATTTTTAAAGGGTAAAAAAGACGAACAATATTTCGCTAAAGGGCTTTCGTACTTTTAATATATAACTAGTATCTATGAACGTGCGTTGTACGTTAATAATGACACGTGATGATTTAAACATTTATTTATATGAAGGATATTAAAATTAATAAGATAAAATTTATGTATAATACAACAATCATCTAAATGCCGAAAAATATTATTACATTTGCATAATACATGAATTTAAAATAAAAGGACATCATCAAAACTTACAAAAATTATCAATTCTTTCATGTTAGTTAGATAATTATGTATTATACTTTAAAAGTATTTAATGTTATGGTATCTTAATGCACACTTCTTTATGGACGATATTGTTTTTCGGTATGTTTTCTCCTAATGCTTTGGTTGCTCTGCCTTAACCAAAACTCTTGTTGTCGATCTTGATATCCCTCTTGAAACTGCAACATATAGTTGTTCGTGCGAGAAAACATATTGCGGTAAATATAGTCCAATATTTAGGATGTTTGTCCTTGTGCTTTATTTGTTATATTTGCAAAATATAAATATACTAAAACTTATTTTCACACAAATTTAAAAGGATATTCCTTAGTTTCGGAAGACGAAAGTTGAATTCAGGGATAACAATATACTTAGAAGTACATTGACCAGTATCATAATTTTTATATGTATGACGTTATTGTCATATCACGACCCAAAATTCCAACCTGTCATGATGGCGCCTATCTCGATACTAGGCAAGCCGATAATCTCAATAAACCAAAACTTCTCTTTAAGGTTGAAAATATAATATTTAAATACAATATAAAATTCCATAAATACTAATACGAACACTCCTCAAAACCTGGTGTCACTGAGTACATGAGTATCTAATATGAATACAAGTCTAGAAAATACGGTCCATAGCAGTTTGAGACCAAATACTATAAAAAAGGAGATAGGGAAGGAGAGGCAAGGTCTGCGAAATACAGCACCTACCTCTGAATCTCCGGAAAATCAACTGTGCGAAACAATCAACACCCGCTATGACCATGAATACCTGGATCTGCACACGAAGTGCAGGGTGTAGTATGAGTATAACTAACTCGGCAAGTAACAATAATAAATAAGGAACTGAAGATAATGACGAGCTACACAGTTACAGTTCATTTCCAGTAATTCCAGCAAAGAATAGACATGCGTTCAAATCCGACAGTTTAAGTCAAATCAATTTTATACTGTTCAAGTTCATGTAATCCGGATATAAAATCTTTCAGAGAATTTCACAACAATGACAGATAGCAACTAAGTACAACAACAAATGAAAAGAAAGTACAGCCTCTCTGGCCAATAATCACACCACTCGTCACAACAACTCATCCACTCGGCTCTCAGCCCTCAGCACTCACACCTAATGGGTACCCGCACTCACTGGGGGGTGTACATACTCCGGAGGGGCTCCTACAGCCCAAGTGCTATAATCTGCACGGCCAACTCACGTGCCATAACATAAATATCTGGATCTGCACGGCCAACTCACGTTATGCACGGCCAACTCACGTGCTATAGTATAATATAAGGATCTGTTCAGCCAACTCACGTGCTGTACGGCCAACTCACGTGCAATAGTATAATATAAGGATCCGCACGTCCAACTCACATGTTGCACGGCCAACTCACGTGCTATAGTATAATATCTCACAATCAGGCCCTCAGCCTCATTCAGTCATAAAACTCTCTAGTCTCTCAGGCTCTCAAAAATCATAAAACTCAGCCCAAACAACAATAATATGATACATCAATAATGAACAATAGAGACTGAGATAAAATAATCAAGTAAGCTATGACTGAGTACAAAACAACAATTTTAATTGATAATTCAACATGTACACGACCTATGTGGGTCCCAACAATACTAACATATAGCCTAAATATGGTTTCTAGCAAGACTTATAGTCAGGTTTCCATAACACATAGAGAGCACATAACTATCAACAAGTTATTCAGCTTTACAGTTTCCACGGGTCGGACCAAGTCATAATCCCCTCGGTGCACGCCCACACGCCCGTCATCTAGCATGTGCGTCACCTCCAAAGTAATCTCATGATACCAAATTCTGACGTTTGATACCCTCAGGACCAGATTTAAACCTGTTACTTACCTCAAACCGTGTAATTCTTTTTCCTCTAAGCCTTTGCCTCATGAATTGGCCTCCAAACGCCTCGAATCTAGTCACAATTAACATGTTTCAGTCAACAAAATTCATTGGAATTAATTTCATAAGAAAATACTAATTTTTCATAAAAATCCGAAATTTAGCTCAAAAATTGCCCGTGGAGCCCATGTCTCGGAACCTGACAAAAGTTATAAAATCCGACAACTCATTCAATTACGAGTTCAACCATACTAATTTCACTCAAATCCGACTCTGAATCGGTGTTCAAATCCCAAAAATTCATTTTTATGAAATTTATACAATTTTTCACAAATTTCCATCTCAAAGTACTAATTAAACGATGAAATTAGTGATATATTCATGTATATTAACCAAATCCGAGCTAGAATCACTTACCCCGATGAATTTCTTGAAAAACCCACGAAAAATCATCTCAAACCGAACTCCCAAAGTCCAAAAATGAAATAATAACCTAAACCTCGAATATATAGTACATCCTCTGAACTTCCAATGTGCGGTCCGCACAAAAATGGCACGGCCGCACTTCACAGCATTCTTCTCTACCAGGCTTCAGTAAATTGGCCATAACGTTCTCTACTGATGTCCGAATTATGATTTCTTTACGTTTCTGGAAACTAGACACGAAGGGCTACAACTTTGTTTTTTGTTCTGCTTAAAATTCTACGTAGATCAAACAATATAACTTCCGAAGTCAGAACGGTGAATCTGCAGAACTCCCTGGAGTGCGGCCGCGGACAGAATTGTGCGGTCTGCGCCCGTCCTCTGAGGTCCGCATTTTTCTGCTGCGGTCCGCACTCTTATGTGCGGTCCGCACCCCTCCTTCGCTTCAGCACCCAAAAATGTGCGGTCCGCACCACCAAAAGTGCCAGAACAATATTAGAGTGTCAAAATGCACGGACTCGCTCAAAACTCACCCCGAAACTCATCTGGAACCTCCCAGACGCAAACCATATATGAATTTCAATCATAAAACATGCTATGGACCTGCTGGCGCACTCAAAACACTGAAAAGAGGTCGTCTTGACCCGATATTGACCATGGCCAAACTCCCAAATTTCTTAACTTTATTAGTCTCTCAACCAATGATCCAAAAATACACCCAAGCCCCTCGGGACCTCAACCAAATATACCAACACGTTCCATAACATAACACAGGCTTACTCGAGGCCTCAAATCACATCAAATAACATCAAAACGGCGAATCACACCTCAAATCAAAATCTATGAACTTTGACCTTTCAAATTCTATATCTTTTGCCGAAACACATCAAATCAATCCGGAATGACTTCAAATTTTGCACACAAGTCATAAATTACATAACGAAGCTATTCAAATTTCCAGAATCGAATTCTGACCCCGATATCAAAAAGTCAACCCCCGGTCAAACTTCTTAAAAATTCGACTTTCGCCATTTCAAGCCTAATTCCACTACGGACCTCCAAATAATTTTTCGGATACGCTCCTAAGTCCAAAATCACCATACAGAACTATTGAAATTATCAGAATTCGAATCCGAAGTCGTTTACCCATAAGTCCCCATCCGGTCAACTTTTCTAACTTAAATTTTCAATTATGAGACTAAGTGTCTCATTTCACTCCGAATTCCTTCCGGACCCGAACCAAGTAACCCGGTAAGTCATAAATCAACTGTAAGGCATAAATTGAGCAGTAAATGGGGGAACAGGGCTGTAATACTCAAAACGACCGGCCGGGTCATTACATTCTCCCCCACTTAAACATAAAGTTAATCCTCGAACGTGCCAAGAGTTGTTCCAAGCCATCAAATCACTATTCCATCTTACCAAAAACCTTGAAATCCAATTCCTAACCTTCAGAATTGTTTTTCAAGACACGAATCTTATATTTACACACTGTATAAGTCTAAACAAGCTGCATCGAGCTATAACTAAAATCACGGATATAATTAGCCAGCATATTACACAACTCGCACGCTCGTAACACCATTCCTAATTACAGTAACTACTTCAAACCAACCAAGTACTAGTATAAAACCCCACAGTCAGCAGAACCTCATTCCACAACCTTCGTACACTGCCAATGATGAAAGAAACAATCAAAAACTCATAACCACTCATCAGATCAACTAGCCATGGAGCTCTCTCGCCCCAACCAAAACCATAAGCCTCGTGAATATACCATAATCAAGCCTGATAGTACCCATTCTAGGTCCAATGACCTTATATTATTCAACACAACTGTCCCACAGACATGCCATATTAATATAATTCCAGCCACTACTGCGCAATCCGTTTACCCAAATATGGGAGATGTATTAAGGAAAAGAACCATATTGCAAGTTCAACAAGCACCACCACAACCACAATGTTACAACCAACTCCTCAAATTTCATGAAGAGGATAACCATAGGCACATGTACACAATTTCTCGAATACGCTGCTCATGTAATTTTTATCGTAGAAGAAGGAAAGCAATGAAGTCCGATAAATTATCAAAGAAATAAAATTCCCACACACGGCACTGATAACTCACGTGCCAATAGTATGAATCGCCTGGCATGGTCACAGGCTTCCAGTCCCAGCATATCATACAGGAGCAATTAAACAAGTACACTTATATATGATAATGAAATAAGATTCTCATGCTCATGGACTGGTATAAATAGCACGCCATAGTGTAAGCATGTGCAAAGTCTGCTATCACACTTCAAATCGGCAATTTTACGCAGAATTAGTAACTACCCAGTTTATTTAGGAAATCCATCTTTTTTGTAACCTCAAGTATAGCCCAGATAGTTCTCAACAGAGGTACGAATACGGGTAACGTTATAACTTTACACTTAACAGTCAACTCTAGGCATATTATAGCCTAATCATTCTTTCGAGTATGAATACTTGCTCTAATGCCCGCACAATGGCTCAAACCTCACATATATGTGCACTCATAGCGCATAGCTATCACAAATATTTAACGCAACTAGTGCCTCCACTGTGTTTTAAATAAAATAGTCACCTCAAATGGGTCACAACCCCAAAACAATATACTTCTGAGAACTCCCAGTCTCCAAATTCATCGAACACATGAATCACCGTAACTAATCCCAACACCAGTACTAGAATGACTAACACATCTTCCATTCACGATCTTCTCATACAGAATATTTTCATAATTCTTTTGTGCCACATAACAATAATTTAAATTTCGGCAGTCTATCAACCAGGCGAGTACTGCAATAGCAATGAACATCTATAAGTCAAAACACAATGCACCTTTTGAAATCCGCACCCTTATCAGGGATTACCGAGCAGTTATAACAATTCATCTAATTATCTGAAATTGACCATTCTGTCCAAAATTCGTGATCTTCCTTTCAAGAATGAACTGCCACCTTGTACATGTAAATCTTAATCCCGTGCAACACACCACATCTATCATGTGAAAGGCATAAGAATCTTATTATAAACTCTAAGTCACCAGCAAATTACATACCTTATTAGTTGGAAACCTCTCTCTTGCTTCTTTCCAGGAGAAAATCACAATACACAACACGTTCCATGCACCGGTAGGAAATATCCGGTTCAAACCATAGTAGAAACCATCATGAACACTTTGAAATTCATTTTCACATAACCAAGCTATCAGAACTGAATTCCTCTAACTCGACCAAGCCACACAGGTTGCCAAATCCGAGAGTATTGCTACAAAACACCCGTAAAGCCTCACCTAATCATAAGAATTAAAAGAACCGAGCATACCATTACCATATTGATCCATCATGTTACCCATTTGTCCTATTTTCTCTGAGTTTCTTCTGGATTATCCTCAGGTTGCCATTTCTCCTTGTCAGAACACCACTACTTTACCCAAAGCTCACTACAAGACATCCTAATATAAAACTACACCACCCTAAGGCCCATAAGCAACTGTATTCTTCTTAAGCACCTCCATAAATACCACAACTGTAACACTCACTCTGAAAATACCTTATGCAAATTTAAAATTGTTCCTCTTCCCCTTGAAATCAAATTGTCAATAGCAGCCCCCCCCCCCCACTTAGCTTTAAGCTGCAATTATATAAACTTAGAACTCGCAAGGATTTCTCCTTCTCAATTACCATGATCTCTCATCGTTAACCCACCAGACTTCTCGAAATCTTTTGTTAAGCTTTTCATGAACATTCTGAATCGCCAGCCACAGTCACACACTCGACCTCTTACCAGGTAGCAAGTAATATTCCTCGTAGAAGCTTCATCAACATCATGTCATCGCTAACTGCTCACAAGAGATAACCCACCTGTGGAATTCCTTACCGACATCTCCCAACGACACTGCACTGGGTGCAACGACCACATAATCAGTAAATTCTCCTGAGCTCATGCTCGCCCACCATTTGTATAAGTCTGCACTTTCCCTTTTGACATCAACTAAAAGTTCAACAATACCTTCTGAACTTAAGTCATATTGCGCCTGAAACGATAATCAGATCTTCACATCCCTCTTCATTTCAAACAAACTCCTTTCTGCCATATTCAATCTTTCTTCGTACAATAACCATCATGCCAAATAAAGTTCGTAGGCCAAATCACATTCTATCACGATTCCAAACCGTTGTACACTTTCTCAAGGCACGCGACTACCCTACCACAGAATCCATATGCTAATCTGCTACTCTTACTTCGGTTAAACCATATCCTTTAAGCAACTTCTCAACCTCTACTTCTCCTACTTGACCTGCTAGTGCTTCAACCACCACGAAACACTTCCCGTCATGTCTTCCCTCATATTTTTCTGCCTGACTGTTGCATCAAATCAAAAATGCATCTCTGCCGCACTTGAACCAATAAAATGTTACCGACTCTAAGCCTCTTCGGAGATCATCTTTCTTGAACCATCAACATTAAAAATGCCCATTCGAAACCACAATTACTACACAATCACTTACTCTTCTTGAGTCCAAACTCATTGACAAGACATGATCATTTAATTTTCCCCAGAATTTAAAAACGTGAAAGATCTTTCAAAACATTCACACTCGAGATTGTACGTCACATCAAAACAAAAATAAAGCACCCAATGGCCTTCTTTTACATTTCAAGGAAACATTTCTCGTCACATTCAAATCGTCTTAACACATCCCACAGTTACATCATACTCATCACAAAGCCATTCCACCGCTCATCGAGCCACAAATTCCACTCGTAGGGACATTACCGGACATATGAGTCCAAATGTACAGGTTACAACTGAAGCTACCGAGCCTAAGCTGCGGTCTAAACCTGGCCTCAAGTCCTTCAGATTGGCCCATCACCAAAACACAGAATACACATCTTGAACCTTGTTCATAGAATCCCAAGCCGACGATGCACAGCTGATATCGAGCGCTCATATGCGCATACGAAATGTGTGGAAGGAATTCAAAGAGTTATGTTTCAAGCTGAATCAATTCCGCGCAATAGAATACAAGAAAGTGAAATTTTTTCCTAAGGGTTCGGCAGCCTCTCAAAGATAAGTACAAACGTCTCCGTACCTATCCGCAAGACTCTACTAAATCAGCTTATGACTCGTGAGACCTATGTTACCTAGGGCTCTGATACCAACTTATCACGACCCAAAATCCCAACCTGTTGTAATGGCGCCTATCTCGATACTAGGCAAGCCGATAATCTCAATAAATCGAAACTTCTCTTTAAGGTTGAAAATATAATATTTAAATATAATACAAAATTCCACAAATACTAATACGAACACTCCCCAAAACCTGGTGTTACTGAGTACATGAGCATCTAATATGAATACAAGTCTGAAAAATACGGTCCATAACAATCTGAGACCAAATACTGTAAATAAGGAGATAGGGAAGGAGAGGCAAGGTCTGCGAAATACAACAGCTACCTCTGAATCTCCGGAAAATCAAATGTGCAAAAGAATCAACACTCGCTATGACAGTGAACACCTGGATCTGCACACAAAGTGCATGGTGTAGTATGAGTACAACCAACTCAGCAAGTAATGATAATAAATAAGGAACTGAAGATAATGACGAGCTACACAGTTACAGTTCATTTCCAGTAATTCCAGCAAAAGAATAGACATGCTTTCAAATCCGACAGTTTAAGTCAAATCAATTTTATACTGTTCAAGTTCATGTAATACGGATATAAAATCTTTCAGAGAATTTCACAACAATGACAGATAACAACTAATTACAACAACAAACGAAAAGCAAGTACAGCCTCTCACGACAACAATCACACCATTCATCACAACAACTCATCCACTCGGCTCTCAGCCCTCAATACTCACACTCAATGGGTACCTGTACTCACTAGGGGTTTACAGACTCCGGAGGGGCTCCTACAGCCCAAGCGCTATAATCTGCACGGACAACACACATGCTGCACGGACAACTCACGTGCCATAATATAAATATCTGGATCCGCACGGCCAACTCACATGCTGCACGGCCAACTCACGTGCTATAGTATAATATAAGGATCTGCACGGCCAACTCACGTTCAATAGTATAATATAAGGATCCGCACGGCCAACTCACGTGCTATAGTATAATGTCTCACAATCAGGCCCTCGGCCTCACTCAGTCATAAAGCTCTCCAGTCTTTCGGGCTCTCAAAAATCATAAAAATCAGCCCAAACAACAGTGATATGATACATCAATAATGAACAATAGAGACTGAGATAATATAATCAAGTAAGCTGTGACTGAGTATAAAACAATAATTTAAATAGATAATTCAACATGTACACGACCTATGTGGGTCCCAACAATACCAACATATAGCCTAAACATGATTTCTAGCAAGACTTATAGTCAGGTTTCCATAACACATAGAAAGCACATAACTATCAACAAGTTATTCAGCTTTACAGTTTCCACGGGTCGGACCAAGTCACAATCCCCTCGGTGCACGCCCACACGCCCATCATCTAGCATGTGCGTCACCTCCAAAGTAATCTCATGATACCAAATTCCGAGGTTTCATACCCTCAGGACCAGATTTAAAACTGTTACTTACCTCAAACCGTGAAATTCTTATTCCTTTAAGCCTTTGCCTCGTGAATTGGCCTCCAAACGCCTCGAATCTAGTCACAATTAACTCGTTTCAGTCAACAAAATTCATTGGAATTAATTCCATAAGAAAATGCTAATTTTCCATAAAAATTCGAAATTTAGCTGAGAAATTGCCCGTGGGGCCCACGTTTCGGAACCCGACAAAAGTTACAAAATCCGACAACCCATTCAATTACGAGTTCAACCATACTAATTTCACTCAAATCCAACTCTGAATCGGTGTTCAAATTCAATTTTTCCCAAATTTCCATCTCAAAGTACTAATTAAATGATGAAATCACTGATATATTCATGTATATTAACCAAATCCAAATTAGAATCACTTATCCCGATGAATTTCTTGAAAAACCAACGAACTATCATCTCAAACCGAGCTCCCAAAGTCCAAAAATGAAATAATAACCTAAACCTCGGATATATAGTACATCCTTTGAACTTCCAATGTGCGGTCTGCACAAAAATGGCGCGGCCGCACATCCCCAGCTCCTGCGGTCGCACAAAAATGGTGCGGCCGCACTTCATAGCCTTTTCCTCTACGAGGCTTCACTAAATTGGCCATAACTTTCTCTACAGATGTCCGAATTATGATTTCTTTACCTTTCTGGAAACTAGACACGAAGGGCAACTTTCGTTTTTGAATCATCTCAAAATTATATGTATATCAAAAGATATAAGCTTCCGAAGTCGCACCGGCGAATCTGCAGAACTCCCTGGAGTGTGGCCGTGGACAGAATTGTGCGGTCCGCGCCCCTCCTCTGAGGTCCGCATTTTTCTACTACGGTCCTCACTCTTATGTGCGGTCCGCGCCCCTCCTTCACCTCAGCACCCAAAAATGTGCGGTCCGCACCCCCAAAAGTTCCTGAATAATATTAGAGTGCTGAAATGCCCGGACTCGCTCAAAACTCACATCGAAACTCATCCGGAACCTCCCGGACACAAACCATATATGAATTTCAATCATAAAACACGCTATGGACCTTCTCGGGCACTCAAAACACTGAAAAGAGGTCGTCTTGACCCGATATTGACCATGGCCAAACTCCCAAATTTCTTAATTTTATTAATCTCTCAACCAATGATCCAAAAATACACCCAAGCCCCTCGGGACCTCAACGAAATATACCAACACGTTCCATAACATAACACGGACCTGCTCGATGCCTCAAATCACATCAGATAACATCAAAACGTCGAATCACACCTCAAATCAAAATCTATGAACTTTGAACTTTCAAATTCTATATTTTGTACCGAAACACATCAAATCAATCCGTAATGACTTAAAATTTTGCACACAAGTCATAAATTATATAACGAAACTATTCATATTTCCAGAATCGGATTCTGACCCCGATATCAAAAAGTCAACCCCCCGGTCAAACTTCCCAAAAATTCGACTTTCGCCATTTCAAGCCTAATTCCACTACGGACCTCCAAATAATTTTTCGGACACGCTCCTAAGTCTAAAATTACCATACAGATCTATTGGAATTATCAGAATTCGAATCCGAGGTCGTTTACCCATAAGTCCCCATCCGGTCAACTTTTCTAACTTAAATTTTCAATAATGAGACTAAGTGTCTCATTTCACTCTGAATTCCTTCCGGACCCGAACCAACTAACCCGGTAAGTCATAAATCAACTGTAAGGCATAAATTAAGTAGTAAATATGGGAACGGGGCTATAATACTCAAAATGATCGGTCGGGTCGTTACATGTCAAAACTTCTATATACCATCTGTGTACTATTACATAAGCTATTCAACGTATCTAAGTTTTTTCAGTAGCATGACAAACATAATGTTTCTCAAAATTAACCTATATACAATGGAAGATCAATTTTAACTTAGTCTATTATATATACGGTGACACTAACATGCGTAAGAAATAATAAACTTGACAACAAATATGTATAGTAGAAGGCCATTTGGTATTAAAGTATTTAAGTATTCTTCTTGGTAGTAATTATTGATATCATTTTCAGCTGAGTCAAAAACTGAAAAATATTTTATTTTTATTATAAAATTTTGCAATCAACCTTTTATTTAGTTGATCAACGTATGCATTTCTGCTAGCTAATTAAGATATCTTTTTAATTCTATCTTGCGATTTGCACAAATTATATTTTAATCTAATGATAGAAATATTTCTCTTATTAAATGTACTACTATTACCATTGGGATTGATAAGGAAGTGTTCAGGAAAATCAAATTATTTTTTATTGGATGCTCTTTTTCATTTCCGACACGAAGTAAGAAGACACTAAATACTGGATCTGTTCTTACTTTATATTACTTTATACTGGATCAGTTGAATCTTTTTCATTTGAGGCCAGAAGTATAACTTTGACAAGCTAGCTTTTACAGTCTCTGCTTTTGTCGATTTTAGAACTACTGGTAGTACTTGATAGAAATCACCTCCCAAACCATTAATTTTCTACCAAACGGTTCATTAATAAGAACCCTGGGCAATTATTTCGATCGTTTTACATGTTGCCATAAGTGCTTCATACAATATTATCAATTTTGCTTTCCTGATAAATTTAGTATCATTGCTCTGCTTTGATATATTTTTGATGGTTATTTAAGTTGTTTGAAGAGGTATATCAAATCTAAAATGGGTGGCCTCACAATAAAATCGTTGGTGGTACACCACTTGCTATTATTGCTAATAGTGTCATGCCTCTTGATATTATATTTGCAAGTAATGCATGACATAGAAATATTATTTCGATTACGCCGAAGGTATCTACAAAGAATAATTTTGTTATACCAGAGTCGACTCTTTATAATATAGTCTTGAAAGCTTGTTCTTGATTATGATTTAGCTTTGATTGTGCTTCCTCAGTCATTTGTATAGCATTGTGATTCTTAATAATATACTAACATTTTTACTTTGTGTTCTAACACTCTTTTTATGGAATAAATTTATGTATCCTAAGATATTTTTTTAACTTGAATAAGAATTTTACTCATATAATGAATTTAAAAATAATTGAATTGGATTCTCTTGCTAAATAATTAATTAAAGATTTAATTATTTAGTTTTAGCATAAAAAATAATTTATTCTATGTGATTCAGATCTTAATATTAGTTCATCTCTTGTTTTGAATATTTAATCTTAATTATAATTTTATTCACTATAAATTTTATTTTCAAAGAGTAAAAGATTGATATGACATTTCACTTTTAGATCTTTATGTTTGTAGAATTATTAGTGGTATTGACTCTTACCAACCATTATTTTTTCTCTTTCTCACACATTTATATTCTTAAATATTTTCTTAGTTGTTGTTTAATAATTGGGTATTTTTCAATATTACACGAAAAATAATATAAAAAAATATTATTTGAGTAGGAAAATAGTTCAAATATAATATAAAAATATATTATCGTTGTGGTATTTTTTCTCAATTTCAACTCTTTATGTTGTCAATTTAATATCACTTTTACTTTTTTTGGTATTGGACATTATGGAGTGTTAATGTATTGCCAATACGGAGGATTCTTATGAAATTGATTTATTAAACCTTCCTACATATTTTTAATAAGAATTTAATAGATAAAATTTTATTAATTTTAAATCTTAAATATTAAAAATTAGCAAAAAAGATATTGTAGTCCAAAAAATAGGTTATTGCAGTTATGTCATTTCCCTATGAGTTCTTCTGCTTAATATTTTTGGGTTATTTTGGTATATTAATATTGTATTTATGTTTTTATAATAAAATAGACTTTCCTTTTTCTAAATGGGTTTGGACAATATAATACATTTTCAAATTTAATTAGTAATATGACATTATAATACCTTTTCGAATTAAATTAGTAATAGAAATTTTTAAGAAGTATATCCTAAAAGTAATAGGATAACATGACTAACGATATTTATCTGTTCAATTTTAAATGAATTAGACCCTCCGAAAGTAATTATGCTGATAGGATTCCTAAAAGTAATCATGTAGGATTCCTAACGTGTAGTATTATGTCCTAAAATTAATAGGATTATAAGGCTAATATCTAGAATTCCGGTTATGTCCTTTTATTATGAGTTATTACACTTAATATTATAAGATTATTTTTGTAAATCGACATTGTATTCATATTTTTATAATAATTAGCATCTATGAACGTGCGTTGCACGTTAATAATGACACATGGTTATTTAAATATTTATTTATATGAAGGAACAATAAAATTTAATTAATAAGAGAAATTTTATGTATAATAATACAACAATCACCTAAATGCCGAAAAATATTATTACATTAGCATAATACATGAATTTAAAATAAAAAGACATCATTAAAACTTACACAAATGATCAATTTTTTCATGCTAGTTAGATAATTATGTATTATAATTTAAAAGTATTTAATGTGATGGTATCTTAAAGAACACTTCTTCGTGGACAATATTCTTTTGTGTATGTTTCCTCCTAAGCTCTGCCTTAACCAAAACTCTTGTTGTCGATCTTGATATCCCTCTTGAAAGTGCAACATACAGTTGTTCGTGCAAGAAAACATATTGCATTAAATATAGTCCAATATTTGGTATCTTTGTCTTTTTACTTTATTTATTATATTTGCATAACATAAGCATACTAAAAATTATTTTCACACAAATTTAAAAGGATATTCCTTAGTTTCGGAAGACAAAAATTAAATTCAGGGATCAGAATATACTTAGAAGCACATTGACCAGTATCATAATTTTTGCATGTGTGACGTTATTGTCAAAACTTCTATATACCATATGTGTGCTATTACATAGGCTATTCGGCGTATTTAAGTTTTACAGTAGCATGACGTGCATATTTTACTTCAATGTCAACCTATATATAATGGAAGATCAACTTAGTCTATTATATATAGGGTGACACTAACATACCTAAGAAATAATAAACTTGACAACTGTCACGACCCAATTGTTTCCTCCGTTTGGTATCGTGATGGCACCTAGTCTTAGGGACTAGGTAAGTCTAACATTAATTGAAATAATATTATTTAATTAACATCTAACAAAATAAATAGAAATCTCTTACAATTCCCAAAACCGGTAGTACAAGTCATAAACTCTACAGAGTGTTTGCTAGAAAACATCTAAATACAACCGTCCAGAATTAAGAATAAATGGTGCAAAACGAAACCTTGACGGTGACTCCGAAACCTGCGAACGCAGCAGCAGGTTTACCTTGAGTCTCCGCAGCGACAGTAGCTAACGAACAAATACCTGGGTCTGCATAAAAATAAAAATTGTGCAGAAGAGTAGCATGAGCACACCATAGCGGTGCCCAGTAAGTATCAAGACTAACCTCGGTGAAGTAGTGACGAGGACTAGTCAAGACACCCACTGGTCTAACAAACTGAACAAGCATAAGTATAGGGATGACAGAACATGACATCTATCTAAGGACCCCCACGATATGGCTAACGACATAGCAACTGCAATAAGGAAGGAAAACAAAATAGGAAGTAACAGCGGAACACCAGAATAAGACACAGAAAAATGAACGAAAACACAACCCAAATTCAAAAAAATCACAATACAGTAAAGGCAAGTAGTAACTCAGCAGCTGCAATAGTTTTCACATCAGGTCTCAGCCAACAACCCCAATAAATTAGTCAAATCCTTCAAGTGTAAACTTTTACCCGTAAGTTTTTAAATTGAGGCCTTTAGAATATAATCCTTTCCAATAAGAAATTATTTTTAAAATATACTTCCTTCAAATAAATATCTTTCAAACATAGTTCTTTCAAGATAAAACCTTTAAAATATAAACTTTTCAAATAATTAGCCTTCAAACATAGTTCTTTCAAGATAAATACTTTTCAAGTATACCCTTCGACATAAGTCACCCTGTGAAACCTAAGCATGGAAGATTAGCAGCTCCGAACAAAGATATAACCACAGGGGAAATCTACCGGGATACCGTCCTATAGTCCCAAATTAATTATGCAGTACGGGGGGGGGGGGGAGGGATCTCTCGAAATATGTCCGTAGTCCCAAAATAAATATGCAGTGCTGGAGGATCTCCCGGAATACGTCCGTAGTCCCAAAGTAAATATGCAGTGCTGGAGATCTCCCGGAATACGTCTGTAGTCCCAAAGTAAATATGCAAGACTTTAAATATGCAGCACAAACAACAGAGATAACAACTATAACACGACAGAAACCCCGTGCATCACCACAACGAGTACAGAAGCAACAATGACAGAAATGCAAAGTACGACGAGCAAATCAACTCAAGAATTTAAATCACAAAAATGGTAGAATTCATTCACAAGGAATAACCACAGTAAAGAATGCTAGGCACAAGGAGAACAACTTAACAAGGGAAAACAAAACAAAAATGTAGCAACGATTCCACAATATTCAAGTCAACAATAAGAAGCCAACACGAGTCAAATAGTTCCAAATAATGGCAAGTCAACTAAGATATAGGTTATCTAAACTCCTTTTGAGGTTGAGCAATTACGAGGAATATTCTACAATTAAAGTAAGGATAAGCAGCGGAAGATAATCATAACTCCAATTAAGACTAAACAATTATAAGATGAGAAAATAATGATTTCAATTAAAGATAAGCAGTTATAAAAAAATATAGCATGACGATAGAAGAGGTAAAATCTTTGGTTAAGTTGAATAAGGGTCAAATAGACAATAAGAGTGAATCCTAAAGCAATTATCTCTAATCAAAGCATGTAGAGGTGAAACTAGCAAATAGGAATTCAAACGTATCGAAAACAACATCATACACGGTGAATATAAGGACATAAGAACCCTAAAAAGCCAACTTTCCACAAATAAGTCCAAGCACGCACTCGTCACCTCGCGTACACAGACTACAATCAACATAGATGACTCAAATCCTAAGAGGTAGTTCCCCCACACAAGGTTAGGCAAGATACTTACCTTGAGTCAAGCTCAATAAATCCACAAGAATGCCCTTTCCACGAATATCCGGCTCTGAATGGCCCAAATCTAGCCAAAAGCAATTACATATCATAATTACAACAATAATAGACTCATCTAATTAACAAAATCAACATTTTAACGAAAATTCCAAAATTATCTCAAAATCGCCCGTGGAGCCCACTTCTCAGAATCTGGTCAAAGTCATAAAATACGAAAGCTCATTTACTCACGAGTCTAACCATATCAAATTTACTAAAATCCAACACCAAAATCTCGATCAAAACCCCAAAATTCGGCCTAAGAACTTTTCTCAATTTTTCACCCCAAATCCGAATTTAAATGATGAATTCGAGCATAGATTAGTGGAATATAACCATAAGGAAGTTAAGAATCATTACCCAAAATCTTCCTTCGAAAATCTCTCTAAATTCCGCCTTCTACCGAGCTCTCAATCAAATTTGTGAAGTGAACTTCAAGCCCTCGAATCTGCCCCTTTTCTGCCCAGTTATTCCGCATCTCCGGACCTTTGGGTCGCACCTGCGACGCCACACCTGCGGAATTTCCTTCGCAGGTGTGGAAAGGATTTAAGAGGCTAGGTCAACTTATGCGGAAAAAGGGCTGCACCTGCGAGTGCGCGTCTGCGGACTATTGTCCGCTTCTGCGATCTCCTCCGTGCCTGCGTGTCCTGTAGCGCATTTGCGGGCATCGCATATGCGGCATTTCCCTTCACACCTACAACCCCTGACCACACTTCCCAGATCCACTTCTGCGCTTGCCTCTCCGCACGTGCGATCACGCACCTGCGGTCTCTCCATCGCAGGTGCGAAAATGACAGATGCCTGAAGACTTCAGCAGCAACACAAATCCAACTTTTGATCCGTTAAGCACTCGAAACTCACCCGAGCCCCCCGGGACCTCAACCAAACATACCAACCAATCCTAAAACACCATACAAACTTAGTCGGGCCCTCAAATCACATCAACTAATGCTAAAATAACGAATCACCTTCCAATTCAAACTTAAAGAACTTGAAACTTCAAATTCTTACAACCGATGCCGAAACCTATCAAACCACGTCCGAATGACGTCAAATTTTGCACACAGGTCAAAAATGACACTACAAACCTACAGCCACTTTCAGAAATCCATTCCGAGCTTGATATTAAAATTTTCACTATCAGATGAAATCGCCGAAAATCTAACTTTCGCCAATTCAAGCCTAAATCTACTACAGACCTCCAAAACACATTCCGAGCGCGCTCCTAAGCTCAAAATCACTCAACGGAGCTAAGGGAGTCAACAGAATTCCATTCTGGATCCGTCTTCACACAGTTCCGACTATTGTCCAAATTCTAAGACTTAAGCTCTCATTTAGGGACTAAGTGTCCCAAATCAGTTCGAATCACCCGATAATTGAATTCAACCATGCACGCAAGTCAAGGCACATAATACGAAGCTGCTCAGGGCCTTATGCCGCCGGACGGGATTTAAATTCTCAAAACGACCGGCTGGGTCGTTATATCCTTCCCCTCTTAAACTAACGTTCGTACTCGAACGTGCTAAGAATCGCCTCGAAGTCTTCGATCACTGAAAGCACATATTCAACATACACCCGCGGGGGACCCCACGTCACCCAAATCCACATAAGCCTAACGACACCATCCCAATTGTAATTTATCCTTTCTATCTACACCGATTAGCCTTAGAGTCAAAATTCTCACCTTCTATTTGTCTTCAAAAGACCCGATTCTAAATCAATAACCGATATCAGTCTCAACCAGTTGTAAAAACTCATGCCTACACCCACAAGGTATGACCACACAACAAGACACACCACACATAGGCCCATAATAACATTTCTGATCACAATAGTTGCCCGTAATCAAAACCATCACCGGCAATTAGCCTCATATCTGTTAGAACCCTGTTCAAACCTCCACAACACTGACAACGATGCAAGAAACACGAAGACCTCTTAACTATACACCTGAATCAACAAGTCACAACTAACACCACCGGGCACACACCCCGCAAGCTAAAACTCAAGAAGCACCGAACAAAATTGACCGAATATGAAAAGAGAAACACATAAGGAAACTACCAAACAAACCCGACAGGCACAACTCTCTATCAATACTAACCTACAAAACAATATAACAAGGAAAGAATTAAAGCATATGAACAATCACAAGGGTCCCATCCTGATATAACTTCCACCGTGGTACTCAGCCCGGTTCAAACATATCAAATCACATGGAATCGCGAGGGTCTCACCCTCAACTCTGAATCACAAGTCGAATACACATCATACCAATGGAAATCTTCCACTAATTCAATTCTGCCAAGAAAATCATAACACTTACTAAACCCTCACCCCAGTAGAGTATCAAATCACAAATCGTAACCAATTTACTCAGGAATCACATCAAACCTGCCATAATGGACAACATGAATTCACTTCTAGTCTCGAAACTTTCGACAATAAATAGAAACAAATGATAGACATGGGCTACCACTCATAGAGTCTCCCAACAGGGGTAAACACCTAAACATAATACTAAGTCATGAACTCACCCATAGGTGGGACAACAAATAGGGGAACTTGCCCCGATAAGCATAATTGAATAAAAAATATGAATGGTGCCCCTCTGTAACAAATCAAAAGCATACTTGTATGACATCATCTGGCGTAGTGGCCTCAAGCCTATTATATGAAACACATCAACGGGCCGGGCCTTCCCCTCTTGGACGCCCTCTACTCGCCTGAATACTCGGCTATGACACACATGTCCGGAGTCTAGGACAATCTCTCACCCTGTGGCTGGTATCTCCACACTCGAATCAACCTCTCTGCTGACGTGGCTGTGGGAACTATGCGGTACGGGTACTCTAAGACCCATGAGCACTTAACATACTGTGCGAAGCCTGAAGTGCAAACCGAACTGGATAACCCACAAAATCTCTACCATGTCGTACCCTGCCTCCAAAATAAGGACCATCAGATCTCTCCGGTCTACGAGGCCTCCTCACTTCCCTGTCCTCTCTCTCCTGATCTCGCTTGTATTCTCTCTCATGACTCTGCATGTCCTCTACACGACGAGCGATCCCTACCACCTGCTGAAATGAAACATCTGACTCTAACTCCTGAGCCATATTGAACCGAATATCATGCCTGAGTCCCTCAATGAATCTACGGACACACTCTCTAATTGTGGCGACCAAATCAGGTGCATGCCTGGCTAAATCACTGAATCTCACGGCATACTCTGACACTGACATAGTGCCCTGGCGCAGCCGCTCAAACTTCGTGCGCCATGCATCTCGACGGGACTGAGGTACAAACTCTCTCAGGAACATCTCTGAAAAAACTGAACCCACGTGAGTGATGCTAACTTGGCTGGGCTACCCATCTCATATGTCCGCCACTACTGATAAGCCGCTCCCTTAAGCTGGAACGTAGTAAAAACAACCCCACTCATCTCAACAATATCCATAGTGCGAAGGATGTTATGGAACTCCTCCAGAAAACCATGTGCACTCTCTGAAGCCAAACCGCTGAATGTAGGAGGGTTATATCTCTTGAACCTTGCGAATCTAAGCTGCCCTTCCTCGGATGTTGGTGCTCTGAGCATAAGCTAAATTGGAACCACAGCCTGTGTTACCATGACACCTGGAACCTGACCAACGTGAACTCGCTGCTCTGGAGTGTGGGCGGTGGGAGTCTGGGCTCCTCCCCCAGTCTGTGAAGTAACTGGTGCAATCGGAATATCCCCGCCTGAGCCAATATACCAAA
This sequence comes from Nicotiana tomentosiformis, assembly GCF_000390325.3. Taxonomy (NCBI): domain Eukaryota; kingdom Viridiplantae; phylum Streptophyta; class Magnoliopsida; order Solanales; family Solanaceae; genus Nicotiana; species Nicotiana tomentosiformis. Next base: position 34,912,225 of record NC_090813.1, on the reverse strand, counting down.
CATGCTCAGGAACTGTGCTAAAGTCTCCTAAAGTTCAGGGGTAATAGCAGGCGCCTCCGGTACTTGCCCCCAACTGGAACTACTGGCGGCTCCCCAACTGCTTCTCTGGTAGGTGCCCTAGCTGCGGTAGGTGCTCCTCGTCGACCTCTTCCTCTGACCATAGCGGCATCTACTCCGGGGGTAACATCATCAGGAACCGCAGCTCGTGTCCACACCATTTGTGAGAGAATGGAATGGTAAATTTCAAACTTCAAGATCAATGAACTCGCACGATAGGAATGAAAGAAGTGAAATTGTCCTAATAGTTTTGTAGCCTCTCGAAGATAAGTACAGACGTCTCCGTACCGATCCGCAAGACTCTACTAAACTCGCTTATGACTCGGAGCACCTATGAACCTAGGGCTCTGATACCAACTTGTCATGACCCACTATTTTCCTCCATTTGGTATCGTGATGGCACCTAGTCTTAGGGACTAAGTAAGCCTAACTTTAATTGAAACAACATTATTTAATTAACATCTAACAAAATAAATAGAAATCTCTTACAATTCCCAAAACCGATAGTACAAGTCATAAGCTCTACAGAGTGTTTGCTAGAAAACTTCTAAATACAACTGTCCAAAAATAAGAATAAATAGTGCAAAATGAAAACTTGAAGGTGACTCCGAAACCTGCGAACGCAGTGGCAGGTTTACCTTGAGTCTCCGCAGCGACAGTCCACATAGCTAGCTAACTAACAAATACTTGGGTCTGCACAAAAACAAAAATTGTGCAGAAGAGTAGCATGAGCACACCATAGCGGTGCCCAGTAAGTATCAAGACTAACCTCGGTGAAGTAGTGACGAGGACTAGCCAAGACACCCACTGGTCTAATAAACTGAACAAGCATAAGTATAGGTATGACAGAATATGACATCTATCTAAGGACCCCACGATATGGCTAACGACATAGCAACTGCAATAAGGAAGGAAAAAAAAACAGGAAGTAACAGCGGAACACCAGAATAAGACACAAAACAATGAACGAAAACACAACCCAAATTCAAAAAAATCACAATACAGTAAAGGCAAGTAGTAACTCAGCAGCTGCAATAGTTTTCACATCAGGTCTCAGCCAACAACCCCAATAAATTAGTCAAATCCTTCAAGTGTAAACTTTCACCCGTAAGTTTTTAAATTGAGGTCTTTAGAATATAATCCTTTCCAATAAAAAATTATTTTTGAAATATACTTCCTTCAAATAAATATCTTTCAAACATAGTTCTTACAAGATAAAACCTTTAAAATATAAACTTTTCAAATAATTAGCCTTCAAACATAGTTCTTTCAAGATAAATACTTTTCAAGTATACCCTTCGAGTATAAGTCACCCTGTGACACCTAAGCATGGAAGATTAGCAGCTCCGAACAAAGATATAACCACAGGGGAAATCTACCGGGATACCGTCCCGTAGTCCCGAATTAATTATGCAGTACGGGAAGGGGGGTGAGATCTCCCGAAATACGTCCGGAGTCCCAAAATAAATATGCAGTGCTGGAGGATCTCCCGGAATACGTCTGTAGTCCCAAAGTAAATATGTAGTGCTGGGGAATCTCCCGGAATACGTCTGTAGTCCCAAAGTAAATATGCAAGACATTAAATATGCAGCGCAAACAACAGAGATAACAACTATAACACGACAGAAACCCCGTGCATCACCACAACGAGTACAGAAGCAACAATGACAGAAATGCAAAGTACGACGAGCAAATCAACTCAAGAATTTAAATCACAAAAACGGTAGAATCCATTCACAAGGAATAACCACAGTAAAGAATGCTAGGCATAAGGAGAACAACTTAACAAGGGAAAACAAAACAAAAATGTAGCAACGATTCCACAATATTCAAGTCAACAATAAGAAGCCAACACGAGTCAAATAGTTCCAAATAATGGCAAGTCAACTAAGATATAGGTTATCTAAACTCCTTTTGAGGTTGAGCAATTATGAGGAATATTCTACAATTAAAGTAAGGATAAGCAGCGGAAGATAATCATAACTCCAATTAAGACTAAACAATCATAAGATGAGAAAATAATGATTTCAATTAAAGATAAGCAGTTATAAAAAAATATAGCACGACGATAGAAGAGGTAAAATCTTTGGTTAAGTCGAATAAGGGTCAAATAGACAATAAGAGTGAATCCTAAAGCAATTATCTCTAATCAAAGCATGTAGAGGTGAAACTAGCAAATAGGAATTCAAACGTATCAAAAACAACATCATACACGGTGAATATAAGGACATAAGAACCCTAAAAAGCCAACTTTCCATAAATAAGTCCAAGCACGCACTCGTCACCTCGCGTACACAGACTACAATCAACATAGATGACTCAAATCCTAAGAGGTAGTTCCCCCACACAAGGTTAGGCAAGATACTTACCTCGAGTCAAGCTCAATAAATCCACAAGAATGCCCTTTCCACGAATATCCGGCTCTAAATGGCCCAAATCTAGCCAAAAGCAATTACATATCATAATTACAACCAAGTGTTTTAAAAGGCGTAGGTGTAAGGCGGGGCATTTTACATAAGCCTCAGCGGGGCATAAGCCCCATAGGTATTTAATTTTTAATATTTTATAAAATAATATAATGACTGTTAATATTTATAAACAGGTAAAATTGCATAAAAATTGAAGAAAACTATATATATGTGTGCTCCATCCCCATAAAAAATAATCAAAACAATCTATTATACGTTACTTACAAGCACAAGTAATTTGAGTCTAAAAGAATAAAGTTTTCTATATGGAGGAACAAAAAGGATGATTAACCTGCAATTTGAACTTTGAATTTACTGCTATGAAGAAAAATATAGTTCTCTTTGTATTTGTAAAAAAAATTAAACATTCGTTGCTTTTGGGAGATATTAGCAGACTAGCGGACAAGATAAAATCTTGGGAAAACCATGAATGAGGGCTTAAATCAATAAAAAAGGTCTTTACTTTTAAATTTAATACTTTTGAGTTCCTTTTTAAACCTTTTGAGTAATTACCAAACTAACTTTTGAGAATTTGGGTATTATATGAAGGACTAATTTAACAAATTTTATTTTAATTTGAAAAAGTCTTTCGGGCTTACTCCTTACTAAAAGAATACGCCCCGAACGCCCGGGCGTACGCCCTAAATTGCGGGGCGTACACCTCTTGAGACTTTTGCCCCATACCATCGCCCCGGGGCATTTTTGGTATGCCTCACCCCGGGGCTCGTTTTAAAACAGAGATTACAACAATAATAGACTCATCTAATTAACGAAATCAACATTTTAACGAAAATTCCAAAATTAACTCAAATCACCCGTGGGGCCCACTTCTTGGAATCGGGTCAAAGTCATAAAATACTAAAGCTCATTCACTCACGAGTTTAACCATATCAAATTTACTAAAATCTGACACCAATATCTCGATCAAAATCCCAAAATTCGGCCTGAGAACTTTTCTCAAATTTTCACCCTAAATCCGAATTTAAACGATGAATTCGAGCATAGATTAGTGGAATATAACCATAAGGAAGTTAAGAATCATTAACCAAAATCTTCCTCGGAAAATCTCTCCAAATTCCGCCTTCTACTGAGCTCTCAATCAAATTTGTGAAGTGAACTTCAAACCCTCGAATCTGCCCCTTTTCTACCCAGTTATTCCGCATTTGCGGACCTTAGGTCGCACCTGCGGAATTTCCTTCGTAGGTGCGGAAATGACTTAAGAGGCTGGGTTCGCTTCTGTGGAAAAAGGGCCGCACTTGCGAGTGCACGCCTACGGACTATTGTCCGCTTCTGCGATCTCCTCCGCGCCTGTGTGTCCTTTAGCGCATCTGCGGGCATCGCAGATGCGGCATTTCCCTTCGCACCTGCGACCCCTAACCACACATCCTAGATCCTCTTTTGTGCTTGCCTCTCCACACGTGCGATCACACACCTGAGGTCTCTCCACTGCAGGTGCGAAAATGACAGATGCCTGAAGACTTCAGTAGCAACATAAATCCAAATTTTGATCTGTTAAGCACTCGAAACTCACCCGAGCCCCCCGGGACCTCAACCAAACATACCAACCAATCTTAAAACACCATACAAACTTAGTCGAGCCCTCAAATCACATCAATTAATGCTAAAATCACGAATCACCTTCCAATTCAAACTTAAAGAACTTGAAACTTCAAATTCCTACAACCGATGTCGAAACCTATCAAACCACGTCCGAATGACCTCAAATTTTGCACACAGGTCACAAATGACACTACGAACCTACATCCACTTTTAGAAATCCATTCTGAGCTCGATATCAAAATTTTCACTATCGGCCGAAATCGCCGAAAATCTAACCTTCGCCAATTCAAGCCTAAATCAACTACAGACCTCCAAAATACATTCCAGATGCGCTCCTAAGATCAAAATCACTCGACAGAGCTAACGAAGTCGATAGAATTCCATTCCGGATCCGTCTTCACACAGGTCCGACTATGGTCCAAATTCTAAGACTTAAGCTCTCATTTAGGGACTAAATGTCCCAAATCACTTCGAATCACCCGATAATTGAATTCAACCATGCACGCAAGTCAAGGCACATAATACGATGCTGCTCAGGGCCTTATGCTGCCGGACGGGATTTAAATTCTCAAAACGACCGGCCGGGTCGTTACAACAACAAACATGTATGGTAGAAGGCCATTTGGTATTAAAGTATTCTTTTTGGTAATAATTATTGGTATCATTTTCTGCTGAGCTAGAAATAGAAAAACATTTTATTTTTACTATAAAATTTTGCAATCAATCTTTTATTTAATTGATCAACATATTCATTTCTGCTACCTAAGATATTTTTTTAATTCTATCATGCGATTTACACAAATTGCATTTTAATCTAATGATAGAAATATGTCTTTTATTAAATGCACTACTATTACCATTGGGATTGATAACCAAGTGTCCAAGAAAAACCAAATCATCTTTTATTGGATGCTCTTATTTGTTTCCGACATGAAGCAAGAAGACACTGAATGCTAGATCTGTTCTTACTTTATATTTTTTGTCAGTTGAACCTTTTTCATTTGAGGCCAGAAGTATAACTTTGGCAAGCTATTTACAGTCTCTGCTTTTGTCTATTTTGGAAATACAGGTAATACTTTGACATAAAGTACCTCCCAAACCATTAATTTTTCACCAAACGGTTCATTAATATCCAATATATCTATCTCTCGAACTCTGTTTGACACTTAGCTATAGGTGCTTCATCCCGTATTATCAATTTTGCTTTTCTTATAAATTTAGCACAATTGCTCTACTTTGATATATTTTTGATGGTTATTTAAGGTGTTTGAAGAGGTATATCAAATCTAAAGTGGGTTGCCTCACAATAAAATCGTTGTTGGTATACCACTTGCTATTATTGCTAACAGTCTCATGCCTCTTGAAATGATATTTGCAAGTAATGTGTGACATAGAAATATTATTTCGATTCCGCTAGAGGCATCTACAAAGAATAATCCTGTTATACTCTTTATAATATAGTCTTGAAAGCTTGTTCTTGTTTAGGATATAGCTTTGATTGTGCTTCCAGACAATGTGATGACCCAAAATATCATCTTTAAAGTTAATATTTAATTCTGTGTTTTAAGACCTCGAAAAGCACTATTTATCATTACTCGACCTGCATGCGCAGTCCGTAAAATTTTTCGGAATTTTATGTGAAAAGAATGGATTAAAATGTGAATTAGAGCTTTAAAACTCAACTGAGTTGACTTTGGTAAGTATTTTGAGCAAACGGACTCGGATTAGTATTTTGATAGTTCCGGTAGGTCCGTATCGTGATTTGGGACTTGGGCGTATGCCCGGAATCAAATTCCGAGGTCCCTAGCCCGAGATATGGAATGTTGATGAAAAATTAAAAGTTTATGTTCAAATAGTGATCGAATGTCGAATTTTATGCAAACGACCCCGGAATAGAATTTTGATGATTCCAACAACTCTGTATGGTGATTTTGGTCTTAGGAGCATGATCGAAATTTTATTTGGAAGTTCGTAATGAAATTAGGCTTGAAATGGCTAAAATAAGAATTTAAGTTTGGAAGGTTGACTGGGGAGTTGACTTTTTGATATCGGGGTCGGAATCCAGTTCTAAAAATTTTCACAGCTCTGTTATGTTATTTATGACTTATGTGCAAAATTTGAGGTCAATCGGACTTGATTTGATAGGTTTCGACATCGAATGTAGAAGTTGGAAATTCTTAAGTTTCATTAAGCTCGAATTGGGGTGTGATTTGTGATTTTTGCGTTGTTTGATGTGATTTAAAGTTTCGATTAAGTTTGTATGATGTTTTAGGACTTGTTGGTATTTTCGGACAGGGTTCAGAGTACCCCGAGTGCGATCCGGATCGAAATCGGATCAATTTTTTTACTTAGGCAAATTCTGAAATTTGCAGTTTCTGGTGTCATCGCACCTACGGAGGGACTGACCGCAGGTGCGGATTCGCAAAAGCGAGGTGTGGCGCGCAGAAGTGGACAAAGGGCTGCCCAGTTGGAGCCGCATAAGCAGAAAGAGCTCCGTAGAAGCGAAGCCGCTTCTGCGATTGAACACACCGCAGAAGCGAAAGGCACGGTCGCACCTGCGGTTGCGCAGAAGCGGATGTCCGCAGGTGCGAAAGCACTGACCAGATTACAAAACAGAGGGGTTCCGACATTTTTGTCATTTTGGACATTTCCAACACGGTTTTGTGCGATGTTTCATAGAGAATTCACGGAGAAACTTGAAGTAAGTCACATGTGATCATTGTTAGTCAATTATATTGGATTATCATTGAATATTTCGAATAGATTACATATTTTTGAGGTGAAATTAGAGGATTTGGGCCTAGAGATTTCAAAATGAGAATTTGAGATTTGGAGGTCAAGTTGATGTCGGATTTTTATAAAAATAATATGGTTGGACTCGTAGTTGAATGTGCGTTCATATTTCGTAACTTTCGCCGGATTTTCGAGATGTGGGCCCCACGGGCCATTTTTGAGTTAATTTCGGATTATATTTTGAAAAATGTAGTATTTTCTTATGGAATTGATTCTATAATTTTTGTTGACAGTATTGAATTAATTATGACTAGATACGAGTCGATCGGAGTCGGAAAATCGAGGAAAAGGCGTACAACGTGATTAAATTGGAGCAAGTCGAGGTAAGTGACTTGTCTAACCTTATGTGGGGATAATTTTCCCTAGGATTGGTAATGAAGTGATAAATTATAATGTGTTGAAAGTCGTGTACACAAGGTGACGAGTGTGTACACGGACTAAATGTGAAAGATTATGCTTTTAAATTGTGTAGATCACTGTTGCACATTTATTAAATTATTTTATCTTGTTATAATATTCATCATTGATCTGAGATATATACTTTAAATTTGTTTGACCTTTTCCTGCTAATTATTTTACCTGTTTAGTTAAAACATGGTTTATTTTATACTGTGCATTATTTGAAGGTTGATTTTTTTAAAATTAAATATTATTAATATGAAGTATTTGACATTTTTAAATTTGATATTGAAGCAACGTATTAAAGAGTTTGAAATATTATTTTCCTGAATTATTTATTCCGGAATATTTTCGTAAGATTTTTGTACTCATTGTGATGGAGCCGTGAGCTCTTTATTGTGGAAAATTATTATTGATGATTTATTTTGGCATGAGCCGTGAGCTCTTTATTGTGAAAAAATATTATTGTTGAATTATTTTGGCAAGTTAAATTATTTGAGCACTTGAGATGCAAATTGTGATATAGATACGCATGCGGTGGTATAAGGTTTGTGTATTGAAACGCATGCGGTGAGATAAGGGTGGCTTGATACGCGTGGCTAGTAGGGGAAACTACTAGAAGTCATGCGGTGTGATAAGGATGGCTAAAACGCGGGATGCTATTTCGGAAAAAATATTTTCTTTAAAATAAATTGTGAAGGCTCCCGCGGTGAGATAAGAAAATAAGATATTGTGAATTTATATATGATTTGAGGCTACGAGGCGGTACCTCGTGAGTGCCCTTGTTGATATTGATTTATGGCCATAGTTGCCTTTGATTATTTATTGTGATTTTCATAAAGTTGAAAGGAATTCTGTTTTGATTCCACGAGATATTATTTGCCATTATTTTGTGTAATTAAATGGTGACATGCTACTTGATTCATTTCCATTGTCATTTTATTTTATTATATTATTAAATATTTTATCATAAAATTATTATTTTCCAGTAGGGCCTGACCTGACTTCGTCACTACTCTACCGAGGTTAGGCTTGGCACTCACTGGGTACTGCTGTGGTGTACTCATACTACGCTTTTGCATATCTTTTTGTGCAGATCCAGGTACTCTTTACCAGCCCCGTCTTCAGTGAGTTACCTGTGCATGGAGACTTCGAGGTATATCTGACAGCATCCGCAGACTCCGGAGTCCCCTTATATCATTATTATGTTGCTTCCTTATTTTTTTCTTTAGACCTTGATATATAGAGACATTGAGGATAAAATTCTTAGAAGCTTGTGACTTATTTATACCAGGTTTTGGGAGTTGTAATTATGTAAAGTTTCATATTTCTATTTTTATTCTGCATTGATAGGCTTACCTAGTCTTAGAGACTAGGTGCCATCACGACATCCTACGGAGGGAATTTGGGGTCGTGACAAGTTGGTATCAGAGCACTAGGTTCATAGGTGTTATGAGTCACAAGCAGGTTTAGTAGAGTCTTGCGGATCGGTACGGAGACGTCTGTACTTATCTTCGAGAGGCTATGGAACTGTTAGGAAATATTCACTTCTTTGATTCCTTATCGTGCGCAATTGTTGAATTCAAAGTTCTAAATCATTATCTTTTTATTCTCTCACAGATGGTGAGGACACGCACAAATGGATCTGATGATCAGACACCCGCACCCCCTGTTGGAGTCGCAAGAGGCTGGGTCGGGGCAGAGGCCGAGAAAGACGACGTGGTGCAGTCAGAGCACCTGCACGAGCTGCTGCACTAGAGCCACTAGTAGCTCCAGTTAGAAAACATGCACCTGAGACGCCTGTTACTAGTCCTGCACTTCAAGAGACTCTTGCCCAGTTTTTGAGCATGTTTGGCACTCTAGCTCAGGCAGGGTTAATTCCACTTGCTCCTGCCACATCTCAGGTCGAGGGAGGAGCACAGACTCCTGCCGCCCGTACTCCAGAGCCACGGGCCCAAGTTGACCATGCCCCAGAGGTTATACCAATGCAGCCAGTTGTCCCAGTTCGGCCTGAGATTAGGACAGCAATTTCAGAGGAGGAGGAGCTCAGGCTCGAGAGGTATAAAAAGTACCACCCTCCCACTTTCAGCGGTTTAGCTTCAGAGGATGCTTAGGGTTTTCTGGAGGAATGTCACCGTATCCTTCGTATTATGGGTATTGTGGATTCCAGTGGGGTTTCTTTCACGGCATTCCAGTTTAGAGGAGTAGCCTACCAGTGGTGGCGGGCATATGAGTTGGATAGTCTGGCTGAGGCAACTTCACTCACTTGGACTCAATTTTCAGATATGCTCTTAAGGGAGTATGTTCCTCAGAGTCTTAGAGATGCATGGCGCGCAGAGTTTGAGCAGCTGCACCAGGGTTCTATGACCGCGTCAGAATATGCGATATGATTCAGTGATTTGGCTAGGCATGCACAGCCTTAGTTGCTACTGTTCGAGAGTGGTTTCGCAGATTTATTGAGGGCCTTCACCCTAATATCAGATACAGTATGGCCCGAGAGCTGGAGATAGACATCACATACAAACATGTGGTGTCAATTGCTAGGATATTGGAAGGTATGCGGACTCGGGAGAGGGAAGAGAGGGAAGCTAAGAGGCCCCGAGATTTTAGCACATATAATAATTGTCGTGCCCCAATTGCAGCCGGTCATGGTAAAGGTTATATGAGCCATCCTATTCATTCAGCACTTCCAGCTTCCAGTGGTATTCCGGCTACTCCCAGACCTCAGGTTCCACATTATGCACCGCCAGTGTCTACTGTACCTCCTGTACGGGGTGCTTTTAGCGGGCAGTCTAGTCGATCAGGCCCGAGCCAGTCCCAGCAGCCATGACCTCCGAGGGCTTGTTTTGAGTGCGGTGACACTCGTCATATTATGAGAGATTGCCCCAGATTTAGGAGGGTGCACCTCCACAGATTTATCAGGCCCCACCTATTCCACATGGCCCTCAGGCTTCTCAGGCCATGATTACTGCACCAGTTGCCACTCCATCTGCATAGCCAACTAGAGGTAGAGGTCGGATAGGTAGAGGTCACCCTAGAGTGGGAGGCCAGGCCAGATATTATTCCCTTCCTACTAGGACAAAGGCCGTTGCATCCGATTTTGTTATCACAGGTATTTTCCTGATGTATTTCCAGCGGATCTTCCGGGTATGCCACCCGACAGGGATATTGACTTTGGAATTTATTTGTTACCGGGCACTCAACCCATTTCTATTCCACCATATCGTATGGACCCAGCAGAGTTGAAAGAATTAAAAGAACAGTTATAGTAATTGCTTGATAAGGGATTCATTCGGCCCAGTGTATCAACTTGGGGTGCTCCTGTCTTATTTGTAAAAATGAAGGATGGTTCTATGCGGATGTGTATTGATTACTGCCAGCTGAACAAGGTTACAGTGAATAACAGGTATCCATTGCCACGTATTGATGATCTATTTGATCAGCTTTAGGGTGATAGAGTGTTTTCTAAGATCGACTTGTGTTCAGGCTATCATCAGTTAAATATTCGGGAGCCAGATATCCCAAAGACTGCTTTCAGGACTCGGTACAGTCATTACGAGTTCCTTGTGATGTCCTTTAGGTTGACCAACGCCCCAGCATCATTTATGCACTTAATGAATAGTATATTTCAGACCTATCTTGATTCTTTCATCATTGAGTTTATTGACAACATTCTAGTGTATTCCCGGAGTCGGGAAGATCATGAACAACACCTGAGGACTGTGCTTCAGATTTAGAGAGAAAAGAAGTTACATGCAAAATTTTCAAAGTGTGAATTTTGGCTTAATTCAATGGGATTTTTGGGTCATATAGTTTCGTATGAGGGGATCAAAGTAGATCCGAAGAAGATTGAAGCAGTGTAGAGTTGGTCCAGACCGTCCTCAGTTACGAAAATCCCGAGTTTCCTTGGTTTGGTAGGGTATTATCGTAGATTTGTAAAGGGTTTCTCTTCTATTGCTGCATCTATGACCAAATTAACCCAGAAGGGTGCTCCGTTCAGGTGGACCGAGGAATGTGAGGAGAGCTTTCAAAAGCTCAAGACAGCTTTGACTACAGCCCCAATATTGGTATTACCTTCAGGTTCAGGGTCTTATACTGTGTATTATGATGCATCGCGTATTGGTCTCGGCGCAGTGTTGATGCAAAACGGTAGGGTGATTGCCTACGCATCCAGACAGTTAAAGGTACATGAGAAGAATTATCCGGTCCACGACCTGGAGTTAGCAGCTATTGTTCATGCCTTAAAAAATTGGCAGCATTATTTGTAAGGTGTCCATTGTGAGGTCTACACCGATCACCAGAGTCTACAACATCTATTTAAACAGAAGGATCTTAATTTGCGGCATCGGACATGGTTGGAGTTTTTTAAGGATTGTGATATCACCATTCTCTATCATCCTGGGAAGGTCAATGTAGTGGACGATACCTTGAGTCGTAAGGCGGAGAGTTTGGGAAGCTTAGCATATTTACCGATAGCAGAGAGGCCTTTAGCCTTGGATGTTCAGGCCTTGGCCAACCAGTTTGTTAGACTGGATATTTCTGAGCCGAGCCGAGTTTTGGCTTGTATGGTTTCTCAGTCTTCTCTTTATGATCGTATCAGGGAATATCAGTATGATGACCCCCATCTGTTTGTCCTTAAGGATACAGTTCAGCACGGTGATGCCAAGGAAGTCACTATTGGAGATGACGATGTATTACGGATACAGGGCAGGCTATATGTGCCTAATGCAGATGGTTTGCGCGAGTTGATTCTCCAGGAGGCTCATAGTTCGCGGTAATCCATTCATCCAGGTGCTGCAAAGATGTATCAGGACTTGAGACAGCACTATTGGTGGAGGCAGATGAAGAAAGACATAGTAAGGTATGTAGCTCGGTGTCTAAATTGTCAACAGGTAAAATATGAGCATCAACGACCAGGTGGATTGCTTCAGAAGTTAGAGATTCTAGAATGGAAATGGGAGCGGATCACTATGGATTTCGTTGTTGGGCTCCCACAGACTCAGAGGAAGTTCGATGCAGTTTGGGTGATTGTGGATAGATTGACCACGTCTGCTCATTTCATTCATGTGATTACTACTTACTCTTCAGAGCAGCTGGCTCAGGTATATATTCACGAGATTGTCAGACTTCACGGTGTACTAGTATCTATCATCTCTGACCAGGGTACACAGTTTACCTCATGGTTTTGGAGGGCTGTACAACGAGAGTTGGGTACTCGTGTGGAGTTAAGTACAACATTTCACCCTCAGACGGACGGACAATCCGAATGCACTATTCAGATACTGGAGGATATGCTTCGTGCGTGTGTGTTAGATTTTGGGGGTGCTTGGGATCAGTTCTTACCGCTTGCGGAGTTTGCTTACAACAACAGTTACCAGTCAAGCATTCAGATGGCTTCGTATGAGGCTTTGTATGGTAGGCGGTGCCGGTCTCCAGTGGGTTGGTTCGAACCGGGTGAGGCTAGGCTATTGGGTACAAACTTGGTTCAGGATGCCTTGGAAAAGGTTAAATTTATTCAGGATCGACGTTGTACAGCCCAATCTAGACAGAAGAGTTATACGGATCGAAAGGTTTGTGATGTTGCATTCATGGTTGGTGAGCGAGTCTTGCTCCAAGTTTTGCCTATGAAGGGTGTGATGGGGTTCGGGAAGAAGGGCAAGTTGAGCCCTAGGTATATTGGGCCTTTTGAGATTCTTGAAAGAGTTGGAGAGGTGGCTTACAGACTTGCGCTACCACCTAGTCTCTCTGCAGTTCATCCGGTATTCCATGTTTCTATGCTTCAGAAATATCACGGCGATCTGTATCACGTGTTATACTTCAGTTCGGTTCAGTTGGACAAGGATCTATCTTATGTTGAGGAACCAGTGGCTATTTTAGATAGGCAGGTTCACAAGCTGAGGTCAAAGAACATTGCTTCCATGAAGGTTCAGTGGAGGGGTCATCCAGTCGAGGAGGCGACTTGGGAGACCGAGCATGATATGCGCAGCTGTTATCCACACTTATTCATCAGCTCAGGTACTTTTTCTAACCTCGTTCGAGGACGAACGTTGGTTTTAGAGGTGGAGAATGTGATAACCCAAAATGTTATCTTTAAAGTTAATAATTAATTCTGTATTCTAAGACCTCGAAAAACACTATTTATCATGACTCGACTTGCGTGCGCAGTCCGTAAAATTTTCCTAAAAGTTTTTATGTGAAAAAAATGGATTAAAATATGAATTAGAGCTTTAAAACTCAACTGAGTTGATTTTGGTCAATATTTTGAGCAAACGGACTCGGATCAGTATTTTGACAGTTCCATAGGTCCGTATCATGATTTGGGACTTGGGCGTATGCCCAAAATCAAATTCCGAGGTCCCTAGCCCGAGATATGGAATTGTAATAAAAAATTAAAAGTTTAAGTTCAAATAGTGACCGGATATCGAATTTTGTGCAAACGATCCCGGAATAGAATTTTGATGATTCCAACAACTCTGTATGGTGATTTTGGACTTAGAAGCGTGATCGGAATTTTATTTGGAAGTCCGTAGTGAAATTAGGCTTGAAATGGCGAAAATAAGAATTTAAGTTTGAAAGTTTGACCGGGGAGTTGACTTTTTGATATCGAGGTCGGAATCCAGTTTTGAAAATTTTCACAGCTCCGTTATGTTATTTATGACTTGTGTGCAAAATTTGAGGTCAATCGGACTTGATTTGATAGGTTTCGACATCGAATATAGAAGTTGGAAATTCTTATGTTTCATTAAGCTTGAATTGGGGTGTGATTTGTGATTTTAGCGTTGTTTGATGTGATTTAAAGTTTCGACTATGTTCGTATGATGTTTTAGGACTTGTTGGTATTTTCGAAGGGGGTCCCGAGTACCCCGTGTGCGATCCGGATCAAAATCGGATCAATTTTTGTATTTAGGCAAATTCTGAAATTTGCAGCTTCTGGTGTGATCGCACCTGCGGAGGGACTGACTGCATGTGCGGGCTCGCAAAAGCGAGCTGTGGCGCACAGAAGAAGACAAAGGGCTGCCCAGTTGGAGCCGCAAAGCGGAATGAGCTCCGCAGAAGCAAAACCGCTTCAGCAATTGAACCCACTGCAAAAGAGAAGGATGCACAGAAGCAAAAGGCACGGTCGCACCTGCGGTTGCGCAGAAGCGGAGCATGTTCCGCAGGTGCGAAAGCACTGACCAGATTATAAAACAGAGGGGTTCTGATATTTTTGTCATTTTGGACATTTCCAACAGGGTTTTGGGCGATTTTTCATAAAGAATTCACGGAGAAACTTGAGGTAAGTCACATGTGATCATTGTTAGTCAATTATATTGGATAACCATTGAATATTTCGAATAGATTACATATTTTTGAGGTGAAATTAGAGGATTTGGGCTTAGGGATTTTAATATGAGAATTTGAGATTTGGAGGTCAAGTTGATGTCGGATTATAGTAAAAGTGGTATGGTTGGACTCGTAGTTGAATGGGCGTTCATATTTCGTAACTTTCTCCGGATTTTCGAGATGTGGGCCCCACTGACCATTTTTGAGTTAATTTCGGATTATTTTTTGAAAAATATAGTATTTTTTTATGAAATTGATTCTATAATTTTTGTTGACTGTATCGAATTAATTATGACTAGATACGAGTCGATCAGAGTCGGAAAATCGAGGACAAGGCATACTACATGATTAAATTGGAGCAAGTCGAGGTAAGTGACTTGTCTAACCTTGTGTGGGAGAAATTTTCCCTAGGATTGGTATTGAAGTGATAAATTGTAATGTGTTGAAAGTCGTGTACACAAGGTGACGAGTGTGTACACGGGCTAAATGTGAAAGATTATATTTTTAAATTGTGTAGATCACTGTTGCGCATTTATTAAATTATTTTATCTTGTTATATTCTTCATCATTGATCTGAGATATATACTTTAAATTTGTTTGACATTTTTGTGCTAATTGTTTTACCTGTTTAGTTGAAACTTTATTTTTTTTATACTGTACATTATTTGAAGGTTGATTTTTTTAAATTAAATATTATTAATATGAAGTATTTGACATTTTTAAATTTGATATTGAAGCAACGTATTAAAGAGTTTGAAATATTATTTTTCTGAATTATTTATTCCTGAATATTTTCGTAAGATTTTTGTACTCATTGTGATGGAGCCGTGAGCTCTTTATTGTGAAAAAATATTATTGATGATTTATTTTGGCATGAGCCGTGAGCTCTTTATTGTAGAAAAATATTATTGTTGAATTATTTTGGCAAGTTAAATTATTTGAGCAATTGAGGTACAAATTTGTGATATATTGTGATATGGATGCGGTGGTATAAGGTCTGAGTATTAAAACGCATGCGGTGAGATAAGGGTGGCTTGATACGCGTGGCTAGTAGGGGGAACTAATAGAAGTCATGCGGTGTGATAAGGATGGCTAAAACACGGGATGCTATTTCGGAAAAAATATTTTCTTTAAAATAAATTGTGAAGGCTCCCGCGGTGAGATAAGGAAATGAGATATTGTGAATTTATTTATGATTTGGGACTACGAGGCGGTGCCTCATGAGTGCCCTTATTGATATTGATTTATGATCATAGTTGCCTTTGATTATTTGCTGTGATTTTTATGAAGTTGAAAGGAATTCTGTTTTGATTCCACGAGATATTATTTGCAAATATTTTGTGTAATTAAATGGTGACATGCTACTTGATTCATTTGCATTGTCATTTTATTTTATTATATTGTTAAACATTTTACCATGAAATTATTATTTTCCAGTAGGGCCTGACCCGACCTCGTCACTACTCTACCGAGGTTAGGCTTGGCACTTACTGGGTACCGCTGTGGTGTACTCATACTATGCTTCTTCACATCTTTTTGTGCAAATCCAGGTACTCTTTACCAGTCCCGTTTTCAGTGAGTTACTTGTGCACGGAGATTTCGGGGTATATCTATCAGTGTCCGCAGACTCCGGAGTCCCCTTCTATCATTATTATGTTGCTTCCTTATTTCTTTCTTTAGACCTTGATATATAAAGACATTGAGGATAAAATTCTTAGAAGCTTGTGACTTATTTCTACCAGGTTTTGGGAGTTGTAATTATGTAAAGTTTTAGATTTCTATTTTTGTTCCGCATTGATAGGCTTACCTAGTCTTAGAGACTAGGTGCCATCACGACATCTTACGGAGGGAATTTGGGGTCGTGACACACTTGTATAGCATTATGATTCTTAATAATATATTAACCTTTTTACTTTGTGTTCTAACGCTCCTTTTATGGAATAAATATATATATATCCTAAGATTTTTTTTAAACTTGAATAAGAATTTTACTCATATGATGAATTTAAAAAAATAATTGAATTGGATTCTCTTGCCAAATAATTAATTAAAAGATTTAATTATTTGATTTTAACATAAAAAATAATTTATTCTATGTTGATTTAGATCTTAATATTAGTTCATCTCTTGTTTTGAATATTTAATCTTAATTATAATTTTATCCACCATAAATTTTATTTTCAAAGGGTAAAAGATTTATATGACATTTCCCTTTTAGATCTTTATGATTGTAGAACCATTAGTAGTATTGACTCTTACCTACCATTCTTTTCTCTTTCTCACACATTTATATTCTTAAATATTTTTTTAGTTGTTGTTTAATAATTGAATATTTTTTAATATTACATGTACAATTGATAAAAAAATATTATTTGAGTAGAAAAATAATTCAAATATAATATAAAAATATATTATCGTGGGGGGTATTTTTTTCTTAATTTCAAACAGTTCATTTAATATTACTTTTTTTTGTATTGGACATTATGTAGTGGTAATGTATTGCCAATACGGAAGATTTTGATGAAATTGATTTTATTAAACCTTCCTACATATTTTAAATAAGAATTTAATAGACAGATTTTATTATTTTTAAGATCGTAAATATTAAAAATTAGCATAGAAGGTATTGTCGTCCAAAAAATAAGTTATTTCCGTTATACCCTTTCCTTATGAGTTCTTTCGTTTAATATTTTATGGCTATTTTGATATATTAGTATTGTATTTATACTTTTATAATAATATAGGCTTTCCTTTTCTTCTAAATGGGTTTGGACAATATAATACATTCTCAAATTAAATTAGTAATAGGACATTATAATATGCTTTCAAATTAAATTAGTAATAGAAATTTTTAAGAAGTATATCGTAAAAGTAATAAGATTACATGACTAAAGATATTTGCTTGTTCAATTTTATATGAATTAAACAGACGGAAAGTAATTATACTAATAGGATTACTAAAGGTAATCATGTAAGATTTTTAACGTGTAGTATTATGTCCTAAAACTAATAGGATTACCAGGCTAATGTCTAAAATTCCGATTATGTCCTTTCTGTGAGTTATTATGCTTAATATTAAAAGGTTATTTTTGTAATCCAACATTTTATTCATATTTTTATAATAATATAGATAGATAATATACATAATAGATAAAGAAGGGCCATTAAGAGATGATGCACCTCTCATTGAACAAGAAATATATTTATCTAAATTCTCAATTTTTTGGCGTTTCCCTTTTATTTTAATATAATACTCAATTATTATTAATCCAAAAACAGTTCATGTTCAATTGTAGCTCTAAGATAAATTGTACCGTTTCAAAATTAACCGAAAGTCAGCCGTTTCAAACCAAAAACTCCACGTCTTCAGTTCATCCAAACGATTAATTGCATCTCTTTAGTAAAAAAAAAGCAGCGTTTCAAAATTATGTAGGCATCTAACAAGCCATCGTGCCTCTTCGGAATCCACTGTCTAAAATCATCTCTTTAAAAATTAATTCCTCCTATGCCTGTTTCTCCTCACTATTTCATCATTCCTCTCTCTGCATTTGTCTATCCTACAATGATTATAAGGAGACTTTCAGTGATTCTCTTCCGTAGTATACTAATAATCACATCTTATTTCTTTATTTATGCATAATTTAGTACAGAATTGAACCATTCATGATCATGAGATGAATTTTCAATTTCTCAATACGTTGCGTTGAAACAAATTAAACAGGTTTGAGATTTTTTTAATGTTCTTTTATTAAATTGTAAACCTAAATGGATAGCTCTGATTCTATTAGTACATAATAGTACTCTTTTCTATTTTTTCGTCACCTTGACTTCATTTTGTGGTATGTTAATATTTTTCTCAATAATCATAATCTTTAAAAGTAGGCTTCACAAAAACTCATAGTAGTATCTTTTTCCTCCTTTGGTTGCTTTCTTCCCTTCATTTTTCTCTTTGGATTTGATAGTTATAGTAAATTTATCAGGTACTCTATAGAGCTTGTTTGGCCAAGCTGCCAAAAACTTTTTCTTTTGAGAAGTTCTTTTCAAAAAAATACTTTTGTAGACTAACAGTTTGTGTATAACCAATTAATTTGAGAAATACTTTTTACAGTATTTGATAAGCAAATTATGTTTGACCAATCCTTCCAAAAAGTACTTTTGAGCATCAAATTATAAAAAAAAGGACAATATCAATATTCATTTTACAATTAATATTATTTAAAAGAGAGAATCAAATTCAAATATTTATTGTAAAGTAGTTTGTTTAAATTATTATATTTAAATAAATATTAAGGAAAATACTATATATTCTTGAGATATAACAAACTAGATAGTATTTCATACTTTCAACTATAATGCATGAATACAAAAAAATAAATTACAAACTAAAAATCATATAATATTGCAATACTACAAAAGAAAAAAAAATATATCTTGTGAACAGAGTGTTTGAATCTGGCTTGTGAACAGAGTGTTTGGATCTGGTGATTAACTTTGTAAATTATGAAAAGGAAATAAAGAAAAGATAAAAAGAATGGCAGGATAAAAAAAGAAGAGATTTATTAATAGTAAAAAGACTATTCCAAAGAAGATAGGAGAACGAGAATGAAAATAGATTGAAATAAAAAAGAGCAGAAAGGGATTGTAGAAACAAAAATGAAAAATGTTAAATTAATAAGGGATAATTGAAAAAATATAAATTTACAATAAGGATATTTTTTCCTTCTGCTTATTGGAAAAAGCTAGAATTTATAGAAGCTAGAATTTGTAGCTTTTTGGAAGAAGCTAGAAAAATCGGCCTCAAAAGTACTTTCTCTATATTAGTCAAACGCCTTAAATTTCGAAAAAATATTTTTTTTCTGATTAAAAAAAGCAGTTTGGCCCAACAGACTCTTCGTCTTTTCTTTTTAATGCTTTATCATCTTTCTTTTTGGTTCCAGCATGTTTATTTTTGAGGTTATACCTATTTTCCTCAAAATGTGAGATTTCTCTAGAAAAGAATTTATAAGTAACATATTTCAGGAAGAAGAGCGTTATTATTTTACAATATTTTCAAGTTTTATTAAAAGGAGAATTGATTGGTTTTGAGTTAGACATAATTTTTATAGATAAAAAATTACTTTTAAGTATTGTCATGTTTCATCTTTTTCTTTATGGACTAATTTATAAATAATAATTTTTTATAATCGCGCGAAACACAGATAAATTAACTAGTTCATGGTATAAAAGTGGGGTTAGATACTCCCTTTGCATGATTTTATTTGCCACATTAGGTAAGAAATTTGCTTGCTTTGAAAGTTTCTAAGAAACTAGAGATGGGCATGGCCCCAACATCTAAATTTTTCAAGTGATTGTTAAATTTTGGATGCTTTGCATAGTCATTTGTGATGAAGAACAGCATTAAAGAATTAAAGATCATGGAAAATCATCAAGTTAGAATTGTTAAAGCTTACATATATACTAATATGATTGACGCTAGCAGCAGGCATGTATGAAAAATGATTGATGTGTAGCAGACATCATAATAGAGTATATAAATAACAACTGACAACCTATTATCTCGAGCAAAGTGTTAATTGTCAAAAAATAAATTATGCATCAAGCATCCTGCTTACAAAAGTATTTTTCTGTGATAGGGCAAATAGTGTCTAATCGACATTAAGTTGTCGAATATCAAAACAAGTACTAATACCCTAACGAAGGAAAGAACCTTCAAAAGTAACACACTTGCTGATACAACAAAACAATTATATTGAAATAAAGGTATGTCCAAGAAAGCAAGAAGTACTTTGATTTAAGCTGGAGAATGCACATTTATAGAAATATAGGCATTACACGTATCAAAAATAAAATAACACCAGAAATGACAAATAAAACTACTCATTCAATCCTTTTATGCACAGAATCAACTCATTCAACTATCTTTTGTATCTGCATAGTCATCTCGCTTCTGACCAACGTCAGGGTACTTTTGAGCAGGAAAAGTACAATGAGATAGAAGTATCACAATTCTCCTTTTAAAGGCAGACGTAAGAATACCATGAAATGAACAGCCTACTGCTTTTCTGCAATTTTCCTTGGTTACACAAAGTCCTGGCTATGAGTTTGCTGATCAATTTTATCCTAACCACAGGCTATTTTTGTTTCTCCTCCATGTTGAAAGTTGTAAAGCAATAAGTTATTTTTGCTTTTTGGCGTCAAGAATTCTTAATCTTTAGTAATTCTGCTCCACCATCCAAGACATCACAGATCTGCGAAGCCAAAATAACATTAATACATACGCACACACAAGAATACACTCTAATGATAAATGAATCTAAATTATTTTGCACGTTTGCAACAGAATAGGAGATTCCTATGGCACTATCTTAAATAGTGTAATGACCCGATCAGTCGTTTTGACTGTTAGAACCCCGTTCCCCTAAATAAGACTCTCCGTATGTGCTTTTACTAATTTATGACTTGCGGGGATGGTTGGTTCGAGATTTGAAAGTGTTCGGGTTAAAATCGGAGCACTTGGTTCCTTAGTTGGCTTTAAAAAGGGCAAGTTTGATTTCGGTCAACATTTTTAGCAAACGACCTCGGAATCGGGATTTGACGGTTCCAATAGGTTCGTATGATGATTTTGGACTTGGGCGTATGTTCGAATCGGATTTTTGGGTAATCCGGAAGCATTTCGGCGCTTAATAGTGAAAATCAACTATTTAAAGGTTTAAGGTTCTTTAAATTTGGTTGGAGTAGGTTTTTGAGTAATTGAGGTCCGTTTGGAATTCCGAGCCTGGGAATAGCTCCGTATGGTGATTTAAGACTTACACGCAAAATTTGGTGTCATTTCGAGTAGTTTAAGTACGTTTCGGCGCGTTCGGAGTAAGTTTGAAGAATTTAAAAATTCTAAGTTGAATCAATTTGGTTTGAGGTATGATTCTTAGTTTTGATATTGTTCTACACGTTCCGAGGGTTCGGGCGAGTCCGTTTTATGATTTCAAACTTGTTGGTGTATTCGGACGGGCCCCGGGGGCCTCTGGTGTTAACCGGACGAGGCTCGGACCAAGGTTGGATTTTTGAAGAGCAGCTGTTGCACCAGGCTTCTGCTGCAAACCGCACCCGCGAATAGGCAGTCGCAGGTGCGAGCTCGCAGAAGCGAGTCCCAAGCCGCAGAACCGAAGACAGGGGAGGCTGCCACACGCCGCAAAAGCAGAATTTTGGGCGCACCTGCGAGCGCGCAGGTGCGAAGATTGGCGCGCAGAAGCGGAAGTGGGCACATATGCGAAGGCCCAAGTCGCAGAAGCGGACTTGCGGAAGCGGTCCTGAGGCCGCAGATACGGAGCTTGGCCAGGCGAGGGAAACTCGCACCTGCGAGGCTTTTTCCGTAGGTGCGGCTAGCCCTCCGCAGGTGCGAAAATGCTGCTGGGCGGAATGGTTTAAAGGGAACGAGGCTTGGTCATTTTTAGCCCGTATTTCCTCCATTTTAGGCGATTTTAGAGCTTTTTGAGAGGGGATTTCAACTAGCAACTTGAAGGTAAGTTAATTCTACACACTTTGAGTTAAATACATAGATTATGGGTAGATTATAACCTATAAATCTTGGAAATCAAGGGTTTAGATGAAAAATCTAGGTTTTGCAAAAATGAGATTTTAACCACGAAAATGGTTATGGAATTGGATGAAAATTGTATATTTGAGTTCTTGGGATTATGGGTAACGTTTTTCTCAGAAATTTTCCTAAATCCGGGCACGTAAACCCGGGGTGAACTTTAAAAATTTACCATTTTTGGATAGGGTAATTTATTTAATAGTCTAATTTTAAATTTTCGAACATGTATTAATTATTTTATATAACATTTGGATAGTTTCGGCACCGAATTGGGATTTTTACGCAATGTTGTGATCGGGAAGTGGGCTTTGAGACAAGGTAAGTCTCTTGTCTAACCTTGTAAGAGAGAATTTACCCCATAGGTGATTTAAATTAATAATTGTTGCTAATTGTGGGGGCTACGTACGCACGAGGTGATGAGAGTCCATGCGTAGCTACTAATATTGCTATGTCCGGGTAGTTTAGGACTCAAATCATGAATTTCTTGTGATAATTGTATCCTTTATTTGATTAAAGTATTAGAATTATACTGTAAATTGTTAGAGAAAATAGTAAGAGACTGAAATTTCACATATTTGAATTCTTGCGCAAAATATTTGACTGTTAATGGAAATTGTACATCCTTATGTGTTAATCTTATAATATCTTCTCATTCCGGAGGTTCATAAGAAAATGATCTCCTTTCTCGTGGAGCGGGCCGAACGCCTCGGCAGTAAAGATACATCTATGGATCGTGCCGCAAGTCCCTCGGTAATGTACACGGCACTCTGGATCGGGTCATATGACCACAATGGTAATTGTGCCTAATATTAATAATTACACGATATCTTGATATTTTATTGCAGCTTGTAAAGTTAATTGATAAATTGGAAATTATTGGAATTGAATGAGTTAATTATTTCTGCTAGTTAAAGAAAAATTATTGTTATTCCTATAAATCATGTTGATTTAAATATTTCTATTTTTAATATTATTGATCCTTAGTGAGTGTTAAAGTCGACCTCTCGTCACTACTTCTTCGAGATTAGGCTTGATACTTACTGGGTACATGTTGTTTACGTACTCATGCTATACTTGCTGCACATTTTTGTACAGGTGCAGATATGTCTAGCGGCCTTGTGGGCGTAGAGGTATGGTTAAAATGCGGGCACTTAGGTGAGTTGCATTCTATATTACTATCCGCAACGAACAGAGTCTCC
This sequence comes from Nicotiana tomentosiformis, assembly GCF_000390325.3. Taxonomy (NCBI): domain Eukaryota; kingdom Viridiplantae; phylum Streptophyta; class Magnoliopsida; order Solanales; family Solanaceae; genus Nicotiana; species Nicotiana tomentosiformis. Next base: position 34,888,835 of record NC_090813.1, on the reverse strand, counting down.
TTCAGAGTTATTTATATTTTTTCTGTCTAATTTGTATTCCGGACAAATGCTGTATTTTATTTTACTCCCTAGTTAATGCTTATGCACTTGTGGCACCGGGTTTTGAGAGTGATTATGGGTTGTTTAGTAATTTTGTTGCTAAAATATTTATCACTTACTCTATGAGTTCTATCTTTACTATTTAATTGAAGAAAATTTGATTAAAAAAAAATACTAAAATGAGTAATAAAATTAATTAGTCAAGGTTGGCTTGCTTGACAGCGGTGTTAGGTGCCATCACGACCTTTAACGGATTTTGGATCGTGGCAACAAGGTATCAGAGCACTAGGTTCACTTAGGTCTCACGAGTTATGAGCGAGTCTAGTAGAGTCTTGCGGATCGGTACAGAGACGTTTGTACTTATCTTCGAGAGGCTACGGGGCTGTTAGGAGCACTTCCCTTCTTTATTCCTTATCGTGCGATTCGATTCCTTTGAGGCTTATGCCTTTGTTTCCTTCCTATTCAATCTTATACGATGTGAAGCGCTTGTTATAAATTGGGAATCGAGGAAGTTTAATGGTACTACATATGTGGTGCAGGATGTTTCTCCCTGCATATTTGATTGGGCTATTGTCGTCGCCTTACGGAAGGCCGCTCTGTCGATTAGGCTCAATATGAGTATTACCTAAGATATGAGATTTGGCATTGATTGTTATAACGATTCGTGCATTGCTATCGCACAATGTTCGTGTAATGGTAAGATGCTTGTCTATGCGTCGAGGCAGTGAATGACTAGAAAGGAGGTTTTTCTCAATGCATGATTCAGAGGTTCAATGTTCTATTTCCAGCGGAGGAAAGGCAATCGGACTATGAATGTTCAAGTTCGGGTTAATGGAGTAACGAGACTTGGTATTTTCGAAGCATGGTGGAATTTTCATCGGTAATGTGGTATCGTTGTCCTTGCTGAATGCGTTAAGTTTGTTGATGTTATGGTTTTCTTCAATTCGCCTTCGGGGCAGGGTATCGTGAAGTGGTGTCGGGGAAGCGGTTGTCAGAGGTCACAGTGTGCTATGGTTCAGAATCTTGATCCTAATATTGATAACTCAAGGAAGATGATCTCTGAGGAGGTTTAGAGTTTGCGGCAATCTGTTGGTTCAGGTGCTACAGAGATGGATTTTGATTTAAGGCAACAACTGGGCAGCGAAGTATAAGGAAGGGCATGTGAGAGGTGTCTTGCGGTGGTTAAATTTCTGGAAGGCCAAGTGTGAGAAACAGAAGTCGAGTAGTTTCTTAAAGGAGAGGGTTTGACCAAAGTGGGACAGTGGCAAGGTAGCATATGGATTATGTGATAGGATAACTACACATCCTAAGGAAAGTTGGAGTGATTTGGGATTCATGGTGGTCAGTGACTAGGTCTACAAACTTAATTTGGGATGTTGGCTATTATAATGGGGAAAGATTGGATGCAACAGAAATGATTTTGCTTGATATGAAGAGGAATGCAACATGACTTAGGGTTGGGATGTATTGTCGCAATTTTAGTAATGTCAACGGGGAGTGAACGGACTTGTATAACTGGTGAATGAGCACAGGCTCAAGGTGGTTTATTGATTTCGTAGTAATTGTACTCGGTGCAACGCTGTGGAAGATGTCGGCACGTAATTTCCACAGGTGAGTTATCTTCTGTGAGAAGATTAGCGGTTGCATGGTGTTGACGAAGCATCTACGAAGAATGTTATTGGCTATCCGGTAAGAGGTCGAATATATAAATGTGGCTAGTGATTTAGAGTGTTCGTAAATTGATTAACAGGGAGATTTCAAAAAAAAATATTGCCGGGTCGATTATGCGAGATCATGTCAATGGGGGATAAAGAGTCTTGGTGGGTTCCATAGTTATGCAATGGTAGCTCCAAGCTAAGTGGGAGAGCCCCACCGCCTACGATTGGATTATATGGTTATCTTCTTGTGAGGTTTCTGGTTATCAGCATATTGGTGGGTTATTACGACTAAGAAAAGAAAACATCAGTGGTAATTTGAGCAAATGAGTTGATGAATGTGTGATGTAATTGGCCTTATCATTTCATGTTCAGGCTTTGGGAAGACTCAGAATTTATGCTTCGTGTAGATGTAATGTACAAGGAAAGTGAGTCAGCCGAAAGCTTCTTTGAGAAGGTGTCCATGTGCTAGCAGGGCCTTGGAGTGTGATTATAGTCGAGACCAAGTCAGAGTGGGTGACTCTCAACAACGGTCTTAGTGGATTCGAAAATTTAAGTGCGGTGCCTAAGGATTTCGAGTTCGTAGTATTGTTAGGTATCGAGCTTTTGCAACAGATTATGAAAGGGGCTTGGAGTATTGTACGTTATCTTCGGGTTATAGTGTAGCATTGGAGGAATGGAAGAAAATAACTTCGGATGCATAGAGGGATTTTCAGAATAAGTGTACCAGTTGAAGATGCGAATATGCGCATAAGGAGGGTATGAGATGGTTCGTGGGTTTTGGAGACAACGTGGTCTCATGAAATGGGGTCACTTGGGGCGAGTATGGATTGAGTTCGGTATAATTGGAATGGAGCTATTGTTATTTCTAAGGAAAGTTTAGGGTAAAATTAGAAGCAGTCGGATCGGTTAGCAATGGTTGAATTGGCATGATGGTGGCAATGATCAGCTCCTTCAGCGTGTTAAGATATACATGTGATTTATGGCGGTACGTGCGAGGCTTGATGGTTGTCGTAATTGATTTTATTTGGAGGCATTCGAGTATTATGGCATGTTATGTGTAGATGGATGCCGGAAGAGTTATGGTGGTTTAGACCACTACTTGAGGATTTTATTTTCTGCGGTTATGGGAATTCAGTCACGTGTTGCAATGGCTCTCCTGAAATGAGTTAAGTAAAAGGTTGTTATGTGATGGAGTGATTAGTTTATTAGTGGATCATGAGTCATGATGGGATTCTTTCACTCTCACGTATTGGTATGTTAGGTGCGGTGAGCGGCATGGGAATTGGAAGTTGAGGATCAAGGTTACAGTTTGGTGTCGACAAGAATGTTAAGAGCTTGGATGAGCAGGAAAGGATTCGGATGGTTAGAGTAAGCTGGCATTGTCTTTAGCGTCACCTGAGATTGGGGTTATGTGTAAGAGGCTTTACGTACTGATCGCGGATTCCTGATTTGCCTTACAACATTAGTGTGGCCGGTGGTATGGACGTACAGACTTGTTACCTGGTGCGGAAGGTCGTGGGAGTGTATCCCATGGGAAGATTGTTTAAGTGTGACATGTAGTCACTTGATTGATTAAGGATTTAAAACCAAGTATGGAGATTGTGATACTATCGCTAATGTGAGAATTTATGCCTGAAGGGCACTCGGTTCATTTGGTGGTGGACTGTGAAAGTTTGTTTCGGGTTTGACCACTGTTCTTTTGTGTCATGGAAAAGGGTTATTGTGGATCCTTGAACGGTTATTAGCCCAGTGCGGTACGATAAGAATCGGCTTGAGGTCCGTGGATGGATCTAAGTGTGAATATGAGCTATATATCAAGCTGGATGTGTTCATTTCAGCATAACGTTGTTTTCGGAGGGGTCTACGGGACTTGGATGTTATTTCTGTTGTCGGCTCTTCCGTGTAGTCTCTATTGTTCCATGTGGGTTATGAGCCAGTTTCATTATTCGCACTCGTATTGAGATCCTGTATAGTTTGCGGTGTTATATGAGTAGGATGGCTCTCAAGATGCAGGTCATTTATGGCACCTTAGTCGTGCTTGAGTTTTGTAGCGTATGGCGCTATCTGATGGTATTGTGCACTTGGCGTGCTGGTGGTTGACATTCGGGTATTTCATAGGTATAATCGTTTTGGCTTGATGGGTACTTCCCTATTTATTGTCATGTGTGGATCGGGTGGCACGCCTCCACGGGTATGTTGTTTGGATCGGGTTACACGCCGCAATGGTATCATGTGTGGATTAGGGTGCACGCCGCAACAGTATGATGTTGAGTACAGCTCCCCATATCTATTCTTGTGTGTCTTATTTCTCGTGTTCTGAGGAAGGTTCATAACACCTTTTCGGTTGTTTAAATTGCTACGTGGGTTGAGTGTTCTTTCCAGAGTTCGTTTTTCCTTATGTATCACATTAGAGTTTGTGTCTTGTTGGCACATGGTGGCATCATATGAGACTTTTGGTAGTGATTGTGGTGGCTTATTACCAGAACGACTTGTACTGGGTGAGGTGAGATTTTTGGACCTGGGATCAGTGCGAACGGATTTATATGAGGCATGTTAAAGAGCAAATATCATTATTTGGTTCATAATGAGGTAATGGATCATGTTAGGAGGAGGGACTAAATGATTTGTTGACTATGCAGTTGGTTATGAATTTCTACACATCTCTTCCATCGTGGCAGTATTGCAAGAGTTGGAACATGACTTATATGTGTCATGAGGTGTGTTGTGAGCATCATATTCGTGGGATTTTGGCTATTATTATCAGAGGATGTTATTGTGTACTTTAAATAATGCGGTGCATGGTGTGAATTCAGTGATAGTATACAATCATGTAGCGGTATATCATGTAGTGATTGAAACAGTGTTCGTATGTTGGAAGCAGGCCTAGTAGAGAATTTCGGATGTTGGAATTTGGCTCTAAGGCTTATTTGCCTAAATAAAGGGAGGATCTTCAGATTTTCTCGATCTAATGCGCTCAACTGAGTTGTGGTAGCATGGGTAGGTGCACGAGGGGCAAAACAATAATTTCAGCAAACTCCGGAGTAATTCTTAGCACGTTCGAGGACGAACGTATATTTAAGTGGGGAGAGAATGTAACGACCCAACCATTCGTTTTGACTGTTAGAACCTCGTTCCCCTAAATAAGACTCTCCGTATGTGCTTTTACTAATTTATGACTTGCGGGGATGGTTGGTTCGGGATTTGGAAGTGTTCGGGTTGAAATTGGAGCACTTGGTTCCTTAGTTGGCTTTAAAAAAGGGAAGTTTGACTTTGGTCAATATTTTTAGAAAACGACCTCGGAATCGGGATTTGACGGTTCCAATAGGTTTGTATGATGATTTTGGACTTGGGCGTATGTTCGAATCGGAATTTTGGGCAACCCTGGAGCGTTTTGGCGGTTAATAGTGAAAATTAACTATTTAAAGGTTTAAGGTTCTTTAAATTTGGTTTGAAGTAAGTTTTTATGTAATTGAAGTCCATTTGGAATTTCGAGCCTAAGAATAGCTCTGTATGGTGATTTAAAACTTGCATGCAAAATTTGGTGTCATTCCGAGTAGTTTAAGTACGTTTCGGCGCGTTCGGAGTAAGTTTGAAGAATTTGAAAATTCTAAGTTGAATCAATTTGGTTTGAGGTGTGATTCTTAGTTTTGATGTTGTTTTACATGTTCCAAGGGTTCGGGCGAGTACGTTTTATGATTTCAAACTTGTTGGTATGTTTCGGCGGGGCCCCGGGGCATCGGGTGTTAACGGGATGAGGCTCGGACCAAGGTTGGATTTTTGAAGAGCAGCTGTTGCACCAGGCTTCTGCTGCAATCGCACCTGCACATAGGCAGCCGCAGGTGCGAGTTCGCAGAAGCGAGTCCCAAGCCGCAGAAGTGAAGACAGGGGAGGCTGCCACTCGTCGTAGAAGCCGAATTTTGGGCACACCTGGGAGCGCGCAGAAACGGAAGTGGGCGCAGATGCAAAGGCCCAAGTCGCAGAAGCGGACTCGCGGAAGCGGTCTTGAGGCCGAAGATGCGAAGCTTGGCCAGGCGAGGGAAACTCGCACCTGCGAGGCTTTTTCTGTAGGTGCGGAGCCGCAGGTGTGGCTAGCCCTCCGCAGGTGCAAAAATGCTGCTGGGAAAAATGGTTTAAAGGGAACGAGGCTCGGTCATTTTTAGCCCATATTTTCTCCATTTTTAGACGATTTTGGAGCATTTTGAGAGGGGATTTCAACTAGCAACTTGAAGGTAAGTTAATTCTACATACTTTGAGTTAAATGCATAGATTATGGGTAGATTATAGGAAAAAGACCCGGTCGGTCGTTTTGAGATTTAGAGCCCTGAACCCCTATTAACTGCTTTCCCCAAATCTATTTCTGCTATTGTGACTTGCCGGGATGATTCATTTTGAGTTTCAGAGTATTTTGAGACACTTAGTCTCTAAATGAGAGCTTAAGCCTTAGGATTTGGACTGTAGTCGGAACTATGTGAAGACGACTCCGGAATGGAATTCCGTTGGTTCCGTTATCTCCGTTAGGTGATTTTGGATTTAGGAGCGTGTCCGGATTGTGTTTTGGAGGTTCGTAGCTCATTTAGGCTTGAAATAGCGAAAGTCGAATTTTTGGAGTTTTGGGCCGGTAGTGGAAATTTTGATATCGGGGTCATTTTCCGATTCTGGAAGTTGGAGTAGGTCCGTAATGTTGAATATGACTTGTGCGCAAAATTTGAGGTCAATCGAACGTGATTTGATAGGTTTCGGCATCGGTTGTAGAATTTTGAAGTTTGAATTGGAGGGTGATTCGTGATTTTAGCATTCTTTGATGTGATTTGAGAGCTCGACTAAGTTCGTATGGTGTTTTATGATTGGTTGGTTTGTTTGGTCGAGGTGCCGGGGGCTCGAGTGTGTTTCGGATGCTCAACGAGTCATCTTTGGACTTAGAGAAGTGGCAGGTTTCTGGTGTTTTGTTGCAGAAAAATCCTTCATCGCATTCGCGAGAGGTGCCTCGTGATCGCGTAGAGTATCTGGGAAAGGCAGTGATGTTGTTCCCTTGTTCACAAAGGTGTGGGACCTTAAGCCTACACGTTCGTGATATGATCCTCGCGTTCGCGTAGAGGAACGGGGCAGAGGAAGCTTCGGGCATTAAGCCTACGCGTTCGCAAAGAGGTTCCTGCGTTCGCGAAGGGTCCGTCAGTGGAAGGTACGAGTTCGCGAGAGTCCCCTCGCATTCGCAAAGGAGGAATTCTGGGCCAGTGGAATATTGTTCATCACATTCGCGATCGTGATGTCGCGTTCGCGAAGAAGAACACATCTGGGCAGAATTTAAGGTTCAAAAACGAGGGTTGAGTTCATAACACAAAAATTTGGTTGAGAGCTCGGTAGAAGGCGAATTTGGGAGAGATTTGCGGAGTAAGTTTTTGGGTAATGATTCCTAACTCCTTTATGGTTATATTCCACTAATCTATGGTTGATTTCATCATTTAATTTCGGATTTGGGGTGAAACATTGAGAAACATTCTTAGGCCGAAATTTGGGATTTTGATCGAGATTTTGGTATCGGATTTGAGCAATTTTGGTAAGAGTAAACTCGTGAGTGAATGTGTGTTCGTATTTTGCGACTTTTACCCGATTCCGAGACATGGGCCCGAGGTGACGTTTTGGGCGTTTTTCCTAATTTCACGCTTTAGCTTCGAATTAATTAGCTAAATTAGTTACTCGTAGTTATATTTACATTATGAAATTTATTTGAATAGATTCGGGCCATTTGGAGTCGGATACTTATGGCAAGAACGTGTTATCGAGGTGATTTGAGCGGTTCGAGGTAAGTGGCTTGCCTAACCTTATGTTGGGGACATTCCCCTTACGATGTCTTGATATTATTTGGTGTGTGGGCGCCGTGTACGTGAGGTGACGAGTACGTACACGGGCTGTTATTGCAAAAATCTTGTTTATCCTTTTTTTAAAATCATAAATTGCTTCTCTTATGAAATTGCACTAATATGCTTAATTGTTTAGTTTAGACTAGAAAAGCATGTTTACGTGTTTTAACTGTCTGTTTGACATTCTGTGCGCTATGCTTAGTTAAATCCCTATTTCCCTTATCTGTGTTCAGTATAAATTGTATAACTCGATGCCATACCTGCCATTTCATCTTGCGTTGCATATTTAAATTGGGACAACGGACGTATTCTGGGAGATCCCCCCTGTCTTGCATATTTACTTTGGGACTACAGACGTATTCTGGGAGATCTCCCTGCACTGCATATTTACTTTAGGACTACGGACATATTCTGGGAGATCCCCCCTGCCTTGCATATTTACTTTGGGACAACGGACGTATTCTGGGAGATCCCTCAGCAGTGCATATTTATTTTGGGACTACGGACGTATTCCGGGAGATCTCCCAGCACTGCATATTTACTTTGGGACTACGGACGTATTCCGAGAGATCCCCATGTACTGTATATTCATTCGGAACTACGGGACGGTATCCGAGAGATTTTCCCACTGCGTTTACCTTGTTTTGAGCCGAGGGCTCCCTTAACTGTTAAATTTTCGAGAATTTCTTTAACTATGTTTCCGTAAATTTTACTTATATCTTTTACTGTTTAATTTATTATTTTTACTCCGGTAGGGACTTGACCTGACCTCGTCACTACTCGACCGAGGTTAGGCTTGGCACTTACTGGGTACTATTATGGTGTACTCATGCCCTTCCCTGCACATGTTTTTGTGTGCAGATCCAGGTGCGAGCTATCAGCCTCGGGGTTAGTACGTGCTACTGATTTTAGGAGACTTCAAGGTACTACTGCTTGCGTCCGCAGATCTTCGGAGTCCTTTTCTACTCCTTCGCCTAGAGACTTTCTTTATTATCTTCAGACTTTCGTATAGAGCTACATAGATTATAGCAGCTTGTGACTTAGTGATATTCCGGGTCCTGGGAAATTATTTTATATATGCCGAGTGGTACTACTCTTGGCTATTTATAATAAGTTGTTTATCTTGAAAATGTAGTGTTTCTTTATATTTTTCGCAATATTAGGCTTACCTAGTCATAAAGACTAGGTGCCATCACGACACCTTACGGAGGGATAATTTGGGTCGTGACAAGTTGGTATCAGAGCACTATGTTCATAGGAGTCGCGAGTCACAAGCCGGTTTATTAGAGTCTCGTGGATCGGTGCAGAGACGTCCGTACTTATCTTCGGGAGGCTATGTAACTGTTAAGAACAATCATATTTCTTTGATTTCCTTGTCGTGCGAGTTATTGACATCAAAAAAATTCTAAGATTCTATTCTATTCTTTCTCACAGATGGTGAGGAACCGTACCGAGAGGACCGAAGATCAGGCACCCGAGCCCCCTGTCAGAGCCGCCAGAGGCCGTGGTCGGGGTAGAGGACGACCACGCGGTGCAGCCTGAGCATCTACGAGAGTTGCATCAGAGGAGCCCCAGCAGCTCCAGCTGGAGGGCCAGCACCGGAGATCCCTATTGCTACTCCAGCCCTCCAGGTGACTTTAGCTCAGTTCTTGAGCATGTTCAGTACTATGGCTCAGGCTGGACTATTTTCGATAGCTCCCGCTACATCTCAGGCCGGGGGAGGGCACAGACTCCCGCACCCTGCACTCTTGAGCAGAGGGTCCAGGTTGATCAGGCCCTAGAGTATATTCCTATGCCCCCAGTGGCTTCGGTTCAACATGAGATCAGGGTAGCTGCTTCTGAGGCGGAGCAGCTCAAACTTGAGAGGTACAAGAAGTACCACCCACCTACTTTTAGCGGACTAGCATCAGATGATGCTCTGGGTTTTCTTGAGGAGTGTCATCGTATTCTCCGCACTATGGGCATTGTGGAGATGAGTGGGTTTCTTTCACCGCTTTCCAGCTGAGGGGAGCAGCATATCAGTGGTGGCGTGCCTATGAGCTGAGTAGTCCGGAGGAGGCAGCCTCACTCACTTGGACTCAGTTTTCAGAGATGTTCTTGCGTAAGTATGTTCCTCAGAGCCTCAGGGATGCTTGGCGCGCAGAGTTTGAGCAGTTACGTCAGGGTGCTATGACTGTGTCGGAGTATGCAGTCCATTTCAGTGAGTTAGCTCGCCATGCACCGACTTTGGTTGCTACAGTCAGAAAGAGGGTTCGTTGCTTCATTGAGGGACTCCACCCCAGTATACGGACCAATATGACCAGGGAGTTGGAGATGGACATCACTTATCAGCAGGTAGTGAGCATTGCCAGGAGAGTGGAGGGCATGTTTGCCCGGGACAGAGAGGAGAGAGAGCCCAAGAGGTCTCGAGAGACTGGTCATTATTCAGGAGCTCGTGCACCAGCAACACACTATGGTAGGGGTTTTGTGAGTCGCCCTATTCATTTAACTCTTCCAGCAGCCAGCGGTGTTCCAGCTCCTCCTAGACCTCACGAGCCCTATTATGCACCGCCAGTATCCAGTATGCCTCCTACTCGAGGTGCTATTACCGGCCAGTCTAGCAGGTCAGGTCCGAGTCAGTCTCAGCTGCCACATCCTCTGAGAGGTTGTTTTGAGTGTGGTGATACTCGTCACCTAGTTAAAGATTTCCCTAGATCAAGGAGGGGTGTACCTCCATAGACTTATCATCCTCCACGTGCTCCACCGGGTCCTCCAGCCATTCTTCCAGCACCAGCTGTCACTCTACCTCCTCAGCCAGCACGAGGTGGAGGTCGGGGAGGTCGAGGTTGCCCTAGAGGGGGAGGCCAGGCCAGGTACTATGCCCTTCCAGCCCGTTCAGAGACCGTTGCTTCAGATTCAGTCATCACAGGTATCGTCCTTGTCTGTCATAGGGATGCATCAGTATTATTTGACCCAGGCTCTACGTATTCATATGTATCTTCTTATTTTGCTCCACATTTGGGATATCTTGGGATTCTTTGAGTTCCCCTGTTTATGTATCTACTCATGTGGGAGATTCTCTCGTTGTGGACCGCGTACATCGGTCGTGTTTGATTGCTCTTAGTGGTTTTGAAACCAGAGCCGATTTGTTATTACTCAGTATGGTAGATTTTGATGTTATCTTTGGCATGGACTGGTTGTCGCCTCATTATGCTATTCTTGATTGTCACGCTAAGACCGTGACGCTGGCTATGCCAGGCTTGCCGAGATTAGAGTGGAGAGGTACCTTAGAGTATACTCCCCGTAGGGTTATTTCTTTTCTTAAGGTTCAGCGAATGGTTGAGAAAGGGTGTGATGCGTATTTGGCCTCTGTGAGAGATGTCAGTATTGATACCCCTACAGTTGAGTCAGTTCCAGTAGTGAGGGACTTTCCAGATGTGTTTCCAGCTGATCTTTCGGGCATGCCGCCCGATAGAGATATTGATTTCGGCATTGATTTATTGCTGGGCACTCAGCCCATATCTATTCCTCCTTACCGTATGGCTCCTCCTGAGTTGAAAGAGTTGAAGGAGCAGTTGCAGGAGTTGCTTGATAAGGGTTTCATCAGGCCTAGTGTATCACTTTGGGGTGCTCTGATCTTATTTATGAAGAAAAAGGATGGTTCTATGCGTATGTGTATTGATTATCGGCAGCTGAACAAGGTTACAATGAAGAACAAGTATCATTTGCCTCGCATTGGTGAATTATTTGATCAGTTACAGGGTGCCAGGGTGTTTTCCAAGATTGACTTGCGTTTTGGCTATCATCAGTTGAAGATTCGGGAGCAGGATATCCCAAAGACTGCTTTCAGGACCAGATATGGTCACTATGATTTTCTTGTCATGTCATTTGGGCTGACCAATGCCCCAACAGCCTTTATGCATTTGATGCACAATGTATTCCGGCCTTATCTTGATTCCTTCATCATTGTGTTTATTGATGACATCCTGGTATATACCCGGTCTCAGGAAGATCATGAGCAGCACCTGAGGACTGTGCTTCAGACTTTGAGGGAGAAGAGGTTGTATGCAAAATTTTCTAAGTGTGAATTCTGGCTTGATTCAATGGCATTCTTGGGCCACATACTGTCTTGTGATGGGATCAAGGTAGATCCGAAGAAGGTGGAGGCATTGCAGAGTTGGCCTAGACCGTCATCAGCTATGGAGATCTGCAGTTTCCTTGGTTTGGTGGGGTATTACCGTCGCTTTGTGGAGGGATTTTCATCCATTGCAGCACCTATGACCAGGCTGACCCAGAAGGGTGCTCCGTTCAGGTAGACCGAGGAGTGTGAGCAGAGCTTTCAGAAGCTCAAGATAGCTTTGACTACAGCCCCAGTATTAGTATTGCCTATAGCTTTGACTACAGCCCCAGTATTAGTATTGCCTACAGGTTCAGGGTCCTACACTGTCTATTATGATGCCTCAAGGATTGGCCTTGGAGCGGTATTGATGCAAGACGGTAGGGTGATTGCCTACGCGTCTAGACAGTTGAAGGTGCATGAGAAGAATTATCCACTTCATGAACTCGAGTTAGCAGCTATTGTTCACGCCTTGAAGATCTGGCGTCATTATTTGTACGGTGTTCCCTGTGAGATTTACACTGACCACCGGAGTTTGCAGTACTTGTCCAGGCAGAAGGACCTTAATTTGCGTCAGCGGAGGTGGTTGGAGCTACTTAAAGACTATGATATCACTATATTATACCACCCGGGGAAGGCCAACGTAGTGGCCGACGCCTTGAGTCACCGGGCAGAGAGTTTGGGGAGTTTTGCATATCTTCCGGCAGCTGAGAGGCCCTTAGCCTTGGATGTTCAGGACTTAACCAACCAGTTCGTGAGATTGGATATTTCAGAGCCTAGCCGGGTATATAGCTTGTGTGGTTACTCAGTCTTCTCTTTATGACCGTATCAGGGAGCGCCAGTATGATAATCCTCATCTTCTAGTTCTTCAGGATAGGGTTCGGCGAGGTGATGCCCAAGATGTGACTATTAGTGATGACGGTGTGATGAGGATGCAGGGCCGGATCTGTGTGCCCAATGTAGATGGGCTTCGGGAGTTGATTCTCGAGGAGACCCACAACTTTCGGTACTCCATTCATCCCGGTGCCGCGAAGATGTACCAGGATTTGAGACAGCACTACTTATGGAGGAGGATGAAGAAGGATATAGTTGGGTTTGTGGCCAAGTGTCTCAACTATCAGCATGTCAAATATGAGCACCAGAGGCCCGATGGATTACTTCAGAGGTTAGAAATCCCAGAGTGGAAGTGGGAGCGGATCACCATGGACTTTGTAGTTAGACTTCCACGGACTTTGAGAAGGTTCGATGCTATCTGGGTTATCGTGGATCGACTGACCAAGTCAACTCATTTTATTCCAGTGTTGACCACTTATTCTTCTGAGAGGTTGGCTGAGATTTATATCAGAGAGATTGTCTGCCTTCATGGTATTCCAGTAGCCATCATTTCAGACAGAGGTACACAGTTCACATCACGATTTTGGAGAGCCGTACAGCAGGAGTTGGGTATTAGGGTGGAGTTGAGCACAGCCTTTCACCCTTAGACGGATGGGCAGTCCGAGTGCACGATTCAGATTCTTGAGGATATGCTTCGTGCCTGTGTGATGGAGTTCGGAGGGTCATGATACTAATACTTGCCACTTGCAGAGTTCGCTTACAACAACAGTTACTAGTCCAGCATTCAGATGGCACTGAATGAGGCTTTGTATGGTAGGCGGTGCCGGTCCCCAGTGGGATGGTTTGATCCAGGCGAGGCCCGATTGTTGGGTACAGATTTGGTCCAGGATGCCCTGGATAAGGTGAAGGTAATTCAGGAGAGACTTCGCACAGCCCAGTCCAGGCAGAAGAGTTATACAGACCGTAAGGTTCGTGATTTGGCATTTATGGTTAGTGAGCGGGTCTTTCTTCGGGTATCACCTATGAAGGGTGTCATGAGGTTCGGGAAGAAGGTCAAGCTGAGCCCGAGGTTCATTGGTCCTTTTGAGATATTGTGGCGAGTTGGGGAGGTTGCTTATGAGCTTGCCTTGCCTCCCATCCTAGCAGGAGTTCACCCGGTATTCCACGTGTCTATGCTCGGGAAGTATCACGGTGATCCGACCCATGTATTGAATTTCAGCTCAGTCCAGTTGGACAAAGATCTATCTTATGTTTAGGAGCCAGTAGCCATTTTGGACAGGCAGGTCAAATAGCTCAGGTTAAAGAATATTGCTTCAGTAAAGGTCCAGTGGAGGTATCAGCCGGTCGAGGAGGCGACTTGGGAGACCGAGAAGGATCTGCGCAGCCAGTACCCTCATCTTTTCACAGTTTCAGGTACGTCTTTATACTCGTTCGAGGACGAACAATTATTTTAAGAGGGGGAGGATGTAACGACACGGCTGGTCATTTTGAGATTTAGAGCCCCGAACCCTTGTTAACTTCTTTCCCCAAATCTATTTCTGCTATTGTGACTTGTCGGGATGATTGGTTTTGAGTTTTAGAGTGTTTTGGGACACTTAGTCCCTAAATGAGAGGTTAAGCCTTAGGATTTGGACTGTAATTGGAACTATGTGAAGACGACTCCGAAATGGAATTCCGTCAGTTCCGTTAGCTCCGTTAGGTGATTTTTGGTTTAGGAGCGTGTTCGGATTGTGTTTTGGAGGTTCGTAGCTCATTTTGGCTTGAAATGGCGAAAGTCGAATTTTTGGAGTTTTGGGCCGGTAGTGGAATTTTTGATACCGGGGTCGTTTTCCGATTGCGGAAGTTGGATTAGGTCCGTAATGTTGAATATGACTTGTGCGCAAAATTTGAGGTCAATCAGACGTGATTTGATAGGTTTTGGCATCGGTTGTAGAATTTTGAAGTTTGAATTGGAGGGTGATTCGTGATTTTAGCATTGTTTGATGTGATTTGAGAGCTCGACTAAGTTCGTATAGTGTTTTAGGATTGGTTGGTATGTTTGGTCGAGGTCCCGGGGGCTCAGGTGTGTTTCGGATGCTCAACGAGTCATCTTTGGACTTAGAGAAGGCAGATTTTTGGTGTTTTATTGTAGAAAAATCCTTTATTGCGTCCGCGAGAGGTGCCTCGCGATCGCGTAAAGAATCTAGAAAAGGCAGCGAAGTTGTTCTTCGTGTTCGCGATATTGTTCTCGCGTTTGCGAAGGTGTGGGACCTTAAGCCTACGCATTCACTATATGGTCCTCGCGTTCGCGTAGAGGAACAACGCAGAGGAAGCTTCGGGCATTAAGCCTACGCGTTCGCGAAGAGGTTCCCGCATTCGCGAAGGGTCCATCAGTGGAATGTACGCGTTCATCAGAGTCCCCTCACATTCCCGAAGGAGGAATTTTGGGCCAGTGGAAGATTGTTCATCGCGTTCGCGATCGTGATGTCGCGTTCGCGAAGAAGAACGCACCTGGGCAGAATTTAAGGTTCAAAAAGGAAGGTTGAGTTCATAACACAAAAATTTGGTTGAGAGCTCGGTAGAAGGCGAAATTTGGAGAGATTTTCGGAGGAAGTTTTTGGATAATGATTCCTAACTCCTTTATGGTTATATTTCACTAATCTATGGTTGATTGCATCATTTAATTTCGGATTTGGGGTGAAAAATTGAGAAAACTTCTTAGGCCGAATTTTGGGATTTTGATCGAGATTTTGGTATCGGATTTGAGCAATTTTGGTACGAGTAAACTCGTGAGTGAATGGGTGTTCGTATTTTGTAAATTTTACCTGATTTCGAGACGTGGGCCCGGGGTGACCTTTTTTAATTTATTTGAATAGATTCGGGCCATTTGGAGTCGGATACTCGTGGCAAGAACGTGTTAGCGAGGTGATTTGAGCGATTCGAGGTAAGTGGCTTGCCTAACCTTGTGTTGGGGACTTTTCCCTTAGGATGTCTTGATATGATTTGGTGTGTGGGCGTCGTGTACGTGAGGTGACGAGTACGTACACTGGCTGTTATTGCAAAAATCCTGTTTATCCTTTTTTTTTAAAAACATAAATTGCTTCTCTTTTGAAATTGCACTAATATGCTTAATTGTTTAGTTTGGACTAAAAAAGTATGCTTACGTGTTTTAACTGCCTATTTGATATTCTGTGCGACATGCTTAGTTAAATCCCTATTTTCCTTATCTGTGTTCAGTATAAACTGTATAACTCGATGCCATACCTACCATTTCATCTTGCGTTGCATATTTAAATTCGGACTAGACACGTATTCCGGGAGATTCCCCCTGTCTTGCATATTTACTTTGGGACTACAGACGTATTCCGGGAGATCCCCCATCACTGCATATTTACTTTGGGACTACGGACATATTCCGGGAGATATCTCCAGCACTGCATATTTATTTTGGGACTACGGACGTATTCTGGGATATCCCCCAACACTGCAAATTTACTTTGGGACTACGAATGTATTCCAGGAGATCCCCATGTACTGCATATTCATTCGGAACTATGGGACGGTATTCCGGGAGATTTTTTCACTATGTTTACCTTGTTTTGAGCCGAGGGCACCCTTAACTGTTAAATTTTCGAGAATTTCTTTAACTATGTTACCGTAAGTTTCACTTATATCTTTTACTGTTTAATTTATTATTTTTACTCCGGTAGGGCCTTGACCTGACCTCGTCACTACTCGACTGAGGTTAGGATTGGCACTTACTGGGTACCATTATGGTGTACTCATGCCCTTCCCTGCACATATTTTCGTGTGCAAATCCAGGTGCGAGCCATCAGCCTCGGGGTTAGTACGTGCTGCTGATTTTAGGAGACTTCAAGGTACTACTGCTTGCGTCCGTAGATCTTCGGAGTCCCCTTCTACTCCCTCGCCTAGAGACTTTCTTTATTATCTTCAGACTTTTGTATAGAGCTACATAGATTATAGCAACTTGTGACTTAGTGATATTCCGGGTCTTGGAAAATTATTTTGTATATGCCGAGTGGTACTACTCTTGGCTATTTATAATATGTTGTTTATCTTTAAAATGTTGTATTTCTTTATATTTTTCGCAATATTAGGCTTACCTAGTCGTAAAGACTAGGTGCCATCACGACACCTTACAGAGGGATAATTTGGGTCGTGACATTATAACCTGTAAATCTTGAAAATCAAGGGTTTAGATGAAAAACTTAGGTTTTGACAAAAATGAGATTTTAACCACGAAAATGGTTATGGAAATTGTATATTTGAGTTCTTGGGAATATGGGTAACGTTTTTCTCTGAAAATTTACGGAATCCGGGCACGTGGGTCCGGGGTGAATTTTAGAAATTTACCATTTTTGGATAGAGTAATTTATTTAATAGTCTAATTTTGAATTTTCGAACATGAATTAATTATTTTATATAACATTTGGATAGTTTCGAATTTTTTGGCACCGAATTGGGATTTTTACGCGACGTGATCGGGAAGTGGGATTTGAGACAGGGTAAGTCTCTTGTCTAATCTTGTAAGAGGGAATTTACCCCATAGGTGATTTAAATTAATAATTATTGCTAATTGTGGGGGCTACGTACGCACGAGGTGACGAGAGTCTTTGCGTAGCTACTAATATTGCTATGTCCGGGTAGTTTATGACTCAAATCATGAATTTTTTGTGATAATTATATCCTTTATTTAATTAAAGTATTAGAATTGTACTGTAAATTGTTAGAGAAAATAGTAAGAGACTGAAATTTCACATATTTGAATTCTTGCGCAAAATATTTATCTGTTAATGAAAATTGTACATCCTTATGTGTTAATCTTATAATATCTTCTCATTCCGGAGGTTTATAAGAAAATGATCTCCTTTCTCGTGGAGCCGGCCGAACGCCTCGGCAGTATAGATGCATCTATGGATCGTGTCGCACGTCCCTCGGTAGTGTACACAACACTCTGGATCGGGTCGTACGACCACGACGGAAATCGTACCTAATAATAATAATTACACGATATCTTGATATTTTATTGCAGCTTGTGAAGTTAATTGATAAATTAAAAATTATTGGAATTGAATGAGTTAATTATTTTTGCTGGTTAAAGAAAAATTATTGTTATTACTATAAATCATGTTTATTTCAATATTTCTATTTTTAATATTATTGACCCTTAGTGTGTGTTAAAGTCGACCTTTCGTCACTACGTTTTCGAGATTAGGCTTGATACTTACTGGGTATATGTTATTTACGTACTCATGCTACACTTGCTGCACATTTTTGTGCAGGTACAGATATGTCTAGCGGTCTTGTGGGCGTAGAGGTGTAGTTAAAATGCGGGGACTTAGGTGAGTTGCATTTTATATTACGATCCGCATCTAACAGAGTCTCCTTCAGAGTTATTTATATTTTTCCTGTCTAATTTGTATTTCGGACAGATGTTGTATTTTATTTTACTCCTTAGTTAATGCTCATGCACTTGTGACACCGGATTTTGGGAGTGGTTATGGGTTGTTTAGTAATTTAGTTGTTAAAATATTTATCACTTACTCTATGAGTTCTACCTTTACTATTTAATTGAAGAAAATTTCGATTTAAAATACTAAAATGAGTTATTAAATTAATTAGTCAAGGTTGGCTTGCCTGACAGCGGTGTTAGACGTCATAACGACCTTTAATGGATTTTGGATTGTGACAAATATCAATAATGATTTTGGCCTAAATTGTATCACTTAACCACCAGAAACCTCAGTTATCATACAAATGAACCTTATATCTTTATGAGTTACTATAGATAATGGAAGCAATAATTTTTTGGATAATATAGCACCGAACCTTAGTAGTTTTATTTTGAAAAGTATCATGTCCCAAAGCAGCAAATATCTGAGGTTTTTCTTCAATGTTACATAATCACAATCATCCAGACTCATCTTATCTATATTTAACATACATATCCAAATCTCACAAAGTTAGTGGAGTAAATCTCACAAAGATAAAAGCTCACTACAATCTTTACAGTGAATCAATCACAGATCTTTTGGAGCAATTATAAAGTATTTATTCTAATTCAATCCAAAGAAAGCGAAGACAACATAGAATGGACATTCCAAATAGATCTGAAAAAGACTAACATGTGACTTATTAAGAAATCCTCAATATGAAATAACAGCTACAACAACTTAAAAACATTTGTAGGACTTGTTGAGACAAAGCTCAATTTTAATCACTGATTTGTCCCTCTTCTTGCTGAGTGAGAGTTCTTTTTAGTAGCAAAATAGAAGATCTGGCATTGCACGTGGAAGCACACCTAAAATTGCATTCGTAAAAGTGAAGCAGCAAAAATGATACTTCAATTAAAGATCCTAGTCTTTATTGAATTACTCACACGAAATGATTATTGATTGATCAATCATCACTACCTCAATTCCAAATTAGTCTAGTATACTATATATATGTATCATCTATGTTCACTTCGTCCTATTTAGAAGCACGTGTATACACATTTGTAGTGGCAGACCTGATTTATCATAATGGATTCGTTACTCTCGACTCTGACCTTTTATATATAGGAAAAGTTCTTTTGAATATAGTAATAGAACCAGACACACAAGTTGTGAATACAGAATCAGTAAATACCCTGGCTCTTTCCTTTTCAAAACATAAATTAGTGATTAATATTTTCTAATTTCTTTAAAAAAATATTAAGTGTTAAGATCTTCATGGGTACCTGTTCTCCCAATATAAAGACCTTAGGAGTGCAGAAATTTTCATCAAGAGTAGAACCTAGAACATCACTCAGTATCACTTGTATAGAGTGTTTACCCGAAAAATTGGATAGAGTTAAATTTGTGTATGGTTCTAAGAATATGTGATATAATTCGATACAAATCGTATAGAGAAATAGAAATACGTGTATTCTTGACTATGAGAATGAAAATAGTGAGAAGAAGAACGAATAAGATAAAGAAAAATAAACACAAGGGGGATATCTTTCAATATGAGAAGAAATCTTTTGTTACAATGTGTCTCTGCTTACCATCCATCCCCCACTTTATAGTAGAGGGATCATACTTTATATACAACAATAAAAAATACGTAGTGCAGAGCCCATGATGTATTGTCTTTTTCCTACTTCCCGGCAGAATTTTCTCCCTTAGTGCTGCTATAACGGCCTTGTCTGTGAGCTTCGATACTGACTCGAACTCGATATCGAGTCAAGCCATTGGCCTTGACTCGAGCTCGATCCTGACTCAGAGTCTTGATATTCGGGGTGGGTGATGGTCGGTCTGTGCATCTCCGACAACCTTTTGCCTCGTGGTTCGATTTGTTCATGGGCCCGATAATGATACCGAACTGACCCTTGATCGTACCTGGAGCTCGAATCCTGAAGTCCCTTTCTTCGGACCTCGACCTGACCTTACGTAGATACCTTTCGATCGAAGTATTGCCGTGTCAATCAATCCGTACGACTGACTTAATCGGTTCTGACCGTACACCAATAGTCCCCTCATTTCTTGAAAAAGGATGTGGCGAGAAACGATATGATTTCCCAATAGCTCGATCAGATATATACTGACGTTTACATCGATCCCGACCATGACGTATGTGATAGATATCCCATCAGTTCGGTTTTACCAAGGCATTTAATGTGTCAGACAGTGGTTGGCCACCTCTGATATTGAACAGTCATTGCTTCAACCTATAAATAGTCTTTCCTTCCATCATTCATACTTTATGTCTTCAATCTTCCAATTTTCTTAAGTTCTTTTTCGTCTCTTCTGAGTTTTCTGCCTGTAAATCTGTGAGTTTTACTGCAAACTCTTTCTTAAAACACCAAATACTTTCGTTCTTTGTTCACGAAATTTTAAATGGCAAAAATGTCTAAAACTATTCCGCAAAAAGAGACCGCTTCTTCATCTCGACCTGTTGGTGGCGAGGATGTGGAAGAGCCCTGCCCTGAGGAATTCGTTCCGGTAGGGTGTTCGATTGTAGGAAATTTTAAAATTGAAAAGCCTTCTCCGATACCTGGTCGGTGTGAGCCGATGTCGGGGTATCAATGTTCAATTACCGAAAAAGTTCTCGATAAAGTCATACAAGAATGCAACTGGGATAATAAACTCGTAGTAATCCCATCGCTTGATGAATCAATTACTACCCACGTCGAAGGGTTCTTAAGTGTTTACACTTATCCTTTCACGTTGGAAACTTTAGACCCTATCATCGTTGCCTTTTGTAAGAGGTACGATGTGACCCTCGGCCAAATTCACCCTTCCTTTTGGAGGATAGTGATTCTTCTTCGATTTTTCTCGAGCAAAGTCGAGGGGCGTATCTTCACCCTCGATCATCTTATGCGCCTTTACAGTCCCCAACTTTATCGAGGAGGGTTGATCAAGCTTGCTCGCCGAGCAACCAAAGTGCCATTCTAAAGCATAGACGAGACCCGGGATCGGGGTTGGATGGGCCGTTTTGTTCGAATCAAAACCTCGGACCTGATCCCTGCCGATGACTTGCCATTTCCCGAGAAATGTAATATGAGCCGTGAGTGAACGTTTCTCTTTGACCGTTTTGATTTTGTGATTGCCTTTTATTTTGTTGATCCATTTTTCTTTCCTTATAGCCGTAGCTCGAATGCCGGAACCGATCCCTGATCTTAGACAATAGGTCGAAAGTCTGGTGTTGCAGAGACCGTACTCCGAGCGTGCTTGGGTCGAATTATAAAAGTGTCGATGGGAGGCCCGCAGTCATGGTAAATATTTTTGTCAATTTGTCTCTTCATCGGTTTGTATGGTAAATCTCCCTCTTCCCTTTTATAGGACTCGGGAAAAATGTAGTCATGAGGCCCCCATCTGGTGGCGAAGAAGTTCCTGTCCTGAAGCAGGTAAAAGAAAGGAAGAGAAAATATGTATCGGGCTCCCCGAGCTCGGAGAAGAAGAAACCGGCGAAGAGATCTCGAAAGCCGAAGGGGGGCTCTGGTGTTATGTCTTCAAAAGTGGCCCGCCATTTAAGGGACGAGCCCGAAGAAGGAGAGGAGAATTTAGCCTATGTACGGGATAATGTTGTGATTCAACAGTCCTCCAATTTGGTGGAAGCAAAACAGGGAACCTTGGCCATAATCCCAGAAAAAGAAGAAGATGAGATTATCCCTTCTCGAACTAAGATGATTGAAAGGGACACCGAGGGTGGATCTTCTCGGGCAGTAGAAGATATTTCAAGGGATGAGTTCGGGATAGTTGATATTGGCGGATCCCCTCAGATTTCGGATACCATGATTCGAGAGGCCGTCATGTTAGAGGATCGGTCCTATGAGGGTATTCAAGAGTCCGCCGATATCCATGGTTTTCTGGAGGGGCTCGAGTCAGGTGCCTCGGAGGAGGTTACCGGTTTTGGTGGAATGCCGTTACCCAAAAAAGCATCGTGGTCGGGTTCTACCGAACCTTCATCGATTCATAAATCGGTGGACCGATTTTCGGCCCCGAGCATCGATCCCGACCGAAGGCGGAAGATAGTGCTCTTTGTACCTGCGGATACCCGAATTTTTTCTTCCCCTGTGGAGATTGCCAGCTACCTACGGTCCTTGGTGACCGAAGAAGATCAATCAATGATGAATGCGGTGACTGATGCCCAACTTCGATCTGCGAAAGAAAATGTTTTGGGGCTGATCGAAAAGATGAAAGAGCTTCAGCATCGGTTGGATTTGGCCACTTCAGATAAAGCAGATTTGGCCAAAGAACTTGAAGTGGCCAGATCTGAGGTGATCGAAGCAAATAAAAGAGCTGATGCCAAAGTGGCTCAGTTCAGGATCGATGTCGAGGTTAACCAAGCCAAAGCTGAAAGCATGGTCGAACATGCAAAATGGCAAGCTCGGAGAGAGGCTCTCGAGGAGGTCAGAGCTCAGGGCTTTGATATTGGGGCCAAGATTGAAGTCGCCAGGGCGGAGGAGAACAAAGCTAGGAGGTTGGCCTTTCCTAAGGAGGACTCCGATGACTCAAGGGTGTCTGAAGATGAGGACGATGCCGAGAATACGGCCTCCGATGAAGATTGAGTCATTTAGGGCCTTAGGTCGTTTGCTGCGTTCTTTCGATACCGCTTTCGATTTTTGTATAAAGAACTTCCTTTTGGCAGAGTAGCCGCCTCTGTACAAAATATTTGTAAATATAAATCTTTCTTCCTTTTGAAGCAAAATAGCCTTTCAAACTAAATAGATAGTTTGAATTTTAATCTCTGTTGCCCTCGGGCCTTGTGGGTAGTCCCCTTTGCTTTATCGGGCTAGAACATCCTTCAGCTTAAATAGTCAAGTGTTCATTTGAATTCGAAGAAATGAGTAGTTTTGCTTGAAACAATGTAGCCCGTAGACGTAATGGTCGAGTGAGTGCTTGCTCGAACTCGAAATAAAAGTAGCCCATAGGCTTAGTAGCCGAGTGAATGATTCAAACTCGAAATAATACAGCCCATAGGCATAATGGTCGAGTGAGTGCTCGCTTGAACTCGAAATGAAAGTAGCCTGTAGGCTTAGTAGTCGAGTGAATTATTCGAACTCAATGTAATGTAGCCCGTAGGCGTAATGGTCAAAGTAGCCCGTTGGCTTAACGGTCGAGTGAGTGCTTGCTCGAACTCAAAATAAAAGTAGCCCGTAGGATTAATAGTCGAGTGAATGATTCGAACTCGATGCAATGTAGCCCGTAGGCGTAATAGTCAAGTGAGTGCTTGCTCGAACTCGAAATAAAAGTAGCCCGTAGGCTTAGTAGTCGAGTGAATGATTCGAACTCGAAATAATGTAGCCCGTAGGTGTAATGGTCAAAGTAGCTTGTAGGCTTAATGGTCGAGTGAGTGCTTGATCGAACGCGAAATAAAAGTAGCCCGTAGGCTTAGTAGTCGAGTGAATGATTCGAACTCGATGTAATGTAGCCCGTAGGCATAATGGTCAAAGTAGCCCGTAGGCTTAACGGTCGAGTGAGTGCTTACTCGAACTCGAAATAATAGTAGCCCGTAGGCTTAGTAGTTAAGTGAATGATTCAAACTCGATGCAATGTAGCCCGTAGGCGTAATAGTCGAGTGAGTGTTTGCTCGAACGCGAAATAAAAGTAGCCCGTAGGCTTAGTAGTCGAGTGAATGATTCGAACTCGAAATAATGTAGCCCGTAGGCGTAATGGTCAAAGTAGCCCGTAGGCTTAATGATCGAGTGAGTGCTTGATTGAACTCGAAATAAAAGTAGCCCGTAGGCTTAGCAGTCAAGTGAATGATTCGAACTCGATGCAATGTAGCCCGTAGGCATAATAGTCAAGTGAGTGCTTGCTCAAACTCAAAATAAAAGTAGCCCGTAGGCTTAGTAGTCGAGTGAATGATTCGAACTCAAAATAATGTAGCCCGTAGGCGTAATGGTCGAGTGAGCTCTTGCTCGAACTCGATCCTGTTTGCATAATAAATCTTGAGCATAGAATATCGGTAAAGAAGAGGGCTTTCTTTGCAAGTCATTATACATGTGTTCATGTTTTGCGTCAGGGCTCGGGCCAACTACATAAGCATGGTTCGTTT
This sequence comes from Nicotiana tomentosiformis, assembly GCF_000390325.3. Lineage (NCBI taxonomy): Eukaryota > Viridiplantae > Streptophyta > Magnoliopsida > Solanales > Solanaceae > Nicotiana > Nicotiana tomentosiformis. Next base: position 34,864,824 of record NC_090813.1, on the reverse strand, counting down.
TGACCATTTGGCTCTTACAACGTTTCCTGTTGAGACATTGTTTGTCATGAAATAACGAAGTAACTTTCTCTGCACCGAACTTGATAATCATTACAGATGCGTTCAATAATAAAGCCCCCCAGTATACGAGGTTGATTTTAAAGAGGCCTCGGATACTCAGTAGTAGTATCGTTTCCGCTATATGGCTGGTATCGATCTCTGGTCGACTTTTGCTTGGTAGTTCTTTTCGTAACGGACCTAGAAATCAACTGGTCATCTTCGACTCTTATTTTGGATTGATATCGATTGTGCATATCGGTCCAAGTAATAGCTGGGTACTCGATCAGATTTTGCTTCAGCCGCCGTGAATCCATCGAGCTCTGCTCGTTTAGACCTTGAGTGAAAGCTTGAACAGCCCAATCGTCTGTGACTAGTGGTAGATCCATTCGTTCCATTTGAAAATGAGATACGAACTCCCTTAGCATCTCGTTATCCTTTTGTATTACCTTGAACAGGTCCGCCTTTCTGGTTTCGACCGTTATGGCTCCGGCATGTGCTTTTATGAAGCAATCTGCAAGCATAGCAAAAGAATCAATAGAGTTAGATAGTAAATTATGATACCATACCATTGCCCCCTTTGACAAGGTTTCACCGAATATTTTCAATAATACAGATTCGATCTCATCATCTTCCAAATCATTGCCCTTGATGGCACACATGTAAGAAGTGACGTGCTCATTGGGGTCGGTCGTTCCGTTATATTTGGGTATTTCGGGCATACGAAATTATTTGGGGATTGGTTTTGGGGCTGCACTCGAGGGAAAAGGCTTTTGAATGAATTTTTTCGAATCTAGCCCTTTTATCATTGGTGGAGCTCCCGGGATCTGATCAATCCTGGAATTATATGTTTCTACTTTTTTATCGTTGGCATCGACTCGTTTTGTGAGTTCCTCGAGCAATTTAGTAATTTCGGGAGTAGTCCCTGATTCTTGCTCATTTGACTTCATTATGGCTGGTTCCGTTCTGTGGGTGATTTCTCGAAGCGGATTGGGCTCCTGCCTTCTTTGTACCTGAGTTTGGCTCTGCAACTGAGCTATCGCTATTTGCTGGGCTTGTAACATCTCGAAGATCATCCGTAAGCTTACTCCGATCTCCTTCACGTTATGGGTGTCTCGAGCTACGGATCGAGTTCCACCCTGAATGCTTTTTTCCGGTTCGGAATATTGTTTCGCCTCAAGAGCCACTTGTGAATTGACATCCAGCGGTACTTCGACTCGGATTTCAGGTACTTCAACTCAAGCTTCAGTGACATCGTTAAATGGCCTTCCGGCCCTGGGTATCAAGTTATTGGTTTCGTCTTGAAGGCCGGCTTCGTGGTCGATAGGTAAAGCCATCAATCGAGGGTTTGCTATTGCTGATTTGAAGTTGTGAACTTGTGTGTATTGCGAATTTGTATCAAACAACCACTGTTACCCTTAGCCCCACGGTGGGCGCCAAACTGTTTACCCGAAAAATTGGATAGAGTTAAATTTATATATGGTTCTAAGGATATGTGATATAATTCGATACAAATCGTATAGAGAAATAGAAATACATGTATTCTTGACTATGAGAATGAGAATAGTGAGAAGAAGAACGAATAAGATAAAGTGAAATAAACATAAGGGGATATCTTTCAATATGAGAAGAAAACTTTTGTTACAGTGTGTCTCTGCTTATCATCCATCCCCCACTTTATATTAGAGGGATCTTACTTTATATACAACAATAAAAAATACGTAGTGGAGAGCCCATGATGTATTGTCTTTTCCCTACTTCCCGCCAGGATTCTCTCCCTTAGTGCGGCTGTAACAGCCTTGTCTGTGAGCTTCGATACTGACTCGAACTCGATGTCGGGTCGAACCATTGGCTTTGACTCGAGCTCGATCCTGACTCAGATTCTTGATATTCGGGGTGGGTGTTGGTCGGTCTGTGCATCTCCGACAGCCTTTTGCCTCGTGGTTCGATTTGGTCATGGGCCCGATAATGATACCGAACTGACTCTTGATCGGACTTGGAGCTCGAATCCTGAAGCCCCTTTCTTCGGACCTCGACCTGACCTTACGTAGATACCTTTCGATTGAAGTATTGCCGTCTCGATTAGTCCGTACGACTGACTCAATCGGTTCTGACCGTACACATAGAGGTTATCAACACATAGTATGAACAAACCTAAACATTAAATGAGTAATTGAATTTTAAATTTAAGGGACAAATCACCTCTTTAGATTCAGGGTAAGCTATATACGTAAACGGTAAATACTTTGATTCACAGAACCACAAATCTTATTTATAATGTTATAAAGACATCAAAATTGATTTAAATAGTCAATCACAATTGAATTACTTATCACCAATGGGAAATGTCTCTACTGCTCATTCTTTGAACTTTAATTACATACACATATGCTTCCCTTTGCTGAGCAAAAGTCTTTTAATAAACATACGTTCATCACACGAATATGCAAACAAAATACCCATCAAAACGAAAAAATAGGAATGCTCCTATAAATAAAAAAAATTGTTTCACATTCTCTTTCCCTACAAAAAAAAAAGAGAACTTCTAGAATTCTCTTATGGCATCCATATAGTATAATTACTCTTCACCTTCCTCCCCCTGATTTTCTCAGCATTACTATTTCAGATAGACCCATTAAAATTAGAAAAATACAAAAATACACAAACAAAATCAAATTTTTTTATCTAGCTAGAACCAAGAAAGCAAGTCATTGCAACTTATTGCTCAGCTTGAAACACACACAACTTGAACAGTCGACAAAGCAACAAAGAACAGAACAAGCACACTAAAATTCTATTTCTAATCTTAGGCAATTTTCAAAATTAAAGGAGGAAAAAAATTAGCTTTCATTATCCAAAAAGAGAAAGCGAATCAATATTCGTCAAAACCATACACACTCACATTCACTTATATATCTATTACCAAATATGCATGGGCTTAGCTTTCATTATCCAAAAAGAGAAAGCGAATATGTATTCGTCAAAATCATATACACACACATTCACTTATATATCTATTACCAACTATGCATGGGCAAATGATTACATTCATATAGAAAATCCAGCACAAAATTAATCAAAAGAAAACTGATAAACACCAACTAAATTCTCACTACCAACAAATATGTGTCAATGAAAGGAAGAACAGAGAGAAAATTCACCAGAACGAAGGTCAAACAGCGGAAATAAATTTTGCTCAAAATGTTCATACCGAGGATGATTCTTGCAGTCTTATTATTCAATTTAGAGAAAAGGCAAAACAACCTACCAAGCACCAAAAAGAAAAAATATTCAACATTAGTGAACAATACCCAAGATTTTGTTGTTGACCAAAACAAAGCAAGAAAAATATCATTAACAAGTTATCTGTATACGGTCGAAATAGATTTCGGCCTTCGTATGATTGATCGAGTTCGAAACATAATCGATTGAAGTAAGACTTCGAGATGTGTTCCGAAAATGGTACAAACAAGCTTTGAGTCCGCGGGGCCGATCAATGTTGAGCTCGATATTATTATCAAGCTCGAATCCAAATCGAACTATGATGCAAAGTAAAGTTGCCGAGCTTATGATCCAGAGACCGACCAGCATTGACCCCGAATCAATTCAAGGTCCGAGTCAGAATCGAGCTCAAGCCATGATTGAGAGCTCGAGTCAAGACCGAAAAACTCGAGTCAATATCGAGCTCAAAGACAAGAGCTGTTTCAATCCTACTAGAGGAGAGAATCTTGTCAGGAATTGTGGGAAAGCTGATTCATCATGGGTCTCCCACTACGTATTTTTTTTTATATCTAAAGTAAGATCCTTCTACTATAAAGGGGATGGTTATCATTTCTGTAGAGACAAGTTTTTGCTAACATTGTAATTCAAGCACCATATTCTCCTATAGTGAAGAGTTGTTCTTTCAAACTTCTTAATTTGATTCCACTTGGTTAGTCATAAAATTCATCTTCTTTACAACCTTGTCTATTTTTGCATTTTTCGCAATCCATACTTGATATTTCTATTTATCCTTGCGATTTGTATTAAACTGCACCACGTATCCTTAGAACTGCGTGCAAATTCAACTCTATCCGTTTTTCGGGTAAACAGTTTGGTGCCCACCGTGGGGCTAAGGATAACAGTGGTTATTTGATACGAATCTGCAAAAACACACTGTTGTGTTTTGCACTTGTTTCCGAAAATATCTTGGATTTCGGATTAGCAACGACTAACTACCAGTCAAATGGCCATACCGATTGACAACGAAGCCGATCTTCAAGATGAGAACAATAACTTGACACCCAGTACCGAAAGACCACTTGTCAACGTCGTTAGAGCCCGAATCGGAACACCTTCAAGATGAGAACAATAACTTGACACCCAGTACCGAAAGACCACTTGTCAACGTCGTTAGAGCCCGAATCGGAACACTGATAGATATCAATTCGCATGTGGCCATTGAGACGAACCTACATTCTGAACCCGAAAATAGCATTCATGGTGGCACTCAGTCTGCAACTCGAGATACCCACAATGTCGAGGAAAACGACGTCAGCTTGTGTATGATTTTTGAAATGTTGCAAGCTCAACAGGAAGCAATAGCTTAGTTGCAGAGCCAAACCCAGCTACAAAGCAGCCCGGAGCCCAATCCACCTCGAGAAATCACCCACAGAATGGAGCCAGCCATAGTGAAGTCAAATGAGTAAGAATCGGGGACTACTCCCGAAATTGCTAAATTGCTCGAGGAACTCACAAAGCGAGTTGAAGCCAACGATAAAAAAGTAAAAACATATAACTCCATGGTCGATCAGATCCCGGGAACTCCACCAATGATAAAAGGGTTGGATCCAAAATAATTCGTGCAAAAACCTTTTCCCTCGAGCGCAGCCCCAAAACCAATCCCCAAAAAATTCTGTATGCCCAAAATTCCCAAATATAACGGAACGACTGATCCCAACGAGCACGTCACTTCTTACACATGTTCCATCAAGGCAATGATTTAGAAGATGATGAAATCGAATCTGTGTTGTTAAAAAAATTTGGAGAGACCCTCTTGAAGGGAGCAATAATTTGGTATCACAACCTACCACCAAATTCCATCGACTCGTTCGCCATGTTAGCAGATTCTTTTGTGAAAGCACATGTCGGCACCATAAAAGTCGCAAAAAGGAAATCAGACCTCTTCAAGGTAAGACAAAAGAATAACGAGATGCTGAGGGAGTTCGTATCTCGTTTTCAAATGGAACGAATGGATCTGCCACCAGTCACAGACGATTGGGCTGTTCAGGCTTTCACTCAAGGTTTGAACGAACAAAGTTCGACGGCTTCATGGCGGTTAAAGCATAACCTTCTAGAATACCCAGCCATCACGTGGGCCGACGTGCACAATTGATACCAATCAAAAATTAGGGTCGAAGAAGATCAATTTGGGTCTGAACCCGCTGTTAGAAGGGATATTAATCGAGAACAAGGTCCGATCGGGGATCGATACCGACAGTACAACAGAAACCGCAGAGTCAGTGAATTGAGACATAACCCCGGGAAAAATAACAAAAGAAGTGATCGAGGTCAAGGGTCTCGGGGGCTGATGAACAGAAGTAGATTCGATAGGCCTGTCGGATCTAAGGAAGCGCCTCGGTTATCTGAATATAACTTCAGCATTGATGCATCCGCCATCGTGTCGGCTATCGGATGCATCAAAGACAATAAGTGGCCTCGACCCATGCAGACCGATCCTTCCTAGAGAAATCCCAATCAAGTGTGCGAATATCATGGTACCCATGGCCACAGAACGGAAGATTGTAGGCAACTAAGAGAGGAAGTAGCCTGGTTATTCAACAAAGGGCACCTTCGAGAATTTTTAAGCGATATGGCGAAGAACCATTTTAAAAACAGGGATTTCGGCAAGCAAAACGAACAAGAAGAACTACAGCACGTCATTCACATGATCATCGGCGGCGCCGATACCCCTCAGGGACTGGTGCTTAAATGCACTAAGACATCGATTGTGAGGGAAAAGAGATCTCGAACTCAAGATTACACACCCATAGGAACTTTGTCCTTCGATGATGAAGATGCAGAAGGAGTCATACCACCTCATAATGATGCACTGGTAATATTCGTACTCATGAATAAAACTAAAGTTAAGCGTGTGTTGGTTGATCCAGGTAGCTCGGCCAACATCATCAGATTGAAGGTCGTAGAACAGCTCGGCCTGTAGGACCAGATTGTACACGCAACCCTGGTTCTAAACGGATTAAATATGGCATGTGAAACCACCAAAGGCGAGATAGTTCTACCGATAAACGTGGCCGGAACCATCCTGAAAACGAAGTTCCATGTGATCGAAGGCGACATGAGTTACAACGCCCTTTTCGGAAGGCCATGGATACACAACATGAGAGTTGTACCTTCAACCCTACACCAGGTCCTTAAATTCCCAACATCGGGAGGAGTCAAAACAGTGTACGGAGAACAACCGGCCGCAAGAGAAATGTTTGCCGTCGAGGAAGCGAAACCAATATCCTCGCCTTCTCCAGTAAAGGGATCGGGCTCAAAAGAGGAACGAGATAACAAATAGCAATCACAGACATCGGCTTTGACCCTACCAAATAACCAGAAAATCAAAGAAGATGATGATCAGAGGATCCCTCGATCCTTCATGATTCCCTATGATTCCGACGCTACCAAATCAACGATTGAGGAATTGGAGAAAGTCACACTAATCGAGCACTGGCCCGAACGGAAGGTATACCTGGGAACGGGGTTGAGCCCCGAACTCGGGAAGAAACTTGTTAAATTTCTTATCGATAACATTGATTGCTTTGCCTGGTCCCATTTAGATATAACAGGGATCCCTAGGGTCAGACCGGTGAAGCAAAAGAGAAAACCCCAGTCCGAGGTAAAGCACGCATTCATAAAGGATGAGGTAACCAAACTTCTCAAGATAGGGTCCATTCGGGAGGTAAAATATCCCGAATGGTTAGCCAATGTAGTTGTAGTACCTAAAAAAGGGAACAAACTTAGAATGTGTGTGGATTATAAAGATTTAAACAAAGCATGCCCCAAAGATTCCTTTTCGTTGCCCAACATCGATCGCATGATCGATGCCACGGCAGGCCACGAGATACTCACTTTTCTCGATGCCTATTCCGGGTATAATCAAATCTAGATGAACCCGGAAGACCAGGAAAAGACTTCATTTGTCACCAAATATGGAATATATTGTTATAATGTGATGCCCTTCGGCTAAAAAATGCAGGAGCTACCTACCAACGCCTAGTAAATAAAATGTTCGAAAACAAATAGGTAAATCAATGGAAGTAATATTGATGACATGCTAGTTAAGTCCCTGCGGGCAGAGGACCATTTGACCCATTTGTAGGAAACGTTCGAGATTTTGAGGAAATACAAGATGAAGCTCAACCCCGAGAAATGTTCTTTCGGGGTCGGTTCGGGCAAGTTCCTCGGCTTCATGGAGTCAAATCAGGAAATCGAGATTAACTCCGATAAAATCAAGGCCATAGAAGACATCACCATCATGGATAGCGAGAAGGCTGTACAGAGGTTAACAGGACGGATTGCAGCCTTAGGCCGATTCATTTAGAGATCATCAGATCGAAGTCACAAATGTTTCTCTCTACTAAAAAAAAAGAATGATTTCGCTTGGACCCCAGAATGCCAACAGGCACTAGAGGAACTAAAATGATATCTATCGAGCCCACCACTACTTCATACTCCAAAAACAGACAAAAAACTCTGCTTGTACTTGGCAGTATCAGAAATCACAGTAAGCGGTGTCCTAGTTCGAGAAGATCAAGGTACGCAATTTCCCGTTTCTTATATAAATCGAACCTTAGGAGAAGCAGAAACTAGATATCCGCACCTAGAAAAATTGGCACTTGCACTGATAAGCGCTTCTAGAAAGTTAAGACCGTACTTTCAATGTCACCCCATATGCGTATAATCCACTTACCCACTCCGTAATATTTTGCACAAGCCCGAACTATCAGGCCGATTTGCCAAATGGGCTGTCGAACTCAGTGGGTACGGTATCGAATATCAACCCCCGTACGACCATCAAGTCTCAAATTTTAGTAGACTTCGTGGCCGATTTCACGCCAACCCTCATACCCGAAGTCGAAAAAGAACTCTTGTTGAAATCGGGTACGTCATCAGGGGTATAGACCCTTTTTACGGACGGGGCTCCGAACATGAAGGGGTTCGGGCTAGGCATAGTTTTAAAGCCACCCACGGGTAACACTATTAGGCAATCTATTAAAACTACCAGGTTGACTAACAACGAGGCCGAGTATGAGGCCATGATTGCAGGTCTCGAGATAGCTTAAAGCTTGGGGACAGAAGTCATTGAAGCCAAGTGTGACTCTTTGCTGGTGGTAAATCAAGTAAACAAAACCTTTAAAGTTCGAGAAGATAGAATGCAAAGGTATTTGGACAAACTGCAGGCACTTTGCACCATTTCAAAGAATGGACATTACAGCATGTTCCACGAGAGCAAAACAATGAGGCCGATGCACTTGCAAATTTGGGGTCATCGGTCGAGGAAGGCGAGATAAGCTCGGGGACTGTCGTTCAACTCTCGAGATCCGTGATCGAAGAAGGTCATGCCGAGATAAATTCTACAAACTTAACCTGGGATTGGAGGAATAATTATATTGAATACTTAAGGAACGAAAAGCTCCCATCAGACCCTAAAGATTCAAGGGCCCTACGAACCAAAGCTGCTCGATTCACGTTAGCTTCGGATGGAACGCTATACCGAAGGACATTCGATGGACCATTGACAGTATGCTTAGGTCCAGGAGATACCGATTACATCCTACGTGAGGTGCACGGGGGCACTTGTAGGAATCACTTCGGTGCCGATTCATTTGTCCGAAAAATAATCAGGGCAAGGTATTATTGGATCGATATGGGCAAAGATGCAAAGGAGTTTTTTTGAAAATGTGACAAATGTCAAAGGTTTGCACCAATGATCCATCGACCCGGAGAGCAACTTCACTCAGTCCTATCCCTATGTCCATTCATGGAATGGGGAATGGATATCGTCGGCCCTCTGCCATCGACCCCAGGTAAAGCTAAATTCATTTTATTTATGACTGACTATTTCTCTAAATGGGTTGAAGCATAGGCGTTCGAGAAAGTAAGAGATAAAGAGGTTATAGACTTTATCTGGGATCATATCGTATGTCGATTTGGGATACCCACCTAAATAGTGTGTGACAATGGGAAACAATTTATCGGCAGCAAAGTGACGAAAATCTTCGAAGACCACAAAATAAGAAGGATAGTATCAACACCGTATCACCCCAGTGGGAACGGACATGCTGAATCAACGAACAAAACTATCATTCAAAACCTAAAGAAGAGGTTGAACGATGCTAAAGGAAAATGGAGAGAAATTCTACCCGAAGTCGTTTGGGCATATCGAACAACATTAAAAACTAGTACGTGGGCAACCCCGTTCTCCTTAGTATATGGCTCCGAAGCCTTGATACCAGTCGAAGTCAGCGAACCCAGTGCCAGATTTAGATATGCAACAGAAGAATCAAATAACGAGGCTATGAACACTAGCCTCGAATTATCAGACGAAAAACGAGAAGCTGCTCTCGTCCAATTGGCCGTCCAAAAGCAACGAATCGAAAGATACTATAATCGAAGAACCAAGCTCCGCCATTTTAAGCCCGGGGACTTAGTGCTAAGGAAAGTCACCCTCAATACAAGAAATCCAAACGAAGGAAAACTAGGACCGAGCAGGGAAGGACCATATCAGGTTCTCGAAAACGTCGGAAAGGGATCATACAAGCTCGGCATTATAAACGGCAAACAACTAGAAAGCAATTGGAATGTGTCGTATCTAAAACGATACTACTGCTAAGGTACGACCCTCCCATATTCGTTTACATTTCAAAACTAACCCCTGCAGAAGTCCGATCAGGAACTAAGATGGATCCTTCAATACAAAGCCTTAGGTCTGAAAGCACGCGTTGCACTCCTTTTCCCTTAGACCGTTTTTATCCCAAATAGGTTTTTCGGCAAGGTGTTTAATGAGGCAACCATTGATCGTGCTAACTTAGAACTATTTAACAGTATCCGAGGCCTCTTTACAATCGACCTCGAATACTGGGGGGGAATTACCCCTCAAAGATATCAAGCTCGATGCAAGAAAGTTACTTCATAACAACAGGGTTCCGATAGGAAATATTGTAAGAGACAAATGGTCAAAACGAACCATGCTCATGTAGTTGGCCCGAGCCCTGACACAAAACATAAACACATGTATAATGACTTACAAAGAAAACTTTCTTCTTTACCCACATCTTATATCCAAGAAACATTTCCTCTGTTTCGAGATTTATTATGCAAACAAGCTTAAGGGCCGACCACTACCCCTTAAATCGGGGACTGCCAACCGAAAATCAACGAAGCCCAAGGGCTACACTGACTCGAATTCGAGCAAGCACTCACTCGACTACTAAGCCTACGGGCTACTCTTATCTTGAGTTCGAGAAATCACTCACTCTACCATTTAGCCTACGGGCTACATTACTTCTAGTTCGAAATCACTCACTCGACTATTAAGCCTAGGGGTTATACTACTTCGAGTTCGAGCAAGCACTCACTCGACTATTACGCCTACGAGCTACATTATTTCGAGTTCTTATCATTCACTCGACTACTAAGCCTACGGGCTACTTTTATTTCGAGTTCGAGCAAGCACTCACTCGACTATTACGCCTACGGGCTACATTATTTTGAGTTCGAATTATTCACTCGTCTACTAAGCCTACGGGCTACTTTTATTTCGAGTTCGAGCAAGAACTCACTCGACTACGCCTACCGCCTACATTATTTCGAGTTCGAATCATTCACTAGACTACTAAGCCTACCAGCTAATTTTATTTCGAGTTCGAGCAAGCACTCACTGGACCATTACGTCTACGGGCTACATTATTTCGAGTTCGAATCATTCGCTCGACTACTAAGCCTACGGGCTACTTTTATTTCGAGTTCGAGCAAGCACTCACTGGACCATTATGTCTACGGGCTATATTATTTCGATTTCGAATCATTCACTCGATTACTAAGCCTACGGGCTGCTTTTATTTCGTGTTCGAGCAAGCACTCACTCGACCATTACACCTACGGGCTACATTATTTCAAGTTCGAATCATTTACTCGACTACTAAGCCTACGGGTTATTTTTATTTCGAGTTCGAGCAAGCACTCACTCGACCATTATGCCTACGGGCTATATTTCTTCGAGCTCGAATCACTGACTCAACTAATAAGCCTAAGGGCTACATCGCTTCAAGTTTGAGTAAGCGCTCGCTCGGTTATGGAGGCTACGCAGTCCAAATTGGATTAAGCTATTTAAATCCTTGTGAAAATATTCATAAGGAGTGAATAAATTCTTTACAAGACAGGAAACAAAATAGAAGCAAGTTGGCAAAAAAGGGGATTTTCTTATATACAAAATTGTTTACATGATTGATTACAACGTAAAAATTAAGGACTAAGCTTCCTGGCCATCCCCAGGAGCGGTCTCTTCTCTATCGGGCTCCCCTCCGCTCTTGGATCCGCTCTTACTCCCATCGTCATCATCATTGTCATCATCATCGTCATCGGAAACCAAGGCTTCAGCATCGGCTTCGAGTTCTTTGGCCCTTTTTATCTCTTCAGCGAGGTCGAAACCTCGAGCATGGATCTCCTCGAGGGTCTCCCTCCGAGATCGGCACTTAGCAAGTTCAGCGACCCAATGTGCTCGCGTATTAACGGTCTTGGGTGCCTCTCTTGCTTGGACCTGGGCAGCTTCAGCATCGGCCCGATAGACGGCCACGAGTGCATCTGCATCGGCCTTTGCCTTTTCGGTGTCAGATTCGGCCTTGGAAAGTACAGAGGCCAACCAAGCCCTGAGCTCCTCTATTCCTTTTGCTTGGACCGAGTTTTTCTCCTTCATGTTTTGAAGTTGGTTTTTGGCCGATGACAATTAGGCTCGAGCAGTTTCTTTTTCTGTAGCAAAGCGGTCCATTCCTTCTTTCCACTTCAAAGACTCTGCTTTTATCACATCAACTTCTTCACGAAGTTCTCCAATCATCTTGATTTTCTGCTGTAGCTGTGAGATCGAAAGATTAGTCATCGTTCCGGTATCAAGCCCATAGGCTTTTAAAAGCATTATTACCTTCTCGGATAGATCGATCTGATCTTGGTGAGCCCTGGCCAACTCATCTTGGAGGTCTTTTATTTCCTCTCCCCTTTAGCCTAAAAGGAGCTTTAAGGAGTTCCTCTCCTCCGTTACCCGTTGAAGCTCGGCCTCGTATCGACGCAGCTCGGTTCGGGACCGAGAATATGATTCTTGATGAACTGTCGCGGCCTGCAAAGAAAGAAGAAATAAAGTCAGAAAAGAAAAGCAAACTTAAAGGTAACGCCATATGATTTAAGGCCTACCTGATTCAAAGCGTTCTGCACTCCAGGAAAAAGATCTGATGCGTCACTTGTACCGGCAGTGTCTTCGACGCCGATGAATAGGTCACGAAAAGGATCCTCTCCATCATGAGGCCTATCTAATTCGAGAGCCCCCAAAGCTTGGGCTTCCTGAATCGCCCCTGCGGAAAAAGCAGGGAAGGTGGGCGAGCCTTCGATTACTACTTCCCCAAATGAGTTATCTGGGGCATTCTCTTCGGTTCGAAAAGATTCGGGAAGAGCCTTTTCAGACATATCCCCCATCCGTCGGCTTCAATGGGAAATATCTTCGATCTCCAGCAACTCGGGGACTTTGCCCGAATCTCTCTCCGATATATCCTCAGTTCAAGGCGGAGCCTTACGAACCACCATCGATCCAACTGCCTGTGGAGCGTCGGTGGTCTTCTTTGTTCGGGCCACCAGAGCAGACCCATCGTTCTCTTCTTCTTCCTCTTCTTCATCCCTCAGGCGCAGAGCTGATTCTACGGTCAAAGGAATGGTATTCTTGTTTGGCTTACGAGCCGTCCTCTTCTTCAATTTTTGATCTTCGAGGACAGGGGCTCTTTTTCTCTTATTATCTTTCACCGGATTTGGGACAGAGGCCAAAGCCTCTTCTTCGACAGATGAGGGCCTCAAAACCGCATCCTTTCCCACACCTGCATACGGAAAATTTTTATTGAAGTATGTGAAAAGCATCTTATTTGAATTACCAAAAGATACGAGAGAGGTGCTCACCGTGATTTTTGGCCTCCCATCGGCCCTTTGACAAGTCGTGCCATGAGCGTTCGGCATATGAGGAGGTCGAAACCAGATCACGTACCCAGTTCTTGAGATCGGGCACTGCGCCGGGCATCCAGGGAATCGCTGCATCACAAAAGGGAATATTGGTGAGAAAAGGAATGAAAGAACAAAATAATAGGATATAACATCAGAATTACACTTACGCTTCATGTTCCACTCCTCGGGAAAAGACATCTTTTCGGTCGGGATCAGGTCCAAAGTCCTCACTCGAACGAACTGGCCCATCCAGCCTCAATCCTTATCCTCGTCTATACACGAGAACAAAGACTTGATAGCTCGACGTTGGAGTTTTATTAACCCTCGAAAAAGGCGAGGACGGTATAATCGGACAAGATGATCGAGGGTGAAAGGCATCCCCTCAATTTTACTCCCAAAATATCGGATCAAAATAATGATCCGTCAAAAGGAAGGATGTATTTGACCTAGGGTTATTAAGTATTTACGACAAAAATCTATGATAACAGGGTAGAGGGGGCCTAACGTGAAAGGGTAAGTATACACTTTTAAAAACCCTCTCACGTGAGTAATAATATCCTCTTCAGGAGACGGCACTACCACCTCTTTGTTCTCCCAGTTACAATCTCTTTTTATCCGCTCGATGTGCTCCCGGGTTATCGAACAAATATATCTCGATATGGGATCACATCGTCCTGGAACCGGCGAACCTTTATCAAGTTTGAAATCGGAGGTAAGAACACACGCCGCCGGAACACACTTCTCAGGGCGAGGATCCACCGGTGTTTTATCGGTGGAGGATTGGGAAGAAGAATCTTTTTCTTTTTGGGGGACGGTTTTGGATGTATTCACCATTTTGGATTTAAAGAAGGTAACAAAGATTTGGTAATTTAGAAGAAGAATTTTGCAAAGAGGAATCACAGATTTGCGTATAAACTCAGAGAATACAAAAACAAAATTGGGAAATTTGGAAGGTTGGAGATGTAAAAGTGATAAATGATTAAAGGAAGGGTTATTTATAGGTTTAAGCAATGGCAGTTCAGTATCAGCGGTGGCCGACCACCGTCTGACATGCATTAAATACCTTGAAAGACAAAATCGACGGAACAGCTGTCACGTGCGTCATGGTCGAGACCAATGTAAATGTCAGCTTATTATCCGATCGAGCCGTTGAAAAATCATATCGTTTCTCACCACATTCTTCCTGAGAAACGAGGTGATTATCTGTATACGGTCGAAATAGATTTCGACCTTGGTATGATTGATCGAGTTCGAAACATAATCGATCGAAGTAAGACTTCGAGATGGGTTCTGAAGATGGTACAAACAAGCTTCGAGTCCGCGGGGCTGATCAATGTCGAGCTCGAAATTATTGTCAAGCTTATGATCTAGAGATCGACCAATATTGACCCCGAATCAATTCAAGGGTTCGAGCCAGAATTGAGCTCAAGCCACGATCGAGAGCTCGAGTCAAGACCGAAAAACTCGAGTCAATATCGAGCTCATAGACAAGAGCCGTTGCAATCCCACTAGAGGAGAGAATCTTGTCAGGAATTGTGGGAAAGCTGATTTATCATGGGTCTCCCACTACGTATTTATTTTTATATCTAAAGTAAGATTCCTCTACTATAAAGGGGATTGTTATCATTTCTGTAGAGGCAAGTATTTACTAACATTGTAATTCAAGCACCATATTCTCCTATAGTGAAGAGTTGTTCTTTCAAGCTTCTTAATTTGATTCCACTTGTTTAGTCCTAAAATTCATCTTCTTTACAACCTTGTCTATTTTTGCATTTTTCGCAATCCATGCTTGATATTTCTATTTATCCTTGCGATTTATATTAAGTTGCACCACGTATCCTTAGAACTGCGTACAAATTCAACTCTATCGTTTTTCGGGTAAACACAAGTATTAATAATCATACCTTGCATCTTTGGCGTGCAAGACGATAACAGCCAATATGGTGGCCCAACTCTTGAACGGTGGCCTTCAAATCGTCAAGGTAAGATAATCAACTTTCTTCAGGAAGAGTCTTTGCTAAGTCGCTCCTAGAGATCTCCATGTTGCAGCACAAAAAGGACAAAGACATCAGAATACTGCAAATAAGATGATTCAGGCATAAAATCAAACATCTTGGCTGCACAACAACAACAAAAGAATTAATTTTCAATCATTCCTGTTAGCTTAAATTTCACATAATACAGTTTAATTTTGCACTAATTAGTTGGTAACAAAGACAAAAATTATCAAAGAGAATAATGCATGTTTAAATCAGCTACAATTACGAACATGTTTCTAGCAAGAAATTATATTCAAAAGAATTGGAAACTAAAGTGATTGCCAATAGCAATAACGCAAGAAAAGGAAAAAGGCAACGAGTACTAACCAGAGTTAGACTGAATCTTGGAGGTGCAATTCACAAAGGTAGACAAATTTGGGGCAAATAATAAGCAATAACTTTCTGCAGAAGAGAATGAGTAACAAAGAATAAGATGTAAGTGGGAGAGAGGATTGAAGAGAAAAAGAATGAATCATAGACTAAGGACAAGAAGAAAGTGAGAAAAGGCATAAGTTGCCCCTTAAACTTGTCCGGCAAAGTCATTCACCCAGTTTTAACTTTATGGGCAACTCCTCACCCCACTATTCTTGTTTGAAGCAAATTTAGAGCTCGTTAGTATTTGATAAAAAAAATATCGATAAGCTCTTTTTATGTTAAAATGACTTAAATAACCTTATAACTCTTTATACTTATAAGGGCGTAATTTCTTCAAAATTTTAGATTCCAGATCGATTTAAATACAAAATATTCTATTTGTCATTTTATTTTAAATACAAATGTGCTTATATAAGATAATTTTTATGATAAATATAATTTATTTTATGATAAGCATATAATTATAAGTTATAATAGTAATAAATTGACAAAAGTTTTTCAGTAAAAAATAAACCTAAATAGGACAAAATATTTGAAGAGAAACAAACACTTCTTTCATCACATCGACACTTAGAAAACAATACACCAACATTTTTTATATGTCCTCATTTATTACATACAGTTCAAAGATTAATACACAATCACAAAGATACAAATATACAAAGGAATAGAGAATTTGCTTATCTTAAATAGTCAATGAGAATTCAAGACTTGAAAAGGCGGGAGGTTTAAGTTGAAACAATACTTGAGGCAGTGAGTATCGATGTAAGAGATTTTTTTCTAAAAAAGAATATTTTAAGGATAAAATAGTAAAAATTTTGGTCAAATTAAAATGCTTATAAGCTAAAAATTCATAAGCTAGGGGTGACCATCTTATGGCTTTTGCCTTATTTTTGGCTTATAAGCACTTGGCTTATAAGCACTTTTAACTTTACCAAACGCGTAGATAAGCCGAAAAGTGCTTATAAGCTAGTTTGACCAACTTATAAGTTTAGCCAGACACCCTCTTATTAACCGCCCAAAAGGTGACGGGGAAAAGCAAAAAACTGTGAAAAAGTAACTAATTTGTACACGTGTCATATTTCAATTGGGTGTTGTTAGCTAATTATACTTAATTATTGATTCTTAATAATTTTGCATATTTTATTTTTTTCTTATCCTTTACTCTCTTTTTTCTTTTTGTCCTTTTCTTCTTTTTCTGTTCTCCTTAATCTTAAGGTCTGTGGTCTTCCATGGTGAAACCACCATAATTGTCCTACCAAGATTTAGCCGGAAAATTATTGCCACCATCCGACCTCTTTCACTCCCATTTTCATCATCTCCATCACCTCACATAAACCTCTCCATCAACTAAAATTCCAAATTCCACCAACAACCTACATTCTCATTTCCATCGTTGGCCTTTTCGCTGCCAGTCT
Source organism: Nicotiana tomentosiformis (assembly GCF_000390325.3). Classification (NCBI taxonomy): domain Eukaryota; kingdom Viridiplantae; phylum Streptophyta; class Magnoliopsida; order Solanales; family Solanaceae; genus Nicotiana; species Nicotiana tomentosiformis. Next base: position 34,847,714 of record NC_090813.1, on the reverse strand, counting down.
CCCTCATTTCCCTCCATACCCAAATTCCAAAAATTACTGCAACATTCAACCTAAAAAAACTTAGCTAAAATATGCCCTTCAGATTTGACATTTAATTCCAAAATAACCTCCAAAGATTAATCATGGCATAGAACATGAGAAGCTATAAAGAACAATAGCATGGTATTTTCCATTCTAATCATCAGCATATGAACTTTTCTTATAAAATCCAATAGGCTTGACAAATAGTTTACGGGTTCCTAATTAGATGTAGCTAATTTCTAAATTCTTCCATTATTTTTTGTATTATTTCGAGTAGTCTACTTAAGGGGGAAACAAACGCCGGAAGGAAGAATAGAGGGGAAAATGGGGTGTAGTGAGGGGAAGGGTTTATTCTAGTGAAAAAAGAAAAGAAAAATAGGTAACAACATGTGTCAACGCGTGTAAAATACAGTTTGATCGGATAGGGTTATGACATATTAGGGGTAAATAAATTCGCTTCAAACAAAAATATTAGGGTGATGGGTCGCCCGTAAAATTAAAGTGTGCAAATGACTTTGTCGGATAAATTTAAAGGGGCAACTTATGCCTTTTCTCAAGAAGAAACGAAATTGGAAGTGAAGTGGAAGCCAATAGACAGGTGTCGTCCAAAAATGAAAAATATGGGGAAGCAATTGAATTACTACTATACACGTATCCACAGAAAAGAATAAATAATTCAAGGGACGGTACAATCCACATAACTCTTTGTACAATAAGTTGGAGCTGTGTTCGTACACCCTCTTCTCACTTATATATAGTTGTAATTGTAATAGTAATACACTAAGCAGAAAGAAAAGATTTGGTGATACTTCAATCTAATACTTGTCACGACCCAAAACTTAACCCGTCGTGATGACGCCTAACATAGTACTAGGCAAGCCGATACCTCAAAACATTTCCAACACTTTTAAATGAAAAATGAACTAAAACAGGTTTAAATAATTAAATCTCTCATAAACTGGATAGAAGATCAAAATTCAATACGGAAGTTCCAGGGTGTCACTGAGTACGTGAGCGTCTATACTACACAAGTTTGAAATACTGTCTACAAAAAAAACTGAAACTAAATACATAAAGCTGAAAGATAGGGAAGGACGGGCAAGGTCTGCGGACGTCGGGCAGCTACCTCGAAATCTCCGAAAGACTAAGCTGCTCAAATAATCAGCACCCACGTATCCGAAAATACCTGGATCTACACATGAAGTGTAGGGTGTAGCATGAGCACAACCAACTCAGTAAGTAACAAGATTAACTATTGGACTGAAAGTAGTGACGAGCTTCACGGTATAATTTAATTACAGAATTACAGTACATGAAAGTAGGCATGCTTTTAAGTTCGATAGTTAAAGCTAAATTAGTTAAATCATGTCAAGTTCAATTAAAATAGGATATGGCACATCTCAGTAACTACATGACAAATACATATGCCAATTGATGTACAAACAGTAATGAAATCGTATGCATACTCCCCGAGTATCAATCACTCAATCCTCCCATTTACTATATCCTTACAGTCACTCATTCCTCACAGTCACTCCATCTTCGCAGCCACTCAATCCTCCCAATCGCTCGACACTCATGCTCAATAGGTACCTGCGCCCACTGTGGATGTGCAGACTCCGGAGGGGCAATTCAGCCCAAGCGCTAATATAAGCCAATCATGGCATGAATCAATAAACATGTTACGGCGTGCAACCCGATTCCATAAATATCCTCACAATCAGGCCCTCGGCCTCACTCAGTCATCAATCTCTCCAGTCTCTCGGGCTCACAAGATTTATGATAATCAGCCCAAACAATGATGATATAATGTATCGATAAAGGACAACAGAGACTGAGATATAATGTGTAAGTAAAAGCCATGACTGAGTACAAAATGACAATTTAGCAAATAACTCAACATGTATCACGACCTCTGAGGGTCCGTACGGTACCAATACATAGCCTAAGCATGATTTCTAACATGACTGGCAGCTTAGTTTCTCTAATACATAGTAAGAATACAGGTAACAACACAATTATTCAACTATACAGTTCCATAAAATTGACCAAGTCAAAATTCCTACGGTTCACGCCCACACGCCCGTCACCTAGCATATGCATTACCTCACCACCAATCACATAACACGAAATTCAGGGGTTCATACTCTCAGAACCAAGTTTAGAAGTGTTACTTACCTCAAACCATGCAAAATCCCTACTCCAACACGCCCTTGCCTCGTGAAACGACCTCGGAATGCCCCGAATCTAGCAACAAACAATTCAATACAATCAACACGAGCTAAAGGAATCAATTTCATAAGAAAATACTAAGTTCTTAGTCAAAAAGTCAACTCAAAAGTCGGCCCCCGGGCCCACGTCTCGAAATCTAATAAAGTCACAAAATCCGGAAGCCAATTCAACCACGAGTCAAACAATACTACATTTACCAAAATCCAACACCAAATCGTCACTCAAATCCTAAAATTAAACTCTCCAAATCCCTAGCCTCAAACTCCTAAATTCCACCTCAAAAACACACAAATTAGGTGGAAAATTCAATGGGGAAATATAATTATTGAATAAAAATACCACAAGTGACTTACCTCAAGAATTCTTTCGAAACCCCTCTCAAAAATCGCCTAAGCCTGAGTTTGAAATGTCCAAAATGATGAAAATCTCGGAAATCCTCGAATTTAAATACTGCCCAGGTATTTACGGACCTACGCATCCACTTTTGCGGAGAAAACCATGCTCATACGGAACCCACTTAACTGGCGACCTCTCGCACCTGCGGGACCGTTTCTGCGAAGCTTCTTCGCTTCTACGACACCCCTGCTGCCTAACCAAATCCGTTTCTGCGGTCGCCCTCATGCAGGTGCACATCTGCGCCTGCGACCACTACACAATCCTCTCATGGCCGCACCTGCGCTCCCCTGCTCGCACCTGCGATCAGAGCTTCGCATGTGCGATTGCGCCAGAACTGGTGAGCTTCAGCAATCACCCAACTCTAAACTTGATATGATAATCATCCGAACTCCACCCAAGGCCCCCAGGACCTCAACCAAATATACCAACAAATCCTAAAACACGATACAAAATTAGTCGAGCCTTCAAATCACATCAAACAACGCTAAAACCACGAATCGCGCATTGATTCAAACCTAATAAACTTTTGAACTTCTAACTTCTACATTAAATGCTGAAACCTAGTAAATCATGTTCGATTGATCTCAAATTTTTCACACAAGTCTCAAATGAAACAACAGACCTACTCCAACTCCCGGAACTCCAATCCAAGCCTGGTAACCACAAAGTCAATTCTAGGTCAAACTTCTAAATCTACAACTTTCGCCATTTCAAGCCTAATTCTACTACGGACCTCCAAATCATAATCCGGACACACTCCTAAATCCAAAATCACCCAACAGAGCTAACAGAACCATCAAAACTTCATTCTGGAGCCATTTACGCACAGGTCAACATCCGGTCAACCATTTCAATTTAAGCTTCCAACCTTGAGAGTAAGTATCTCAACTCATTCCGAAATCGAACCCGAACCAACTACCCCGGCAAGACACATAACAACAATTAAGCAGGGAATGAGTATTAAATGGGGAAACGGGGCTACAACTCTCAAAACGACCGGCCGTGTCATTACAATACTACAAGATAATTGGTTGCTCTAATTTGTGAGTTACCATTGAATGCTTTAAGAGGATTTTCAGTTTTTAAAAATTTCTATATTCTTTTCTTTAATCCTACGGATGTCAAATTTGTTAGTTTAGTATTAATTTCCCGAATGGTCGCTTAATACTGAGTTACGAAGTTAATTTTGCCTAAGTACCATAAAAGTCAATAAATAATATGTTGTAACCAAAAGGTCAATCAATCTTAGCTTAGTATGATATAAATAATATTATGTTCATCGCTCTCCTCCTAGTGATTTTATATAATACTTGGACAAAAAAAGATGGGTGACTATTTGGTACAAAAGAATAGTTTGGACCAAAATCGACTTTTGCGATGTTAAGTAAACTTAAGAAACTTTTCCATTACAGAAGGTAATTTAAAATATTTAGTGCAATAAAATGAAACTTAAGTGATCATTCATCAAAATTATCCCAACACTTTCTTATCAAAATTGACGCCAATATAATTGTCAAAATGGAATGGCGGTGCCATTTTTACAGTTGGCTATCCAAAAATAGCCACCATCACTAATGTAATCGATTTCTAGCCATTTTAACTTAAAATACATTAGTAAATGACATAATTGCCCTTGAACTTTTTAACATTCGGTTTAGTTACTTTTTATTTTTTATCGCTCTTCTCTTTCTTTTTACAGCAGTGTACGGATTTCGCTTTCGTGAATGCATTTTCTTCGAATTTAGTCTGAGTTAGGTCCAATTTTCTTCAAAATTGTCTGGGTGAGTGTTGTTTTTACAATAATGTGTTAGAATTTTCGTTGTTATTGATGTTTCGTTAGTTTTAAGTTTGATTTCCGTACTGTTAGCGTTTAAATATTTGTGATATTTTTACATTTATTGTAACGACCCGACCCATCATTTTATTTTCTAGAACTCCATTCCCCTAAATAAGACCTTTCGTACATACTTTTACTATTTTATGACTTGCGGGAATGGTTAGTTCGGGATTTGGAAGGGTTCGGGTTGAAATCGGAACACTTGGTTCCTTAAGGTTGGCTTAAAAGGCCAAGTTTGACTTCGGTCAATACTTTGAGTAAACAACCTCGGAATCATGATTTGACAATTTTAATAGGTTCGTATGATGATCTCGGACTTGGACGTATCTTCAGATCGGGTTTTGGATGACCCGGGAGCGTTTCGGTGCCTAATACTGAAAGTTGGTTTTTGAAGGTTTTAAAAGTTCCTTAAATTTGGTTTGGAGCATTTTTTGATGATATCGAGGTCCAAACGGAATTTTGAGACCGAAAATAGTTCCGTAATATCATTTAAGACTTGCACTTAAAATTTGGTGTCATTCCGAGTAGTGTAAGTGCGTTTCAGCACATTGGAAGTAAATTAAAAAACTTAAAGTTCTTAAGTTTGATTTAATTAGTTTTGGGGTACGATTCTTAGTTTTAATGTTGTTTCGGGCATTCTGAGAATTCGAGCGAGTCCATTTTATGATTCCAAACTTGTTGGTATGTTTAGACGGGGCCCTAGGGGCCTTGAGTGTCAATCGGATGAGGCTTGGACCAAGATGAGAATTGGAGTAGCAGCTGATGCACCATATCTGTCAAAACCGCACCTGCGCTTGGTCAGCCGCAGGTGTGAGCTCCCAGGTGCGGGCCAAGCCTCGCAGAAGCGGCCAAATGAGGGAAGCCCAGGTTCCGCAGATGCGGCCCATCCTCCGCAGAAGCGGGATCGCAGAAGCGGGTACCCGTCCGCAGAAGCGGTCCTAGCCGGCCTAGTGAATTCTGCCGAACTGGACCCTTGTCCGCAAAAGCGAGGGCGCAGGTGTGGCCCTATGACCGCATGTGCGAAAATTGCTGGAGGCAGTGAGCCTCATTTATTACGTGTTAGGACCATTTTTATCATATTTTCTTCCACTCTTGGACGAATTGAGAGCTTCTAAGGAAGGGATTTCGACCTAGCTTTGTGAGGTAAGTAATTTCTTCTAAATATGTGCTTAGTACATATATTGTGGGTAGATTTTCACATGAAAATTTATAGAAATCATGAGTTGAAACTTAGTAAAAATCATATATTATGTTCCTAAGGTTATGGGTAACAACTTTCTTCAAAAATATTCGGAATCCAGGCGTGTGGGCCCGGGGGTAAATTTTAAGAATCTTACAATTTTGGTTGGGTAATCACTTTAATAGTGGAGATATGAAATTTTGAGCAATAGATTGATCGATTTATATTATGTTCCGAGTCGTTTGGCATAAAATTTGGAGGTTTGAGCGCATTCTTGAATTGGGAAGTCAGCTTTGAGACGAGGTAAGTTTCTTTTCTAACCTTGTAAGAGGGAACTTACCCCATAGGTAAACTTAATTAATATGTGTTATTATTTGTGGGGGCTACGTACGCACGAAGTAACGAGAGTCCATACGTATATACTATTCCTATTTATTTTCGGGTAGTTTTAGGTTTACACCATGCTTGTGGATACCGTTATTTGATCATATTTGTTAACTGCATCAAATTGAACTGAGTTGAGGATTTTTAAGGATTTAAAAGCTTCAAGTCGAATTATCTTTATTTTGAAAAGAATCAAGGAAGGGTTATGATTTATTGATAAATTTATATTTGACCGCGTCACATATATGATTCGCGAACGGGGTAATAGATGCATCTATGGTTCGCGTCGTTCGACCCTCGGTAGTGCATAATTAATATTTATGTTAGATCGGGTCGAACGTCCTCGGCGGTATTCATGTGTGATAATAGAACTGAAAGTTCCTTTTGTAATCGGTATAAATTCATTGTTTGTGTGATCATATGTTTTAAATGAAGGAAGTGATTCAAGCTCTTAAATATTTCTGAAGACTTGTTCAGTTATTTCTTGTTCCGAGTCTTATTGTTGTACATCATGCTTAATTAGAATTTTATATTATCATGTTATTAGCCCTAGTAAGTCTCGGAGTCGACCCCTCGTCACTACTTCTTCGAGGTTAGATTAGATACTTATTGGGTACATATTATTTATGTACTCACACTACACTTCTGTACTTAATTGTACAGGATTTGAGGCAGGTGCATATGGTTACCAGTTTGGTGCGCAGATTTGATCCCTATCTCGAGACTTCACGGTGAGCTGCCTTCCGAGCCGTTCTGCAGCAGCTGGAGTCTCTCTTATGTTTTATTTTTTTCTGTGTCTATTTCATTTCAAACAACAGGCTAGTGTCCTTTTGTATATTCTACTAGATTGCTCACATACTTGTGACACCAGGTCTTGGCATACACACTAGCAGACTTATGATTTTGGATTTTTTTACATGATTACGATTTGTACTCGTTTGCTTCCGTTTAATTATGCCACATTCACAAATTTCTAAATCTCTTTAACAAATGAGGAAATGTTATCCACTTAGTATTTTATTTAAACGAGAAACCATTAGTTTGATCAGTGTTGGCTTGCCTAACAATGGTGTTGGGCGCCATCACGGCCTAAGATGGAATTTGATCGTGACAACATGGTATCAGAGCACTAGGTTCATGTAGGTCTCACAAGTTATGGGCAGACTTAGTAAAGTCTTGCGGATCGGTGCGGAGACGTATATACTTATCTTCGAGAGGCTATAGGGTGTTAGGAAACTACTCTTTATTCATCTCCGATCGTACAGTTGGTGGTATACTAAAACCCTTTCTCTCATTCTCTCAAAGATGGTGAGGACGCGTACGATGGACATTCCAGACCCGAGAGGAGCTGCTCCCCCCGTTGCTAGAGGCCGAGGCAGAGGCCGGGGAAGGGCACCGACCTGAGGTAGGGGACGAGGGTGTCATAGAGCTGCCCCGGTAGCACCACCAGCGGATCTAGTGAAGGATCCCATCATTGAGGAGCAGGGCGAGGTGCCCACCATAGAGCCAGCCCCGGTAGATTTCATGTCAGCAATGGGTTTTCAGGAGGTCATGGGTCGTATGATGCGGTTCATGGACACTGTGACTCAGGCTGGTTTATTTCCAGCAGATCAAACCCACATCTCAGGCACGAGGGAGAGCACAGACCCCTACTGCCCAGGCTCCGGGGCACGCAACTGTAGTATATTAGACTCTGGGTACATTGCCCGTGGGCGGAGCCCAACCAGTTACAACGGTTGCACCTGAGCCTAGATTAGCTGCGGACGGCGATCCGTAGAAGCTATTGGACATATGACCTAGGCTACACCCTCCTATCTTTGGGGGTGAGCGGCATGAGGATCCCCAGGACTTTATTGACCGGTACGGGGATAGACTGCACAACATGAGGATATTGGAGTCCCATTGGGTGGATTTCACTACTTTGCAGCTGGAGGGCAGGGCTCGTAGGGCTCGTAGATGGTGGCAGTCTTATCTACTTAGCAGACCAGCGGGTTCTCCTCCCATGACTTGGGACCAATTTACACAACTTTTCTTGGACATGTATATTCCACCCTCTTAGAGGGAAGAGTTGCGAGGTCAGTTCGAGCAGCTCGAGCAGGGTCAGATGTCAGTGACCGATTATGAGGCAAAATTCTCTGAGTTGTCTCGCCACGCACTTATGATACTTCCTACCGACGCAAAGAGAGTGCGGAGATTTGTTGCGGGGTTGCACCCCGGTATTCGGGCTAGTATGGCTCGGGAAGTTGAGATGGGTACTGATTATTAGCTAGTAGTGGAGATTGCTTGGAGGATTAAGGGATACCACCATAGGGGTAGAGAGAAGATGTAGCAGGACAAAAGGACCCATTTCTTTGGAGAGTTTAGAGATGCCCCGGCTAGGGGCAGAGGTCAGTTTGGGAGGGGTCAGCCTGGCAGGCCCACATATCCAGCACCACCACCTCCTCGGGGTTCTCCAGCGCGACCCTATTTTAGTGCTATGTTAGAGAGTTCTTTTCGTGCACCAGCTCATCAGGGTTCTTCCAGTGCCTATTTCAATGCCATGCCGGAGAGTTCGTACCGCCCACCAGCCATCCAGGGTTCTTCTAGTAGGTATTCAAGCAATCAAGGTCAGACTTTGGGGCAACAGTCTATGGTACTGAGAGGTTGTTATGAGTGTGGGGATCTGGGTCATATGAAGAGAACCTGCCCCAAACTTCGGGGCAAGGTAGTACAACAGGGTCATCAGCCTATGATTGTAGCACCAGCCGTTCGACCGCCCAGAGGTGGGGGACAGACGGGTAGGGGTCATCCTAGAGGTGGAGGCCAGGCAGGGGGGAGGGGGGGTCAGCCAGTTATTGTTCAGCTAGGTGGAGGTGAGCCAGCCAGAGCTCCAGCTAGATTCTATGCTTTTCCGGTCAGACCAGATACAATGGCCTTAGATGCCATGATCACAGGTATTATTTCTGTCTGCGGTAGGGATGCTTAGGTATTATTTGATCCATGGTCTACCTATTCATATGTATCATCTCTGTTTGCTCATTTCCTGGATATTCCTCGTGAGTTCTTGGGTACTCTTGTTTATGTGAACACTCATGTGGGCGATTCTATGGTTGTGGATTGGATCTATCGGTCCTGTGTGGTCATATTATGTAGTTACGAGACTAGAGCGGACCTTCTGTTACTTAATATGACCAATTTTGAGGTCATCCTGGGTATAGACTGGTTATCCCTATAGCACGCCATCCTTGATTGCCATTCCAAGACTGTTACCTTAGCAATGCCAGAGTTGCCTAGATTGGAGTGGAATTGTTCGCCTGTCAGTACATCTAGTCGGGTTATCTCTTTTCTAAAGGCTCGACATATGGTCGAGAAGGGTTGTTTGGCTTATCTAACCTATGTTTGGGATACCACCGCAGAGTCTCCGACGATTGATTCAGTGCCAGTAGTCCGGGAGTTCGCCGATGTGTTTCCTTCTAACCTTCCAAGCATGCCACCAGATCGTGATATTGATTTATATATTGACTTGGCTCGAGAAAATCAGCCTATATCCATCCTACTGTATCGTATGGCTCCGAAAGAATTGAAGGAGTTGAAGGAACAGCTTGAGAAGTTGCTAGCGAAGGGGTTCGTCAGGCCGAGTGTATCACCTTGGGGTGCACCAGTATTATTTGTGAAGAAGAAGGATGGGACTATGCGGATGTGCATTGATTACCGCCAGTTGAACAAAGTCACCATTAAGAACAAGTACCCGTTGTCGCGTATTAATAATTTATTTGACCAGTTGCAGGTTTATAGGGTATTTTCTAAGATCGACTTGAGATCGGGATACCATCAGTTGAAGATTCGGGACTCAGATGTTCCGAAGACTGCATTCCATACTAGATATGGCCATTATGAGTTGCTAGTGATGTCCTTCGGCCTGACTAATGCCCCGGCGACATTTATGGATTTGATGAACAAGGTGTTCAGGCCTTATATCAATTCCTTTGTTATTGTCTTCATTGATGACATCTTGATTTACTCACGTAGCATGGAGGAGCATGAGCAGCATTTGAGAGTGGTGCTTCAGACCTTGAGGGAACAGAAGCTATATGCTAAGTTCTCCAAATGTGAGTTTTGGTTAGATTCTGTGGCATTCTTGGGGCATGTGGTATCAGGCGAGGGTATTGAGGTGGATCCCAAGAAGATTGAGGCGGTTCAGAGTTGGCCTCGTCCTACTTCGGCGACTGAGATTAGGAGTTTCTTGGGGCTAGCAGGTTATTATCGTCGATTTGTGGAGGGCTTCACATCCATTGCAGCACCTTTGACTAGATTGACCCAGAAGGATGCTCCGTTTCGTTGGACCGATGATTGTGAGGCGAGCTTTCAGAAGCTCAAGACAACTTTGACTACAACACCAGTTCTAGTGTTGCCTTCTGGTTCGGGGATGTATACGGTGTATTGCAATGCTTCACGCGTTGGCTTGGGTTGTGTATTGATGCAGGAGGGGCGAGTTATTGCATATGCTTCATGTCAGCTGAAGCCCCATGAGAAGAATTATCCTGTGCATGATTTGGAGTTGGGGCGCGATTGTTCATGCTCTTAAGATCTGGAGGCATTATCTATATGGGGTGCCTTGTGAGGTTTACACTGATCACCGCAGTTTGCAACACTTGTTCAAGCAAAGGGATCTCAATTTGAGGTAGCGTAGATGTCTTGATTTACTGAAGGACTATGACATCACTATTCTTTATCATCCAGGCAAGGCGAATATAGTCGCGGATGCCTTGAGCAGGAAGGCAGAGAGCATGGGTAGCTTGGCATTCATTTCGGCAGAGGAGAGGCCACTAGCTTTGGACATTCAGTCCTTGGCCAACAGACTTGTGACGTTGGATATTTCAGAGCCCAGTCGAGTTCTTGCATGTGTTGTTGCCCAGTTTTCACTATTGGAGCAGATCAAGGCTCAACAGTTTGATGATCCGCACTTGGTAGTTCTCAAGGAGACGGTACTACAGGGTGTTGCCAAGGAGGTTTCTATTGGCGAGGATGGTGTCTTGCGACTCCAGGGTCATTTATGTCTTCCTAATGTCGATGGCTTGAGGGAAAGGATCCTAGAGGAGGCACACAGTTCTCGATATTCCATTCATCCAGATGCTACGAAGATGTATCGGGACCTGGGACAGCATTATTGGTGAAGGCGGATGAAGAGAGACATAGTTGAGTATGTAGCTAGGTGCCTAAATTGCCAGCAGGTTAAGTATGAGCACCAGAGGCCAGGTGGCTTACTCCAGCAGATGACTATACCAGAGTGGAAATGGGAACGCATTACTATGGACTTTGTAGTTGGGTTGCCACGGACCTTGCGGAAGTTCGATGCAGTTTGGGTAATTGTTAACACGTTGACCAAGTCAGCACACTTCATTCCAGTTGCAACTACTTATACTTCAGAGAGGTTGGCCCAGATTTATATTCGGGAGATAGTTCGGTTGCACGATGTGCCTATTTCCATCATATCAGACAGAGACCCTCAGTTCATTTCGCATTTCTAGAGAGCCGTACAGAGTGAGTTGGGGACCCGTGTAGAGCTCAGCACTGCGTTTCATCCACAGACCGACGGGTAGTTAGAGCAGATAGCCCAGATCTTCGAGGACATGCTCAAAGCATGTGTGATTGACTTTGGGGGACAGTGGGATCAGTTCTTGCCTTTGGCCGAGTTTGCTTACAACAACAGTTATTAGTCTAGCATCGAGATGGCTCTATTTGAGGCTTTATATGGTCGGCAATATCGTTCTCCTATCGGGTAGTTTGAGCCCGGCAAGGCTAAGTTATATGGTATTAATTTGGTGAAGGATGCCTTGGAAAAGGTAAAGTTGATTCAGGAGCGACTTCGCACAGCATAGTCCAGACAGAAAAGTTACGCGGATTAGAAGGCGCGTGATGTATCATTTATGGTAGTTGAGAAGGTTCTCTTGAAAGTCTCGCCGATGAAGGGCATTATGAGATTGGGAAGAAGGGCAAGTTGAGCCCAAGGTTTACATGCCCATTTGAGGTGTTAGGGCAGGTTGGGGAGGTTGCTTATGAGCTTGCTTTACCTCCCAGCCTATCAGGGGTTCATCTGATTTTTCACGTGTCTATGATCCTGAGGTATCACATCGACCTGTCTGTGTTAGACTTCAGCATTATTCAGCTAGATGAGAGCTTGGGTTATGAGGAGGAGCCAGTTGCAATTGTTTCTAGACAGGATGACCAATTGAGATCCAAAAGGATTTCCACGTTAAAGGTCTAGTGGAGGGGCGAAACAGTTGAGGAGGCGACCTGGGAGTCCGAGGAGGACATGCGGAGCAAATATCCACACTTATTCGACACTTCAGGTATGATTCTAAACCCGTTCAAGGACAAACATTTATTTAAGAAGTGGAGAATGTAACGACCCGACCGGTCGTTTTGCTTTCTAGAACCTCGTTCCCCTAAATAAGACTCCTCGTATATGCTTTTACTATTTTATGACTTGTGGGAATGGTTAGTTCGAGATTTGGAAGGGTTCGGGTTGAAATCGGAACACTTGGTTCCTTAATGTTGGCTTAAAAGGCCAAGTATGACTTCGGTCAATATTCTGAGTAAACGACCTCAGAATCGGGATTTGATGGTTTTAATAGGTTCGTATGATGATTTCACACTTCGGCGTATGTTCAGATCGGGTTTTGGATGATCTGGGAGCGTTTCGGCGCCTAATAGTGAAAGTTAGTTCTTGAAGGTTTTAAAAGTTCCTTAAATTTGGTTTGGAGCAGGTTTTGGTGATATCGAGGTCCAAACGGAATTCCAAGACCGGTAATAATTCTGTAATGTCATTTAAGACTTGTACGCAAAATTTGGTGTCATTCCGAGTAGTTTAAGTACGTTTCGGTGCATTGGAAGTAAATTGAAGAACTTGAAGTTCTTAAGTTTGATTCAATTGGTTTTGGGGTGCGATTCTTAGTTTTAATGTTGTTTCGAGCATTCCGAGAGTTCGAGCGAGTCCGTTTTATGATTTCAAACTTGTTGGTATGTTCGGGCGGGGGCCCGGGGCCCCCGAATGTCAATTGGAAGAAGCTCAGACCAAGATGAGAATTGGAGCAACAACTGATGCACCGGATCTATCAAAACCGCACCTACGCTTGGTCACCCGCATGTGCAAGCTCGCAGGTGCGGGCCAAGCCTCGCAGAAGCGGCCAAAGGAGGGCAGCCCAGGTTCCGCAGATGCGGCCCATCCTCCGCAGAAGCGAGACCGCAGAAGCGGGTACCCGTCCGCAAAAGCAGTCCTAGCCGGCCCAGTGAATTCCGCAGAAGCGGACCCTTGTCCGCAGAAGCGAGGGCGCAGGTGCGGACCTATGACCGCAGGTGCAGAAACTGCTGGAGGCAGTGAGCCTCATTTATTACGGGTTAGGACCATGTTTATCACATTTTCTTCCACTCTTGGGCGATTGAGAGCTTCTAAGGAGTGGATTTCGAGCTAGCTTTGTGAGGTAAGTAATTTCTTCCAAATATAAGTTTAGTACATATATTATGGGTAGATTTTCACATGAAAATTGGTAGAAATCATGGGTTGAGATGAAAAAAACCTAGGGTTTAATAAAAATGAGATTTTACCGTGAAAATGATTATGAAACTTAGTGAAAAACATGTATTATGTTCCTATGGTTATGGGTGACAACTTTCTTTAAACAATTTCGGAATCTGGGCGTGTGGGCCCGAGGTTGAATTTTAGGAATCTTGCAATTTTGGTTGGGTAATCACTTTAATAGTGGAGATATGAACTTTTGAGCAATAGATTGATTGATTTATATTATGTTTGGCTAGTTCCGAGTCGTTTGGCATAAAATTTGGAGGTTTGAGCGCATTCTTGAATTGGGAAGTAAGATTTGAGACGAGGTAAGTCTCTTTTCTAACCTTGTAAGAGGGAACTTACCCCATAGGTAAAACTAATTAATATGTGTTGTTATTTGTGGGGGCTACGTACGCACGAAGTGATGAGAGTCCGTACGTAGCTACTATTCCTGTTTATGTCCTGGTAGTTTTAGGTTTACACCATGCTTGTGGACACGTTTATTTGATCATATTTTTTAACTGTATCAAATTGAACTGAGTTGAGGATTTTTAAGGATTTAAAAACTTCAAGTCGAATTGTCTTTATTTTGAAAAGAATCAATGAAGGGTTATGATTTATTGATAAAATTATATTTGACCGCGTCACATGTATGATTCGCGAGTGGGGTAATAGATGCATCTATGGTTCGCGCCGTTCGACCCTCGGCAGTTTCCAATTTATATTTATGTTGGATCGGGCCGAACGTCCTCGGTGGTATTCGTGTATGATAATAGAACTGGAAGTTCCTTTCATAATCGGTATAAATTCATTGTTTGTGTGATCATATGTTTTAAAGGAAGGAAGTGATTCAATCTCTTAAATATTTCTGAAGACTTGTTCAGTTATTTCTTGTTCCAAATCTTATTGTTGTACACATATTATTTATATACTCACGCTATACCTCTGTACTTAATTGTACAGGATCTGAGGCACGTGCACCTGGTTACCAGTCTGGTGCGCAGATTTGATCCCCATCTCGAGACTTCATAGTGAGCTGCCTTCCGAGCCGTTCTGCAGCAGCTGGAGTCTCCCTTATGTTTTGTTTCTCTGTCTATTTCATTTTAGAAAGTAGGCTAGTGTCCTTTTGTATATTCTATTAGATTGCCCACATACTTGTGACACCAGGTCTTGGTACACACACTAGTAGACTTATGATTTTGGATTTCTCTACATGATTACAATTTTTTCTCGTTTGCTTCTGTTTAATTATGTCACATTCGCAAATTTCTAAATCTCTTTAACAAATGAGGAAATATTATCCACTTAGTATTTTATTTAAACGGGAAACCATTAGTTTGATCAGTGTTGGCTTGCGTCACAATGGTGTTGGGCGCCATTGCGGCCTAAGATGAAATTGGGTCGTGACATTTACGATTTTTTCTCTGTTCAGTAGTTCGTCTTATTTCTGATAATTTTGTCATTCTGTTATTAGTTTTATGTTGTAATGTTGTAATCGTTGCGTAATTTATTTTGATAAGTTGTTCAAATATTTTTCTAGTCTCTGTATATTAGGGTTAATTTTCAAGTATTTTTTTGCTTCAACTGCATTATAAATTTCTCGAGTTCTTGTTAAAACTTGAAATCCAGAACAATGTGCTGGACTTCATATTTAAATATTTTAATTTTTTGTAATAAATTTAATTCTAGTATATTATATTTTTTTAATTCTAGACCAGTATTTATTTATGGAGTTATATTTTTGTAATAAATTTGGTGTAGTATATTATACGGGAAATCTATCTTCTGAAGGCTTGTTTTCCAGTATTTTATACTGGATGGTTTTTGATTATGTTTTTTGTTTATCGAGTTTTGTAATAAATTTTGTCTTGTATATTATACGGGAAGTCTGTCATCTGAATGTTTGTCCTCCAGTATGTTATACTGGATAATTATTATAATATACTTGAGTTTTATTTGATTCCAGTATATTTTAGGAGAAGTCTGCCGTCTGTAAGCTTGTTGTCTAGTATGTTGTACTTGATGAGTTCTGTTTAGACTAGAGTTTTGTTTTATTTGTGATTATTTTTTTTGAATGATTATTTGTCTTTTTTTATTATGTTCTTTGATTATGTTTCTTCTTTATACCCCCAGTATTTGTTTCTGGAGTTTCATTGCTTCTAATTAATTTGATCCAGTATATTATACTGGAAGACTGCCATCTGTAGGCTTTGTTGTCCAGTACTTTATACTGGATGAGTTCTGTTTATACTTTAGTTATGTTTTATATATTGGATTCTGATCGTGTTTACTAATCTAATTTGTAATATTCTTTGTTTTCATGATTTTATAGAAATGGAATCTTCAAGTAGTATATTGAAGGTACGTATTCCTGAAATATTCAAATTTTTATCTTAAAATTATATGAAATATTGCTTATATGTGTTGTATTTTTAATTTTAGGAGGGAGATAGATTTTATGACTTTAAGGAGTGGTTTCCCGCTGATTGTTATTTGAAAGGCGATCAAAATTTTAAGCAAATTATTTCATCCTTTTTGTCCGGAACTCAAATGGATGTATTAAAGGACAATGTATTTGGAAAGTTTTTAGAGTTGAATAAAGTGAGTCACTCTGGGAAGTTGACTCATTGTATGTTTCTATCTCAACTTTTCTGCAAGGATAAAAGCAAAATGGTTTTTAAAGTTTTTGGGCATGATGTAGCATTTACAGAAGATAATTTTCACACTATTACCGGACTTAAGATTGAGGCATCCGATTATAGTTTCATTGACGCTAGAGTAAACCGTTTGAAGGAACGGTATTTCTCTGAAGTGAAAAAGGGTTTGAAGGTAGAGACTTTGTATAAATTTATACAAAAGCAATCTCGATTGTGTGATGGTACAGAAAATGATGTATGTGATGATGTCGAGGTCTGCGATGAAGATGCAGTAAAGCTTGCTCAGATTTATCTATTAGAAGCCGTTCTATTGGGTAAATTTGAAGGTCAAAATATAAGTGATCGTTCTATGAAAATCATAGACGACAAAGAGCTTTGTGTTTGTTTTCCATGGGGTAGTTTCTGTTTTGATGAGTTTATTGATAATTTGTCTCATCTTCTAACAACTGAGTCAGTGTAAAAAAATCAATTGGTAGGATCCCATCTTATACGGCGCTTGGATTCCTATTTTTGTTCAATGTATGGATAATGGAAGTGTTTAATGATTTTTGTCAATTTTCAAAATATGAGGATCGGGGGCCAATTAGGATGTTGTCTTACTCAAGCATTGGATGTCCAAAATATGACACACTTTATAATGATTTTTATAAATGCAAATGTAAGTTAATAGTATTTGACTTTTTATCATATTTTTTTGCTCATATATTTTGTCTTAATCTAATTGTTTATCTTTTTATTTATTTAATAGAAGTTTAAGATTTTCAAGGTGAATCCATCAAATCTTCTCCAACATTCATCAAAAGTTAATGTTAGCGACATATGTGAATATAAGTTGTTGTTTCTCTGATTTTAATTAATCTTGCTTTTAATTAATTTCTACTATCGTATACTATATTTTGGTTCTGATAACTTGCATTTCAAATTTTAGTTGTTGTATATTATTCTGGGAGTTTGTTCTCAGAAGCATTATTTTCTAATTTTTTCTACTGAAAAGTGAAATATACTCGATCAGTATAATTTAATAGATCAGTATTATACTCTATGAGAGATATATTGTACTAGATTAGTATAGTATGCTGGATGAGCATAATATACTCGATGAGTATAATATGTATACTGCATAAGTATAATATATTGGATGAGTATAATATACTCGAAATCAGTGTAAGTATAATATACTCGATCAGCATATTATACTGGTTGAGTTTAATATGTTTTTTTTAGTATATATTATACAAGATTAGTATACTGGATGATTATAATACTCAATCATTTTAATATACTTTATGAGTTTAATATATTCATGCAGTATACTTTATAGTATAATATAATGGATTACTATAATATAATACTCAATCTGTATAATATACTAGATTAGTATAATATACTCTATCAGTATATTATACTGGATGAGTATCAGTATAATATATTGATCAGTATAATATACTAGATTAGTATAGTATACTTGATAACCATAATATACTCTATCAGTATATGATACTGGATAAGTATAATATATTTCATTTCACCATATTTTTCAATTCTAATAACTTACAATACAAAATTATATGCTAGCCTTCTTGAATTGTTTTTACACTCGATAAGAATGTTCCTGTGTTGTGGTGCTGAAATTCTTAGCAGAGAAACTAAAACTTTTATTTTTATTTTCTTTTCAGAGGGTATCAGCCAAAGTTGAAGACATTATACGTGCAGATCAGATTAATTTTCATAAAAAGTTGAAGAAAAATATTAAAGCTACTCGAAAAAAGATGAAGACATAAGTTGATAAGTCTGTTAAGGTAATTAACTTGTTTGGTGCTTTTTTTTAATGTTTATTTTATTGGTATAATAATATATTGTATGTTAATATTATTTATTCATTGTTACAGGTTATTAATGAGAAGCTTGATATAGTTTTACAATTCATTCAAAATTTTTATGAAGGAAGTAAACAGAAATATCATCATGACTTGTTGAATGATGAAGATGAAAGGAATGAATTAAAAGATTGTTCTAGATTTTCCAAGGAAAAACATGAAAAAAGTAATGAACATGAAAATAGTGAAAGTAATGAACCAGGAGATGATATTGATGGAGAGAAATATTATGATAGAGATGTTGATCAAAATTCTTTAGGTGGTGATGCTGGTGGAGAAAATTATTCTAATAGAGATTCTTCTCATTTGTCGGGTGACAAACAGAATGAACAAGAGGAAGATGTTGATTTACAAAAACAGGATGAACAGTTCAATAAGGAGTTTGAGGAGACAAGACCTTCTATTTCAATGCCAGTTGGATATTGAATCAGTCCGCGGAGGACCAAATAATGAAGTTGCTCATGAAGGTTGAGCATATTTTAGTTCAATGCCATCAGCCATGGATATTGATTCAGTTCATGGAGCACAAAATAAAGAAGTTACTGATGAAGTTGCAGCAGCTAGTAAAAATTTAGTGAAAGGTCCTTGTGATGAAGTAAGAGTAGACTGTAATGCAGTTGAACTAGTTCTCACAGCTGGTACAGATGTTGATGCTATCATGGATAAAATAGCTGATGGGACATAACCACTTTTTACATAACAATGCAGTCAAGATATTTTTCAATACCACACACCTGCATCCTCAATGGCATCAGTCATTGATATTGATTCAGTTCATGGAGGACGAGATAAAGAAGGTGGCGATGAAGGTGCAATAGCTGGTGGAGATTTACTGAAAAGTCCTTCATGTGATGAAGAAAGAGCAGACTGTACTGCAATTGAACCAGTTCTTTCAACTAAACCAGTTCTTTCAACTGGTACAAATGTTGATGCTATTATTGAAAAAATAGCTGACAGGGCATATGATGTTTTTACACCACAGTGCAGTGAAGATATATTGCAAAATACCGCAGCTGCATCGTTAATTCCATCAGTCATGGATATTGAATCAGTCCATGTAGGACAAAATAATAAAGGTACTGATAAAGCTGCAGCAGTTGTTGGACGTTTAGTGAAAGATTCTTGTGATAAAGAAACTACTAATGAACATGCAGCAGGTGATGGAAGTTCAGTGAAAAGTCCTTGTAATGAAGAAAGAGTAGAATGTAGTGCACCTAATCAAGTTCGGTCAACTGGTACGGATGTTGCTGCTATCATGAAAATAATAGCTGATGGGACATATCCAATTTTCACACCATAGTGCAGTCAAGATAATAAGCAAAATAGCGGAGCTGCATCATCAATGCTATCATCCATGGATATTGAATCAGTCCACGATGGACAAAATATCAAATGTACTGATCAAGCTGCACTAACTGGTGCAGATATAGTGAAAGGTCCTTTTTGTGATGAAGAAAGAGCAGACTGTAGTCCAGATGAAACCGTCACAACTGGTACAGATATTGATGCTATTATTAGAAAAATAAATGATGGGATATGTGCTTTTCACACCTCAGTCCAGTCAAAATATTTTACAAAATAGCGTACTTGCACTCTCTCAGGGAAGTGGAACAGATGCTGTAACAGGAGGTACATATGTTGATGCTATTTTGCGCGATATTAAAGATGGGAATATAATTTTGGATTCACCTGAAGAGTAACAACATATTTCTATATCAAACTTGAACACACCATCCGCACCAAAGGAAAGGCAACCTGATTCTACCGGTCTAGCAACTCTTTATGATATATACATGCAAGAAAACGAAAGTAAGCTGCAAGGAAATGAAAAGGGTGTTGATAGAAAAAGTACCTCTTACTGTTTATCAAATTATTGAAAAGATTCAGCAGGTTAGTGTGAGCAGTTTTATTGTTTTATTTAATAGTTGTAAAATATTAATAATGGACCTTAATCTCTGCATTTCTTTTTTTTTTTTTTTACAAAAGAAAACATTGTCGTATAATATAAAAAGAAAGAGGAAATCTGTGGATTCGTGCCCTAATTTTAATCTTTTGACTCAGTTAAGTCAATCAAGTGATAATGCAGCGGATCATGCTACTACCAACATCAGTGCTTTTGTTGATTATGACCCTGCTGAACACTCTGTTGTTGCTGATATGGAGAAAAATAATTCTGATAAAAATATTGTTTTATATTCAAGTGTGGATGAGAGAGTTCATGTTTCTCCTCTTAAAATTGTTAAGCATGTTGCTCACTTGGATGATCATTCTGATCTGCAACCCACTTTGAAATAGTCACGACCCAAAATATCACCTGTCGTGATGGTGCCTATCTCAATACTAGGCAAGCCGACAATCTCAATAAACCACCATATCATTTAAGTTTGAAAACATAATATTTAAATTCAGCGGACGAAATCTCACAATTACATATATAAACACTCCCAAAACTCGGTGTTACTGATTATATGAGCATCTAATATGAATACAAAATCTGATTGGCAAAACATTGTCTGAAAGTATAGAACAGTACAATAACTGAAAGAAAGAGAGTCAAGGTCAGCGGACTCCAGACAACTACCTTGATAGTCTCCAACTGATAACACTCTGAGATCTAACGGTCCCAGTGTCCGAAAGTACCTGGATCTGCACACGAGGTGAATAGTATAGTATGAGTACAACCAACTCAATAAGTAACAAGACTAACCTTTGGACTGAAAGTAGTGATGAGATCCGCAAGTACAGTCCAGTATAAATAATAACAATACAGAAATGTAGGCATGCTTTCAAGTTCAACAATTGCTTTCAGTACAAATAAAACAGATCAATTCTGAATAATACAAGGAATATGACATCTCTGTATGTAACGACCCGACCGGTTATTTTGAGTATCACAGCCCCGTTCCCTCATTTACTACTCAATTTATGCCTTACATTTGATTTATAACTTATCGGGTTAGTTGGTTCGGGTCCGGAAGGATTTCAGAGTGAAATAAGACACTTAGTCTCATAATTGAAAAGTTAAGTTGGAAAAGTTGATCGGATATTTATTTATGTGTAAACGATCTCAGAATTGAATTCTGATGATTCCAATAGCTCCGTATGGTTATTTTGGACTTAGGAGTGTGTCCAAAAAATTATTTGGAGGTCCGTAGTAGAATTAGGCTTGAAATAGCAAAAGTTAAATTTTTGAAAAGTTTGACCGAGGGGTTGACTTTTTGATATCGAGGTCGGAATCCGATTCTGAAAATTTGAATAAGTCCGTTATGTCATTTATGAATTGTGTGCAAAATTTGAGGTCAATCGGACTTGATTCGATTGGTTTCGGCATAGAATGTAGAAGTTGGAAATTTCATAATAGACTAAAGTTTCAAGTGAGTTCGCACAAGACCTAACTTCAAATGAGCATAACTCTCAGGATATGAAGTTTTATATGGTGTATTACCTATCAAATGAAATATCTTTGAGTCTAGTTTCTAACGCTTGAAATCGTTCTTTATTTGGACATTCCTACAAGAAGTTATGATGATACTACCAAAGGCTGAAAAAATGCGATTCTGCGACCAATTCTGCAATCGCAGAACCATTATGCGACTGCAGAAGTAGTTATGTGACCGCAAAATGGTCGCAAACCTGTCCAGTGAAGTCCATTTTTGGGCATCGATTTTGCGGTGTATTTTGCGACCCGCATACTCATTCTGCGGTCCATTATGCGACCGCAGACCTGCTTTCGGAGGGTTAATTTTTCTATTTTCATAACCCGACCCCATTTTGATAAATAGGCTTTGGGACTCATTTTAGAGCAAAAATCTGACATTGTTAGAGAGAAGAGAGAGTGTTCTAGAGAGAGGAAGAAGCTCAAGTGCTTTGTTCATCAAGATCTTAAACAAGCTTTGAAATCCAATAAAGAAATATCACAAGATCTTCACCCAAGAGATAAGGTTTTAACCCCTAGTCTTCAATTTCGAGTTTGGGTAAAGATGGGTGATTAAGAGTATGATTCTTAGGTGTAATAGTATTATTTATACATATCAATAAGGTTTATGGAAAGATTGTTGAGTTCAAATAGGTAAAGATTGGGTTGAAAATGGTAAAAATCTTCAATGACTTTAATTGAAGATTTGAGGGTCGAGTTGATGTCGGAATTTGGTAAAATTTGTATGGTTGGACTCGTGGTTGGATGGATATTTTATAACTTTTGTTGGGTTCCGAGATGTGGGCCCCACGGGCAATTTTTGAGTTAATTTTGGATTTTATTGAAAAAATTAGTATTTCCTTATAGAATTAATTACAATAATTGGTATTGATTGAATCAAATTAATTGTGGCTAGATACGAGGCTTTTAGAGACCAATTCTCGCGGAAAGGGCATAGCGGAATAAAGAATTACACGGGTTGAGTTAAGTAACTCAACTAATCTTGGAGCTAAGGGTATGAACCCTGAATATACGTATTATGTGAATTGTTGTAGGTGACGCACATGCTAGGTGACAGGCGTGTGGGCGTGCACTATAGAAATTGTGTCATAATTGGTTTTGTGAAATTTTGTAGTCAAATAATCTTGGCATTTTCTATGTAGTTTTATGTGTTAAAGAAATTGAGCTGAGAATCATGTTAAAAATCATGCTGAGGCTATGTGCCAGTATTATTGAGACCCACAGAGGTCATATTGTTGTTAAATTAATTATTTAAAATAAAATTTCATACTATGTCATGTTCATTCATTTCATATTATCTCTCAGTCTCTGTTGCTATTTATTGATACATCATATCATCATTTTTGGGCTGATTTTCAACATATTGTGAGCCCGAGAGACTGGAGAGATTGATGACTGAGTGAGGCCGAGGGCCTAATTGTGAGGATAATTATAGGATCGGGATGCACGCCGCAGCATGCCACATTGGCTTATTATAGCATGTGAGTTATCCATGCGGATCCAGATATTATTATAGCACGTGAGTTATCCGTGCAGCACGTGAATTGTCCGTACAACACGTGAGTTGTCTGTGCGGATCCAGATATTATTCTAGCACATGAGTTGTTCGTGCAGCACGTGAGTTATCCGTGCAACACGTGAGTTGTCCGTGCAGATTATAGCGCTTGGGCTAAAGGATCCCCTCCGGAGTTTGTGCACACCCCCAATAAGCACAGGTACCTACTGAGTGCGAGTACCGAGTGATTTGAGAGGATTGAGTGACTGTGAGGACTGGGTGATAGGGAGGACTGAGTGAAATGATACTCTGAGAGTATGCATATGATTTTATCACTGAGTTGCATCGCATTGACATGCATACATGACATACAGGCATAGAGATGGATTTTCCTCATGCTGTACAGTATCACATCATTCATGATTTCTCACATATATTGCCAGATGGGCATAGTGATACATTTGTTTTACACCGGTTATCTGGAAAGAAAAATGAAACATCTTATTTATTATTGAAAGGATTTTGGAAAAATTATTGGTTTCAAACTTATTCATATTTTTGGCAACTTTGGTACACGATTTGGGTTTTCACTAATGTACTTGAAAGGAAGAAACTATTTTTAGAAATCATGATTTAGTTGAGCATTTTATCTCTGAGTTACTTCTTGTATTATTTGCTTTACGTTGTTATGGACTGTTGTGGACTATTGGTTTTGGACCCAACCTTGGTAAAAGCTCGTCACTACTTTCAACCTAAGGTTAGGATTGTTACATATTGAGTACATGGGGTTGGTTGTACTCATACTATACTTCTGTACCTTGCGTGTAGATGTTGGTTACTGATGATGCAGTGTTCATTGGGAGCTGGATCAAAAGATGTACCTGTGTTCCGGTTGTAGCTGCCTCTTGTTCATAGTAGCCTTAGATTCATAAAACTATGTTTATGTACTTTTCAAACAGATGATATATTTACTTCATACCAGCTTTGTAAACTCTACTCTTAGAAGCTCATGATTTGTACTATTAGTCCTTGGGGAATGTATAAGATTTAGATATTTTCTTTTACTTAATTGTCTTGTTATATTACATTGGAATTGGATAGTGGATAATTGGCTTACCTAACGGGTTAGGTTAGGTGCCATCACGACTAGTTGGATTTTGGGTCATGATAAGGTGGTATCAGAGCTCTAGGTTCATAGGTTCTACAAGTCATGAGCAAGTGTCTAGTAGAGTCTTGCGGATCTGTATGATGACGTCCATACTTATCTTCGAGAGGCTACATGGCATTTAGGATATATACTTCCCATATTTCTTTCCTTATCGTGCAAAATTGATTCAGCTTGAGACATAACTCTTTGAATTCCTTCCACGCATTCGTATGCGCACATGAGCGCTCTGTATCAGTTGTGCATCACCGGCTTGTAATTCTATGAACGAGGTTCAAGATGTGTATTCTATGTTTTGGTGATAGGCCAGTGTGGAGGACTTGAGGCCATGGTTAGACTGTAGCTTAAGCTCGGTAGCTTCAGTTGTGACTTAGTACAATTTGACTCATATGTCAGGTAATGACCCTACGAGTGGAATTTGTGGCTTGATGAGCGTTGTAATGGCTGTGTGATGGGTATGATGTGATCACGGGATGTGTTAAGATGATTTGAATATGACGAGAAGCGTTTACTTGAAATGTAAAAGAAAAGCCATTGGGTGCCTGATTTTCGTTTTGATGTGATGTACAGTCTCGAGTATGAATGTTTTGAAAGATCTTTCATGTTAAATTTTGGGGCAAGTTAAATTCTCGTGTCTGATTAATGAGTTTGGACTCAGAAAGATTAAGTGATTTCATAGTAATTGTGGCTGTGAAAGGGTATAACAAGATGCCAATTTGAGACTAAGCAGGTAGGTTATCTCCTGCGGAGTAATCTACGTAGGTGTATTCCTTATGATGTGAATAGAGAGTTTCTTTTCTGCCAGCGGGGCGTATGTGTTGAGACTTAAATTTGAACCTGGTTGAGATAGTTGACTTGAGTGTTAAAAGAATGAATGCGAGATTAGCGGATGATTGAGGCATTTTATGGTTGGTGTTGCATGAACTTGAGAAGAATTTTCGTTGAACTGGCTATGGTATTATGGCAGTAATAGAGTATGAGTATTGTGAGTTATCGAGTGTTTTAATTTATGGCTTTGAGCCAAGTAGGGGAGCCTGCTATTGACAATTCAATTCATGGTTATATGTTTAATTTTAGTTTTTGTCTGAGGCATACTTGTGGATTAGTTTTGACTTGCAGAGATTGAGATCGAGGATGACCCAAGTACTAAAATTTCCGGATATGGGTTATATTGCACTTATGAATATATGAAAATCATGGAATGAGTGAGTTGTTATTTGTGAAGGATGTAGTGCGCACGGAGTATGAATTTGATTGGTGGTGTTAAGGCAGGGGTACTTCTTTGGGTGTTATTGTGCTAATGGGTCATGCGTCTTTCGGCCCGTTTGAGCGGTGCAATTGAGAATTTTTGGCGGATTTGTTTATGGCTAAAATCTGAGATTTAAGTTGGATACCGTCGAGACTTGTGGCATTTTTGTATATCATTATGGATTTTTATTTTGGTATCAGGAAGGTGAATGAAACAGCCTTAGACTCAAATAAGGTATTTTCGGAGTGGGTGTTTCGGTTGTGATATTTATAGGGGTAATTATGATGTGGTGAGACTATACAGATGTTTTGGTGGCAATATTCTTGGGTTTTGGTGACCTACGTGGTTTGGCCGAGTTAGAGGAATTTAGTCCTAATAGCTTGGTTATGTGCAGATAGATTTCAAAGTGTTTTTAATGGTTTCTACCATGGTTTGAACCGAATATTTTCTACTGGTGTGGGAAATGTGTTGTGTATTGTGATTTACTCCTAGAAGGAAGCAAGAGGAAGGTTTCAAACAAACTGGATATGTAATTTGCTGGTGACCTAGAGTTGATAATGATATTCTTGTGCTTTTCACATGATGGCAAGATAGATGTTACGTGTTGTGCGGAAGTTAGATTTACATGTACAAAGTGGCAGTTCAGTCTTGAAGAGAAGGTAAAGAATGTTAGACAACATGGGCGGTTCCAAATAACTAGATGAATACTATTAATACTTGGTGTTGTATGAGAAGGGTGCGTATTTTAGAAGGCGCATTGTATTTTGACTTACAGATGTATAATTAGTATTACGGTACTCACAATGTTGATAGACTGCTGATATTCAAATTATTGCTATGTTGAACGGAAGAATTATGAAAATATTCTTCATGGGATTATCGTGAATGGAAGATGTGTTAGTCATTTTAGTGCTGGAGTTGGGATCAGTTACTTTGATTCATGTGTTGGATGAATTTGGAGACTGGAAGGTCTCAGAAGTATATTGTTTCGGGGTTGCGACCTATTTGAGGTGACTATTTTATTTAAAACTCGATGGAGGCACTAGTTTCGTTAATTATTTGTGATAGCTATGTGCTATGAGTGCGCATATATGTGAGGTTTGAGCCCATGTGCGGTCATTAGAGCAAGTATTCATACTCGAAAAAATGCTTAGGCTATTATATGCCTAGAGTTGACTGTTAAGCGTAAAGTCATAATGTTTCCCGTATTCGTACCTTTGTTGAGAACTATCTGGGCTATACTTGAGGTTACAAAGAAGATGATTCCCTAAATAAACGGGATAGTTACTAATTCTGCGTTAAAAAAATTCCGATTTGAAGTGTGATAGCAGACTTTGCACGTGCTTACACTATGGCGTGCTATTTCTACCAGTCCAGGAGCATGAAAATCTTATTTCATTATCATATACAAGTGTACTTGTTTAATTGCTCATGTATGATATGTTGGGACTGGAGGCCTGTGACCATGCCGAGCGATTCATATTATTGGCATGTGAGTTATCCGTGTCATATGTGGGAATTCTATTTCTATAATAATTTATCTGATCTATTAATTTCCTTCCTCTACAATTGTGCACATGCACCTACGATAATCCTCTTCATGAAATTTGAGGAGTTGGTTGTAACATTGCGGTTGTGGTGGTGCTTGTTGAACTTGCAATACGGTTCTCTTCCTTGAGACATCTCCCATATTTGGGTACACAGATTGCGCAGTTGTGGCTTGAGTTATATTGATGTGGCATGTTTGTGGGATAATTTTATTTAATAATATAAGGTCATTGGACCTAGAATGGGTACTATCGGGCTTGATTATGGTATATTCGGGAGGATAATATTGAAAGTCGGCTTAGGAGAGGATTATGGTTATAGTTAGGGCGAGAGATCTCCATGACTTGTTGATCTGATAAGGGGTCATTAGATTTCCGCGTGTTTCTTTTATATTAACAGTGTACGAAGGTGTTGGGATGAGGTTTTGTTCGATATGGGGTTTAATGCTAGTACTTGGTTGATTTTGAGTAGTTACTATGATCAGAAATGGTGCTACGAGTATGCGAGTTGCATAGTATGTGATTATATCTGGGATTATGCTTATGGCTGGATACAACTTCTTCAGGCTTATACAGTGTGTAAATGTGAGATTCTGGTCTTGAAAAGAATTCTGGATGTTAGAAATTTAGCTCCATAGTTTTTGGGCTAAGGTTAAATTAATGATTTTCAGTTATGTTGTGTGGTCAGGCCTATATAGAATAGGGTGACACGAGATCACCCCCGGGTATGTGCGTGGTAAGGTGGAATAGAGATTTGAAGGTTAAAAATAACTCTTGGCACGTTCGAGGACGAATATATGTTTAGGTGGGGGAGAATGTAACGACCCGATTGGTCGTTTTGAGTATCACATCCCCATTCCCCCATTTACTACTCAATTTATGCCTTACAGTTGATTTATAACTTATCGGGTTAGTTGGTTCTGGTCCGTAAGGATTTCGGAGTGAAATGAGACACTTAGTCTCATAATTAAAAACTTAAGTTGGAAAAGTTGATCGGATATTCACTTATGTGTAGAAGACCTTGGAATTGAATTAGGAGGATCTTCAGATTTGCTCGAGCTAATGTGCTCAACTGAGTCGTGGTAGGACGGGTAGGTGCATGAGGTGTTAAACAATGATTTCGGACAACTCCAGAGCAGTTCTTAGCACGTTCGAGGATGAACATATGTTTAAGTGGGAGAGAATGTAACGACCCGACCGGTCATTTTGAGCTCCAGCACGTCGTTCGGCGGTTTGAGGCCTTGAGTTGCTTCACTTCAGGTATTATGACTTGTGCGTGTGGTCGTAATTGAATTTTAGGAAGTTTGGAGTTGATTTGGAAAGACAATTCTAATTTCGGAAACTTTAAGTTGGAGAAACTGATTAAAGTGTGATGTTTAAGTAAACTACCTTGAAATCTGGATTTGAAGGTTACAACAGGTTCGTATGGTAATTTTGGACTTGGGCGTATGTCCGGATTGGGTTTTGGATGACCCGGGAGCGTTTCGGCGCCTATGATGGAAGTTGGAGTTTTGGAAAAATTTCATGTAATTTGTTTGAGGTGTATTTCAATGTTATCGATGTCCGTTTGCGATTCTGAGTCTGGGAAAAGCTCCGTATGGTGATTCTGGTATTGAGAGCGCGTCCGGATGGGGATTTGGAAGTCTGTAGGTCATTTTGGGGTCGTTTGGCGAAAATTAGAAATTTGAAGGTCTTGGAGAATTTGACCGGGAGTGAACTTTTTGATATCAGGGTCGGATTCCAATTTTGGGGGTTGGAGTAGGTCCGTAATGTCAAATGTGACTTGTGTGTAAAATTTGAGGTCAATCGGACGTGATTTGAGAGGTTTCGGCATCGATTGTAGAAGTTGAAGTTTCAAAGTTCACTAAGTTTGAATTGGAGGGTGATTCGTGTTTTTAGCATTGTTTGATGTGATTTAAAGGCTCGACTAAGTTCGTGATGTGTTTTGAGACGTGTTGGTGTATTTGGTTGAGGTCCCGAGAGCCTCGGGTCAATTTCGGATGATTAACGGATCGAGAATGGACTTGGATGAAATGCTGAGGTAGCTGATACCTGGTGCAATCGCACCTGCGTGAAAAGGGCCGTAGGTGCGAGCTCGTAGGTGAGAGCCACGAGTGGCAGGTGCTAAGGAGAGGAGGCTGGTCAGCAACCACAGGTGCAGAACATTTGGGCGCACTGCGAAGGCGCAGGTGCGAAGTGGGCAACGCAGGAGCGGGAGATGGGCGCAGGTGCAGCGCATGGACCGCAGAAGCGGACGCGCAGGTGCGCTACATGGAGCGAAGATACGGGAATGTTGGGAAGAGCTTGAACCGCACTTGCGATGGAATTTTTGCAGGTGCGGAGCCGCAGAAGCAGCTATTGCACCGCAGGTGCGATGATCGTTGGGCAGTGAGGTTTTATGAAACGGGATTTTGGCTGATTTTCACTTCATTTCGTCCATGGGAACCGACGTTGGAGCACTTTTGGAGTGCCATCTTCATCAACTATAATGGGGTAAGTGATTTTTTCACATTGTGAGTTAAATACATGGTTGTTATATGGATTTAAGCACAAAAATTTGTAGAAATTTGAGATTTTGAAGAAAAACCTAGAAATTAGTATTTTTGGATTTGGATCACAAATTTGGGCATGAAATTGAGAATAAATTATATATTTGAGTTCGTGAGGTTATGGGTAATAGTTATCTTCGAAATGTTTCGGAATCCGGGCACGTGGGTCCGAGGGTGATTTTTATCTACTTTTCAAACGGAGTTGGAAATTGTTGTAAACGGGGTTCTAATGAGTATTAGAGTATATATTTATAGAATTTCTCATTTATTGACTAGTTTTTGAGCCTTGGGTATCGGTTTGATTTATTGGAAGGGCTTGGGAGCCGGTGATGGAACTTCGGAGCAAGGTAAGTCTCCTTTCTAACCTCGTAAGGGGGAATTTACCCCATAGGTGAATTAATCTAATATGTACTTTTATTTGTGGGGGCTACGTACGCACGGGGTGATGAGAGTCTATGCGTAGCTACTATTATGCTTATGTCCGGGTAGTTCAGGACCCAAACCATGCTATGCTTGCGATATTTGCAACCTTTTTGTTAATTTAAATTACTTAAATCATATTGAACTTGGTAAATGAATTTTTAAAAGGTTAAACTTTGTTTTTCTTGACCGTTAAATGAGAATTGACATTTCTTTGGATAATTGCTCCTTAAAGAATCCTTGATTGACTGTTGAATGTTTTTATCTTTTGTGGAGCGGGCTAAATGCCTCGTCAGATTAAATAGATGCATCAATGGTTCGCGTCGTTTGACCCTCGGCATAGCACAATTTAAATATTTATGTTGGAGCGGGCCATACGACCTCGATATGATTTGTGCATGATTGAACTTGATTGCTTTGCAATCTATATATTATATAATTGAGGGCCCTAAGCCCGGTGAGGTGGCACTCTCAATTAGCAGCAATTCTATTTTCTAGGCTTCAGGTTTTTCTTTTGCAATTTCAAACTGAAATTACAGAAACAAAATGGTTCGCATATCCATCTGATTCTCCCCACACCACTTCTTCCGCTTCTTTTCATCAAACAAACCTCATGTTCAACTAAGTTTTTGATTTCCCTTCTTCCGGTGCCGCTTCTATCAATCAAACAACCTTCTTTAATCTTTCAATTCCCTTTTCCCTATTCAAAATTCCCCCACACCTCTTACTTTGTGAATTAATTATTATAAACTCAACTGCATCTCCCTTATTTGTCTATTTCTTGTTTGGGGGAAACGAAAAAATAAAAAATATTCTATCTATTATTACACAAATTCTATTTCCCTTAACGCCAATGAAGACATTCGAAGAACACCGTCCCCTTTCCACCGTTTCAAGGAAAAATGATATTCGCTCCTTAATTGCCGGTCTATAATTATTTTAAAGTTTAATATTTCTCATTTACGCCTATTCTTATATATTTAAGTCTCACTAACTTTTATGAATCCTAATCTAATTGTATAAGTGTGGACAAACAAGGATGCCAAAACACAGTCAAAAGATTGAGGTACAGTCCAAACCTTATTCGTTGTTATGTTTTCCCTCCAAATAAGAGCTTATAATGTCAATATTCTTGGATAGTATAATTTTTCCTCTAATCAATAACTAAGGATGTAAAGATTCTAAAACACTTTAAAAAATCTAAAGATTCTGCATTAATATGATTTTTTTCACAATTGATACTAACTTTGTCGCTGATATGGAGTAAAAGAATATTTTATTACTATTCTGAGAAAATCGTTACCAGATAATTTACATATTCTCAATGAAAATCACCCAAATAATAGATTCCTCATATTGTCCAATTGTCAATGAGACGAAACTTGAAAATTTTGTTAATATTGTGGATTCTCTCCACTTTTTGAAGATGTGTGTAAATAAACCGATTTTTTCCCATAAGAAAAATTTAGCTTCCACTTTTAGATGTTGTGTGTATTTAATTTAGTTTACCATCATTATTCTATTATGTTTTCCCTCCAAATAAGAACTTATAATGTCAATATTATTGGATAGTATAATTGTTTTACACTAATCAATAACTAAGGATGTAAAGATTCTAAAACACTTTAAAAAATACAGAGATTCTTCACTACTATGATTTTTTTTCGATTGATACTAACTGTGTCGTTGATATGGAGTAAAAGAATGCTTTATTACTGATAATTTCTTTCCGAATAAAGTTCAATAGCAATATCTTTAAATATTCTAGAATACTATAATTTTATCCCTAATGTACTAATGAGCTTTGTAACTATTTTTCCCCAAAAATCATAATTAAATCTATTACTATTCTGAAATAGTATAATTATTTATCTATTAAATTATTATTTATTTTTACTAAGTGTCTCTCTTGTATGGAATACAACAATGATGTAGCAATGTTTTTTCCTCCTCCCAAAGTTCGACAACATTGTCTTTAAATGTCGATTATATATAGATTATTGGAAGATTAATATTATTATATTTGTTATGCTTAACTCTTTTGCATTTAGGTAGATTAGCATTATTAAATATAGATGGTTGCTATATTACCGCTACTATACTTTTCTTGCTCTACTTTTTTGTGTAAGATTAGTATTATTATATTTGTTATGCTTAACTCTTTTGCGTTTAGGTAGATTAGCATCTATACAAGTGCGGCTTAACAAGATTTGTGGCCTAAAACCAAAGTTTAATTGGTGGCCTTAAACTTAAACAAAAAATTTTACTCTCTCCGTTCCAGTTTATGTGAACTTATTTCCTATTTGGTCCGTTCCAAAAAGAATGACTCCTTTCTAAATTTGGAAACAATTTAGCTTAGACTTCCAATTCTACCCTTAATGAGAAGCTTTTACAGCAACACAAATACTCTGGATCCCTTTTTGACTTGTTTAGGACCACAAATTCTAAAAGTCTTCATTTTTTCTTAAACTTCATGTCCAATCAAACAGGTTCACATAAATTGGAACGGAGGGAGTAATTTTTATTTGAAGTCTATTTTTTACATTTTTGAGATGCAAAGTTGTTAATAATTTTTTTTATAATTGATTTCTTCTAATATTGTTCTTCTTCGTTTTCTGAAATTATTAACAATGATATGATTTCTTAAATTAAAGTACAGCTATTCTTCTTTGTATGTAGTTTCAATTTTGCAGAAATGAAGAGACTTGCCCACCACCGGAAGTTTTAATTGCAATGCTTCTTACTAATTTTCTCCATCTCAGAGCCGTTTCATTTATGTGTAGAAGAATTATATCTTCTCCATTTTGTAGAAACTTTTTATGATTGCCTTCAATTTTATGTCCTTTTCATCTACTATTAGTCATAACCTACACTATAACATTCATATGACCATGTTCCCTCACCTCTAATTTTTCATACATATTTCATATCCCAACAACAACAAAAATTTGTACCAGGTTCTTTCAACCTTATGTCAATTTACAGTAAAGATGGGAGATTTTCCATACAGGACAAGAGTTGGTCTCTACAAACTTCAATCTGTTTATGTGATGACACTTCAACTCTTGAACGGCATGTAAGTATTTTTTTTGTTGATCAATTCTAATTTTTGATTGGTTAGGTTTTTAATTTTGTTAATCCTTCCGCAGTATTTGCTTTGTAGATAATTAATTTGTCAATTGTTACAAAATATTCGCTATGTAGGTCGTAGTATTATGGTGAATTTCTCATTTTACTCTATTATGTATAATTTCTTTCAAGATTCCTTCGGAGAAGTAATTGAGAAATTGGCTCTTTTATGCTAGACAGTTAACATCACCACTGTTTAATTTGTAGGTTAATGATACTAATGATCCTTCACTGCTTTAGTTGCCTCGATAATACTCTGCTTAATATGAAAATTAAAGTTGCATATATATATATATATACACACACGCTCTAATCTTTTTTTATGCGTGATTCGGTGTTAATACAATATACTCCTTTCCATCTATTTGAGGTAATTCTTTTTGCCAACACTGTCTGACAACTTGCAAAAATTGGTTCGATTTCAGCTTTGTTATAATTTTTTTATTTTCATGTGCACAAGCATCTACAGCTGGTTGATCATGGGAATTTCACTAAGAAGATCATAAAATAGTCGATGTGGAAATTATAATCGCTCCACTGATGAAATGCCTTAAATTGCTTCGAGGCAAATTAATTGACCAAAAATTAGTTCGATTTCTGCTTTGTCATGATTTTTTTATTTTCATGTGGACAAGCACCGATCTCTCATCCCTACTATCAATGTAGTTGAATGCCACAACTCAAGAAAAGATTTAGCAGTTGGTGCCTAACAATTTGAATATTATTTGGATTATGTAACTTCTTTGGCTCTCTGTTGTGTCTTCTTTGTTTTGCGATTTTTGCCTTTGCTTTCATTTTTCCTTCTTTTGTGTTTGTAATATAGCTAATGACATGAAGATTTAAGAGCTTTCTTTGTTTTATGCTAATCTATCTCCTATTAATAAATTTTCTTAGTGTTAAGTTGATTATCATTGAAGAAAATTATCTAAAATTGTTATGCTAGAACAGAGTTATTGGCGTAACTTTGCATACTTTGAAGAGTATTAAAAAGGGTTGGTGCCATCTAAAATCCCCCATTTGGTCATGCAGAGACCAGATAAACTAAGAGGGGTTTATTCAAAGATGCAATGGAGGAAAATTGTACAACAATCAAGGAACTCCCAAATGGTTATTCCTTATGAATTTAGCATTACGAGAGAAACTTAGAACTAAAGACAGACCAAGTAGATGGGGGTGTTATTCACTGCCAAACTTGTATCCTATGTAATGAGAAAAGTGAAATTATTGCTCATCTCTTATTTGATTATAGATTGTCTAATGAAGTCTGGAGAAAAGTATTGACTTGGCAAGGCTTTGTTAGACCTTTGCAGGACTGGCAAAATGTGATGGAATGGCCATGTTCAGTGAGGAAAGGAAATCGTACAGTAGCAGAGGTGTTCAAAATGACTTTGGCTGAAAGTATTTATCATGTCTGGCAAGAGAGAAATTTCAGGATTTTTCTATACAAACGTAGGACGGATGGACAGATCTTCAGGCAACTGATACAAGAGGTTTTCTGCAAGGCCAGTCTGAAGATCAAACTAGATAGGAAAATGGAGAGTTGAAATTTCTACCCTTAGGGTTATCTGGGGTAGTTGCTGTAGTTGCCTTAGAGAAACGAAAAGAAAGAAATAAAGAGGGGAAAGATAAAACACTAACCAACCTAAGTTGCTCGGACTCTTCACTTTGAGTGTCGCACCTATATCGACACGACGTGGGTGTGGGTATAGGTGTGGGATCCGTGTCGGATCTGATCAACCGATTTTGGGTACTTTGACCAAAATCAACGGAGAAATTTGGGACAGATACAATAATTTTTGAAAACAAATCAAAAGCTAGGGTGATATGGAAGAAAATAGAATACCTTATATATAAAAATTTCTATATCAGTCATTTTCCTTTTATCTCCTTCTAAAATTCTACTCTTGTTCAATAATTTCTCCTTCTCGAAATACCTTATAAGTTTTCCACATAATGTCTCATAATTTAGGCATATTTTTATAACTCTATTTTTAAATAATTGAATTATTTTTAGCCGAATTCCTGTACCCGTATCCGTACCCCCGAATCTTTAAATTTAGATCATGAAGGATGTGACCTCTAAATCCGCACCCGTATTGGACACCCGCATCCGAGTCCGAGCAACTTAGTAACCAGCAAAACAGTGGCACCAGAGAAAAGGAATATCTTTCAAAAAATCTATTTAACTTCTCATATTTAGGAGTATTAGATGATAAGTTGATTATTTCATAAATTTACTCATGTTTTTAATAACCGCGCAAGGCGCGGTAAGTTCACTAGTTTACAATAAATGATTTTGCCTCCTCGGCATGAGATAAATTGTTAAATAATGGGAAATAAATTTGAAAATTTCTTATGAACAAAAGAATTGTTTACTTATTTCATGACATTGAGTTTACTGCCGTTCTACGTAATCCATGCCTAATTATATCATTGATATCCTATTTATGGTCCATAGTAAGTGTCGAAATCGACCCCTCATCACTACTTCTTCGGGGTTAGGCGGGATACTTACTGGGTACGCGTTGATTTACGTTCTCATACTACACTTGCTGCACATGGTTGTGCATGTACATATATATTTAGTGGCCTTGTGGGCGCAGAGGCGCGGTTATGGCGGGGACTTAGGTGAGCTGCATTCTATACTACGATCCACAGCCGGCAGAGTCTCCTTCAGAGTACTTACATTTTTTCTGTCCAATTTGAATTCCGGACAGCTATTGTATTTTATTTTATATTCCTAGTTAATGCTCATGCACTTGTGACACCGGGTTTTGAGATGATTATGGGTTATTCTGTATTAAATTTGTTTAAAATATTATTATTTATTCTGTAAATTCAACCTTTTACTATTTAATTGATGGAAAATATGATTTTAAAAATATTAAAATGAGAACCCAATTAAGTATTTATTGTTGGCTTGCATGACAATGGTGTCCGGTGCCATCACAACCCTTTATGGATTTTGGGTCATGACAATATGGTATCAGATCAATAGGTTCACTTAGGTCTCACGAGTCTTGAGTGAGTCTAGTAGAGTCTTGCGGATCGGGGCCTTAGGTCACTAGGTTCACTTAGGTCTCCCTTTTCATAGTGGATTCAAAAGTTAAAGTGCGGTGCCTAAGGATTTTGAGTCAGTAGTATGGTTAAGTATTGAGCTTTGCAGCAGATTATGAAAAAAGGGGCTTGAAGTATTTTATGTTGTCTTCAGTATGCGGTGTAGTAGTGGAAGAATGGGAGAAAATAACTTCGGAATCATAGGAAAATTATCAGAATGGGTGTACCAGTTGAAAATGCGAATGTGAGCACCAGGAGAGTATGAGTTAGTTCATGGATTTTGAGACAGCATGGTCTCGTGAAATAAGGTCACTCAGATGAGTGCGTATTTGGGCTTGTTATGTTTTAAATGGAGCTATTACTATTCCTAAGGCAAATCAGGAGTAAATTAGAAGAAGTGGCTCGATTGGTAATGGATGAATCAACAAGGTTATGGCAGTGACCAGTTTCTCCAGTGTGTTGAGTTATACATGTGAATTGTGGCGGTACGTGCGAGGTTTGACGACCGTCGTAACTGATTTTATTTTGGAGGCATTAGAGTATTATGGAATGTTATGTGTAGATGGATCTCAGAAGAGTTATGGTGGTTTAGACCACAACTTGAGGCTGTATTTTCTGCAGTTATGTGAATTCAGTCACGTGTTGCAATGGTTCTCCTGAAATGAGTTAAGTAAAAGGTTTCTATATGATGAAGTGTTTATCCTATTAGTGGGTCAGGGGTTATTATGAAATTCTGGTACTCTCACGTATTGGCATGTTAGGTGTAGTGAGCGGCATGGGAAATTGGAAGCTGAGGATCAAGGTTGCGGTTCGGTGTTGACAAGAATGTCACGAGCTTGGATGGTCAGGGAAAAATTTAGATGTTTAGAGTAAGCTAGTATTGTCTTTAGCTTCACCTGAGATCGTAGTCCTGTGTAAGAGGCTTTGTGTACTTATTTGCGGCTTCTTGATTTATTTTACAACATTTGTGTGTCCGGTGGTATGGATGTGCAGACTTGTTACCTGGTGCGGAAGGTCATGGGAGCGTATCCCATGGGAAGATTGTATTAGTGTGACATGTAGTCACTTGATTGATTAACGATTTGAAACCAAGTGCGGAGATTTGGTACTATCGCTAATGTGAGAGTTTAGGTCTGAAAGGCGCTCTATTCAGCTGGTTGTGAATTGTGGAAGTTTGTTCCAAATTTGACGCCTGATCTTGTGTGTCATGAGAAAAAAGGGTGTTGTGGATCCTTGAAAGGTTATTAGCCCAGTGCTGTACGATCAGAATTGACTTGAGGTCTGTGGATGGATCTAAATGTGAATATGGGCTTTATATTAGGCCGGATGTGTTCATTTTAGCATAGTACTGTTTTCGGAGGGGTCTTCGGGCCTTGGATGTTATTTCTGTTGTCGGCCCTCCCATGTAGTCTCTATTGTGCCATTTGGGTTGTGAGACAGTTTGATTATTTGCACTCGAATTGAGATCCTGTATAGTTTGTGGTGTTATATGAGCAGGATGGCTCTCGAGATGCAGGTCATTTATTGCACCTTAGTTGTGCTTGAGTTTTGTAGCTTATGGCACTATCCGTCTCCCCAGGATTTGTATTATGCACTTGGCGTGCTTCTGGTTGACATTCGGGTATTTCGTAGGTATAAGCATTTTGGCTTGATGGGTACTTCCCTATTTATTGCCATGTGTGGATCGGGTGGCACGCCGCCACAGGTATATGATTGGATCGGGTGGCACGCCAACACAAATATGTTGTTTGGACCGGGTGGCAAGACGCCACGGGTATCATGGTTGGATCGGGTTGCACGCCGCAACGGTATCATGGTTGGATCGGGTTGCACGCCACAACAGTGTGATATTGAGTACAATTTCCCATATCTATTATGGTGTGTTTTGGCTCTCATTTCCTAAGGAAGGTTGCTAACATCCTTTCGGTTGTTTAATTAGCTACGTGGGTTGAGTAACTCTTTCCAGAGTTCGTCTTTCCTTATGTATCACATTCGAGTTGGTAGCTTGTTAGCACATTGTGGCATCATATGCGCCTTTTGGCAGTGTCTGAGGTGGCTTATTGCATAATCAACTTGTACTAGGTGAGATGAGATTATTGAACCTAGGATCAGTGCGATCAGATTTATATGAGGCCTATTAAAGAGTAAATATTGTTATTCAGTCCAGAATGAGGTAATGGTTCTTGTCGGGAGGAGAGACTCCATAAATTGTAATTCGACAGGTGGCTATGAGTTCTACACATCTTCTCTGTTGTGGAATTTCAAGAGTTGGAACAAGACTTATATGTGTCATGAGGTGTGTTTTGAGCATCAGATTCGTGGGATTTCGGCTATTGTCGTCAGGGGTCGTTATGTTGTCGCGCCCCTTCTTTCTCGTGAAATCGGGCTTCGACACGTGACAACTCTTTTAAAGGAATGGTGTTAAAAGAGAGAGTCGCCACCTAACGGATTAAGGTGCGTTAGGGCACCTATTTGCAGATAACTCTGTATTAACCAGTTGCGTCACCAAAGATCGGGTAAGGGCTCAAATTACCTTGAGGAGAAAGTGTTAGGCACTCTTCGAGGTCCACAACTGTGGGTCCCGACCGAACTCGAATTATATGAATTAGTCTATGTGATCAAATAAACGAAGAGAGAGCACACAAATTTGAGAAGTTTATTATAAACAAATTTTTTAATAGAGGGTACAACTATTTTCTATTCTAGTAGGAAAAGAAAGAAAATAGGGGGGTCCTAAGTTTTTTAGCCTAAAGGATCACCCCGTGCAACATAAATAATACTTCGTAACTCCCTTTAGATGGGGTGTTACTTGTATTATTCAGCGGGCACAGACTATCATCTCCTGCTACCCGATTACTATCTTTAAGTTGTTACCTAAAGCGTACTAGTTCAGTTATAACTCGTACCCTATGCGTGCACTACTCGTCCCATGCATACGGTCCAGGAGGCTTTGGACCTCTATTTGGGTAGTTCTAGACTTTACTTAGGCTGCTCAAAAATGATAAAACTAGGCGACATACAAAAATAAGTTGGACTTCATGTAAAGGAAATTACGGGCTCAAGTTAGCCTTCACACACAAACAAACAAATGCACGCGAGCAGTTTAAGCAATACATAGTTTTAGAATTTGAGACTTAGAGTGCTATATGCATAGATTCTAGGTGATACTGAATTCAATATCGTATATGTAGTGTTGTTGTCCCAAATTAACTGATTTGTTGATTATGTGGAGATTATGGGGGGGAGGGGTTATGGAACCTATAGACATGATTTCTAAGCGACTAGCGATTGGGACTGATTCTCATATATTTAGCTCCTATAGGCATGCTTTCTAAAGGTTGACGGTTTGAGCTGATTTTATACATATTAAGCTCCTATAGGCATGCTTTCTAGATGGACAGTATGATGCAATAGCAAACTTACGTAATTAAAATCCTACATGCATGATATCTATTGAGCGCGATGCAGATTGAAAGGGCTATTATTAGCATTCATTCCCTATATGCATGATATCTAATAATCAGACAGAAACAGACATCAGAGCAGGTAAAATATTTAGTTAAACGATCATGCTTTTGAATAATGTGCAGTTACTAGGCAAGTTAAGTAAAGTGTGTGATTTCCTATAGGCATGGTTTCTAAGTCAACAAAGCAGATATTATACATCCTATAGGCATGTTTTTTTGTGAATAACTGAGTAGTCATGCAAAGTGCTCACTTCATATGGGTGTGATATCTATAACCACGCAACAGTAGACATAGCATCTGAATAGTAAACAAGTAGGGTGTGTGTGTGCTTCTCCTAATATCATAATTTCTATAGGGCTCATGCAATTGAACAACAAATATAACAAACACATTGTGAAGTCCTATAGTCATTTTATCTACCCATGGCATGTAGATATAGAATTCTACCCATTCCCTTTTCACAAACACCCCAATTATTTATACAAAGTGTTATTACAGGCCTAGATTAACAAGTAAAATAGTAATATTACATGGCAGTAGACAGGCCTATAGCAGGCCCAAATAAAAAACTAAATACCCAGCCTTGCTGGGCCTTCAACATTTCCGTCCTAGCATGCCACACGATCACAGGTCCATTGGGGAGTTTAGACCCCTTTAGTGAGCCACAACACAAAATATTACATCACTTGGAATCAACACAATACATGATAGGGAGGTAGGGTATTAGGGATAGTTTTTGTTTAGAAGTTGAAGAATGACTAGAGCCTAACCCTAGTGTGTCAGAGTTCACAAGGGTCTCAATTGGACCTCGAGCAGTGCTCCCACTAGGAAGGCCAACAACAGAGCCTAGATACCCTTGGCTTTCAGCCGGATAAGAATAGGAATTTAAAATGTCAAAGTAACAAGTAAGGAGGGTAGATAGAGATCACTGAACTGAACACACAGCACAAATAGGCAAGCAAGCCAGTAGGTTCAGTAAGGTGCACATAACATAGTATCACATAAACAAACATCATAGGAATTAGGAGAAGATACAGGTTTGCAAGCATACATAGGTTGCACTAGTGGACATCTGAGGGTCTAAATTAAACTTAGTCTAACCTAATGCCACATTAATCAACACTTGAACACAATAGAGGATGCACATGTTGATAACCACAGAAAGGAGAGAACAACAACAGATAGACCAAGACATATTAGGAAATATGTTATCACAGGCGTCTTAAAAAATAGAGTAGGAAATCCAGGACAGCATGAAACGAGTTTGAACAGGACTTAAAACACTCCAATATACACAGGATTCATTGAAAGTTCATTCAAGTAAATGTGTTCTTATAGAGCTAGGGCATTATCTAAGCATTACATGCAAAACATCATACAACCACAATACCGAAG
Source organism: Nicotiana tomentosiformis (assembly GCF_000390325.3). Lineage (NCBI taxonomy): Eukaryota > Viridiplantae > Streptophyta > Magnoliopsida > Solanales > Solanaceae > Nicotiana > Nicotiana tomentosiformis. The sequence continues at coordinate 34,806,680 of NC_090813.1, read as the reverse complement.
TCCAAATTAACATGTTAAGATGCTACATGGGTATAGAACTAATACTAGGAGATAAGAGATCACAGGGTGCAGATTATGGTGAAGCATGACATGAACAGTAGACTAGTCTCAGGCATCAATTAACACAGAATGATATCAAAGATGAACACCATCACGATTGAACCAAAGTTTAGATACGTGTGCAGAAAGAAGGAAAGAAATTAAGCATTATGAAGGTTTAAACACTAACCAGTAGCAGAATTAAAAGAGTGCAATTTGTAGTAGAAAAAACCCCAAATCCCCGATGCTTCAGAGTTCACAAGAGCCTCGAGAATGGGCTCCGAGCAGTGCTTGCACCGGAGGAGGTTGTTCAACAATTTAGAGAGCGTTTGAGTTTGCCAGTGAGTGAGTAAGAGAAAGGAGTAGTGAGAACAAAGTAAGGATTCCGAGGTTCCAATCCCCCCTTGAGGGGTTTTATGAGAGGGGTTTATATAGTAGCATATTTCATACATAAAACAGGAAACACGGTAAATATTAAACACATAATCAATTAAAATCAATTTTTAGGGAAAATGATACATAAAACAAGGGAGTTCAGTAAATTAACAGAGAATGAGAGAACATAATCATGCAAATAACACTTAAAATAAGGGGATACAACAGAGAATAAGGAAAATATCATACAAAGATCAATTAGAGTCAGATTTAGGGAAAAAATAAAGTAAAAAATAAGTGAAACATGGTGGGTTAAACAGAAATAAGGAAAATATCAGTCAAACACAAGAAAGGGAAGAGTATCAATCAAAAATCAGTAAAGAATAAGGGAAAATCTCAAACCCTAGTTGAGATTGACACCTTGAACGGACCAAAAATACAAGGACCGTTCAATATAACATGTATAGAGACAGAAGATCGTCCAGATCTTCATAGAATCAAAGTGAATCGGCCCGTTCTTGAGAGGTAGTTCTTGCCAAAAATAGGGCAAGAACTAAGTGATGCCAAAAGCATGCGTATAATGATAGAGTATTACAAAATAGGTAAGTATATCATGGATTGATTCCATGTTTGAGCCGGAATAGGAGAGGATTAGGGGTTTCGACGGCTAGGGTTTGACAAAGAGAGAAGGGGAGTTTGAGAGAGTTCAATGGCGGCGGGTGAAGGGGAAAATGGGTTAGGGTTTTGGGTGAAAATGGGGTAATTAAAAGAGGTTAGTTTTTTAGGGGCCATTGATCTCTTGAGATCAACGGCCAAGACGATAGGAGGGAGCTGGGTGGGTCGTGTAAATGGGTTACCGATTGGGTTATAAAATAAAGGGGATTTGTTTTGGTCTTGGGTAATTGGGATAGTGTATAGGATAATTGGGCTGGTGTATGGGGTAATTGGGCTGAGGTTGGTAGTTTTAGGTCCGAAAATAGGTTAAGATTAGACTATTATTTAAATACCCAGTATTTTTATCAATAAATAATTTATAAAAGTAATTAGTAAATAACAAAAACTATTATTTGTGCACTAAAATGATTGAAAATAATAACTTGACATTGTAAAAAATATATAATCTATTTTGGCATTAATAATGTAATTATACATGAATATAGGCTATTATTGCAAAAGAAAAATGTGCAATTAGCCTAAAAATGCAAATGTAATTATAACAAATGCAGTAAAATATTTAAAAACATAAATGTTGCTGTAAAGGATGAGTTTGGATGATTAAATCATCATAAAAATAATTTGAAGGATAATTATTGGATACTTATACAATAAAAATGCAGAAATTAATTAATTTAAAGCCTTTAAAAATTATGGAAAATTATGAAAAATGCTTGTATAGGTTCATAAACTAGATGATGATGCAAATATACTATTTTGAATATATATATATATATATATATATATATATATATATATATATATATATATATATATATATATATATAAAATTGGGTATCAACAACTGCCCCTCTTTACCTGGGAATGATGAATGAATTATCGGGTAAAGAAATGATGACCGATTTTGATCGAATGGAGTGATTTTAAAAATAGAGGCCGAACTCCGGTTTCTGAGTTGCCTACATAGCCCTGGATTTACAGGAATCAGGCCATGTGTAGTTCTGGATCCAACGGCGAACGAAACCAACGGAGTTGTTGTAGGAATGGCCGTATGTTTCAGAAAGGGTTCTTTTAGGTAGGACAGTATCGGATGAGTTTATATGAAATTGTGCATGGATGTATCTCGGAACGGTTATGGGTGAGTATTTTGGACGGTTATCAAGTGGAAATGGGTAACAAATAGTTGTTGGCTGTATTTGAGATAGTTTCAAGATGTGAGCATCGAACGGAAACTAGAGCGATGATTTCTCCTATTAAAAGACGGTTACCCCGGGATTACCTTCAAAACTTAAAACATGATGCATGCAAATATATATTGGTTATTGCAAGAATTTAAACATGATGCAAATTCCCTTTGGACAATGAAGGTTGTCTTTGGATGGTGAGGATGATGTCTTTTGACCATGACGTCCTAGGCCATGAACCGTGAGATAAGGGATTCGCAGGCCATGGAATGATGTTCTGGGGACATGAGAATAGTGCCTCTGAACCATGACGCCTTTGAATAATGATGTGCAATATTGAGAGATCCTCAGGCCATAGCATGGTGTCTTCTGGCTATGAGGATGATGCCTTCGGACTATGAAGCCTTTGGACAAGGTGGCGATGTTTCAGCCCATAAGATGCAAAAACGTGATGTTGGGTCATATAAGAAGCAAAACAAGACAAAGCTTAGTCTTGCATAGGATTGGGACAGAGCTTAGCCCCGGGAAGGCAAAATAGTGCTAGATTTCAAGTAGCATAGCATTTGGTATTATGCAAGGAAAGGCAGAGCTTTGCCTTATGCAGATGAGGAGGCAGGGCTTAGCCTTATGCAATTGAGGAGGTAGGGCTTAGTCTCATGCAATGAAATGCAATGCTTAGCCTTATGCAGTTGAGGAGGCAATGCTTAGTCTCGTGCAAGAAGAAGAGATAGGGATTAGTCCCATGCAATGAAAGGCAATGCTTAGCCTTATGCAGTTGAGAAGGCAATTCTTAGCCTCATGTAGTTAAGGAGGCAGGGCTTAGCCTCATGTAAGAAGAGGAGACAGGACTTAGTCTCATGCAATGAAAGTCAATGCTTAGCCTTATGCAGTTAAGGAGGCAATGCTTAGCCTCATGCAGAATGGGAGACAATGCTTAGTCTCATGTAATGAAAGGCAATGCTTAGCCTTATGCAGTTGAGGAGGCAGGGCTTAGCCTCATACAGGAAGAGGAGACAGGGCTTAGTCTCATGCAATGAAAGGCAATGCTTAGCCTTATGTAGTTGAGGAGGCAGGGCTTAGCCTCATGTAGGAAGAGGAGACAGGGCTTAGTCTCATGCAATGAAAGGAAATGCTTAGCCTTATGCAGTTAAGGAGGCAGGGCTTAGCCTCATGCAAATGGGAGATAATGCTTAGTCTCGTGCAAGCTTGGAGACAATGCTTAGTCTCGTGCATTGGGAAGGCAGAGCTTAGCTTTATACAATTGAGGAGGCAGGGCTTAGCCTCATGCAAGATGGGAGACTATGCTTAGTCTCATGCAATAGGAAAGGCAGAGCTTAGCCTTGTGCAATTAAGGAGGCAGAGCTTAGCCTCATGTAAAATGGAGACAGTGCTTAGTCTCATAGAATGAATAGATAATAAGTGATAGCAGAGTATTTTTTAGCTAGAGATATTTCTGCATTCAGTAGCTTTGTTGTTATGAAGATAGTTATTCTAAGGTGCGCACGTACTCGTGGCTATTACTTGTTCTTGTATCCAAAGGAAAATTGTGAGTTTTACGGGGAGGTTGGTTTGTGCCTCCGCCTTCTTTCTTTGCTTTGCTCTGCATTGAAATCCTGCTCGAGTTACCATGGGTAGCATCTGGCTAAAAATAAAGCTTTTTGAAAAATATGTGTGCTTAGTTATTTAAAATGCACTAATATTAAATAAATTAGATGAACCGGTAACTGTGACATTATCATAGACATTGCGACCTTCTTGGCATAGAATTTTGAGGGTCCTCCTCAAAATTCTTCCCCAGTTATTCAGACGATTTTCTGGATATTCCGCACATGGTGCCGTTGGCTGAGCTTGCCCCGGAATTTTGAGGGTCCTCCTCAAAATTCTGCCCCAGATTTCTGATTGTAGGAAAAATGAGAATTTTATTGAATTGTGACCAAACCCACAGGGCTGCCTACGTATCCCCTCTTAAACGGGAATCAGGTCAAGCGTAGTTCAGTTACATCAATTGCATAAATGCAAACACCTTTAAACATAGTATCTTTTGACTGCATCTGAGTTGATAGGCTTTGGCCAAAGCTCTCCATCCATTTCTGCGAGTATGAGTGCTCCTCCTGTTAGTACTCTGTGAACCATATAAGGTCCTTGCCATTTGGGTGAGAATTTTCCTTTGGCTTCATCCTGATGTGGAAAGATTCATTTCAGCATCATCTGCCCCGGTGCGAAATGCCTAGGTTTGACCCTTTTGTTGAAAGCTCTGGATATTCTGTTCTGATAAAGTTGTCCATGACACACTGCATTCATTCTTTTCCCATCAATGAGAGCTAATTGTTCATAGCGACTTCTTACCCACTCTGCATCACTGAGTTCAGCTTCCTGTATAATTCTTAGGGAGGGAATTTCTACCTCGGCAGGAATGACGGAATCCATACCGTAGACCAATAGGTAAGGAGTTGCCCCGGTTGACATGCAAACTGTGGTCTGGTACCCTAATAAGGCAAATGGTAACCTTTTGTGCCATTGCTTGTGGTTGTCTACCATCTTCTTCAGTAATTTCTTGATATTCTTGTTTGCAGCCTCCATGGCTCCATTCATTTGAGGCCGGTATGCTGTGAAATTCTTGTGCTTGATTTTGAAGTTTTCGTACATAGCTTTCATTAGGTCACTATTGAGATTGGCGGCGCTGTCGGTGATGATGGACTCTGGAACCCGAATCTGCAAACAATACGATCTCTGACAAAATATGAGATGACTTTCTTGGTTACAGCTTTGTAGGATGTAGCTTCGAGCCATTTTGTGAAGTAGTCTATGGCTACTAAAATGAACCTGTGCCCGTTTGAAGCGGCGGGCTCGATTGGTCCAATGACGTCCATTCCCCAAGTGGCAAAAGGACAAGGTGCACTCGTTGCATTGAGTTCATTTGGCGGCACCCGTATCATATCTGCGTGTATTTGGCACTGATGACATTTCTGGACATACCTAATGCAGTCTGTTTCCATAGTCATCCAAAAATAACATGCCCTCAGTATCTTTTTGGCTAAAACGAAACCATTCATGTATGGTCCGTAAGTTCCAGAGTGTATCTCTTCGAGCAGTTTGGATGCTTCCTTGGCGTCAACACACTATAATAATCCTAGGTCTAGAGTCTTTCTATACATAATTCCTCCACTTTGGTAGAAATGGTTGGACAATCTTCGGAGCATGCATTTTTGAGTATGATTTGCATGCTCCGGGTACTCTCCTTTAGCCACGTACTCCTTGATATCATGGAACCATGGATTCCCGTCTGCTTCTTCTTCAACATAAGTGCAGTAAAATGGCTGATTATAAATCCTTATCGGAATAAGATTGATGAAATTCTTGTCCGGATGCTATATCATGGAGGACAAAGTGGCCAATGTGTCTGCGAACTCATTCTGGATTCTCGGGACATATCTAAACTCTATCTTCGTGAACCTCATCATCATCTCTTGCAAATGATATATATATGGTAATATCTTGGTATTCTTTATAGCCCATTCTCCCCGCACCTGATGTACCAGAAGATCTGAATCACCGATTATTAGTAATTCCTGGATATTCATGTCAACGGCCAAATTGAGCCCCAATATGCAAGCCTCATATTCTGCCATATTATTGGTGCACAAAAATCTGAGTTTAGCGGATACCGGATAATGTTGACCTATTTCTGACACCAAAACGGCTCCAATACCCACTCCTTTGAATTTTGCGGCTCCATCGAAAAACATTCCCCACCCGTCGTAGGCTTCGGCGATATCTTCTCCTACGAATGATACTTCTTCATCAGGAAAATATGTTTTTAGTGGTTCGCAAGATGATCCGCTAATGCTTGTCCCTTAACCGCCTTCTGAGTCACATAGACGATGTCGAATTCACTCAACAATATCTGCCATTTTGCTAGCTTCCCTGTAGCTATGGGTTTCTGGAAGATGTACTTCAGAGGATACATCCTTGATATGAGATATGTGGTATAAGCACAGAAGTAGTGCCTCAGATTTTGGGCTATCCAGGTCAAAGCACAGCAGGTGCGTTCCAGCAAAGAAAACCGTGCTTCGTAGGGTGTGAACTTCTTATTCAAATAGTATATGGCATGTTCTTTCCTTCCCATCTCGTCGTGTTATACCAAGACATAACCGAAAGCCCCATCTAATATAGAGATATAGAGTATCAGTGGTCTACCAGGTTCTGGTGGGACCAGGACTGGCGGTGTGGACAAATATTCTTTGATTCTGTCAAAAGCGTTCTGGCAGTCTTTAGTCCAATTGGTTGCGGCATCCTTCCTTAACATTTTTAAAATCGGCTCACACATCACGGTTGATTGTGCTATGAAGCGGCTGATGTAATTAAGACGTCCCAAGAATCTAATCACGTCTTTCTTGTTCTTTGGAGGTGGAAAATCCTGGATAGCCTTGACCTTTGATGGGTCTAGCTCAATTTCTCGGCGACTGACGATGAATCCTAATAATTTTCCTGCGGGGACCTCGAAGGCACATTTTGCGGGATTCAATTTCAAATTGTACCTCCGAAGCCGATCAAAGAATTTCCTCAAGTTTGCTATGTCTTCTGTACTTTTCTTGTATTTGATGATGACATCATCCACATATACCTCTATCTTCTTGTGTATCATGTCGTGAAAAATAGTTGTCATGGCCCTCATATAAGTGTCCCCAACATTCTTAGACCAAACGACATCATTTTATAGCAGTACAACCCCCATGGTGTGATAAAAGCTGTCTTTTTGGCATCCTTTTCATCCATCCAGATCTAATGATATCCCACGAAGAAATCCACAAAGGATTGGGGTTCATGCTTGGCACAGTTGTCGATCAGTATGTGTATGTTGGGTAACGGGAAATCATCTTTGGGATTTTCTTTGTTTAGGTCCTGATAATCGACGCATACTCTGACTTTCCCACCCTTCTTCGGAACTGGCACGATGTTAGCCAACCAAGTTGGATATTCAACCACCCTGAGAACCTTAGCTTTGATCTGCTTAGTGACTTCTTCTTTGATTTTCAAACTCATATCTAGCTTGAACTTTCTGAGCTTCTGCTTTATCGGCGGACACATTGGGTTGGTGGGTAGTTTATGAGCCACTATGGACGTGCTCAAACCGGTCATATCATCATAGGACTATGCAAATATATCCTCATATTCCTTCAGGAAACGAGTGTATTCTTCTTTCTCTGATGGTGACAGATGAATGCTTACACGTGTTTCCTTGACTGTTTCGGAGTCTCCTAGATTAACTGTTTCAGTCTCATCCAAATTGTACTTAGGCTTGCTTTCAAAGTTTTCCACTTCTCTGACAATTTCCTTGGGCATTATATCCTCTTCCAGATCCTCTGAATTATTATCCTTATGTTGCGTTGTCTCATTACATGTCACCGACATAAGTTTATCGGGATAGGTAATAATAATGCTGTACAGAAAAACGTAAAAAATAATAATAAATACTAAAGACAACAATGCATTTAGATAAATCTTGAAAACGTCAAACAGGTACAGCTCGATGACACGAGCAATTATTTCAAAACAAAACATGCTTAAAACAAAGTACTGAAAATGTCTTAAATGCTCATAAAAATTACTTTTAAAATAAATGATGCTAATTGCCAGGCTACACAGGAACTCGATGGGCCCTTGATGGTGCAGCACTCCAGTTCTTGAGAACATCTCCCTTCTCCACGGTCTGAATAATGAGGCCTTCCTCCTCCTCCTCCTCCTCAACTATCGCACTGCAATCCATGTCTTCATCATCCAGAAACAGATTCCTTATACCTGCTAGAACTTCATCTTCTTCGGACTCCCACATCATGTCAGCTTGGTGAAATGACTGGCTCAAATATGGTACTGGTTGCTCTAGAGGGTAATAAGGACCACGCCATGGTGGCGACCAATTCTGATACTCGTACCAGGTGTATTCATACCCAAGCCCAAAAGTTCTGCTGTGACGCTTTAGCTGTATTAGTTTGGTGATCCCCTGGAAATTATTACCGAGACCTTTGCTAGGCTCATACCTGTCCATGCCAATATGCCTTCTATCTTACTGCTCCACCATTTGTCCTTTTCAATTGTGTTGACGCGCTCGATGCGATGGTATGTTTCTCCACCCAACTTCCTTCTATTCTCGATGACTAGAACAACTTGACTGGTGTAAATAGGATTACTTCCGTCCCCATGGATGATCACTTCTTGATGGTTCCAGTCAAACTTCACGACCTGATGTAGAGTAGAAGCTAAGGCCCTAACGGTATGTATCCAAGGTCGTCCCAACAATAGATTGTATGTAGCAGATATGTCCAACACTTGAAACTCAACATCAAACCAGGTTGGGTCCATCTGTAGGCTGAGGTTGGTTTCCCCAATTGTGGCCCTTTGAGACCCATCAAATGCTTTCACATTCATAATTCTTGCTCGTATCTCGTGCAGGCCTTTACCCAATCTTTTCAGAGTAGTTAGTGGACATATGTTAAGACTCGAACCCCCATCTATCAAGAGTCTGGCAATGAACTTATCCTCAAACTGCACTGTGATATGCAGTGCCCTGTTGTGACTTAGTCCTTTTGGTGGTAGCTCGGCTTCATGAAAAGTGATTTTGTGGCTTTCCAACACTTGTCCTATCATATTGGCCATCTCTCCACTGGTAATGTTGTTGGGTACATAAGCCTCATTCAACACTTTCATCAACACATTCCTGTGTGCTTCAGAATTTTGCAGTAGTGATAGAATGGATATCTGAGCAGGGGTTTTGTTCAAATGATCAATCACCGAATACTCCCTTGATTGCACCTTTCTCCAAAGATCATCCGGGCCGGTTTTAATGATGGGCTGCCTGGAAACGGCTTCTTTACTTGTTCCCCCCAAATGCTCGGGCATGTAAACCCTACCAGTTCTGGCCATACCTTGTGCTGCACCAGTTTCTTCCATTTCCCCTTTCCTTTCCTTCTTGCTTCCGCAACATAATACCATGGTATATCATTAAACTTATAAGACAGTGTAGGTGTTACCATCACGGTGAAGGGTGTTGTTACTTCAACCTCAAACGGAGTTGGTGTAGCTACCTCAACTTCAATTGGTGCCTGAGTTTGTACCATGATAGGTGTGAGAGTGAATGGAGATATTTTAGGATTATCCCCTTCTCGAATGAGTCCAATTGACCCCTCTGAGTCCCATTCTTCATCGATCTCTATCATGTTTACCCCTCCACCCCTGTGATCTGGGAGAGGCTTGTTACGGACATTGGGTGCAACCTCCTTTGCCTGTATGACTTTGGTGTCAATTAGTATATGAAACTTATCCTTCAAAGTATGACACTCATCAATAGTATGACCTTTCATGCCTGAGTGATAGACATTTGTCTTATTTGGATTGACCCATTAAGAGGAAGTTTCCATGGAGATAGCGGGAATGGGAGTGATATAACCGGCAACCTTCAGTCTCTCGTACAGTTGGTCTATAGGTTCAGCAATTGGGGTGTATTGTCTGGGTGGTCTGCGGTCAAAATTTAGTCTAGATTTTTGGTAGTTTTGGTGGGCTGGTGGTGAGTGGTAGTATGCGGGTTGGGTGTTATAGGTATGGTAAGTGGTGGCAGGTTTTTGGTATCTGGGAGGTGAAGGCTGATATGTGGGTGGAGGTGTTTGGTATGTGAGAGGAGACTTCAGACCTTGGGCTACCATTACTGCACCTACTTCTTTCTTCTTGGAGATACCTCCTGACTGCAGGGCCTTATTTGTGGCTTGGAGTGCTTCAACATTTGTCACCATTCTGCTTTTGATCCCTTTTTCTATTCTCTCTCCCAACTTGATGATATAAAAAATTTTATGGTTTTCAATAACCATCAATCTTTCATAGTATTGCGGATCCTGAGCTCTGACGAAGAACTTATTCATCTATTCTTCTTCCAGCGCTGGCCTTACTTTTGCAGCTTCAGACCTCCACCGAGTAGCATACTCGCGGAAAGTTTCCATTGGCTTCTTCTTGAGATTTTGGATGTAGAAAATGTCTGGTGCATTTTCTGTGTTAAACCTAAACCGATCCATGAAATCTGATGCCATGCTTACCCAATTAACCCATTTCTTTGGGTTCTGACTGATGTACCAAGACAGGGCATCTCCAGTGAGGCTTCTCATGAACAACTTTATACGGATTCTTTCATCCCTGCCAACTCTTACAGGCTTGTCACAATACGTTCTCAAGTGCACCTTCGGATTACCAGTTCCATCGAACATTTCGAACTTGGGAGGTTTATAACCCTCTGGCAGTTTTACATCCGGCTGAATACACAAATTTTCATAATTAAAACCCTCAACACCTTTGCCCCCTTCGACATTTTGAACCCTGCCGGTAAGTTTCTTGAGTTCCTCTGCCATGTTCTTGATGAGCAGGTCCTTCTTGGCAGATTCAGGTACGTATAGGATCTGTTATGGGGTGTGGGGTAAGGTTTCCACATATATGGGATTGCTTTGGTGGACTCCGGGAATCTGGGCGTAATGGTGGTCATTCGTTGAGTTTTGCAGGTCAGGAGTAGGTTGTGGTGCATTCTGAGGAGTATGGTATGTGGTAGTTTGTGGGTACTGGGTCGGATGATGATGATGCTGTGGAGGAGTTGGTTCTGGTGGAGGATTAGGATTTTGGGGAGACATGGCGTATTGATGAGGTGCGGGAGGATTTTGCGGGTGCTGGTTTTGTGTGTTTTGAGGAGGTGTTGAGTTTTGGGCATTTTGTTGGTTGATGTCGGGAACATTCAGGGTAAGGGAAAGGTTTGCCAAGTTACGGACTTGCTCAAGTTCCCCTTGTAACTCTAGTATCTTTTGCTCTAATCACAAAACTAAGTCGTTCTGTGCCGGAGTACCCCGACCATCCGAAGTTTCAACATTCTCTGCATGTGTATCGTTGTCTTTCCTGATACCGCTCAGATCATCCATCTTAGCCTTTTCTTTGTTCTTAGGATCGCTTGGAGGATGAGGAGGTAGAGGACCTCTAGATCTGGTATGATATGCCGATGATGCCAGTATGCACAAACCGACCTTAGGGGATGGGAATAAACAAAGAAAAGAAGAAAAACAAAAGGTAAACAAGTCAGTAAAGAGTATTAAAAGGATATTTACGATATTTAAACACGTATTGCAGAATTCGCATCCTAATTTGGGGACCTCATCGTGCTTGACGTAGGCCTAGCGACATATAGATTTGGAGAAAATTCAATGCCGATAACTGCATCATTTCATTAATATGATAAATAGACCAAATCTCTACTAAAACGATAATAATTATAAAGTGTCACTAGTGGCATTTGCCTTATTACAATCAAATTCTAAAACGAATCTAGAAAACATCACCCCTAATCTAGTTGGTCCCAGAGGGACCTTCTCCAAGCTTGGCCTTCTTAGCCCCGTCAATCAGATTCCCCAGGTCGCGCATATCCAATAGCAGATACACCCTTGCTAGATGTCCTCCTTCATTGCCCTCTGCGTTCTGACAATCCGAGACCCTTTTCCTCATCTTTCCCTCAAGTTCCATCAAACCCTGGTCCAAATACTCCAACCTTTCTGTTGATTTAGTAGCGATTCCCCTCCATTCATTGATAACTTCCATGTCCACTTTATGCTGTACCAAATGCCTGGACTCAGATTCAAAGACCCTTTTGCGCAACCTCCTATATTTGACTTGTGCTTCAACAACGTCGTCTATGACCCTATTCCTCAAATCGACCCCTGGCTTGACTTGTCCTGCTATGTCATCGACCAACCATGATGGGTAGAAGTACACATGGCCGGCATGATACCTGTATAGATCGATGGTATCTTTCTCCATAATAATATTTTGATTCCACATGTGCTGTGCCTCGAACCTGAATGGAATGATATTCCATTGGAAATTTGCTTTGTAATGAACCATTTTGGAAACTCGTGGTATAACTTGTTTTCTCCCAGCTTGCCTCATGACTCTGATATGAGCATAAGGATAGATACCCCTTAATCCGATTAGCACTAGATGAGGAACATCTCTTGACCTGGTGATGAATTCGCTAGTAGGGAACCGCTCGAACATCCAATGGACCTTGTCGCCAGTCAAATTGCTAAAGAAGTGTGCCAGCCCACAACGTTTCCTGGTTATGCAAACCTATCCAGGATAAAAGTCATTCTTTTCGGATGGTAAAACGCTATGTGGTCATTCCATGGTCGTCGCGGAAATTCTTGACGGGATTGTCCCCTTTGAAAATGTTCCAACAACCATATTTGCAGTAACAGATTGCAACCCTCAAAATGCCTATATCCTTTCTTGCAACGGTCCAAGGCTCGGTATATCTCTGCTACGATCATTGGGACAATAGTGTTAGTCTGTCCCTCAATTGCTTCCATTAGGCTCTTAGTAACCATAGCTAAGCGAGTGTGAATCCTTTCTCCTTGTATTGGGAATACCAGCATCCCCAGAAAACAGACAATGAACACAAAAACCCGGTGATGAGTCCAACCCAGAGAGGTGATAGCAAATTCATCATGATAAAGACGGTAGGACTTGCTTTGCCCATAACGCTCGTAAAGGAAGTCGAACGGTATGTAAGACTTCTTCAGGCAGACTAACTCATCATTCCTTCTTAAACCCATCATTTTCAAAAAACCTTGATAAGTGCAATTTTCCGGTACCAACAGACCAGGGCTGTCCCAGGGAAGCCCAACAAAGCCTCATATTTCCTCTAGAAGGGGAGTCATTTCTATGTCACCAAAACGGAAAACAACCCTCTTCTCATCCTAGAATATAGCAGCAGCCTCAATCATTACATTGTTTGGCTGAATGTCTAGCAAAGAAGGTAAATTCTCGAGAACTCTTTTCACATGGTTTTTGTCGCTTGGCGAGAGATTTTCCCACCAATCTAGCAACAAAGGTGGGATACTTCGAACCATGCCGAACTTGGGGACTTCGTGCCTCATTTCTGCAAAATAGATAAAGTTAGCCCTTTCCCCCTCCGGATCCGACTATTTACGCATTAATGATTAGTATATCGGCATCTTTTCTCCAAATAATGCACATATCATGATCGTGCCCGTTGGGATTATGGAAACCCCGATGGGCTTTGGATAAGGCTTGCCTTAGGGGGTTATTACGTGGATAGCGTTTTAACCCATACTAGATTTAGACATGATGTATGCACAGTTAATATCAGAGTGGGGGTCTCTAGAAGAGTCTAGACCGATACCCTCAAGTGGACAACTTGAGAGGGAAAGGCACGAAACCGTTGATTGCACCGCTGATCGACTAGTTTTATCGCAAATAAGCCTTTTCAAATTTAAAAAAGGGTAATATAGGAAGAGCGTGGACACTCATCAAGTGCTGCTATGGTAATAATTGCGCACGGGTGGAATATGATGTAGAGCATGCTTTATGCAAAAATAAAATAACACGTTGTCAAGTATTTTGCATGATAAAAGTGATAAATGCAGTATTTAATAAATGTAAAAACAGAAAAGAAAGAAAAACAGGAAAGAAGTTAGTTCGTATAATATAAAAAAATTGTAATGAAGCAATAAAGGGGCAAGGATTGGGAAAGTCATGATATAACAAAATTTAAAAAGTTGTAGCCAGTGGGATGCATATTGTAACTAGATTAAGCGAAGAGTTGCATATGAGTTCAAATAAAGGGGAAATAGGGAAGAGGGTGTGCATGTAGCAATAAAAGGGACAATGGGAGCGGGATGTTCAAGTATCAGCAAAATAATAAAGACACGCTTATGAAGAGAGACTAATTTATATAGACTAAGTTCGCAATGGTAAGAGCCTAATATATATCCCCACCAGAGTCGCCATGTTGTCGTGCCCCTTCATTCTCGCGAAATCGGGTTTCACACGTGATAACTCTTTTAAAGGAAGGGTGTTAAAAGAGAGAGTCGCCACCTAATGGATTAAGGTGTGTTAGGGAACCTATTTGCAGATAACTTTGGATTAACCGATTGCGTCACCAAAGATCAGGCAAGGGCTCAAATTACCTCAAGGAGAAGGTGTTAGGCACTCTTCAAGATCCACTACTGTGAGTCCCGGACAAACTCGAATTATTTGAATTAGTCTATGTGATCAAATAAACGAAGAGAGAGCACAAAAATTTGAGAAGTTTATTATAAACAGAATTTTTAACAGAGGGTACAACTATTTTCGATTCTAGTAGGAAAAGAAAGAAAATAGGGGGGGGGGGGTCCTAAGATTTTTAGCCTAAAGGATCATCCCGTTCAACATAAATAGTCAATGGTCTAAGGACAAATGGAGAAGTATTGGAAGAAGTTAAAGTTGTTGAAAAAATATTGCAGTCTCTAAGTTTAAAGTTTTACAACAAGAAAGTTATTTTTGAGGCTACCAAAGATCTTAGCATGCTCAGACTTGATGATTTAAAAGGTGGATTGATGACATACGAGATATCAATGAATCAACAAAAAGATGAGACATTTGAGGAGGCATCTCGCAAGAAAAGGATGATCAACCAAGAGAAAAAGAAGACACACCATATCTAACATAAATAAATCAAGAAGGCCAAAATTCAGAAATAGAGAAGAAAATAAGAGAAGGTACATGTAATTTTTGTTGTGATAGAGATTCCAGTGAAAGCGAAAAGAAGTCAAATAATATTCAAGTTGATCTACCAAGAATTTATGCGATTGTTAAAAAGGACGATTTGGTTGCAAGAGATGCCCATCCAAAAGAGATTGATATTTTACAAGAAAAGTTATTTGATGATATTGAAGATGAACCTAGTAACGAAAAAAGCAAGATGATTCATCAAGAAAAAAATTATAATAATCTACCCAAGATTGAAGCAGAAATAATTTGGGATTCAGAACTACAACACATGATTATAGATATTGAAGATGCAATCAATTTTGAGCATGTCACACCTCCTTTTTTCCGAGGGGATAGGGGAATTTTTTCAATTAAAGTGACGTTAATCGAAATGGAATTATTTAATTAATCAGAGTCGCTAGCTGGAATAATTGTTATGGTGTCCCAAGTCACCGGTTTATTTTAAAATCCCAAATCGAGGAAATTAACTCTTATTTATTGTCTGCGAACATAGAAGACCAGGTAAGGAATTCTATTAACCCGGGAGAAGGTGTGAGGCACTCCCGAGTTCCGTAGTTTTAGCACGGTCGCTTAACAATTAATACTTGGTCTAATTATCTGATTTATTACATATTTGAAACCTATTGTGCATTTTTATTCTTTAACTGCTTTTAAATAGAATTGTAACTGCTTTTCAGGACTTATGGCATTTAAATAAGTCGTGATGTCACGCACTTATTATTTTTGTACACATTGCGAATCGCGTCACGTGAAACGCACCCGCGATTTACAACATGTTAATTTTAATTATTTAATTATTTTAATTTTATATAGATTATCAAAATAAGAAAGGGAGATGAGATAGACCTTAACTGTGAAGTTCCCTTTTAAGTGAAGAAGCTTGAATCTTGTACAAAAGTGAAGAAACGAGGATTCGACTAAAGAACAACAACGAGACCCAACAGAAAACCAATCGGACCGGCGAACTCGAACCATGAACGACAGCCCAATCGAATGAAATTGAATTGACCTCAAGCTTGATCGAATTCCATGGTTTTGGCATGGTAGCCCAGCAGAAGAAACATGGATGAATTTTTTTTGTTTTTGTATTTTTGAAATTCTGGAATTTTTAACCAAACTTAGAAAAGGTTGAAACCTAAAGAAAACTCTTCTTTTGAACCAGAAGAAAAAGAATTTAACAACCCTTTGTGTTTATCCCTGAATTGAGCACAACCCACTTGAGGATCCCATTTCTTGAAAGCACCGAACATGAAATCAAAATAGAGAGTGACGATGGAGAGTCCTCCATTTTGGAGAAGTGCGGCTGTCTCCTTTTAGAATGATAGGGGGTGTCTGATTTTCTTCTCTGTTTTTTGTGCGTCTCTTGTGGTTGAAGTAGGGGAATTAGCTTAGGGTTTTTGGGTGTTAATTTGGTTTTTATATGGTAGTGGGGAGTGAGTATTGGCCCTTCGATGAAAGTAGATCAATGGCTATGATTAAGAGAGGGGTTTGATGGGTGAGAAAATAATTTGGGCTAAACGGGATTGGTAAGAATGGGCCTTTGTCTTGCTGGGCTACCAAAATCTGAAAATGAGCTTCCAATTGGCCCAAATTCAATTCTTTCTCATTGAACAAAAATAAAAATAAAAATAAAAATACTACCAAAATATATTAATTAATTTTAGTTAATAAGAATAAACAATTAAAGTGAATTATATATTAGAATGAAAATATTTTTGATATTTTTTAAATGTTATAAATATTATAAAATACTAATAAGCTAAAACAAATATTATAAAACTATTTTTGTGTTTTCAAACTTATGTGTTAATATTAAAACTAAAAGTTGACTGAAATCCTACTAAAATGAAAATAAACAAATATTTTTTAAATACTACTTTTAAAAGTTGCGCAAGTCAAAAATTACGTGCTTACAGCTGCCCCTCTTTGCTTGAAAACACAAAGTGTTTTTGAGCAAAGAATCAAGTAAGCGACGTAATTGATTTCTGACCCTACAGTTATTCAAAAAGATTATGACCGAGCCCTGGTATTTGAGCTGCCTACATATCCTTGGCTATAAAGGAATCAAGCCACGTGTAGTTCAGAAGTGAATGAAGTGATGGAGTATGTGGAGAGGATGAGAGAGTCGAGTGAGGTTCCGTCGAGGTTCCGGTCCGCGGTCCCTGCCATTACATCATGAATTGAAAGCAAAAATTACAACAAAAATAAAAAAAAATACAAGATCCTATCTACTTCTTGTCTTGAATCTTCCTTGAATCTCCACTTAATACTTCAATATGAAACTGAAAATTCACCCTATTATTCAGGTGGGCATCCTGCTGAATGAATAAAACTGGAAGTTGACCCTATTCTTTAGGCGGGCACCCTACTGTTTGCGCTTGAAATAAACTTGAACTTGCGGTAGACTTGAGCTTGCAAACCTTGTTCTTCAGGTGGCTCGTGCTACTTCTGATTGAATTGAAAAACTAGAGGTTAACCCTATTCTTCAGGAGAGATCCTGCTGCCTCTGACTTGAACTTGAAAACTGAAAATTGACCATGTTCTTCAGGCGGGCTCCTGATGCCTCTCTGACTTGAACTTGTAAACTAAAAATTGACCCTGTTCTTCAGGCAGGCTCCTGATGCTTCTCTAACTTGAACTTGAAAATTGAAAGTTGACCTTGTTCTTCAGGCGGGCTCCTGATGCCTCTCTAACTTGAACTTGAAAATTGAAAGTTGACCTAGTTCTTTAGGCGGGCTCCTGATGCCTCTCTAACTTGAACTTGAAAATTAAAAGTTGACCTTGTTCTTTAGGCGAGCTCCTGATACTTCTCTAACTTGAACTTGAAAATTGAAAGTTGACCCTGTTCTTCAGGCGGGCTCCTAATGCTTCTCTAACTTGAACTTTAAAATTGAAAGTTGACCATGTTCTTCAGGCGGGCTCCTGATGCCTCTCTAACTTGAACTTGAAAATTGAAAGTTGACCCTGTTCTTCAGGCGGGCTCCTGATGCTTCTCTGATTTGAAATTAAAACTGATTTCTAAAATATTGACCCTCGTTCTCCAGGTGGGTGCTTGCAATCAAAACAAACAAAACTAACAAAATTTTCTGACCTAGTTTGCACTAGGAAGATTTGTGAGTTGTTAGCAAAGCTATAAATCACTTGTGCTATCGGTGAAGGATGCAATGATGAGACTAAAACTAGAGACTCGACTAGGATGTGCGTCTCCTGTGAGTAAAGCCAAGAAAATTTTGACTAACAAATGCGTCTGCTAAAAATAAAATCTGAATGCCCCAAACTAGGAAGTGCATCTCATAGGGGTGACACTTGAATGACCCAAACTAGGAAGTGCGTCTCCTAAGGACGAACTCAAACGACCAAAACTAGGAAGTGCATCTCCTAGGGGTGAAACTTGAATGATCCAAACTAGGAAATGCGTCTCGTAAGGATGAACTCAAACTACCCAAACTAGGAAGTGCATCTCCTAGAAGTGAAATCTCAATTTAGGAAGTGCGTCTCCTAAAAGAATGACCTGAAAGACCTAGACTAGGAAGTGTGTCTCCTTGGGGTGAAACTTGAATGATCCAAACTAGGAAGTACGTCTCCTAAGGATGAACTCAAACTATCCAAACTAGGAAGTGCGTCTCCTAGAAATGAAATCTTAATTTAGGAAGTGCGTCTCCTAAAAGAATGACCTGAAAGACCCAAACTAGGAAGTGCGTCTCCTAGGGGTGAAACTTGAACTAGGAAGTGAATCTCCTAGAAACTAAATAACTCAAACTAGGAAGTGTGTCTCCTAGATGTGAGATTGAGCCTGAGAAAAACTATAAACTCAGCTTGACTAGAATAAAAACTGACCATATTTTCCAGGCAGGACCCGTGAACTCAAGAAAACTAGATTAACAACTAACCCTATTTTCCAGACGGAACCCCTGAACTTAAGAAAAACTAAAGATTAACTTAAGAAAACTAAAATTGACCCTATTCTCCAGGCGGGACCCCTGAACTCAAGGAAAGCTAAATATTAACAACTTAAAAAGCTAAAATTGACCCTATTCTCCAGGCGGGACCCCTGAACTTTAAGAAAAACTAAAGAGTAACAACTAAAGAAAACTAAAAACTGACCCTATTCTACAGGCGGGAACCCTGAACTTAAGGAAAACTAAATATTAACAACTTAAGGAAACTAAAAGTGACCCTATTCTCCGGGCGGGACCCCTGAACTCAAGAAAAACTAATGACTAACAACTAGAGATAAAAAAATAAAACTTAAGGAAACTAAAAACTAACCCTATTCTCCAGGCGGGACCCCTGAACTAAAGGAAAACTAAATATTAACAACTTAAGAAAACTGAAATTGACCCTATTCTACAGGCAGGACCCTTGAACTAAAGAAATGCTAAAGACTCTTCCAACTAGGGAAACTGCTTAGGAGGTACGGTTCTTTTCAAGTATGGAAGATGTCTAAAAGGTAAAAACCTTCTCAAACAGCCTTTGTGCTAACAAAATCTGGGTACGACACCCGAAAGTTTCAAGCTTCCAAGCTTTTATTTGGACATAGTCTTCGTCCCTGTTTCAAACAAAGAAAATTTGTGAATTTAAAACATGGTGGTTGGTTTGTGGCCTTGATCTTGAGGGCGGTTGCTCCTACACTTGCCATGATAACTTTGATTTCAACTTGTAAGACCTTAATTGTTATTGGCTAACCACTTTATCTATCAACCCTTGCCACAGAAAATACATTTGATCCGTTCAGAACCAATACCTTCTATCTCTTGCATTGTGCTCATGAATTGACATTTACCGAACCTTTGCATTTCACATGATTCCCAAAGCACATCAATTGTCGCCAACTCAGTGCGCATACTGCTCTTTCCTGACTTATGCCACTTTGATGTGCTAGCCAAACTCCGCTTTGTGCAATTGGAAAGTTGGTAGCAAATTTTGAAGTCATTTCTCACTTGTTCTGACAAAACAGACTCAAGAGGACTTAAACAAAGCAAGAAGAATAGAGAAAGGGGACAATGTAAAGAGATGACATCTAACAAGAAAATTACCCAGTAGAAGCTTATCAAATGTGGATACCAACTCTAATGACCATGGCATGCATTTTGGATTAAGTGGCCTGATCTATCACGCAAGTCTGATATTCAACTCTTGTTGTACCTCTAAGCTGTGAAACTAGGCTTCGATGCTCCGATTATCCTATCTGATTCATGATCCTTATTCGACTTGTAATGCCCGAAGGGTTTTCACCATCAAGCCTCTCTCATTTTGTTCTTTCTCTCAACTCACCGTCGCCTTATGGTGCCTGTGAAGGTTTTCACCGATAAGACTCTCTCATTTTGTTCTTTTCTTCTTATTTCCTCTGATTCTGCAGATGACAAGGCATTAACCATGGTAAAAATAACATCATATGCTCCTGGCATGTCTAGCTCGGCACTCTCAAACGTTATCTAGGAGGTCTTTTTCCGACTATAATGTGGCTTTTGGACAAAGTTATAAAACAATAAAGGCATCAAGGCTCAAATTAAAACTAAGACAAAAGGGTTAATTTATTTACAACTTTTGGAATCCATTAAAAACTTTTCCCTAGTTTCTAGATCAAGAGAATTTGATTCTTTTCTTTTCTTTTTGTTTTTTTAGATGGAATTACTAAAACAACTGCCCCACTCTTGATTTCGTGGGATTTTGAAATATTTTATTTGGTGCGACCGGATGATGACATCCAAATCCACTACTAAAAAGTAAATGGACACGGTCGCATGCAATATAATTTACCCAACTATGAGTCGGGGTCGAATCCCACAGATAAAAATATATAGGCGATTAGGAATGTAAGAGAATTATCACTTATTATGCAATGCCAAAAACTTAGAATCGTTGTTGAGAAAATATTATAGCTAAATGCAAAAATGTAAACTAACCTAGAAAGCAAGTAAAATGATCAATGGCTACAAGTATGGGTGCATCGGGATTTACACTCAAGTAACGATCCAATATATTTCACAATTTTATAAATATGAATGAGTTTATTATTTATTAGCCTCGGATAATAATTCTATATTAGCTTCTCTTGAAGACTAACAAGACTTCCTAATTGAATTATCCCTAAAACAATTAAGAGATTAAGCACACCCGAATATGGCTACAAGTAGTTCATTCCTATCCCTAGGTAGAATCTATAAAGTGAGGGTTAACGCCTCAAGTTCTTATTAATTAATCTTTCCCAACCCTGAACTATTTTTCCCAAAATTAGTCCTAAGTAAATGGGCGAGTCCTAGGTTTAGCCAAATTTCAAGAACAAGAATAATTAAAGAAACAACAACTCGCTTCATAATAAATAAAAATCGTTCAATACATAAGCACAACAAGTATTTAATCCACACTTTAAATATGAGTATTTCCATAAATAAGATTCAAGTGTTAGAAATAAATACTACACACTTAGATATACAATACAAAGCAAGTAAATGAAGAAATGAGCATAAATGAGTAAGAAATTCTCAACCAAAAGCTTCAAATCTTCAAGACCCAAGTGTGTGTGCAAGAACCCTAGCTCCCAAAACTTGTTCTCTCTAGTATATGGACTGAAAATAAGCCAAAGATTCTCCAACATATGATATGATTCCGTATTTGTGGGTTTGGAGTTGAGAAAATGTGAAATGTCAATACAGCCCAGGTCAAAAACCCGTTGACCGCTCCGCAAATGCGGGCCTTCAAATTGCAGATGCGTGAACTCAGTGGATTTTGCCTACTCCGCAGATGCGGACATTGTGGCGCAAGTGCGACTCCGCAGATGCAAATAAACCATTGCAGGTGCGAGCCCACGTAGAATTCCCTTTCTCCACAGATGCGGACAAAATAGTCACACCAGCGACTCTGCAGGTGCGAAGTTTTTGCCGCAGATGCGGGCTTCCAGCTCGTAGATGCGAGGTCGCATATGCGGGCAGTGTTCCACAAATGCGAAATTACTGAAGGATTTTGCACTTTTGTACTCTTTTTTCGCTCAATTCCGCTTCACTTGAATTCAAGTCTCTTCGTGGCATCATTTACCTGAAAATCTAGCAATATACACCATAAACAACCTCACATTATAATTAGAGGACGCAAAATCTAAAGAAAAGAGACTAGAATGAGTGGTAAAATCACCACTCATCAACACCCCCAACTTAAAGCTTTTGCTTGTCCTCAAGCAAATTAAAACCAGCAATTCAGTGAGGTTCTACCATTTAAAACACAAATGGCATTGCTATCCTGAACAAATCACATTTTCCAATTAAGCACCATACTTATGAATTTGGTTGGCACTAATAATTAGACTCAAGCATGTGAATCTCAACCAAACAACTCCCTCATTCAAAAACAACTTTAAGAAATGCAAAGGAGTTTCAAGATAATCAAGTGACAACAAAAAGCCTCAAGAAGTGACTCAAAAGCACTAGTCTACTACATATGTTCAATTTACTTATTTCGGGATACATCAATATCACCAATCCATCCTAATTCATGTGCCCTCACAAGAAAGAAAGTCCCAAAATTACCATATTTACAATAATAACACAAGGGACAAATGCACAAAGACACTCACTCTCAACAAAGAATTTCAAGTGTTACAAAATATCATGCCATAAGCTTGCCCTTATTTTAATTCGCCGCCTATTCAAGAACATTCGGTTGGAGATCCCATAAGGACTTGATATCGTGCAGTGAGGACACTGCAATATTTTTAGTTTGGGGTGGATTTAGGGATTATACTTTATTCGTAAATTGATGCTATATATTTGCCCTTGCCGGGTTTATGTTATGGTATGGACATTGTGTGCCCTTAAGGCTGCCTACGTATCTTGTGGTGACAAGAATCAGGTCGAACATAGTTCAAAAGAATACTTTTTGTTATTGCTATTTTCGTTTCTTCTTCTTTTTTCACTTCTTTTTTTTTTCTTTGTTTTTTTTGGAATGAACTTTCTAAAACAAACCTTATAGGACATGATGATTTTTTTTGTTTATATTTTCTCTAGCTTGATTCCGAAAGAGGGGAAGTCAAAGAAATCGGCATAGGCTCAAAAGGGTACCGAAGGGTATAAAGTATTTGGGTGGCTGAAAGAGGGCCTCCCAATCTCTAAAAATGCCAAGTACGACACACGCAACTTGAGAAAGGAATATGAAGATCATGCGTAACATTTCCTTTGCAGCATCGGCTTTGATATCACCGATATGCCTTCCATTTTTCTTTAGTGCCTTGTCAAGTACAGAACTCTCATTGGGTGATTTCTTCTTCACAATGGATACCCGAACTCAAAGTTGCTTGCTTCACATTGTCTAGGACGCACTCTCTTGTAACAAATTCTTGTCGTCCTATTAACTTTCCAAACTATCTGCACCAGTTTCACACAATTCGGGCTTTAAATGATCTCAAAATGTCCAAATCTTTACTTATTTCCCTCAAATGTCCCTGTCATCTTCAAACCTTGTTTCATTGTTTCATGATTAGACTAACTTTTAAGACCAGACTGAGAATTACGCATGGATGTCATGTCACTAAAGTCAGCATGAAAAGTCTTATAAAACGAAAAAGAAAACTAAACAAAAACGGATAAGATATAACAGAAAAAGGGAGATTATATTAAACTGATGGTGAAAAGTGTGAACAACAAAAACAAGCAAAATAAACTTGGGTTACAACCCTAGAACAATCTTAGATAACACTAGACGAGTTACTACGTCTAAATGAACTAGGCAAAACAAAAGGATAGAAGGGTTTGAGTCACAAGACAAAATCCGGATTACGACCCTGAAATAACCCGGACAAAGAGAAAAGACAACAAAATAAACCACCAAGACTCCTCCATGGCTAGCCAGGAAAGGAACGTCTTTCCAATTACCAAGCTCGACATCTTAGCCACTAAGTTCCACATCAATATTACCAAGACTATTACCAATTTCAATCACATTGACTTCAGCAAATAGCTTTTGGGGCCCTTTTTCTGACTCGTTCTTAAGATCAACTTCTGGAATCGAGACTGATAGTGTTGAAAACCTTGCGGCAAGTGGCCCTCCAAGGAGCTCAGAAGAGTTCTCATATTCCTTTTCAACACAAATCATACCCACCATATACGTCTCATTATGGACAGACAAAAGACTTTGGCTAGTATCCATTGCGTCTGAATTTTGCACAGTAATGTCACCTGCATCAATAAGCTTCTGGACTGCTCTTTTCAGATGCCAACACTTTTTTATGCTGTGCCCCGAGGCATCAGAGCAATATGCGCACCTTTGAGAATAATAAAAATTCTTTGGAAGGGGGTTTGACTTTTTTATCTGAATCGGCTTCAACATGTCCAATTGCCTCAACTTTTGGAACAAACTGGCATATGATTCTCCAATAGGAGTGAAAGACTTTTCCTTTTGTTGCTGCCTTTTTAGTTTTTACTCAGGCTTTGGTTGGAACCTCTTGCGGGTAGATGGTTGATATGCTTGTAGAGGTGGATAAGACATTTGTGGAGGTGGTACAGGCCATTGCGGGTCTGGTGGATGTGGAGCGTATGGTGGTGCATTGTGGATAGAGTACTGGGAGGGCGAGGTATGACTTTGAGAATTTTGTGAAAAGAAGTAGCATTGGGGAGGATTATTTGGAATACGGGGATATTCATGGGGTCGATGTTGAGGCTGAAAGCGTTGAGCAAGAACGCCCGCTGGATCTTTTCGTTGGCGAGGCTCAACAATATCTTTTCTATTTCTCTTACTTCTACCCAAACTTACAGAGATGTTCTGAATGTCTTCTGTAGTACTTTTCAATGCAACATAGCTCATGATTTTGCCTGACTTTATTCCTTCTTCTACTATCTCCCACATTTTTACCACGTCATTGAAAGGTTGACCTAAAGCCGGGATCAAATGACTGAAGTAGGTGGGTCCCTGAGCTTGTAGGAAAATCTTAACCATTTCTTCTTCATCAAACGGGGGACAGACTCGAGCAGCTTGTTCCCTCCATCTGAGCCCAAACTTCCTAAAACTTTCCTCGGGTTTCTTTTCCATCTTAGATAGGGAGGAACAGTCTGGGATAATGTCTATATTGTACTGAAAGCGTCGAACAAAATCTTGAGCCATGTCATTCCAGGCATACCACTTACTCACATCTTGACGAGCATACCATTCCAAGGCTGCCCCACTCAAACTCTCACTGAAATATGCCATCAACAACTCATCTTTCCCGCCAACACTTCTCATTTCACCGCAATAACCCCTCAGATGGGCTACTGGATCTCCACACCCATCATATAAGTTAAACTTTGGCATTTTAAACCCCGCAGGCAGATGAACATCAGGGAACATATACAAGTCATTGTAAGACATGTTAATCTGATTTCTCATCCCTTACATATCCTTTAAGAATTGTTCTATACCTTTCAACTTTCTGGATATCTCATCCCGCCCTTCTTTTACTGCGGACTTTTCATTTTCAACATAAGGCTAATTCTGAGGGTTACAATTATACGAGTCCGGGACCTGGTGGACCACCTTTGGGGGGTAGTATTGGGCATCATGAGGTTTGAACTGGTGTTCATTGTTGGACCTGAGGAGAGGTTGTTGAGAAGTTGTGATGGTGGGAATAGTGGACATGATAGGAGGGCTATTTTGGGGAAATATAGTTGGAGGACGAACAATGGAGCTACTAGGGAGGTTAGGAAAGCTATGATAAGCGAAAAAATCTGGAGAATATGGTGGATCATCTGACAATATGGCCGGGGCTTGGGTGAGGGTAGCATCTAGGAAGCTAGGTGGTGGCGGGGGTAGTGCCTTCCCAGTCATCCAAGCCTGATACATATATGCCATGTGTTGTCTTAACATACATACCTATTCAACCAACCCAGTGTCTCGTTCAACCAATTGCTTTTGGGCACCAGTATCAACCAACTCAATTCCATTGTCGTCTACCATTGCCTTTCGACTTTATGTTGTAGGAAGAGTTACCAACTTAGGAACCACAAACCAACTACCCCTCTTCTATAATGAAGATAACAAAGAGAGAAAAAAATGAGGTCATCACTTTAGCGTTAGGGAATTTAACATCAGATAATCTCACATTATGTGCAATGCACCTAGTCACAGTTATCGGTTATAAAATGATTCCGAGGGTACGAAGGTCATATTGGCATCATCCCAAGTTCGCTCTTCCTGCCCCCTTTTCTTCTTCACTTTTTGTTTCTCGCGCTCCTTGGTTTTTTTATTTTCTTCCCTCTCTTTTCTTTCTGATAGCCTCTCTTTTCTTTCTTCCCATTCCTCCATCCCATGTTTTTTTTATTCGATCGAACCCGATGTAGGTTACCTACGTATCATGTTCCACATGAATCAGATCTTGCGTAGTTCGGGAAGATCAGGAATAAAGAAAATAAACTAACTCTTTTTTTTGGATTTTGAATTTTGTTTTTTAAATTTACGAATAAAAGACTTATAAAGAAGAAAGAAAATATTTTTGGAATTTGATTTGTTTTTTTTGAAAGAAGGACTTCTACATAAGAAAGAAAAATATTTTTTGGTTTTTGTTTTTTTGGATTTTTGGGAGAAAGACTTCCAAAAAGGAAAAAAACATATTTTTGAATTTTGGTTGATTTTTTTTGAATGAAAGACTTCTATAAAGGAAGAAAATATTTTTGGCTTTAAAGCTTTTTTTTTTATATTTGGAATTTTCAAAGGAAAGACTTCTAAAGAAGGAATTAAAAGAAAATATTTTTGGATTTTTGAAAATTGTGGGCCGGAACCCATGAGGTTTGCCTACGTATCTCACACCTGGTGAGAATCAAACCCGTGTAGTTTTGTCAGTTTTGGCACAACAGGAAAATATGACTTTTGAAAACATTGGCTTATTTTGAAATGTCTTTTTTTTTTTTTTTTTTTTTCTGTTTTTCAAAATTTTGGCAAAGTTTCACGATTTTCAAATACCTAGGTTTTTCAGGAACCGGGTAAATTTTCTCTCTCCTGCCTCACCCTTGATTTTTCTTTCCCTATTCTAGAAGCCGGTCAATATGTAAGCCGAAACAGACATATGCACAAGTAGCACGTAAAATGTATCAGGATGGTCTTTTATATTGGGTACACCTGTCCTAGACGGACCCAACCCCTGTGTTGAGTCCCCAAAGTCAAATGCACATGATGCAAACAAACATTTCTACTAGGGATCCGGCATGAGGCTATGTTATTTTAGGTTTGAATCCTGGGTGTGTTGTTCTAGACCTGGCTTACCCGAGCGGACAACTCAAGCCCGGGGGGGCAACGAACCAGGAACCAAAAGGCCATCCGGCTTTGTAACTGATCCGATCCTCATTCTAAATTAGGGATATGATATGCTAACAGAAAAGAAGTCACGCCAGCGTGCACTTCCCAGAAGATTTAGAAGACTCAGAGAGAAGAAGGGTTTCGTAATAATTTATATATACAGTTCACAGAATATCAAAGCGGCAAATGAGCGGCAATTAGCACATTAGGCCCAAACATGTAATATCAGACAATCACAAGAAATTCAAGCATAACAGTTATTCTAAACTTGAATTCTGAACCCTAAACATGAAGTTTTAGGTTCTTATCCCCAGTAGAGTCGCCAGAGCTGTCACACCTCCTTTTTCCAGAGGAGATATGGGAGTTTTTCCAATTAAAGTGACGTTAATCGAAATGGGATTATTTAATTAATCAGAGTCTCCAGTTTGAATAATTGTGATGGTATCCCAAGTCACCGGTTTATTTTTAAATTCCAAATCGAGAAAATTGACTCTTATTTATGGTCCGCGAACACAGAAGACCAGGTAAGGAATTCTGTTAACCCGGGAGAAGGTGTGAGGCACTCCAGAGTTCTGTGGTTTTAGCACGGTCTCTTAACAATTAATACTTGGCCTAATTATCTGATTTATTACATATTTGAAACCTATTGTGCATTTTTACTCTTTGACTTCTTTTAAATAGAATTGTAACTGCTTTTCATGACTTATGGCATTTAAATAATTCGCGATGTCACACACTTATTATTTTTATATACATTGCGAATTGCATCACATGAAATGCGCCCGCGATTTACAACATGTTAATTTTAATTATTTTAAGTTATAGTCGAGTCACGTGAAACGCACACTCGAATTGAGGTTTACGTATCATGACTATGTCACGGTAACATACCCAAAGTAACGATGATTTATTCAGCGGGCATAGACTATCATCTCCTGCTACCCGATTACTATCTTTAAGCTGTTACTTAAAGCGTACTAGTTCAGTTATAACTCGTACCCTATGCGTGCACTACCCGTCCCATGCCTACGGTCCAGGAGGCTTTGGACCTCTATTTGGGTAGTTCTAGACTTTACTTAGGCTGCTCAAAAATGATAAAACTAGGCAACATACAAAACCAAGTTGGACTTCATGTAAAGGCAATTAAGGTCTCAAGTTAGCCTCCACACACAAACAAACAAATGCACGCGGGCAGTTTAAACAATACATAGTTTCAGAATTTGAGACTTAGAGTCCTATATGCATGGATTCTAGGTGATGCTGAATTCAATATCGTATATGTAGTGCTATTCTCCCAAGTTAACTGATTTGCAGATTATGGGGGGGGGGGGGGAGGGGGGTTATGGAACCTATAGACATGATTTCTAAGCGACTAGCGATTGGGACTGATTCTCATATATTTAGCTCCTATAGGCATGCTTTCTAAAGGTTGACGGTTTGAGCTGATTTTATACATACTTAGCTCCTATAGGCATGCTTTCTAGATGGACAGTATGATGCAATAGCGAACTTAAGTAATTAAAATCCTACAGGCATGATATCTATTGAGCGCGGTGTAGATTGAAAGGGCTGTTATTAGCATTCATTCCCTATAGGCATGATATCTAATAATCGGACAGAAACAGACATAAGAGCAGGTAAAATATTTAGTTAAATGATCATGCTTTTGAATAATGTGCAGATATTAGGCAAGTTAAGTGAAGTGTGTGATTTCCTATAGGCATGGTTTCTAAGTCGACAAAGCAGATATTATACATCTTATAGGCATGCTTTTTAGTGAATAACTGAGTAGTCATGCAAAGTGCTCACTTCATATGGGTATGATGTCTATAACTATGCAACAGTAGACATAGCGTCTGAATAGTAAACAAGTAGGGTGTGTGTGTGCTTCTCCTAATATCATAATTTCTATAGGGCTCATACAATCGAACAAGACATATAGCAAACACATTGTCAAGTCCTATAGTCATGTTATCTACCCATGGCATGTAGATATAGAATTCTACCCATTCCCTTTTCACTAACACCCCAATTGCTTATACAAAGTATTATTACAGGCCCAGATTAACAAGTAAAATAGTAATATTACATGGAAATAGATAGGCCTATAGCAGGCCCAAATAAAATAACTAAATACCCAGCCTTGCTGGGACTTCAACATTTTCGGCCTAGTATGCCACACGATCACAGGTCCATAGGGGAGTTCAGACCCCTTTAGTGAGCCACAACACCAAATATTGCATCACTTGGAATCAACAAAATACATGATAGGGAGGTAGGGTATTAGAGATAGTTTTTTTAGAAGTTGAAGAATGACTAGAGCCTAACCCTAGTGTGTCAGAGTTCACAAGGGTCTCAATTGAACCCCAAGCAGTGCTCACACTAGGAAGGCCAACAATAAAGCCTAGATAGCCTTGGCTTTCAGCCAGCTAAGAATAGGAATTTAGAATGTCAAAGTAACAAGTAAGGAGGGTAGATAGAGATCACTGAACTGAACACACAACACAAATAGTCAAGCAAGCCAGTAGGTTCAGCAAGGTGCACATAACAGAGTATCACATAAACAAACATCATAGGAACTAGGAGAAGAGACAGGTTTGCAAGCATACATAGGTTGCACTAGTGGACATCTGAGGGTCTAAATTAAACTTAGTCTAACCTAATGCCACATTAATCAACACTTGAACACAATAGAGGATGCACATGTTGATAACCACAGAAAGGAGAGAACAACAACAGATAGACCAAGACATATTAGGAAATATGTTATCACAAGCGTCTTAAAAAATAGAGTAGGAAATCCAGGACAGCATGAAACGAGTTTGAACAGGTCTTAAAACACTCCAATATACACAAGATTCATTGAAAGTTCATTCAAGTAAAGGTGTTCTTATAGAGCTAGGGCATTATCTAAGCATTACATGCAAAACATCATACAACCACAATACTGAAGTCCAAATTAACATGTTAAGATGCTACATGGGTATAGAACTAATACTAGGAGATAAGAGATCACAGGGTGCAGATTATGGTGAAGCATGACATGAACAATAGACTATTTTCAGGCATCAATTAACACAGAATGATATCAAAGATGAACACCATCACAATTGAACCAAAGTTTAGATACATGTGCAGAAAGAAGGAAAGAAATTAAACATTATGAAGGTTTAAACATTAACCAGTAGTAGAATTAAAAGAGTGCAGAGTGTAGTAGCAAAAACCCCAAATCCCCGATACTTCAGAATTCACAAGAGCCTTGAGAATGGGCTCCAAGCAGTGCTTGCACCGGAGGAGGTTGTTCAACAATTTAGAGAGCGTTTAAGTGTGCCAGTGAGTGAGTAAGAGAAATGAGTAGTGAGAACAAAGTAAGGATTCCGAGGTTCCAATCCCCCCTTGAGAGGTTTTATTAGAGAGGTTTATATAGTAGCATATTTCATACATAAACCAAGAAACACGGTAAATATTAAACACAGAATCAATTAGAATCGATTTTTTAGGGCAAATTATACGTAAAACAAGGGAGTTCAGTAAATTAACAGAGAATGAGAGAACATAACCATGCAAATAACACTTAAAATAAGAGGATACAACAGAGAATAAGGAAAATATCATACAAAGATCAATTAGAGTCAGATTTAGGGAAAAAATAAAGTAAAAAATAAGTGAAACATGGTGGGTTAAACCGAAATAAGGAAAATATTAGTCAAACACAAGAAAGGGAAGAATATCAATCAGAAATCAGTAAAGAATAAGGGAAAATATCAAGCCCTAGTTTAGACTGACGCCTTGAATAGGACCAAAAATACAAGGACCGTTCAATATAACATGTATAGAGACAGAAGATCGTCCTGATCTTCATAGAATCAAAGTGAAACGACCCGTTCTTGAGAGGTAGTTCTTGCCAAAAATAGGGCAAGAACTAAGTGATGCCAAAATCATGCGTATAATGATAGAGTATTACAAAATAGGTAAGTAGATCATGGATTGATTCCATGTTGGAGCCGGAATCGGAGAGGATTAGGGGTTACGACGGCTAGGGTTTGACAGAGAGAGAAGGGGAGTTTGAGAGAGTTCAAGGACGGCGGGTGAAGGGGCAAATGGGTTAGGGTTTTGGGTGAAAATGGGGTAATTAAAAGAGGTTAGTTTGTTAAGGGCCGTTGATCTCCTGAGATCAACGACCAAGACGATAGGAGGGAGCTGGGTGGGTCGTGTAAATAGGTTACCGGTTGGGTTATAAAATAAAAGGGGATTTGTTTTGGGCTTGGGTAACTGGGCTAGTGTATAGGACAATTGGTCTGGTGTATGGGGTAATTGGGCTGAGGTTGGTAGTTTTAGGTCCAAAAATAGGTTACAATTAGGCTATTATTTAAATACCCAGTATTTTTATCAATAAATAGTTTATAAAAGTAATTAGTAAATAACAAAAAATATTATTTGTGCACTAAAATGATTGAAAATAATAACTTGACATTGTAAAAAATATAAAATCTATGTTGGCATAAATAATGTAATTATACATGAATATAGGTTATTATTGCAAAAACAAAATGTGCAATTAGCCTAAAAATGCAAATGTAATTATAAAAAATGCAGTAAAATATTTAAAAACATACATGTTGGTGTAAATGATGAGTTTGGATGATTAAATCATCATAAAAATAATTTGAAGGATAATTATTGGATACTTATACAATAAAAATGCAGAAAGAAATTAATTTAAAGCCTTTAAAAATTATGAAAAATGCTTGTATAGGTTCATAAACAAGATGATGATGCAAATATACTATTTTGAAGGTGTATATATATATATATATATATATATATATAGAAATATGAGGGAAAATGGGTATCAACATTATGGTCATGTGAATAATGCGTTGCATGGTGTGAATTCAGTGAGAGTATACAATCATGTATTGGTACATCGTGTAGTGATTGAAACGGTGTTCGTATGTTGTAATTTGGCTCTAAGGCTTATTTGCCTAAATAAAAGGGGAGGATCTTCAGATTTGCTCAAGCTAATGTGCTCAACTGAGTCGTGGTAGCACGGGTAGGTGCACGAGGTGTTAAACAATGATTTCGGACAACTCTAGAGCAGTTCTTAGCACGTTCGAGGATGAACATATGTTTAAGTGGGAGAGAATATAATGACCCGACCGGTCGTTTTGAGCTCCAGCGCGTCGTTCGGCAGTTTGAGGCCTTGAGTAACTTCAATTCAGGTATTATGATTTGTGCGCGTAGTTGGAATTGAATTTTGGGAAGTTCGGAGTTGATTTAGAAAGAAAATTCTAATTTCGGAAGCTTTAAGTTGGAGGAATTGACTAAAGTGTGATTTTTAAGTAAACGGCCTCAAAATTTGGATTTGAAGGTTCCAACAGGTTCGTATGGCTATTTTGGACTTGGGTGTATGTCCGAATCGGGTTTTGGATGACCTGGGAGCATTTCGGCGCCTATTATGGAAGTTGGAGTTTTGGAAGAATTTCATGAAAAATAGGTTAAGCTGTATTTCAATGTTATCGATGTCCGTTTAGGATTCTGAGTCTGGGAATAGCTCCGTATGGTGATTCTGGTATTGGGAGCGCGTCCGGATAGGGATTTGGAGGTCCGTAGGTCATTTTGGGGTCATCTGGCGAAAGTTAGAAATTTGAAGGTTTTGGAGAGTTTGACCGGGAGTGGACTTTTTGATATCGGGGCCGGATTCTGATTCTGGGGGTTGGAGTAGGTCCGTAATGTCAAATGTAACTTGTGTGCAAAATTTGAGGTCAATCGGACGTAATTTGATGGGTTTCGGCATCGATTGTAGAAGTTGAAGTTTCAAAATTCACTAAGTTTGAATTGGAGGGTGATTAGTGTTTTTAGCATTGTTTGATGTGATATAAAGGCTCGACTAAGTTTGTGATGTGTTTTGGGACGTGTTGGTATATTTGGTTGAGGTCCCGAGGGCCTCGGGTGGATTCCGGATGGTTAACGGATCGAGTTTGGACTTGGATGAAATGCTGAGGTAGCAGATACCTGGTGCAATCGCACTTGCGTGAAAAGGGCCGCAGGTGTGAGCTATGGGTCGCAGGTGCGAAGGAGAGGAATCTGGTTAGCAACCGCAGGTGCAGAACATTTGGGAACACCTGCGAAGGCGCATGTGCGAAGGGGGCAACGCAGGAGCGGGCGATGGGCGCAGGTGCGGCGCATGGACCAAAGAAGAGGACGCGCAGATGCGCTACATGGAGCGCAAATGCGGGAATGTTGGGCAGAGCTTGAACCGCACCTGTGATGGAATTTCCGCAGGTGCGGAGCCGCAGAAGAGGCTATTGCACCGCAGGTGCGATGATCGCTGGGCAGCGAGGTTTTGGCTCATTTTCACTTCATTTCATCCATGGGAGCCGATTTTGGAGAACCTTTAGAGTGCCATATTTATCAACTATAATGGAGTAAGTGATTTCTTCACATTGTGAGTTAAATACATGGTTTTTGCATGCATTCAAGCATGAAAATTTGTAGGAATTTGGGATTTTGAAGTAAAACCTAGAAATTGGTATTTTTGGATTTTGATCACGAATTTGGGCATGAAATTGAGAATAAATTATATATTTGAGTTCGTGAGGTTATGGGTAATAGTTATCTTAGAAAATTTCCGGAATCCTGGATTGTGGGTCCGAGGGTGATTTTTATCGACTTTTCGAACGAAGTTGGAAATTGCTGAAAACGGGGTTATAATGAGTATTAGAGTATATATTTATGGAATTTCTCATTTATTGACTAGTTTTGGAGCGTTGGGCATCAGTTTGAGTTATTAAAAGGGCTTGGGAGCTGGTGATGGAACTTCGGAGCGAGGTAAGTCTCCTTTCTAACCTCGTAAGGAGGAATTTACCCCATAGGTGAATTAATCTAATATGTACTTCTATTTGTGGGGGCTACATACGCACGAGGTGACGAGAGTCCGTGCGTAGCTACTATTATGCTTATGTCCAGGTAGTTCAGGACCCAAACCATGCTATGCTTGCAATATTTGCAACCTTGTTGTTAATTTAAATTACTTAAATCATATTGAACTTGGTAAATGAATTTTTAAAAGGTTAAACTTCATTTTTCTTGACCGTTAAATGAGAATTGACATTTCCTTGATAATTGCTCCTTAAAGAATCCTGGATTGACTGTTGAATGTGTTTATCTTTTGTGGAGCGGGCCGAACGCCTCGGCAGATTAAATAGATCCATCTATGGTTCGCGCCGTTCGACCCTCGGTAGATCACAGTTTAAATATTTATGTTGGAGCGGGCCATACGACCTCGGCAAGATTTGCGCATGATTGAACTTGATTGCTTCGGAATTTATAATAAATAATTTTGCCTCCTCGGCCTGAGATAAATTGTTAAATAATGGGAAATTAATTTGGAAATTTCTTATGAAAAAAAGAATTGTTTACTTATTTCATGACATTGAGCTTACAACCGTTCTACGTAATCCATGCCTAATTATATCATTGATATCCTATTTATGACCCATAGTAAGTGTCGAAGATGACCCCTCGTCACTACTTCTTCGGGGTTAGGCAGGATACTTACTGGGTATGCGTTGATTTACGTACTCATACTACACTTGCTGCACATGTTTGTGCGTGTACATATATGTTTAGTAGCCTTGTGAACGTAGAGGCACGGTTATGGCGGGGATTTAGGTGAGCTGCATTCTATACTACGATCCGCAGCCGGCAGAGTCTCCTTCAGAGTACTTACATTTTTCCTGTCCAATTTGTATTCCGGACAGCTGTTGTATTTTATTTTATATTCCTAGCTAATGCTCATGCACTTGTGACACCAGATTTTGGGATGATTATGGGTTGTTCGGTATTGAATTTGTTAAAAATATTATTATTTATTCTATAAATTCCACCTTTTAATATTTAATTGAAGGAAAATATGATTTCAAAAATACTAAAATGAGAACCCAATTAAGTATTTATTGTTGGCTTGCCAGATAGTGGTGTCTGGCACAATCACGACCCTTTATGGATTTTGGGTCATGACAATCCATGCCCAGGGAAGATCCATCCCTCAATATAAATGCTTCGGGCAAGATCCATGCCTAGGGAATATCCATCCCAAAATATAAATCAACTGCGCTCACTGGGGGTGTGTGCAGACTCCGGAGGGGCTCCTTCAGCCCAAGCGCTATATAAAGCCGATATGGCCTATTGCGGCATGCAGTCCGATCCCGTAATAATAATAAAGCCTATAAGGCCTGCTGCTGGCGGGCAACCCCGATCCATATAATAATAATATATATAAAACCAATATGGATTGCTGCGGCGCGCAACTCAATCCCATAAATATCCTCACAATTAGGCCCTCAGCCTCACTTAGTCATCAATCTCTCCAGTCTCTTGGGCTCAAAAGGTCATGAAAATTAGCCCAAAATGATAATATGATGTATCAATAAATAGCAACATAGACTGAGATATGATATGAAATGAATGAACATGACTGAGTATGGAATTACAATTTAAAACAATCAATTCAACAACAACTCGACCCCATGGGTCCCAAAATATCGGCACGTAGCCTAAACATGATCTTTAATAGGAGTCTCATCTAAATTTCTCTAACACGTGGAGGATACACGGATAATAACATGATTCTTTAATTTTTCAACTCCATAGAATTTATTCAAGTCACAATTTCTATGGTGCACGTCCACACGCACGTTAACTATCGTGTGCGTCACCTCCAAGCAATTTATATAACACCAAATTCGGGGATTCATACCCTCATAACTAAGTTTAGAAGTATTCTTACCTCAACCTTCAAGATCCGAAAATACTACAATGCTCTAATTGATTAAAAAGTCCAAATATCACCCATAATTCAATACCTACCATTAGATATTCCAACTACATCAAAAATAAATACGAAAAGATTCATAAATATCCATGTAGGTTTCAAAATTCGACAGCAAGCCTTCAACCATCACAAATTATCCAATGGGCTCACCCATTAGCCTATTCAATTCCATTCTTATCATTTAATACCCATTTGGAGTCATTAATAATACTATGTTAATTACCCAACATCATTAAGTCACTATTCATTGTCTTCTTCAACAAAACCCTATGTTCAAGAACGCCCATTTCAAGAACTAGTGTTGTAGCTTGTCCAAATGGTGATTCCCTATTCAATTCGTTCATCAATTAAGTTATCAAGTCTATTGGAATCATTAAAAACTCAAAACAATCCCTTTTATATCAATTCATCACTATTCATCTTTTTTTTTCTTTGCCCAAAATATCATTTTCAAGACCCTCCATTAGGGTTCATACAATATCTCATTACAACTTCAAATAAAACTCATAAACATGCTACCCATACTCCAATATGATATATATATGAAGTTCAAGTGAAGGGATTACCTCTTGGTGGAAGAATCTAATTTTTTCTCTTTTTGGTGTTCTTGAAGATTCAACCAATTTCCTATGGATTTGATCCATAATAATATTAATGTTATCACTAAATGATGTTATATAATCATCCTTATACCAAAATAACTCACCTTGAAGTGTATCCATGGTGGAAGAGCTCCTCCTTCTCTCTAGAAATACATTCCAAGATGAAGAACTAACAAATTCTCTCTCTAAACCCACGTTTTCAGCTCCTTAAAATGACCCTTGAAGCTGCTGGATTTGCCTACACAATGGTGCGTAGGCTACACTGCTATGCTGCGTAGGCTACGCAAGACTCGCATAGCTGTTCTGCTACCTTTTAGTAAAAAGGTCATAACTTCTTGTAGGAATCTCCAAATGACAAACAGTTTGAAGCAAGTAGAAACTATACACATAGACCTTTCTTTCGATAGGTTACACACCATATAAATCTTCATATCTTGATAGGTATGCTCGTTTGAAGTTAGATCTTGTGCGAACTCACTTAAAACTTTATCCATCATATAATTTTCAACTTGACCTAGCCTTAGGGCTCTTCTTAGACTATAAACCATTATTAATGCACCTCATACATATATTATCATGATCAATTGATATCATTCAAATTATCAGTCTTGTTTATACCCGAATTAATATAATTAGCACCCGCCAATCTTCTTAATGGTCTTAAAATTCTTCGAAACTTTCTGGGGTGTTACATTCTCCCCCACTTAAGAACATTCGTCCTCGAATGTTTTGCAAGTCATTATTAGGAACATCATTATCCTCCTTTCACCTTAACCATCATTCTTAATCATTCCTGACTTCATATGGGTCTTAGATATTCTTCCAAAATTTCGACTTTCTTAAGGCCCCAAAATTTGGCTAACTCTCTATATTCTTTATATTTTCGGCAGAGTATCCCCTACAATTGAGACTATCCCAAAACTTCAACCTGTCCAGAACAAGCCCCTACACGGGCACCAATTTCAATATAATTCAACAACCAAATATCTTTGCATAATATGATGTCTAGGCCCCACACGACCGCACATATATGCTCATTGTACAACAACAAACTATTTAGGACCCGCACGACCACACATACATCATCAACGTATAACAACAAAATATCTAAGTCTCACATGGCTGTGCATATACCAAAATTGCATCAAATAATTCTTTATTATTTTAAACAATTGCATATCTATACCTCTCTCATTCTAACATCGGTTACCCTATATTGCAATACATATTACTACCATACATATCTGTATTCTCTCTTTATTATGTGTACACCAAGTCTCACGTGAAAGAGCACTTCTTGCCTATATTAAAATTCTATTTCTTCCATTCGAATACTTTCTCATAAATATAAAATTACTTCTAAGCATAGTTTGTACCCATAGGACCCTTGATTCTCTAGTTGCCAACTCCTTCCATAATACTCTTTTATTCCATCCGAATATCAACATGATATTTGTCCTACTTAGATCCATTCATGTGGGTGATTTACGCCTCCACTTACATTGTAACTTTTGAGTTTCCTTTAGATCTCTAATTGTTTGATAGAGTTGCTAACAATTTCGCTATTTGAGAAATGTTCAATCCACTTCCTTCCCTTTCATTGCACAAGTTTCCATTCATTCTCAAGCATCATTGTACATATTTCTATTTTCTTAACCTTAACCAACTCATAGATACCACCATGTCCTTTGTGATATTTATGTTCCATAGATTCATATTATATTTGTTATTATGCCTACCATAGTATTATTACCATTGATTATAGGTGTCACGACCCAAAATCCAACTAGTCATGATGGCATCTAACCCAACCCGTTAGGTAAGCCAACTTTCAACTATCCACTTTCAATAACAATTATTAAAGTAATTTAAGTAAATAAAGATCTTAATCTTATATATTCCCCAATAACTGGGAGTATAAATCATGAGCTTCTAAGAATAGAATTCACAAAACTGATATGAAATAATACATCATCTGTTTGAAATGTACATGAACAGATTGTTGTAAATCTAAGGCTACCATGAACAAGAGGCAGCTACAACCGAAATGCAGGTACATCTTCAGATCCAGCTCCCAACGAACACAGCAACATCAGCAGCCAACATCTGCACATAAGGTGCAGAAGTGTAGTATGAGTACAACCGACCCCATGTACTTAATAAGTAACAAACCTAACCTTAGGTTGAAAGTAGTAACGAGCTTTTACCAAGGTCGGGTCCAAAACCAATTAGTCCACAACAGTCCATAACAACGTAAAGAAAATAATACAAGAAGTAACTGAGAGATAAAATGCTCAGCTAAATTATGATTTCAAAAAAATAGTTCTTCCTTTCACATACAACAGTGGAAACCCAAATCTTTTACCGAAGTTTGCCAAAAATGTGAATAAGTTTGAAAACAATGATTTTTCCAAAAAAAAAATCCTTTCACTAATAATTAAGATGTTTCATTTTCTTTCCAGATAACCCGTGTAAAACAAATGCATCACTATGCCCATCTATCAACATGTGTGAAAAATCATGAATGTTGTGATACTGTACAACATGAGGAAAATACATCTCTATGCCTGTATGTCATATGTGCATGTCAATATGATGCAACTCAGTGATAAAACATAGGCATACTCTCAGAGTATCATTTCACTCTGTCCTCCAAGTCACTCAGTCCTCCCAATCACTCAGTCCTCCCAAGCTCTATAATCTGCACGGAAAACTCACGTGCTGCACGGATAACTCATGTGCTGTAATAATATCTAGATCTCCACGGACAACTCACGTGATGCACGGACAACTCACGTGCTATCATAATATCTGGATCTGCACGGATAACTCACGTGCTATAATAAGCCAATCTGGCCTGCTACGGCGTGCAGCCCGATCCCATAATTATCCTCACAATCATGCCCTCGGCCTCACTCAGTCATCAATCTCTTCAGTCTCTCGGGCTCACAATGTCATCAAAATCAGTCCAAAATGATGATATGAGGAATCAATAAATAGCAACAGAGACTGAGAGATGATATGAAATAAATGAACATGACTGAGTATGAAATTTAAATTTAAACAAATAATTCAACAACAATATGACCTCTGTGGGTCTTAATAATACTAGCACATAGCTTAAGCATGATTTTCAATATGATTTTCAGCTCAAATTCCTTTAACATATGATAATACAAGGAAAATGCCAAGATTAGTTTACTATAAAATTCCACCGAAATAATTATGTCACAATTTTCATAGTGCACGCCCACATGCCCGTCACCTAGCATGTGCGTCACCTCCCAAAAAATCACATAATACATGTATTCAGGGTTCATACCCTCAGCTCCAAGATTATAAGAGTTACTTACCTCGAACAAGCCAAATCCAATGTCGAGCAAGCTAAGCAATGCTCCAGAAATTCCATTCTGTGCGTATCAACTTCCAAACGGCTCGAATTTAGTCACAATTAACTTGATTCAGCCCACAAAATTATAGGAATTAATTCCATATCAAAATACTAATATTTTCCACAAAATCCAAAATTACTCCCCAAAAATCACCCATGGGGCCCATGTCTCGGAATCCGACGAAACACACAAAATACGACAACCCATCCAATTACAAGTTCAACCATACTAATTTCACTCAAATACAACTCTGAATCGGTATTCAAAACTCGAAAATATTCGTTTTGTGACATTATAGAAATTTCCTTCGATTTCTCTTGAAGATTCTATAATCTTACACAAAAAATGAAGATTAATTCATGAAATATAATCACAAAGGAGTTAAGAATACTTACCCCAAGATGTGTGGAAAAATTCCTCTCCAAAATCGCCCAAACCGAGCTCCAAAATCCGAAAAATGGGTGAAAAATCGCGAACCCTCGAACTTAAAGGGTTCTGTCCAGTTAATCCGCATCTGCGGATAATATTTGCGCACCTGCGCCTCCGCTTGTGCGAGCAAAATGTCACATTTGCTGACTTCACTCGCCTGCCCAGTTTGAGCATCTTCTAGGACACCATCGCATTTGTGAGGCCGCATCTGCGGCAAAGACATCCAAGATGAGAAAATCTTCAGCTTCTAGCCATCTCGCTCCTGCGCCTAAGTCGTCGCACCTACGACCATCGTACATGCGAGTCCATTTCCACAGGTGTGAAAGCACCAGAACTAGCATACCTCCAGGAATTCTTCAACTTCAAACCTTGGTCCGTTAACCACCCGAACTCAACCTGAGGTCCCCGGGACCTCAACCAAACATACCAACAAGTCTTATACCCCATTACGAACTTAGTTGAACTCTCAAATCACCTCAAACAACTTCAAAA
Source organism: Nicotiana tomentosiformis (assembly GCF_000390325.3). Lineage (NCBI taxonomy): Eukaryota > Viridiplantae > Streptophyta > Magnoliopsida > Solanales > Solanaceae > Nicotiana > Nicotiana tomentosiformis. The sequence continues at coordinate 34,765,813 of NC_090813.1, read as the reverse complement.
ATACGAAATACACACGAATTCAAGCCTAATAAATTTTGAAATTTCCAAATTCTACAAACGACGCTGAAACCTATCAAATCACATACGATTGATCTCAAATTTTGCACACAAGTCACATTTCACATTACAGACCTATTCCAATTTCCAGAATGGGATTCTGACCCCCATATCAAAAAGTCAACCCCTCGTTTAAACTTCCCAAAAATTCAACTTTCGCTATTTCAAGCCTAGTTCCACTACGGACCTCCAAATAATTTTTCGGACACGCTCCAAGTCCAAAATCACCATACGGAGCTGTTGGAATCATTAGAATTCAATTCCGAGGTCGTTTACAGATAAATGAATATCCGGTCAACTTTTCCAACTTAAGATTTCAATTATGAGACTAAGTATCTCATTTCACTCTGAAATCCTTCCGGACCCAAACCAACTAACCCGATAAGTCATAAATCAATTGTAAGGCATAAATTGAGCACTTAATGGGGGAAAGGGATTGTAATACTCAAAACGACCAGCTGGGTCGTTACATTCTCCCTCACTTAAACATACGTTCGTCCTCGAACGTGCCAAGAGTTGTTTCCAAGCCATCAAATCACTATTCTGTCTTACCACGCACGTATCCGAGGATGATCTTACATCACCCTATTCTATATAGGCCTGACCACACAACATAACTGAAAATCGTTAATTTAGCCTTAGTCCAAAACCCATGGAGCCAAATTTCTAACATCCAGAATTCTTTTCAAGACCTGAATCTCATATCTACACACTGTATAAGTCAGAACAAGTTGCATCGAGCTATAACTATAACCACAGATATAATCACCCAGCATATTACATAACTCGCATGTTCGTAGCACCATTCCTGATCATAGTTACTACTTCAAACCAACCAAGTACTAGTATTAAACCCCATATCGAACAAAACCTCATCCCAACACCTTTATACACTTTTGATAATAAAAGAAACACGCAGAATCTCATAACCCCTTATCAGATCAACAAGTCATAGAGCTCTCTCGCCCCAACCAGAACCTTAATCCCATTTTTAGCTGACTTTCAATGACATCTTCCCAAATATAATGTAATGAAACCTAACAGTACCCATTCTGGGTCCAATGACCTTATATTATTAAACACAACTATCCCACAGACATGCCACAATAATATAACTCAGAGTCACAAACCGTGCCACCAGTGCGCCAATACGCAATAATTCAAATGTACTCAGTCGTGGAAAATGACTCAAATGAGAGAACTGCCCCGCAATATTAACAAGTACTGCCACAACGAAATGCTGAAAATACATCACACACCGTAGAACTATCACACGATTCTAACACAAGGTTCATACCTTAACATAACTCGCTGCAACGCGTGACACCATCCAAACACTGGTCCATATTATATACCTCGAGCCACCCTGCTCAAAATCAATAACCACAGAGAGGCAAATGACACATTGCCACACAAAACCTGAAAGAACATAGCCAATATGCAATCAATCATGCAATACCCAAATACTCATCTTGCTCAAATTTCGCCATAAGGCCCTCGATAGAACCGCACCATGTGTGTACATAACCAATGAATCACAACTCCTCGTATCATAAAGGAGTAACTCACAGATCATCTCAGAACACGAATAAGCTCAACATCAACCGAATGGCACATTCTTCGACAATAGTAGTATGGAGCCAACCAATCCGACTCGGTGTATAATACACCTCCTAATTGGGCCTACCAATGGACCCCCAAATCAACTCTGGTCACCCATAGTAAATAAATAACCCTCTAAAAATTCACAACGATGGAGTCATAATACATACAATTATCTGGCTAGCTTCGGCCACGACTTCACAGTCCGCAACCATGAAACGATCTGCTCCAAATCCATAGAACACACGAATCACCATTTATGATTCCATCTCCACCAACCGAATGTCTAACACATCTCTCATACACGATCATCCACGAGGAATATTTCTCTCATTCTTTCGTGCCACATAGTAACGTCTTAAAATCAGCAGTCGATCAACCAGGAAAATGCCGCAATACCTATAAAATATCCATAATTCAAAGAATAGTGCGCCTTCTGAAATGTATACTCTACTCATGCAATACCAAATAGTGATAGCATTCATCTAAACATCGAAAATTGTTCATCCCCTCCAACAATTTATGACCTCCCTTTCAAAGTTAAACTGTGACCTTGCACACGCCAACCATAATCCCACACAACACACCGTATCTATCATGCCATCATTTGAAAAATACGAGAACCTCATAATAATTCTGAGTCTCAAGTAGAATACGTATCCGATCAGCCAAAAGCTTTCCATTTGATCCCATCCGGTAAAAAATCACAATACTCAACATGCTCCTCAGGCCGGTAGGAAAATACCCATCTTAAACCGTGGTAGAAATACTCGAGAATGCTTTGGAATCCATTTGCACATAATCAAACCATCAGAATTGAATCTCCCTAGCTCAACCAAGCGACGTAGGTCGCCAAACCCAGATGTATTGCCACAAAGCACCTGTAGAAACCCCCACATCATAAGCACCCAAAGAACCGATCATATCCATTACCATACTGATCCAACCTACTACCCAGTTGTCTTATTTTCTCCGAGTTTCTTCCGAATTTGTCTTCAGATTGATACTTCTCCTTGCTAAAATGCCACAATCTTTAGCCACAACTCACCCCACAAACCTAGCATAGAACCACAACGCCCTACGACCCATAAGCAATTGTATTCTTCTTAAGCACCTTCAAAAATACCACAACTGTAACACTCACTCTGAGAATACCTTATGTGAATTTGAAATTGTTCTTCTTACCTTCCTTATACTAAAATGTAGAATCCATAGTCATACAGAATTTTCTCAAGTCCAGGCACCATCAAATGCAAATCTCAGATTTTATCCATACACAAGTCCGGAGGAATTCTCAATTGCTATATGTAAACCTCGGACCTATTTGAACTTTCTCGAGAGTCACCCACTTTGCTCAATCCAAATTACACTGCCCAAATGGGCCAACAAACACGTGCCCTATTAGCACAACAACACTCAAAGAAGTAACTCTACTTTAATACCATCTATCAAATTCATACTCTATGCGCAATATGTCATTCACAATTAACAACTCACTCATCCCATGATTTTCATATACTCATAAGTGCAATATAACCCATATCCAGGAATTTCCTTATTCGAGTCATTTTTGGACTCCACCTCTGCAAGTCATCACTGATTCCCAGGTATACTTCAGACCAAAATAAAAATTTGACACATACCCATGAATTGATTTGTCCATGGTAGACTCCCCCACTTGGCTCAAAGCCGTAGATTAAAACACTTCATCACTCACAATACTCATACTCTATTACTGCCATAATGCCACAGTCAATTCAACGAGACTTATTCTCAAACTCATGCTACGCCAACCATAAAAATACCCCAAATCATCCGTTAAGCTCACAATCATTCTCTTGAAACTCAAGTCAACTTTCTCAGCCAGGTTCAAATTCAAATCTCCACACATACATCCTGCTGGCAGAAAAGAAACACTCCACTCACATATAAGGAAACATACCTATGTAGATTACTCCGCAGGGGATAACCCACCTGCTTAGCCTCAAATTAGTATCTTGTTATACCCTTTCGCAGTCACAATTACTATGCAATCACTTAATCTTTCTGAGTCCAAACTCATTAACCAGACATGAGAATTTAATTTGTCCCAAAATTTAACACGTGAAAGATCTTTCAAAACATTAATACTCGAGACTGTATGTTATATCAAAACAAAAATCAAGCACCCAATGGAATTCATTCACACTTTAAGGAAACACTTCTCGCCACATTCACATCATCTTAACACATCCCACAGTTACATCATACTCATCACAAAGTCATTTCACCGCTCATTGAGCCACAAATTCCACTCGTAGGGACATTACCGGACATATTAGTCCAATTATACAGTTACCACTGAAGCTACCGAGCTTAAGTTGCGGTCTAACCATGGCCTCAAGTCCTCCAGACTGGCCAATCACCAAAACTCATTATACACTCTCAAACTTTGTTCATAGAATCATAAGCCGGCGATGCACATCTGATACCGAGCGCTCATGTGCGCATACGAATGCGTGGAAGGAATTCAAAGAGTTATGTCTCAAGCAGAATCAATTCCGCATGATAAGGAAGGAAAGATGGGAAGTATATATCCTAAATGCCCTGTAGCCTATCGAAGATAGGTATGGACGTCATCACACTGATCTGCAAGACTCAACTAGACACTTGCTCATGACTTGTAGAACCTATGAACCTAGGGCTCTGATACCACCTTATCACGACCCAAAATCCAACTAGTCGTGATGGAACCTAACCCAACCCGTTAGGTAAGCCAACTTTCAACTATCCAATTCCAATAACAATTATTAAAGTAATTAAAGTAAATAAAGATCTTAATCTTATACATTCCCCAAGAACTAGTAGTACAAATCATGAGCTTCTAAGAATAGAATTCACAAAACTGATATGAAATAATACATCATCTGTTCGAAATATACATGAACAAATTGTTGTAAATCTAAGGCTACCATGAGCAAGAGGCAGCTACAACCGGAACGCAGGTACATCTTTAGATCCAGCTCCCAACAAACACAACAACATCAGCAGCCAACATCTGCACGTAAGATGCATAAGTGTAGTATGAGTACAACTGACCCCATGTACTCAATAAGTAACAAACCTAACCTTAGGTTGAAAGTAGTGACGAGCTTTTACCAAGGTCGGGTCCAAAACCAATAGTCCACAAAAGTCCATAACAACGTAAAGAAAATAATATAAGAAGTAACTTAGAGATAAAATGCTCAGCTAAATCATGATTTCAAAAAAATAGTTCTTCCTTTCAAATAAAATAGTGAAAACCCAAATCTTTTACCGAAGTTTGCCATAAATGTGAATAAGTTTGAAAACAATGATTTTTCTAAAAAACAATCCTTTCAATAATAAATAAGATGTTTCATTTTCTTTCCAGATAACCCGTGTAAAACAAATGCATCAATATGCCCATCTGTCAACATGTGTGAGAAATCATGAATGATGTGATACTGTACAGCATGAGGAAAATACATCTTTGTGCCTGTATGTCATGTGTGCAACTCAATGCGATGCAACTCAGTGATAAAACCATAGGCATACTCTCAGAGTAACATTTCACTCAGTCATCCCAGTCACTCAGTCCTCCCAGTCACTTAGTCCTCCCAATCGCTCGGCACTCATCGCTCAGCACTCGCACTCAGTAGGTACCTGCACTCACTCGGGGTGTGTACAGACTCCGGAGGGGCTCCTTCAGCCTAAGCGCTATAATCTGCATGGAAAACTCACGTGCTATAATAATATCTGGATCAGCATGGACAACTCACGTGCTGCACGGACAACTTATGTGCTATCATAATATCTGGATCTGCACGGACAACTCACGTGCTATAATAAGCCAATCTGGACTGCTGTGGCGTGTAGCCTGATCCCATAATTATCCTCACAATCTGGCCCTCGGGCTCACTTAGTCATCAATCTCTCCAGTCTCTCGGGCTCGCAATGTCATGAAAATCAGTCCAAAATGATGATATGACGAATCAATAAATAGCAACAGAGACTCAGAGATGATATGAAATGAATGAACATGACTGAGTATGAAATTTCAATTTAAACAAATAATTCAACAACAATATGACGTCTGTGGGTCTCAGCAATACTTGCACATAGTCTCAGCATGATTTTCAATATGATTCTCAGCTCAAATTCCTTTAACATATGACAATACAAGGAAAACGCCAAGATTAGTTTACGATAAAATTCCACGAAAATAATTATGTCATAATTTCCATAGTGCATGCCCACAAGCCCGTCACCTAGCATGCATGTCACCTCCCAATAAATCACATAATACATGTATTCAGGGTTTTCATACACTCAACTCCAAGATTAGAAGAGTTACTTAACTCGAACAAGCCAAATCCAATGTCGAAATTCCATTCTGTGCGTATCAACTTCCAAATGGCTCGAATCTAGTCACAATTAATTTGATTTAGCGCACTAAAATTATAAGAATTAATTCCATATCAAAATACTAATATTTTCCACAAAATCCGTAATTACGCCCCAAATATCACCCATGGGGCCCACATCTCGGAATCCGACGAAACTCGCAAAATATGACAATTCATCCAATTACAAGTTCAACCATACTAATTTCACTCAAATCTGACTCCGAATCGTTATTCAAAACTCGAAAAAATTTGTTTTGTGACATTATAGAAATTTCCTTCGATTTCTCTTGAAGATTCGATAATCTTACACCAAAAATGGAGATTAATTCATGAAATAAATTCACAAGGGAGTCAAGAACACTTACCCTAAGATGTGTGGAAACATTCCTCTCCAAAAACGCCCAAACCGAGCTCCAAAATCCGAAAAATGGGTGAAACATCGCGAACCCTCGAACTTAAAGGGTTCTGTCTAGTTAATCCACATCTGCGGACAATATCTGCGCACATGTGCCTCTGCTTGTGCGAGCAAAATGTCGCATTTGCGGACTTCACTCGCCTGCCTAGTTTGCATATCTGTGAGGACACCATCGCATTTGCGAGGCCGCATCTGCGGGAAAGACATCGTAGATGCGAAAATCCTCGGCTTCCAGCCATCTCGCTCCTACGCCTAAGTCGTCGCACCTGCGAGTCCATTTCCGCATGTGCGAAAACAGCAGAACCAGCATACCTCCAGAAATTCTTCAACTTTGAACCTTGGTCCGTTAACCACCCGAACTCAACCCGAGGTCCCCGAGACCTCAACCAAACATACCAACCAATCTTATATCCCATTACGAACTTAGTTGAACTCTCAAATCACCTTAAACAACTTCAAAAATATGAACTACACACGGATTCAAGCCTAATGAATTTCAAAATTTCCAAATTCTACAAACGACGCCGAAACCTATCAAATCACGTCCGATTGACCTCAAATTTTGCACACAAGTCACATTTCACATTACGGACCTATTCCAATTTCCAGAATCGGATTCCTACCCTGATATCAAAAATTCAATCCCTCGGTCAAACTTCCCAAAAATTCAACTTTCGCCATTTCAAGCCTTATTCCACTACGGACGTCAAAATAATTTTTCGGACACGCTCCTAAGTCCAAAATCACCATACGGAGCTATTGGAATAATCAGAATTCCATTCCGAGGTCGTTTACACATAAATGAATATCCAGTCAACTTTTCCAACTTAAATTTTCAATTATGAGACTAATTGTCTCATTTCACTCCGAAATCCTTCCGGACCCGAACCAACTAAGCCGATTAGTCATAAATCAATTATAAGGCATAAATTGAGTAGTAAATGGGGGAAATGGGTTGTAATACTCAAAACGATCGGCTAGGTCGTTACAATAGGCTTCCAACTCCCAAGTGACAATGCTATTAGGATAATACTTGCACCATTTAGTCTCTTTTTCTTTTGTGACCCCGTGCTTCTTACTAGAGCACATTGTTTTGGTTTGCAAAAGTATTTCGTATTTGGGAATACGCATAATATAATATTTTCTTGCCTCATTTCATGGCAAACCAATATAACTCAAGCCACAATTGCGCAATCCGTGTACCCAAAAATGGAAAATGTCTCAAAGAAGAGAACCGTATTGCAAGTTCAACAAGCACCACCACAACTGCAATGCTATAAGCTCATCATATATAGTAGAACCAAGACACACGAATCTAACAATGGTAACCAGCTCTTCCAGAGCTCACATTAACATCAACCGCACGGAAAACCCACGTGCTAAAGTATCAATATCTAGACCCACACGGACAACTCATGTGCCAATAATATAAATGTCTGGACCCGCATGGATAACTCACGTGCTAATAATATCAATCACCCAGCATGGTCACAAGCCTCCAGTCCAAGCATAGAATGTAGGAGCAATCAAATAAGTACACATGTATATGATAAATGAAATAAAATTCGCATGCTCCTGGACTGGTATAAATAACACGTCATAGAGTAGGCATGTGCAAAGTGTGCTATCGTAACTCAAATCAGTAAGTTAACATAGAAATAGTAGCTACCCAACTTATTCAGGGAATTAGCCTCTTTGTAACCTCAAGTGTAGCCCAGATAGTTCTCGACAAAGGTACGAATACGAGAAACATTATGACTTTATGCTTAACAGTGAACTCTAGGCATATCTTTGCCTAAGCATTCTTCTGAGTATGAATACTTGCCACGATACTTGCACATGGATCAATTAGTGCCTCCACTGAGTTTAAATAAAATACTCATAAAGTGCAATATAACCTGTATCCAGCAATATCTTTACTCGATTCATCCTTGATCTCAATCTCTGCAAGCCATAAACGATTCACATGTATGCCTCCAACCGAAACCAGTACAACACATAACCATGAAATCAAATCGTCAATAGCAGGCTCCCCCACATGGCTCAAAGCCATAGAACAAAACATTCCATAACTCACAATATCCGTACTCTATTACTGCCATAATACTTCAGTCAGTTCAACACAAATTCTTCACAAGCTCAGGTAACACAAACCATAAAATACCTCAATTCGTCTACTAAGCTCACCTTCATTCTCGTGACAGTCAGGTTATCTTTCTCAAACAGATTCAAATTAAAATATCAACACATACACTCTACTGGTAGAAACGAAACTCTCCACTCAACATTATAAGGAACACACCTATGTAGATTACTCCGCAGGAGATAACCCACCTGCTTAGCCTCAAATTGGCATCTTGTTATACCCTTTCGCAGCCACAATTACTACACAATCACTTAATCTTTCCGAGTCCAAACTCAGTAACAAGATATGAGAATTTAATTTGTCCCACAATTTAATAACGTGAAATATCCTTCAACACATTCATACTCGAGACTATACGTCAAATTAAGACAGACACCAAGCACCCTTTTTTTTCTTTTTTTTTATCAAAAGGAAAACACTTCTTGTCACATTCAAACCATCTTAACACATCCCGCAATCACATCATACTTATCATATAACCATTTAACCGCTCATCGAGCAATAAATTCTTCTCGTAGGAACATTACTGGGCATATGAGTCTTAATGTACAAGTTCTCACAACTGAAACTGCCGAGTCTAAGTTGCGGTTTAAACATGACCTCAAGTCCTCTAGACTAGTCCATCACCAAAACACAGAATACGCATCTCGAACCTCATTCATGGAATCACAAGTCAACGATGCACAGCTGATACTGAGCGCTCCCATGCGCACACGAATGCGTGAAAGGAATTCAAAGAGTTATGTTTCAAGCTAAATCAATTCTGCATAATAGAATACAAGAAAGTGAAATTTTCCTAAGGGTTCAGCAGCCTCTTGAAGATAAGTACAGACGTCTCTGTACCGATCCACAAGACTCTACTAAACCTACTCATGACTCAAGAGACCTATGTAACCTAGAGCTCTGATACCAACTTATCACGACCCAAAATCTCACCTGTCATGATGGCGCCTATCTCAATACTAGGAAAGCCGACAATATCAATAAACCACCATATCTTTTTAAGTTTGAAAATATAATATTTAAATTCAGCGGAAGAAATCTCACAATTACATATATAAACACTCCCAAAACCCGGTGTCACTGAGTACATGAGCGTTTAATATGAATACAAAGTCTGATTGACAAAACATTGTCTGAAAGTATAGAATGGTGTAATAATTGAAAGAAAGGGAGTCAAGGTTAGTGAACTCCAGAAAACTACCTTGATAGTCTCCAACTGATAGCACTCTGAGATCTAACGATCGCCGTGTCCGAAAGCACCTGGATCTGCACACGAGGTGCAGAGTGTAGTATAAGTACAATCAACTCAATAAGTAACAAGACTAGCCTTTGGCCTGAAAGTAGTGACGAGCTGCGCAGGTACAGTCTGGTATAAATAATAACAATACAGAAATGTAGGCATGCTTTCAAGTTCAATAGTTGCTTTCAGTACAAATAAAACAAATCAATCCTAAACAATACGAGGAATATGACATCTCTATATCTACATGCCAATGTACATACTGTATGTGATGCACCTTAGTGAAAACTCTGTGTACTCACAATCTAAAATACTCAATCACTCAGTACTGTATATGGCCAATCCAGCCCAGGGAAGATCCATCCCAAATATATATGTATATCCATCAACTAACAGTCAGTCACTCAGTACTGTATAAGGCCAATCTAGCCCATGGAAGATCTATCCCAAATATATATGTATATCCATCAACTAACAGTCAGTCACTCAGTACTGTATAAGGCCAATCTAGCCTAGGGAAGATCCATCCCAAATATATATATATATATATATATATATATATATATATCCATCAACTGACAGTCACTCACTCAGTAATGTATAAGGCCAATCCAGCCCAGGGAAAATCCATCCCTCAATATAAATGCTTCGGGCAAGATCCATGCCCAGGGAATATCCATCCCTCAATATAAATGCTTTGGGCAAGATCCATGCCCAGGGAAGACCCATCTCTCAATATAAATGCTTCAGGCAAAATCCATGTCCAGAGAAGATCCATCCCGCAATATACATCAACCATGCTCACTAGGGGTGTGTGCAAACTCCGAAGGGGCTCCTTCAACCCAAGCACTATATAAAGCCGATATGGCCTACTGCGGCGTGCAGTCCGATCCCATAATAATAATAAAGCCTATAAGGCCTCCTGCTGGCGGGCAACCCCGATCCATATAATAATAATATATATAAAGCCAATATGGCCTGCTGCAGCACATAGCTCGATCCCATAAATATCCTCATAATTAGGCCCTCAGCCTCACTCAGTCATCATCTCTCCAGTCTCTTGGGCTCAAAATGTCATGAAAATCAGCCCAAAATGATAATATGATGTACCAATAAATAGCAACATAGACTGAGATATGATATGAAATGAATGAACATGACTGAGTATGGAATTACAATTTAAAACAATCAATTCAACAGCAACTCGACCCCATGGGTCCCAAAATATGGGCACGTAGCCTAAACATGATCTTTAATATGAGTCTCAGCTAAATTTCTCTAACACGTGGAGGATACATAGATAATAACATGATTCTTTAATTTTTCAACTCCACAGAATTTATTCAAGTCACAATTTCTATGGTGCACGTCCACACGCTCGTTAACTATCATGTGCGTCACCTCCAAGTAATTTATATAACACCAAATTCGGGGATTCATACCTTCAGAACCAAGTTTAGAAGTGTTACTTACCTCAACCTTCAAGTTTAGAAAATATTACAATCCTCCAATTGATTAAAATGTCCAAATATCACCCACAATTCAATACCTACTATTAGATATCCCAACTACATCAAAATAAATATGAAAAGATTAATAAATATCCATGTAGGTTACAAAATTCGGCAACAAGCCTTCAATCATCACAATTTATCCAATGGGCTCACCCATTAGCCTATTCAATTCCATTCTTATCATTTATTACTCATTTGGAGTCATTAATAATACTATGTTAATTAACCAACATCATTAAATCACTATTCATTGTCTTCTCCAACAAAACCCTATGTTCAAGAATACCCATTTCAAGAACTAGTGTTGTATCTTGTCCAAATGGTGATTCCCTATTTAATTCGTTCATCAATTAAGTTATCAAGTCTATTGGAATCATTAGAAACTCAAAACAATCCCTTTTATATCAATTCATCAATATTCATATTTTTTCTCTTTGCCCAAAATATCATTTCAAAACCCTCCCTTAGAGTTCATACAATATCCCATTACAACTTCAAATAAAACTCATAAACATGCTACACATACTCCAATATGACATATATATGAAGCTCAAGTGAAGGGATACCTCTTGGTGGAAGAATCTAACTTTTTCTCTTTTTGGTGTTCTTGAAGATCCAACCAATTTCCTATGGATTTGACCCATAATAATGTTAGTGTTATCACTAAATGATGTGATATAATCATCCTTGTACCAAAATAACTTACCTTGAAGTGTATCCACGGTGGAAGAGCTCCTCCTTCTCTCTAGAAATCCATTCCAAGATGAAGAACTAACACATTCTCTCTAAACCCACATTTTCAGCTCCTTAAAATGACCCTTGAAGCTGCTGGATTTGCCTGCGCAATGGTGCGTAGGCTACGCTACTATGCTGCGTAGGCTACGCAATACTCGCGTAGCTGTTCTGCCACCATTTAGTAAGAAGGTCATAACTTCTTGTAGGGATCTCCAAATGACAAACGGTTTGAAGCAGTAGAAACTAGACACATATACCTTTCCTTTGATAGGTTAAACACAATATAACTCTTCATATCTTGATAGCTATGCTCATTTGAAATTAGATCTTATGCGAACTCACTTGAAACTTTATCCCATCATATATCAACTTGACTTAGCCTTAGGGCTCTTATTAGACCATAAACCATTCTTAATGCACCTCATACATATATTATCATGATAAATTGATATCATTCAAATTATCATTCTTGTTCATACCTGAAGTAATATAATTAGTACCCGCCAATCTTCTTAATAGTCTTAAAACTCTTCAAAAGTTTTCGGGGTGTAGAAGCTAAAAATGAAAAAGTAAATTTTGGCTCCTATAAAGGAAAAGAAGTTGCAGGAGGACAAGTACCACAGTTTGGACAAAGTGCATATGTAGTAGAAGAACTGCTTGGTAGAGGAAAAAGAATTCGTAATGCCAATTGGCATTTAAAATCTCCATATAAGGGTACAAGTAAAGGTGTTAATTGGAGTTTGAAATATGTTTGTAAATGTTGCTGGCATTATCGGAACTTAATCGGAAAGGTGGAGGAAACTTTTGAAACATATTTAAAAGAAAACAAGAGAAAAGGTCATCTTCCAAAGTAAGTTTTGCTATTTGTTTATTGTATTTTTATATGATTTAGATGTTATTAATAATTCTTTTATTATTGTGTTTTTCATATTTGTTCTGTCTTTATTTTTTTAGGGGAGTAACTGATATTTACAAAGTAGATCCTTTACTACAAGCAACGCCATATGAACTTTACAATGAGAAAATTCAGTCTAGAATATTCTTTAAAGAGATTGTAGATGATAAAAATTGTTTTCATGATGCGGTATGTATATCTCTTTCACGTTGTGAATTCATAATTTTATTTTGTATTATATTTGACATAGATTTATTTATGTTTATTATTCAGCACATAGATATTTTATTGTATTATCTGAGGAAGAAGCATATATATCACATCAATGACTATCCATTTGCTTCGACAACAACTGATGTGGGCTTTGACGACACTTTGGATCTTGCATATAAGGATTGGACTAATAATCCAAAAGAGTGGAATGAGTTTGAATTTTGGAATGACCCTTCCGGACTGGGATTTGGGCTTTGTCAGTATGTATTAGGTGAGAATCGTAAATGTGGGATTCCATTGACATCTGTTGAAAATGTTTTCTGTCCGGTCTGACTTCCTGTAGTTTTGGTAAATGGTGAAATTCCATTAGATTCTAGCACTCATTATTTTCTGGCAGTGTTAGACTTGAATGAGAAGATCATAGATGTATATGATTCGGTGTATAAGAGCGATGAATATGATGTTATATTGGACCAGGTTCTTCCTTATACGAATTTCATTCCTGTGATTTTGGAGCACTGTAAATTTGGTGACTTGCATCCTACATTTGGGAATGTATATGAACCATTTGTGGTTGACCGGAAAGAAGCACCAAAACAGAAAGGAAACAAAAGTTGTGGTGCATTTGTTATAAGATATGTTGATATGTTGATGAAGGGTGAAGATGTTATGACATTGGTTCCCACTACAATCAAATATTATCGTGACTATCTTGGTTTAAGTCTATGGGGACATGCAGATTGGAAATGCAAATAAGGGTATTCAACTCCTCCATAGGTGGTTGGTGATGATTATGGAGAGAATGTAAATAACTTTTGTAAATATCCTTTAGCACTTGGTTATCCTTAAGTGTAAATACATTCATAAACTTAGTTTTTGTAGTATATATAAAATATGAATACTTTGTTGATTGATATGCAGAAAGTTTTGCTTGAATTAAAGACTCCAAATCGGTAAAAATGGAAAATGGGATAAAGTCCCATTTTCAGAACTTAAACTCTCTGCCTGGTCATTTGCTCTACGCGAACACGGACAACCACACGCGATCGCGAAGCACAAATTTCCACTGCCTAGATTTAAACCTACGCGATCGCGGACTCTTCCACGCGATCGCGAAGCTCACTTTTACAGGCCTACGCGATCGTGGACTCGTCCACACGATCGTGAAGCACAAAACGTGTGACCTCTACTTCTCCTCTATTTACTCTATGCGAATGCGACCTTCTTCATGCATTCGTGAATAACAAACTCGCACAGCTACGCGATCGCGGCCCTCTTCACGCGATCACGAAGAACAAAATCATCATCGCCTCAAACAATCTGTAATAACCCGGCCGGTTGTTTCGAGAGTTATAGCCCCATTTTCACCATTTCTACTTCTTTTTGTGTTATTCAGCTATATTATGTTATATCGGGTTAGTTGGTTCGGAACCGGAGTAGTTTCAGAGTGAAATGAGACACTTAGTCTCTTAAATAGAAACTTAAGTTGGAAAAGTCAACCAGATATTGACTTATGTGTAAATGACCTCAGATTTGAATTTTGATGGTTCCGTTAGCTCTGTTAGGTGATTTTGGACTTAAGAGTGCGTACAAAATGTGATTTGGAGGTCCGTGGTAGAATTAGGCTTGAAATGGCGAAATTAAAATTTTGGCGATTTTGGTCGGCAATGAAAAATTTGATATCGGAGTCAGAATGGAATTCTGGAAGTTGGAGGAGGTTCGTAGTGTCATTTGTGATGTGTGTGCAAAATTTGATGTCATTCGGATGTGGTTTGGTAGGTTTCGGCATCTGTTGTGGAATTTGAAAGTTTAGAAGTTCTTAGGCTTGAATCTGAGGGTAATTTGGTGTTTTGATGTTGTTTTGAGTGATTCGGAGGTTCGACTAAGTTTGTATGATTTTTTAGGATTGTTTGGTATGTTTGGTTGAGGTCTCGGGGACCTCGGGTGAGTTTTGAATACTTAACGGATAGTTTTTGGACTTTGCAAAATGGTTGATCTGCTGGTATGAACTTTCTGGTTTCCTTATACGCGATCGCGTGGGTAGGTCCGCGATCACGTAGGCTTATTTGGGGGTAGAGGTGAGTTGTTCTATGCGATCATAGGGTTTGGGACGCGATCGCGTCCGTGTGTAAAGTTGTGCTTCGTGAATGCGTGGATAGTGCCGCGTTCGCGTAGAGGTATCGGGCTGATGAAGAGGCGAGGTGATTGCTCTACGCGATCGCGTGAGTTAGGATGCGATCACATAGGTTTGGGAAGCAGTGATACGCGTTTGCATGGGAAATTCCGCGTTCATGTAGAGTAAAACCTTGAGGGGGTGAAGTTGTTCTTCGCGATCGCGAGGACTTTTCCGCGATCGTGATTAAGGAAAATCTGGGCAGCAGTGTTAAATTCCAAAATCGAGCGTTTGGACTCATTTTTCATATTTTGAGCTAGAGACCACGGATTTAGGCGATATTTGAAGGGATTTTCAGGGAGTTGATTGGGGTAAGTGTTTCTCACATGGTTTTGGTTAAATTCCGTGATTTTATCTTGATTTTTATCATCTAAATTGTGATTTGGGGTGAAAAATTGGGGAAAAAGTGGAACAATTCTTGAGATGGAATTTTAGGGTTTTGAAGGGGATTTTGTTGTCGGATTTTGGTAAATTTGGTATGACTAGACTTGTGAGTGAATGGGCTTTCAAGTTTTGTAAATTTTATCGGATTTCGAGTCGTGGGCCCGGGGGCCGAGTTTGAGCCAATTTAAGGTTTTGGGCTAATTTGATGGTTTTTCTTGTGGAATTCATTCCATTAGTGTATATTGATGGTATTGTACTGATTGTGAATAGATTTGGAACATTTGCAGGCTGAGTCCAGAGGCAAGAGCATTGTGGGGTAGAGAGTTGACCGGTTTGAGGTAAGTAACGATTGTAAATCTAGTCCTGAGGGTATGAAACCCCGAATTTTTGTATCATTCTACTATTTTGAGGTGATGCACATGCTAGGTGACGGGCGTGTGGGCGTGCACTATTGGGGATTCTGACTTGGTCCATCCCGTAGCAACTGTAAAGTTGCATATTTTGTTGAAATTATGTGATACTTATATATTTTAGAAAATGTTTCTGTAAATTAGGCTGAATGCCATGTTTGGGCCTTGTGCCAGTGTTGTTTGGACCCTTAGGGGCCTTTTCTTACTACCCTCTCACCGTATTTTGATTGAAAATTTATATTCAGTCATGGTTATAATTGTTTATTGCATAACTCAGTTTTATTACTCTATTTTGATGAATATAAATGTTGTTTTGGGTTGAATGCCCTGTTTTTACTGAAATGCCCAAGTGGCTTGAGAGGTTTATGACTGAGTGAGGCCGAGTGCCTGATTTATGAAGATATTTATGGGATCGGGCTGCACGTCGTAGCATGTTTGATATAGGCTGAGGGCCTGAGTGATTTATGCCATGATTTGGCTTGATATAGCGCTTGGGCTGAAGGAGCCCCTCCGGAGTCTGTACGCACCCCCAGTGAGCGCAGGTACCTACTGAGTGCGAGTGCTGAGTGACTGTGAGGCATGAGTTATTGTGAGTTATGCTTGAGTGGCACGAGGGACTATGAGGTTTGCCCGAGGGGCTGTATACGAGTGATGCCTTGTCCGAGGGGCTGTTTATGATTTCATTATTTTTGCTCACCTGTGTATTTTTCCTCTATTTTAAAACTATTGAAAAATATCTTTAAATGATTTTTACTGAAACTAGGTTTAAACGAGATGTTTTGATTCAAATCCTGATTTTAAAAGCATGTGGTATTTTATTGAGATTTCATGATATGAACATTATATGCTTTATTGCTCGTCACTATTGCTCAGTCTTTATTTATTGTTGTTGCTTACTGATTTGGCGTACTCACATTACTCCCCGCACCTTGTGTGCAGATCTAGGTGTAGCTGGACACGGTAGCGGTTGTTGATTATTCTGGTTGCAGATGTTTCACGGAGATAGCAAGGTAGCTGCTTGGCGATCGCAGCCCCTGCTCTTCTCCCTCTTATCTGTCTTTAGTTGTATTTAGCTATTTTCCAGGCTGAGTTAGCCTTGATATTGTTAGACAGATTGTAGTAGATGCTCATGACTAGTGACACCCTGATGTCGGGCTTTTTTTTCCGCACTTTTGTTTTGTTTTGAACTCCTTTACGAAGGTTTTAAGCTAAATAGCCTTGAAATTATCCTTGAAATGAAAATATCGGTTGGTTTTGGAATGAGTCGGCTTGCCTAGTACCACGATAGGCACCATCACGATAGGTTAGGTATTTGGGTCATGAAAGATTGGTATCAGAGCCTAGGTTACATAGGTCTCACGAGTCATGAGCGGGTTTAGTAGAGTCTTGTAGATCGGTACGGAGACGTCTGTACTTATCTTCGAGAGGTTGCAGAACCTTTAGGAAGATTCCACATTCTTGAATTCTTGTCGTGTGAATTTGTTGATTCTAGTAACTAAACATTTGTTGTTTAATTCTGTCACAGATGGTGAGGACTCGTGCTACCGGTCAGGAGGGCCAGCCACCAGTACCACCAGCCAGGGCCGCGAGGGGCCGAGGCCGCGGCAGAGGCCGTAGTAGGGGCAGAGGTGCATCCTATACTGCAGCTGGGGCAGTACTTACAAATCCACTAATTGTCCCAGATCAGGACCAGATTCCAGTTGTTGATGCACCAACACAGGCACCACCTGCGCCTATTCTGATTCCAGGCTTTCAGGAAGCCCTAGCTCATATTATGATAGCGTGTACTGGCCTTGCTCAGGCAGTCTCTATCTCGACGGCCGCAACCACTTCTCAGGCCAGGGGAGGCATAGGCACTCAGACTCCCGTCGCTCGCACACCCGAGTAGGTTGTTCAGGGACTCCAGACATCGAGGGCACAACCAGCCCAACCGGTTGTAGTTGCTCAGGATTATGTGGTTACTACTATGCCTGAGGATGATCAACATAGGTTGGAGAGGTTTGGGAGACTCCAGCCACCACCTTTTAGTGGCACAGAGAGAGAGGATGCTCAGGACTTTTTGGACAGGTGTCAGAGGATGCTTCGTACTGCTGGTATTCTGGAGACTTGTGAGGTCTCCTTCACTACTTTTCAGTTTTTCGGGGTTGCACTCAGATGGTGGGAGACTTACGAGAAGCGTAGGCCTATTGGAGCAGCACCACTTACTTGGCAGCAGTTCTTCGTGGTCTTTTTGCAGAAGTTCATGCCTCGATCCCGCAGAGAAGAGCTGCGCAGATAGTTTGAGCGACTTCGCCAGGATGATATGTCTGTGACATAGTATGAGATGCGGTTCTCTGAGTTGGCCCATCATGCTATATGGTTGGTTCCCACGGACAGGGAGAGGATCATGAGGTTTATTGATGGTCTCACTTATCAACTACAGTTACTCAAGACCAGAGAGAGGGTTTCGGGTGCCACTTTTGATGAGGTTGTCAACATTGCTCAATTGATTGAGATGGTTCGCAGTCAGGAGAGGGTTGAGAGGGAGGCCAAGAGGCCTCGTGGTCAGGGTGGATTCAGCGGTGCTCCTTTTGGGGGTCAGTTCCAGCACAGTAGAGGTCGTCATTTCAGACAGGCTCAGTTAGCTCGGCCATTTCACCGTGGTGCATCATCCGGCCATAGTTCTCACAGTTATCATCAGGTCCACTCATCACTTAGTGCCCTTCAGGCTCAGAGTTCACCTATTCAGGGTTCTTCCATGCCAGGTTCTTCTACCAGTTATCCGGGTGCTAGGGGTTCCCTTCAGTTCCCGCTACTAGAACCAGGGAGTTGTTTTAAGTATGGGGAGTTTGGGCATATGTGGAGGCATTGTCCTCGTCATCATGGAGGTCTATCTCAGCAGAGGAGTCAGCCTCTGACTTCAGCACCAATTACCTCACCACCCGCCCAGTCAGCTTGGTGTGGAGGTCAGTTAGCTAGGGGTCACCCTAGAGGGGGAGGCAGATCAGGGGCTGGTCAAGCCCGTTTCTATGCCCTCCCTGCCAGACCAGACGCTATTGTGTCAGATGCTGTGATTACAGGTATTGTCTCAGTTTGTCACAGAGATGCCTCAGTATTATTTGACCATGGTTCTACGTATTCATATGTTTCCTCGTATTTCGCCCATTTTCTGGATATGCCTTGTGAGTCTTTAGTTTTAGTTGTTCATGTATCTACTCCTGTGGGCAATACTGTTGTTGTGGACCGCGTATATCGGTTATGTGTGGTGACTATTGGGGGTCTGGAGACCTAAGTGGACCTTTTGCTGCTCAGTATGGTTGACTTTGATGTGATATTGGGTATGGATTGGTTATCTCCATGTCATGCTATTCTAGATTGTCACGCTAAGACGGTGACGTTGGCTATGCCGGGATTTTCGAGAGTTGAGTGGAGCAGTTCTATAGACTATGTACCTAGTAGGGTAATTTCGTACCTGAAGGCTCAGCGTATAGTTGAGAAGGGTTGTCTATCCTATTTGGCCTTTGTGAGGGATGTTAGTGCAGAGACTCCGGCCATTGATTCTATTCTGGTGGTACGCGATTTTCTGGATATGTTTCCTACAGACTTGTCGGGCATGCCGCCTGACAGGGATATTGACTTTGGTATTGATTTGGTGCCGGGCACTCAGCCCATTTCTATTCCATCGTATCGTATGGCAATAGCGGAGTTGAAGGAATTGAAAGAACAACTTCAGGAACTCCTTGATAAGGGGTTTATTCGTCCTAGTGTGTCACCTTGGGGTGCACTGGTTCTATTTGTAAGAAAAAAGATGGTTCCATGAGAATGTGCAATGATTACAGGAAATTGAACAAGGTCATAGTCAAGAACAAGTTTCCTTTGCCTCGTATTGATGATTTATTTGACCAGCTTCAGGGAGCGAGGGTGTTCTCCAAGATTGATTTGAGGTGCGGTTATCACCAGCTGAAGATTCAGGATTCGGATATTCTTAAGACAGCTTTCAGGACCCGATATGGCCATTATGAGTTCTTAGTGATGTCTTTTGGGCTGACTAATGCCCCATCAATGTTCATGCATTTGATGAACAGTGTATTCCAGCCCTATTTGGACTCATTCATTGTTGTATTCATTGATGACATCCTGGTGTACTCTGTAGCCAGGAGGAGCACGCTCAGCATTTAAGGATTGTATTACAGCGATTGAAGGAGGAGAAGCTTTATGCAAAGTTCAGTAGCATTCTTGGGACACGTGGTGTCTAGTGAGGGTATTCAGGTTGATCCGAAGAAGATAGAGGCGGTTCAGAGTTGGCCCAGACCGTCATAAGCTATAGAGATTTGGAGCTTTCTCGGTTTGGCTGGTTATTACCATCGGTTCGCATCACCCTTGACCAAACTGACCCAAAATGGTGCTCCATTCAGGTGGTCGGACGAGTGTGAGGAGAGCTTTTAGAAGCTCAAGACTGCCTTGACCACAACTCCAGTGTTAGTTCTGCCATCCGCTTCAGGTTCTTACACCGTGTATTGTGATGCCTCGAGGATAGGCATTAGAAGTGTTCTGATATAGGAGGGTAGGTTGATTACCTATGCCTTGCTCCAGTTGAATACCCATGAGAAGAACTATCCTATCCATGATCTTGAGCTAGCAGCCATTGTTCACGCCTTGAAGATTTGGCGCCATTATTTGTATGGGGTTCATTGTGAGATCTATACTGATCATCGGAGTTTGCAATATCTATTGAAACATAAGGATCTTAATTTGCGTCAGCGGAGATGGTTGGAGCTTCTTAAGGACTATGATATAACTATTTTGTACCATCAGGGTAAGGCCAATATGGTAGCCGATGCTTTGAGTCACCATGCAGAGAGTTTGGGGAGCTTAGCATACCTTCCAGCAGCAGAGATACCTTTGGCATTGGATGTTCAGGCCTTGGCGGGCTAGCTTGTGAGATTGGATATTTCAGAGCCTAGTCGGGTATTGGCTTTTGTGGTCTCCAGGTCTTCTCTTTATAACCGTATCAAGGAGCTTCAATATGATGACCCCCACTTTCTCGTTCTTCAGGACAGGGTTCGGAGAGGTGATGCTAGGGATGTGACTATTGGTAGTGACGGTGTGTTGAGGATGCAGGGCCGGATATATGTGCCTAATGTAGATGGGCTTCAGGAGTTGATTCTGGAGGAGGCCCACAACTTGCGGTACTCCATCCATCCGGGTGCCGCGAATATGTACCAAGATTTGAGGCAGTACACTATTAGTGGAGGCGGATGAAGAAGGATATAGTTGGGTTTGTTGCTCGGTGTCTCAACTTTTAGCAGGTTAAGTATGAGCATCAGAGACCGGGTGGCTTGCTTCAGAGATTAGAGATCCCAGAGTGGAAGTGCGAGCGGATCACCATGGACTTTGTAGTTGGGCTCCCACGAACTTCGAGGAAGTTCGATGCTATTTGGGTTATTGTGGATCGGCTGACTAAGTCTGCACACTTCATTCCAGTTGGTACTACTTACACTTCTGAGCGGTTGGCTGAGGTTTACATCCGAGAGATTGTTCACCTGTATGGCGTCCTAGTTTCCATCATTTCAAATAGGGGCACTCAGTTTACCTCACAGTTTTGGAGGGCAGTGCAGCAAGAGTTGGGTACTCAGGTTGAGTTGAGCACAACTTTTCACCCTCAAACGGACGGGCAGTTTGAGCGCACTATTCAGATATTGGAGGACATGTTGCGCGCTTGTGTCATTGACTTTGGGGGTTCATGGGACCAGTTTCTACCACTCGCGGAGTTTGCATATAACAACAGTTATCAATCGAGTATTCAGATGGTTCCGTACAAAGATTTATATGGGAGGAGGAGTAGATCTCCGGTTGGATGGTTTGAGCCGGGTGAGGCTAGGCTCTTAGGTACAGACTTGGTCCAGGAAGCATTAGATAAGGTGAAATTGATTCAGGAGCGGCTTCGCACGACGCAGTCTAGGTAGAAGAGCTACACAGACAGGAAGGTCTGTGATGTGTCTTTTATGGTTAGGGAGAAGGTTTTGCTGAAGGTATCACCCATGAAGGGTGTTATGAGGTTTGGGAAGAGGGGCAAGTTGAGCCCCCGGTTCACTGGGCCTTTTGAGGTGCTTCAGAGGATAGGGGAGGTGGCTTATAAGCTTGCCTTACCACCCAGCTTGTCGAGTTTGCATCTAGTGTTTCATGTTTCCATGCTCCGGAAGTATGTCGGCGATCCGTCCCATGTTTTGGACTTCAGCACGGTTCAGTTGGAGGGTGATATGACTTATGATGTGGAGCCGGTGGCCATTTTGGATCAGCAAATTCGGAAGTTGAGGTCAAAGGATATAGCTTCGATAAAGGTGCAGTGGAGAGGTCAGCCTGTGGAGGAGGCCACCTGGGAGACCGAGCGGGAGATGCGGAGTAGATATACATGCTTATTCGAGACTCCAGGTATGTTTCTAGACCCGTTCGAGGACGAACGGTTGTTTAAGAGGGGGAGGATGTAATGACCCGGTCGGTCATTTTGAGAGTTATAGCCCTGTTTTCCCCATTTCTACTTCTTTTTGTGTTATTCAGCTATTTTATGTTATATCGGGTTAGTTGGTTCAGGACCGGAGTGGTTTCAGGGTGAATTGAGACACTTAGTCTCTTAAGTAAAAACTTAAGTTGGAAAAGTCAACCAGATATTGACGTATGTGTAAACGACCTTGAATTTGAATTTTGATGGTTCCGTTAGCTCCGTTTTGTGATTTTGGACTTAGGAGTGCGTCCAGAATGTGATTTGGAGGTCCGTGGTAGAATTAGGCTTGAATTAGCGAAATTAAAAATTTGGCGATTTCGGTCGGCAGTGAAAAATTTGATATCGGAGTCGGAATACAATTCCGGAAGTTGGAGTAGGTTTGTAGTGTCATTTGAGATGTGTGTGCAAAATTTGTGGTCATTCGAACGTGGTTTGGTAGGTTTCGGCATCGGTTGTGGAATTTGGAAGTTTAGAAGTTCTTAGGCTTGAATCAGAGGGTAATTTGGTGGTTTGATATTGTTTTGAGTGATTCGAAGGTTTGACTAAGTTCGTATGAGGTTTTAGGATTGGTTGGTATGTTTGGTTGAGGTCCCGGGGACCTCGGGTGAGTTTCGGATGGTTAACAGATAGTTTTTGGACATTGCAAAATGGCTGATCTACTGGTATGAACTTTCTTGTTTCCTTATATGCGATAGCGTAGGTAGGTCCGTGATCGCGTAGGTTATTTGGGGACAGAAGCGAGTTGTTCTATGAGATTGCAGGGTTTGGGACGCGATAGCGTGCATGTGTGAAGTTGTGCTTCGCGAACGCATGGACAGTGTCGTGTTCGCATAGAGATATCGAGCTGGTGAAGAGGCGAGGCTCTATGCGATCGCGTGAGTTAGGATGCGATCGCGTAGGTTTGGGAAGCAGTGATACGCATTCGCGTGGGAAATTCCGTGTTCGCGTAAAGTAAATTTCTGAGGGGGCAAAGTTGTTCTTCGCGATCGCGAGTACTTTACCGCGATCGCGATTAAGGAATATCTGGGCCGCAGTGTTAAATTCCAAAATCTAGGGTTTGGACTCATTTTTCATATTTTGAGCTAGAGACCACGGATTTAGGCGATATTTGAAGGGATTTTCAGGGAGTTGATTGGGGTAAGTGTTTCTCACTTGGTTTTGGTTAAATTCCATGATTTTTCTTTATTTTTATCATCTAAATTGTGATTTGGGGAGAAAAATTGGGGAAAAAGTGGAAGAATTATTGAGATGGAATTTTGGGGTTTAGAAGGGGATTTGTTGTCAAATTTTGGTAAATTTTGTATGACTAGACTCGTGAGTAAATGGGCTTTCAAGTTTTGTAAATTTTGTCGGATTCCGAGACAGGGGCCCGAGGGCCGGGTTTGAGCCAATTTCGGGTTTTGGGCTAATTTGATAGTTTTTCTTGTGGAATTCATTCCATTAGCTTATATTGATGGTATTGTACTGATTGTTAATAGATTTGGAACATTTGGAGGCCGAGTCCAGAGGCAAGCGCATTGCGGGGTAGAGATTTTACCGGTTTGAGGTAAGTAACGATTGTAAATCTAGTCCTGAGGGTATGAAACCCCAAAGTTTTGTATCATTCTACTATTTTGAGGTGACACACATGCTAGGTGACGGGCATGTGGGCATGCACTGTTGGGGATTGTGACTTGGTCCGACCCGTAGCAACTGTAAAGTTGTATATTTTGTTGAAATTATATGATACTTATATGTTTTAGAAAGAGTTTCTGTAAATTAGGCCGAATGCCATGTTTGGCCCTTGTGCCAGTGCTGTTTGGACCCTTAGGGGCCTTTTCTTACTATCCTCTCACCATTTTTCGATTGAAAATTTATACTCAGTCATGGTTATACTTGTTTACTGCATAACTGAGTTTTATTACTCTATTTTGATGTATATAAATGTTGTTTTGGGTTGAATGCCCTGTTTTTAATGAAATGCCCGAGTGGTTTGAGAGGTTTATGACTGAGTGAGGCCGAGGGCCTGATTTGTGAGGATATTTATGAGATCGGGCTGCACGTTGCAACATATTTGATATAGGCCGAGGGTGTGAGTGATTTATGCCATGATTTGGCTTGATATAGCGCTCGGGCTGAAGGAGCCCCTCCAGAGTCTGTACACACCCCCAGTGAGCGTAGGTACCTAACGAGGGCGAGTGCTGAGTGCTGAGTGATTGTGAGGCATGAGTGATTGTGAGGTATGCCCGAGTGGCACGAGTGACTGTGAGGTTTTCCAGGGGCTGTATACGAGTGATGCCTTACCAGAGGGGCTATTTATGATTTTATCATTTTTGCTCACCTGTGCATTTTTCCTCTGTTTGAAAGCTGTTGAAAAATATCTTTAAATGATTTTTACTAGAACTGGGTTTAAACGATATGTTTTGATTCAAATCCTGATTTTAAAAGCATGTGGTATTTTACTGAGACTTAATGATATGAACGTTATATGCTTTATTGCTCGTCACTACTACTCAGTCTTTATTTATTGTTGTTACTTACTGAGTTGGCTTACTCACATTACTCCCTACACTTTGTGTGCAGATCCAGGTGTAGCTGGACAGGGTAGCGGTTTTTGATTATTCTGGTTGCAGATTTTTCTTGGAGATAGCAAGGTAGCTGCTTGGCGATCGCAGCCACTGCTCGTCTCCTTCTTATCTTCCTTTAGTTGTATTTAGCTATTTTTCTGGCTGAGTTAGCCTTGATATTGTTAGACAGATTGTAGTAGATGCTCATGACTAGTGACACCCCAATGTCGGGCTTTTTTTTCCGCACTTTTGTTTTGATTTGAACTCCTTTACGAAGGTTTTTATGCTAAATAGCCTTGAAATTATCCTTGAAATGAAAATATCGGTTGGTTTTGGAATGAGTCAGCTTGCCTAGTACCACGATAGGCTCCATCACGATAGGTTAAGTATTTGGGTTGTGACACAATCCTATGTGATCGAGTAGAAGGAAACCAGTGATAGAAAACCAGCATTCTTCAGCTGGAATGCCAAGTCCAAAATTGATCCGTTAACCATCGAAAACTTACTTGAGGCCCCCGGGACCTTAACCAAACATACCGTCAAGTCCCATAACATCATACGAACTTGGTCGAACCCTCAAATTACCTCAAACAACGCTAAAACCACGAATCATACCCAAATTCAAGCCTAATGAACTTTGAAATTTCAAATTTCTACAAACAACGCCGAAACCTATCAAATCACGTCCGATTGACCTCAAATTTTGCACACAAGTCATAAATGACAAAATAAAGGTATTCCAATTTTCAGAATCGGATTCCAACCCCGATATCAAAAAGTCAACACCCTGGTGAAACTTTCTAAAAATTTGACTTTTGCCATTTCAAGCCTAATTCCACTATGGACCTCCAAATAATTTTCCGGACATGCTTCTAAGTCCAAAATCACGATACAGAGCTATTGGAATCATCATAATTAAATTCTGAGGTCGTTTACACATAAGTCAATATCCGGTCAACTTTTCCAACTTAAGTTTTCAATTAAGAGACTAAGTGTCTCATTTCACTCAGAAATCCCTCTGGATCCGAACCAACTAACTCAGTAAGTCATAAAACGACTGTAAAGCATAAATTGAGCAGTATATAGGGGAACGAGGTTATAATACTCAAAACGACCGCCCGGGTCATTACAATAAGTCAGTATATTATAATAGAGAAGTGTAAAACTATGGAAAATTTGTATCTAGAACAATTTTCTTGAATTAAATACTTTAACAATTTTCTTGAATTATCTAGAACTATGTAAAATTTGTATCTAGAACAATTTGTATCTAGAACAATTTGTATCTAGTGAATTTGGCATAAAGTTTCTCTTCCCTCAACCTCTATAGTGCAGTACTCAAATATTGTGCATGTTCCTCCTCGCTACGTGAGTACACCAGGATATCATCTATAAATACCACGACAAATGAGTCAAGATACGGCTGGAATACGCTATTCATATTATGTTGCTAGGGCATTGGTTAGCCTAAATGATATCACAAGAAATTTGTAGTGACCATAACAAGTCCTGAATGCCGTCTTTAGAATATCCGTATCCCGAATTTTCAACTGGTGATACCCCGATCTCAAATCAATTTTGGAGAATACCCTTGCTCCCTGAAGTTGGTAAATAAATCATCATTATGCGGCAAAGGATACTTATTCTTGATTGTAACTTTGTTCAACTACCTGTAATCGATACACAT
The DNA here is from genome assembly GCF_000390325.3 of Nicotiana tomentosiformis. NCBI lineage: Eukaryota > Viridiplantae > Streptophyta > Magnoliopsida > Solanales > Solanaceae > Nicotiana > Nicotiana tomentosiformis. The sequence continues at coordinate 34,738,906 of NC_090813.1, read as the reverse complement.
TCGCAATGTACCATCTTTCTTTTTCACAAACAGAACCGGTGCACCCCAAGGCGACACACTAGGCCTAATAAACCCCTTATCAAGAAGCTCCTGAAGTTGCTCTTTCAATTCTTTTAACTCAGCTGGTGCCATACGATACGGAGGAATAGAAATGGGCTGAGTGCCCGATACCAAGTCAGTACTGAAATCAATATCCCTGTCGGGCGGCATACCCGGCAGGTCTGCAGGAAATACATCCGAAAAGTCTCTTACTATCGGTACTGAATCAATAGTAGGAGTATCTGCATCAACATCTCTCACAAAAGCCAAATATGACAAACACCCCTTTCCAACCATACGTTGTTCTTTCAAATAAGAAATTACCCTACTGGGAACATAATCTAGAGAACCTCTCAATTCGACCCTCGACAACCCTGGCATTGCCAACGTCACAGTTTTTGCGTGACAGTCCAGAATAGCATGACATGGAGACAACCAATCAATACTAGGATTACATCGAAATCAACCATACTAAGCAATAAGAAATCAACCTTAGTCTCCAGTCCCTCAATAGTTACCACACATGACCAATGTACACGGTCCACAAGAATAGTATCGCCCACCGGCATAGATACACGAACAAGTGAAACTAAGGACTCACGGGGCATATCCAGATAATGAGTAAAGTACGATGATACATACGAATAAGTAGAACCAGGGTCAAATAATATAGAAGCTTCCCTGTGGCACACTAAGACAATACTTGTGATCACTACATCTGAGGAAACGGCATATGGCCTGGCAGGAAAATTATAGAATCGGGCCTGACCACCACCTGATCGGCCTCCCCCTCTTGGGTGACCCCTAGCTGACTGACCCCCACCCCGAGCTGGCTGGGCGGGTAGTGAAGTAACTGGTGCTGAAGTCGTAGTCTGACTTCTTTGCTGCACTGGACTTCCCAAGCGATGAGGACATTATCTCCACTAGAATAACTGCTAGAAACACACGGTGCAAATAAACCCTGAACCGAAGAAGCACGGGACGAACTCTGGGCTGGCAGGGCATTGAGAGATGACTGACCCTGATGAGAACTATATGAACCCTGGCTGGATGATGCACCACGGTGAACTGGACGACCTGCCTGAGCGTGTCTGTAAGGACGACAGGTACCGCGGTAAAACTGACCCCCTGAAGGAACATTGCTGAAATCACCGGGACCACGAGGCCTCTTAGCCTCCCTCTCTCCACGCTCCTGGCTACGAACTATCTTTATCTGCCGAGCAATGTCAACTACCTCATCAAAAATAGCACCAGATACTCTCTCCTGAGTCATAAGTAATAGTAGCTAATATGTGAGGCCATCAATGAACCTCCTAATACTCTCCCTATCAGTGGGAACAACAAAATTACATGACGATCCAACTTAAAAAACCTCATCTCGTACTACGTCACAGACTTACCATCCTGACGTAACTGCTCAAACTGTCTGCGCACCTCCTCTCTACGAGACTGCGGCACAAACTTCTCCAAAAAGAGAATGGAGAATTCCTGCTATGTAAGTAGTACAGCACCGACCGGCCTGCGGCTCTCTCAAGTCTCCCACCATCTGAAGGCAGCTCTAGAAAATTGAAAAGTAGTGAACAAGACCTCACTGGTCTCCAAAATACCCGATGTTTGAAGCATCCGCTGGCACTTATCCAGAAAACTCTGAGCATCCTCTAATTCAACACCGCTAAATGATGGAGGTCGAAGCCTCCCAAATATCTCAAGCCTCCCAAATCTGCCATAACGGGGACTACCGGGGCCTGAACAGCTACAGCCGGCTGGGCTGGTAGTGCCCCCAGTATCTGAAGTCACTGTACCTCCTGATCTGGAGTACGGGAAACCAGGGTATGAGTACCTCCCCCGGCCTGAGAAGTAGGAGGTGCGGCCTGAGCCGAAACCACCTGAGCAAGGCCAGTGCAAACTGTTAATATCTGGGCCAAAGTCTCCTAAAGGCCTGGAATCTCAATGGTACAGCTGGTGCCTGAGCTGGTCCTGTCGGCTCAGCTATATCTTGAATCTGCTCCTGAGCTGGAGCAACTGGTGGTGCTACAAGTGCTGCTCCACTTGCTGTATGAGCTACACCTTGACCTCTACCTCCGGCCCGACCTCTGCCACGACCCCGGCCTCTCACGGCCCTAGCTGGTGGCACTGGTGGCTGACCGTTCGATTCGGTAGTATGTGTCCTCACTAATTCTGAGAGAATAGAATAATAGAAATTTAGTTTTCGGAATCAACAATTCGCACGACAAAATACAAGAAAGTGAAATTTTCCTAAGGGTTAGGCAGCCTCTCGAAGATAAGTACAGACGTATCCGTATCGATTCGCAAGACTCTACTAAACCTGCTCATGACTCGTGAGACCTATGTAACCTAGGCTCTGATACCAACTTGTCACGACCCAAAATCCAAACATGTCATGATGGCGCCTATCTCAATACTAGGCAAGCCAACAACACCAATAACCCATAATTTCTTTTAAATACTGAAAACATAATAATTAAGTTTAAGAGTAAATCCCACAAACATTGGAAATAAAGACACTCCCAAAACCCGCTATCACTAAGTGCATGAGCATATATACATTTAAAGTCTGGAAAACATGGTCTATAATAATCTGAAACCAAATACAATAAACAAAAGGATAGGGAAGGAGAGACAAGGTCTGCGAAACATGGCAGCTACCTCTGAATCTCCGAATAATCGACTGTGTGAAAGAATCAACACCCACTGTTTCCGGGATCACCTGGATCTGCACACGAAGTGCAGGGTATAGTATGAGTACAAACAACTCAGTAAGTAACAATAATAAATAAAGAACTGAAAGTAGTGACGAGCGTCTTAGCTAAGTCCCAATACAGTACTTTCCAATAAAAAAAGGTAGGCATGCTCTCAAGTTTAACATTTAAGATTTCACTGAAATTTCAAATCAAGTTTGACCAAAACAGAAAATAATGTTTTTCCGAAATTTCCAAAATAGTGATATATGACAGCTGAAATGCAGCAAATAATGAAATCAACGCATCCTCTCAGAGTAACAGTCACTCAGTCCTCATATTCACTCCAACCTCACATGCACTCTTTCCTCGCAGTCATTCTTTCCTCACAGTCGCTCATTCCTCACAGTCACTCATCACTCGACACTCGACACTCACACTCAGTAGGTAGCTGCGCTCACTAGGGATGTGTACAGACTCCAAAGGGGCTCCTTCAGCCCAAGCGCTATATCAAGCCAATCATGGCATAAATCAATTGAAACATGCTGCGGTGTGCAGTCCGATCCATATATATCCTCACAATCAGGTCCTCAGTCTCACTCAGTCATCAACCTCTCCAGTCTCTCGGGCTCTCAGAAATCATGATAAGCAGTCCAACAACAATGATATGATGCATCAATAATGAATAAGAGAGACTAAGGTAAACAAATGTACAAATAGAACTGTGATTGAGTTCAAAATAGCAATTTAGCAAATAATTTCACAAGTACACGACCTTTGTGGGTCCCAACAGTGTAAACATATGATTTAAACATGATTCATTGATCAATTTCTTTAATACGGGGAAATATGTACGGATATCAATAGATTTTTCAACTGCACAGTTCCATGGAATTGACCAAGTCATAATTCCTATGGTGCACGCCCACACGCCAGCCACCTAGCATGTGCGTCACCTCAAAACCAATCACATAATATATATTTCGGGGTTTCATACCCTCAGGACCAAATTTAGAACTATTACTTGCCTCAAGCCGTGTAATTCGTTATTCTGCAATGTCTTTTTCTCGTGAATTGGCCTCCAAACGCCTCGCATCTAGCCACAATTAATTCGATTCAGTCAATTAAATTTATTGGAATTAATTCCATAAGAAAATACTAATTTTTCCAACAAAATTCGAAATTTAGTTCAAAAATTGCCCGTGGGGCCCACGTCTCGGAACCCGAAAAAGGTTACAAAATCCGAAAGCCCATTCAACCACGAGTCTAATCATACCAATTTTACCAAAATCCAACCTCAACTCGACCCTCAAATCTTCAATTTAAACCAAGAGAGTTTTCTAAATTTTCCAACTTAATTCACTAATTAAATGTCAAAAACAACCATGGATTCGGGTAATTTAACTAATATTGAGTTAGGAACACTTACCCCATTATTTTCCTTGAAAATTTCCCGAACATTCTCTCTCTCCGAGCTCCAAATCGGTAAAAATGGAAAATAGGACGAATTCCTGTTTTCAGAACTTAAACGCTATGCCCAGTCATTTGCTCTACGCGATCGTGGACAACCACACGCGATCGTGAAGCACAAATTTCCACTGCCCAGATTTAACCTTACGCGATCGCGTACTTTTCCACGCGATCACGAAGCTCACTCTCAGAGGCCTACGTGATCGCGGACTCGTCCATGCGATCGCGAAGCACAAAACATGTGACCTCTACTTCTGCTCCACTTACTCGATGCGAACGCGACCTTCTTCACGCGTTCGCGAATAACAAACTCACACAGCTACGCGATCGCAACCCTCTTCATGCGATCACGAAGAACAAAATCATCACTGCCTCAAACAAGCCTACGCGATCGCGGACATTCTCATGCGATCGCGTAGAAAGAAACCAGTGACAGAAAACCAGCATTCTTCAGCTGGAATGCCAAGTCCAAAATTGATCTGTTAATGATCCGAAACTCACCTAAGGCCTCCGGGACCTCAACCAAACATACCGTCAAGTCCCGTAACATCATACGAACTTGGTCGAATCCTCAAATTACATCAAACAACGCTAAAACCACGAATTATACCCCAATTCAAGAATGAACTTTGAAATTTCAAATTTTTACAAACAACGCCGAAACCTATCAAATCACGTCCGATTGACCTAAAATTATGCACACAATTCATAAATTACATAATGGAGGCATTCCAATTTTCAGAATCGGATTCCGATCCCGATATCAAAAAGTCAACCCCCCAGTCAAACTTCCCAAAAATTCAACTTTTGCCATTTCAAGCCAAATTCCACTACGGACCTCCAAATAATTTTTCGGACACGCTCCTAAGTCCAAAATCACAATACAAAGCTATTGGAATCATCAGAATTAAATTCCGAGGTCGTTTAGATATAAGTCAATATCCGATCAACTTTTCCAACTTAAGTTTTCAATTAAGAGACTAAGTGTCTCATTTCACTCCGAAATCCTTCCGTACCTAAACCAACTAACTCGGTAAATCATAAAACGAATGTAAAGCATAAATTAAGCAGTAAATAGGAGAACAGGATTATAATACTCAAAACGACCGGTCGGGTCGTTACAATAAGTCAGTATATTATAATAGAGAAGTGTAAAACTATGGAAAATTTGTATCTAGAACAATTTTCTTGAATTAAATACTTTAAAATTTTGCTTCCCGTATATTATGCTGGAGGTCTATCATCTTAAAGTATATTCTCCGATTTTGTATCCTGGATGTTTATAATCCAGTTATTTTTGGTAGATTTGAGCGATTTATTGATTGAAATAAAACAAATGGATTGGAGTTTATATTTTTATGGTATGTTTTTATGAATAATAAGTTGGATCTCATAATTTTTGCTAATGCTATGCTAGTATAATTAGCTGGAGTTTCTTATTTACGTTGGTTCCTGTAAATTATGCTGGAATTGCTACTTATGAAGCGCTATAAGCCAGTATATTATAATGGGGAAGTGCAAAACAATGGAAAATTTGTACCTAGAATAATTTGTTGGAATTAAATACTTTAAAATTTTTCTTCCTGTATATTATGCGGGAGGTATATCATCTTAAAGCATATTCTCCAGTATTTTATCCTGAATGTGTACAATCCAGATTTCATAATTTTTGTTGATGCTATTCTAGTATAATTATTTGGAGTTTTTATTTTTGTTTGCTTCCTGTGTATTATACTGGAAATGCTACTTTTGAAGCAATATAAGCCAGTATATTATAATAGAGCAGTGTAAAATAATGAAGAAGTTGTATCCATAACAATTTGCTTGAATTAAATACTTCATGTATATTATACTGGAAATATATCATGTGAAAGCATATTATCCAATATTTTATCCTGGATGTTTACAATCCAATTTTTTTTTATGGAATTCAAGCGATTTATTGATTGAAATAAAGATAAATGGATTGGAGTTTATATTTTTCATGGTGTGTTTTTATGTATAATAAGTTAGATTTCATATCTTTTGTTGATGCTATTCTAATATATAAAGATTAATGGTTCATGTATATTATGCTGGAAATGCTACTTATGAAGCGACATAAACTAGTATATTATAAGAAATGGAGCAGTGTAAAACAATGGAGAAGTTGTATACATAACAATTTCCTGGAATTAAAGACTTCAAATTTTTTGCTTCCTGCATATTATGCTGGAGATATATCATGTGAAAGCATATTATCCAGTATTTTATACTGGACAATTTTTGATGCACAATTATTTTTACAAGCTGTATAATCTGCCGCATTTCATGATTTTTTATCGTTCTATCCTGGAGTTGTTATTTTCATATAATTTTCAAAACCAGAGAAAAATGCTGCATAAAATATTGCAAAACAACAACAAAACACCAGTATAATATGCTGGAGCTGTCTGAATTGATATGTAAAACTCATAAACTTTCATGCATAATATACTCGATCTGTATAATATACTGGATTAGTATAATATACTGTATGAGTATAATATACTAGATCAGTATATTACACTGATCTAGTATATTATGTATAATATGCTGCTATATTCTATGTGATGAGTTCCAGTATATTTAACTGAGTATTACATAGAAAATTTGATAGATATATGGATTTCGAAAATTTAACTTTTTGCACATTCCAAGAAAAGTAGGTGGTAAAAGATAACAAGTAGGTGATAAATACAAATAGAAATGTAACTTCAGATTAATAAGTCAACAGTTTTTATATAGTAAAAAAAGAACTTCACTCTAAAATGCGTACGGTGTCTCTCTTTTCCAAATGACTAGCCATTCCCTAAAGCGTACGTTTGTACCACGTGTGCCCCACATATTTACATCCAATTTCAAAATACACAATCGGTAGGGTTTAATCATATATTCTCGAACTTTAATTTTTTAAATGTCAACGTTAATTTCGAGTAAAAAGTGTTGAAGTTTTATGGGTAGAAAGCACTCTCTCAAGCGTGGAAAACCTATTCATCCAATCTCAACATCATCACAATTTTCTGATTTTGTTATGGATGTTGAAACTCATTCTCTTTCAATGGCAAAGTCTTATATGAACGATGCTCCAAGTGCGCTTGCAGTTGAAGAATCATCTTCAGCAAGTGGAACAAAAGCTGTTAGTTTAGGACGGACGCGTTTACAAAGGGCTAAGGCACGAAATACCTCTGGATCAGCTTCGAATGCCTCTGGACCAGCTAGTCTTAGAATAACACGTTCTCAAAGTGTGATGACCCGATAGGTCATCGTATATTTTAGAACCTAATTATGCATTTTGAGGTCTATTTGCGTGCACAGTCCGAGTGTTCCTCCGGATGGCTTATATGTTAAAAACAAATAAAAAGAGAATTTTTGCCTGAAAAATCAATTTAAGTTTATTTCGGTCAATATTTTTAGCAAACAGATCCGGACCCGTGTTTTGACGGTCCCGGTGGGTCCGTAATGAAATATGGGACTTGGGTGTATGCCCAAAATCGAATTTCGAGGTCCCTAGCTCGAGATATGAATTATTGTTGAAAATGAAAAGACAGAAAATCTAATGGTTTTAAGAATTTGGTTTATGTTTGGCCTTGTGTATATCGGGTCCGTATTTTGGTTCCGGAGCCCGGTACAGGTTCATTATAATATGTAAGACTTTTTTGTGAAATTTGATGAGAAACGGAGTTGGTTTGACATGATTCAGACGTTCGGTTGTGAAAATAGAAGTTTTAAAGCTTTCTTGAAAATTTTATTTGATTTGGTGTTCAATTCGTAGTTTTAGGTGTTATATTGGCGATTTGATCGCACGAGCAAGTTCGTATAATGTTTTAGGACTTGTGTGCATGTTTGGTTTGAAGCCCCGAGGGCTCGGGTGAGTTTCAGATAGGCTACAAGAGGTTTGGACTTAGAAAATCTGGTATTTTTGCTGCAGTAGTTGTTCTGGTATGTTCTTCTTCACGTTCGCGAAGATACTCTCGCGAACGCGAAGGGTAAGCTGGTCAGGGTGAGTTTTTCCTCTTCGCGAACGCGAAGGCCTGGTCACGAACACGGAGTGATGGGGGCTTTACCCTTAGCGAACGCGACCTGCTCATCGCGAACGCGTAGCATTTGGGACATGGAGGAGGGGTCAGACTTTCCTTCTACACGAACGCGAGCTCGGGCTCGCGAACGCGAAGGCCAGGGGGCATAGCCTTCGCGAACGCGGTGAGGGTTTCGCGATCGCATAAGCTTAGTAAGGCATCTCTTCGCGAACGCGACAGTGTCCTCACGAACGCGATGAATACTGTCGCCCAGTTCATAAAACAGTCCCAATATGAGACTTAAGCCATTCTTTCACATTTTCAAAAGCTAGACGGCCGGCGATTTTCAAAAGACATTTTCTTCCCTAAAGTGCTAGTAAGTGATTCTAAACTACATTCTTTCAATTACCTATTACATTTTATGAATTTTCAACCTAAAATCTAAGGTTTTCATGGAGGAGTTGGGGATTTTTGGGTAGAAACTAGGGATTTCAAAATTTGGGGATTATACCTCAAATTGAGGTCAGATGCCAAAACCAATTATATATCCGGGCTCGGGGGTGAGTGGGTAAATGAATTTTGGTCCGAACCTCGAGTTTTGACCAAGCAGGCCCGGGGTCGGTTTTTGACTTTTTGGGGGAAAGTTTGGGAAATCTAAATTTATGCAATGTAATTGATTCCTTTAACAATATTTGATATTATGGAGCTATTTTTTAATAGATACGAGTGGTTTGGAGGTGGATTCTAGAGAAAAAGCTGTGATTGAGTATTGAGTGGCCTTCGGAGTGAGGTAAGTGTCGTGGTTAACCTTGGCTTGAGAAATTAGGTATTATTCGCTTATTTGCTACGTGTTTGTATGTTGAGTACAATGTATAGGTGAGGTGACGAGTACCTATGTGTTGTTGTCGGGTCATAACATGCGAGTGAGTCTTATTATTGTAATCGTGGTATTCCTTGATCATATTGTTCATGATTAGACTAGATATTCGTTATGTTGAACAACTCTTATTATGTTTCATGGAAATTGGTATTGATTGGGTATTGACTCAAAGTTGAGGTTAGTAACTTGGAATTGAATGTTGAAGTAAGACTTGTTCTTGATATTGCTATCTCTCTGTTGTTATTATTCATTGTCTTGGTGAGGGAGAGTGTTAAAGCACGAAGGGTGATACCGTGCGACGTTTTGTGAGTGAGTGATAATACACAAAGTGTAATGACCTGACCAGTCATTTTACTTGATAGAACCCCATTCCCCTAAATAAGGCTTCCCGTACATGCTTTTACTGATTTATGGCTTGCAGGGTTAGTTGGTTCGGGATTTGGAAGAGTTTGGGTTGAAATCGAAACACTTAGTTCCTTAAGGTTGGCTTAAAAGGCCAAGTTTGACTTTGGTCAATATTTTGAGTAAACGACCTCGGAATCGGGATTTGACGGCTTCAATAGGTTCGTACGATGAGTTCAGACTTGGGCGTATGTTCGGATTAGGTTTTGGATGACCGGGGAGCATTTTGGCGCCTAATAGTGAAAGTTGGTTCTTGAAGAACTTGGAAGTTCTTTAAATGTGGTTTAGAGCGGATTTTGGTGATATAGAGGTCCAAATAGAATTCTGAGACTGGGAATAGTTTCATAATTTCATTTAAGTCTTGCACGCAAAATTTGGTGTCATTCTGAGTAGTATAAGTATAATCCGACGTGTTCATAGCGATTTAGAAACTTGAAGTTCAATGTTTGATTCAATTTTGTTTTGGGGTGTGATTCTTCGTTTTATTGTTGTTTTACGCATTTTGAGGGTTCGAGCAAGTCCGTATTATGTTTATAGACTTGTTAGAGTAGTTGGACGGGGTCCAGATGGGATCGGGTGCATTTCGGACCGCCCGGAGTTAAGTTGAAACACACTAGATTTTTGCTTCTGGTTTCCTTCTTCGCGAACGCGGTCAGACCCTCGCATTCGCGATGAAGGATTTGGGGTCTGTGGGCTGGGGAACCTTTTCCCTTCGCGTTTGTCTGCACAGGACCATGTTCACGGAGGTCTGGGCCCTCTGGTCTTCGCGTTCGCATGACTTGGCCCGCTTTCGCATAGAAGAGGCTAAGCTGGGTAGCCGCTGTTCGTTCTTCACATTCGCAAAGAAGCCCTCGCGTTCGCGTAGGGTAGGCCAGGCGAACCTCCGTGTTCGCGTTGCTCCTGTCGCATTCGCGATGGGTAAATTTTACTGGGCCTGGACCATTTGCCTTCGCGATCGCGAGGCCTCTTCCGCGATCGCGAATAAGGGGAGCAACTGGGCAGTGAGTTTAAAATTGGGACTTAGGCATTTTTAGGGTCATTTATTACACTCTTGGGCGACTTGGGAGCTCTTAAGGAGGGGATTTCGACCTAGCTTTGTGAGGTAAGTAATTTCTACCTAATGTGAGTTTAATACATAGCTTATGGGTAGATTATAACATGTAAATTAATGAAAATCATGGGTTTAGAGGAAAACCTAGGTTTTTGATAAAAATGGAGTTTTACCACGAAAATGGTTATGGAACCTAATGAAAATCATATATTTATGTTCCCAAGGTTATGGGTAACAACTTTCTTCAAACATTTTCGGAATCTGGGCACGTGGACCGGGGGTGAATTTTAGGAATCTTGCATTTAGAGTTGGGAAATTACTTAAATAGTAGGGATATGAACTTTAAGCCTATATTGATTAGTTTCTACACTATTTGGATAGTTTTGGATTGTTCAGCAACAAATTGAGGGTTTGGGCATAAGCTTGGACCGGAAAGTAGGCTTTAAAGCGAGGTAAGTCTCTTTTCTAACCTTGTAAGAGGGAAATTTCCCCATAGGTGAACATAATTAATGTATGATTATTTGTGGGGGCTACGTACGTACGAAGTGACAAGAGTCTGTACGTAGCTACTATTCTTGTTATGCCCGGGTAGTTCTAGGCTTACACCATGCTTTATGGGTACCGTTATCTTAACATAATTGTTTATTTGCATTGAATGGAACTATGTTGAGGATTTCGAGATTCCAAAGGTTTTAAGTAAATTAATATTTTGAAAAGAATTGAGAAATATTTTGTTATATTTATATTTAACCGCGTCACAAGTATATTCCGCGAGCGGGGTGACTATTTCCACTACTCTCATGGGAGTGGGTCATTCGCTTCAGCAGGTTAATAGATGCATTTATGGTTCGCGCCGTTCGACCCTCAGCAGTGCACAACTTACATTTTTATGTTGGATCGGGCCGAACGTCCTCGGTGCAATTTGTGTGTGATAATAGAAGTGAAAGCCCTTTTTATAATTGGTATAAATTTACTGTTTTAGAAATCATTTGTTTAAAATGAAGGAAGTATTTTGGTTTCTTAGATATGATGGAAGAACTGTACAGTTATTTTCTTGTTCTGAGTTTATTGCTAGCTCTGTGTATCATGCTTATTTAGAATCACATATTATTATATTGTTGGCCCTAGTGAGTGTCGAAGTCGACCCCTCGTCACTACTTCTTCGAGGTTAGACTAGATACTTACTGGGTACATATTTTTATGTACTCACGCTACACTTCTGTACTTGATTGTATAGGATTTGAGGCAGGTGCATCTGGCCACCCATCCGGCGCGTAGACTGATTCCCTTGCTCCAAACTTCCCAGTGAGCTGTCCTTACGAGCCGTTCTGCAACAACTGGAGTCTCTCTTATGTCTTTTTTTTCTGTCCATTTCCTTTCAGATAGTAGGCTAGCATTGTTTCGTATATTCTACTAGATTTCCGACATATTTGTGACACCAGGTCTTGGCACACACACTGGTAGACTTATGGTTTTGGTTTGTTCATATGATTACGATTAGTACTAATTGCTTCCATTTATTTATGTCAAAATTGAAACTCCTAAATCTTTTTTTTAAAATAAGGAAAAAGCTATCGTTTACAAATTTATCTAAGCGGGAAGTCACTAGTTGATCAGTGTTGGCTTGCCTAACAACGGTGTTGGGCGCCATCACGGCCTATATTGGAATTGGGTCATGACAACATGGTATCAGAGCACTAGGTTTACGTTGGTCTCACAAGTTATGGGTAGGCCTAGTAGAGTCTTGCGGATCGGTGTGGAGACGTTCGTACTTATCTTTGAGAGGCTATAGGGTGTTAGGAAACTACTCTTTATTCATCTCCTATCGTGCAGTTGATGGTATACTAAGTTTCCTTCTTCTATTCTCTCGCAGATGATGAGGACGCGTACAACGGATGTTCCAGACCCGGGAGGAGCTACTCCCCCCGTTGTTAGAGGTCGAGGCAGAGGCTGGGGGAGGGCACCGGCCCGAGGGAAGGGAAAAAGGCGTCCCAGAGCTGCCCCAGTAACACCACCAGCGGATCCAGTAGAGGATCCCATCATGGAGGAGCAGGGCAAGGTGCCTGTTCCAGAGCCAGCCCCGGTAGATTTCATGATAGCACCGGGCTTTCAGGAGGTCATGGGCCGTATGCTGCGGTTCATGGACACTATGACTCAGGCTGGTTTATTTCTAGCAAACCTAGCCACATCTCAGGTAGGAGGGGGAGCATAGACCCATACTGCTCAGGCTCCTGGGCACGTAGCTACAGTATATCAGACTCCGGGTACACTACCCGTGGGCGGGCCCAGCCAGTTGCCGCAGCATCACCTGATCCTAGATCAGCTGCGGGCGGCGATCTGCAGAAGCTACTGGACAGATGAACTAGGCTATACCCTCCTATCTTCGAGGGTGAGCGGCATGAGGACCCCCAGGGCTTCATTGATCGGTGCAGGGACAGACTGCACAACATGAGGATATTGGAGTCCCATGGAGTAGATTTCCTCTCTTTCCAGCTGGAGGGCAGGGCTCGTAGATGGTGGCAGTCGTACCTTCTTGGCAGACCAACGGGTTCTCCTCCCATGACTTGGGATCAGTTTACACGGCTTCTATTGGACAGGTATATTCCACCCTCTCAGAGGAAAATTTGCGGTGTCAGTTTGAGCAGCTCGAGCAGGGTCAGATGTCTGTGACCGATTATGAGGCGAGATTTTCTGCGTTGTCTCGCCATGTACTTATGATACTTCCTACGGACGCAGAGAGAGTGCGGAGATTTGTTGCGGGGTTACACCCAAGTATTCGGGCTAGCATGGCCAGGGAAGTTGAGATGGTTACTGATTATTAGCTAGTGGTAGAGATTGGTCAGAGGATTAAGGGCTACCGCCAGAGGGGTAGAGAGCAGATGCAGCAGGACAAGAGGACCCGATTCTCGGGAGAGTTTAGAGGTGCCCCGGCTAGGGGAAGAGTTTAGTTTGGGAGGGGTCAGCCTAGCAGGCCCACATATCCATCACCACCACCACCTCCTTAGGGTGCTCCAGCATGACCCTATTTCAGTGCTATGCTAGAGAGATCTTATCGCCCACTAGCTCATCAGGGTTCCTCCAGTGCCTACTTCAGTGCCATGTAGAGAGTTCATACCGCCCACCAGCCATCCAGGGTTCTTCTAGTGGGTATTCAGGCCATCAGGGTCAGACTTCGGGACAATAATCTATGGCACCGTGGAGTTGTTACGAGTGTAGGGATCTGGGTCACATGAAGAGATTTTGTCCCAAAATTTGGGGCAAGGCAGTACATCAGGGTCATCAGCCTATGATTACAGCACCAGCCGTCCGACCACCCAGAGGCGGATGATAGGCAGGTAGGGTCCATCCTAGAGGTGGAGGCCAGGCAGGGGGAGGTCAGCCAGCTATTGTTCAGCAACGCGGAGGCCAACTGGCCGGCGCTCCAGCTAGATTTTATGCTTTTTCGGCTAGACAACATGCAGTGACCTCCGTCCGACCAACTAGAGGCGGAGGACAGGCAGGTAGGGATGCTTCGGTAATACTTGATCTAGGGTCTACCTATTCATATGTGTCATCTCTGTTTGCTCATTTCCTGATTATTCCTCGTGAGTCCTTGGGTACTCTTATTTATGTGTCCATTCCTATGGGCGATTATGTGGTTGTGGATCGGATCTACTGGTCCTGTGTGGTTACATTCTGTGGTTATGAGACTAGAGCGGACCTTCTGTTACTTGATATGATCGACTTTGAGTTCATCCTGTGCATGGACTGGTTATCCCCATATCACGCCATCCTTGATTGTCATGCCAAGACTGTTACTTTAGCGATGCCAGAGTTGCCGAGATTGGAGTGGAAGGGCTCCTCCGTTAGTACATCTAATCGGGTTATCTCTTTTCTGAAGGCTCGACATCTTGTCGAGAAGGGTTGTTTGGCGTATCAAGCATATGTTCGGGATACCACCGTAGAGTCTCCGACGATTGATTCAGTGCCAGTAGTCCGGGAATTTTCCTATGTGTTTCCTTCTGACCTTCCAGGCATGCCGCCAGATCATGATATTGATTTCTGTATTGATTTGGCTCCAGGTACCCAGCCTATATATATCCCATCGTACCGTATGGCTCCAAAAGAGCTGAAGGAGCAACTTGAGGAGTTATTAGCAAAGGGGTTTGTCAGACCGAGTGTATCACCTTTGGGTGCACCAGTGTTATTTATGAAGAAGAAAGATGGAACTATGTGGATGTGCATTGATTACCACCAGTTGAACAAAGTTACCATCAAGAACAGGTACCCGTTACCGCGTATTGATTATTTGTTTGACTACTTGTAGGGTTCCAGGGTGTTTTCTAAGATCGACTTGAGATCGGGGTACCATCAATTGAAGATCCGGGACTCAGATGTTCTGAAGACTGCCTTCCATACCAGATATGGTCATTATGAGTTTCTAGTGATGTCCTTCGGCTTGACTAATGCCCCGGCAGCAGTTATGGATTTGATGAACTGGGTGTTCAGGCCTTATATTGATTCCTTCATTATTGTCTTCATTGATGACATCTTGATTTACTCACGTAGCCTGGGGGAGCACGAGCAACATTTGAGAGTGGTACTTCAGACCTTGCGAGAATAGAAGCTATAAGCTAAGTTCTCCAAATGTGCGTTTTGGCTAGAGTCTGTGGCATTATTGGGGCATATTGTATCAGGAGAAGGTATAAAAGTGGATCCCAAAAAGATTGAGGAATTTCCTGGGGTTAGCAGGTTATTATCGCCGGTTTGTGCAGGGCTTTTCATCTATTGCAGCACCTTTGACAAGATTGAACCAGAAGGGTGCTCCATTCCATTGGTCTGATGATTATGAGGCGAGCTTTCAGAAGCTCAAGACAGCTTTGACCATAGAACCAGTTCTAGTGTTGCCTTCCGGCTCGGGGATGTAAACGATTTATTGTGACGCTTCACGCGTTAGCTTGGGTTGTGTCTTGATGCAGGAGGGGCGAGTTATTGCATATGCTTCACGTCAGCTGAAGATCCATGAGAAGAATTACCTTGTGCACGACTTGGAGTTGGCCGCGATTGTCTATGCTCTTAAGATATGGAGGCATTATCTGTATGGGGTATCATGTGAGGTTTATACTGATCATCGCAGCTTACCAAATTTGTTCAAGCAAAGGGATCTCAATTTGAGACAGTGTAAATGGGTTGAGTTACTGAAGGATTATGACATCACCATTCTTTATCATCCAGGCAAGGCAAATGTGGTCGCAGATGCCTTAAGCAGGAAGGCAGAGAGTATAGGTATCTTGGCATTCATTTCAATAGAGGAGAGGCCACTAGCTTTGGACATTCAGTCCTTGGCTGACGGATTTGTGAGGTTGGACATTTCAGATCCCATCCGAGTTCTTGCATGTGTTATTGCCAAGTCTTCATTATTGGGGCAGATCAAGGATTGGCAGTTCGATGATCTGCATTTGGAAGTTCTAAGAGAGACAATATTATAGGGTGGTGCCAAGGAGGTTTTTATTGGTGAGGATGGTGTTCTGCGACTCCAGGGTCGCCTATGTGTTCCTAATGTCGATGTCTTGAGGGAGAGGATTCTTGAGGAGGCACACAGTTCTCGGTATTCCATTCATCCAGGTGCTACGAAGATGTATCGTGACCTGAGACAGCATTATTGGTGGCGGCGGATGAAGAAAGACATACTTGAGTATGTGGCTAGGTGCTTAAATTACCAGCAGGTTAAGTATGAGCACCAAAGGCTAGGTGGCCTACTTCAGCAGATGACTATACTTGAGTGGAAATGGGAGCACATTACTATGGACTTTGCAGTTGGATTGCCACAGACCTTGTGGAAGTTTGATACAGTTTGGGTCCTTGTCGATAGGTTGACCAATCGGCACACTTCATTCCAGTTGCGACTACCTATACTTCAGAGAGGTTGGCCAAATTTATATTCGGGAGATAGTTTGGTTTCACGGTGTGCCTGTTTCTATCATATCAGATAGAGGCCCTCAGTTCACTTCGCATTTCTGGAAAGCAGTACAGAGCGAGTTGGGGACCCGTGTAGAGCTCAACAAAGCGTTTCATCCACAGACCAACGGGCAGTCAGAGCGGACAGTTCAGATATTGGAGGACATGTTGAGATCATGTGTGATTGACTTTGGAGGATAGTGGGACTAGTTCTTTCCTTTGGCCGAGTTTGCTTACAACAACAGTTATCAGTCCAGCATCGAGATGGCTCCATTTGATGCTTTATATGGTCGGCGATGTCGTTCTCTCATCGGGTGGTTTGAGCACGGCGAGGCTAAGCTATATGGTACTGATTTGGTAGAGGATGCCTTGGAAAAGGTAAAGTTGATCCAGGAGCGACTTCGCACAGCACAGTCCAGACAGAAGAGCTACGCGGATCAGAAGGCATGTGATATATCATTTATGGTCGGCGAGAAGATTCTCTTGAAAGTCTCGCCGTTGAAGGGTATTATGATATTCGGAAAGAAGGTCAAGTTGAGCCCAAGGTTTATAGGCCCATTTGAGGTGTTGAGGCGAGTTGGGGATGTTGCTTTTGAGCTTGCTTTACCTCCCAGCCTATCAGGGGTTCATCTAGTTTTTCACGTGTCTATGCTCCGGAGGTATCACGCCGACTTGTCTCATGTGTTAGACTTCAGTACTATTCAGCTAGATAATAGCTTGGGTTATGAGGAGGAGCTAGTTGCTATTGTTGCTAGACAGGATCGCCAGTTAAGGTCCAAGAGGATTTCCACGGTAAAGGTTCAGTGGAGGGGCCAACCAGACGAGGAGGCGACCTGGGAGTCGAAGGAGGACATGCGGAGCAGATATACACACTTATTCAGCACTTCAGGTATGAATCTAAACTCGTTCGAGGACAAATGTTTGTTTAAGATGTGGAGAATGTAACGACCCGACCGGTCGTTTTACTTGCTAGAACTTTATTCCACTAAATAAGGCTTCTCGTACTTGCTTTTACTGATTTATGACTTGCGGGGTTAGTTGGTTCGAGATTTGGAAGAGTTTGGGTTGAAATCGGAACATTCAGTTCCTTAAGGCTGGCTTAAAAGGCCAAGTTTGACTTCGGTCAACATTTTGAGTAAACGACCTCGGAATCGGGATTTGACTGTTCCAATAGGTTCGTACGATAATTTCAGACTTAGGTGTATATTTGGATTGGGTTTTGGATGAACCGGGAGCGTTTTGGCGCCTAATAGTGAAAGTTGGTTCTTGAAGAACTTTGAAGTTCTTTAAATTTGGTTTAGAGCGGGTTTTAGTGATATAGAGGTCCAAATGAAATTCCTAGACTGGGAATAGTTCTGTAATGTCATTTAATACTTGCACGCAAAATTTGTGTCGTTTTGAGTAGTATAAGTATGATTCGACGC
The DNA here is from genome assembly GCF_000390325.3 of Nicotiana tomentosiformis. Taxonomy (NCBI): domain Eukaryota; kingdom Viridiplantae; phylum Streptophyta; class Magnoliopsida; order Solanales; family Solanaceae; genus Nicotiana; species Nicotiana tomentosiformis. Next base: position 34,720,967 of record NC_090813.1, on the reverse strand, counting down.
GTTTCGAGCGATTTAGAAACTTGAAGTTCAAAGTTTTATTCAATTTGGTTTTGGGGTGTGATTATTGGTTTTGTTGTTGTTTTACGCATTTCGAGAGTTCGAGCAAGTCCATATTATGTTTATAGACTTATTGGAGTAGCTGGATGGGGTCTCGAGGGCTCTGGTGCATTTTTGACCGCCCGGAGTTAAGTTGAAACACACCAGATATCTGCTTCTGGTTTCCTTCTTCACGAACGCGGTCAGACCCTCGCGTTCGCGATGAAGGATTTGGGGTCTGTGGGTTGGGGAGCTTTTGCCCTTCACGTTCGCGTGCGTAGGACCACGTTCGTGGAGGTCTGGGCCCTCTGGTCTTCACGTTCGCGGGACTTGGCCCGCATTCGCGTAGAAGAGGCTGAGCTGGGCGGCCGCTGTTCGTTCTTCGCATTCGCAAAGAAGCCCTCGTGTTCGCGTAGGGTAGGCCAAGTGAACCTCCGTGTTCGTGTTGCTCCTGTCTCATTCGCGATGGTGTAAAGTTTCCTCGGCCTGGACCGTTTGCCTTCGCGATCGCAAGGCCTCTTCCGCGATCGCGAAGAAGGGGAGCAGCTGGACAGTGAGTTTAAAATCGGGACTTAGGCATTTTTGGGGTCATTTATTACACTCTTAGGAGACTTGGGCGCTCTTAAGGAGCGGATTTCGACCTAGCTTTGTGAGGTAAGTAATTTCTACCTAATGTGAGTTTAATACATAGCTTATGGGTAGATTATAACATGTAAATTAGTGAAAATCATGGGTTTAGAGGAAACCCTAGATTTTGATAAAAATGGAGTTTTTCCACGAAAATGGTTATGGAACTTAATGAAAATCATATATTTATGTTTCCAAGGTTATGGGTAACAACTTTCTTCGAAAATTTCCAGAATCCGGGTACGTGGGCCCGGGGGTAAATTTTAAGAATCTTGTATTTAGAGTTGGGAAATTACTTAAATAGTAGGGATATGAACTTGTAAGCCTATATTGATTTAGTTTCTACACTATTTGGATAGTTTTGGGTTGTTCAGCACCAAATTGAGGGTTTGGGCATAAGCTTGGACCGAAAAGTAGGCCTTAAAGTGAGGTAAGTCTATTTTCTAACCTTGTAAGTGGGAAATGTCCCCATAGGTGAACGTAATTTATATATGATTATTTGTGGGGGCTACGTACGCACGAAGTGACGAGATTCCGTACGTAGCTACTATTCTTGTTATGTCCGGGTAGTTCTAGGCTTACACCATGCTTTGTGGTTACCGTTATCTGAACATAATTGTTTATTTGCATTGAATGGAACTAAGTTGAGAATTTCGAGATTTCAAAGGTTTCAAGCAAATTAATATTTTGAAAAGAATTGAGAAAATATTTGTTATATTTATATTTAACCGCATCGCAAGTATATTCCGCGAGCGGGGTGACTATTTCCACTACTCTCATAGGAGCGGGCCATTCGGCTCGGCAGGTTAATAGTTGCATTTATGGTTTGCGCCGTTCGACCCTCGGCAGTGCACAATTTACATTTTTATGTTGGATCGGGCCGAACGTCCTCGGTGGAATTTGTGTGTGATAATAGAAGCGGAAGCCCTTTTTATAATTGGTATAAATTTACTGTTTTAGAGATCATTTGTTTAAAATGAAGGAAGTATTTTGGTTTCTTAGATATGATGGAAGAACTGTACAGTTATTTTCTTGTTCTGAGTTTATTGCTAGTTTTGTGTATCATGCTTATTTAGAATCATATATTATTATATTGTTGGCCCTAGTAAGTGTCGAAGTCGACCCCTCGTCACTACTTCTTCGAGGTTAGACTAGATACTTACTGGGTACATATTTTTATGTACTCACGCTACACTTATGTACTTGATTGTATAGGATTTGAGGCAGGTGCATCTAGCCACTAGGCCGGCGCGTAGACTGATTCCCCAGCTCAAGACTTCCCGGTGAGCTGTCCTTTCGAGCCATTCTGCAGCCGCTGGAGTCTCTCTTATGTCTTTTATTTTCTGTCACTTTCCTTTCAGACAGTAGGCTAGCATTGTTTTGTATATTCTACTAGATTGCCACATACTTGTGATATCAGGTCTTGGCACACACACTAGTAGACTTATGGTTTTGGTTTGTTCATATAATTATGATTAGTACTAATTGCTTCCATTTATTTATGTCAAAATTGAAACTCCTAAATCTTTTTTTTAAAATAAGGAAAAAGCTATCGTTTACAAATTTATCTAAGCAGGAAGTCACTAGTTGATCAGTGTTGGCTTGCCTAACAACAGTGTTGGGTGCCATTACGGTCTATAATGGAATTGGGTCGTGACACGAAGGGTGATGCCGTGCCATGTTATGAGAGAGAGTTAATGCACGAAGGGTGATGCCGTGCCGTTTTTATTATTTCTTATGGTGAGGTTAAGAGTAAAAACACGAAGGGTGATGCCGTGCACTTTTCTTTACTGTGTTTACTTATTTCTTTCTGTTAAAGATATATCGATTGATCATGTTCTCATTCCTGTTGTGATTCCTTGCCATGTAATCCCCTCAGCATGTCCCCTTCCCAATATTTCTTGCCTTGCTTCTTTAATTGTTGTTATGGTTGTATATATTGATATATTGTACAAGTTTATTTGTAGGCGTCTTGTCCTAGCCTCGTCACTACTTTGCCGAGGTTAGACTTGACACTTACCAGTATATGGGGTTGGTTGTACTGATACTGCACTCGGCACTTTATGTGCAGATTTTGGTACCGGACCGAGTTGACCCTGAGTCTAGCTGCTGGCTTGATCTGTTTGGAGACCCAAGGTAGTCTTGTTGGCGGCCCTTTCTATGCATTTCCTTTATTGTTTCAGTTGTATCGAAAATAATTGTATTTCCTTCAGACATTTACTTGTAGTGAAATCTTAGAAGTTCGTGAATTGTGACTCCAGATCTGAGTGGTAGTAATTAATACAGTTTTTATATTATTCCGCACTTACTATATTTCATCTTAGCTAATTTGTTATTATTTACTGAATGGAATAGGGATTGGCTTAATGATTCTCTAACATTGACTTGCCTAGCAAGTGAAATGTTAGGTGCCATCACGGTCCCGAGGGTGGGAATTCCGGTCGTGACACAAAGTGCTAAGGAATGAGAAATTAGTGGTTCTCAAAGTGCAAAGGAACTAGAAGTTGATGTTTCTCAAAATAATATAAAGCCTACAAAAAAAAAAGGAAGGTTTCTGAATCAACTATTCATTAGAGAAGACATTCCAAATCCTATTCGAAGGTAAATTATATTACACCTTTTTTATTAATAGATAGTTTGTATAATGTATACCCATGTGATATACTTATATATGTGTGTGTATTATATTGCATCTTAGTGCAAGTGATAGACCGAAACTTGGCAGTGACTTCAATTCTGAGATTGCTAGCAATTTGAAAACAAAATTATAAACAACACAACTTGAACTTTTTAAGTCAACTTGTTTTGGCTATTTTTTGAATTTGCCTAGTATAAAACTGCAAACATAGTTGATATACTATTTGTTAACCAAGGAGGTAGAAAAAGGGAACGGGGATCAAATGGTGTTTCTTGTCAATGGGATTAAGCTACATTTTGGTTTGGCTGAGTTTGCTAGTGTGAGTGGATTAAAATGTACTGGTGATGTACAGCTTTCTAGTGAAGCTATGCAAAAGAATAATCGTTCAATTGGAAAGTACTTTGTGGATTACCCTTCTGTTTCTAAAAAAACACTATGTGCATTATTTTCTTACAAAAATATTTGACTCTGATGAAGATGCTATTAAGATGGCAGTGCTATTTGTTATAAATTCGTTCCTCTTTTCTACTAAGAACCAAAACTGGTTGATAGGAAGTAGTTGGACTTGGTTAATGAGGGTGATTACAATAGTTATCCATAGGGAATAGATGTATATGAGAACAATGTCAGGTATTTTGGATAAGCAGCGACAGTATTATTGAATTTCGGGATTTCCTTATGCTATTCAGATTTGGTTCTATGAATGTTGTGGATATTTGCTTAATTCTATAGATGTTCGGTGTCAAAATACATCTTCACGAATTCTTAGATGGAAGGTTACACGGCAGCTAAAGTCTGAGGAGTTAAATGACAAACTACCTTCTGAGAAGGTAAATTAATTTCTTTTTGTTTTGTCATGTATTAACAGTTACTTTTGCTATATATAATTTTGTTATTAAAATTTACTAAAATGTATGTTTATGTAGTTGAATTTAAGGAATATGTCTCTTGAGAATGAAATGGTGGATAATGTTGATCAGAAACACCTTAGTTCAGATGATGATTTTGTTGATCATCCATCTGAGACTTCAAAAAGGCAGTGTAAAATGATGAATAAAATGAATACGAAAAGGCAGCGGAAAACTTCTAATGATTTGGAGAAGAAGGGGAAAGATGGTAATAATTTGAAGAAGTATGGAAAAGCTGCTAATGATCTTGTCTATCGTAGACGTGAAACATAAAGAATGCAAAGTATGGGTGCTAATGATTTGGAAAAACAGATGATGGAGAATGTCTCTGTCAATGCTACAACTGAAAAAATAAAAGAAAATTCTAAAGTTATGGCAGCAAATAATGACCTTGTCGATCCTACACCTGGAAATTCAAAAATAAAAAATAAAGTTGTAAATGATTCGGAGAAGAAGGTTGTGGAGAATATTCATGACAAACATCAAAGTATAGGTAAAGCCTCTGACGACCCACCAACTAAAGATAGTGAGTGGTATGTTCAGTTTAAGATTTTGCAAGATGGCCAAGTGGAATTGAAGAAAGAAGTATCATTATTAAAGAAGGAATACAAGGATGAACTAGTGGTTTTAAAAAATTATCTTGCTGAGAAATTTGTTGAGGTGTTCAATGCAATTGATTCAATGAAGAAAAGCATGTTAGAGGTATACTAGTACTTATTGTATGTATTGTTTTCTATTTTTTGGTAGATTTAAAGCTAATATCATTTTATTTAAACTTTTTGATGTAGCATCAACACAACAAAGATGTGAAAAAAGATGTAGAAGGTGATGGTGATAGGAACCAGGATGCAGTCAATGAAAACAAATAAGGTATACTAGTATACTGTATATTATACTGGAAGTGTGATGTCCAAAGAAATGTTGTCCAATTTTATATACTGAATTAATATAATTTAGACGATGAGTATAAAATATACTATTTTTAATTCTTCAATTTCTGGTCTGCAGAGGATTCACATGATATCAAAGAACATGATGTCAATAATGAACATGGGAAATTAGAAGATTTTAATTTAGAAAGCGATAAAGGAAGGGACTTCTGGTACTGAAACGTAAAGTTGTATATTCAATATTTTTATTTATATTTTCTAACATATTAATTCATATTTTATGTAGCATCTGGTTTTGTTGATATTGGAATTCTGGATGAAGATAAATGGTTAGAAATGTGTGATTTAGAGGCTCATAAATTAACAACTGAGCTTTGTAAACAAACAACAAATGAAGATATTTCGTCTGGTAAGATGACTAAATAGTCATGCAATGAAGATGTTCCAGCTGTAGAGGTTTATAAAAAAATCATCAACCAAGATGATTCCATATCATGAAATTGAGATGACTGACTCTCAAATTGATTGTCAGATTCATAAATTAACTTCCGAGTTTGTTAATGAGTCCATAGGTGTTGCTCCTGTAATGTCATCTATTCCAAAATGCTCTATAACTGAAGATGTTGCAACTTTTTCCTTTCCTATTCAGTCAAGTTTTGAAGGTGTCCAAGCTTATGAGGTTTTGGACGACTCTAGTCAAGAAGATGCAACAAGAATAAGAAAATATGGTGTACCTCGTGTTATTGTGAAAGGGGATCACTCTTTTTTAAAATGTCAATTACTGAAGAAATTCCTGTATCAATTAGTGATGAGTTTAGTAAGTTTTTTCAAACAAAGTTAATTTAAACTCTTAGGTAATTTTATATATTTCTTTATGTTTTGATTGTATTTTCTTTGTAATGATAGTTTGGACTATTATATTTATATATTTATTAAATCATTTTAGGAAGAAGGGGTACGAAAAGAAGGATGAAATACTGGAGGAACAGTTTGATCTTGAAATTGCATTTATAGCTGAGAGGACATGGTTTTTTGAACTTCATTATGTTGGTATAGGTATCAATGAGACGGTATGTCAACATACATTAATTTTTTTGTTTTGTTTTAGTATCGGTATGTGTGTATATTCGATTGATATTTGTTTTCTTTTTGTAGCATATTGATGTTATATTCTAATACCTCCAAAAGAAAGCAAAATATGAAAACATAAGGATGACAACTACCAACAACTATTTTAGTTCTGCCATTGAAGAGGTATACAATAAATCAACCATAGATAGTATGAATGTAAAAACCAGATATTTGAGTTGATAAAGAAATTAAAAGAGTATGTGCTTGGGTTTTACATTCTTTGTAACACCCCTGCCTTTTCATTGATTATGTTCTTATGCCAATTAATGTAAAGGATCCATGGCATTGGGTGTTGGGCGTTCTATCTTTGCATGATGGCTGCATATACGTATATGATTCAATAAGATCCCCAAGACATGATGATGTAGTTCGTAAAGCATTGCACTCATTTGCTGTAATGATACCATTGTTGCTCAACACTGCTACATTTTATGAGCAAAGATGTGACATTGCAACGAACAGATCACATTACTTGGGAAAAGAGGATATATCAGAACCATTTCCTCTTATATCAGTGGTGACTTACCCCAACAGGAAAAAGCGTAAGTTACAATATTTTTTTATATTCTTCAGTTTTTACTCCTTTATTGTTTATCTTATTCTTTCTTAATATGTGTTTTATATGTAGTGATTGTGGTATATATTTTTCTACATTTGCGAAGTATTTCATTGAAGGCAAGAAGATACCTGTTGACAAGAACATCTTTGATCATACACGTGTACGAACCAGATATGGAGCATTATTATACAATTATGGTAAGAAGAAGCAGCTGGAATATCTGTTTAGTGAATATGAGGCCACTGGAAGATTAGACAAACATTGCGTTTCAAAAAGGCGCAGCACACATACCAATAAATAGTTTTTTGTTTTTTGCTGTAATTTAAAAGATATTTTGGATTGAAATGCAGATTAATATAATGGAATATATATTTTTAGCATGTGTTTATGTTTCTATTTTTATATTTTTATTTATAATGTGGATTGGAGTTTATATTTTTTTATGGTGTATTTTTATGTATAATAAGTTGGATTATATAATTTTTGTTGATGATATTCTAGTATAATTAGCTGAACTTCTTATTTTGTTTGGTTCATGTATATTATGCTGGAAATGCTACTTATGAAGCGCTATAAGCCAGTATATTATAACGGAGAAGTGTAAAACAATGTAGAAGTTATATCCAGAATAATTTGTTGGAGTTAAAGACTTTAAAATTTTGCTTCTTGTATATTCTACTGGAGATATATCACCTGAAAGTATTTTTTCCAGTATTTTATCCTGGATGTGTACAATCCAGTTTTTTTTTTGATGGATTTGAAGCGATTTATTGATTAAAATAAAGATTAACGGATTGGAGTTTATATTTTTATGGTGTGTTTTTATGGATAATAAGTTGTATTTAATAATTTTGGTTGATGCTATTCTATTATAATTAACTGGATTTCTTATTTTGTTTTGTTCCTGTATATTATACTGAAAATGCTACTTACGAAGTGCTATAAACCAGTGTATTATAATGGATATGTCACGACTCAAACTCCCTCCGTATAACGTCATGATGACACCTAGTCTCTACGACTAGGTAAGCCTAACAAATTACAAAAATATAATAAAAACGAAAGTAAAACTTGGCAACTAACAACAGTGGATATCTGAATAACTAATAACAATGTCGCTTGGCATGTAAAATAATCAATACTCTATGATACACAGTCTTCCCAAAATGCGGAACATTGTAAGTCACAAGTACATAAGGAAACTAGTGCCTCTATACACCAGAGTCTAGCAAAAAGAAGTACGGAAGGTAATTGTCATAGAAGATAATAGAGGGGGACTCTAAGGTCTGTAGACGCGGCAGATGTACCTTGAAGTCTCCATACAACAACAATCACTCTCAGCTAATAGCGAGGCTGGTAAGTAGTATCTGGATCTGCACACAAAAACATGTGTAGAAGAGTAACATGAATACACCACAACAGTATCTAGTAAGTACCAAGCCTAACCTCGGTAGAGTAGTGACGAGGTCAGGTCCGGGCCCTACTGGGATATAATAATAAAACAGATGCTATAACAAAAATGAAGCAAAACGGAGAAGACAGCAGCAAGTATTTACAAAGCAATAACAACACCGCACAATGATATAGCAACAGGGCGCTCCCGAGATACCGTCTCGTAGTCCCAAAAGTAAATATACAGGGAGAACTCCAGAGGAACCGCCTCGTAGTCTCCAAAGTAAATGTACAGGGAGAACTCTCGAGGAACTGCCTCGTAGTCTCAAAAGTAAATGTGAAGGGAGAACTCCCGAGGTACCACCTCGTATTCTCAAAAGTAAATGTGTAGGGAGAACTCCTAAGGAACCGCCTCGTAGTCTCAAAAGTAAACACACAGCTCAAACCGATAGATACAATAATTAACAGCAAGAATTTTACAGTTAAGACTGATAATTATCAAGGGAAAAACGGGAAATCAATTAGGCATGTTTCACGACCCAAAATCACACATGTCGTGATGGCGCCTATCTTAATACTAGGCAAGCCGACAACCTCCATAAATCATAATTTCTTTTAAATACGGAAAATATAATAATTAATTTAAGATAAAACCCCACACATACTTATATAAATACACTCCCAAAACCTAGTGTCACTAAGTACATGAGCATCTATTCATTACAATTCTAGGAAACCCAGTCGATAGTAATCCGAGACCAAATACAATAAACAAAAGGGTAGGGAAGGAGAGATAAGGTCTGCGAAATATAGCAGCTACCTCTGAATCTCCGAAAAATGAACTGTGTGAAATAATCAACACCCATTGTGTCCGGGATCACCTGGATCTGCACATGAAGTGCAGAGTGTAGTATGAGTACAACCAACTCAACAAGTAACAATAATAAATAAGGAACTGAAAGTAGTGATGAACTTCTCAGCTAGTCCAAATACAGTACTTTCCAACATAAAAGGGTAGGCATGCTCTCAAATTCAACATATAAGATTTCACTAAAATTTCATAACAAGTATGACCGAAACAGAAAATAATGTTTTTCCGAAATTTTCAAAATAATAATATATGACAGCTGAAATGCAGCAAATAATGAAATCAATGCATCCTCTCAGAGTAACAATCACTCAGTCCTCCCATTCACTTCAACCTCATAGTCACTCTTTCCTCACAGTCACTCATCACTTGGCACTCGGCACTCGCACTCGGCACTCGTACTCAGTAGGTACTTGTGCTCACTAGGGATATGTACAGACTCCGGAGGAGCTCCTTCAGCCCAAGCACTATATCAAACCAATAATGGCATAAATCAATAAAACATGCTGCATCGTGTAGCCCGATCCATAAATATCCTCACAATTAAGCCCTCGGCCTCACTCAGTCATCAACCTCTCCAAGTCTCTCGGGCTCTCAGAAATCATGATAATCAGCCCAAAATTGATAATATGATGTTTTAATAAATAGCAACAGAGACTGAGATAGGCTATGAAATGAATAAACATGACTGAGTGTGAAATTACAATTTGAACATATAATTCAACCACAAAAATGACCCTAGTGGGTACCAATAATAATAGCATATGTCTAAGCATGATTTTTAATACGAGTCTCAACTCAATTTTTCCTAACACGTAGAGAATGTACGGATATCAACAGATAATTCAACTACACAGTTCCATGGAATTTGACCAAGTCACAATTCCTACGGTGCACGCCCACACGTCCATCACCTAGCATGTGCGTCACCTCAAAACCAATCACATAACACATGATCTGGGGTTTCATACCCTCAGGACCAAATTTAAAATTGTTACTTACCTCAAACCGTGTACTTTCTTATTCCACTATGCCTTTGCCTCGTGAATTAGCCTCCACACGCCTCGAATATAGCCACAAATAATTCGATTCAGTCAATAAAAATTGTAGAAACTAATTCCATATGAAAATACAATTTTCCATAAAAATCCGAAATTTCATCCAAAACTCGCTCGTGGGGCCCACATCTCGGAACCCGACAAAAGTTATAAAATATGAATGCCCATCCAACCACAAGTCCAACCATACAAATTTCACTAAATTCCGACATCAACTCGACCCTCAAATATTCAATTAAAGTCTTCAACAAGCCCAATTCACCCATACATATCCCTTTTATCCTTAATAGATTTCACCATTGGCCTTCAAGCCCCAATCTAGGTTATATGATTCAATATTTAATCATTATTAAGCTATTGAAGCACTAGAATCACCAACCATCCTAACAAGATTCAAAATTTCACTATTCATCTTCTTCTCCATTCAAGAACCCTAACTCTCAATACCCATTTCAAGGACTAGCATAATTCTTCAATCAATTGGTACTTTATACTTCACAATACATTCCAAATAATTAATCCATAGTTGTATTTAAGTGTAGGGTAGAGAATTTACCTCTTGCAGTTCAAAACCTAACTTGAACCCTTTTGAATGATTCTTGAAGATTAGAGAAATCCCTATGAATTTCAATCCATGTACATATTAATACTACCATTAACTAGTGTTAATCCATTATAAAAATATCATAAAACTCACCTTTGATGTGTATTTGGGTTGAGGATGCTCCACCTTCTCTCTAGAACCCAAAACTTAGCCAAAAATGTTATCTTTTTATCTCTCCCATAACCTCCCCTGTTTTATAAAAAATGAGTTGCGTAGGCTGGCTGCGTAGCCTACGCAGATTGGCTGCGCAACTTAACCCTCCCCTTCACTTCCATGTTGATTTTGCCTACGCAATGGTGCGTAGGCTACACAAGACTCGTGTAGTTGTTCTGTCACCCTTTAGTACAAAGGTCATAACTTTTTGTAGAAATCTCCAAATGAACGGTTTGATGCGTTGGGAACTGAACTCAAAGGGCTTTAATTCGATAGGTTATACACCATATAACTCTTCATATCTTGAGAGTTAGGACCATTTGAAATTAGATCTTGTATAAACTCACTTGAAACTTTATCCCATCATATAATTTTCAACTTGACTTAACCTTAGGGCTCTTCGTAGATCCTAAACAATTTTTAATGCACCTCATACATATATTATCATGATCAATTGATATTATTCAAATTACCAGTCTTGTTCATACCCGAATTGATATAAATAGCACCCGCCAATCTTCTTAATGGTCATAAAACACTTAGAAATATTTTCGGGGTGTTATATTCTCCCCCACTTAAGAACATTCGTCCTCGAATGTTTTACAAGTCATTATTAGGCACAGTATTATCCTCTTTTCACCTTAACCATCATCTCTAATCGTTCTTGAATTCATATAGATCTTAGATATTCTTCCAACATTTCAACTTCCTTAAGGCCCTAAAATTTGGCTAACTCCCAAATTTTTCAAAAATTTCGGCAGAGTGTCCTCTGCAATTGGCCTAACCACCTTCCAGAGAATCACCAAAACCAGTCCTAACAACATATTCATGAACCAACAATGCAACATAACATTAAAAAAAAAGCCAATCGTGGCCTCACAAAAAGTACACTACCAAAAAGGAACACCTTTAACATCAGCTATACAGTTGATACATAATTCATAGAAGGTAACTCTTAGCATTTTCGTAGAACACAACTTTATAAATACATGACTATTCAAACAAATGAGGGTACTTCTTCTTCATTTCCTCCTCGGCTTCCCAAGTGGCCTCTTCAACCTGTTAGTTTCGCCATAACACTTTCATGGAGGCAATTTCTTTATTTCTCAACTTTCGAACCTGTCGGTCTAAAAATGGCCATCGGCTCCACATCATAAGTCAAATTACCGTCCAGCTGCACTGTACTGAAATCCAAAGTATGAGACGGATTCCCAACATACTTTCGGAGCATGGACACATGGAACATTGGATGAACACCTGATAGACTAGGTGGCAATGCAAGTTCATAAGCCACCTCTCCAATCTTCTTAAGTATTTCAAAAGGCCCAATATACCGAGGGCTCAACTTGCCCTTCTTCCCGAACCTCAACACATCCTTCATGGGTGAAATCTTGAGCAGAACCTTCTCCACAACCAGGTAAGCAACATCACGGACCTTCCGGTCGGCATAACTCTTCTGTCTAGATTGTTTCGTGCGAAGCCGCTCCTGAATCAATTTAACCTTCTCCAAAGCATCCTGAACCAAATCAGCACCCAATAGACTAGTCTCACCCGGCTCAAACCAACCTACCGGAAACCGACATCGTCTCCCATATAAAGCCTCATACGGAGCCATCTGAATGCTCGATTGGTAGCTATTATTGTAAGTAAACTCTGTCAGTGGCAGAAATTGATCCCAAGAACCCCCAAAATCTATAACACAAGCATGTAGCATATCTTCCAATATCTGAATAGTGCGCTTGGACTATCCGTCCATCTGAGGGTGAAATGTTGTACTCAGTTGAACCTGTGTACCTAATTCTTGTTGTATTGCCCTCCAAATATGTGATGTAAACTGCGTGCTAAGAGTTGTTCCTAAACCTTCGAATCACTATTCCACCTTACCACGCACATACCCGGGGGTAATCCCACGTCATCATGTTCTATATAGGCCTGATAACACAACATAACTGAAAATCATTAATTTAACCTTAGCCCAAAAACCTTGGAGCCTCATTTCTAACATCCAGAATTCTTTTCAAGACCCGAATCTCACATCCACACACTGTATAAGTCCGAACAAGTTGTATCAAGCCATAGCCATAACTCACGATGTGATCACATAATATATCACACAACTCGCATACTCGCAGCACCATTTCCAATATCGGTAACTACTCCAAACCAACCAAGTACTATATTAAACCCCACATCCCACAAAACCTCGTTCCAAACCTTTCCTACACTGCTGATAATAAAAGAAACATGTCGAATCTCATAACCCCTTATCAGATCAACAAGTCATGGAGTTATCTTGCCCCAACAAGAACCATAATCGCTTTCTAAGCCGACTTTCAATGTCATCCTCTAAAATATACCATAATCAAATATGATAGTACCCATCCTAGGTCCAATGACCATATATTATTAAACACAACTATCCCACAAACATGCCACACCAATATAATCCAATCTTCAAACTGCGCAATCCGTGTACCCAAAAATGGAAAAATGTTTCAAAGAAGAGAAACGTTTCGCAAGTTCAACAAGCACTTCTACAACCGACATGCTATGAGCTCATCATACATGGCAAAACCAAGACACATGAATCTAAATAACGGTAACCAGCTCTCCTAGAGCTCACATTAAGATCAACTCGCACGGACAACTCATGTGCTATCGTATCAATATATGGATCTGCACGACAACTCACGTGTCAATAACATAATCTGCCTTGCATGGTCGCAGGCCTGCAGTCCAAGCATATCATATAGGAGCAACTAAATAAGTACACATGTTTATGATAAATGAAATAAAATTCACATGCTCATGGACTGGTGTAAATAATATGCCATAGAGTAGGCATGTGCAAAGTGCGCTATCATAACTCAAATTGGCAAGTGAACGCAGAAATACTAACTACCCAGTTTATTCAAGGAATTAGCCTTTTTGTAACCTCAAGTATAGCCCAGATGGTTCTCAACAAAGGTAAGAATACGAGAAACATCATAACTTTACGCTTAACCATCAACTCTAGGCATATCATAGTCTAAGCATTTTCCTGAGTCTGAATACTTGCCCCGATGCCCGCACATGGGCTCAAACCTCACATATATATATATATATATATATATATACGCACTCATAGCGTGTAGTCATCACAAAGGAAACTAGTGCCTCCATTGAGTTAAAATAAAATACTCACCTCAAACAGGTCGCAACCCTGAAACAATATGCTTCTGAGAACTCCTAGTCTCCACATTCATAGAACACAGGAATCGCCATGACTGGTCCTAACTCCAGCACTCGAATGACTAACACATCTTTCACGCACGATCATCCCATGAGGAATACTTCACATTTACTCTTGTGCCACACAGCAATAATTTGAATATCAACAGTCTATTAACCATGTGAGTATCGCAATACCGATGACATCCGAAAGTAAAAACACAATGCCCCTTTTCAAATGCACACCCTTCTCAAGGATTACCAAGTAGTTATATTATTCGTTTAAACATCTGAAATTGAGCATTCTGTCCATAATTCATTGTTTTGCTTTCCAGAATGAACTGCCACCTTGTACATGTAAGTCTTAATCCCACACAACACATCTATTATGCCATCATGTGACAAGCACGAGAATCTCCTTATTAACTCTGACTCATAAGCATATTATATACCTGATCAATTAGAAACCTTCCATTTCCTCTCATCCATGAGGAATTCACAATGCACAACATGTCTCTCACACCGGTAGAAATATCTAGTTCAAATCATGGTAGAAACCATGAAGAACACTTTCAAATCCATTTGCACATAACCAAGATATCAAAACTGAATTCCTCTAACTCGACCAATCCACGCAGGTCACCAAACCCAAGAATATTGCCACCGAAACATCTGTAAAGTCTCACCACATCATAATTATCCCAAAAGAACCGAACATACCATTACCATACTGGCCTAGCCTACTACCCAGTTGTCCTATTTTCTTCAAGTTTCTTATGAATTACCCTCAAGTTAACACTTTTCCTTGTCAGAACACTACGATACTTACCCAAAGCTCACTATATTCTTCTTAAGCACCTCCATAAATACCACAACTGAGACACTCACTCTTAAGGACCTTATGTGAATTTAAAATTGTTCCTCTTTCCATTCTTATACTGAAATATAGAATCCATAGTCAAATAGAATTATCGCATGTCCCGATACTATCCAGTGTAAGTAACTGATTCTAGTGATATACAAATTCGGAAAATTTTCAATTGCCACATATACATTTTGAATCCATTAGAACCCTCTCTAGAGTCATGTACTCTGTTCAAATCTAATTTGCTCCACCCAAACAGGCCGAAAGACACGTGTTCCTTTAGCACACTCAAGAAACAACCTTGCCTTAACATGACCAATCAAATTCATAATTCATGCGCACTACATCCTTCAAAATAACAACTTAATCATTCCATAATTTATATATTTTCATAAAGTGCAATGTAACCCGTATTCAGGAATTTTCTTATCTGAGTCATCCTCGATCTCCACCTCTGCAAGTCATAACTAACCCACAAGTATGCCTCAGACCGAAACTAAAATTTAATATATATCTATGAAATTAAATTGTCAATAGCAGGATCCCCCACTTGGCTCAAAGCCATACAACAAAACACTCCATAACTCACAATATCATACTTTATTACTGCCATAATACCGCAGTCAGTTCAACACAATCATCCGCTAAGTTCGCATTTATTCTCGTGACAGTCAAGTCAACTTTCTCAATAGGATTCAAATTCAAATCTCAACACATACGCCTAGCTAGTAGAAAAGAAACTCTCCACTCAACATTATAAGGAAAACACCTACGTAGATTACTCCGCAGGAGATAGCCCACCTGCTTAGCCTCAAATTGACATATAGCTATACCCTTTCACAGCCACAATTACCACGGAATCACTTAATATTTCTGAGTTTGAACTCATCAACATGACATGAAGATCTACTTCACTACATAATTAAACTGCATAACAGATCCCTCAACGCACTCACAACTCAAGACTGTATGTCACATCAAAACAGGAATCAAGTACCCAATAGCAAACTCTTGAGTCACATGTAAAATTATTTTGGCTCATTCAATCCATCTGAACACATCCCGCATTCACATCATACTTATCATATAGTCATTTAACCACTCATCGAACAATAAATTCCACTCAAAGGAATACTATTGAACGCATAAGTCCAATTGCACTGGTTCTCACAATCAAAACTACCGAGCATAAGCTGTGGTCTAACTCCGGCCTCAAGTCCTCCAGACTAGCCCCTCAACAAAACACAAAATACTCATCTCAAACCTCGTTCATGGAATCACAAGCCATCGATACACATCTAATACTGAGCGCTCGCATGCGCACACGAATGCGTGAAAGGAATTCAAAGAATTATATTTCAAGCTGAATCAATTCTACACGATAGAATACAAGAAAGTGAAATTTTCCTAAGGGTTTGGCAGCCTCTCGAAGATAAGTACAGACGTCTCCGTACCGATCCGCAAGACTCTACTAAGCCTGCACATGACTTGTGAGACCTATGTAATATTGGCTCTGATACCAACTTGTCACGACCCAAAATCACACATGTCGTGATGGCGCCTCTCTTAATACTAGGCAAGACGACAACCTCCATAAACCACAATTTTTTTTAAATGCGTAAAATATAATAATTAATTTAAGAGAAAACCCCACACATACTTATATAAATACACTCCCAAAACCTGGTGTCACTGAGTACATGAGCATCTATACATTACAATTCTGGGAAACACGGTCTATAATAATCTGAGACTAAATACAATAAACAAAAGGGTAGGGAAGGAGAGATAAGGTCTGCGAAATATAGCAGGTACCTCTGAATCTCCGAAAAATGAACTGTGTGAAATAATCAACACCCATTGTGTCCGGGATCACCTGGATCTGCACATGAAGTGCAGGGTGTAGTATGAGTACAACCAACTCAACAAGTAACAATAATAAATAAGGAACTGAAAGTAGTGATGAACTTCTCAGCTAGTCCAAATACAGTACTTTCCAACATAAAAGGGTAGGCATGCTCTCAAATTCAACATATAAGATTTCACTAAAATTTCATAACAAGTATGACCGAAACAGAAAATAATGTTTTTTCCGAAATTTTCAAAATAATGATATATGATAGCTGAAATGCAGCAAATAATGAAATCAATGCATCCTCTCAGAGTAACAGTCACTCAGTCCTCCCATTCACTCCAACCTCACAGTCATTCTTTCCTCACAGTCACTCTTACCTCACAGTCACTCATCACTCGGTACTTGGCACTCGCACTTGTAATGACCCAAATGGTCATCATATATTTTAGAACTCGATTCTACGCTCTTAAGTATTAAAAATCTTATTTTTACCCTCCTCGATTTGCATGCACAGTCCGAGCATGTTTCTGGAAAACTTTTTTGTTGAAAACTGATGAAAATAAGAATTTTTACCTTAAAAGTTGATTTTAGTTGACTTCGGTCAACATTTTTGGTAAACGAGCCCGGATGCATGTTTTGACAATCCCGGTGGGTCCGTATCGAATTATGGGACCTGGGTGTATGCCTAGAATCGAATTCGGAGGTCCCTAGCTCAAGTTATGAATTTTTGATAAAAATTAAAAGTCTGAAAATTATTTATTTTTTTAGAATTGATTAATGTTTGTCATTGTTAGTACCGGGTCCATATTTTGGTTTTGGAGCCCGGTACAGGTTCATTATAATATTTAAGACTTGTCTGTGAAATTTGGTGAGAAACGGAGTTGATTTGATGTGATTCGGACGTCCTGTTGAGAAGATAGGAATTTTAAAGTGTTCTTGAGAATTTCATTTGATTTGATGCTAAATTCGTAGTTCTAGGTGTTATTTTGATGATTTGATCACGCGAGCAAGTTCGTAATATTTTTTAGACTTGTGTGCATGTTTGGTTTGGAGCCCCGAGGGCTCGGTGAGTTCCGGATAGGCCACGGGATGTTTGGACTTTGAAAATCTGGTTTTTCTGCAGATTCTGGTGTTCTAGCATGTCCTTCTTCGCGTTCGCGAAGGTACTCTCGCGAACGCGAAGAGTAAACTGATGAGGCCGAAATTTTCTTCTTCACGAATGCAAAGTCTTGGTCGCGAACGTGAAGCGATGGGGGCGTTACCCTTCGCGAACGCGATAAGCTCATTATGAACGCGTAGTGTTAGGCATGGGGGGGGGGTTCAGTCTTTCCTTCATCGTGAACGCGAGCAATGTCTCGCTAATGAGAAGGTCGGGGGGTATCCTACATGAACGCGAACAAGGTCTCGCGAACGCAAAGGCTTGGCAGCCTATACTCATCGCGAACGCGATAGTGCTCTCGCGAACGCGATGAACACTGTCGCCCAGCACTTAAAACAGAATCAAACACGGGATTAAGCCATTTTTCCAACTTTTCATAAAACAAACGGGCTAGAGGCAATTTTCAAGAGTTACTTTCTTTCCCAAAGTGTTGGTAAGTTATTTTAAACCATTTTCTTTCAATTACCCATTACATTTCATAAACTTTCAACCTAAAATCTAGAGTTTGCATGGTAGAATTAGGGTTTGGGTAGAAACTAGGGATTTCGGGAATTTGGGGATTTAGACCTCAATTCGAGGTCAGATTCCAAAACTAATTATATATTTGGGCTCGGGGGTGAATGGTAAATAGATTTTGGTCCGAACCTCTGGTTTTGACCGAGCGGGCCCGGGGTCGATTTTTTGACTTTTTGGAGGAAAATTTGAGAAATTTAATTTATGCAATATAATTGATTCTTTTAGAAATATTTGATATTATTGAGTCATTTTTGAATAGATACGAGTGGTTTGGAGGTGAATTCTAGAGAAAAAGTATTGATTGAAAATTAAGTGGCCTTCGGAGCGAGGTAAGTGTAATGTCTAACCCTGACTTGAGGGAATTAGGAACCCCAGATTATATGCTATGTGAAATTTATGTGAGCGGCATATATGTGAGGTGACGAGTACTTATGCGCCGCCAATTTACCTGTTTTCCCTATTTTCTCCCGTTTTTCTTATGTTGTCTCTTTTCTATGCCTAATTGTTACGTGTTTAGACTAATGTTGTTAAATTTATCATTCTTATCATGTTTACGGATTTTCTGGTAATAATTGAGTATTTATTTATAAATTGAGATTGATATTGTGGAACAAAATGTTGAAGTAAGGCTTGTACTTGTTATTCTATCTCTCTGTTATTATTTATGCATGGCACTATGATAAGGGAGAATGTTAATGCACGAAGGGTGATGTCGTGCCATATTGTGAGTGTTAATGCATGAAGGGTGATGCCGTGCCATATTGTGAGTGTAAAAGCACGAAGGGTGATTCAGTGCCATGATATGAGAGTTTATGCACGAAGGGTGATGCCGTGTCGTTTCTATTAATTTTATGGTGAGATTGAGAGTGAAAGAACGAAGGGTGATGCCGTGCATTTTTTCCTTTACTGTATTCGTTGTTCCTGTTGATTCATAATATATTGGTTGTTCTGGTTATCATTCTGCTGTAGTTCTTTATCTCATATTTCCCCCAGCATGTTTCCCCCTTCCGATATCTCATGTCTAATTCTTCATTACTATTATTTGTGTATACATTATTAAACTGTACAGGTTGATTGGTAGGTGCCTTGCCTTAGCCTCGTCACTACTTTGTCGAGGTTAGGCTCGACACTTACCAGTACATGGGGTCGGTTGTACTGATAGTGCACTCTGCACGTTCTGTGCAGATTTTGGTACTAGCTCGGGTTGATCGAGATTTTAGCTGTTGGACCCGTTATCCGGAGAGTCAAGGTAGATCTGTTGGCGTTCACAGACCTTGAAGTCCCCATCTATCCTCCTGTTTTACTATTTCTCTCATTCAAACAGTTGTATTTCTTTCAGACTTTTACTTGTAGTAAATTCTGGAATGCTCGTGAATTGTGACTCCAGATCTGGGTGGTAGTATTTAATGCAGTTTTTATATTATTCCGCACCCATTAATTTTCACCTTAGTTAATCTGCTGTTAATTACTGAATGGGATAAGAATTGGTTTAATGAATTCTCTAATGTTAGCTTGCCTAGCAAGTGAAATGTTAGGCACCATCACGGTCCCGACGGTGGGAATTGCAGGTCGTGACAAGTTGGTATCAGAGCATTAGGTTACATAGGTCTCACGAGTCACGAGCAAACTTAGTAGAGTCTGAAGGATCGGTACGGAGACGTCTGTACTTATCTCTCAGAGGCTATGAAGTTTAGGAACAATATCATTTCTTTCATTCCTTATCGTACAACATTGATTTTGCTTGAAACATATATCTCGTATTCCTTTGTATTCACTCATGTATGACATTGTGCACTCGGTATTAGTTATGCGTCGACGGTTCATAATGCTGCAGATGGACTACGAGGGAGCCAGAGATGCTCAAACATTGCCTCAATATGTGGTTCCGACTGAAGATACGGATGTATTAAGATATCACCCAGTAAATCATATGGGGGTGCAACAACCTTAGTATCTGGTTGATTTATACGAGTTGTGAAGGTTAATATTGTGGATCATCGGATGTGGTGAACTATGACTTCGCACCGAGTGGAGGAGTCCACTATTAATGAATGGATTGCGAGTCATGTGTTATATCAGTTTTGGCCTGAAATGTATATATGTGGTACTGAAAGGTTACCCAAAATTTACACATGTTTAAAGCCTAAGATTTTGTAGAGGATAATGTTAGGACTTGCGGTATGTCTGCCTCCTTAATAATCTTATACTTACAGTACCAAAGGAGTTAGAGTAACAACATTAAATTTACAGAAGGTCTACTCAACGTGGACGTCACAGTTGCAGATTTTGGGGTGCTTCAGAGGGTTTACAGTGGTTGACGAGATTCTGGACTATGTGGTTCGTGCCAAGATTTGTCTGTATGGAGCTCTACTTTTGTGATCGTTGTGTATAAATAGGGGTAAGGGTTACCCAAATAAAAATCGAAGAGTATGTTAATAAATGGGTCAGCTCAGCAGTCGGCTAGCCCAGTTCGCATATCGGATTACTCGGGGAGCTCCAGTAAGTTCTTTTAATGCACCACTGACATAAGTTTCCTACAATGGTCATTCCAGTTATCTAACACAGACTCAGTATGAGCAAACAAACCAGCAAAGGGGTTGTTATGAATGTGGTGATACTAGGCACATCATGAGAAAATTGTCCCAGACTTGGGACAGACATATTTCATCAAAGCACTCAGGCAGCTAGAGGTAGAGGCCAAACTGTTAGAGGAGGAGGTCAGGCTGTTAGAGGTGGAGACCAGCCAGTTAGAGGTCATCCCAGAGACGTAGTTCGCAGTGGTAGGGCCCAGCCCCGATGTTATGCTTTCCCAACCAGGCCTGAGGCTGAGTCATCTGACGCTGTTATCACAGGTACTGTTTCAGTTTGCAGTAGAGATGCTTCAATTCTATTTGATCTGGGGTCTACTTACTCCTATGTGTCATCCTATTTTGCTTCATATTTGGCTGTGCCCTGTGATTCTTTGAGTGCTTCTGTGTATGTATCCACGCTAATAAGGGATGCTATTGTTGTAAATCGTGTTTATCGTTCGTGTATGGTCACCACTGGGGTCTTGAGACTCGCGTAAACCTTCTACTTCTCGATATGGTTGATTTTGATGTCATACTGGGTATGGATTGGCTAACACCTTATCATGTTATATTAGATTGTCATGCCAAGACGGTGACCTTAGCCTTGTAGGGGTTGTCTCGATTAGAGTGGAAAGGGAATCTTGGCCATTCTACCAGCAGGGTTATCTTTTATGTGAAGGCTCGGCATATGGTCAAGAAGGGGTGTCTACCTTATTTGGCTTATGTCCGCGATTCTAGTGCGGAAGTTCCTTCCATGGATTCAGTGCCAGTTGTTCGTGAGTTTCCAGAGGTGTTTCCTGCAGACCTGCCGGGGATGCCACCCGACAGGGACATTGATTTCTACATTGATTTGGCTCCGGGCACTCCATTCCGCCATACTGCATGGCCCCGCCAGAGTTGAAAGAATTGAAGGAACAGTTGCAAGATTTACTTGATAAGGGCTTCATTAAGCCTAGTGTCTCGCCCTAGGGTGTACCTGTGTTGTTTGTGAAGAACACAGGTTGTAGATTATCGGGAGTTGAACAAAATCACAATCAAGAATAAGTATCCATTGACGAGGATTGATGATTTATTTGATTAGCGTCAGGGTGCCAAGATGTTTTCGAAGATTGATTTGAAATCTAGCTACCATCAGTTGAGGATTAGGGCATCCGATGTCCCTAAGATAGTTTTTCGGACTCAAAATGGGCATTATGAGTTTCTAGTGATGTCATTTGGGCTGACAAATGCCCCAGCAACATTCATAGATTTGATGAAACGGGTGTTCAAGCCCTACTTGGATTCCTTTGTGATTGTGTTTAATGATGATATCTTGATCTACTCCCACAGCCAAGAGGAGCATGAGCATCACCTTCGGATCGTTCTTCAGACTCTGAGAGACAGCTAGTTATATGCTAAGTTCTCAAAATGCAAGTTTTGGTTGAGTTCAGTTGCTTTCTTGGGTCACGTTGTATCAGCAGAGGGTATTCAGGTGGATCCTAAGAAGATTGAGGCAGTTCAGAACTGGCCTAGGCCCACATCAGCTACAGAGATCTGTAGTTTCCTGGGATTGGCGGGCTATTACCATCGATTCGTGGAGGGGTTTTCATCCATAGCAACCCTGTTGACCAAGTTAACCTAGAAGGGTGCACCGTTCAGGTGGTCAGACGAGTATGAAGCGAGCTTTTAGAAGCTCAAGAGAGCTTTGACTACAGCACCAGTATTAGTGTTACCCACAGGTTCAGGATCGTATACGGTATATTGTGACGCATCTCGTATTGGTTTGGGTGCAGTATTGATGCAGGGTTGCAAGGTTATTGCATATGCTTTACGACAGTTGAAGGTTCACGAGAAGAATTACCTTGTTCATGATCTAGAGCTAGCAGCCATTGTTCACGCGCTAAAGATTTGGAGTCACTATCTTTACGACATGACATGTGAGGTATTTACGGATCATCGGAGCTTGCAGTATTTGTTCAAATAGAAGGAACTAAATTTGAGGCAGAGGTGGTGATTGGAGCTATTGAAAGACTATGATATCACCATATTGTATCATCCCGGGAAGGCCAATATGGTGGCTGATGCTTTGAGTAGAAAGTTAGCTAGTATGGGTAGCCTTGCTTTTATTCTAGTTAGTGAGAGACCACTTGCATTGGATGTTCAGGACCTAGCCAACCAGTTCGTGAGGTTGGATGTTTCTGAGCCCAGCCATGTTCTAGCTTTTACAGTTGTGCGATCTTCTTTGTTTGAGCGTGTCAGAGATCGGTAGGATGACGATCCTCATTTACTTGTCCTTAGAGACACGTGCGGCACAGTGGTGCCAAGCAGGTTACTGTTAGAGATGACGGAGTTTTGAGGATGTAGGGTCATATTTGTGTGCCTAATGTGGATGGACTTTGTTAGTTGATTCTTGAGGAGGCCCACAGTTCCCGGTATTCTATTCATCTCGGCACTGCCAAGATGTATCAGGACCTGCGGCAGCATTATTGCTGGAGGAGGATGAAGAAAGACATAGTTGCATATGTAGCTCGGTGTCTAAATTGTCAGCAAGTAAAGTATGAGCATCAGAGGCCTTGTGGTTTACTTCAGAGGTTAGAGATTCCTGAGTGGAAGTGGGAGCGTATCACAATGGATTTTGTTGTTGGACTCCCACAGACTCAGAGGAAGTTCGATGCAGTTTGGGTCATTGTGGATAGGTTGACGAAGTCAGCACATTTCATTCTAGTGGCAGTTACCTATTCTTCAGAGAGGTTAGCAAAAATTTACATTCGTGAGATTGTCCGCCTTCACGGTGTGCACGTGTTTCTTATTTCAGATCGAGGTGCGTAGTTTACCTCACACTTCTGGAGGGTTATACAATGTGAGTTAGGCATGCAGGTTAAGTTAAGTATAGCATTTCATCCACAATCAGAGCGCACCATTCAGATATTGGAAGATACGCTTCGCGCTTGTGTTATAGACTTTGGAGGTTCTTAGGATCAATTCCTATCATTTGCGGAGTTTGCTTATAATAATAGCTACCAGTCGAGTATTCATATGGCTCCAAATGAAGCATTATATGGAAGGCGATATCGGTCGCCAGTTGGGTGGTTCGAGCCGGGGGAGGCTCGGTTATTGGGCACAGACTTAATACAGGATGCCTTGGATAAGGTTAAGATTATTCAGGATCGACTTCACACAGCTCAGTCCAGGCAAAAGGTTTATGCTGACCGCAGAGTTCGTGATGTTGTATTCATGGTTGGAGAGAGAGTGTTGCTTCGGGTATCACCCATGAAGAGTGTAATGAGGTTCGTAAAGAAGGGAAAGTTGAGCCCTAGGTATATCGGACCTTTTGAAATTCTAGAGAGGGTAGGAGAGGTGGCTTACAGGCTTGCGTTGCCACCTAGTTTAGCAGTTGTTCATCCGATATTCCATGTGTCCATGCTTTGAAAGTATCACGGCGATCCGTCCCATGTGTTAGATTTCAGCTCTGTCCAGTTGGACAAGGATTTGACTTACGAGGAGGAGACGGTGGCTATTCTAGCCCGACAAGTTCGCCAGTTGAGATCAAAGAGTTACCCTTCAGTTCGAGTGCAGTGGAGAGGTTAGCCTGTTGAGGCAGCTACTTGGGAGTCCGAGTCCGATATACGAAGTAGATATCCCCAATTTTCACAAGCCCGGGTACTTTTCTATGTCCGTTCGAGGACGAACGATTGTTTTAGAGGTGGAGAATGTGATGACCCAAAAGGTCATCTTATGTTTTAGAACTCGATTCTGCACTCTTAAGCCTTAAAAATCTCATTTTAATCCTCATCGATTTGCGTGCGCAGTTCGGGCGTATTTTCGAATAACTTTTATGTTGAAAATTGATGAAAATAAGAATTTTGGCCTTAAAAGTTGATTTTAATTGACTTCGATCAATATTTTTGGTAAACGAGCCGGATCTGTGTTTTGACAATCCCGGTGGGTCCGTATCGAATTATGGGACCTGGGCGTATGCCCGGAATCGAATTCGGAGGTCCCTAGCTCTTGTTATTAATTTTTGATGAAAATTAAAAGTGTGAAAATCATTTGTTTTTAAGAATTGATTTATGTTTGGCATTATTAGTACTGGGTCCATATTTTGGTTCCGGAGCCCAGTACAGATTCATTATAATATTTAAGACTTGTCTATGAAATTTGGTGAGACACGGAGTTAATTTGACGTGATTCAGACGTCCAGTTGAGAAGATAGAAATTTTAAAGTGTTCTTGAGAATTTCATTTGATTTGGTGCTAAATTTGTAGTTCTAGGTGTTATTTTGGCGATTTGATCACGCGAGCAAGTTCATATGATATTTTTAGACTTGTGTGCATGTTTGGTTTGGAGCCCCGAGGGCTCGGGTGAGTTCCGGATAGGCCACGGGATGTTTGGACTTTGGAAAATCTGGTTTTCTGCAGATTTTGCTGTTCTGGCATGTCCTTCTTTGCGTTCGCAAAGGTACTCTCGCGAACGCAAAGAGTAAACTGATGAGGCCGGAATTTTCTTCTTCGCTAACGCGAAGGCTTGGTCGCGAACGTGAAGCGATGGGGGCGTTGCCCTTCGCGAACGCGACAAACTCATCACGAACGCGTAGTGTTAGGCACTGGGGGGGGGGGGGGGGGGGAGTCAGTCTTTCCTTCATCGCGAACACGAGCAATGTCTCGCGAACACGAAGGCGAAGGGGGGTAGCCTACGTGAACATGAACAAGTTCTCGCGTACGCGAAGGCTTGGCAGCCTATACTCATCGCGAATGTGACAGTTCTCTCGCAAACGCGATGAACACTGTCGCCCAGCAATTAAAAGAAAATCAAACACAGGATTAAGCCATTTTCCAACTTTTCATTTAAAAAAAAAAGGGCTAGAGGCGATTTTCAAGAGTTATTTTCTTCCCCAAAGTGTTGGTAAGTGATTCTAAACCATTTTCTTTCAATTACCCATTACATTTCATAAACTTTCAACCTAAAATCTAGAGTTTTCATGGTAGAATTAGGGGTTTGGGTAGAAATTAGGGATTTCGGGAATTTGGGGATTTAGACCTCAATTCGAGGTCGGATTTTAAAACCAATTATATATTTGGGCTTGGGGGTGAATGGATAAATGGATTTTGGTCCGAACCTCGGGTTTTGACCAAGCGGGCCCGGGGTCAATTTTTTGACTTTTTGGAGGAAAATTTGGGAAATTTAATTTATGCAATATAATTGATTCCTTTAGCTATATTTGATATTATTAAGTCATTTTTGAATAGATACGAGTGGTTTGTAGGTAAATTCTAGAGGAAAAGCTATGATTGAGAATTAAGTGGCCTTCGGAGCGAGGTAAGTGTTATGTCTAACCCTGACTTGAGGGAATTAGGAACCCCAGATTATTTGCTATGTGAAATTCATGTGAGCGTTGTATATGTGAGGTGACGAGTACTTATGTGCCACCAATTTACCTGTTTTCCCTGTTTCCTCCCGTTTTTCTTATATTGTCTCTTTCATATGCCTAATTGTTACGTGTTTAGACTAGTGTTGTTAAATTTATCATTCTTATCATGTTTACGGATTTTCTGGTAATAATTGAGTATTTATTTAAAATTTGAGATTGATATTGTGGAACAAAATGTTGAAGTAAGGCTTGTACGTGTTATTCTATCTCCCTGTTGTTATTTATGCATTGCATTATGGTAAGGAAGAGTGTTAATTCACGAAGGGTGATGCCGTACCATATTGTGAGCGTTAATGCACGAAGGGTGATTCTGTGCCATATTGTGAGTGTAAAAGCACGAAGGGTGATGTCGTGCCATGATATGAGAGTTAATGCACGAATGGTGATGTCGTGCTGTTTCTATTGATTTTATGGTGAGATTGAGAGTAAAAGCACGAAGGGTGATGCCGTGCATTTTTTCCTTTACTGAATTCGTTGTTCCTGTTGATTCATAATATATTGGTTGTTCCAGTTATCATTATGATATAGTTCTTTATCTCGTATTTCCCCCAACATGTGTTCCCCATTCCGATATCTCATGTCTAATTCTTCATTACTGTTATTTGTGTATACATTGTTAAACTGTACAGGTTGATTTGTAGGTGCCTTGCCTTAACCTCGTCACTACTTCATCGAGGTTAGGCTCGGCACTTACCAGTACATGGCGTCGGTTGTACTGATACCGCACTCTGCACTTTCTGTGCAGGTTTTGGTAGCGGCTCAGGTTGATCGTGATTTTTGCTGTTGGACCCACTATCTGGAGACTCAAGGTAGATCTGTCGGCGTTCACGAACCTTGAACCCCCCGTCTATCCCCATGTTTTACTGTTTCTCGCATTCAATTAGTTGTATTTCTTTCAGACTATTTCCTGTAGTAAATTCTAGAATGCTCGTGAATTGTGACTCCAGATCCAGGTGGCAGTAATTAATGCAGTTTTTATATCATTCCGCACCCATTATATTTCACCTTAGTTAATCTGTTGTTATTTACTAAATGGGATAAGAATTGGTTTAATGAATTCTCTAACGTTGGCTTGCCTAGCAAGTGAAATGTTAGGCGCCATCACGGTCCCGACGGTGGGAATTTTGGGTTGTGACAGCACTCACTAGGTACCTATGCTCACTAGGGGTGTGTACAGACTCCGGAGTGGATCCTTCAGCCCAAGCGCTATATCAAGCCAATCATGGCATAAATCAATAAAACATGCTACAGTGTACAGCCCGATCCATAAATATATTCTCACAATTAGGCCCTCGGCCTCACTCAGTCATCAACCTCTCCAGTCTCTCGGGCTCTCAGAAATCATGATAATCAGCCCAAAATTGATAATAAGATGTTTTAATAAATAGCAACAGAGACTGAGATATGCTATGAAATGAATAAACATGACTGAGTATGAAATTACAATTTGAACATATAATTCAACCACAAAAATGACCCCAGTGGGTACCAATAATAACATCATATGTCTAAGCATGATTTTTAATACGAGTCTCACCTCAATTTTCCCTAACACGTAGAGAATGTACGGACATCAACAGATAATTCAACTACATAGTTCCATGGAATTTTATCAAGTTACAATTTCTACGGTGCATGCCCACACGCCTGTCACCTAGCATGTGCGTCACCTCAAAACAAATCACATAACACATGATCTGGGGTTTCATACCCTCAGGACCAAATTTATAACTGTTACTTACCTCAAACCATGTAATTTCTTATTCCGCTATGATTTTGCCTCGTGAATTGGCCTCCAAATGCCTTGAATCTAGCAATAAATTATTCGATTAAGTCAATAAATATTGTAGGAATTAATTCCATATGAAAATATAATTTTTCCATAAAAATCCGAAATTTCATCCAAACATTGCCCATGGGGCTCACATCTCGAAACCCGAAAAAATTACAAAATATGAATGCCCATCCAACCACGAGTCCAACCATACAAATTTCACTAAATTCCGACATCAACTCGACCCTCAAATCTTCAATTAAAGTTTTCAACAAGCCCAATTCACCCATATATATCCCTTTTATCCTTAATAGATTTCATCCTTGGCCTTTAAGCCCTAATCTAGGTTATATGATCATTATTAAGCTATTGAAGCACTAGAATCACCAACCATCCTAACAAGATTCAAAAATTCACTATTCATATTCTTCTCCATTCAAGAACCCTAACTCACAATACCCATTTCAAGGACTAGCATAATTCTTCAACCAATTGGTACTTTCTACTTCACAATACATTCCAAATACTTAATCCATAGTTGTATTTAAGTGTAGGGTGGAGAATTTACCTCTTGTATCTCAAACCCTAACTAGAACCCTTTTGAATGATTCTTGAAGATTAGAGAAATCCCTATGAATTTCAATCCATGTAGATGTTATTACTACCATTAACTAGTGTTAATCCATTATAAAAATATCATAAAACTCACCTTTGATGTGTATTTGGGTTGAGGATGCTCCAATTTTTCTCTAGAACCCAAAACTTAGCCAAAAATGTTATCTTTTTCTCCCACCCCTTCACTTCCATGCTGCGTAGATTAACCCTCCACTTCACTTCCATGCTGATTTTGCCTATGCAATGGTGCGTAGGCTACGCAAGACTCGCGTAGCTGTTCCGTTACCCTTTAGTAAAAAGGTCATAACTTCTTGTAGAAATCTCCAAATGGAAACCGGTTTGATGCGTTGGGATCTGGACCTAAAGGGCTTTAATTCGATAGATTATACACCATATAACTCTTCATATCTTGAGAGTTATACTCGTGTGAAGTTAGATCTTGTGCAAACTCACTTAAAACTTTATCCCATCATATAATTTTCAACTTGACTTAGCCTTAGGGCTCTTCTTAGACCCTAAACCATTTTTAATGCACCTCATACATATATTATCATGATCAGTTGATATCATTCAAATTATCAGCCTTCTTTTTCCAGACCATCAGTTTCATTATCAGTGCTAGCTTCATCTACTTATCCACTGACTGCGCTGCGAGTCTCCCAGACATTGGCGAGTCTGGATGCAGGCAGCTACCTCAAAGCTGTCTGACATATCCAGTGTTGTGCAGCATACTCGTCTACCCAGGCTGCACCACAGGTACCTCCGTCAGTGGAGGAAACATTGAAGAAGATTCTGGACAACCAGAAGACCATGATGGAGACTCTGGTGGCATATGTGGATGTCATTGAGGATTTGGGCAAGCAGGTAAAGAAAATGCGGAAGCACCTTATAGCAGCCGGCCAGTCTGAGGAGCCGGTTGCGACTGCCCACACCGCTGAGAAGATGATCTAGATGCTCGGCAACCCTGTTGTCCCTCAGCTAGGTGATGATGAGATACGGCAAGAGGAGACCGAGGGTGCTGAGGATGACATGCAGACTGGGACCACATAGGGAGTTCTCTTAACTATCTACCCCTTCTTGTTCTTATTTTTGATAAGCATTGGGGAAATACTCACTTTTATTCGGGGGGGTGGGGTCTATTTTGATTAATTTGACATTGACATTTGGTCTGTAATAACTCTTATACTATTTTTCTTTTATCTTTATTTTCTCTTTGGTTATGTATCTATTCTCCCCTTTCCCTTGATGTTTATATTCATTTTCCCCTCGATTTGTATATTCGTTTGCCTTACTTTCCGTAGTTTAGCTTCTTTAGTTTGTCTTTCTTAGTAGTATAACTTCTTATTTATTTTAGTAACTTCTTTTTGATTTGTTAATGTTTTTTTTTTACGTTTGAGTGAACAATAAACCTTTGGTTTTCTTAATGCCACGGTTTTTTCCAAAGGTGGATTGTGTGTGAACCAGGTGGCTCTTCCCAATGATAGATGGCGTGACAACCTTCTTAAGGGATTGAGTCCATTTCTTTTATGTTTAGGCAAACATGTTTCACTTGGTACCAACACATTTACCCACGACCTTATGGTTAAAAACAAGTTGTTGGCAGAAATTAGCTCTAATTGTGAACTTTTGACTCTTGTGTTGACTTAAGCAGTCATCGAGTGGTTCAGTCGAGCCATTTGTGATTCTCAATCTCAACTAGGGTTATTGTGGGCCCTCGACTCCATTTTCCTTAGCAATCCAGCAGCGTGAAAGGTGAGGTATTGAATTGCAAGTCCAAGTTCCCATGCTAATAGTCTAGAACTTGCCCCGAATGTTTTTCTAGGCGAAATTCTAAGTGTAGCTTGGATTGAGAAATGATTGTAGGCTCTCCTTGGTCCAATTTGAAATTTGAAATCTTCCATAGCCTACCAATGTGATATCCTTAGTCAACCCATTTGACCCTAAGCCCTTTTTCTTTTAATAATCACGTTACAAGCCTTTATCCATTTTGTAATGACCCTTTATTGGCACCCGATCTTTCCTTAGCATTCTTGAGAAACAATTGGAGAAAACATAAATTTGGGGGAGAGATGAGAATTTTTAAGTGATAAAAGGTACAAAGAAAAATAAAAGGGGGGGGGGGGGAGTTGATTCACCATTTTGACCTTTTGATTCACCATTAGGCCAGCTGAAATATCCCTTTTTCTAGTGGAGGTGGGAATTGCCTTAATTGCTTGAGGACAAGCATGAGCTTAAGTTTGGGGGAGTTGACAAGTAGGGATTTTGACCGCTTATTTGCTCTCTTTTACTTGCATTTTAGCTCAAAAATGCTTAAAGGTACTCCCGAAAACTAATGAAATGTGATTTTCTACAGGAACATTAGGAAATGAGCCAAAGGAGTCAAAATCAACTCATAAAGGAGTCAAAAGTGGAAAGGACCAAAACAAGGCAAAAGGCCCACAGTGCAGACCGCACAATACTGTGTGCGGCCGTAAAACAAAGGAAGAGCCATGTCAGTTCTTCTTCAGAGTATGCGGACCGACAAATATTGTGCGGCCGCAGAAGAGGAGATTCAAAGAGCTGGTTTTGGGCAAGCTGAAGGAGTGCGGACGACACTATAATTGTCCAGCCGTAGAATGTTAAGTACGACCGCACTCAATATTATGCGGTCCGTAGAAGACAAAGATCAGAGAGATGGGATTTCAAGTTCAAGAAGAAATGCGGACCGCACAATTTTTGTGCGTCCATATAATCAAGAGCACGACAGCACTCATTTTTATGCGGTCCGCAGAAATCTCACACAGCCAGAGCCAATCAAGAGTGTGGCCGCACTCACAAATGTGCGGTTCACAATAGTTGAAGGAGTGTAGCCGCAATCCAGAAATGTGCGGCTGCAGAACTGAAACTTGTCAAGCCAAGTCTCGTTATGTGGACCGCACACATAATTATGCGACCGCACAACCTCCGCAGGGGCATTTTTGTCAGCTACTTTCAACTTAGTATGAATAGAACATTTTGTCATTTTTAGGGTAAGTTTTGTTTTGGGAGAGCACCTGAGCCATTTTCCTTTACTGTTTTGAGTAA
Organism: Nicotiana tomentosiformis; assembly: GCF_000390325.3. Lineage (NCBI taxonomy): Eukaryota > Viridiplantae > Streptophyta > Magnoliopsida > Solanales > Solanaceae > Nicotiana > Nicotiana tomentosiformis. The sequence continues at coordinate 34,689,069 of NC_090813.1, read as the reverse complement.
TATTGTACTATATTAGCTTCTAAACATTAGATTTTCTTTCCCTAATCAATTATTATGCACTCTATCTTAATTTCTTCTTGTATTTCTTCATTTTTCATGAGTAGCTAGATTTCTAGCTAGGGTTGTGGACCCACCCTAGTGTGGGTACATAATGGGTGTTTGATTTAGGACTTGTTTGTGATTGGGTTAGTGATATTTAGCCTAGTTCTTGCTTGAATTCAAGAATTAATGGTTGCAAATAATGATTCATGCCTAATTGACTTAGTCTCTACTTGAGAAAGAGAGACCAAGTCTAGGAAAACTTGGCTAACAAGAAATTGGGGTAAACTCGAGAAATTGATATCCTCAATTAGAGGGTTGAATCTAGAGATAATAAGACCTGACTTGAGGAGTTATCACTTGTTTTGTGCAATACCCATTTGGACTTGAGAAAGTCAAATTGGGCAAATCCACTGAAACTACCGAGAGGTATAGAGTGGGTAATTGCATGTGATTGCTATATTACAACCCCGACCAATCAGGCTTGTCCTAGAGTTTTCAACCCATTAGGTAACCACCTAGGTGGAAGTCACAACCCTAAATCTTTTATCATTTGGAAAATAACCAAAACCAAAAATATTATCTTCTAGTTTTATAACTGTAATCAATAGTTTAAAGAAGAAGTAGAAACAACAAACAAGAATGTGGAAGTGTAATCTAAGGCATATTATACAATTACACTAAATATATACCTAATCCCAATTCTAACTCCCTGAGGATTCGACCCCGACTTGCATTGGGTTTTATTATTGCTTCGACCATCTAACTACCTATATTTGTGGTGTGAGTTTGGGCGACATCAATTTTTGGTGCCGTTGCCGGGGAGTTAAACGGATTTAGCTATATATCTAAGTTTTTTTGTGATTTGTCTTCTTTTCTTTCCGAGTCACTAATTTTGTTATTTAATTGCTTATAGGTACGATAATGGCTCTCAACAATGAGCCCATTGGTAATTTGCCATTGGGGGAGGAAGTGAACGATGATCAAGGAGATGAGGTTCTTCCCTAACCTCAACCAAATAGGCGAGGTCGACCGCCTAATTATAATGTTACCGTCCCTCCCCCACCTCCACCAAGAGCGGCAGCACATCGGGTGTTGCCGAACGAGGGTTATACAAGTATTATAGTCTCACCCCGCATTAGGGCGGGCAACTTCCAAATCACCAATGTGATGCTTACATTACTTGAGCAATGGGGATTCTTCACCGGGGCTCCAAATCAAAATGCTTACAAGCATCTCAAGGGGTTCGTCGATACTTGTTGGGGGAGCAAGCAAACTAATGTTTTTGAGGACACGTTGAGGTTGAGGCTATTTCCTTTCTCTTTACGAGGAAAAGCATTGGACTGGCTAGAGAGATTGCCCGATCATTCCATCCATACATGGGATGAGTTGGCCGAAAGAATTCATTGCCAAATTCTTCTCTCCGGGGCACATGGCTGCACTACGGGATGAAATTCTAGCGTTCAAGCAAGAGCCCAATGAGCCATTGCATGAGATTTGGGAAAGATATCGTACCATGGTTAAAGAGTGCCCAAATAATGATATGACCAAGGCCATGATCCAACAAACCTTCCACAGGGGGATCAACATAACAAATCAATGTGTGGTAAATCAACTCGCCGGCGGGAACTTCATGAACACACCTTATGCCGAAGCTTGTGAAATTTTGGATGAGATGACGGATACCTCATCGGCATGGAAAAGTAGGGCCAATGTTCTGCAAGGTGACCCCGATGTCATTCACCTACACAAGGAACTACATGATCATGGGTAAGCTATCGCAGAGTTAATAACCACAATGAACCAATTGGCCAAAGCTCAGCTGCAACAAATTTAAGGGCTGAAACAAGTGAATGCGATGGAAGGTGTAAATATGATGATGAACAAGAGATGGCAAATAGTTCAACAAGGGCAAAGCCGTCCGAAACAATTCATGCAAGATGATAGTGGGTATGACCAAGGTGATACGTATAATGAGCTAGAAGAAGAAATGCAATACATCAACAATTATCAAGGTCAAAGAAACAATGCTCAAAATCAACAACAATGGAGATCATAAGGAAATCAAGAAAATTGGAACAACCAAGGCCACCAAGGCAATTGGAGTGGAGGCAACAACAATCAAAGCGATTGGAATAATCAAGGAAACCAAGGCAATTGGGGTGGCAACAATCAAAGTAATTGGGGAGGTAATCAAGGAGGGTGGAACAACAACAACAACCGGTGCTCGGGTTTTCAAAGGCCCCCGATGTTCCAACAACCGAGCAATCAACCCCCTATCCTTCTCAAGGCCCAAGCTCGAGCTCTTCTAACAATGAGATGGGACGGATTGAAAGTATGTTCAAACAAATGATGGAGAAAAATGCCGACTCCGATGCTCAATTAGCCTCCCACAACACTTCAATCCGCAATTTGGAGGTTCAACTTGGCCAAATCTCACAAGCATTGAACACTCGTCCTAAGGGGGCACTACCAAGTGATACGGTGGTGAACCCAAAGGGGGGGAATAATACGGGACATGCTATGGTCGTGATTACGAGAAGTGGAAAAGGTGGAGATGCAACCACCTCAAATCAAAGAAGAATTGTGGATGATGATGTTATAGTTCAAGAAGATGAAATTTCAAGCAATGTGGTTCAAGCTAATGACGAAGTGAGAATTGATATTGATGAAAATGTGGAGGAGACACAAGAAGAGGTGAACCCGTTTAGGGAGCATATGATTGACATACCGGAACCGGTAGTGCCAAAGGCTAAGGCACCAATGCCAAGGCCTCCTCCTACATACCCTCAAAGGCTTGCAAAGAAAAAAAGTGAGAACCAATTCAAAAATTTTATTGACATGATGAAGAGTTTGTCTATCAATGTACCATTGGTTAAGGCATTGGAACAAATGTCGGGTTATGGAAAGTTCATGAAGGACTTGGTCACCAAGAAGAGGTCGATGAATTGTAAAACTATCAAGATGACACATCAAGTGAGTGATATTGTGCCCTCAATGGCTCCGAAATTGGAAGATCCGAGTGCTTTCACAATCCCTTGCACTATTGGGAGCGCCGACTTTGCCAAAGCTTTATGTGATTTAGGGGCAAGTATCAACTTGATGCCCTACTCTGTGTTCAAAACTTTGGGAATTGGGCAACCAAGACCCACATCTATGAGGTTGCGAATGGTGGATCGGACTATGAAGAGGCCATTGGGAATTATTGATGATGTGTTAGTCCGTGTCGATAAGTTCATCCTTCCTGCGGACTTTCTGATCCTTGATTGTGAGGTTGACTATGATGTGCCTATTATCTTGGGTAGACCTTTCCTTGCTACAGGGAAGGCTCTTGTTGATGTGGAAGCCGATGAGCTCACTTTTCGGGTGGGTGACGAAAAGGTGGTTTTCCATGTGTGCAAATCGATGAGGCAACCAAATAGCAACGAAGTTTGTTCATTCGTGGATTTAGTGACCGAAGTAATTGTTGATGATGCTAGTGATATGATGAATGTTGAGGATGCCTTGGAAGCTGTGTTGCTCAATCATGATTATGATGAGAAGGAAGGCTTTGTGGAATGTGTCAATGCTTTGAAAGGAATGGGGTCATATACTTATGAACCCCGAAAATTGTCCTTAGATCTTGAGAACCGGAAGACTCCTCCAACAAAGCCCTCAATCGAGGAGCCTCCCACTTTGGAGTTAAAGCCTTTGCCTTCACATCTCAGGTATGAGTTTCTTGGCCCTTGTTCCACTTTACCTGTTATTCTTTCCTCTTGCTTGACTAACGTGCAGGTAGATTCTACTTTGGCGGTGCTCCAAAAGAGGAAGAAAGCGATAGGTTGGACATTGGCAGATATTCTGGGTATAAGCCCCGCCTTTTGCATGCACAAGATTATTTTGGAGGAGGATGCCAAAACCTTCATGGAGCATCAAAGAAGATTGAATGAAGCAATACAAGAGGTAATGAATAAGGAGATCATAAAGTGGTTGGATTCTGGGGCTGTTTACCCCATTTTCGATAGCTCATGGACTTCTCCGGTGCAATGTGTCCCAAAGAAAGGGGGCATAATTGTGATAACTAATGACAAGAATGAATTGATACCCACAAGAACTGTCACCGGGTGGAAAGTGTGCATGGACTATAGGAAGCTCAACAAAGTCACTCGGAAAGATCATTTTTCGCTTCCATCTCTTGATCAAATGTTGGATAGGTTGGTCGGACGTGCTTTTTATTGCTTCCTGGATGGATACTCCAGCTATAATCGGATTCTTATTGCTCCTGAGGACCAAGAGAAGACCACTTTCACTTGTTCATATGGTACCTTTGTATTCTCGAGGATGACATTTGGGTTATGTAATGCACCGGCAACTTTTCAACGATGTATGATGGTTATTTTTACCGATATGGTGGAAGATATTCTTGAGGTCTTCATGGATGATTTCTCCATCGTTGGGAATTCTTTTGATTATTGCTTGAACAACTTGGACAAGGTATTGGCAAGATGTGAGGAAACTTACTTGGTTTTGAATTGGAAGAAATGTCACTTTATGATCGAGGAAGGCATTGTCCTCGGTCACAAGATTTCAAAGTATGGTATTGAGGTTGATAAGGCCAATGTTGAAGTGATCTCCAAACTCCCTCCCCCTACATCTGTGAAGGAAGTGAGGAGCTTTTTGGGTAATGCGGGGTTCTATCGCCGATTCATCAAGGATTTTTCTAAGGTGGTGAACCCTTTGTGTAAACTTTTGGAGAAGGATGCCAAGTTTCATTTCATTGAAGATTACATGAAGGCATTTGAGTTGCTTAAGTTCAAGTTGACTACTACTCCTATTATTACCGCACCGGATTGGAGCTTGCCTTTTGAGCTCATGTGCGACGCAAGTGATGTGGAGGTTGGAGCGGTGTTGGGGCAACGTATCAACAATATCTTCCATCAGGTCTATTATGCAAGCAAGACCATGAATGATGTCCAAGTCAACTACACAGTGACCGAAAAAGAGATCCTTGCTATTGTCTTTTCTATGGAGAAGTTCCGCCCGTACTTGATGGGTACAAAGGTAATTGTTCACACCGACCATGCGACGCTTCAGTATTTGATGAGCAAGAAGGATTCTAAGGCAAGGTTGATGTGGTGGGTGCTTCTATTGCAAGAGTTTGATCTAGAGATTCAAGACCGCAAGGGTCTTGAAAATCAAGTGGTGGACCACTTGTCCCAATTGGAGGAGGAGGGGAGGCCACATGATGGCCTTGAGATAAATGATTCATTTCCTGACGAGCAACTCCTAGCCATTTCTATGACTGGGGTGCCATGGTTCGCCGACTTTGCCAATTATCTTGTAAGTGGCATTGTACCAAATGAGTTCTCTTCAAACCAAAGGAAGAAGCTCAAATGGGATTGCCTTGACTATTATTGGGATGAGCCGTATCTTTTCCGGATATGTACCGATGGTGTAATGTGACGATGTGTGCCGGAGGAAGTACAAATGGGTATTCTTGAGGCTTGCCACTCTTCACCGTATGGTGGTCACCATGGTGGAGCAAGAACGGCGGCAAAATTTTGGAGTGGTGGATTCTATTGGCCTACTCTCTACAAGGATGCTAGTGAGCTTGTCAAGTGGTGTGATGAATGCCAAAGGGCCGGTGGGATCTCAAAGAACAATGAAATGCCTCTCACCACCATTTTGGAGATAGATATTTTCGATGTGTGGGGTATTGATTTTATGGGTCCGTTTGTTAGCTCTTGTGGAAACACCTACATTCTAGTTGCGGTGGATTATGTATCTAAATGGGTTAAGGCCATTTCTTTGCCCAACAATGAAGCAAGGAGTGTGGTGGCATTCTTGAAAAAGAACATCTTCACGAGGTTTGGTACCCCAAGAGCCATTATTAGTGATGGGGATTCGCATTTTTGCAACAAGGCTTTAGATACCTTACTCACAAAGTATCAACCCCCTACCATCCTCAAGCAAGCGGACAAGTTGAAGTCTCCAACCAGGAGATAAAGAGTATTTTGTCAAAGACAGTCAATGCCAACCGGACGAATTGGTCAAGAAATCTTGATAATGCTCTTTGGGCTTATAGAATGGCCTACAAAACACCGATTGGGATGTCTCCATACCGGTTAGTGTTCAGGAAGGCATGCCATCTTCCGGTAGAACTTGAGCATAAGGCCATGTGGGCTTTGAAGAAGTTGAACCTTGAATGGGATGTCGCGGCAAATCTAAGGGTGTCACAATTGAATGAGCTTGATGAATTCCGGTATCATGCCTGCACAAGATCGTCCCTTTACAAGGAGATGATGAAGTACCTTCGTAACAAGTACATCCACAACAAGGAATTTAATGAGGGTGATCTTGTGCTAATGTTCAATTCCCGGTTACGGATGTTTCCGGGCAAGTTGAAGTCAAAATGGAGTGGCCCCTTTGAAATGGTGAATGTAACCCCCTGTGGTGCTCTAGATTAGAAAAATAATAATGACGAGATGTTTAGAGTCAATGGACACCGGGTTAAACATTTTCTTGGCAAGGTTGATGATGGCCACATTGTGGCGGTCCTTCATTTCAAATGATTGGTAATTTGCATCGTGCCGCGACATTAAATCAGGAGCTTCTTGGGAGGCAACCCATGTATCTTTTTCTTTTTCTTGTTTTTCTTCTTTGTTAGATAGCTTTGTTTTGTGCTAACTAGTTTTGAAGTGTACGCAGGAATGGGTGTGCATTGCAGGGACTATGCAAGAAAAAAATTAGCTAAGTGTCACAAAAGTGCGGACAACACCAAAATTATGCGGACCACACAATCACTCTGCGACCGCAGAATTCTGTGTGCAGTCGCACAACTGGAAGATCATAATTGCATGCTCTCTGAAGTTTGGCCTGTCAAAAATCCTTAATAAAGTGCGGCCGCACACAAAATTGTGCGGTCCGCACAAATTCTGTAGCCATACTCACTTTTATGTGGTATGTAGAACGTCTTCAAAGGAACAGGTAATGAGTGCGGACCGTACCAAAAATTGTGCGGCCGTACTCAGGTAAGTTCTGGGACCGACAGGTCAAAGTATAAATAGGGCTTTTCTAAAAATTTTACACTTTACATTCTCTGAACCTTCAAGCCCTAAGCAAACACAGTGCATCCCCCACTAATTCTCAAACTTCAAGAATTTCATCTCTTAGATTCTTACATTCATCCTCCATCACTGGTATGTTCATTTCATCTTTAGATTTTTCATCTTCTCTTAGTTTTGTTCTTTTGTCTAGGGTTACTTCCATGCCTAAAAATGTCAATAGTTAGTCATCTTTGCTCAAAATCATGTGGGTAGCTTCATAATTATTAATTGGGGCCTGGGTAACTAGATAATCATGCTTGATTATTAGGGCCATGTCTAATTCTTGCAAAACTTGTATGAATCGTAAAGCAATGTCGTGTTAATCCAAATTGTGTGGCCGCACACAATTTCGTGCGGTCCGCAGTCTCTAAGTTAGGGCATCTGTATGCTTGAATTGTGCGGACCGCACTCAAAAATATGCGGTCCGCAGTCAAAATTATGTGGTCCGCACTGTTAAATGATCAGAGACCCAGTAGTCTGAACCTGGGTTGTGCGGAAGCACTCAAATTTTTGCGGCCGCACTCACTTTTGTGCGGTCGGCACTTGGCAGTCTGCGGCCGCACACACTTTTGTGTGGTCCGCACTGCCTCTTTTGTTTTTTCATAACTAACCTGCACCTATCATGCATATATTTGTGTCCTATGTACCTAAACTCTAACTGATTCTTATTGTTATGGATTGCAGACGATGGTTAGATCACGTGGTGGAGGAGATATATCAAAAGGGAGGGCAGAACCCTCCCAAAGCCGAGGCCGAGGACGAGGCAAGAGTAACCTACCACTAGCCATCCAGAGAGTGTTAAGCAAGAAGGCTACGACCAACAGAGTCCCTAAATCATCAGAAACCAGTGAGTATCTCCCATCTAGGGAAGTTTCTGAGGGAAACTCTGACCAAGCCCCACCTAACACCCAACCTCAATAAGTCCCGGGTAGATTCCACTTAGTTGATGAATCATCTTCCGATGCTAGTTCTTCTAAAGGTTTAGAAGAGGGTACCCATGATTCTGAGCCCTTTTCCTCACATGCCCCGGCTGAACCAATCAATGTTGATGATGATGATGATGACGTACCGGATGACGGTAGATGGGGAGACACTCAAGTGGGTGGTCTTGAGAGGACAAAGAAAAGGGAGATGTGGGAAGACAGATTTGTCAGCTTGACTGCCTTCAATAGATTTAGAGAGTGGTGGCCCCAGCGATCGCTCACTCTTGAGCGACAATTCTTGATGAAGGATTTGTACAAGCACAACCCAAATGTCCTCAGAAAGTTCTAGGAAAGAAAAGGATGGAAATGGTTCACCCAAAGCGCCCTCGATGCAAATGAGCACATGGTTAAAGAATTTTATGCCAATGTGGCTCACACTAAGAAGGGTACCAAGGTGACAAAAGTGTGAAATCTGAAAATTCGATTCGACTCCTGTGCTTTGAACTCTTACGTGGGATTTAAAGAAGTGGAGGTAGCCCAATACTTGGGAACTCTGGCTATGGGTGATGCAGCTCGCCCGTGGCTAGCTGAGATTTTGGCTATTCGAGGATCAACACCTCTGTGGCTCATAGCAGGGGTTCCCATAGTCCGGGCCACCCAAAACTTTGAAGCTAAAGGGTGCCAGACTTTTGTGTGCAGCCGCATTGACCCGTGCTTGAATGAGAACAACCTCCCACTTCCCCGAGCAGTCCTGGTAGCTTCAATTATGGTTGGGTACCCAATCAATGTGGATGCTATAATGTCAACCAATATCACTTTGGTTGTCCAAAAGGATGAGAGATCCTACCCCTACCCGAACATCAGAACATAGTACTTCAATGATCAAAAGGTGGAGCCGAGGAAGTATGATACTTAAGTAAAGGCCAAGAAGCCTTCTCATGGTACCACCTACAGGGTTCTGACAACCCGAAGTTCAAGGGTAAGGCAACTACCTCCGTTGGCCAGTCTGATGAGCCAATAGTAGTAGTTACTGATTCAGCTGCTGAGCCTTCCGCAGATGCTATGACTTCCACAGTAGCCGAACCTTCAACTGGGACAGTAGACATGCCACCATCTTCCTCTTCCAGACCATCAGCTCCATTATCAGTGCCAGTTTCATCTACTTATCCGCTGGCTACACTGCAAGTCTCCCAGACATTGGCGAGTCTCAACAACTGGATGCAGGCAGCTACTTCAAAGTTGTCTGACATATCCAGTGTTGTGCAGCATAGTCTTCTGCCCATGCTGCACCACAGGTACCTCCGTCAGTGGAGGAAATATTGAAGAAGATTCTGGACAACCAGAAGACCATTATGGAGACTCTGGTGGAATATGTGGATGTCATTGAGGATTTGGGCAAGTAGGTAAAGAAAATGCGGAAGCACCTTATAGCAGCCGGCCTGTCTGAGGAGCCGGTTGCGACTGCCCACACCGCTGAGGAGATGATCCACATGCTCAGCAACCCTATTGTCCCTCAGGTGATGATGAGATACGGCTAGAGGAGACCGAGGGTGCTGAGGATGCCATGCAGACTGGGACCACATAGGGAGTTCTCTTAACTCTCTACCCCTTCTTGTTCTTATTTTTTATAAGCATTGGGAACAATGCTCACTTTTATTCGGGGGGGAGGGTGTTGGTGGTCTATTTTGATTAATTTGACATTGACATTTGGTCTGTAATAACTCTTATACTATTTTTCTTTTATCTTTATTTTCTCTTTGGTTATGTATCTATTCTTCCCTTTCCCTTGATGTTTATATTCATTTTTCCCTCGGTTTGTATATTCGTTTGCCTTACTTTCCGTAGTTTAGCTTCTTTAGTTTGTCTTTCTTAGTAGTATAACTTCTTATTTATTTTAGTAACTTCTTTTTGATTTGTTAGTTTTTTTTTTTTACGTTTGAGTGAATAATAAACCTTTGGTTTTCTTAATGCCACGGTTCTTTCCAAAGGTGGATTGTGTGTGAATCGGGTGGCTCTTCCCAATGATAGATGGCGTGAAAACCTTCTTAAGGGATTAAGTCCATTTTCTTTTATGTTTAGGCAAACATGCTTCACATGGTACCAACACATTTACCCACGACCTTATGGTTAAAACAAGTTGTTGGCAGAAATTAGCTCTAGTTGTGACCTTTTGACTCTTGTCTTGACTTAAAGAGTCATCGAGTGGTTCAGTCGAGCCACTTGTGATTCTCAATCTCAACTAGAGTTATTGTGGGCCCTCGACTCCGTTCTCCTTATCAATCCAGCAGCGTGAAAGGTTAGGTATTGAATTGCAAGTCCAAGTTCCCGTGCTAATAGTCTAGAACTTGCCCCGAATGTTTTTCTAGGCGAAATTCTAAGTGTATCTTGGCTTGAGAAATGATTGTAGGCTCTCCTTGGTCCAATTTGAAATAGAAATCTTCCATAGCCTACCAATGTGATATCTCTAGTCAACCCATTTGGGCCTAAGCCCTTTTTTCTTTTAATAACCACGTTACAAGCCTTTATCCGTTTTGTAATGACCCTCTCTTGGCACCCGATCTTTCCTTAGCATTATTAAGAAACAACTGGCAAAAACATAAGTTTGGGGGAGAGACGAATAGTTTGGAAGTGATAAAAGGTACAAAGAAAAAAAAGAATAAAAAAGGGGGAAGGCAAAGAAAAGAAAGAAAGAACAAAAAGAAAAATGCCAAAAAGAAAGTGAATAAGGTAGAAAGTTGAAGGGATTCAAAGAAAACAATGATGATAGGCATGAATGTCATGATCAAGAAAGAGTGACGTTACGTCTCTCTAGTTCCCCCGAGGAAAAAGAAAATGACTCAAAGAGTCAAAAACGTATGAGCCGAAAAGCGAAAATGGAGTGCTTGAGGAAAGATGAAACCATTCTATTCCAACAAGTCATACCTTGGTCCAAAAGCCTTCATTACATCCCGAAAAAGCCCTACATGATTTCAGGTTGAGTGATCTTCTTAGTGGTGATTTACATGAGGGGAAAGCTTATGGTACTTAGAGCCGGACTCGTGACATTCGTTTGAGAGAGATGAGCGCATTTTTCGCAATCCTTGATTCGCGTGTTACATTCTAAAGTGAGATTTGCTAATGGAGAGTAAAGGAGGAGGAGTTTGGGATCCAAAATGACCTACGTGAAAGAGCGAGCGTCCTTGATGAATTGAGTCAACTCTTGATGCTCTACTGTCTCATTAGAACTATGGTACTCAAAAAGTCAAATCATTGCGTTGTTGATAATTCATATGTGTTATGGGTAATTATTGGTCCCAATTGATGTACGATTGATTCACCATTAGGCCAGTTGAAATATCCCTTTTTCTAGTGGAGGTGGGAATTTCCTTAATTGCTTGAGGACAAGCAAGAGCTTAAGTTTGGGGAAGTTGATAAGTAGGGATTTTGACCGCTTATTTGCTCTATTTTACTTGCGTTTTAGCTCAAAAATGCTTAAAGGTATTTCTGAAAACTAATGAAATGTGCTTTTGTACAGGAACATTGGGAAACGAGCCAAATGAGTCAAAATCAACTCATAAAGGAGTCAAAAGTGGACAAGGACCAGAACAAGGCAAAAGGCCCACAGTGCAGACTGCACAATACTATGTGCGGCCGCAAAACAAACGAAGAGCCATGTCAGTTCTTCTTCATTGTATGCGGACCGCACAAATATTGTGCGGCTGCAGAAGAGGAAATTCAGAGAGCTGGTTTTGGGTAAGCTGAAGGAGTGCAGACTGCACCATAATTGTGCGGCCATAAATTGTTAAGTGCGGCCGCACTCAATATTATGCGGTCCGCAGAAGACAAAGATCAGAGAGATGGGATTTCAAGTTCAAGAAGAAATACAGACCGCACCATTTTTGTGCGACTGCATAATCAAGATCACAGCCGCACTCATTTTTATCCTGTTCGTAGAAGTCTCACACAGCTAGAGCCAAGCAAGATTGTGGCCGCACTCACAAATGTGCGGTCCGCATTAGTTGAAGGAGTGCGGCCGCAATCCAGAAATGTGCGGCCGCAGAACTCGAACTTGTCAAGACAAGTCTCGTTGTGCGGACCACACACATAATTATGCGGCCACACAACTTTCGCTGGGGCATTTTTGTCAGATATTTTCAGCTTAGTATAAATAGAACTTTTTGTCATTTTTAGGGTAAGTTTTGTTTTGGGAGAGCACCTGAGCCGTTTTCCTTTACTGTTTTTAGTAATATTGTACTTAGATTAGCTTCTAAACATTAGATTTTCTTTCCCTAATCAATTATTATGCATTCTATCTTAATTTCTTCTTGTATTTCTTCATTTTTCATGAGTAGCTAAATTTTGAGCTAGGGTTGTGGCCCAACCCTAGTGTGTGTACTTAATAGGTGTTTGATTTAGGACTTGTTTGTGATTGGGTTAGTGCTATTTAGCCTAGTTCTTGCTTGAATTTGAGAATTAATTGTTGCAAACATTGATTCATGCCTAATTAACTTAGTCTCTACTTGAGAAAGAGAGACTAAGTCTAGGAAAATTGGCTAACAAGAAATTGGGGTGAACTCAAGAAATTGATAGCCCCAATTAAAGGGTTGAATCTAGAGATAGTAAGATCCGACTTGAGCAGTTATCACTTGTTTTGTGCAATACCCATTTGGACTTAAGAAAGTCAAATTGGGAAAAACCACTCAAACTACCGAGAGGTATAGAGTGGGTAATTGCATGTGATTGCTATATTACAACCCCGACCAATCAGACTTGTCCTAGAGTTTTCAACCATTAGGTAACCACCTAGGTAGAAGTCACGACCCTAAATCCTTTACAATTTGGAAAACAACCAAAACCAAAAATATTATCTTCGAGTGTTATAATTGCAATCAATAGCTTAAAGTAGAAGTAGAAACAACAAACAAGAATGTGGAAGTGTAATCTAAGGCATATTGTACAATTACACTAAATATATACCTAATCCCAATTCTAACTCCCTGAGGATTCGACCCCACTTGCGTTGGGTTTTATTATTGCTCCGACCGTCTCACTACCTATATTTGTGGTGAGAGTTTGGGCGACATCAAACACGAAGAACAATTCCATCCTCTTGCCCAGCTAGCTTACGCGATCGCGGATAAAGAAACCAGAACTCAGACAACATAAAACTTCAGCAACCTCCTAAGTCCAAAAATCGATCCGCTGGGCATCCGAAACACACCTGAGGTCCCCGGGACCTCAACCAAACATATCAACCAGTCCTAAATCACCATACGAACTTAGTCGAGCCCTAAAATCACCTCAAACAACGCTAAAATCACGAATCACCCTCCAATTCAAACTTAACGAACTTGAAACTTCAAATTTTCACAACCGATGCCAAAACGTATCAAACCATGTCCTATTAACCTCAAAATTTGCACACAAGTCATATTCAACATTACGGACCTACTCCAACTTTCGGAATCGGAATCCGACCCCGATATCAAATAGTTCACTACCGGTCAAAATCTCCAAAAAATCGACTTTTGCCAATTCAAGCCTAAATGTCATGCCCCAAAATCGAGGAGTGCGACCGACACTCAACCGAGTGAACCCGACCGAGCAAGCTTGTTATATGTCATTCTATCCAAACTCATCCATGAATAGAGATAATACATATTATCATTAATTAGACGAAAATGTGTTCATGTCTACAATACCAATTCATTTCCAATTGTTTCATCATTTTTAAAGTCTCAAATGGACAAGTAATACCTCCACAACATAACATAGTTTGTCTTTCCCCAGCACAAATACACAACCCACACTATGTCTATGGAGCCTCTATAGATAAAGAAGAGTACAATGATAATGCCGGCAACAAGGCCCCGGCTATACCTCAAACAGAATACACAAAGTACAATAGATTTATGACCCTGGAATGAAGTGGGGCTCACCAAGTCAGCTGGAAAGAAGGTGCACTGCTATCTCTGATCAATATCTCCTGTTGTGGAACCACCTGCATCCATTTAAAGATGCAGCACCCCCGACAAAAGGGACGTTAGTACCGTCGAATAGTACTAGTATGTATAACTAAACACCATCTCAATAGAATGACAAATAATACAAATAAGATTATCATAATATCAATGAAAGACTTAATCAACATCAAACCTCAATTTAGGATCAAGACAATGTTCAAATTAATTTCCATATCTCACATTGGGATATTTTTAGTATCGATATACCATTGTCCACAATACTATTATTCACAATAGCATTATTCACAAAACTAGTACCACCGTACTCTCAGCACGGAGTTCGATCACGACCCGATCGGCTAGGCCATCTTATTAGAGGTATCAACCACAATTTCTCTCAATATCAATACCACCGTCTTTAACACGGAGTCCGATCACAACCCGATCGGCTAGGCTATCCATTAGGGACATCAACCACAATTACCATTCCAATTAAAATTTCCAGCACAATCACCACCATGTGTGCGACATGGTTTCCGATCACGACCCAATCAGCTAGGCCGTTTTATTTGAGACATCAACCTTTTATATCAATCATCGAATTTCATAATACTTTCACATCTTTTCATTTCATTGGCACTAGTGGCCATAATTATAAGATCATTCTTGGCACATTGGCCATATTCAGTATTTCATGCTCACATTATCAATTTCAAATATCATCCTCATCATCAACAACAAATACAATTCAAATCAAAGTATGTAGTACACATGTGAGCAATTTAGAGTCTAATGCACATAGAGATATTTCACAAAATTTGGCATAATAGCCTTTATTTAAACTTGACTTAAAGTCGAAACATTGTTAATGCACAGCCCATATTTTAACACATCCTCAATTGGTAACATAACATGAATAGAGTATTTGTGATGCTTGTTGAACATATATCGTTCAACCCAATCTTACTCGAAATAGCCAATTTCATAATGAATCACTCAAGACTTACATAATTTACATGAATATCGTGAGATTCAATTCTAAGAGAAGAGTTTAGCCAACATACCTCACTTGAGCTTCCTTACACTCTAAAAGGTTCCGTAATTCTTAGCAACTTCAATCTATTTTAGAAATATAACAAATTGAATCAAAATTAGGAAGATGATCATGGTTCTAGCTCACTTAAGCATTTTATCAAACACTAGGTGTGCATAAGGTTTCAATGTCCTTTTTATGAAGGACTTCATCATCCCACAACCCAATCTTTACCATTTTTAGCTCAACAATCTTCCTACACCCTTTGAAAACTTATGCATGTAAAATAAACAACTCTTATGCCCAGAAATATATCTTGCTAGTTACCCATTTTCAGAAAATTTCGAAATTAGGGTTTAGGGTGTAGAATCTTACCTCTAAGATGAAGACCTAGTAAGCTTCCCTTCTTAATCTTCCAAAACTTGAGCAAGAATTGAAGAAAAATTATGGAAGAACACCTTCTCACTCTAGGGCACTCTCTCTCACTCTAAAATATCATATTATGTCTCAAAAATGGCCCAAAGAGTGTATTTAACGAAATAGGGTCGGGTTTTAAAAATCCAAAAATGGAGCTCTGAAACAAGGTATGCGATCGCATAACCGATACGCGGACCGCATATCGGTCGCATATTTGGTTAAAAAATAGCCAAAAGAACTGCCTGTGTATGCGGTCACTATGCGGTCGCATAGTCGACCGCATAGTTGCTTCCAATTGACCCAATCAACTGCCTCACTCTGCGGCCATTATGCGGTCTGCAGAGTGGTTCTGCGGTCGTGTAATGGACCGTAGAAATGCAGTTTTCTGCCGAAAATGTTTCTTTACTTTTTGGTGCATTGTTCAACCCAAAAATTCCGAGCCACGTCGAGCAAGTTTGCCACGAAGAATTTCTACAATCCTCAAACACGTAAGCCTAGTCCGGCACCATGAAACATTATTTTCTTTGCAAACTTTATCGGGCTTTACACTTAAGTACTTCGAAATTTTTTGGGGTGTTACATTCTCCCCCGCTTAGGATCATTCGTCCTCGAATGAGGGTAAAAATCCATCATTAGCATCTTATGCAACTCAGTTTTTTTCATACCACATTCGAGTAGCCCCAAATTTGACTAACTCCCAAAATCTCCAAAAGGTTTGCCAGAGTTTCCCTTGTAACTAGGCCTATCCACCTGTCAGAGTGACCAAAAACACATCCTAACAACATATACGTATCCCAACGACGTAACATAATACAAAACAACACCAAATGTGGTCTCATAAGCAATATAAATCCAGAAAGGAACACCTTTAATGCCAATTGTTCACATGATATAAAATTCATAAAAAGTAAGTCTTATAATTTTTTCCTAGATCACAATTTTAAATACATGATCATTCAAACAAATAAGGATACTTTTTCTTCATTGCTTCCTCGGCCTCCCAAGTAGCCTCTTCAACCTGTTGGTCTCGCCACAACACTTTCACAGAGGTAATTTCTTTATTTCTCAATTTTCGGACTTGCCGATCAATAATAGAAACCGAAATCTCTTCGTAAGTCAATTTCTCATTTACCTCAATGGTCTCAACCGGAACAATGAGTGTCGGATCTCCAACTACTTTCTTCAACATAGACACATGAAACACCGGGTGTACTAATGACATCTCAGGTTGTAGCTCAACCTTGTACGCCACCTCACCGACCCTCTGACTAATTTTGTACGGTCCGACATACCTCGGACTCAATTTCCCTTTCTTACCAAATTGCATTACCCATTTCATGGGGGAAACTTTCAAGAATACCCAATCATCTTCTTTGAACTCCAAATCCCTACGACGAACATCTGAATAGGATTTCTGATGACTCTGAGTAGTCTTCAATCGCTCCTTAATAATTTTAACTTTTTTCATGGCCTGATGCACGAGGTCTGGCCCTATCAACTCTGCTTCCCCAATTTCGAACCACCCAATGGGAGATATACATTTCCTACCATATAAAGCCTCAAACTATGCCATTTGAATGCTAGCATGAGAGCTATTGTTGTAGGCAAATTCTATGAGTGGTAAATGATAATCCCAACTACCTTTGAAGTCTAGAATGCAAGCACGCAACATATCCTCAAGCGTCTGAATAGTCCGCTCTGCCTGCCCGTCAATCTGCGGGTAAAAGGTTTTACTAAGATTCACTTGAGTACCCAAACCTTGCTGAAATTTCTCCCAAACAATTAGCAGTGAATTGTGCCCCCCGATCAAAAATGATGGAAACTGGGGTGCCATGCAACCTGACTATTTCTTTGATATACAGCTGAGCATACTGCTCCGCTATGTTGGTAGACTTAACCGGCAAAAAGTGTGATGACTTCGTGAGCGGATCCACAATTGTCAAAAAGTGTCAAACTTGCGCGAAATGAGCAGTAATCCTACCACAAAGTCCATATTAATTATTTCCCACTTCCACATTAGAATTTCTATGTTTTGTGCCAACCCACCAGGCCTTTGGTGTTCAGCCTTCACTTGCTGACAATTCGGACATCTTGCCACAAAGTCAGCCACATTCCTCTTCATATCATTACACCAATAGACTTCCATAAGATCATGATACATTTGTATAGAACCTGGATGCATAGAATACCCAGAAGTGTGAGCTTCAGTCATATTTCTTTCTCGGAGACCATCCACATTTGGAACACATAGTCGCCCTTGGTACCTTAGTGTACCATCATTCATGCTAAGAGAAAAGGCCATGGTCTTATGTTTATGAATCCCCTCTTTTAATTTCACCAATAATGGATCGTTATATTGCTTCTCTTTGACTTCCACAACAAGCGATGATTCAGCCCTATTTTGAACAATTACCCCTCCTTCACTAGAGTCCGCAAGACGAACTCCTAAACTAGCCAATTGGTGAACTTCTTTGGCCAATGGCCTTTGATATGCCTCTAAGTGTGCTAAGATACCCGTAGATTTTTGGCTAAGAGCATCTGCCACAATATTAGCTTTCCCCGGATGGTATAAAATATCAATGTCATAATCCTTGAGTAATTCAAGCCATCTTCTCTGCCTCAGATTCAATTCCTTCTATTTGAAAATATATTGGCTCTTATGGTTCGTGAATATATCCACATGGACCCCATATAAATAATGATGCCAAATTTTCAATGCAAATACCACTGCAGCAAGTTCTAAATCATGTGTTGGATAGTTCTTTTCATGATTCTTGAGTTGCCTAGAAGCATACGTTATCACCTTCCCATGTTGCATTAATACACACCCAAGCCCGATTCTTGAAGAATCACAATATACCACAAATCCATCTATATCCTCTGGTAGGGTCAACACCGGTGTTATAGTCAATCTTGCTTTCAATTCCTGGAAACTCTTTTCACAAGACTCTAACCATTGGAACTTAATTGCCTTCTGCGTCAATTTAGTCAATGGAGAGGCAAGAGTAGAAAACCCCTCTATAAACTTTCTGTAATATCCAGCTAAGCCTAAGAAACTGCGAATATCTATTGGAGTTGAGGCCTCGGCCAATTCGTCACAGCTAAAATTTTCTGAGGATCAACCTTAATTCCCTCACTAGAAACTACATGACCCAAGAATATGACTGATTCAAGCCAAAATTCACACTTTGAAAACTTTGCATATAACTCGTGTTGATGTAGGGTTTGCAGAACTACCCTGGGATGGTCGGCATGGTCCTCCTGACTTCATGAATATACAAAAATATCATCAATGAACACTATCACAAAGGAGTCAATGAATGGCTTAAAAACGCGATTCATAAGATCTCTGAAGGCTGCTGGAGCATTTGTTAGCCCAAAAGACATTACTAGAAACTCAAAATGCCCATACCGGGTTCTAAAAGCTGTTTTTGGAATATTCTACTCCCTGATCTTCAATTGGTGATACCCGGATCGTAAATCGATTTTGGAGAAGTACCTGGCACCTTGAAATTGATCAAACAAGTTATCTATCCTTGGTAGTGGGTACTTATTTTTGATTGTTACCTTATTAAGCTGACGATAGTCAATACACATTCTCAGTGACCCATCTTTCTTTCTTACAAAAAGGACTGGTGCGCCCCAAGGCGACATGCTTGGCCAGATAAAACCCTTTTCTAACAAATCTCTCAATTGTTCCTTTAGCTCCTTCAGTTCTACCGGTGCCATTCTGTAGGGTGGAATAGATATAGGATGCGTGTCTGGCATCACATCAATCCCAAAATCAATCTCCCTGTCTTGTGGGATCCCAGGGAGTTCATCCGGAAAGACTCCCAGAAATTCATTCACAACAGGCAGAGACTCAAGTGTAGGTGCCTCAGCATCGGTGTCTGTAACCCGGACCAAATGGTAAATACATCCCGTGTTGATCATTTTCATGGCCTTTAGGTAAGAAATAAACCTACCCTTCGACACTACATCATCACCCTTCCACTCAATAAGTGGCTCATTTGGAAATTGGAACCTAACAGTACTGGTTCGGCAATCAAGCTTTGCAAAACAAGAATAAAGCCAATCCATCCCCATTATCACATCAAAATCGATCATTCTCAATTCAATAAGATCGGCCACAGTGTCCCGACCACGCAACATAATAACACAATCCCTATAAACCCGCGTGGCTAAAATAGACTCACCAATAGGAGTACATATAGATAACGGCTCATAAAGTTATTCTGGTTCTATCCCAAATTCCATAGCAACATAAGGTGTGACATATGACAAAGTGGAACTGGGATCAATAAGAGCATATACTTCATGAGATTGGACAGTCAATATACCTGTGACAACATCTGGAGAAGCCTCTGAATTCTGGCGACCCCTCATAGCATAGAAATGGCCGGATCCTCCCGAACTCTGTGCTCCACCCTTAGCTACACCACGCCCTGCGGGTGTTGGAGTGCCTCGAGCTGGAGGAGGTGCTACAGATGTAGTAGCTGCAGAACTGGCTGGTTGTGCCATGCCCCTGCCCGTACCCTGGCGGGACGAATGACAATCCCTCTGAATGTGACCCCTCAATCTGCATCCGTAGCATATGGGTAAGTCCATGTAGCATATTCCTAGGTGCATCTTTCCACACTTAGGTCATGGTGGCTTCCTCTGCTGCTAGAATCTACCACCATGACGACCCTACTGATTGGATCCCTTATTGCCCTGACTGGGCCTGAAACGGCTCCACTTCTGCTGCTGACTAGGCCCTGATGGCGGTGCACTAGCCGAAGACTGAGCAAAGGACTGTGATGGCCCTGGCAACCCTCCTCTGAATGTTGACTTGCCACCACCTGAAGAACCACCAAAGTTGCCCATAAACCGGGCCTTGTTACTACCCTCTCGCTCCATTTTGTTCCTTAATTTGCGGGTCTCTGTGGCTTGAGCGAATGCCACCATCTTTCCATAGTTCATATCAGAATTCAAGGCTGCTGTAGCGGCCTCATTAATTACCAAGGGACTAAGGCCCTGTACAAATCGGCGAACTCTAGCCTCCATAGTGGGCAGCATGTAAATAGCATATTTAGACAGGTACGCAAATCTCATATGGTAACCCCACACACTCAGGCTACCTTGCCTCAAGTTCTCAAACTCAGCAGCACGGGCTGCCTTAGTCTCGGCAGGCAAGAAATGATCAATGAAGGCATCGGCAAACTCACTCCACCTTGCCGGAGGTTCCCTTCTTCACGGGACTCCTCCCAGAGTTCAAACCAAGAATATGCCACCTCTTTCAGGCAGTAGGAGGCCAATTCCACTGCCTCTATTTTAGTAGCACGCATAACTCTGAGAGTCTTGTGCATCTCATCAATGAAATCCTGGGGATCTTCCTCTGGGTTAGTACCCGTGAACACTGGAGGATCCAACTGGAGAAACCTGTTCACCCTGGAACCAGTAGAATCCCCTGGTTGGCTGGAAGAAGTGGGTACAACATTTGACCTTTGGGTCTGGGAAGCCACTATTTGAGCCAACATATGTATGGCTCCCCTAAGATCAACATCAGAAACACCAGAATCAGAAGCTGGAACTGGAGATGGAACTGGTATATCAGTTGGAGGAACTGTTGCACCTTCAGTAGGTGTAGGGACAGGTGCGGTCTGATCAGTTGTAGTAGAGTCAGGCAGTGTAGTAACTGGAGGAATATTCTCACTCCTCGGGTGCTCACCCGCATCATCAATTATACGATCAACTGTCACTCCTGGGGTGACATTGGCTCTTTGGCCAGTTCTTTCCTTCTTCTTAGGCGCCATGTACTGAAAATTAGAGCAACTCAGGAGTTAAAGGAGGAACAATCTTACAACAAGCTTTATCTCATGATCAAGAACATGAAAGAAGGGTATTATTCCTAAATGCCCATGTAGCATCCTAATTATAGATGTGGTCGACAACACACCGATAATAAGGACTCTACTAGACACGGCTCTGAGACATGGTAGGACACTTTAAAACCTTAGGCTCTGATACCAAGTTTGTCACGCCCCAAAACCGATGAGCGCGACCGGCGCTCAACCGAGTGAACCGAGCAATCCTGTTAGATTTCATTCTACCCAAACTCATCCATGAATATAGATAATATATAGTATCATTAATTAGACGAAAATGTGTTCATGTCTACAATACCAATTCATTTCCAATTGTTTCATCATTTTTAAAGTCTCAAATGGACAAGTAATACATCCAAAACATAACATAGTTTGTCTTTCCCCAGCACCAATACACAACCCACACTATGTCTGCGGAGCGTCTATAGATAAAGAAGAGTACAACGATAATGCCGGCAACAAGGCCCCGGCTATACCTCAAACAGAATACACAAAGTACAATAGATTTATGACCCCGGAATGAAGTGGGGCTCACCAAGTCAGCTGGGAAGAAGGTGCACTACTATCACTGATCAATATCTCCTGCTGTGGAACCACCTGCATCCATTTAAAGATGTATCGCCCCCGACAAAAGGGACGTTAGTACCGTTGAATAGCACTAGTATGTATAACTAAACACCCTCTCAATAGAATGACAAATAATACAAATAAGATTATCATAATATCAATGAAAGACTTAATCAACATCAAACCTCAATTTAGGATCAAGACAATGTTCAAATTAATTTTCATATCTCACATTGGGATATTTTTAGTATCGATATACCATTGTCCACAATACTATTATTCACAATACCATTATTCACAAAACCAGTACCACCGTAATCTCAGCACGGAGCCCGATCACGACCCGATCGGCTAGGCCATCTCATTAGAGGCATCAACCATAATTTCTCTCATTTCTATCCATTAGGGACATCAACCACAATTACCATTTCAATTACAATTTCCAGCACAATCACCACCATGTATGCAGCATGGTATCCGATCACGACCCGATCGGCTAGTGCCATCATATTTGAGACATCAACCTTTTTATATCAATCATCGCATTTCATAATACTTTCACATCTTTTCATTTCATTGGCACTAGTGGCCATAATTATAAGATCATTTTTGGCGTGTTGGCCATATTCAGTATTTCATGCTCACATTATCAATTTCAAATATCATCCTCATCATCAACAACAAACACAATTCAAATTAAAGTGTGTAGTACATATCTGAGCAATTTAGAGTCTAATGCACATAGAGATATTTCATAAAATTTGGCATAATAGACTTCATTTGAACTTGACTTAAAGTCGAAACATTATTAATGCACAACCCATATTTTAACACATCCTCAATTGGTAACATAACATGAATAGAGCATTTGTGATGCTTGTTGAACATATATCATTCAACCCAATCTTGCTCGGAATAGCCAATTTCATAATGAATCACTTGAGACTTACATAATTTACATGAATATCATGGGATTCAATTCAAAGAGAAGAGTTTAGCCAACATACCTCACTTGAGCTTCCTTACACTCTAAAACGTTCCGGAATTCTTAGCAACTTCAATCTATTTTAGAAATATAACAAATTGAATCAAAATTAGGAAGATGATCATGGTTCTAGCTCACTTGAGCATTTTATCAAACACTAGGTGTGTATAAGATTTTAATGTCCTTTTTATGAAGGACTTCACCATCCCACAACCCAATCTTTACCATATTTAGCTCAACAATCTTCCTACACCCTTTGATAACACATGCATGTAAAATAAACAACTCTCATGCTCAGAAATTTATCTTGCTAGTTACCCATTTTCAGAAAATTTCTAAAGTAGGGTTTAGGGTGTAGAATCTTACCTCTAGGATGAAGACCTAGTAAGCTTCCCTTCTTAATCTTCCAAAACTTGAGCGAAAAATTATGGAAGAACACCTTCTCACTCTAGGGCTCTCTCTCTCACTCTAAAATATCATATTATGCCTCAAAAATGGCCCAAAGAGTGTATTTAACGAAATAGAGTCGGGTTTTAAAAACCCAGAAATAGAGCTCCGGAACAAGGTATGCGATCGCATAACCGATATGCGGACCGCATATCGATCTCATATTTGGTTACAAAATAGCCAAAAGAACTGCCTATGTATGCGGTCCGCATAACTGTTATGCGGTCGCATAGTCGACCGCATAGTTGATTTCAACTAACCCAATCAACTGCCTCACTCTGCGGCCATTATGCGGTCCGCAGAGTGGTTTGGCGGTCACATAATGGACCGCAGAAATGCACTTTTCTGCTGAAAATTTTACTTTACTTTCCGGTGCATTGTTCAACCCAAAATATCCGAGCCGCGTCGAGCAAGCTCGCCGCGAAGAATTTCTACAATCCTCAAACATGTAAGCCTAGTCCGGCACCATGAAACATTATTTTCTTTGCAAACTTTACCGGGCTTTACACTTTAGTACTTCAAAATTTTTCGGGGTGTTACACTAAATCAGCTACCGACCTCAAATTCACAGTCCAGACACGCTCCTAAGTCCAGAATCACCCAACGGAGCTAATGGGACCGACGGAACTCCATTCCGGAGTCGTCTTTATACAGTTCCGACTACAGTCAAAATCCTAAGACTTAAGCTTTCGTTTTAGGGACTAAGTGTCCCAAAGAACTCCGAAATCGAAGACAAAACCTCTCGACAAGTCACATAAGCAGAAAAAGATACGGGGGGACAGTAAATAGAGAATCGAGGCTATTACTCTCAAAACGATCGGCCGTCGTTACATCCTCCCCCTCTTAAAACAATCGTTTGTCCTTGAACGAGTATAGAGACATATCTGAAGTGGTGAAAAGATGAGGATAACGGCTGCGCATAACCTGCTCGGTCTCCCAAGTCGCCTCCTCGACCGGCTGTCCCCTCCGCTGAACCTTCACGGAAGCAATGTTCTTTGACCTTAGCTTTATGACTTGCCTATCTAAAATAGCCATTGGCTCCTCAACATAAGATATATCCTTATCCAACTAGACTGAGCTGAAATCTAATACATGAGACGGATCGTAGTGATACTTCCGTAGCATCGAAACATAAAATACCGGATGAACTCCTGCTAGGCTGGGAGGTAAGACAAGCTCATAAGCAACCTCCCCAACATGCCGCAACACCTCAAAAGGACCAATGAACATTTAGCTCAGCTTGCCCTTCTTTTCGAACCTCATAACGCCCTTCATGGGCAAAACCCGGAGCAAGACCCGCTCTCCAACCTTTAAGGCAACATCACGAACCTTCCGGTCTGCATAACTCTTCTGTCTGGACTTGGCTGTGCGTAGTCGATCCTAAATCACCTTAACCTTCTCCAAGGCATCTTGAACCAAGCCTGTACCCAATAATCTAGCCTCTCTAGGCTCAAACCATCCCACTGGAGACCGACACCGCCTACCATACAGAGCCTCATATGGTGCCATCTGAATGCTAGACTGATAACTATTGTTGTAAGCAAACTCTGCAAGTGGAAAGAACTGGTCCCAAGCACCCCTAAAATCTATCACACACGCACGGAGCATATCCTCTAATATCTGAATAGTGTGCCCGGACTACCCGTCCGTCTGAGGGTGAAATGTTGTGCTCAACTCAACCCGAGTACCCAACTCATGTCGTACAGCCCTACAAAACCGTGATGTAAATTGCGTACCTCGATCAGAGATGATAGATACTGGTATGCCATGAAGCCTAACGATCTCGCGGATGTAAATTCGAGCCAGCTGCTCGGAAGAATAAGTAGTCATCACAGGAATGAAATGAGCTGACTTGGTCAGTCTATCCATAATCACCCAAACTGCATCAAACCTCCGCTGAGTCCATGGGAGTCCAACAACGAAATCCATAGTGATCCGCTCCCATTTCCACTCCAGAATCTCTAACTTATGAAGCAACCCACCGGGCCGATGATGCTCATACTTCACCTATTGGCAATTTAAGCACTGAGCCACATACTCCACTATGTCCTTCTCCATCCTCCTCCACCAATAATGCTGCCTCAAGTCCTGATACATCTTTGCGGCACCCGGATGAATAGAGTACCGCGAGCTATGAGCCTCCTGATGAATCAACCCACGCAAACCATCTACATTAGGCACACATAGCCTGCCCTGCATCCTCAATACGCCATCATCCCCAATAGTGACCTCCTTAGCATCACAGTGCTAAACTGTGTCCTTAAGGACAAGTAGGTGGGGGTCATCATACTAACACTCCCTGATACGATCATAAAGAGAATACCGAGAGACCACACAAGCCAACACTCGACTCGGCTCAGAAATATCCAATCTCACAAACTGGCTGGCTAAGGCCTGAACATCCAATGCTAAAGGTCTCTCTGCTGCTGGAAGATATACTAAACTCCCCAAACTCTCCATCCGGCGACTCAAATTATCGGCCACCACATTGGCCTTCCCCGGATGGTATAAAATGGTGATATCATAATCCTTAAGTAGCTCCAACCACCTCCGGTGACGCAAGTTAAGATCCTTTTTCTTGAATAGATGCTACAAACTCCGATGATCGGTGTAAATCTCACAAGGGACACCGTACAAATAGTGCCGCCAAATCTTCAAGGCATGAACAATAGCTGCTAACTCAAGGTCGTGGACAGGATAGTTCTTTTCATGCACCTTCAGTTGTCTGGACGCGTAGGCAATCACCCTACCATCATGCATCACAATATAGAGTGTAAGACCCCAAACTTGTAGGCAATACCAATACTGGGGTTGTAGTCAAAGCCGTCTTGAGCTTCTAAAAGTTCTCCTCACACTCCTCTGTCCACTTGAACGGAGTACCCTTCTAAGTTAGCCTGGTCATAGGCGCTGTAATAGATGAAAATCCCTCTACAAAGCGACGATAATACCCCGCCAAACAAAGAAAACTACGGATCTCCATAGCCGATGATGGTCTAGGACAACTTTGCACTGCTTTAACTGTCTTCGAATCCACCTTGATCCCATCACTCGATACTACATGGCCCAAAAATGCCACTGAGTCTAGCCAAAACTCACACTTAGAAAATTTTGCATATAACTTCTTTTCTCTCAAGGTCTGAAGCAAAGTCCTCAGGTGCTTCTCATAATCCTCCCGAGTCCGAGAGTACACCAGAATGTCGTTAATAAACACAGTGACGAAGGAGTCAAGATAAGGCCGGAACATACTGTGCATCAAGTGCCTAAAGGCTGCTGGGGCATTGGTCAGCCCAAAAGACATAACAAGAAACTCAAAGTGACCATACCGAGTTCTGAAGGCAGCCTTCGGGATATCTAGCTCCCAAATATTCAACTGATGATAGCCTAAACGTAAGTCAATCTTGGAGAACACTTTGGCACCCTGTAAATGATCAAATAAGTCATCAATACGAGGCAATGGATACATGTTCTTCACTGTAACTTTGTTTAGCAGGCGATAATCAATACACATACGCATAGAACCATCCTTCTTCTTTACAAACAGGACCGGAGCATCCCAAGGTGACACTCTGGGCCGAATGAAGCCCTTATCAAGCAACTCCTATAACTGCTTCTTCAACTCTTTCAATTCAGGAAGATCCATACAGTATGGAGGACTAGAGATGGGCTGAGTGCTCGACAACAAATCAATGCCGAAATCAATATCTCTATCCGGCGACATGCCGGAAGATCAGCTGGAAACACATCCGGAAAGTCCCTCACTACTGAAACTGACTCAACTATAAGGGTATCAATACTGACATCACTCACATAATCTAGATACGCGTCACACCCCTTCTTAACCATTTGTTGAGCTTTTAAAAATGAAATAACTCTGCTGGGAGTATACTCTAAGGTACCTCTCCACTCTAATCGCGGTAAACCTGGCATAGCCAGCGTCCCGGCTTAGCTTGGCAATCAAGAATAGCATAATGGGGCCAAGATAACATCAAAGTCTACCATGCTGAGTAATAATAAATCGGCTATGGTCTCAAAACCACTAAGAGAAATCAAGCACGACCGATACACGTGGTCCACAACAAGAGAATCTCCCACATGAGTAGACACATAAATAGGGGAACTCAAAGAATCCCGAGATACGCCCAAATATGGGGCAAATTAAGAGGACACATATGAATACGTAGAGCCTGGGTCAAATAATACCGACGTATCTCTATGACAGACTGGAACAATACCTGTATTGATAGAGTCTGAAGCAACTGCCTCTGTATGAGCTAAAAGAGCATAATACCTAGCCTGGCCTCCCCCTCTAGGGTGACCTCGACCTCCCCGACCTCCACCTCGAGCTGGCTGAGCATGTGGGGCGGTAGATTGTGCTGGAATCATATCCTGAGGACCCGGTGGAGCACGTGGTGTCTGAGAAGTCTGTAGAGGTGCAACCCTCCTATGTCCGGGGCAATCTCTCACCATATGGTGGGTGTCGTCACACTCAAAACAACCCCTCGCAGGGCGTGGTTGCTGTGACTGACTCAGGCCAGGTCAGCTGGACTAGCCGCTAAAAGTACCCCGAGCAGGAGACACACTAGATACTGGCGGTGCATAATAAGGCTCATAGGGACTAGAAGAGGCTGGAAGAGCTAAATGAATGGGGCGACTCCCATAACCCCTACCATGGCGAGCTGTTGGGGCATGAACACCAGAATAAGAACCAGTCTCTCGAGACCTCTTGGCCTCTCTCTCCTCTCTATCCCAAGCAAGCATACCCTCAAATCTCCTAGCAATACTCACAACCTGCTGATAAGAAATATCCATCTCCAACTCCTTGGCCATACTAATCCGGATACTGGGGTGGAGTCCCTCAATAAACTGTTGAACCCTCTCTCGAACTGTGGCAACCAAGGCGGGTGCATGTTAGGCTAAATCACTGAAGCAGACTGCATACTCTGACACAGTCATAGTACCCTGGCGCAGCTACTCAAACTTCACGTGCCATGAGTCCTTGAGGCTCTGAGGGACATACTCTCTCAAGAACATGTCCGAGAACTGAGTCCATGTAAGTAAAGTTGCCTCATCCGGACTACTCAACTCATAAGCACGCCAACACTGATAAGCTGCTCCTCTAAGATAAAAGGTGGTAAAAGCAACCCCACTCGTCTCCGCTGCGCCCATAGTATAGAGAACACGATGAAACTCCTCCAGAAAACCCTGAGCATCATCTGTATCAAATCCACTGAAGGTAGGTGGGTGGTACCTCGTGTACCTCTCAAGTCTGAGCGGCTCCACCTTAGAAGCGGATGTCCTAGTATCGTGCTGAACTGGAGCTACCGGCTGCATTGCTATAATCTCTGGAACCTAGTCAGCCTGAAGCCGCTGCTCTGGAGTATCAGCGACAGGAGTCTGTGCTCCTCCCTCGGCCTGAGATGTGGTAGGAGCAAGTGGAATCAATCCAGCCTGAGATAAGGTGTTGAACATGCTCAGAAACTGGGCTAGAGTCTCCTGGAGAGCTGGTATAGCAACAGGTATCTCAGGTGTCTGCCATCCAGCTAGAGCTAGTGGGGGCTCCTATGTCTCCGCGCGCGGGTGTGCTCTGGCTACAACGCGTGGTCGTCCTCGGCCTCTACCCCGTCCCCGGCCTCTCGCGACTCTAGCAGGGGCACGATTGCCTGGTCATCAGATCCGCATGTACGTGTCCTCACCATCTGTGAGAGAATAGAATACAGAAGTTTAGAATTTCGAAGTCAACAATTTCGCACGACAAGGAATCAAAGAAGTATAATTTTTCCTAACAATTCCATAGCCTCCCGAAGATAAGTACAAACGTCTCCGTACCGATCTGCGAGACTCTAATAAACCGGCTTGTGACTCACGACACCTATGAACCTAGAGCTCTGATATCAACTTGTCATGACCCAAACTCCCTTCGTATAACGTCGTGACGGCACCTAGTCTCTACGACTAGTTAAGCCTAACAAATTGCGGAAATATAATAAAAATGAAAGTAAAACTTGGCAACTAACAACAGTGGATATCTGAATAACTAATAACAATTTCGCTTGGCATGTACAATAACCAATACTATATGATACACAATCTTCCCAAAATTCGGAACATCGTAAGTTACAAGTACATAAGGAAACTAGTACCTCTATACACTAGAGTCTAACAAAAAGAAATACGAAAGGTAATTGTCATAGAAGAGAATAGAGGGGGACTCAGAGGTCTGCGGACATGGCAGATGTACCTTGAAGTCTCCGTATAGTAGCAAGCACTCTCAGCTAATAGCGGGGCTGATAAGTAGTACTTGGATCTACACACAAAAACATGAGCAGAAGAGTAGCATGAGTACACCACAACGGTACCCAGTAAGTGCCAAGCCTAACCTCGGTAGAGTAGTGACGAGGTCAGGTCCGGGCCCTATTGGGATATAATAATAAAATAGATGCTATAACAAAAATGATATAGCAACAGGAGTGCTCCCGAGATACTGTCTCGTAGTCCCAAAAGTAAATATGCAGGGAGAACTCCCGAGGAACCGCCTCATAGTCTCAAAAGTAAATGTGCAGGGAGAACTCCCGAGGTACCACCTTGTAGTCTCAAAAGTAAATGTGCAGGGAGAACTCCCGAGGAACCGCCTCGTAGTCTCAAAAGTAAACACACAGCTCAAACGGATAGATACAATAATTAACAGCAAGAATTTTATGTTTAAGACTAATAATTATCAAGGGAAAAATGGGAATTCAATTAGGAATGATGCACATAGTTCAAATAAGCAGTTAAAGCACGTAGACATAGGATATTAGATTGAACAGGATAGCAACACATGTTGGAATAGCTCAATTAAGAATGAAAACAGACTAGTACTCATTTAAACGGTATAACTCAAATTAAAGGAAAGACATATTACTACTCAGTAAAATAAATTGGGTTTTTAAAACAAATAGACCATGTACGTACTCATCACCTCACGTAAACGGCGCTCACATATCATAACAGTACCAAATCCTAAGGGGATTTCTCCCACACAAGGTTAGGCAAGCCACTTACCTTGAACCAAGCTCAATCAATTGGTTACAATGCCTTTCCCACGAACATCCAGCTCTGAATGGCCCAAATCTAGCCAAAAGCAATTACATATCATAAATACAACCATAATAGGCTCATCTAATTAATGAAATCAAGACTTTAACAAAATTTCCGAAATCCGTCCTAAAAAGTCAAATCGGGCCCATATCTTGAAATCGGGTAAAAGTCACAAAATATGAATACCCATTCGCTCACGAGTCCAACCATATAAAAATTACTCAAATCCGGCCACAAATCCCCTTTCAAAACTCGAAATCTTTGTTAAAGAAGTTCTTCCAATTTTTCCCAATTTCAACCCCAAAAATTCGAAATTAAAGAGGAAATTAATGATAGATTAGTGGAATATAACCAAAATAGAGTGTAGAATCATTACCTAATCGATAACTCTGAAACTCCCTCAAAATCTCGTCCAAATCCGAGCTCCCAACTCACATTTTTTTGATAAAATGGCAAAACCCCCATCTTTGGAAATGATATAAGTCTGCCCAGTGATTCCTTAATCGCGATCGCGGAAATAGCCTCACGATCGTGAAGAACAACTTTACTGCCCAAGAAATTAACTCTACGTGAATGCGTAAAACACCACGCGAACGCGATGCTCTGACTCTCATACTTACGCGATCGCAAACAACCCTACGTGTTTGCGGTGAGCAAAGTGCGTGGCCCAGCTTTGGTCCACTTAATCCTACGCGAACGTGACCTTGTCTCTGCGTTCGCGAAGCACCACCTCACTTCATAATGTGTTCGCATGCCCCTGTCCACGAACGCGAAGAACAATTCCATCCTCTCACCCAGCTAGCTTACGCGATCACGGATCACCCCACGCGATCGCGTATAAGGAAACCAGAACTCAGACAACATAAAACTTCAGCAACCTCCTAAGTTCAAAAATTGATCTGCTAGGCATCCGAAACACACCCGAGGTCCCCCGGGACCTCAACCAACCATACCAACCAGTCCTAAATCACCATACAAACTTAGTTGAGCCCTCAAATTACCTCAAACAACGCTAAAATCACGAATCACCCTCCAATTCAACTTAATGAACTTGAAACTTCAAATTTCCACAATCGATGCCGAAACCTATCAAACCTCATCCGATTGACCTAAAATCTTGCACACAATTCGTATTCAACATTATGGACCTACTCCAACTTTCGGAATCGAAATCCGACCCCGATATCAAAAAGTCCACTACCAGTCAAAAATCTCCAAAACATTGACTTTCGTCAATTCAAGCCTAAATCAGCTACCGATCTCAAATTCACAGTCTAGATACGCTCCTAAGTCAAAAATCACCAAATGGGGCTAACGGGACCGAAGGAACTCCATTCCGGAGTCATTTTCACACAGTTCCGACTACGGTCAAAATCGTAAGACATAAGCTTCCGTTTTAGGGACTAAGTATCCCAAAACACTTCGAAACCAAAAACAAAACCTACTGACAAGTCACATAAGCAGAAAAAGATACGTGGGAAACAGAAAATACGAAATCGGGGCTATTACTCTCAAAATGACCGGTCGGGTCGTTATAGGACAAGTGTAAAACAATGGAGAAGTTCTATCCAGAATAATTTGTTGGACTTAAAGACTTTAAAATTTTTCTTCCTGTATATTATCCTGGAGATGTATCACCTGAAAGTATTTTCTCCAGTAGTTTATCTTGGATGTGTATAATCTAGTTTTTTTTTTTGCTGGATTTGAAGCGATTTATTGATTAAAATAAAGATTAACGGATTGGTGTTTATATTTTTATGGTGTGTTTTTATGGATAATAAGTTGGATTACATAATGTTTGTTGATGCTATTCTATTATAATTAGCTGGATTTGTTATTTTGTTTTGTTCCTGTATATTACACTGGAAATGCTACTTATGAAACGCTATAAACCAGTATATTATAATGGAGAAGTGTAAAACAATGGAGAAGTTATATCCAGAATAATTTGCTGGACTTAAAGACTTTTAAAAATTTTCTTCCTGTATATTATCCTGGAGATATATCACCTAAAAGTATTTTCTCCAGTATTTTATCCTAGATGTGTACAATCCAGTTTTTTTTTGTTGGATTTGAAGCAATTTATTGATTAAAATAAAGATTAACGGATTGGAGTTTATATTTTTTATGGTGTGTTTTTATGGATAATAAGTTGGATTTCATAATTTTTGTTGATGCTATTCTAGTAAAATTAGCTAGAGTTTCTTGTGTTTGTTTGGTTCCTGTATATTATGCTGGAAATGCTACTTATGAAGCGCTATAAGCCAGTATATTATAATGGAGAATGGTAAAACAATGCAGAAGTTGTATCCATAGGAATTGGCTGGAATTAAAGACTACAAAATTTTTGGTTCCTATATGTTTGGCTGGAGATCTATCATTTGAAATCATACTATACAGTATTTTATCCTGGATGTATACAACACTTCTTTTATTCTTTTCATAATCACTTCCTTTATATACTGTATTTGATGATGTATGTTCATTTATAAGCCAGTAAGTTTTGCTTCAAAACCAGAGAAAAATGCTGCATAAAATATTGTAAAAGAACAACAAAATGCCAGTATAATATGCTGGAGCTTTCTGAATTGATATGTAAAACTCATAAACTTCCATGCATAATATACTCGATCTGTATAATATACTGGATTAGTATAATATAATGTATGAGTATAATATACTAGATCAATATATTATACTGATCTAGTATGTTATGTATAATATGTTGCTATATTCTATGTGATGAGTTCTAGTATATTTAACTGAGTATTAGATAGAAAATTTGATATATATATATATATATATATATATATATATATATATGGATTTGGGAAAAATAAAAATTATTATATAACTGCAGCAAAGTATGTTGTTATAGAAGAAACAAAGATTACGGTCATTTTGACTTCAAATCAAGAAACAAAAAAATAGACACTAATAATATTTTGAGAAACAAGAATCCCGAGCAAATTATTCTGGATTACAATCAGTTTTTTGAATGAGCGTATGCAACCTTATTCAATATAATCAATCATTCTTTTTCCTGTATTTTCTTGCATAAGGATGAACTACTGCTGAATTTGTGCAATTTGTTCTGTTATGCCCATATCTTTTACAACGGCCACATCTTGATTCCTTCTTGAATTCTATACAGGAAACATGTCGATTCTTCTAGCTTCTTCCAAGAATAACTTTTGCATATGGAGGCTTAGTGATTTCTGATTTAATAGTATCTGGTATAACCCATGTTGTTGAATCACCTACAGAATTTACTTTCCCTTCTTATGTTTTTCAACCAAAAGTCCCTTGTATAATAGGCTGAGCAGAAAGCCGATTTCTTTTGATATATATTGTCAATTGCATGTCCACAGGGTATCTCATCTAGCTGAAATTCACAACAATCACATGTTCTTTTGTCTAGATCGACAATAAATTCCATACCCCCTTCTTTGACTTTGAATTTGAGTCGATCAATGGGAAACACTCTAAATGTAAAAGCTGGTTTAATTTTGTCTTCCAATATTGCTTCTGCCCAGTTTTATAATTCACGGAATATTCCTTCTGCTATTGTCCTTCTTTCATAGAACCAGATTTGCAATTTTTGTTGTATGAAATCCATCCTTGTTAAAAGTGGAAATTCTCTTGCACGTCTCAAAACATTATTCATTGACTTAACAATATTTGGTGTTAGCATATCATATCATCGTCTTGAACAATGTGAACGAGCCCATCTTCCTGGTGGTTCCTCCATCAAATAGTCGAATGTTTTCTTATCAACAACAGCTATTTAGGACATAAAGTCATCAAATTCTGATTGAATGTATACTCTTGCAGTACTTTGAAACAAGTTTATTACAGTGTTTCTCACTCTTATTTGCTTTAGATTCTTCTCTAAATGATATATGCAAATACCATGGTAGCACTCAGGGAAAACTTTTGCAATTCCATTTGCAATGGCCTTGTGTCGATCTGACAAAAACATTAAATCTTTACGAATGCCAATTGCTTTTCTTAATTCTCTGAAGTACCATTCATATGATTCGTTATTCTCTGAATCTGCTACCCCAAATACTATAGGGAAAATCTGGTTATTTGCATCCTTTGTAACTGCCACTAATAGAACACCTCTATATTTATTTTTTAGAAATGTTCCATCAACAGCAATAAGTGGTCTACAATACTTCCACCCAGAAATTGATGCCCCATACATAAAAAAACATGTAAACAAACTTATTACATTGAAAAGTAAATAAAATTTAGTTTTACGATACAACAAGCTGAATACTAAAGAATATTAGAATATGTGTGGCCACAAACACAAGAAATTTACCTGTTTTCTGCATCTCTCTTAATATTAGTATATGATCCTGAATTTTTTTGTTTGATCATATACAAATATGATAGTAGTTGCTCATAATTTTCTTTTGTTGTTCCTCTTACTAAAGATATCCCTTTTTGAATAGCATGCCATGTTTTTCCATAACCAACATCTATTCCATGTGCTCTTTTTATTTATGAAATGACAAACTTAGATTTTACTTTAGTATCTATGTCTCTTAAGTTGTCAATCATGTAATCTCTAATCACATTTGAAGTTGCTTGTCTTTGATGTGACTTTCTAATGTCAACCGAGCATTTATGTATTCTCTGAAATTTAACTATTTTAAAAAGTGTTGATTCCTTAATTCTTGAACCTCGAATAGTCCAACCACACTTGTCATCAGTACATACCAAAGATTATATTGTATTACTTGATCTTTTAACATAGAACTCAAAGTGCTCCTTTATTGCTGCTAAGCAAAAATATCTAATCATAGCATTTTTGTCTGAAAAACAGACCTCAGTTTTACATCATCCAATGATGCATTTTCTTTTAGTATTATTGATGGAGATTCTTTTGCCTTTCCTTTTGCTTTCCTTTTTCTCCCTTCAATTGTGTCTCGTGTTTTAAAGTGTTGATCTTCTACAAGAATTACACTCTCATTTTTCTATTATAATTTCATAAATTGGAATGTCTTGCTCTTCTGGTATTTCAGAAATCAGCATCAGTTGCTCTTCTGGAACATATGTGGTTCCCTTCAATAATCCATTATTGCATTACCTTCTTGTTATTGATCTCTAATAAAGTTTTTAGAAAGTATTTCTGATATATCAACAACAAATTTGGAACCTTTGTAGTATGAATCGTTTCTGAAAAGCATCATACAGGAAGTAAGTTGTTCATCTTTTGTCACATGTATTCCGTTGCTAGTACCTAGATTGATATTAAGTATCACAACCCAAAATCTCACCTGTCGTGATGGCGCCTATATCAATACTAGGCAAGCCGACAATCTCAATAAACCACCATATCTTTTAAGTTTGAAAACATAATATTTAAATTCAGCTGAAGAAATCTCACAATTACATATATAAACACTCCCAAAACCCGGTGTCACTGAGTACATGAGCATCTAATATGAATACAAAGTCTGATTGATAAAACACTGTCTGAAAGTATAGAACAATACAATAATTGAAAGAAAGGGAGTCAAGGTCAGCGGACTCCAGACAGCTACCTTGATAGTCTCCAACTGATAGCACTCTGAGATCTAACGGTCGCCGTGTCCGAAAGCACCTGGATCTGCACACGAGGTGCAGAGTGTAGTATAAGTAAAACTAACTCAATAAGTAACAAGACTAACCTTTAGGATGGAAATAGTGACGAGCTTCGCAGGTACAGTCCAGTATAAATAATAACAATACAGAAATGTAGGCATGCTTTCAAGTTCAACAGTTGCTTTCAGTAAAAATAAAACATATCAATTCTGAACAATACGACGAATATGACATCTCTGTATCTACATGCCAATGTACATACTATATATGATGCACCTTAGAGAAACTCTATGCACTCACAATCTAAAATACTCAATCATTCAGTACTGTATATGGCCAATCCAGCCCAGGGAAGATTCATCACAAATATATATATGTATATCCATCAGCTCACACTCAGTCACTCAGTACTGTTTAAGGCCAATCCAGCACAGGGAAGATCCATCCCAAATATATATGTATATCCATCAACTGATCGTCAGTCACCCAATACTATATAAGGCCAATCCAAGCCAGGATTCATACCCTCAGAACCAATTTTAGAAATGTTACTTACCTCAACCCGTGTAATTTCTCACTCTGTTATGCCCTTATCTCGAGAATTGGTCTTCGAAAGCCTCGTATCTAGTCACAAATAATTTGATTCAGTCAATAAAAATTACTGGAATTAATTCCATAAAAATATATAAATTTTTCAACAAAATCCAAAATTTTGCTCAAAAATCGATTGTGGGTCCCACGTCTCGGAAGCCGACAAAAGTTACAAAATCCGTAAGCACATTCAACCACGAGTCTAACCATACCAATTTTACCAAAATCTGACCTCAACTCGACCCTCAAATCTTCAAATTAAACCAAGAGGGTTTTCTAAATATTTCAACTCTATTCACTAATTTAGTGATAAAAACAACAATAGATTCATGTAATTTGACCAAAATCAGGTTAGGAATTCTTACCCTAATATTTTCCTTGAAAAATTCTCGAAATATCGCCTCACCCGAGCTTCCTTGGTCCAAATATGGAAGAATGAGACGAATTTAGACTCTATTCTGCTGCCCAGGGGTTTGTTCTTCGCGTTCGCAACCCTCCCCTCGCGTTCGCGATGAACAAAATCTCAAACAGCTATTTTCAAACCCTTCTCTGATAGCCTCTAGTATAATGGTCAGCACTTTTTGTACAAAACTCTAAATGTTGAATGGTTTAACTTTCTGAAACCTAGACACCAAGGGCTATAACTTTCATTTGTTTCTCATCTCCCAATTCCTTATAGATTGTGAGATATACGCTTCCAAAGTCAGCCCTGTGCAACAGAGATTTTTAAACTCTTCCCAGATAGCCTGTAGTGTATCCACCATAACTCTTTGTACACAACTCGAAATGACGAATGGTTTACCTTTTTCAAAACTAGACACAAAAGAATACAACTTTTATTTTTGGATCAGCTATAAAGTCCTTATAGATTGCGAGATATGAGCCTCCAAAGTCATACGATGGACAACAAAAATTCCTTCTTCGCGAACGCGAAGAACAATATGAGAACCAGCAACCAACAGCATCAAAACACCCAAACTTGGTCCGGAACCACCCTAAATCAAACCCGAGGCCCGCGGGACCCCGTCCAATCATACCAACCAGTCCCAAAACATAACACGAACCTGCTTGAGGCCTCAAATCACATCAAACAACACTAAAAACATGAATCACACATAGATTCAAGCCTAATGAACTTTGAAACTTCCAATTTCTACAAACGACATCGGAACCTATCAAATCAAATCCGAATGACCTCAAATTTTGCACACAAGTCATAAATGACATAACGGACCTATTCAAATTTCCAGAATCGGATTTTGATCCCGATATCAAAAAGTCAACCCCCGGTGAAACTTCCCAAAAATTCGACTTTCGCCATTTCAAGCCTAATTCCTCTACGAACCTCCAAATAATTTTTCGGACGCTCCTAAGACAAAAATCACCATACGGAGCTATTGGAATCATCAGAATTCAAATCCGAGGTCGTTTACACATAAGTCAATATCCAGTTAACTTTTCCAACTTAAGTTTTCAATTATGAGACTAAGTATCTCATTTCACCCAGAAATCCTTTCGGACCCAAACTAACTAACCCGGTAAGTCATAAAACAACTGTAAAGAATAAATTGAGCATTAAATGGGGGAACAGGGTTATAATACTCAAAATGACCGGCCGGGTCGTTACATTCTCCCCACTTAAACATACGTTTGTCCTCGAACGTGCCAAGAGTTATTTCCAAGCCACCAAATCACTATTCCATCTTACCACGCACGAACCCGGGGGTGATCCCACGTCACCCTATTCTATATAGGCCTGAAAACACAATACAACTGAAAATCATTAATTTAACCTTAGCCCATAAACTTAAAACCCAAATTTCCAACATCCAAAATTCTTTTCAAGGCACGAATCTCATATCTACACACTGTATAAGCCTGAACAAGTTGTATCAAGCCATAACCATAACCCCATATATAATCACGTAACATACTACGCAACTCACATTCTCGTAGCACCATTCCCGATCACAGTAACTACTCAAACCAACTGGTACTGGTATTAAACACTATATCAACCAAAACCTCATTTCAAAACCTTCGTACACTAGTGATAATGACAGAAACACGCGGAATCTCATGACCCCTTATCAGATCAACAAGTCATGGAGCTCTCTCGCCCCAACCAGAACCATAATCACTTTCTAAGACGACTTTCAATATTATCCTTCCAAATATACTATAATCAAACCTGATAGTACCCATTTTAGGTCTAATGACCTTATATTATTAAACACAACTATCCCACAGACAAGTCACACCAATATAACTCAAGCCACAACGGCGCAATTCGTGTACCCAAAAATGGAAAATGTCTCAAAGAAGAGAATTGTAT
Source organism: Nicotiana tomentosiformis (assembly GCF_000390325.3). Lineage (NCBI taxonomy): Eukaryota > Viridiplantae > Streptophyta > Magnoliopsida > Solanales > Solanaceae > Nicotiana > Nicotiana tomentosiformis. The sequence continues at coordinate 34,650,163 of NC_090813.1, read as the reverse complement.
TGCAAGTTCAACAAGAACCACCACAACTGCAATGCTATAAGCTTATTATATATAGTAGAACCAAGACACACGAATTTAAATAAGAGTAACCAGCTCTTCTAGAGCTCACATTATCATCACTCGCACGGACAACTCGCGTGCTATAGAATCAATATCTAGACTCGCACGGACAACTCACGTGCGAATAATATCAGTATATGGATCCGCACGGACAACTCACGTGCCAATAATATGATCTTCCTGGCATGGTCACATGCCTCCAGTCCAAGCATATCATACAAAAGCGATCAAATAAGTACAGATGTATATGATAAATGAACTATGATTCTCATGCTCCTAGACTGGTATAAATAACACGCCATGGAGTAGGCAGGTGCAAGGTGTGCTATCACTACTCAAATCGGCAAGTTAACGTGGAGATATTAACTACCCAAATAGACCAAAAGACACAAGTCCCATTAGCACAACGACCCCCAAAGAATTAACCCTGCCTTAACACCACCAATCAAATTCATACTTCGTGCGCACTACATCCTTCAAAATAACAATTTAATCATTTCATGATTTTTCATGCAGTGCAATATAAACCGCATTCAAGAAATTTTCCTACTCAAGTCATCCCCGACCTCAATCTCTGCAAGACATAACCGATTCACATGTATGTCTCAAACCGAAATCAGTACAACACATAACCATGAAATCAAATTGTCAATAGCAGGCTCCCCCACTTGGCTCAAATCCATAGAACAAAACATTCCATAACTCACAATATTTGTACTCTATTACTGCCATAATACTTCAGCCAGTTCAACAAAAATTCTTCACAAGCTCAGGTAACACAAACCATAAAATACCTCAATTCATCTGCTAGGCTCTCCTTCATTCTCGTGACAGTCAGGTTAACTTTCTCAACCAGATTCAAATTCAAATATCAACACATACACTCCGCTGGTAGTAAAGAAATTCTCCACTCAACATTACAAGGAATACACCTACGTAGATTACTCCGCAGGAGATAACCCACCTGCTTAGCCTCAAATTGGCATCTTGTTATACCCTTTCGCAGCCATAATTACTACGCAATCACTTAATCTTTCCGAGTCCAAACTCAGTAACAAGACATGAGAATATAATTTATCCCACAATTTAACAACGTGAAAGATCCTTCAACACATTCATACTCGAGACTATACGTCAAATCAAGACAGACACCAAGCACCCTTTTTTTCTTTTTTTTTTCTTTTTTATCAAAAGGAAAACACTTCTCGTCACATTCAAACAATCTTAACACATCCCGCAATCACATCATACTTATCATATAGCAATTTAACCGCTCATCAAGCCACAAATTCTTCTCGTAGGAACATTATCGGACACATGAGTCCAAATGTACAAGTTTTCACAACCGAAATTGCCGAGTCTAAGCTGCGGTCTAAACCTGGCCTCAAGTCCTCTAGACTGGTCCATCACCAAAACACAGAATACACATCTCGAACCTCGTTCATGGAATCACATGCCAGCGATGCACAGCTAATACTGAGCGCTCACATGCGCACACGAATGCATGGAAGGAATTCAAAAAGTTATGTTTCAAGCTGAATCAACTCCGCACGATAGAATACAAGAAAGTGAAATTTTCCTAAGGGTTCGGCAGCCTCTCGAAGATAAGTACTGACGTCTTTGTACTGATCCACAAAACTCTACTAAACATGCTCATTACTCGTGAGACCTATGTAACCTAGAGCTCTGATACCAACTTGTCACGACCCAAAATCTCACATGTTGTGATGGCGCCTATCTCAATACTAGGCAAGCCAACAATCTGAATAAACCACCATATCTTTTAAGTTTGAAAACATAATATTTAAATTCAGCGGAAGAAATCTCACAACTACATATATAAACAATCCCAAAACCCGGTGTCACTAAGTACATGAGCATCTAATATGAATACAAAGTCTGATTGACAAAACACTGTCTGAAAGTATAAAATAGTACAATAACTGAAAGAAAGTGAGTCAAGGTCAGCGGACTCCAGACAGCTACCTTGATAGTCTCCAACTGATAGCACTCTGAGATCTGACGGTCGTCGTGTCCGAAAGCACCTGGATCTGTAGACGAGATGCAGAGTGTAGTATGAGTACAACCAACTCAAAAAGTAACAATACTAACCTTTGGGCTGAAAGTAGTGACGAGACCCGCACGTACAATCCAGTATAAATAATAACAATATAGAAATGTAGGCATGCTTTCAAGTTCAACAGTTGCTTTCAGTACAAATAAAATAGATCAATTCTGAATAATACGAGGAATATGACATCTCTGTATCTACATGTCACGACCCGAAATTCCCACTTTCAGACTGTGATGGCGCCTAACATTTCACTTTCTAGGCAAGCCAACGTTAAAATAATATTAGCCATTTTTAAACAATTTTTAAATTTATTAATAATAAAGAAACAAATGCGGAAGTAAGGTCTGAAATATAGTGAATAATCCATAAAAATAAAGGCATCTAAATACCATCCCAGAATTGGTGTCACAAGTGCACGAGCTTCTAAAATAATAAAAATATAGGTCTGAATAAAATAAAGCTGCCTGAAAATAAACACACAGCTAAGGTACAATAGACGGGGACTTCAGAACTGCGAATGCCGTGCAGTTATACCTCAAGTCTCCTCTAAGTAGCTGAAATCCGAGCAAGTCTATGGTACGCCGCTGGGACCAACTCCAAAATCTGCACAAGAAGTGCAGAGTGTAGTATCAGTAAAACCGACCCCATGTACTGGTAAGTGCTGAGCCTAACCTCGACGAAGTAGTGACGAGGCTAAGGCGGTTCACTTACATTAACCTGTACACAATATTAGTAACAACATCAATAATAAAAATAAATTAGGTAACTCATTTATAATGGTTGAAGCCAACTCAGCAGTTATAACCAATTATCATTTCCATAAATTCTGTTGCAGCGTGCAACCCGCTCTCACAATATATTCACATTCAATTCTGTTGCAGCGTGCAACCCGCTCTCCCAATATTTTCCTTTTAATCAAGTATGTCATATATTTATTTCAATCAAGTATATATATAGACTTTTAAATAAGTCTGTTGCGGCGTGCAATCCGATCCCCCAATATTGACTTTCCAATAAGTCTATTGCGGCGTGCAACCCGATCCTCCAATATTAACTTTTTAACAAGTTTGTTGCAGCGTGCAACCCGATCCTCCAATATGGACTTTTAAACAAGTCTGTTGCGGCGCCAACCCGATCCTCCAATATATTCATTTCAATCAACTCTGTTGCGGCGCGCAACCCGCTCCTCCAATATATTCATTTACCAATTCTTATAGAATAAATTGCCCCAATAAATGCAACAATTAATATAAATTTTTAAAACAACAAGCATTCAATAGTTATGATTTAATTATGAAACAAGCAATGACAATTAGCAATTTATTATGAAAATCGGGGAGAAAATAGACAATTTAATATTTAATATGCTAAATGTCAAGTAGCAATTAATACACATAAATCAAATAGCATGTAACAATTATTGCAGGAATTCAAGAATTAATATTTGTCAAGGAATAGGAAAAAAATAATTATTATAATAATTAATTCGTGTCTTAGAATAATTTATGATTTTCAAATAATTATGCAAATAATTAATTTGACGACGTATAGACACTCGTCACCTCGCCTATACGTCGTTCACATGCATTTTACATAACAAATAATTTAAGGGCTCAATTCCCCCAAGTCAAGGTTAACCACGACACTTACCTCGCTATGCAAATTCCAATAAATTACTCGACCACAGCATTTCCTTTTAAATTTGTCTCCAAAATTTTCAAATCTATTCACAAATAATTCGATATACTCAATACAAATCGTAGGAATTAATTCCATATGAATTTACTAATTTTTCGGATAAAAATCCGAAATTCACTTTAAAAATTGACAGTGGGGCCCACATCTCAAATCTCTGAAAAACTTACAAAATTCGAACACCCATTCCGAGACGAGTCCAACCATACAAAAATTATCAAATTCCGACATCGGATTGACCTTCGAATCTTCGTTTTATATTTTTGGAAGGTTTTGTAAAAATCTAATTTTTCTTCCATAAATTCATGGATTCATGATGTAAATGAGTATGGAATCATGAAATATAATCAATATAGGATAAGGAACACTTACCCCAATTTTTCCCTGTGAAAATCGCCCAAAAATCGCCTAAATCGAGCTCCCCAAACTCAAAAATGACTAAAATGGCTAAACTCCCCGTTTTATGGGGTTTCTAGCGTTTTCGAGCGCCACAGGTAGCGTGGGGCGCTGCCTATGGCGCACTTTCCAGAACACCAATAATTCCCAGCGCCAGGACTAGCGCCCCACGCTACCCTGGGCGCTGGCGGCTACGAAAAATCTTTCCCGACACGAAAATGGGCATAAATCTCTCATACGATGTCCGAATTCGACGATTCTTTTTTATATGGCTCCAAAATTTCAATACGGATCTAATGCTTCATCAAAACTGAATTTGGAATTAATTTTCTTAATAGGATACCACTTATTCTTGAAGAAACGATGTCGAACGTTCTTGAAATGCCAAAATTAAATTCCGTTGACCACCCGAAATCCACCCGAGGCCCTCGGGATCTCAACCAAATATACCAAAAAGTCCTAAAACATTATACAGACTTACTCAAGGTCTCATATCACGTCAAACGACGCTGAAATTATAATTCACACCTCGATTCGATCTTTTGAGTTTCCAAACTTTTCAATTTACAAATCTTGTGCCAAAACATGTTAAATGAATCCGGAATGACTTTAAATTTTGCACACAAGTCATAAATGACATAACGGAGCTATTCCAATTTTCCGAATCGGATTCCGACCCCGATATCAAAAAGTCAACCCCGTGGTCAAACTTGAAAATCTTCAGCCTTTAAATTGCTAGTTCTGTTAAATGGTCATAACTTAAGCTAGGGACCTCCAAATTAAATTTCGGGCATACGCCCAAGTCCCAAATCACGATACGGAGCTACCAAAACTGTCAAAATACTAATCCGGGTCCGTTTGCTAAAACTGTTGACCAAAGTCATCTCACTTGAATTTTAAAGCTCTATTTCATATTATAATTCATATTTCACATAAAAACTTTTGAGAAAATTTTACGGACTGCGCACGCAAGTCAAGGAAGGATAAATGGTGCTTTTCGAGGTCTTAGAATATAGAATTATTTATTAAATTTAAAGATGACATTTTGGGTCATCACATTCTCCACCTCTAAAACAAACATTCGTCCTCGAACGGAGTTTGAAAAACAAAATACCTGAGCTGGAGAAAAGGTGTGGATATTTACTCCGCATTTCTGACTCGGACTCCCAGGTAGATGCCTCTACCGACTGACCTCTCCATTACACCCGAACTGAAGGATAACTCTTAGACCTCAATTGTTGGACCTGTCGGGCTAGAATAGCCACCGGCTCCTCCTCGTAAGTCAAATCTTTGTCCAATTAGACTGAGTTGAAATCCAACACATGGGACGGATCACCATGATATTTCCGGAGCATAGACACATGGAACACCGGATGAACCGTTGATAAACTAGGTGGTAATGCAAGCCTGTAGGCTACTTCACCCACCCTTTCAAGAATTTCAAATGGTCTGATATACCTAGGGCTCAACTTGTCCTTCTTTTCGAACCTCATTACACCTTTCATAGGTGAAACCCGAAGCAATATTCGTTCCCCAACCATGAATGCAATATCACGAACTTTACGGTCGGCATAACTCTTTTGCCTAGACTGAGCTGTGCGAAATCAATCCTGAATAATCTTGACCTTATCCAAGGCATCCTGTACCAAATCGGTACCCAACAACCAAGCCTCTCCCGGTTCAAACCAACCAACTGGCGATCGGTATCGCCTTCCATATAATGCCTCATATGGAGCCATCTGAATGCTCGACTGGTAGCTGTTATTATAAGCAAACTCTGCAAGTGGAAAGAAATGATCCCAAGAAACTCCAAAGTCTATAACACAAGCACGAAGCATATCTTCCAATATCTGAATAGTGCGATCTGACTGTCCGTCTGTCTGTGGATGAAATGCTATACTCAACTCCACCCGCGTGCCTAACTCACGCTGTACAGCCCTCCTAAAATATGAGGTAAACTTCGTACCTCGATCTGAAATAATAGACACGGGCACACCGTGAAGGCAGACAATCTCACCAATGTAAATTTCATCTAACCTCTTTGAAGAATAGGTAACTGCCACTAGAATGAAATGGGCTGACTTGGTCAACCTGTCCACAATGACCCAAACTGCGTCAAATTTTCTCTGAGTCTGTGGGAGCCCAACAACAAAATCCATTGTGATACGCTCCCACTTTCACTCAGGAATTTCTAACTTCTGAAACAAACCACCAGGTCTCTGATGCTCGTACTTAACTTGCTGATAATTTAGACACCGAGTTACATGTGCAACTATATCCTTTTTCATTCTCCTCCACCAATAATGTTGCCGCAAATCTTGATACATTTTTGCGGCACCTGGATGAATAGAATACCTGGAACTGTGTGCCTCTTCAAGAATTAATTCACGAAGCTCATCCACATTAGGCACACAAATACGGCCCTGCATTCGAAGAATTCCATCTTCCCCCACAGCAACCCGTTTGGCATCACCGTGCCGTACCGTGTCCTTCAGAACAAGTAAGTGAGGATCATCATACTGCCTCTCTCTAATGCGCTCATATAAAGAAGACCGAGCGACTGTACAAGCTAGAACCCGACTGGGTTCTGAAACATCTAATCTTACGAACTGATTAGCCAAAGTCTGAACATCTGCAGCTAATGGCCTCTCACCAACCGGATTATACGCAAGACTGCCCATACTCACAGCCTTTCTACTCAAAGCATCGGCCACTACATTGGCCTTTCCGGGGTGATACAAAATGGTGATATCATAGTCTTTCAACAACTCCATCCATTTTCTTTGCCTCAAATTAAGATCCTTTTGTTTGAACAGGTACTGAAGGCTGCGATGATCAGTAAATACCTCACACGAGACACCGTAGAGGTAATGCCTCCAAATTTTCAGCGCATGAACAATGGCTGCCAATTTTAAGTCATGAACAGGATAATTCTTCTCGTGAACTTTCAACTGCCGCGACGCATATGCAATTATCTTGCCATCTTGCATTAATACTGCACCAAGCATAATGTGAGATGTGTCACAATATACCGTATACGATCCTGAACCTGTGGGTAATACCAATACTGGCGCCGTAGTTAAAGCGGTCTTGAGCTTCTGAAAGCTCAACTCACACTCGTCTGACCATCTGAATGGAACACCCTTCTGGGTTAGTCTGGTCAATGTGCTTGCTATAGATGAAAACCCTTCCACGAACCGACGATAATAACCTGCCAAACCTAGGAAACTCCGGATCTTTGTAACCGAAGCAGGTCTAGGCCAATTCTGAATAGCCTCAATCTTCTTAGGATCCACCTTTATGCCTTCTGCCGATACAACATGTCCAAAAAAGGCAACTGAGTCTAACCAAAACTCACATTTTGAAAATTTGGCATATAACTTATTATTCTTCAAGGTGTGAAGCACACTTCGAAGATGCCGCTCATGCTCCTCTCGACTGCTGGAGTAAATCAAGATATCATCAATGAATACAACCACAAAAGAATCCAAATAAGTCTTGAACACTCGATTCATCAAATCCATAAATGTTGCTGGAGCATTTGTCAACCCAAATGACATTACTAGGAACTCTAATGCCCATACCGAGTCCGAAAAGCTGTCTTAGGGACATCAGATGCCCTAATCTTCAACTGATGGTAACCAGATCTAAAATCAATTTTCGAAAATACCTTGGCACCCTAAAGCTGATCAAATAAGTCATCAATTCTTGGCAGCAGATATTTGTTTTTGATAGTGGCCTTGTTCAACTGCCGATAATCTATACACATCCGCATCGAGCCATCTTTCTTCTTTACAAATAATACTGGTGCACCCTAGGGCGAGACACTAGGTCTAATGAATCCCTGATTAAGGAAGGCTTGTAACTGCTCTTTCAATTCTTTCAACTCTGGCGGGGCCATACGGTATGGTGGAATAGAAATGGGCTAAGTGCTTGGAGCCAAATCAATACAAAAGTCAATATCTCTGTCGGGTGGCATCCCCGGCAGATCTGCAGGAAATACTTCCAAAAATTCACGAACAACTGGTACTGAGTCCATAGAAGGACATTCGCACTGGGATCGCGAATATAAGCCAAATAGGCTAGACACCCTTTCTCTACCATACACCGAGCTTTCATATAAGAAATAACCCTGCTGGTAGAATGGCCAGGAGTTCCTTTCCACTCTAATCGAGGTAACCCCGGCATAGCTAGGGTCACTGTCTTGGCATGACAGTCCAATATAGCATGATAAGGAGACAGCCAATCCATACCCAAGATGACATCAAAATCTACCATATCAAGAAGTAGAAGATCCACACTAGTTTCAAGATTACCAATAGTAACCACACACAAACGGTAGACATGATTTACTACCATGGAGTCTCCCACCGGGATAGATACACACACAGAAGCACTCAGAGAATCACAAGACACAACCAAATATGAAGCAAAATAGGAGGACACATAGGAATAAGTAGATCCTGGATCAAATAAAACTGAAGCATCTCTATGGCAAACTGGAATAATACCTGTGATCATAGCATCAGATGACTCGGCCTCAGGCCTAGCTGGAAAAGCATAAAATCGGGGCTGGGCCCCACCACTCTGAACTCCATCTCTGGGACGGCCTCTAACTGGTTGGCCTCTACCTCTAATGACCTGACCTCCACCTCTAATGGCCTGACCTCCACCTCTAACTGCCTGACCCCTACCTCTAGCTGGTTGAGCAGGCGGTGAAGCAACCGGTGCCGGTATGATAGCACGAGAATCTTGCCGAGATCTATTACTCGCCAATCTAGGGCAATACCTCCTGATGTGACCAATGTTCCCACACTCATAACACCCATCCTAATGTTGTGGCTGTTGAAGCTGAAGCTGACCCAAAGGGGCGGATAACCACTGTAGTAACTCTGGAGTGGTGGTGCACTGATAGGAGCTTAATGTGCACTAAATACTGGCTGCCTAGAGTAAGGCATAATAGGACTGCTACTCCCTGAAGCACCGGGAGATACATGAAGTGCTGAATGAAATGGTCTGGGAGGATGACCCCTACCAAAATTACCCCTGCCTCCAGACGAGGCACCACTATAACCACCGAACTGACGAGGCCTCTTATCAGACCTCTGCCCTCTTTCCTGTGCAAGAACCATCTCGATCCTCCTTGCAATATTAGTAGCCGCCTGAAAAGAAATCTCACTTCCGATCTCCTTGGCCATTTGAAGTCTGATAGGTGAGTGAGTCCCTCAATGAACCTCCTCACTCTCTCTCCCTCCGTAGGTAGTAAAAGGAGAGCATGACGGGCCAAATCCACAAAATGGGACTCATACTGAGTAACAGTCATACTGCCCTGCTGTAGACGCTCAAATTGCTTGTGAAATTCCTCTCTCAGTATGATAGGGAGGAACTTCTCCAGAAATAGCTGAGAGAACTGCTCCCAGGTAAGTGTAGGTGATCCGACTGGTCGGGTCAATGTATAATCTCTCCACCACCTCTTGGCCGAACCCGTCATCTAGAATACAGCAAAATCAACTTCATTGGTCTCAACTACACCCATGTTTCGCAGTACCTCGTGGCAACGTTCAAGATAATCCTGTGGGTCCTCAGAAGGTGTACCACTGAAGTGAATTGGAAAGAGCTTAGTGAACTTATCCAGTCTCAATAAGGCCTCAAAAGACATGGCGGGCCTATCACCGGTCTGTGCCGCAATAACCGGCTGAACTACCCCAACTGGCGGGGATGCTGGAGCCTGATTCAGGGGAGCCATCTGCTCTGGGGCGGGAGTAGTGGGAGTTTGTGCTCCTCCCCCAGCCTGTGAGACGGTTGGTGCCACTATAAATGTACCATTCTGAGCCACTAGAGCGTCCTGAAGCGCTAGAGTGGCTATGAATCCTTCCGGGACCTGAACTGGTCCAACTGGTACATTCTGAACTGGGACCTCCTCCTGAAGGTCTACCTGAGGATCTTCAACAGGTACAATTGCTCGAGCTCTGGACTTAGCTCTGTCTCGGCCTCTAGCATGACCTCGGCCTCGACCTCTACCCCCGGCCATAGTTGCCACCGGGGGTTCTGGTCCATGTCCATCGGTAGAGGTATTATGCGTTCTCACCATCTGCGAGTGAATAAGAGTAGAATGGTTCAATCATCGATGATAGAATAAAATCGCACGACAGAATAAGAAAGAAGTGATATTGTTCCTAAACTTCATAGCCTCTGAGAGATAAGTACAGACGTCTCCGTACCGATCCTTCAGACTCTACTAAGCTTGCTTGTGGCTCATGAGACCTATGTAACCTAGTGCTCTGATACCAACTGTCACGGTCCGAAGGTGGGAATTTCGGGTCGTGACACTATATGCCAAAATACTTACTGTATATGATGCACCTTAGTGAAAACTCTATGTACTCACAATCTAAAATACTCAATCACTCAGTACTGTATATGGCCAATCCAGCCCAGGGAAGATCCATCCCAAATATATATGTATATCCATCAACTGATAGTCAGTCACTCAGTACTGTATAAGGCCAATCCAGCCCAGGGAAGATCCATCCCAAATATATATATGTATATCCATCAACTGACAGTCAGCCACTTAGTATTGTATAAGGCCAATCCAGCCCAGGGGAAGATCCATCCCCAAATATCAATGATTCGAAAAAGATCTATGTCTAGGGAAAATCCATCCCTCAATATAAATGCTTCAGGCAAGATCCATGCCCAGGGAAGATCAATCCCTCAATATAAATGCTTCGGGCAAGATCCATGCTCAGGGAAGATCCATCCCTCAATATAAATGTTTCGGGCAAGATCCATGCCCAGGGAAGATACATCCCTCAATATATATCAAACGCGCTCACTGGGGTTGTGTGCAGACTCCGGAGGGGCTCCTTCAGCCCAAGCGCTATAATCAATCGCGCTCACTGGGGGTGTGTGCAGACTCTGGAGGGGTTCCTTCAGCCCAAGTGCTATATAAAGCCGATATGGCCTACTACGGCGTGCAGTCCGTTCCCATAATAATAATAATAAAGCCTATAAGGCATGTTGCAGGCGGGCAGCCCCGATCCATATAGTAATAAAGCCTATAAGGCATGTTGCGGCGTGCAGCCCGATCCTATAACAATAATAATAATAATAATAATAATAATAATAATAATAATAATAATAATAATAATAATAATAATAATAATAATAATAATAATAATAATAATAATAATAATAATAATAATAATAATAATAATAATAATAATAATAATAATAATAATAATAATAATAATAATAATAATAATAATAATAATAATAATAATAATAATAATAATAATAATAATAATAATAATAATAATAATAATAATAATAATAATGATAATAATAATAATAATATACATATAAAGCCGATATGGCCTGCTGCAGGCGTGCAACCACGATTCAATAAATATCCTCACAATGGATGAGCATGACTGAGTATGAAATGCACATTTTAAAATAATTAATTCAACAGCAACACGACCCTATGGGTCCCAAAATATCGGCACATAGCCTAAACATGATCTTTATTATGAGCCTCAGCTCAATGCCTCTAACATGTGTGGCATGTTCACATAATAACATGATTCTTTAACTTTGCAACTTCACAGGATTTATTCAAGTCAATTTATATGGTGCACGTCCACACACTCGCCAACTATCGTGTGTGTCACCTCCAAACAATTTATATAACACCAATTCGGGGATTCATACCCTCAGAACCACTTTTAGAAGTGTTACTTACCTCAACCCATGTAATTTCTCACTCTATTATGCCCTTGCCTCGAGAATTGGTCTCTGAAAACCTCGTATCTAGTCACAAATAATTCGATTCAGTCAATAAAAATTACTGGAATTAATTCCATAAGAAAATACAAAATTTCCAACAAAATCCGAAATTTAGCTCAAAAATCGCACGTGGGGCCCACATCTCGGAACTCGACAAAAGTTACAAAATCCGAAAGCCCATTCAACCATGAGTCTAACCATACCAATTTTACCAAAATCCGACCTTAACTCGACCCTCAAATCTTCAAATTAAACCAAGAGGGTTTTCTAAATTTTTCAACTCTATTCACTAATTTAGTGATAAAAACAACAATAGATTCATGTAATTTAACCAAAATCAGGTTAGGAATTCTTACCCTAATGGTTTCCTTAAAAAACTCTCAAAACCTCGCATCACCCGTGCTTCCTTGGTCCAAAAATCGAAGAATGAGATGAATTTGGACTCTATTCTGCTGCCAAGGGGTTTGTTCTTCGCGTTCGCGACCCTCCCCTCGCGTTCGCGATGAACAAAATCTCCAACAGCCATTTTCAAACCCTTCTCCGATAGCCTCTAGTATAATGGTCAGCACTTTTTGTACAAAACTCCAAATGTTGAATGGTTTAACTATATGAAAACTATACACCAAGGGCTATAACTTTCATTTGTTGCTCATCTCCCAATTCCTTATAGATTGCGAGATATACGCTTCCAAAATCAGCCCTGTGCAACAAAGATTTTCAAATTCTTCCCAGATAGCCTGTAGTTTATCCACCATAACCTTTTGTACACAACTCCAAATGACAAATGGTTTATCTTTCTGAAAACTAGACACAAAGGGCTACAACTTCCATTTTTGAATTAGCTCCAAATTCCTTATAGATTGCGAGATATGTGCCTCCAAAGTCAGACGACGGACATCAAATATTCCTTCTCCGCGAACGCGAGAGGCTCCTCGTGAACGCGAAGAACAATACCAGAACCAGTAACCAGCAGCATCAAAACACCCAAACTTGGTCCGGAACCACCCCGAATCAAACCCGATGCCCTCGGGACCCCGTCCAATCATACCAACCAGTCCCAATACATAACACGAACCTACTCGAGGCCTCAAATCACATCAAATAACACTAAAAACACGAATAACTCATAGATTCAAGCCTAATGAACTTTGAAACTTCCAATTTCTACAAACAACGCTGGAACCTATCAAATCACGTCTGATTGACCTCAAATTTTGCACACAAGTCATAAATGACATAACGGACCTATTCAAATTTCCAGAATAGGATTTCGACCCCGATATCAAAAAGTCAATCTCCTGGTCAAACTTCCCAAAAATTCGACTTTCGCCATTTCAAGCCTAATTCCTCTACGGACCTCCAAATACTTTTACGGACGTGATCCTAAGTTCAAAATCACCATACAGAGCTATTGGAATCATCAGAATTCAAATCTGAGATCGTTTACACATAAGTCGACATTCGGTTAGCTTTTCCAATTTAAGTTTTCAATTATGAGACTAAGTGTCTCATTTCACCCCGAAATCCTTTCGAACCCGAACCAACTAACCCGGTAAGTCATAAAACAACTGTAAAGCATAAATTGAGTAGTAAATAGGGGGACGGGGTTATAATACTCAAAACGACCAGTCGGGTCATTACATTAAGCTATATTGTTGCTTCAAACTTGTTCATGTCGAACTCCATAACTTGAAAAATCTTATTCATGAATTCGTCAAATGAAGTCCCATCATTTATAAGCAGAAGTTTTGTTTTATGATCTAAATACTTGCAATCTGGTGTCCATTTGCCATCAAAAGCAATAATCAAGAAATTTGTATGCATCCTGCATTTAATGTACACAAATAATTAGATATTAGGAATTTTATGAGTTTTATATATCAATTCAGAAAGCTCCAATCTATTATTTGAATCACAGATACTTCCAGTATAATAAGCTGGAAGATTCTGAGTTTTTTATATTAATTAAGAAAAGTCCAGCATATTATATTGGGGTTATCTTTTTGCACCATTTGATGTATTATTTTTTCTGCTTTTGAATTAAAGATCCCTCCAGTATTATATGCTGCATAGTTTGTATCTTTCACATATATAATCATAAAAGTTTAGCATTTTATTCACAACATTAGGGAAACCTTAAAAATTTAGATGTGTTTCTTCTGGTTTGAATCACAGATACTTCCAGTATAATGTACTGGAATTTTCTGAGTTTTACATATTAAATTAAGAAAAGTGCAGTATTTTATACTGGTGTTTTGTTCTATACCATTTTATTCATAATTTTTTGTAGTAGTTTGAATGAAAGATACTTCCAGTATAATACATTGCAATTTTATGAGTTTTACATATTAATTCAGAAAGCTCCAGCGTATTATACTTGTGTTTTGTTCTGGTTTTGAATTAAGCACTATAACACCATTTTATGCAATATTTTTTCTGGTTTTGAATTAAAGATACCTCCAGTACTCTATGCTGCAGACTTTATAGTTTTGACATATGTAATCAAAAAAGTCTAGCATTTTATTCAAGACATTAGGGGAATCTTAAAAACTTAGATGTGTTATTCTTATTTGAATCACAGATACTTCCAGTATAATCAGCTGGAAGTTTCTGAGTTTTAGATATTAATTAAGTAAAGTCTGGCATATTATACTGACTTTTTGTTCTGCACCATTTTATGTTATTTTTTGTGGTTTTGAATTAAAGATACCTCAAGTACTATAGCATATGTTATTTTTTAAAGAACATCATAAATTACTTTAAATTAAATTACATTTATATATTATACAATTAAGCACAGAATAAATGTTTTTCATATAAAATTTATAATAATATCAGAACAATGCAGATTTTATTAGTTACGATCCGAATTAAAAACAAGAAGATATATTTTACAATTAAGCACAGATTAACGCATTGAGAAAATTCTAGATTAGCACAGATTAAAGCATTGAGATCAAACCAGAAAATTCAAAAAATCAGAAGAATAATTGAGAGCTTACTTCAATCTGTAGATTATGCCGTAAGATTCTGCTAAAACAGAGTGTGAGGTCGTGTTGCATAAATTTATAAATAGAGTAGGGGTAATTTAGTCAATAACACTTTCTCGTACTAATTTAGTGACTAAATAAGGTTGACTTTTGATTATGTGGCTAAATTTGATTGACCATGCGTAAAAATGGCTATTTATGAATTTTTCGCAATATAATTGGGTGAAGTGAGCAAGACTTTTAAGCATGCTATTTAAAATATATTCGTAATTTACAATGTATTTAAAAATCAGTCAATTTGTCAAATTTCAGGACAAAGTATCTTAAATGTTTGTATCTTGAATTTTTGAGCTGCTACTTTGGAATTCAGGATTTAGTGTACTAAATATTTTAACTGCTAATTTGAAATTCAGGACTAGGGGTGTGTTTGGTATGAAGGAAACCATATTCCGAAAAATATTTTCCAATTTTTCCATGTTTGGTTGGCTTAAATGTTTTGGAAAATATTTTCCTTATGAACTCATTTTCCACCAATTGGAGGAAAATGTTTTCCTTATCAAGAGAAGGGAAAATATTTTCCAAAACTCCTTCTCAACCTTCCCCACCCTCACCCACCCATCCACCCCTGTCATGACCCAAAATCCACCTAGTCGTGATGGCACCTAACCCAACCCGTCGGATAAGCCAATTAACAACTATCTAATTCAATTAATATTTAACTGACTCTAATACACTCCCCAAGGACTGGTAGTACGAATCATGAGCTTCTAAGATTAGAATTTTACAAAGCTGGTATGAAATAAAAATACATCATTTGTTTGAAATATACATAAACAGATTAAAATTCTAAAGCTACCATTAATAAGAGGCAGCAATGATTGGAACGCAGGTACATCTTCAGATCCAGCTCACGCCATGTACAGCGGCATCAACATCAAAAATCGGCACGCAAGGTGCAGAAGTGTAGTATGAGTACAACCGACCCCATGTACTCAATAAGTAACAAACCTAACCTTAGGTTGAAAGTAGTGACGAGCAGGAACAAAGGTTGGGTCCAACACCAATAGCCAACAAGAGTCCATAACAATGTAAAGCAAGTAATAAAAGAAGTAACTCAGAGATAAAATGCTCATCTAAATCATGATTGCTGAAAATAGTTCTGCCTTTCAAGTATATCAGAGAAAAACCCAAGTCGTTTACCGAAGTTGCCAAAAATATGAGTATGTTCGAAAACAATAATTTTCCCAAAAAACCCTTTCAACAATAAATAAGATATTTCATTTCCTTTCCAGATAACCAGTGAAAAATGCATCACTATGCCTATATGCCAATATGTGTGAGAAGTCATGAATGACGTGATACCGTACAGCATGAGGAAAATACATCTCTATGCCTATATGTCATGTGTGCATGTCAATGCAATGTATATCAGTGATAAAATCATATGCATACTCTCAGAGTATCGATTCACTCAGTCCTCCCCATCACTCATTCCTCACTGTCACTCAGTCCTCACAGTCACTCAATCCTCCCAATCGCTTGGCACTCGCACTCAGTAGGTACCTGCGCTCACTAGGGGTGTGTACAGATTCTAGAGGGGCTCCTTCAGCCCAAGCGCTATAAAGCGCACGGACAATTCACGTGCTGCACGAACAACTCACGTGCTATAGTATAAATATCTGGATCAGTATAAACCAAAATAATGTGCTCCAGTAAGAAGCACGGGGTCAAAAAAGAAAAAGACACTAAATGGTGCAAGTATTATCCTAATAGAATTATCCCTTTGGGAGTTGGAAGCCTATAATCCAAGATAATAAGCCTATGGTAGGCATAATAACAAATACAATATGAATTTATGGAAGAGAAATATCACAAAGGACATGGTGGTATCTATGAGTTGGTTAAGGTTAAGAAAATAGAAACATGTACACTGATGTTTGAGAATGGATGATAAACTTGAGTAGTTGATAAACTTGCTCTGATGCTCCCCCACTTAGGCGCAAAACCCAAATCTAAAGCTCGAACCTGATACTCGAAGATTTTAATAAATTTGCACCTCGTTCCATCTGATTATACACACGCCCATATACTACTACAAGTTATTAATTTCCCCAACTCGAAATCATAATTCACCATTTCAAATATTCATGAAGCCATGACTTTAATTTATTTTTTTTTATTTTTTTTTTGCAATTACACTTAGTAGTACCTACTATCCTGACAATAGAAGAAAAATTGTTATGCTCATCAAGGATTTCTTTTCCCCTTCTCGTACCTAAGTATCATGGCACTTCTAGCCGCAACGCATATTGCCAAGTATCATCCTTTCATGTACTTACAACAACAATAAATTTAGCATATCCCTTTTCGTGCCGATCTTACTTTAAGAGATATTTTTCTAGCATCTTGCCCTTCAGTCCATACTCAATTACATTTCTAGTAAATACAACTGCCTTAGGCTATACCCGTATAACTTTCATATAACTTTCCATAACATACACTATTTTCATAATGCTAGATGTAAGAACGTGCAATCTATCTTCATGCCCTCATCATAATATAAATATTTTTGTGACTATAGTTAATATCACACCTTCACGTCATCATGCCTCGTTCAATTAATATTACCTTCTTGTTTTCCCATTATTCAATGGATTCTACTCATGGGTACTCAATCACCTTCATATCTCGAGGTGTCTTTAATCTCTTTGCAGTAGATAACATGCTAGGATTCGTGTGGCATCACTACGTAGCCTTGGATCACTTGTAACTGATCAAATTCACATGTGTACCATTATTGCTTGCAAGCTCTTGAGTTTTAAACTATATATGAAATATTCATAATCCGTGCGCACTACATCCTTTCAAATAACAACTCACTCATCCCGTGATTTTCATATACTCATAAAGCGCAATATAACCCGTATATAGGAATTTCAGTACTCGAGTCATCTTCGATGGCAACCTCTGCAAGTCATAACTAATCCACAAGTATGCCTCAGACCAAAACTAATATTTAACATATAACCATGAAATTGAATTGTCAATAGCAGGCTCCCTCATTTGGCTCAAAGCCATAGATTAAAACACTCGATAACTCACAATACCCATACTCTATTACTGCCATAATACCACAGTCAGTTCAACAAAAATTCTTCTCAACCTCATGCAATGCCAACCATAAAAATACCTCAATCATCCACTAAGCTCACATTCATTCTCTTGACACTCAAGTCAACCTTCTCAACCAGATTCAAATTCAAATCTCAACACCTACGCCTTGCTGGCAGAAAAGAAACTCTCCACTCAACATTATAAGGAACATACCTACGTAGATTACTCTGCAGAAGACATGCTTAGCCTCAAATTGGCATCTTGTTATACCCTTTCGCAGTCACAATTGCTAAGAAATCACTTAATCTTTCTGAGTCCAAACTCATTAACAAGACATGAGAATTTAATTTGTCCTAAAATTTAACAACGTGAAAGATCCTTCAAAACATTCACACTCGAGACTGTGCGTCACATCAAAATGAAAATCAAGCACCCAATGACTTTTTTTTTACATTTCAAGAAAACACTTCTCGGCACATTCAAATCATCTTGACACATTCCTCAGTCACATCACACTCATCACAAAGCCATTCCACTATTTATCGAGCCACAAACCACTCGTAGGGACATTACCAGACATATGAGCCCAAATGTACAAGTTACACCTGAAGATACCGAGCTTAAACTGCGGTCTAACCCTGTCCTCAAGTCCTCCAGACTGGCCCATCACCAAAACACAGAATACACATTTTGAACCTCGTTTATGGAATCACAAGCTGGCGATGCACAGCTGATACCGAGCGCTCATGTGCGCATACAAATGCGTGGAAGGAATTCAAAGAGTTATGTTTCAAGCTAAATCAATTTCGCACGATAAGGAAAGAAAGATGGAAAAATATCCTAAATGCCCTGTAGCCTCTCGAAGATAAGTATGGACGTCATCATACCGATCCGCAAGACTCTACTAGACACTTGCTCATGACTCGTAGAACCTATGAACCTAGGGCTCTAATACCAACTTGTCACAACCCAAAATCCACCTAGTCGTGATGGCACCTAATCCAACCCGTCAGATAATCTAATTAACAACTATCCAATTCAACTAATATTTAACTGACTCTAATACACTCCCCAAGGACTGGTAGTACAAATCATGAGCTTCTAAGATTAGAATTTTACAAAGCTGGTGTGAAATAAAAATATATCATTTGTTTGAAATATACATAAGCAGATTAAAATTCTAAAGCTACCATGAATAAGAGGCAGCAATGATTGGAACGCAGGTACATCTTCAGATCCAGTTCCTGCCACGTACAGCAGCATCAACATCAAAAATCTGTACGCAAGGTGCAGAAGTGTAGTATGAGTACAACCGACCCCATGTACTCAATAAGTAACAAACCTAACCTTAGGTTGAAAGTAATGACAACCAGGAACAAAGGTCGGGTCCAATACCAATAGCCAAAAATAGTCCATAACAACGTAAAGCAAGTAATAAAAGAAGTAACTCAGAGATAAAATGCTCAGCTAAATCATAATTTATGAAAATAATTTTGCCTTTCAAGTATATCAGAGAAAAACCCAAGTCATTTACCGAAGTTGCCAAAAATATGAGTAAGTTTGAAAACAGTAAGTTTTCCAAAAACTCCTTTCAATAATAAATAAGATGTTTCATTTCCTTTCCAGATAGCCAGTGAAAAATGCATCACTATGCACATATGCCAATATGTGTGAGAAGTCATGAATGACATGATATCATACATCATGAGGAAAATACATCTCAATGCTTGTATGTCGTGTGTGCATGTCAATGCAATGTATCTCAGTGATAAAACCATATGCATACTCTCATAGTATCGATTCACTCAGTCCTCCCCATCACTCAGTCCTCACAGTCACTCAGTCCTCCCAGTCACTCAATCCTCAA
This sequence comes from Nicotiana tomentosiformis, assembly GCF_000390325.3. Taxonomy (NCBI): domain Eukaryota; kingdom Viridiplantae; phylum Streptophyta; class Magnoliopsida; order Solanales; family Solanaceae; genus Nicotiana; species Nicotiana tomentosiformis. The sequence goes on along the minus strand of NC_090813.1, from coordinate 34,630,176 downwards.
AGTCACTCAATCCTCCCAATCGCTCGGCACTCGGCACTCGCACTCAGTAGGTACCTGCGCTCACTAGGGTTTGTACAGACTCCGGAGGGGCTCCTTCAGCCCAAGCGCTATAAATCACACGGACAACTCACGTGCTATAGTATAAATATCTGGATCCGCACGGACAACTCATATGCTGTACGGATAACTCACGGGCTATATAAAGCCTATAAGGTCTGCTGTAGGCGGGCAGTCCCGATCCACATAATAATAATAATATATATAAAGCTAGCATGGCCTGCTGCGGCGTGCAGCCCGATCCCAAAAATATCCTCATAGTCAGGCCCTCGGCCTCCCTCAGTCATCAATCTGTAACGACCCGGCCAGTCATTTTGAGAATAATAGCCCCAATCCCCTATTTATTCTTTTCCCCGTACCTTTTTTGCTTATGTGACTTGTCGGGAGGTCTTGTTTTTGGTTTCGAAGTGTCTTGGGACACTTAGTCCCTAAAAATGGAAGCTTAAGTCTTAGGATTTTTACCGTAGTCAAAACTATGTGAAGACGACTCCAGAATGCATTTTCATCGGTTCCGTTAGCTCTGTTGGATGATTTTGGACTTAGGAGCGTGTTCGGACTATGAATTTGAGGTATGTAGCTGATTTAGGCTTGAATTGGCGAAAATCAAATTTTTGGAGATTTTGACTGCTAGTTGACCTTTTGATATCGGGGTCGGATTCCGATTCCGGAAGTTGGAGTATGTCTATAATGTCGAATATGACTTGTGTGCAAAATTTGAGGTCAATCGGACATGGTTTGGTTAGAGACGGGCGAGGCTAGATTATTGGGTACAGACTTGGTTCAGGATGCCCAGGATAAGGTGAAGGTGATTTAGGATCGACTTTGCAGAGCCCAGTCCATATAGAAGAGCTTTGCGGATCAGAAGGTTCACGATGCTGCATTCATGGTTGGAGAGCGAGTCTTGATCTGGGTTTTGCCTATGAAGGGCATTATGAGATTTGGAAATAAGGGAAAGCTGAGCCCAAGGTTCATTGGTCCTATTGAGGTATTGTGGCGAATTGGGCAGGTTGCTTATGAGGTTGCCTTACCTCCTAGTCTAGCAGGAGTTCATCCAGTATTCCATGTTTCTATACTCCGGAAGTATCACAGTGACCCGGTTCATGTGATGGATTTCAGCTCAGTCCAGTTGGACAAGGATCTATCTTATGTTGAGAAGCGAGTGGCTATTTTGGGCAGGCAGGTTTGAAAGCTGAGGTCAAAGAACATTGCTTCCATAAAGGTTCAGTGGAGGGGTCAGCCGGTCGAGGAGGCGACTTGGGAGACCGAGCGGGATATGCGCAACCGTTACTCATCTTTTCACTACTTCAGGTATGTCTTTATGCTCGTTCAAGGACGAATGATTATTATAAAAGGGGAAGGATGTAATGACCCGGCTGGTCATTTTGAGAGTACTAACCCCGATCCCCTATTTACTGTTTTCCCCATACCTTTTTCTGCTTATGTGACTTGTTAGGAGGTCTTGTTTTTGGTTTCGGAGTGTCTTGGGACACTTAGTCCCTAAAAACAGAAGCTTCAGTCTTAGGATTTTGACCGTAGTTAGAATTGTGTGAATATGACTCCGAAATGGAGTTCCGTCGGTTCTATTAGCTCCGTTCGGTGATTTTTGACTTAGGAGCGTGTCCGGACTGTGAATTTGAGGTATGTAGCTGATTTAGGGTTGAATTGGCGAAAGTTAAATATTTGGAGATTTTGACCGGTAGTGGACTTTGATATCGGGGTCAGATTCCGATTACGGAAGTTGGAGTAGGTCCGTAATGTCGAATATGACTTGTGTGCAAAATTTGAGGTCAATCAGACATGGTTTGATAGGTTTAGGCATCGGTTGTGGAAGTTCGAAACTTTGAAGTTCATTAAGTTTGAATTGGAAGGTGATTCGTATTTTTAGCGTTGTTTGATGTGATTTGAGGGCTCGACAAAGTCCGTATGGTGATTTAGGACTAGTGGGTATGTTTGGTTGAGGTCTCGGGGGCCTCAAATTGATTACGGATGGTTAAGGGATCAAATTTTCTTTTGGAAGAATAGTTGAAGTTGTTGCACCTAGTGTAATTGCACCTGCGCAACATTGACCGCAGGTGCGAGCCCACAGAAGCGAGACAATGGACGCATGTGCGATTTGGAAGGAAGAGGCCATAGGTCACAGGTGCGGAGGTATAACCGCATCTGCGCATCCGCAGATGCAGAAGATGAAGCACAGAATCGGAAGGGGCCAAGGCGTGAGGGATCGCAGAAGCGAAAGAATTCCGCAGGAGCGGGAGCGCAGGTGCGGCCCATTACTCGCAGATGCGGACCCAGTCCCTTTAAATCATTTCTGCACCTGCGATGGAAATTCCACAGGTGCGACTTTGGGCCGCATGTGCGAGATTTCTGGACAGAACACTTAAATGCAAGGGTTCGCGATTGTTGCTCATTTTTAACATTTTGAGCTCGGGTTTGGCAATTTTTTGAGAGCATTTTTGAGGGATTTCTTGAGATAAGTCCCTTGTGCTTATTTTTGATCAATAATCTTGCTTCCCCATTTATTTTTCCACCTAGTTATTGTATATTTAAGATCGAATTTGGGAGTTGAGACTAGGGATTTGGAGAGTTTGATTTGAGGACTTGAAGGACCATTTGGTGTCAGATTTTAGTAAATTTGATATGGTTAGACTCGTTAGTGAATGAGTGCTCATATTTTGTGACTTATACCCAATTTCGAGATGTGGGCCCGGGTCGACTTTTTAGGGTGAATTTCGAAATTTTTGTTAAAGTATTGATTTCATTAATTAGATGAGCCTATTATAGTTGTATTTATGATATGCAATTATGTTTGGCTAGATTTGGGCCATTCGGAGTCGGATAATCGAGGAAAGGGCATTCTTACGGATTGATTGAGCTTGGTTCGAGGTAAGTGCCTTGCCTAACCTTGTGGGGGGGGAAATCCCCTTAGGATTTGGTACTGTTGTGATATGTGAGCATCGTATACATAAGGTGACGAGTACGTACACGGGCTATTTGTTGTAAAACCCGTTTTATTTTATTGAGTAGTAATCTATTTTTTCTTTAATTTGAGTTATATCGTTTAAATGAGTATTAGTCTGTTTTCATTCTTAATTGAGCTATTCCAAAATGTGTAGCTATCCTGTTTAGTCTAATATTGCATGTCTACATGCTTTAATTACTTATTTGAACTCTGTGAAGCATGCCTAGTTGATTTCCTATTTTTTCTTGTTCTTTATCAGTATAACTGTAGAAATCTTGATGTTAACTATGGTATTTATCGGTTTGAGCTGTGTGTTTACGTTGAGACAACGAGGCGGTTCCTCGGGAGTTCTCCCTGCACATTTACTTTTGAGACTACGAGGTGGTTCCTCGGGAGTTCTCCTTGTGCATTTACTTTTGAGACTACGAGGCGGTTCCTCGGGAGTTCTCCCTGCATATTTACTTTTGAGACTACGAGGCGGTTCCTCGGGAGTTCTCCCTGCATATTTACTTTTGGGACTACGAGACAGTATCTTGGGAGATCTCCTGTCGAGTATTTACTTTTGGGACTACGAGACGGTATCTCGGGAGCGCCCCTATTGTTATCACATTGTTTGTGTGTTGTTATTTCTCTATGAATTCCTTTTGTTAAATTCTCTGTTTTACATCATTTTATTTTATCATGTCTTGTTATTATATCCTAGTAGGGCCCGGACCTGACCTCGTCACTACTCTACCAAGGTTAGGCTTGGCACTTACTGGGTACCGTTGTGCTGTACTCATGCTACTCTTCTGCACATGTTTTATGTGCAGATCCAGGTACTTCCTATAAGTCCCGCTATTAGTTGAGAGTGCTTGCTGTTGTACGGAGACTTTAAGGTACATCTGCCGCTTCCACAGACCTCGGGGTCCCCCTCTATTCTCTCCTATGTCATTTACCTTCCGTACTTCTTTTGTTAGACTCTAGTGTATAGAGATACTAATCTCCTTCTGTAGCTTGTGACTTATGATGTTTCGGGTTTTGGGAAGACTGTGTATTTATAGAGTATTGGTTATCGTACATGCCGAGCGGCATTGTTACTAGTTATTCAGTTATCCATTGTTGTTAGTTGCCAAGTTTTACTTCCATTTGTTATTTTCTGCGATTTGTTAAGCTTACCTAGTCGTATAGACTAGGCGCCATCACGACGTTATACAGAGGGAGTTTAGGTCATGACAAGTTAGTATTAGAACTCTAGGTTCATAGGTATTGTGAGTCACAAGATGGTTTATTAGAGTCTCACAGATCGGTACGGAGACATATGTACTTATCTTCGGGAGGTTATGGAACTGTTAGGAAAATTTATACTTCTTTGATTCCTTGTCGTGCGAAATTGTTGACTTCGAAATTCTAAACTTCTGTATTCTATTCTCTCATATATGGTGAGGACACGTACAGGCAGATCTGATGACCAGGCACCCGCGCCCCCTACTAGAGCCGCGAGAGGCCGGGGCCGGGGTAGAGGCCGAGGACGACCACACGGTGCAAAAAAAGCACCCGTGCGCAGCGACAGAGGAGCCCACAATAGCTCGAGATGGAGGGCAGACACCTGAGATACCTGTTATTGCACCACCTCTCAAGGAGACTCTAGCCCAGTTTCTGAGCATGTTCAGCACCTTAGCTCAGACTGGATTGATTCCACTTGCTCCTGCCACATCTCAGACCGGGGGAGGAGCACAGACTCCCGTCGTTGATACTCCAAAGAAGCGGGTTCAGGCCGACCAGATTCTGGAGATTATACTGATGCAGTTGGTAGCTCCAGTTCAGCACGAGACTAGGACAGTCGTTTCTGAGGTGGAGCAGCTTAGACTTGAGAGGTACAAGAAGTACCACCCACTTAACTTCAGCGGATTGGCTACAGATGATGCTCAGCATTTTCTGGATGAGTGTCATCGTATTCTCCGTACTATGGACATAGCGGAGATGAGTGGGGTTTCTTTTACCACCTTCCAGCTTAGAGGAGCAGCCTATCAGTGGTGGCGTGCTTATGAGTTGAGTAGTCCGGATGAGGCAGCTTCACTTACATGGACTCAGTTCTCGGATATGTTTTTAAGAGAGTATGTCCCTCAGATCCTCAAAGACTCATGGCACGCGGAGTTTGAGCAGCTACGCTAGGGTGCTATGACTGTGTTAGAGTATGCAGTCCGCTTCAGTGATTTGGCCCAGCATGCACCGGCCTTGGTTGCCACAGTTCGAGAGAGGGTTTGATAGTTTATTGAGGGACTCCACCCCAGTATCCGGATTAGTATGGTCAGGGAGTTGGAGATGGATATTTCTTATTAGCAGGTTGTGAGTATTGCCAGGAGATTGGAGGGCATGCTTGCCCGGGATAGAGAGGAGAGGGAGGCCAAGAGGTCTCGAGAGTCTAGCACTTACAGCAATACTCGTGCCCCAGCTGTAGTTTGACATGGTAGGGGTTATGTGAGTCGCCCATTCATTCAGCTCTTCCAACTGTCAATGGTATTCCGGTCCTTTCTAGGCCCCAGGAGCCTTATTATGCACCACCAGTATCTAGTGTGCCTCCTGCTCGGGGTGCTTTTAGCGGCCAGTCCAGCAGACCTAGCCCGAGATAGTCACAGCAGTCACGCTCTCCCAGAGCTTGTTTTGAGTGTGGCGACACTCACCATATGGTGAGGGATTGCCCCAAATTTAGGAGGGGTGCACCTCTACAGACTTCTCAGCCACCGCGTGCTTCACCGGGTCCTCAGTCTATGATTCCAGCACCAGCTACCACCCCACCTACTCAGCCAGCTTGAGGTGGAGGTCGGGTAGGTCGAGGTCGCCCTAGAGGGGGAGGCCATGCCAGATATTATGCTTTTCTGGCTCATACAGAGGCAGTTGCTTCCGACTCTGTCATTACAGGTATTGTTCCGGTCTGTCATAGATATGTGTCGGTATTATTTGACCCAGGATCTACATACTCCTATGTGTCCTCTTATTTTGCCCCGTGTTTGGGCGTATCTCAGGATTCTTTGAGTTCCCCTATTTATGTGCCTACTTCTGTGGGAGATTCTCTTGTTGTGGACCGCGTGTATCGGTCATGTTTGATTGCTCTTAGTGGTTTTGAGACCAGAGCTGATTTATTATTACTCAGCATGGTAGACTTTGATGTTATCTTGGGCATGGACTGGTTGTCGCCCTATTATGCTATTCTTGATTGTCATGCTAAGACTGTGACGCTGGCTATGCCAGGTTTACCGCGATTAGAGTGGAGAGTTACCTTAGAGTATACTCCTAGCAGAGTTATTTCATTTCTTAATGCTCAACAAATGGTTGAGAAGGGGTGTGACGCGTATCTAGCTTATGTCAGAGATGTTAGTATTGATACCCCTACAGTTGAGTCAGTTCCAGTAGTGAGGGACTTTCCAGATGTGTTTCCAGCTAATCTTCCGGGCATGCCGCCCAACAGAGATATTGATTTTGGCATTGATTTGTTACCGGGTACTCAGCCCATCTCTATTCCTCCATATCGTATGGCTTCTCCTGAATTGAAGGAGTTGAAGGAGCAGTTACAGGAGTTGCTTGATAAGGGCTTCATTCGGCCCAGTGTGTCACCTTGGGGTGCTCCTATCTTATTTGTGAAGAAGAAGGATGGTTCTATGCGGATGTGTATTGATTACCGCCAGTTAAATAAAGTCACAGTGAAGAACAGGTATCCATTGCCTCATATTGATGATTTATTTGATCAGATACAGGGTGCCAGAGTGTTTTCCAAGATTGACTTACGTTCAGGCTATCATCAGTTAAAGATTCGGGAGCCGGATATCTGGAAGACTGCTTCCAGGACTCGGTATGGTCACTACGAGTTTCTTGTGATGTCATTTGGGCTGACCAATGGCCCAGCAGCTTTTATGCACTTGATGCACAGTGTGTTCCAGCCTTATCTTGACTCATTTGTCATTGTGTTTATTGACGACATTCTAGTGTACTCCCGGACTCGGGAGGATAATGAGCAGCACCTGAGGACTGCGCTTCAGACCTTGAGAGAAAAGAAGTTATATGCAAAATTTTCAAAAGTGTGAGTTTTGGCCAGACTCAGTGGCATTCTTGGGTCATGTAGTATCGAGTGATGGGATCCAAGTGGATCCGAAGAAGGTGGAAGCAATGCAGAGTTGGCCTAGACCGTCATCAGCTACGGAGATTCGGAGTTTTCTTGGTTTGGCGGGGTATTACCGCCGTTTTGTGGAGGGATTCTCATCCATTGCAGCACTTAGGAGCAGGCTGACCCAGAAGGGTGCTCCATTCAGGTGGACGGAGGGATGAGAGGAGAGCTTTCAGAAGCTTAAGACAACTTTGACTACAACCCCAATATTGGTATTGCCTACAGGTTCGGGGTCTTATACTGTATATTGTGATGCGTCGTGGATTGGTCTCTATGCGGTGTTGATGCAGGACGGTAGGGCGATTGCCTACGCATCCAGACAGCTGAAGGTGCATGAGAAGAACTATCTTGTCCACGACCTTAAGTTAGCAGCTATTGTTCACGCCTTGAAGATTTTGCGACACTATTTGTACGGTGTTGCTTATGAGATTTACACTGACCATCGGAGTTTGCAGCATTTGTTCAAGCAGAAGGATCTTAATTTGCGTCAGCGGAGATGGTTGGAGTTGCTTAAGTAATATTATATCACTATTTTGTACCATCTCGGGAAGGCCAATGTGGTGGCCGATGCTTTGAGTCGTCGGGCGGAGAGTTTGGGGAGCTTAGCATATCTACCAGCAGCAGAGAGGCCATTGGCATTGGATGTTCAGGCCTTAGCTAGCCAGTTTATTAGATTGGATATTTCTGAGCCGAGTCGAGTATTGGCTTGTGTGGTCTCTCGGTCTTCTCTTTATGATCGTATCAGGGAGCGTCAGTATGATGACCCCTATTTGCTTGTCCTTAAGGACACGGTCCAGCACGGTGATGCTAAAGAGGTCACTATTAGAGATGATGGTGCATTGAGGATGTAGGGCAGGCTATCTGTACCCAATGTAGATGGTTTGCGTGAGTTGATTCTCCAAGAGGCTCACAGTTCGTGGTACTCTATTCATCTGGGTGCCGCAAAGATGTATCAGGACTTGAGACAGCATTAATGGTGGAGGAAAATGAAGAAAGACATAGTGGAATATGTAGCTCGGTGTCTAAATTGCCAGCATTTAAAGTATGAGCATCAGCAGCCAGGTGGATTGCTTCAAAAGTTAGAGATTCCAGAGTGGAAATGGGAGCGGATCACTATGGATTTTGTTGTTGGACTCCCACGGACTCAGCAGAGGTTTGATGCAGTCTAGGTGATTGTGGATAGGCTGACCAAGTCATGTCATTTCATTCCTGTGATGACTACCTATTCTTCCGAGCAGTTGGCTCGAATTTATATCCATGAGATTGTCAGGCTTCATAGCGTACCGGTATCTATCATCTCTGACCGAGGTACGCTGTTTACATCATAGTTCTAGAGGGCTGTACAGTAGGAGTTGGGTACTCGGGTTGAGTTGAGCACAACGTTTCATCCTCAGACGGACGGGCAGTCCAAGCGCACTATTAACATACTGGAGGATATGCTTCGCGCTTGTGTGATAGATTTTGGGGGTGCTTGGGATCAGTTCTTGCCACTTGCGGAGTTTGCCTACAACAATAGTTATCAGTCGAGCATTCAAATGGCACGGTATAAGGCTTTGTATAGTAGGCGGTGTCGGTCTCCAATGGGTTGGTTCGAGCCGGGCGAGGCTAGATTATTGGGTACAAACTTGATTCAGGATGCCCTGGATAAGGTGAAGGTGATTCAGGATTGACTTCGCACAGCCCAGTCCAGACAGAAGAGTTATGCGTATCGGAAGGTTCACGATGATGCATTCATGGTTGGAGAGCGAGTCTTGCTCTAGGTTTTGCCTATGAAGGGCGTTATGAGGTTCAGAAATAAGGGCAAGCTTAGCCCAAGGTTCATTGGTCCCATTGAGTTGTTGCGGCAAATTGGGGAGGTTGCTTATGAGGTTGCCTCACCTCCTAGTCTAGTAGGAGTTCATCCGGTATTCCATGTTTCGATGCTCCGGAAGTATCACGGTGACCCGGCTCATGGGATGGATTTCAGCTCAGTCCAGTTGGACAAGGATCTATCTTATGTTGAGGAGCCAGTGGCTATTTTGGGCAGGCAGGTTCGAAAGCTGAGGTCAAAGAACATTGCTTACATGAAGGTTCAGTGAAGGGGTCAGCCGGTCGAGGAGGCGACTTGGGAGACCGAGCGGGATATGCGTAGTCGTTATCCTCATCTTTTCACCACTTCAGGTATGTCTTTATGCTCGTTCGAGGACAAATGATTATTTTAAGAGGGGAAGGATGTAACGACCCGGCCGGTCATTTTGAGAGTAATAGCCCCGATCCCATGTTTACTATTTTCCCCGTACCTTTTTCTGCATATGGGACTTGTCGGGAGGTCTTGTTTTTGGTTTCGGAGTGTCTTGGGACACTTAGTCCCTAAAAACAGAAGCTTAAGTCTTAGAGTTTTTGACCATAGTCAGAATTGTGTGAAGACGACTCCGGAATAGAGTTCCGTCGGTTCCGTTAGCTCCATTCGGTGATTTTGGATTTAGGAGTGTGTCCGGACTGTGAATTTGAGGTATGTAGCTGAATTAGGGTTGAATTGGCGAAAGTTAAATTTTTGGAGATTTTGACCATAGTGGACTTTTTGATATCGGGGTCGGATTCCGATTTCGGAAGTTGGAGTAGGTCCGTAATGTCAAATATGACTTGTGTGCATAATTTGAGGTCAATCGGACATGGTTTGATAGGTTTAGGCATCGGTTGTGGAAGTTTGAAACTTTAAAGTTCATTAAGTTTGAATTGGAAGGTGATTCATGTTTTTAGCATTGTCTGATGTGATTTGAGGGCTCGACAAAGTCCGTATGGTGATTTAGGACTAGTGGGTATGTTTTGTTGAGGTCCCGGGGGCCTTAGATTGATTACGGATGGTTAACGGATCAAATTTGCTTTTGGAAGAATAGTTGAAGTTGTTACACCTAGTGTAATCACACCTGCGCAACATTGACCGCAGGTGCGAGCCCACAGAAGCGAGCCAATGGACGCAGGTGCGGTTTGGAAGGAAGAGGCCAGAGGTCGCAGGTGCGGAGGTATAACCTCATCTGCGCATTCGCATATGCGGAAGATGGAGCGCGGAAGCGGAAGAATTCCGCAGGAGCGGGCGTGCAGGTGCGGCCCATTGCTTGCAGATGCGGACCCAGTCTCTTTAAGTTATTTCTGCATCTGCGATAGAAATTCCGCAGGTGCGGCGTCGCAGGTGCGATTATGGGCCGTAGGTGTGAGATTTCTGGACAAAACACTTAAATGCAAGGGTTCGCGATTTTTGCTCATTTTAACATTTTGAGGTCGGGTTTGGCGATTTCTTGAGAGCCTTTTTGAGGGATTTCTTGAGGTAAGTCCCTTGTGCTTATTGTTGATCAATAATCTTGCTTCCCCATTTATTTTTCCACCTAATTAGTGTGTATTTAAGGTGGAATTTGGGAGTTGAGACTAGGGATTTGGAGAGTTTAATTTGAGGATTTGAAGGACCATTTGGTGTCGGATTTTAGTAAATTTGATATAGTTAGACTCGTGAGTTAATGAGTATTCATATTTTGTGACTTTTACCCGATTTCGAGATGTGGGTCTAGGTCGACTTTTTAGGGCGAATTTCGGAATTTTTGTTAAAGTATTAATTTCATTAATTAGACGAGCCTATTATAGTTGTATTTATGATTGCAATTGTGTTTGGCTAGATTTGGGCCACTCGGAGTCGGATAATCGAGGAAAGGGCATTCTTACGGATTGATTGAGCTTAGTTCGAGGTAAGTGGCTTGCCTAACCTTGTGCGGGGGATTTGGTACTGTTGTGATATGTGAGCGTCGTGTACGTGATGTGACGAGTACGTACACGGGCTATTTGTTGTAAAACCCGATTTATTTTACTGAATAGTAATCTGTTTTTCCTTTAATTTAAGTTATACCGTTTAAATGAGTATTAGTCTGTTTTCATTCTTAATTGAGTTATTCCTACATGTGTAGCTATCTTGTTTAGTCTAATATTGCATGTCTACGTGCTTTAATTGCTTATTTGAACTTCGTGAAGCATGCTTAGTTGATTTCCTGTTTTTCCTTATTCTTTATCAGTATAATTGTAGAAATCTTGATGTTAACTATTGTATTTATCGGTTTGAGCTGTGTGTTTACTTTGAGACAACGAGGCGGTTCATCAGAAGTTCTCCTTGCACATTTACTTTTGAGACTACGAGGCGGTTCCTCGGGAGTTCTCCCTGTACATTTACTTTTGAGACTACGAGGCAGATTCTCGGGAGTTCTCCCTGCACATTTACTTTTGAGACTACGAGGCAGTTCCTCGGGAGTTCTCCTATATATTTACTTTTTGGACTACGAGACAGTATCCCAGGAGATCTCATGTCGAGTATTTACTTTTGGGACTACGAGACAGTATCTCGGGAGCGCCCCTGTTGTTATCACATTGAGGTGTGTTGTTATTTCTCTATGAATTCCTTCTGTTAAATTCTCTATTTTACTTCATTTTATTTTATCATCTGTCTTGTTATTATATCCCAGTAGGGCTCGGACCTGACCTCATCACTACTCTACCGAGGTTAGGCTTGGCACTTATTGGGTAACGTTGTGTTGTACTCATGCTACTCTTCTGCACATGTTTTGTATACAGATCCAGGTACTTCTTATCAGCTCTGCTATTAGCTGAGAGTGCTTGCTGCTGTACAGAGACTTCAAGGTACATCTGTCGCGTCCGCAGACCTCAGAGTCCCCCTATATTCTCTCATATATCATTTACCTTCCGCACTTCTTTTGTTAGACTCTGGTGTATAGAGATACTAATCTCCTTATGTAGCTTGTGACTTATGATGTTCCGGATTTTGGGAAGACTGTGTATTTATGGAGTATTGGTTATCGTACATGCCGAGCGGCATTGTTACTAGTTATTCAGTTATCCACTGCTGTTAGTTGTCAAGTTTTACTTTCGTTTGTTATTTTCCGTGATTTGTTAGGCTTACCTAGTCGTAGAGACTAGGTGCCGTCACGATGTTATACGGAGGGAGTTTGGGTCATGACACAATCTCTCCAGTCTCTCTCTCATGGGCTCACAATGTCATGAAAATAGCCCGAAAATGATGATATGATGTATCAATAAATAATAACAGAGACTGAGATATGATATGTAATGAAATGAATATGACTGAGTATGAATTTTTAATTTAAAACAAATAATTCACAGCAATATGACCTCTATGGGTCCCAATAATACTGGCACATAGCCTCAACATGATTTTTAATATGATTCTCAGCTCAATTTCTTTAACATATTAAACTGCATAGAAAATGCCAAGATTATTTGACTACAAAATTTCATGAAAATTACGTCACAATTTCTATGGTGCACGCCCACACAACCGTCACCTAGCATGTGTGTCACCTCCAAACAATTCACATAATACATATATTAAAGGTTCATACCCTCAGCTCCAAGATTAGAAGAATTACTTACCTCAACCTTCAAACTCCGAAAATACTACAATGCTCCAATTGATTAAAATGTCCAAATATCACCCACAATTCAATATCTACCATTAGATATCCCAACTACATCAAAATAAATACAAAAAGATTCATAAATATCTATTTAGGTCTCATAATTCGGCAACAAGCCTTCAACCATCCCAAAATTATCCAATAGGCTCATCCATTAGCCTATTTAATTTTATTCTTATTATTTAATACTCATTTGGAGTCATTAATAATACTATATTAATTACCCACCATTATTAAGTCATTATTTATTGTCTTCTCCAACAAAACTCTATGTTCAAGAACACTCATTTCAAGAACTAGTGTTGTATCTTGTCAAAATGGTGATTCCCTATTCAATTCGGTCATAAATTAAGTTACCAAGTCTATTGGATCATTAGAAACTCAAAACAATTCCTTTTATATCAATTCATCACTATTCATCTTCTTTTTTGCCCAAAATATCATTTTCAAGACCCTCCCTTAGGGTTCATACAATATCACATTACAACTTCAAATAAAACTCATAAATATGCTACCCATACTCCAATATGACATATATATGAAGCTCAAGTGAAGGGATTACCTCTTGGTGGAAGAATCTAACTTTTTCTCTTTTTGGTGTTCTTGAAGATTCAACTCATTGCCTATGGATTTGATTCATAATAATGTTAGTATTATAACTAAATATTGTTATATAATCATCCTTCTACCAAAATAACTTACCTTGAAGTGTATCCATGGTGGAAGAGCTTCTCCTTCTCTCTAAAAATACATTCTAAGATGAAGAACTAACTCATTCTCTCTCTAAACCCACGTTTTTCAGCTCCTTAAAATGACCCTTGAAGCTGCGTAGCCTCCTGCGTAGGCTACGTACAAAGGCTACGCAGGGTGGACTTCCATTCCCTTTCAATTGGAAGTTGCTGGATTTGCCTACGCAATGGTGCGTAGGCTATGCTGCTATGCTGCGTAGGCTACGCTCCTATATTGCGTAGGCTACGCAAGACTCGCGTGGCTGTTCTGCTACCCTTTAGTTAAAAGGTCATAAGTTCTTATAGGAATCTCCAAATGACAACCGTTTGAAGAATTAGAAACTAGACACATAGACCTTTCTTTTGATAGGTTATATAGCATAAAATATTCATATCTTGAGAGTTATGCTCGTTTGAAGTTAGGTCTTGTGCGAACTCATTTGAAACTTTATCCCATCATATAATTTTCAACTTGACTTAGCCTTAGGGTTTTTCTTAGATCATAAACCATTCTTAATGCACATCATAAATATATTATCATGATCAATTGATATCATTCAAATTATCAATCTTGTTCATACCCGAATTAATATAATTAGCACCCGTCAATCTCCTTAATGGTCTTAAAACTCTTCAAAATTTTTCGGGGTGTTACAACCTCACACCCTCACACCCACCCACCTAACCCCCACCCCCTCTCTCCAAAAAGGCTTTTTTTTTCAAATTTTCAGTTTTTTTTTCCGTCACCACCCATCCTACACCACCCCTCCCCCCGCAAAAAATAATTTACTTTTTTTTTTAATTTTAAATTTCTATTTTTTTGTTTTTCTGCACCACCCATCCCTCACCCCCACCCCACCACCCACCCCATTGCCCCCGCCCCGCGCAATTGTTTTTTTTTAACTTTTTTTTTGTAAATTTCAAATTTCTATTTTTTTTTCTGCACCACCCACCCCCTACCCGCACAAATAAAAGTTTTTTTTACTTATTTTTTTGTTATTTTAAATTTCTGTTTTTTCGTTTTTCTGCACATCTCTCCCCCCCCCCCCCCCCCCCCGGGAAAAAAATATTCTTTTTATATATTTTCAGTTTATATTTTCATCTTTCGGTTTATAGGTTCGAAATTTTACAAGTTTCAAAGTTATGAGTTCGGAGGTTTATGTGTTTGGAAGTTTATGGGTTTAGAAATTATAAAGTTTACGGGTTCGAAATTTTGCGGTTTCGAAAGGTTAGCGGTTCAGAAGTTTATGAAATTTGTGGGTTCGAAAGGTTGTTGGTTCGAAAGTTTATGACTTCATGTTTATTGTATCTAAATTATTTATGAATACTCTTGAGAAGTTAGTTTCCTTAATTTGCTTACCAAACACCGGAAAATGAATAAGATTACTACTTGTTTTCCAAGAAAACATTTTCTTGGAAAATATTTTTCATTATACCAAACACACCCTAGGTGTTCAGTATTTCTGAACGGCTAATTTAAAATTCAAGACATAAGATTTAAATTTCTGGACACAATTTTCGAACTTACACGATGTCATGAAATTTGAACATTGAGATTTAAACTTTAGAACATCGTATCCTGAAGTTTGAATAAATTGGTTAATTTTTAAATATATTATAAATTATAAATATATTTTAAACAACATACTTAAAAATGCTCCCTTGTGTCATTTCCCCAATGTAATTGATGAGGAAAATTCAATATTTAATACAGTATTTAAGAAAAGAAAAAAGAACTCGAAGAGTCAACTCTAGTCTTCTCAAAGCCAATATAAAAGGTCCACAGGGTAGAAGTACCGATGCGATAGCAGATATTTTGAGGTATATTTTCTTCCTTATTGCTCTCTTTTCCCGTTGATTTACTTTAATGGCACGTTTTTCATTAATCGTAATCTTAAATAATGATCATTCAACTGTTCGTTCAATGTGTATCAGTACTAAGAATCTAGGGTTTTATATGCTTATACGTAATTTGGGGTTTTCGTTTCGATCAACTATAATATGATTGTTTTGATTTGCTCGTATGAGAGTTTGCTGTAACTTCATAATGGATTGATCCTATCTTATTCTGCGAAATTGGGGTTCGGGTTTTGTATACTCTAATTTTCGCAACTTGTCTGCTCCTTTTCGTGGAGTAGTCATATTTGTCTTTATTACTGAATTATTTATGAATATATGTCAGGTAATTGTTAAGCTTTAATAATTTATGCGCTGAGTTTCGCTAACAAAAGGCATTAAAAGAAATTCTTTAAGAAAGAAATGGTCGTTTGAGCAATTAAGTGCTATCCCTTCTTGTTTGCTTTTTCCAAGAGTCATTTGTTATTCTGCTAGCATATATCAGGACAAGTATATTTTTCATTTTAAGTCCTGATTTAAAGAAAGGTTTACGGCTATAATCCTATTATACATAGTTTTCTCCATCTTGTATTGTTATCTTGACTGAGTTGTTTGGAATTGGTAGGATTAAGAATGCATTCTACAACTTCGGTTTAGAAACCCAGCAGGAAGAGTTGGAGGCATTGTGGTTATCATTAATGATAGGAAATTGGGAAAAACTAAAAGAAGACTGCTGTTGCATTGTCCTAACCTTTCAGTGACTAAACTGTAATTCCTACTTTTTTTTAAGGATGCTTCGTTTGACTTTGTGGTTATTGTGCATATTCATTTTTCCGTTTTGAAATTTGTGGTGAAATTTGATAATTCTTTAGTATTTTTGTTCCCCCTGTAGTACTGTGTAGGTTTTGTCTTGTACCCTTTGTTGTGTCATGCTTATATGTCGCGGAATGGTGTACTGCTGACGATTCAAATGTTTCTATCTTCTTCCAGATCTATTGGGAATCAACATCTTATGTACTTTTAGAAGTTTAACTTTTACAGACGAATTCTTACAGAAAATTAGATTCACTTCTCTGCTTTATGTGATTGGTATTTACCTTGGATAACATTTATACTAGAATCTGATGTTGGAATTCGGCGCTTCTTTAAATATATCAACTAGCATCTTTTTAAAGTGATCCTGGTGAAATAGCATGTGGCTAGTCTCTGTCTAGTGATTGCTTAGGAGTAAGAAATATGAAATATGGAATAGTTCTGACTATGCCATAAATAATATTCACCTAATGACTGACTATTGGTCCGATTGAATACATTATTATCTTTTGCATTATATATTTTACTGCGATTTCCACCCTCATTGTGGTATGGTCTCAGAGATATTTCTGGCTTACGTGAAATGCAATGTTCTCCTAGTCATCAGCAAGCTCCAATTTACAACTATACTAATCTTTAGCATTTGTTGTACCAGAAAACGTATGCTTCTATGGTATAAGTTTCTGCATCTGAATAGGAAACAATTATACTGCCTGAGATAGGGTCTGTTCCAGGTAAAACTAAACAAGAAAAAACATGTAAACTGGTTGTTGTATCTAGAAAAAGAACATGTTAAAGATTCTTTGTGGGAGATTTCATTTGCTTAATAGAAAAATAAAACTAGTAGTTGCAAACTTTCTAAAGTGATTATTCGAATAATGTGTTCTATCATTAATTTGAGTGTTGCTGTTTGACAGTGGAGCGTGCAATAATGGATCGTGGAAAAAGGCCAGGCCGATCGCTTGCTGCACGAAATAATCAGATTTATATGGATCTTAAGGACATCGTCAGGGAACATGCCCTTCCCTTCCTGCCTGCCAAATCACTTTTCAGATTCACCACTGTTTGTAGGGACTGGAGACTCCAGATTTCCTCTCCATTTTTCGCCCACAATCAGTCACTTTCCTGTCGCAGTACATCAGGCCTCTTTCTCCAGACTCCTGGTGGTTCTTCTTCTCTCTTACCCATCGGCGCAAACTTTTGTGGGGTTCCAGATCCATTCCTTAGGTTTTTGCCTGAGCCTGTCGACATTAGGTCCTCCTCTAACGGACTGCTTTGCTGCCAAGGTCATGGAGTTGACAAGGCCTATTACATATGTAATCCCGTTACTCAGCAGTGGAAGAAACTTCCGAAATCAAATGCTAATCATGGATCAGATCCAGCAGTTGTGCTCTTATTTGATCCATCGTTGCTCAACTTTGTCGTAGAGTACAAAATTATCTGTGCATTCCCATCCACAGATTTTGGTGAGGCAACTGAGTTTGAGATATATTCCTCCAAAGAGGGTTCCTGGGAAATTGCCGGAGAGATCTGTTTTGGAGCTAGGAGGGTTATACCAAAATCGGGGGTTCATGTTAATGGTGTTGTTTACTGGATGACAACTGGTAGTATTCTTGCTTTTGATCTAACCAAAGAGAGGTCACAGCTCCTTCAAGACTATGTCGCTCGTGGGATTTTGGGGGCTTTTAGTGGAAAGCTCTGTAAGGCTAATGTCTCTGGTAATTCAATCATTGTATACATTTTGGCTAATGCCCATTCAAATACGATGCAAATGGGAAGCAATACCAGAATGTGGTCAGAGAAACAGCGGATTGTTCTTGACAGTAAAATTGTTGGGGATGTAGCAAGGGACTACTCGGTCTTACATGTTGATGGTGATTTAATGGTGGTTCATAGCGGGGAAAGAGTGTATTCATATGACTTCAAGTCCCGTGCAACAAAAGTTCTGAGCAATGTATCCGACATTTATAATATGCGATGCTTGCCCTATGTGAACAACCTAGTCTCTCTCTAATCTACCTTGGCTGCTGTAGAAGGTTCTTTGTTTGGAGCTGCAACCAGCCTATTGGGGAACACAAGCTGTCTTTTCAGAAGAATGCTTGTCCTGAGGGAATAATATTTTTGGTGTTGTGTTGCAGTCTCTTATAAACAGCATTGGCCCTTCTCTATTTATTAGACTAGTTTTCTTATTAGTAACTTATTAGAATTACAGCTTGTGGACTACTATCTTAGTAGATCTTATTCAAACTCAGTGACTACTACTTTCTTGTCTGTGCTAACTTTTATGCTCTCTAACTCCCTAGTGTTTCTTCCCTTTTGTGCAGTTTAAACGCATTCATGTTGTAGAATTACAGCTTGTGGAGTACTAGGTCGAGATAGGAGTTCGTCCTTCCGGTTACAACTTACTTGAATACTTGTAAAGGTAAAGGGCATAATAGCAAGGCCGAAAAAGACTTTTCTACACGTGTAATCATATTTACACAATCATTTACCGTGTAAAACATAGACTGTCAGCATATGACTAAGACCCATATTCTTATTCCCGTTTTAGTTTCGATTTTACGAAGGACCAATTATTTTTCCAACTCACATAATTGTCTCACCAACAAAGAGAGAACAAGTAGAAGAAAAATGAGAACAGCTCTTCATCGAGACAAGATAAGAAATATAAGCAACTCGTAATTCAAAAGTTGAAGGATCGATGTTTGCATTTCATGACCTTATAAATACATTTCGCGTAATCTGAAATTTTTTGTTTTAATTAACCTTCTCCAAATATTTTTCTCAAATTTTAAATTGGCTCTACGTATTCCTTTATATAGTTTATATTAGGCAAAATACATAAGTTACCCCCTAAACTATGGACCAAATCCCTGTTACATACTTTTTGCAGACGAAAATCACCTTACACACTCAATCTTTTAAGAGTGTGTCTAATACACACCATTTTGCTCACGTGGCTAGTGCGTGTTTTTTCCAACAACTGAAGCGCGTGAACATAAGAATTTTGTGTATGTTATTTTTTTTAGTTTTCTAAAAATTTTAAATTGAGTCATCTTCTTCATTGTTTAAAAAATTCACAGATCTGCCATGACTGCTCCTTAACACTTAGTGTGGGAGTATTTTTAAAATTTTAAATAGCCACGTGTCCTTTTAATTTTACAAGTGTCCTATCTATTTCCAAGTGACTTCTTGCATAAAGCCTTGTGGCCAAATACTCTTAGATAATTGGTACATGGCAAGAGTTTTTACATGTGGTATTGTTTTAAAAGATTATTTGACAAATGGCTCTACTAAGCCAAGTGGCTATGAATATCTATCATGTGGCCTTTTGCATGAAGATATGTGGCCAAATGGCTAAGCCATAAACAAGTGACAATCATCTTTCATGCAATTAAACACTTGGCAATTTAAGAAGACCCCTAGTATCTCTATAAATAGCCTTCTTATTCATCCGTAAGTGCAATCAACAAAAATGGCCTTTTTTTACACTTTTCTTAGCATCATTGCGTTCTTCTTTGGCTAATCATTACTATAATTATTATTCCCACTATTGACCAAATCATTATCTGTTGAAATTATTTCTTCCCTTCGGTTTATTCCAAAACTTGCTGGTAATATTTAATTTTGTTGATTCCTGTATCTTCTAAATAAATAGAGTTAGGTTTGTTTAATCCTGGGGAAATTTCACATTGCTGAAATAGTTTTTTAGGACAGTGCCCAGCACGACTCAAGCCAATTCGTGTATTTTCGCACAAAATATTATTGCAGCATTATTGTTGTTATTTTCCCGTGTCATTTACCTACAATCTAAGAAACTGTGGCAAGTAATACTACTACGAAAATTTTTGATGATGATGCCAATTTTGATGTTGTCTCCACTGCTACTGTTCCAATTGTCCTGCCAGATATCCATGGTGTTGCAACTACATTATTGCATCCACAGCTTGAGCAGGCACTGATATCAAAATATAGGTATGTAAATAGACATAGTTATATATACAATGCTAATATTAAAACCTTCAAGAAAAATGCACCTCAATGCAAGAGAAGAGTTGAGATAAATAACAATCTCGCTTAAGTCAAAATTAAATTTGACTAAAGCGGATAACATAATTATTGCGGTCATTTCCCAAATAAATAGTGGCCAATGTGAGAAATTGGGTGATAGACTCCGGTGCTACTAGGCATATTTGTGAAGACAAAAACTTACACCCAAGTTGAGGAGGGAGAAGAAACAATTTATTTTGGTGACTCAAGAACAACTCGCGTTCTTGGGAAAAGAAAAATTCTTCTCAAACTCACATCTGGTAAAACTCTAGCATTGAGTGATTTGTTGCATGTACCTAATATCCAAACCAATTTGGTTTCCGTGAGATTATTAGGAAAGGTTAGAGCGGAGGTTTTCTTTGAAAATGATGAGGCCGTACTGACCAAAAATAATATTTTTGTGGGCAATGGATATTGTAATCATGGTTTATTTGTGCTTAATATTTTTTATACTAGATATGAAAATACATCTTCTTTCGCTTACATGGTTGAGTCAATTTCTTTATAGAATGCTAGATTAGGACATGTTAATATCGCATATATAAGAAAAATACAGTCACTAGGATTAATATATGGTTTAGCCTCAAATAATATTGACGAGTGTGAAATATGTGCTGAAACTAAAAGTATTAGAAAGACTTATTATATTATAAATAGAGATTCTGAATTATTATCCTTGATTCATACTGATTTAGGCGATTTAAAGTAGACTATGACTAGAGGTGGTAAAAGATATTATGTGACTTTTATTGATGATTTTCTAGATATACTAAACTATATTTGCTTAGAAATAAAGATGATGCTTTTAATGCTTTTATTTCTTATAAAACTGAGGTTGAAAATCAACTTAGCTGAAAAATCAAGAGAATTAGATCTGATAGAGGTAGAGAAGATTTTTCTTTGAATGATTTTTGTGAAAAAGAAGGAATAATTCATGAAGTAACTCCGCTTTATTCACCTGGGTCTAATGGAGTTGTTGAAAGGTAAAATAGAACATTGAAAGAGATGATGAACTCCGTGTTAGTTAGCTCTAATGCACCTGATAATTTGTGGAATGAAGCTATTTTATCTGCATGTCACTTACAAAATAGAATACCACATAGAAGAACTGGCAAAACTCCGTATGAATTGTGGAAGGGTTATAAACCTAACTTAAAATATTTAAAAGTGTGGGGGTGTCTTGTTAAAGTTTTCTTGCACGAACCCAAAAAGAGAAAAATAGGTTCTAAAACAGCCGACTGTATGCTTATTGGATATGCTGAACATAGTGATACATATAGATTTCTTGTTTTAAAAAGTGATGTGCTTGATTGCAATAAAATAATTGAGACAAAGAATGCTGAGTTCTTTGAATATATTTTTTCACTATCTGATAAAATTTCTAATACACTTGTTGAAACAAATAATAAAATTACCTCTAACGAGGAACTAAGAAGGAGCAAAAGGCCTAGGAAGGAATATTTTTCTTATGGAAATAATTTCCAAACTTTTCTTGTTGATAATGAACCATCGAATTATTTTGAAGCTATATCTTCTTCTGATGCTGATTATTGGAGAGAGGCTATAAAAGTTGAAATTGATTCTATCATGAAAAATAATGCATGAATTTTAACTGATTTACCTCCTGGTGCAAAACTTATTGGCTGTAAGTGTATTTTCAAAAAGAAATTTAATCCTGATGGATATTTAGATAAATATAAAGCTCGGGTAGTAGCAAAAGGGTTTTCTCAAAAGCAAAATATAGATTATTTTGATACATTTGCACCAGTGACTAGAATATCTTATATTCGAGTTTTAATTGCCTTAGCTTCAATCCGTAAACTTTTTATCCATCAAATGGATGTCAAAACAGCTTTTTTAAATGGTGATTTAGAAGAAGAGATTTATATGGTTCAACTTGAAGGCTGTGTCATTCTTGGACAAGCGTGAAAATCAACTAAACAGGCGATCATTGCTAGATCGACTATGAAATAAGAGTTTGTAGCTCTAGAGTTAGCTGGTTCTGAGGCTGAGTGGCTAAGAAATTTCTTAGCTAATATCCCTTTAATAAAGGACATATTGCCTCATGTGTCTATGCATTGTGATTGTCAAGCAAAAATAGCTATTGCAAAGAATAAATCTTATAATTGTAAAAGTAGACACGTGAAATTGAGACATGATGTCATAAAATAGCTGTTAAGAGATGGAATAATTTTCATTGACCATGTGAAGTCAGAGATAAACTTGGTCGATCATCTGACTAAACCCATGGGAAGAAAATTAATTCTTCAAACCTCAAAAGAGATGGGGTTAAGGCCGACATGTTGTCAATAAAGATGGTAACCCAACTTATGTGTCACGACCCAAAATTTCACCACAGGCGTCGTGATGGCACTTAATCTTTAAGACTGGATAAACCAATTACAATTACAATTCAAGCCATTTTATCAAAATCAACAAAGAAAATAATTATAACACCTTCCCAAGACTGGTAATACTGAGTCACGAATCCTAACTAAATACATGCAATGAATCTCAAAGATCTAATATACAATACTTGTTCGAATAAGAGTTGACAGTACAATAAAATGAAAAGACTCTGAGGGACTGTGACGACCAAGCAACTCTACCTTGAATCCTAGTGATCAACACACTAACTCTGCCCTAGTCTTATATCTCCAATACCTGGAGTAATGACCCAAAATATCATCTTTAAATTTAATAATTAATTTTATATTCTAAGATCTCAAAAAGTACTATTGATCATTCTCCGAATTGCGTGCGCAGTCCGTAAAATTTTTCGAAAATTTTTATGTGAAAAATGAATTAAAATATAAATTAGAGCTTTAAAACTCAACTGAGTTAACTTTGGTCAACATTTGGAGCAAACAGACTCGGATCAGTATTTTGATAGTTCCGGTAGGTCCGTATCGCGATTTGGAACTTGGGCATATGTCCGGAATCAAATTCCAAGGTCCCTAGCCCGAGATATGGAATTTTGATGAAAAAGTTAAAAGATTAAGTTCAAATAGTGATCGGATGTCGAATTTTGTGCAAACGACCCCGGAATAGAATTTTGATGATTCCAACGGCTCCATATGGTGATTTTGGAATTCCATATCGTGATTGGAATTTTATTTGGAAGGCCGTAGTGAAATTAGACTTGAAATGGCTAAAATAGGAATTTAAATTTTGGAAGTTTGATCGGGGAGTTAACTTTTTGATATCGGGGTCGAAATCGAGTTTCAAAAATTTTTATAGCTCCGTTATATCATTTATGACTTGCGTGCAAAATTTGAGGTTAATCGAACCTGATTTGATAGATTCCGGCGTCGTTTGAGAAATTAAAAGTTTCAAAGTTTATTAGGCTTGAATCTATGTGTGATTCGTATTTTTAGTGTTATTGGATGTGATTTGAAGACTCGACTAAGTTCGTATGATGATTTAGGACTTGTTGGTATTTTCGGATGGGGTCCCGAGTACCCCGAGTGTGATCTGGATCGAAATCGGATCAATTTTTTGACACTAATTTGCAGCTTCTAGTGTCATCGCACCTGCGGAGGGACTGACCGTAGGTGCGGACTCGCACAAGCGAGCTGTGGCTCGCAGAAGCGGACGAAGGGCTGCCCAGTTGGAGCCGCAGATGCGGCTCATGTTGCACAGAAGCGCTTGCGCAAAAGTGAGAGGAAGGGCGCAGGTGCGGGCAGGTCCGCAGGTGCGATGGAATTTTCCGCACCTGCGAAGGCGCAGATACGGTCCAAAGCTCGTAGGAGAGAAGGCAGCTGGGCTGAGCAATTTTCGCAAATGCGGGACCGCAGGTGCGAAAGAACTGACCAGATTACAAAAATAGATGAGTTCCGATATTTTTGTCATTTGGACATTTTCAACACGGATTTGGGCGACTTTTCAGAGAGAATTCACAGGAAAACTTGAGATAAGTCACATGTGATCATTGTTAGTCAATTATATTGGATTATCATTGAATATTTCGAATAGATTACATATTTTTGAGGTGAAATTAGAGGATTTGGGCCTAAGGATTTCAAAATGTGAATTTGAGATTTGGAGGTCAAGTTGATGTCGGATTTTTGTAAAAATAGTATGGTTGGACTCGTAGTTGAATGGGCGTTCATATTTCGTAATTTTATCCGGATTCTGAGACGTGGGCCTCACGGGCCATTTTTGAGTTAATTTCGGATTTTATTAAAAAATATAGTATTTTTTTATGGAATTGATTCTATATTTTTTGTTGACTGTATCGAATTAATTATGATTAGATACGAGTCTATCGGAATCGAAAAATCAAGAAAAAAGCATACTACTTGGTTAAATTGGAGCAAGTCGAGGTAAGTGACTTATTTAACCTTGGGGGGAGGAGAAATTTCCCCTAGGATTGGTATTGATGTGATTATGAAAATATATTGAAAGTCGTGTACGCGAGGTGACGAGTGTGTACACGGACTAAATGTGAAAGATTATATTTTTAAATTGTATAGATCATTGTTGCGCATTTATTAAATTATTTTATCTTGTTATATTCTTCATCATTGATCTGAAATATATACCTTAAATTTGTTTGACCTTTTCCTGCTAATTGTTTTACCTGTTTAGTTGAAACTTGGTTTTCTTTATTCTGTGCAATATTTGAAGGTTGATTTTTTTAAAATTAAATATTATTAATGTAAAGTATTTGACATTTTTAAATTTGATATTGAAGCAACGTATTAAAGATTTTGAAATATTATTTTCCTGAATTATTTATTCCTGAATATTTTTTGTAAGATTTTCGTACTCATTGTGATGGAACCGTGAGCTCTTTATTGTGGAAAAATATTATTGATGATTTATTTTGGCATGAGCCGTGAGCTCTTTATTGTGAAAAAATATTGTTGTTGAATTATTTTGGCAAGTTAAATTATTTGAGCACTTGAGGTGCAAATTGTGATATATTGTGATATTGATACGCATGCGGTGGTATAAGGTCTGGGTGTTGAAACGCATGCGGTGAGATAAGGGTGGCTTGATACGCGTGGCTAGTAGGGGAACTACTAAAAGTCATGCGGTGTGATAAGGATGGGTAAAACACGGGATGCTATTTCGGGAAAAAATATTTTCTTTAAAATAAATTGTGAAGGCTCCCGCGGTGAGATAAGAAAATGAGATATTATGCATTTATTTATAATTTGGGACTACGAGGCGGTACCTCGGTAGTGCCCTTGTTGATATTGATGTATGGCTGTAGTTGACTTTGATTTTTGTTGTGATTTTTCTTAAATGTTGAAAAAAAATTCTGTTTTGTTTCCACGAAGTATTTATTTGTCATTATTTGGTGTAATTAAATGTGACATACTACTTGATTTATTTTCATTATCATTTTATCTTATTATAATGTTTAAACATTTTACCATGTCATTATTTATTCTCCAGTATGGCCTAACCTGACCTCGTCACTACTCTACCAAGGTTAGGCTTGGCACTTACTGGGTACCATTGTGGTGTACTCATACTACGCTTCTGCACATCTTTTTGTGTAGATCCAGGTACATCTTATCATACTAGGCATCAGTAAGTACCTGTGCACGGAGACTTTGAGGTATATCTTCCAGCGTCTGCAAACTCCGAAGTCCCCTTCTATTATTGTTGTGTTGCTTTCTCTATTTTCTTAGACTCTGTTATATAGAGACATTGAGGATAAATTTTTAGAACTTTGTGACTTATTTCTACCGGATTTTGAGAGTTGTAATTATTTAAATTGTAGTTTATTTATATCAGATTTAAATTTTTATTCCGCATTGATAAGCTTACCTAGTCTTAGAGATTAGGTGTCATCACAACATCCTACGGAGGGAATTTGAGGTCGTAACACCTTGCTCTGTACAAAATGTGAAGAAGTGTAGTATGAGTACACCACAGTCGGTACCCAGTAAGTATCAAGACTAACCTCGGTGGAGTAGTGACGAGGTACAGTCAAGACACTCACTAGTCAAATAACCTGTATAATATAGCAGTATACAATAGTACTAGAAAATAACTAGCAATTATAACAACAAAATCAATCAGTGATATAATAGCAAGGCAACAAGAATATCATAATTATTGCTCAGACGAATAAGGAACACAAGTACAACCAATTAAATATGTCCTTCAAATATAAATCTTTCACATATAATTTTTTCGAATAAATACCTTCCCAAAATAATTCTTTGAAATAATATTTTGAATATAATTATTTCAAATAAAAGTCACCTTGTGACACCTCATTTCAGAATCATAAACATACGGGTCTCAGCCCACTTCCATATTTTTACGGTACCTCGTGCCCATATTTCTATCACAACTGCATAGACAACTCATGTGCCAATAATATCAATGTATATAAGATCCACATGATCAATTTATTTTCACTAAAGTGAGCTTACAATTTTTAAATCAAGTAAGAAATCAATAAAGAAATAAATTTATTTTAGAAATTATTTGGGGGGAAAAAATAACATTGCACTTAAATTAAAGCATCAGATAAACTATGTACTTGGATGTAAAACTATTTAATTTAAAATATAATAATAATTTTTTTTATTTAAATCAACTCACTCATCGAAAATCAGTAAGAAAAAAATCAGAAATATACTTCTTTAGAATCTCGTGCTAAAAAGTCCAAACCAACACAATACAACTAGGAGCACAAAACACATAATAAAGTCAACTAGTACATCATGTAAGAAGACAAGGATTTACATATTAAATTAAACAAAATCACTCAAGATAAAAACATAAATAAAGAAATATCAACAGGGCACTCCCGAGGTACCGCCTCGTAGTCCCAAATCATAAATAAATTTACAATATCTCATTTTCTTATATCACCGCGGGAGCCTTCACATTAAATTTTAAAGAAATCAATATTTATGTGATAAAAACATAAATATTGTGATATTAATTTTCCAAAATCAATATCACAATATTCCAAAATCGTCTTCTTACTTGAATTGACTTCCAGATAGCTCAAATCTAACCAAATTAATTCAATTCAGTGAATACTAATTATAGAAATTAATTCCATATGAAAATACTAATTTTCCAACAAAATTCGAAATTTAACTCAAATATCGCTCGTAGGGCCCACGTCTCGGAATCCGACGAAACTCACAAAATCTGACAACCCATTAAATTACGAGTCCAACCATACCAGTTTCACTCAAATCCGACTCCGAATCCACACCAAAATCTCAAGAATTCGTTTTTATGAGATTTCTAAAAAAAATTCAAATTTCAATCTCAAAACACTAATTAAATGGTGAAAACAAATGATGGATTCGGGTAATCTAACCATAAATGAGTTAAGAACACTTACACCGATGTTTTCTCTGAAAATCTCTCAAATATCGCCTCTCCCCAAGCTCCAATTTGTCAAAAATGAAAAATGGGACGAAGTCCCCTGCTTTATAACTCACAGTTATGTCAGGCTGCCCTCGATCCTCGGTCTTCGACCCTGGTCCTCGATCCTAGGCCTCGATTCTCGGCCTTCGACCCTGACTCTCGATCCTCGGCCTCGATCATGGGCCTCGGTCCTCGGCCTTCGACCCTGGGTCTCGATCCTCGGCCTCGATCTTGGGCCTCGATCCTCGACCTTCGATCCTCGGCCTTCGGTGTTTGGCCTTCGATCCTCGGCCTTCGAATTTTTAGCAG
The DNA here is from genome assembly GCF_000390325.3 of Nicotiana tomentosiformis. Classification (NCBI taxonomy): domain Eukaryota; kingdom Viridiplantae; phylum Streptophyta; class Magnoliopsida; order Solanales; family Solanaceae; genus Nicotiana; species Nicotiana tomentosiformis. The sequence goes on along the minus strand of NC_090813.1, from coordinate 34,602,456 downwards.
AATAAAATATTACAGCATCTGTTTAAGTCTAACTTTTGGTCCGTTAACCATCTGAAACTCACCCTAACACAAACCATATATGAATTTCAATCATAAAATACGCTACGGACCTGGCTTTTATTTGAGCTGCGGACCCCACTGAAAAGTGGTCATCTTGACCCGATATTGTTCATCATCAAACTCCCAAATTTCTTAACCTTACTAGTCTCTCCACCAATGATCAAAAAATAAAATATACCAACAAGTCCTAAAACATCATACGAACTTAGTAGAAACCTCAAATCATATCAAACAACTTTAAAACCATAAATCATACCCCAATTCAACCTTAATGAAACTAAGAAATTTTAACTTCTACATTCGACGCCGAAACCTATCAAATCAAGTCCGATAGACCTCAAATTTTGCACACAAGTCATAAATAACATAACGAACCTATGAAAATTTTCAAGACTAGATTCCGACCCCAATATCAAAAATTCAACTCCCCAGTCAAACTTCCAAACTTAAATTCCTATTTTAGTCATTTCAAGCCTAATTTAACTACGGACTTCCAAATAAAATTTCGAACACGCTCCTAAGTCCAAAATCACCATACGGAGCTGTTGGAATCATCAAAATTCTATTCCGGGGTCTTTTTTTAAAATATTGACCGAAGTCAAACTTGGCCTTTTAAAGCCAACTTAAGGAACCAAGTATTCCGATTTCAACCCAAATACTTCCAAATCCCGAATCAACCATCTCCGCAAATTATAAATCATTAAAAGCACATACAGAAAGTTTTCTTTTAGGGAACGAGGTTCTAAAAGTCAAAATGACCGATTGGATCATTACAAGTCTCGAGAGCTCTCATGAATAACCAGGCACGCGCATGGCCTATTGGGCGCAAAATCGCGTTGAACAACAAAATTACCAGGGGTCAAAATGTGATTGATAAAATCTCTGACTTACAATAAGAACTATTGGTTCATAGAAATATTACATTTTACCAGTAATTCTGTGAGTTAACTTTTATTGGTGTAAGTTTGGTTCATAGTCCAGAAGGCACCAAACCTATTATATTTGGACTATGCAAATCCAGCAAGTCAATTCTTCCATTCCTTTATCCTTCTCCTATAAATTTTGAAAATATGCGGGGATTGTGGGAGTATTTTTAAAATTTTAAATAGACATGTGTCCTTTTAATTTTACAAGTGTCCTATCTATTTCCAAGTTGTTTCTTGCATGAAGTCTTGTGGCCAAATACTCTTAGATAATTGGTACATGGCAAGAGTTTTTACATGTGGCATTGTTTTAAAAGATTATTTGACAAATGGCTCTACTAAGCCAAGTGGCTATGAATATCTACCATGTGGCCTTTTGCATGAAGATATGTGGCCAAATGCTAAGCCATAAACAAGTGGCAATCATATTTAATGCAATTAAATACTTGACAATTTAAGAAGACCCCTAGTATCTCTATAAATAGCCTTCTTGTTCATCCGCAAGTGCAATCAACAAAATTGATCTTTTTTACACTTTTTTTAGCTAATCATTGCTTTCTTCTTTGGTTAATCATTACTATATTTATTATTCTCACTATTGACCAAATCATTATCTGTTAAAATTATTTTTTTCCTCCGGTTTATTCCAAAACTTATCGGTTTTATTTAATTTTGCTGATTCATGTATCCTCTAAATAAATAGAGGTAGGCTTGTTTAATCCTGAAAAAATATTTCACATTACTGAAATAGTTTCTTAGGACAGTGCCCAGCATGACTCAAGCCAATTCATGTATTTTCACTCACAAATATTATTGCAGTACTATTGTTGTTATTTTTCCGTGTTATTTTTCTACACTTAGACCCACTTCTCTCCACTACCCGATTTTCTTCTTCTCAAATAAACCCATCATGATTTTTCATATCTCTTCTCGTTGATTAGTTTTTTACTTTTTGCATATCTTTTGTTCGAGAAATTGTGATTAGATTCAGATATTAAAGCTTTTGTTAGCTCCCCCAAACTATTAAAGCTTGGCTCCAGATTTTGCATAGAAGATTATATTTTTACAGAGAAGATTAGCTTGAGTTTTTGGTATCGTGAAATCAAATTTTTCGGAAGGGTGAATTTTCGAAAATTTTCCCAACCATTAAAGCTTAGCTCAAGCTTTTGCACATAAGCACATTCTTTAATTTTATTAATGGGTGAATGTCTTAATCTTCTTCTCTAGGAAATATACTTTTCTCCTTATTATTACAACCTCGTTGCTTCAGTTGTGGAAGTCGGAATGGCACAAATAGAAAATTGAAATAAGGTGATGGCAGTTAATGGTGATTGGACTCTTACTGAAGATAAATGAAAAATAAGGCGGATGTGGGTTCAAAATTTCTGATTCCATTTCTATGGAAAAGATGAACTTTTGGATTTTTTTTTCTGGTAATTTTTGTTAGTTAATGGTGACTTTATGTTTAAGTGAAAGGTGGGAAAAGAGGCTATGGTGGTTGATGATGAATAGAGGAAGAAAACGGGGTGGTTTAGATGGGAAAGATGAAGGGTATAGTTATAATTTTAATTGTTTTAATTTTTAATTAAAAATAATGACACTTGTTAAGACTTTATTGGTGCGTAATATTACACATATTTTAAAATTTTGGTCAAAGAAAAAGTGGTGTGTATTAGGCACATTTTAGAAAGGTTGAGTGTGTAAGATTATCTTCGTTCACAAAAAATGTGTAACAGAGATTTGATCAATTGTTTAGGAGGTAACTTATGTATTATGCCTTTATATTACGGTAACCCTATACTTTTCTTTTTAGTAGTATAGGTTGCATAAACAATAACTTTTTAGGCATACGGAAGTAACTGATTTTCATCCCCAAAAAGGGGGAGAAGATAGTTGGTGTTCTCTTTCATACATGAATATGTCGTACTCTAAAAAAGATTTCTTTAGCTAATTTGTTGTAAGTTACTCAGCATGCTACTCCTCTTGCTGTTTTTACTGCTAAGAATAAAGCAGAAGAAAGGATCTCAGATAATAACAGCAAAAAATAAAAAAGACCAACCGATGAAAATCCAGATTACAAACTGAATAAGATAGTAATGAAGTGTGGTTTGCAGCTTATTATACAGTGGGAGTTCCCGAAAGACAGAAGCTGTAATGGCTGCATATTTTCTTGGAATTCCAAAAAAAAAATAGCAATCAAGTTTTCTTAGAGACACACATTGGCTTTTTGCAGAGATTTATTAGTTTCTACTTTCTAATAAAGCATGTATTTTTAATCGAGGTCTTCTACTCTTCTGACTAGTTAACTGTTCATCAAATCGAGGTCATCAAATTAATCATATTATCAATTTCATGGGGAAAAAAGTAATACGGTATTAATAAATTGCATGCCGATTCAAATTATAACCTCAAGTTATGTTTATCTATAATTAAGTGACATCCACAATTTGTAGTAATAGTTGTTCTTGATTTAAAGCTGAATTCCGACCGAAATTTGAAGGTTGAATTTGCTTATTTCGAATTTTAAACACTAACCATCAAGTTCTACATGTAGTACTTATTGTTAACATGTTATTAGTTAGAATTACTTAAATAATATTACTTATTCTTAACATGTTATGACTTACAATAGCTTTAAACTTCAAAAACATATTGGTGATATGCATGAATCTATAGATAGTTTAACATATTGTAACGACCCGACCGGTCGTTTTGAGAATTTAAGTCTCGTTCGTTGGCATAAGGCTCTGAGCAGCTTCGTATTATGTGTATTGACTTGCGTGTATAGTTGAATTCAGTTACCGGATGATTCGGAGTGATTTGGGACACTTAATCCCTAAAAAGGAAGCTTAAGTCTTAGGATTTTGACCGTAGTCGGAACTGTGTGAAGACGACTCCGGAATGGAGTTCTGTCGATTCCGTTGGGTGATTTTGTACTTAGGAGCATGTCCGAACTGTGAGTTTGAGATCTGTAGCTGATTTAGGCTTGAAATGGCAAAAGTCGAATTTTTGGAGATTTGGACCGGAAGTGGAGTTTTTGATATCAGGGACGAAATGCGATTCCGAGAGTTGGAACAGCTCCGTTATGTTATTTGGGACTTGCCTGCAAAATTTGATGTCATTCCGGATTGGTTTGATAGGTTCCGGCACGAGTTTTCGAAGTTGGAAGATTTGAAAGTTCTTAAGTTCGATTTATGGTGCGATTAGTATTTTCGGCATTGTTCGATGTGATTTGAGACCTCGAGCGAGTCCGTGTTAGGTTATGAAACTTGTTTGTGTGTTTAGACGGGGTCCCGGGGGCCTCGGGTATGTTCCGGATGGGCCTCGGGCCAATTTCTTCTATTTTTGGATTGCTGGTTTCTGGTGTCTAGTGCTCTCTTTCGCGATCGCGTAGCTCCAGTCGCGATCGCGTTGTGTTTTGTTGATCTGCCCCATTTTCTTCATCGCGTTCGCATAGTACCTCACTCGATCGCGAAGGTCTGCTTTCTTCTACTTCGTGTTCGCGTCTGTTCCCTCGCGTCCGCATAGTAGAAATTAGGAGTTGGGGCAATTGGCTATTTCTTCTTCGCGTTTGCATCATTTGCCCCGCATTCGCGTTCGCGTAAGCTCCTGCCCATTGTTCATCGCGTTCGCGCCCCTTCACTCGCGATCGCGAAGGGTCATTCTTGGCAGCCTCAATTCTCTTCTCCGCGATCACGACCCAATCTCCGCGATCACGATACATAGTCATCTGGGCAAAATTAAAAGTCCCAAAAACGGGTGGTTTGAGTTCATAACATAAAATCAAATTGGGATCTCGGTAGAAGACAATTTTTGGAGAGATTCTTGCGTGGGTGTTTGGGGTAAGTGATTCTTATCCAGTTTTGATTAATTTTCATGATTATGCCTTTGAATCCATCATTTAATTAGGATTTAAATGGAGGAAAATTAAGATTTTTGTAAAATCTTCCAAAAACAAAAATTTAAGATTTGGAGGTCGAGTTTTTATTGGAATTCGATAAAATTGGTATGGTTGAACTCGTATCATAATGGGTGTTCAGATTTCATGAAAATTATATCGGGTTCCGAGGGGCGGGCCCTCGTTGACTTTTGTTGACTTTTTTTAATAAATTTTTTAAGTCGGCGTATTATTATCCGGAATTGTTTCCCATGAATTTTAATGAAGTTATACAATTAATTTGGATAGATTTGAGCGGTCCATAGGTCAATTCAATCAAGAAGGCAATTTTGAAATATCGGCATAACTTCAAAAATGTAAGTATCTTGCCTAACTTCGAGTGGGGGAGTTACCCCTTAGGCATCGAGTCTTATGTGCTGTTTGTGAAATTTGAAAAGTCGTGTACCCGAGGTGACGAGTACGTACTCGAGCTTATATGTGCAAAATATATTGGGTTTAAGTCTTAGGCATATTGTGTAGTAAATTGGATAATTGTTGGCACTTATTTAATCATCTATTTGCCATGACTAAATCCTTGTTGATTGAACTTGTTTTTATATGACAATTTGATGTGATTGTTATTTGAATATTTATGTAATTTCGTGAGTTTGTTGGTTTGATATTTCTTGGAATTTAATCTCATTATGGATTTTTACTCCGCAAATAATTAATTAACCAAACTTAAGAAGATGTGCTAATATAATTATCTAAATTTGGATTAATGAAGGCTTTGCTTTGTGCTGAATAATTTCTATCTCTGTTGATTATTTTTTGCGGTATTATATATATTGTGTGGGGCCTTTGGTTATTTGTTGTGAAATTAATTAATTTAGTTGTATCTTTGGAACTTTGGTTGTGGCCATTGGGCAAATTGTGATATGAATTAATTTTGTTATGTTGCCGTGATAATTTTTCGTGTAAATTATTGTGTGGTGTGAGTTATTATTTTGGGAAAATAAGGGTGGTATTTCACTATTGATATTATGTGGGTATAATGGTGGCATTTCATTGTTATTGTGTTTGTTGAAATATTGTCTGATAGGAGCGATAAGGGTGGCAATAGGAGCGATAAGGGTGGCTATTGATATTATTTGGGCGGAGCGATAAGGGTAGCTATAGGAGCGATAAGGGTGGAAATAGGAGCGATAAGGGTGGCTATTAATATTGTTTGGGCGGAGCGATAAGGGTGGTTATAGAAGCGATAAGGATGGCAATAGGAGTGATAAGGGTGGCTATTGTCAGGGACGATATGTGATGATGTGGAATTGTGGTGCTGGTAATTTTCATATGATGTTGTGATTTTCTTGTGTTTATTTTTATACCTTGTGCAATTTATCTTGTTGTTGGTAAATTAATAACAATCTGATTTATGTTAAAATTAAGAGCTTGTGGCCATTGTCAGGCGGATTATAAAAATAAAATATGGGCACGAGGTGTCGTGAGTAAATAATGAGGATATTAGCACGTGAATTATCCGTGCAGTTGTGATATGAAATGTGGGCACGAGGTGTTGTGATTAAATGATAATGATATTTGGCACGTGAATTGTCCATGCAGTTGTGATATGAAATTAGGGCACGAGGTGCCAGGGAAATGTGATGATTTAATTATGGGCACGAAGTACTGTGAAAATATGAAAATGGGCTACGACCCGTATTTTTATGATTATTAAAATGAGGTGTCACATGGTGACTTTTTATTTGAAAGAATTATATTCAAAATATTTATTTGGAAGTATTTTATTCAAAAAGAATTATATGAAAGAATTTTATATTTGAAAGATGTTTATTTGAGGAAATTATATTTGAGAGAAATTTATTTAAAGGAAGGATATTTGAAAAATATTTATTTGAAGAAATTATATTCAAAAGAGAGTTATCTGGAAGAATTATATGTGAAAGACATTTATTTGAAGGATTTGATTTAACTGGGTGTAATTGTATTTATTAATTGTTGAGCGATATTAATGGTGTTCTTGTTGCCTGCTGTGCATATCACTGGTTGTTTTATATTGCCATTATTATTATTTGTTTCCTATTATTTTGTATATTATATTGCACAGGTTATTAGACTAGTGAGTGTCTTGACTGTACCTCGTCTCTACTCCATTGAGGTTAGTCTTGATACTTACTGGGTATCGACCGTGGTGTACTCATACTATACTTCTGCACATTTTTGTGCAGAGCCAGGTGTTGGAGATATCGGAATTGAGCAGAGTTAAGGCGGGATCGTAAGGATTCAAGGTAGAGCTGCTTGGTCGTCGCAGTCCCTTGGAGTCTTTTCATTTCATTGTACTATTAATTTTTAATCAAACAGTATTGTATATTCGGTATTCGTGATCATTCCATGTATTCAGTTAGAGTTCGTGACTCAGTATTACCAGTCTTGGGAGGTTGTATATTCATATTTATTTTGCTATTAGTTTTGATTACTTATTTAATTCAAAAAAATAGCTTGAATTGTAATTGTAATTGGCTTACCTAGTCTTAGAGACTAAGTGCCATCATGACGCCTGTGGTGGGATTTTGGGTCGTGACAAGTTGATATCAGAGCTCTAGGTTCATAGGTTCTACGAGTCACGAAGGAGCCCAGTAGAGTCTTGGGATCGGTACGGAGACGTCTGTACTTATCTTCGAGAGGCTACAGAACTGTTAGGAAATTTTCACTTCTTTCATTATTGTCGTACAGATTTGTTGATTTTGGAATTTGAGCCTTTATATCTCCATTCTCTCACAGATGGTGAGGACAGGTGCTAGCGGGTTAGCTGAGCAGGCATCCGCACATACTGATAAGGCTGCAAGAGGCTGGGGCCGAGGTAGAGGCCGAGGTAGAGGTCGAGGAAGGGCACGTGTCGCGAGTCGCGACTAGAGCACCCGTCAGAACAACAGTTGAGGAGCCACCAGTAGCTCCAGTTGGGGAACAGGTACCAGAAGCACCTCTTGTTACCCCCGGATTTCAGGAGACTTTGGCACGGTTCGTGAGTATGTTTGATACAATAACTCAGGCGGGATTGATTTCTGTTGCACCAAATATTTTTGCGGATTGGGGGACTAGCTCAGACTCCTACCACAACTCCAGAGCAGCAGGTTCACGTTGGTCAGATTTCGGGTGTAGTACCGGTACAACCTATTATTTCGGTTCGGCCTGAGGTCAGGCCAGAGGCATCAGAAGAAGAATAAAAGAGACTTGAGAGGTTTAAGAGGTATAGTCCACCTACTTTTAGTAACACAACTACAGAGGATGCCCAAGAATTTCTAGAAAATTATCACCGTATTCTCTGCACCATGGGTATTGTGTAGGTGAGCGGAGTTGCCTTTACTACATTTCAATTGTCAGGCGCAGCGTATCGGTGGTGGCAAATCTATGAAGAAGGTAGACCAACCGATGCAACACCACCGACTTGGGCTCAATTTTCGAAAATATTCTTGAAAGAGTTTGTTCCCCAGACTCTCCGAGATGCGTGGCGCACAGAGTTTGAACGGTTGTGTCAGGGCACTATGACAGTGTCAGATTATGCTATCAGGTTCAGTGAGTTAGCCCGTCATGCACCTATCTTGGCTCCTATAGTTAGAGAACAGGTCCGCAAATTCATTGAGGGGCTCGATTATGATATTAAAATATGCATGGCTCGAGAGTTGCAAACAGATACTCTATTTCAACAAGTAGTGGAGATTTCAAAGAAGATTGAGGGTGTTTTAAGCGAGGAAAGGGAGTCTAAGAAGGCCAAAAAGTCTCGAAGATCTGGAAGATTCAGTGGATTTTACTCTTCATCTAGGACCCATTATAGCAGAGGCTCGGGCAGTCGGCCAGCTCAGTCCGCACATCAGATTACTCGGAGTGCTCCAGTAAGTTCTTATAATGCACCACCGGCACGAGATTCCTATAATGATTATTCCAGTTATCTTGCACAGACTCAGTACGAGCAACCACGACCTCAGAGGGGTTGTTATGAATGTGGTGATACTATGCACATCATGAGAGATTGTCCCAGACTTTGGAGGGATGGATTTCATCAGAGCACTCAAGCTATAAGTTTTATTCCAGTTAATACTCCATGTACACAGTCAGATAGAGGTGGAGGACACGTGGGTAGAGGGCGCCTAAGAGGTGGAGGCCCCGACCCATTGATATGATCGTTATGTTTTGGCTGAGGCCGATACACCAGATGGTGTCGTTATAGGTAAGATCCTGATTCATTTATAAAAGGATATTTTTCTTAATTTGATTCAGTTCTGAATATTGAGGCGAGTCCTCCTATTATGCTCCGCTTATGGGTGAGCTTCGTAATTTTGTGACCCACTTATATATTTATCCCTGTCGGGAGATTTGATGATGTTAGCCCGTGTCTATCATTTTTATTTTGTACACTATTGAGGACTATATGTCCAAAAGTGACTTTCTATTACTCTCTACTGTGGGTTTTGATGTGATTTCCGAATAATTGATTTTAATTTTATGAATTATATGCCCTATTGGTATGGGGGTTCATTATGTGTTGTGAAAATTATTTACGGAATTTATTGAAAAGAAGAAAGAAAGGAAATGGAAAATTTTTATAGGCACAATGTGCAAAATACTTGTGATTCAGAACTGAGGACGAGATCCTCGCATTTTAATATGATTTGATATATTTAAACTGGGCTACAATCCACGGTGGAAGTTATATAAGGATGAGGTCCTTGCGGTGAAATATTTATGAGTTTAAAATTCTCCCTTTGTGAAATTTAATTTGTGCAATAATATTAATAGGGAGTCATTCCTGTTAGGCTTATTTTGGTAATTCTTGTATATTTTTTGTGCATATTTAACCATTTTCGTGTTGTAAAGATTGAGTTTTAACCTATGAGATGAGTGCTCAGGTGGCGTTAAATGTGACTCATTGATCCGAGTAAGTAATCATGAGGTCTTCATGCCTCATACTCTGTTGTCAGTGTTGTGAAAATTCAAAATGAGGTGGTGGTTAATATGAGATTAATTGGTGATGCTGAAATTAATTATGAACAGCTTTTAAGGCCAGAGATATGGTGATGAGCATACATATGATGTGTTTCATATCATGGTATTATTGTGGTAATGCAGTGCTTTTAATGCTGAGATTAGTGTTGTTGATATATACATTATGGTGTTTTGTTGGGTTGTGGATGTGTTGTTAGGAGTTGTTTAGTGTTACTCTAGTAGGTGGTTGGGAACAATTACAGGAGAGACTCTGCCGAAATTTCTAAAAAAAAAAATTGGGAGTTAGAAAAATTTGGGAGATTGATATGTGCGAAAGAAGAGATAAATTATGTTATGTATTTGAGGGCGAATGATCCTAAACGGGGAAGAATGTAACACCCCAGAAAAATAAAATTGAAGTACTTCAAAACTATCAAGAAAGTTGATATGTGCGTAGGTACGAGTTGCTATAGCTAGTTGAGACTAATACCGTGCGTTGTTGTGAAAAATCAGGCCTTTGAAAATGTTTGGAGTGTAAGAAATTGGTCTTAAAGTTTACAAATATAGATAAAAGAAATAATCTCAAATGAGATAGTGTTGTCGGTCTTATCTCAAATGCGGTAACATGGGATCAACCGTGAGTATATGTGTAAAAGTAAAATCATTAATTTGGTAACCTCAGAATAATTCTTAGCACGTTCGAGGATGAACGTTTATTTAAGAGGTAGAGATTGTAACGACCCGGCCGGTTATTTTGAGAATTTAAGTCTCATTCGACGGTATAAGGCCCTGAGCAGCTTCGTATTATGTGTATTGACTTACGTGCGTGGTTGAATTCACTTACCGGATGATTCGAAGTGATTTGGGACACTTAGTCCCTAAAACGGAAGTTTAAGTCTTAGAACTTTGACCGTAATCCGAACTATATGAAAACGACTCCGGAATGGAGTTTTGTCGGTTCCGTTAGCTCCGTTTGGTGATTTTGGACTTAGGAGCGTATCTGGACTGTGAATTTGAGGTTTGTAGCTGATTTAGACTTGAAATGGCAAAAGTTGAATTTTTGGAGATTTGGACCGGAAGTGGAGTTTTTGATATCGGGCTCGGAATGCTATTCCGAGAGTTGGAACAGCTCTGTAATGTTATTTGGTACTTACCTGCAAAATTTGACGTCATTCCGGGTTGGTTTGATAGGTTCCGACATGAATTTTCGAAGTTGGAAGATTTGAAAGTTCTTAAGTTAGATTTATAGTGCAATTCGTATTTTCGGCATTGTTCGATGTGATTTGAGACCTCGAGTGAGTCCGTGTTAGGTTGTGGAACTTGTTTGTGTGTTTAGACGGGGTCCCGGGGGCTTCGGGTGTGTTTCGGATGGGCCTCTATGGGCCTCGGGCCAATTTCTTCTATTTTTGGATTGCTGGTTTCAGGTGTCTGATGCTCTCTTTCGCGATCGTGTAGCTCCAGTCGCGATCGCGTAGTGTTCTGTAGATTTGCCCCATTTTTCTTCATCGCGTTTGCATAGTACCTCACGCGATCGCGAAGGTCTTCTTTCTTCTACTTTGCGTTCGCGTCTATTCCCTCACGTCCGCGTTGTAGAAATTAGGAGCTGGGGGCTATTGGCTATTTCTTCTTCACGTTCGCATCATTTTCCCCGCGTTCGCGTAAGCTACTGCCCATTATTCATCGCGTTCGCGTTCCTTCACTCGTGATCGCGAAGGGTCTTTCTTGGCAGCCTCAATTCTCATCTCCGCGATCGCGATGCATAGTCATCTGGACAGAATTAAAAGTCCCAAAAATGGGGGTTTGAGTTCATAACACAAAATCAAATTGGAAGCTTGGTAGAAGGCGATTTTTGGAGAGATTCTTGCGTGGGTGTTTGGGGTAAGTGATTCTTATCCAGTTTTCCTTAATTTTCATGATTATGCCTTTAAATCCATCATTTAATTCGGATTTAAATGGAGAAAAATCAAAAAATTTGTAAAATCTTCCAAAAACGAAAATTTAAGATTTGGAGGTCGAGTTTTTATTGGAATTCGATAAAATTGGTATGGTTGAACTCATATCGGAATAGGTGTTCGGATTTCATGAAAATTATGTCGGGTTCCGAGGGGCAGTCCCCGCGTTAACGTTTTGGAATAAATTTTTTAAGTTAACATATTATTATCCGGAATTGTTTTCGATGAATTTTAATGAAGTTATACAATTAATTTGGATATATTTGAGCGGTCAGGAGGTCAATTCAAGCAAGAAGGCGATTTTGGAATATCGGCATAACTTCAAAAGGTAAGTATCTTGCCTAACTTCGAGTGGGGGAATTACCCCTTAGGCATCGAGTCTTATGTGCCGTTTATGAAATGTGAAAAGCCGTGTACGCGAGGTGACGAGTACGTACTCAGGCTTATATGTGCAAAATATATTGGGTTTAAGTCTTAGGCATATTGTGTAGTAAATTGGATAATTATTGGTATTTATTTAATCATCTATTTGCCATGCCTAAATCCTTGTTGGTTGAACTTGTTTTTATATGACAATTTGATGTAATTGTTATTTGAATATTTATGTAATTCCTTGAGTTTGTTGGTTTGATATTTCTTGGAATTTAATCTCATTATGGATTTTCACTTCGCAAATAATTAATTAAGCAAGCTTAAGAAGATGTGCTAATATAATTATCTAAATTTGGATTAATGAAGGCTTTGCTTTGTGCTGAATAATTTCTATCTCTGTTGATTATTTTTGTGGTGTTATATACATTGTGTGGGGCCTTCGGCTATTTATTGTAAAATTAATTGATTTGGTTTTATCTTTGGAACTTTGGTTGTGACCATTGGGAAAATTATAATATGAATTGATTTTGTTATGTTGCCGTGATAATTTTCCTTGTAAATTATTATGTGGTGTGAGTTATTATTTTGGAAAAATAAGGGTGGTATTTCACTGTTGATATTATGTGGGTATAAGGATGGCATTTCACTGTTGTTGTGTTTGTTGGAATATTGTCTGGGCGGAGTGATAAGGGTGGCTATAGGAGTGATAAGGGTATTTTATTGATGGAATATTAGATTAATTAGTATTTCATTTGAATTTTATGTTTATTAATTTTCAAATAAAGATAAATTTTATACATTCAGATATTAAAAATCAAACAATCTTAATCATTTAGTATTCAGATCTTAATACACATCTTAATATTCAGATGTGTATTCAGATTTAGATGTTTTAATCTTAATACACGTCTTGATATTCAGATGTGTATTCAGATTCAGACGTATTAATCTTTAAAAAAACAAATGAGGCCAAAACAGATTAAAATTTTACTTTAACGAAATATTTAAAAGTTAATTGTTTGGAATAATACATAATTCAAATAAGAAAAAATTAGTAGCTAAAATTTTAGTTAATTTTATAGTCCTAAATTTTAGGAAAATAATTAAATGATTATTTTGTCTAATGTGAAATCTATTTTTAAAGGGTAAAAAACATGAATGACATTTCATTTACTTCAACTAAATATTTAAAAGTTAATTATTAGGAATCTATACTGTATTAAAAGCATGAATGCCTTTAGCAAAATGTCATTCGGCTTTTATACCTTTTAAGAATATATTTTATATTGGACAAAGTAGTAATTTTAGTTATTTTCCTAATATATAAGAATTGTCATTTAATTATTTTCCTAATATTTAGGAACAATCATTTAATGATTTGTCTAATATGTAGGAATAGTCATATAATTATTTTCCTAATATTTAGAGACAATCATTTAATTATTTGCCTAATATTGAGGACTTTGATATGAAAAATTATATAATTATTTAATTCGAGTTTTTTCAATTTCCTTCCGATTCTAGGAGTCCTTCACTGTCAAATCCATTTAAAGTTAGAAGTATTTTATAAGTTTACGAATATTATCTTTTTGCTGTAAATTTTTTATTTAAGAGTCCTTGTTGTCCTTTTCTTATTCCACCTTTAGGTTACGAACTCTTTTTTTTTGGGGGGGTTAAAACGTTATAGGTTTAGTATTACTTATTTTCTTTCTTTTTCAGAACTCCTATTCTTCATATAATTATGTAATTTGGTTATACAAAATGAGCTACAACAATTTATTTTTTCTAATTTGTTGAAAATAATCCATATAATATTTATTATTAATTAAAAATAAAATAATTTGCATTTTACTCTTGAAAAAAAATTATTATTTTATATCAATTTGCTAATGTTGTTTGAGCCTTCTAAAATGAACTTGTAAATAACTTTTCAAACAAAAAATTCAATTCTTAAGTTTTCAAGGATTATATGTGTAACGACTCGGCCGGTCGTTTCGAGAGTTATAGCCATGTTTCCCCCATTTCTGCTTCTTTATGTGTTATTTAGCTGTATTGTGTTATACCGGGTTGGTTGGTTCGGGTCCGGAGTGATTTCAGAGTGGAATGAGACACTTAGTCTCTTATTTAGAACCTTAAGTTGGAAAAGTCAATCGGATATTGACTTATGTGTAAACGGTCTCGGATTTGAATTCTGATAGTTCTGTTAGCTCAGTTAGGTGATTTTGGACTTAGGAGTGCATCCGAAATATGATTTGGAGGTCTGTGATAGAATTAGGCTTGAATTGGCAAAATTGGAAATTTGGCAATTTTTGGTCGGCAGTGAAAAATTTGATATCGGGGTCAGAATGGAATTCCGGAAGTTGGAGTAGGGTCGTAGTGTCATTTTTGACGTGTGTGCAAAATTTGAGGTCATTTGGACGTGGTTTGGTTGGTTTCGGCATCGGATGTCGAATTTGGAAGTTTAGAAGTTCTTAGGCATGAATCTGAGGGTAATTTGGTGATTTGATGTTGTTTTGAGTGATTCAAAGGTTCGACTAAGTTTGTATGTTAATATATGACTTGTTGGTATTTTTTGTTGAGGTCCCGAGGGCCTTAGGGTGATTTCGGGTTATTAACGGAACAAGTTTGGATATTGGAGGATTGCTAAAGCTGGAACTGAGTTGTCATAATCGCGCCTGCAGATGTCTCATCGTAGGTGCAAGCCCGCAGAAGCGAGCGGGATGTCGTAGATATGAGGTTGGAGGAGATGGGCAGAAGGCGCAGGTGCGATGAAGTTCCCGCACCTGCGAGGCCGCAGAAGTGCACAAGAGGTCGTAGGTGCGGACAATGTCGAGGTAGGCTGGGTCCGGAGGTGCGTAGGATAGGTCGCATCTGCGAGTCCACAGATGCGGATAGGTGACGCAGAAGCGGAAATGAGGAAGTCAGGCAGTGGCCGCAGGTGCGAGGTATTTTTCGCAGCTGCGTGGTTGCAGATGCGGAAATGGAGCGTAGGTGCAGAGTCTAGGCGTTTAAGTGACTTGCGCAAGTACGGTGGCGCACAAGCGAGAAATTGTCCGCAGGTGCGAAAAGTCTGGGAAGAAACCATAAATAGAACCCTTCGCGAATTTGGTTCATTTCCACCATTTTAAAGTCGGTTTTGGGAGCTTTTGAAGTGATTTTTGAAGGGTGATTCAAGGGCTATCAATGAGGTAAGTTGCTTTAGCCTTAATACTCGTATATATGGTGATTTTCCGTTGTTTAATCATGTAGTTAGTGAAAATGAGGGTTTAGGGCTTGAGATTTTGGAGAGTTTAATTTAAGAATTTGAGGGACCAAACAATGTCGGATTTTGATAAATTTTATATGTATGGACTCATGAGTGGATGAGCTTCCTAGTTTTGTAAATTTTGTTGGATTTTGAGACGTAGGCCCGGGGGCCGGGTTTGAGCCAATTTCGGGTTTTGGGCTAATTTGATAGTTTTTCTTGTGGAATTCATTCCATTAGCGTATATTGATGGTATTGTACTGATTGTGAATAGATTCGGAGCATTTGGAGGCCGAGTCGAGACGCAAGAGCATTGCAGGGTAGAGATTTGACCAGTTTGAGGTAAGTAACGATTGTAAATCTAGTGTTGAGGGTATGAAAACCCGGATTTCATATCATTCTACTATTTTAAGGTGACGCACATGCTAGGTGACGGGCGTGTGGGCGTGCACTGTTGGGGATTATGACTTGGTCTGTCTCGCAGCAACTGTAAAGTTGCATATTTTGTTAAAATTATATGATACTTATATGTTTTAGAAAGAGTTTATGTAAATTGGGCTGAATGCCATGTTTGGGCCTTGTGCCAGTGCTGTTTGGACCCTTAGGGGCCTTTTCTTACTATCCTCTCACTGTTTTCGATTGAAAATCTATACCCAGTCATGGTTATACTTGTTTACTGCATAACTCGGTTTTATGACTCTATTTTGATGCATATAAATGTTGTTTTGGACTGAATGCCATGTTTTTACTGAAATGCCCGAATGGCTTGAAAGGTTTATGACTGAGTGAGGCCGAGGGCCTGAGTGATTTATGCCATGATTTGACTTGATATAGCGCTTGGGCTGAAGGAGCGCCTCCGGAGTCTGTACACACCCCCAGTGAGCACAGGTACCTACTGAGTGCGAGTGCCGAGTGTTGAGTGACTGGGAGGCATGAGTGATTGTAAGGTATGCCCGAGTGGCATGAGTGATTATGAGGTATGCCTGAGTGGCATGAGTGACTGTGAGGTATGCCCGAGAGGCACGGGTGACTGTGAAGTTTGCCCGAGGGGCTGTATATGAGTGATGTTTTGCTCGAGGGGCTGTTTATGATTTCATCATTTTTACTCACCTTCGCATTGAGCCTTTGTTTGAAAAACTGTTGAAAAATATCTTTAAATGATTTTTACTGGAACCAAGTTTAAACGAGATGATTTGATTCAAACACTGATTTTTAAAGCATGTTGTACTTTACTGAATTTTTGTGATGTGAACTTGATATGCTTTATTGCTCGTCACTACTGCTCAGTCTTTATTTATTGTTGTTACTTACTGAGTTGGCGTACTCACGTTATTCCCTGCATCTTGTGTGCAAATCCAGCTGTAGTTCGGCACAGTAGCGGTTGTTAATTATTCTGGTTGCAGATTTTCTCTGGGATAGCAAGGTAGTTGCTTGGTGATCGCAGCCCCTGCTCTTCTCCCTCTTATCTTCTTTTAGTTGTATTTAGTTATTTTCCAAACTATGTTAGTCTTGATATTGTTAGACAAATGGTAGTAGATGCTCATGACTAGTGACACCCCGATGTCGGGCTTTTCTTTTCTGCATTTTTGTTATTGATTTGAACTCATTTACGAAGGTTTTTACGCTAAATAGCTTTGAAATCATCCTTGAAATGAAAATATCGGTTTGTTTTGGAAATGAGTCGGCTTTCCTAGTTCCACGATAGGCGCAATCACGACATAGGTTAGTTTGGGTCGTGACAGATTGGTATCAGAGCCTAGGTTACATAGGTCTCATGAGTCATGAGCGGGCTTAGTAGGGTCTTGCGGATCGACACGGAGACGTCTGTACTTATATCTTAGAGAGGCTGTAGAACCTTTAGGAAACTTTACATTCTTGAATTCATATCATGCGAATCTGTTGATTCTAGTAACTAAACATCTATTGTTTCATTCTCTCACAGATGGTGAGGACTCGTGCTACTGGTCAGGAGGGCCAGCCACCAGTACCACCAGCCAGGGCCGCAAGAGGCTGAGGCCGAGGCCGCGGTAGAGGTCGTGATAGGGGTAGAGGTGCAGCCCATACAGCAGTTGGGGCAGTACCTGCAGATCCACCAGTTATCCCAGGTCAGGACCAGGTTCCAGTTGTTGATGCACCAGCTCAGGCACCACCTGTGCCTATTGTGATTCCAGGCCTTTAGGAGGCCCTAGCTCAGATTCTGACAGCGTGTACCGGCCTTGCTCAGGCAGTCTCTATCTCGACGGCCGCAGCCACTTCTCAGGTCAGGATAGGCACTCAGACTCCCATCGTTCGCACACCCGAGCAGGTTGTTCAGGGACTTCAAACACCGGAGGCACCACCAGCCCAATCGATTGCAGCTGCATAGGATTATGCGGTTCCTGCTATGCCTGAGGATGATCAGCATAGGTTGGAGAGGTTTGGGAGACTCCAGCCACCACCTTTCAGTGGCACAGAGAGAGAGGATTCTCAGGACTTCTTGGACAGGTGTCAGAGGATACTCCGTACTACTGGTATTTTGGAGACTTGTGGTGTCTTATTCACTACTTTTCAGTTCTCCAGGGTTGCACTCAGATGGTGGGAGCCTTACGAGAGGCGTAGGCCTGTTGGTGCAGCAACCCTTACTTGGCAGCAGTTCTCTGTGGTCTTTTTGGAGAAGTTCGTGCCCCGATCCTGTAGAGAAGAGCTACGCAGATAGTTTGAGCGGCTTCTCCAGGGTGATATGTCTGTGACGCAGTATGAGATACGGTTCTCTGAGTTGTCCCGTCATGCGATCTGGTTGGTTCCCAAGGACAGGGAGATAATCATGAGGTTTATTGATGGTCTCACTTTTTAGCTACAGTTGCTTATGACCAGAGAGAGGGTGTCTGGTGCTACCTTTTATGAGGTTGTCGACATTTGCTCCACAGATTGAGATGGTTCGCAGTCAGGAGAGGGTTGAGAAGGAGGCCAAGAGGCCTCGTGGACAGGGTGGATTCAGCGGTTCTCCTTTTGGGGGTCAGTTTCAGCACGGTAGAGGTCATCATTTCAGACAGGCTCAGGCAGCTCGGCCATTTCACCGTGGTGCATCATCTGTCCATGATTCTCACAGTTCTCATCAGGGCTACTCATCACTTAGTGCCCTTCCAACTCAGAGTTCGTCCCGTGCTCTACCAGTTCTGGGCTCCCCTATGCCAGGTCCTTCTACTGGTTATCCCGGTGCTCGGGGCTCCCTTCAGTTCCCGCCACCAGCACCAGGGAGTTGTTTTGAGTGTGGGGAGTTTGGGCATATGTGGAGGCAATGTCCTCGTCGTTATAGAAGTCTATCTCAACAGAGGAGTTAGCCTTCGACTTCAGCACCAGTTACTTCACCACCCATCCAGTCAGCTCAGGGTGGAGGTCAGTCAGCTAGGGGTCGCCCTAGAGGGGGAGGCAAATCAGGTTGGCCAGGCCTGTTTCTATTCCCTCCCTGCCATACCAGATGTTATTGCTTCAGATGCTGTGATTACAGGTATTGTCTCAGTTTGTCACAGAGATGCCTCAATATTATTTGACCCTGGTTCGACGTATTCATATGTTTCCTCGTATTTCGCCCATTTTCTGGATTTGCCTCGTGAGTCTTTAGTTTTATCTGTTTATGTGTCTACTCCTATGGGCAATACTATTGTTGTGGACCACGTATATCGGTCATGTGTGGTGACTATTGGGGGTTTGGAGACCCAAGTGGACCTTTTGCTGCTCAGTATGGTTGACTTTGATGTGATATTGGGTATGGATTAGTTATATCCATGTCATGGTATTCTAGATTGTCATACTAAGACGGTGACATTGGCTATGCCGGTATTTCTGAGGGTTGAGTGGAGCGGTTCTGTCGATTATGTACCAAGTAGGGTGATTTCATATTTGAAGGCTCAATGTATAGTTGAGAAGGGTTGCCTATCTTATTTGGCTTTTGTGAGGGATGTTAGTACAGAGACTCCTGTCATTGATTCTATTCTGGTGGTACGTGATTTTCCAGATATATTTCCTGCAAACCTGCCGGGCATGCCGCCTGACAGGGATATTGACTTCGGTATTGATTTGGTGCCATGCACTCAACCCATTTCTATTCCACCGTATCGTATGGCACCGACGGAGTTGAAGGAATTAAAAGAACAGCTTCAGAAGCTCCTTGATAAGGGGTTTATTCGGCCTAGTATGTCACCTTGGGGTGCACCAGTTCTATTTGTAAAGAAGAAGGATGGTTCCATGAGAATATATATTGATTACAGGCAGTTGAACAAGGTCACAGTCAAGAACAAATATCTTTTGCCTCGTATTGATGATTTATTCGACCAGCTTCAGGGAGCGAGGGTGTTCTCCAAGATTGATTTGAGGTCCGGTTATTACCAGTTGAAGATTCGGGATTCATATATTCTTAAGACAGCTTTCAGGACCCGATATGGCCATTATGATTTCTTAGTGATGTCTTTTGGGCTGACCAATGCCCCAGTAGCATTCATGCATTTGATGAATAGTGTATTCCTGCCCTATTTGGACTCATTCATTGTTGTATTTATTGATGACATCCTGATGTACTCTCGTAGCCAGGAGGAGCATGCTCAGCATTTGAGGATTGTATTACAGAGATTGAGGGAGGAGAAGCTTTATGCAAAGTTCTCCAAGTGTGAGTTTTGGCTCAGTGCAGTAGCATTCCTGGGACATGTGGTGTCCAGTGAGGGTATTCAGGTGGAACCGAAGAAGATAGAGGCGGTGCAGAGTTGGCCCAAACCGTCCTCAACCACAGAGATTAGGAGCTTTCTTGGTTTGGCGGGTTACTACCGTCGCTTTGTGGAGGAGTTTTCATCTATTGCTTCACCCTTGACCAGATTGACCCAAAAGGGTGCTCCATTCAGGTGGTCGGATGAGTGTGAGGAGAGCTTTCAGAAGCTCAAGACTGCTTTGACCACAACTCCAGTGTTAGTTCTGCCATCAACTTTAGGTTCTTACACCGTGTATTGTGATGTCTCGAGGATAGGCATTGGTTGTGTTTTGATGCAGGAGGGTAGGGTGATTGCCTATGCCTCGCGCCAGTTGAAGACCCATAAGAAGAACTATCCTGTCCATGATCTTGATTTAGCAGCCATTGCTCATGACTTGAAGATTTGGCATCATTATGTGTATGGGGTTCATTGTGAGATCTATACTGGTCACCGGAGTGTGCAACATCTGTTCAAGCAGAAGGATCTTAATTTGCATCAGCGGAGATGGTTGGAGCTTCTTAAAGACTATGATATCACTATTTTTTACCATCTGGGGAAGGCCAATGTGGTGGCCGATGCTTTGAGTCACCGGGCGGAGAGTTTGGGGAGTTTAGCATATCTTCCAGCTGCAGAGAGACCTTTGGCATTGGATGTTCAGGCCTTAGCGGTCCATCTTGTCAGATTGGATATTTCGGAGCCTAGTCAGGTATTGGCTTGCGTGGTCTCCAGGTCTTCTCTTTATGACTGTATCAGGGAGCGTCAGTATGATGACCCCCACTTGCTCGTTCTTCAGGACAGGGTTCGGAGAGGTGATGCTAGGGATGTGATTATTGGTGATGACGACGTGTTGAGGATTAAGGCCTGGATATGTGTGCCTAATGTAGATGGGCTTCGGGAGTTGATTCTTGGGGAGGCCTACAGCTCGCGGTATTCCATCCATCCGGGTGCCGCGAAGATGTACCAGGATTTGAGACAACACTATTAGTGGAGACGGATGAAGAAGGATATAGTTGGTTTGTAGCTCGGTGTCTCAACTGTCATCAGGTTAAGTATGATCATCAGAGACCGGGTGGCTTGCTTCGGAGATTAGACATTCCGGAGTGGAAGTGGGAGCGGATCACTATGGACTTTGTAGTTGGGCTCCCACGGACTTCGACGAGGTTCGATGCTATTTGGGTTATTGTGGATCGGCTGACCAAGTCTGCGTACTTCATTCCAGTTGGTACTACTTACACTTTAGAGCGGATGGGTGAGATTTACATCCGAGAGATTGTTCGCCTGCATGGTATCCCAGTTTCCATCATTTCAGATAGGGGTACTCAGTTCACTTCGCAGTTTTGGAGGGTCGTGCAGCGAGAGTTGGGTACTCAGGTTGAGTTGAGCACAGCTTTTCACACTCAGACGGACGGGCAGTCCGGGCACACTATTCAGATATTGGAGGACATGTTGCGCGCTTGTGTCATTGACTTTGGGGGTTCATGGGACCAATTTCTGCCACTTGCGGAGTTCGCATATAACAACAGTTATCAGTTGAGTATTCAGATGGCTCCGTACGAGGCTTTATATGGGAGGAGGTGTAGATCTCCGGTTGGATAGTTTGAGCCGGGTGAGGCTTAGCTCTTGGGTACAGACTTGGTCCAGGATGCATTAGATAAGGTGAAATTTATTCAGGAGCGGCTTCGCATGGTGCAGTCTAGGCAAAAGAGTTGTGCGGATAGGAAGGCACGTGATGTATCTTTCATTGTTGGGGAGAAGGTTTTGCTGAAGGTATCACCCATGAAGGGTGTTATGAGGTTTGGGAAGAGGGTCAAGTTGAGCCCCCGGTTCATTGGGCCTTTTGAGGTGCTTTAGAGGATAGGGGAGGTGACTTATAAGCTTGCCTTGCCACCCAGCTTATCGAGTGTGCATCCAGTGTTTCATGTTTCCATGCCCCGAAAGTATATTGGAGATCCGTCCCATGTTTTGGACTTCAGCACGGTTCAGTTGGAGGGTGATATGACTTATGATGTGAAGCCGGTGGCCATTTTGGATCGGCAGATTCGGAAGTTGAGGTCAAAGAATATAGCTTCAGTGAAGGTGTAGTGGAGAGGTCATCCTGTGGAGGAGGCCACCTGGGAGACCAAGCGGGACATGCGGAGCAGATATCCACACTTATTTGAGACTCTAGGTATGTTTCTAGACCTGTTCGAGAACGAACGGTTGTTTTAGGGGGGATGTAACGACCCGACCGGTCGTTTTGATAGTTATAGCCCCGTTTCCCCTATTTCTGCTCCTTTGTGTGTTATTTAGCTGTATTGTGTTATACCGGATTGGTTGGTTTGGGTCCGGAGTGGTTTCGGAGTGGAATGAGACACTTAGTCTCTTATTTAGAACCTTAAGTTGGAAAAGTCAACCGGATATTGACCTATGCGTAAACGATCTCGGATTTGAATTCTGATTGTTCCGTTAGCTTTGTTAGGTAATTTTTGACTTAGGAGTGCGTCCGGAATGTGATTTGGAGGTCCGTGGTAGAATTAGGCTTGAATTGGCGAAATTGGAAATTTGGCGATTTTTAGTCGGCAGTGGAAAATTTGATATCGGGGTCGGAATGAAATTCTGGAAGTTGGAGTAGGTTCGTAGTGCCATTTGTGACATGTGTGCACAATTTGAGGTCATTCGGACGTGGTTTGGTTAGTTTCAGCATCGGATGTTGAATTTGAAAGTTTAGAAGTTCTTAGACTTGAATCCGAGGGTAATTTGGTGATTTGATATTGTTTTGAGTGATTCAAAGGTTCGATTAAGTTTGTATGTTGATATATGACTTGTTGGTATTTTTGGTTGAGGTCCCGAGGGCCTCGGGGTGATTTCGGATGATTAACAGAACAAGTTAGGATATTGGAGGATTGTTGAAGCTGGAATTCAGTTGTCATAATCGCACCTGCGGATGTCTCATCGCAGATGCGAGCCCGCAGAAGCAAGCGGGATGTCGCAGATGCGAGGTTGGAGGAGATGGGCAGAAGGCGCAGGTGCGATGAAGTTCCCGCACCTGCGAGGCCGCAGAAGTGCACAAGAGGTCGTAGGTGCGGACAATGTCGAGGTAGGCTGGGTCCGGAGGTGCGTAGGATAGGTCGCATCTGCGAGTCCACAGATGCTGATAGGTGACGCAGAAGCGGAAGTGAGGAAGTCAGGCAGTGGCCACAGGTGCGAGGTATTTTCTGCACCTGCATGGTCGCAGATGCGGAAATGTAGCGCAAGTGCGGAGTCTGGGCGTTTAAGTGACTTGCGCAGGTGCGGTTGTTTGGACCGCAGGTGCGGTGGCGCAGAAGCAAGAAATTGTCCGCAGGTGCGAAAAGCCTGGGCAGAAACCGTAAATAGAACCTTTCGCGAATTTGGTTCATTTTCACTATTTTCAAGTCGGTTTTGGGAGCTTTTGGAGTGATTTTTGAAGGGTGATTCAAGGGCTATCAGTGAGGTAAGTTGCTTGAGCCTTAATACTTGTATGTATGGTGATTTCTTATTATTTAATCATGTAATTAGTGAAAATAAAGGGTTAGGGCTTGAGATTTTGGAGAGTTTAATTTAAGGATTTGAGGGACCAAACGATGACGGATTTTGATAAATTTCGTATGTATGGACTCATGAGTGGATGAGCTTCCTAGTTTTGTAAATTTTGTCGCATTTTGAGACGTAGGCCTGGGGGCCGGGTTTGAGCCAATTTCGGGGTTTGGGCTAATTTGATAGTTTTTCTTGTGAAATTCATTCCATTAGCGTATATTGATGGTATTGTACTGATTGTGAATAGATTCGGAGCATTTGGAGGCCGAGTCGAGAGGCAAGAGCATTGCGGGGTAGAGATTTGACCGCTTTAAGGTAAGTAACGATTGTAAATCTAGTGCTGAGGGTATGAAAATCCAGATTTCGTATCATTCTACTATTTTGAGGTGACGCACATGCTAGGTGACGTGCGTGTTGGCGTGCATTGTTATGGATTGTGACTTGGTACGTCCCGTAGCAACTGTAAAGTTGCATATTTTGTTGAAATTATATGATACTTATATGTTTTAGAAAGAGTTTCTGTAAATTGGGCTGAATGCCATGTTTGGGCCTTGTGTCAGTGCTGTTTGGACCCTTAGGGGCCTTTTCTTACTATCCTCTCACTGTTTTTGATTGAAAATCTATACTCAGTCATGGTTATACTTGTTTACTGCATAACTCAATTTTATGACTCTATTTTGATGCATATAAATGTTGTTTTGGGCTGAATGCCCTGTTTTTACTAAAATGCCCGAGTGGCTTGAGAGGTTTATGACTGAGTGAGGCCGAGGGCCTGATTGATTTATGCCATGATTTGGCTTGATATAGCGCTTGGGCTGAAGGAGCCCCTCCGGAGTCTGCACATACCCCCAATGAGCGCAGGTACCTACTGAGTAAGAGTGCCGAGTGCTGAGTGACTGGGAGGCATGAGTGATTGTGAGGTATGCCCGAGTGGCATGAGTGATTGTGAGGTATGCCCGAATGGCATGAGTGACTGTGAGGTATGCCCGAGAGGCACGAGTGACTGTGATGTTTTCTCGAGGGGCAATATATGAGTGATGTTTTACCCGAGGGGCTGTTTAAGATTTCATCATTTTTGCTCACCTTCGCATTGAGCCTTTGTTTGAAAAACTGTTGAAAAATATCTTTAAATAATTTTTACTGGAACCAGGTTTAAACTAGATGATTTGATTCAAACACTGATTTTTAAAGCATGTTATACTTTACTGAATTTTTGTGATGTGAACTTGATATGCTTTATTGCTCGTCACTACTGCTCAGTCTTTATTTATTGTTGTTACTTACTGAGTTGGCGTACTCACGTTACTCCCTGCACCTCGTGTGCAGATCCAGGTGTAGCTGGGCACGGTAACGGTTGTTGATTATTCTGGTTGCAGATTTTCTCGGGGATAGCAAGGTAGCTACTTGGTGATCGCAGCCCCTGCTCTTCTCCCTCTTATCTTCCTTTAGTTGTATTTAGCTATTTTCAGACAATGTTAGTCTTGATATTGTCAGACAAATGGTAGTAGATGCTCATGACTAGTGACATCCTGATGTCGGGCTTTTCTTTTCCACATTTTTGTTTTTGACTTGAACTCCTTTACGAAGGTTTTTACGTAAATAGCCTTGAAATTATCCTTGAAATGAAAATATCGGTTTATTTTGAAAATGAGTCGGCTTACCTAGTTCCACGATAGACGCCATCACGACAGGGGTTAGTTTGGATCGTGACAATGTGATTGCTGAAATTGGAATAAAGCATGATAACATATGAATTTAAAGTGATTGAATTAAAAACTGAAATAAAATTTTAATTGAGTATATTAATTGATGATTGAGAACTTGTATGAAGATTTATCAGTTTAGAGAATATTAACTTTTATTTTATCACTCAAACATGATATTTTAATATATTATGTTTATAATATTTTTTAAAAAAATATTTTAAAACATTTTTAAAAAAAATATTATTGAGACAGTGTACATAAGACTAGTTATACTAATAATGTAAAAGTACTTCACATAGAAGTTAAGTCTTCGTGTGATTACCAAATCTGATTTCAAATTTTTGTTTAGGCAGTTGATTGAATTTTGATATTATACAATCATATCAAGTGAATAATGATTGCTTTGTTAGGATATTTAAACTTTCGATCTGATTGGTAAAATTCATTATTACGTAAATATATTAAATAATACTAACAAATAAATAAATAAACTTATCTCTCCTTTTAAAAAAAAGCTTTTGGTGAAGATAGTAAGCATAAAAATAGCAACTATATTACGCAATCTAAGGGAATCCCAAACCCCTCAGATTTCTCAAACCCGGTTACTTTGTGGTGTTTGGTTAGCAGAAAATGCATTTAAGGAACATTTTCCGCCTTAGGAAAAACTAATTTCCTTTTTAGCCATTTTCCTTCCCAACTAATGTAACTCTTGACTTTATATCTTTGTTCCAAAAAGTACTTCGACATTATCATCAATCTTTAATACTGAAAAATATATAATTAAATCACCATATAATTTGTTATCATCACAATTTGTTTTTAAGAAATATTTTTTAATGGTCTAATCAAACAACAAAATTTGTTTTATAAAAAAATATTTCTTGAACACGAAATTAATATATGTGTCACGACTCAAAATCTCACCACAGGCGTCGTGATGGCACTTAGTCTCTAAGACTGGGTAAGCCAATTACAATTACAATTCAAGCCATTTTTTTGAATTAAATAAATAATCAAAACTAACGGCGGAATAAATATGAATATACAATCTCCCAAGCACTGGTAATACTGAGTCACAAACTCTAACTGAATACATAGAATGATCACGAAAACCGAATATACAATACTGTTTGATTAAAAATTAACAGTACAATAAAATGAAAAGACTCCAAGGGACTGCGACGACCAAGCAGCTCTACCTTGAATCCTTACGATCCCGCTTTAACTCTGCTCAATTCCAATATCTCCAATACCTGGCTCTGCACAAAAATGTGCAGAAGTATAGTATGAGTACACCACGGTTGGTACCCACTAAGTATCAAGACTAACCTCAATGGAGTAGAGACGAGGTACAGTCAAGATACTTACTAGTCTAATAACCTGTGCAATATAATATACAAAATAATAGAAAATAAATAACAATAATGGCAACATAAAACAACCAGTGATATGCACAACAGGCAACAAGAACACCATTAATATCGCTCAACAATTAATAAATACAATTACACCCAATTAAATCAAATCCTTCAAATAAATGTCTTTCACATATAATTCTTCCAGATAACTCTCTTTCAAATATAATTTCTTTAAATAAATATTTTTCAAATATCCTTCCTTTAAATAAATTTCTCTCAAATATAATTTCCTCAAATAAATATCTTTCGAATATAAAATTCTTTCATATAATTCTTTTTGAATAAAATCCTTCCAAATAAATATTTTGAATATAATTCTTTCAATTAAAAAGTCACCATGTGACACCTCATTTTAATAATCATAATAATACGGGTCTTAGCCCATTTTCATGAAACTTTGTGCCCATAGTTAAATCATCACATTTTTCTAGTACCTCGTGCCCTCATTTCATATCACAATTGCGCGAACAATTCATGTGCCAAATATCATTATCATTTAATCACAGCACCCCGTGCCCATATTTCATATCACAACTGCACGAACAATTCACGTGCCAATACCCACATTATTTATTCATGGCACCTCGTGCCCACATTTTATTTTTATAATTCGCCTGACAATAGCCACATGCTCTCAATTTCAACATAAATCAGATTGTTATCAATTTACCAACAACAAGACAAATTGCACAAGGTATAAAAATAAACACAAGAAAATCACAACATCACATGAAAATTACCAATACCACATCATCACATATCGTCCCTGACAATAGCCACCATTATCGCTCCTATTGCCACCCTTATTGCTCCTACAACCACCCTTATCGCTCCTCCCAAAAAATATCAATAGCCACCCTTATCGCTCCGCCTAGATAATATCAATAAAAAAATATAGTAGTTGCTGGTGGTGATGGCTAATGGTGGTGCTTGTGAATGCTGGCTAGAGGCGGTGGCTAGTGGTAGATTTGGTTGATAGTGGTGGTTCAGGGTAGTAGCTAGTGGTGATTAGTAGTGGTGGCGATTATGATTGAGGATGGTGGTGGTGAGTAGTGATAGTTAATAATGGTGGGTGGTGGTGGTAGTTGTGATTGAGGTAGGTGGTGATGGGTGGTGGCAGTTTATAATGATGGGTAGTGACGATTATGATTGTTGATGGTGATGGGGTGGTTAGTTGTGGTAGTTGAGGTGGATGAGTGTTTGTGATTGAGAATCATGGTGGTGGGAGTGGTGCGGATGGCGGGTGGTGGTAGTCGATTATGGTGGCGGCTATGATTGAGGATGATGGCGGTGGCATGGTGGTAGTTGATAATGGTAGGCGGTGGCGACAATTAATAATGAATATGGATGATAGCATCTTAATGAAATTAAGTCTCTGTTATGAATCTTAATCATACAAACCTATTTAGACCCATTAAGTGATTGTGAAATAAAAAAACAGACACACTTAATGATTAAGACCTGAATAATTAAGATTCAGACTTTAAAAACAAACGCACTTAATGTCTAAGATCTGAACGATTAAGATTCAGACCTCCATTAAGTGCAAACAAATGAGGCTAAAGTCCTAGAATTTAGGTACCCAATTTAAATAAGGAAAGATTTAATAACCAATTTCAACAATTTTCCAATCCTAAATATTAGAAAATAATTAAATGACTATTTTATCTAGTGTGAATTCTACTTTTAAAGGGTAAAAAAGGCGAATAACATTTCACTAATGGCGTTCGTGCTTTTAATATAGTATATATAGATTTAGCATATTTTAATAATTAAGCTACTTACGTTATTTTTCAACTAATCCATGCTTCAGTATTAATAGTTACTTTTACATGAATTAAAGTGATAGAATGATGTAAAATTTAATTATATTGTATATAAAATTTTAAAATCTCTAATATATAGAGAGAGAGAGCAGTATATCTTTGGTTTTGTTAGACAACCAGGACTCTCGCAGTTACTTGGGAGGAAAGTAACACGAAAGATTATTTACTTAGTAATAAAATCTTTAAACTATTAATCTTTATTGATAATTAGGTAAAAATAATGAATAACCTGCTATTATAGCCTATAAATTAAATTATTAATTTATACTGTAACTTTTATGAACTGAATATAGCTAAGATTACCGGGCCATGACATATCAAATATATATCCGCCCTCAAATACTTCCTCAAAACCAAAGATTCTCTCTTCTCCTCAAACTAAAACTCATTCACTGCAGTTTTCAACTGTCTTGTCTCCGCAGTCCTCACGGTTTTCTCTCCTCTCCATCATTAGGGCATTACGGCGGCTTTTTTCCATTCTTTCCGGCAAACCTATTCAACTGCGCGCATTGCACTCTGTGAGTTCTTTTATTCCCTAATTCTTATATTGTTTACTGGTGAAGTGATCGTTGCATATTTGTATCGTATCTGTATTTTCCATTTATGAATTAAAAAAACCTCTGCGTCTTTGAATCTATCGTTTAGCATGAAAACCTATGACATTTTTGGTTGTTGCATGGTTCCAATTTTGGGAATGTGTTTTTGATTCATCTAGTTTTTACGCGAGTACTCATGTGAGTCCATCACTCAACTATCCAAAATACTTTTCTTTCGTTTGTAACAGGAAAGTCACTCAATTATTCATATTGCACATAGATAGTCACTCAATCGAAATTGTTTCATTGGAAAAATGTGACTTTTTATATTTTTGGACCAAATAAAATAATCAACGCCCAAAAAAAAACATAGAAAATTCACTCATACCTCCAACCGGCCCACTAAAAATAAAAATCCACCCCTAAATAAAACCAAACACTAAAATGCATCCATGTTGTAAACGCATCTCTCTTCTTTTTGTAAAAAGCAGATTTCTTCTTTTTTCATGGTTTTACTCTAGTTTTATAAAATAATAATGGGTACGAGGTTAAGGACTAAAGACTAGAGTGACCTGTGTTATTTTTTCTCAATGACCTGTATTCTTTTTTTCACGGATTTTTATCTACTTTTTTATAAAATAATAATGGGTACGAGATTAAGGACTAGAGTAGAACTATGAAAAAAAGGTTGCTTTTTATAAGAAGAAGAGAGATGCATGTGTAATAGGGATGTGTTTTAGCGTTTATAATTCCGGTTGATTCACCATTTGTGTGCAAATAGGAATATAGTCCATAATTTTGGGTAGTTGAGTGATCATCTGAATAATAGATTCATACTCGTCATGACATGTAACTATATTTGATTATGTGCGACTAGTTGTATAGAAGAATATTCACGTTATAATTTATAAGGACCATCGGATTTTACTACGATCTCTGATATGGTGCTCTCCTCAATGTGTGATTGACTTATTTCATCACGTTTTGATTCTTTGATCTTTTTCCCTGATGTCTACTTGACCAATATTTTTGTAATGGAAACGTACTATTTTCGTGATTTTTTCATTTTTACTATAGTGAAATTTCTTGATCAAACCCAAGTGACCAAGGTTATAGAAATGCTGCTAATAGGTGATTTGGAGATTATTTTCAAAATCCTTATCTTTCAATATACTGATTTTCTTCTTCTTTTTCTTTAGTTAAGAGAATATAGGCTCTGATTACTTGATCTATGGAGTAGAGCGTATTTCATGCCCTTCTATGAGTTTGTAATTTCTACTGATACAATTTGCTAGAGTTCTCTCTCTTTTAATTTAGTGGGGGGTTCTTCTAAGTGTTCATTAGTGATACTTTGAGGGTATATAACCAGCTTTTAATGCAGAAAAATGGCATCTTCGGAGGATGACGTCAACATGGCTGATAGCTCTGAAGAACATTGGGACGACGACGATGATGACGCTATTGACACCACTGAATCTGATCAGGACTTCTATTTAGCTATCAAACCTCAGTCTAGTCAGTCGGTATTTGTTTTCTCCCTCTCTTTATTTTTTTCTTTGATGAATGTATTGTGGTGAACATGGTGTTTTATTGATGATAAATATACTAACTTTCTAGCCCTATTCTTCTATTGATTCTTAAATGAGTCTTTCTGAGTGAACACGTTGGCATATTAGAAGTAGATACAACTAGTATGAGATTTGTGCATAGTTAGTAATTAGTATATTTCTCTTGCTTCTGATTACCATATATACCTTTTTTAACAAAGTCTTTTGTCTTGGATTGTAGTTCTGCGAGTATGATTTTAAGACTGCCCCTTATCACAATGGAGGGATCAAAGCTTCTGAATTTCCTAAAGACATCTTAAGGAAAATGGACATGAAGATCAAAGATGTGGCGAAGAGACATGTACTGCCTATCCTCCCCGCTAAATCATTAATGAAGTTTCGAGCAGTGTCCAAAGAATGGAATCAGTGGATCGCTAGTCCATTATTAGCGTACCAGCAAAGCTTTTCATTCCAGAAACTTTCAGGCTACTTTTTCCAAAGGGTGGATTTACAATTTGATCCTAATCTTTCCATTGGTTTCATTTCTCTGGATCGTTCTGCTAATGGAGTCCCCAGCCCTTCCCTTGATTTCTTGCCCGAAAGGGTCAAAGTTGTAAGTTGTAGCAGCGGGTTGCTCCTTTGTCAGGGGTGGGACAGTTATTATGTTTGCAATCCTGCAACCAAAGACTGGAAAATGCTCCCTCCTCCTCAATATTACCATGGATCTGATCCAGCAGTTGTTCTTGCATTTGATCCTCAGTATAATATTGAATCATTTTATCAAGTTATCGCTGCTGTCCCTCTTCTTGGTAATCCGGTTGTCTGCTTTGAGGTTTACTCTTCTGAATCAGATTCTTGGAGTTGCTCTTCTTCAGACTGTCTTGAGTTGGAAAATAGCACAGGTCTTGCAGGTGGAGGATCTTATATCAAAGGGGTGGCTTACTGGAATACGTCATCAAATGAAGTGCTAGCATTCGATGTGAAAAATGAGATCCCGGCAGTTCTGAATGTGCCTGACCAATCTGAGCAAAAGGGTGGTGCCTTAACACAGATAGGAGACGAGGTATGCTATGTTACTGCTTATAATGACAGTGGAGATGTTTTCGTTATAGATATCTATGGAGGCATGGACATGAGCTTGAAGCATAGTGTTAGCGTGAATCTTGGAAGTAAGAAGCCCCGTACTGATCAAGTGTGTCGGATACCCAACGACCCTTGTTCTGTAGTGTGCTGTGAGATCCTTCCCTGTATTGACAGTGACACTGTAGTGATCCACACCGATGAAAAGATATATTTTTATCACTTGAAAGAGCAGAAGGTTGAGAGTTTGGCGAGTCCAGGACCAGTGGATTCTCAGAAGAGGTTTTTACCCTACATAAACAGCCTCGCTATGGTACATGCGTGAGCTGAAGTAGTACTGCCCTTTGATGATGATATTCTAGGGGTTGCTGTCTAGTAGAAGAATTGTTTCTTTCTTTGAAGCATATGGTACTCGTGGTTTGAAATTATTTTATTTGGATGATAATATGCTTGTTTTTTTCCTTTATACATTTTATATTCTGGCTGCGAACTTTTTCTGTTCCCTACTTCCCGTGGGTATTTTACCATTGAGATTCCTGTCCGGTACCTGGATGCAGAGAGTCCGTCACTTTCTTCAGGCTTCAGATCATAGCAATCCATTAGTCGGATTGAGACTAAAAGATATTGCCGTGATGAAGTCATGAAAGTCAGGATAGCACACCAAACAAACACCTTTTAACATCAGTGCATGGTCCAACTTAGCTCTATAGTAGTAATTGCAATGCTCTGTAGTTGATTTAGTTTGTTTTGAATAACTAAAAAAAATGACTTAATTGGTTTAGTTTATGTATAAACCAAATCAAACAGCGAGCAATCCCAATGCCGTTGAATGAGGCATGGTTGTCACACTCGCATTTGGAGTTGTGATTTCGGCTAAGATCTGGTGAGAAAAGGTCCTTCTGATGGTCTGACGTAAAACTGTCTACTCGGACAACTTGGGCTTTTTAATTTTAAGCATATATAAGGGGTATAGGTGATGAAAGCTCCGACCTGCCTCCCCCATACGTGCTGCCACCGAGCCGTATAGAACGAGCTACCTTGGGGGCAACCTCAAGGGCCTGCCTAGATGACTCAAAGGAGTGTCAAAGGTACCCATACGAGTTAGGAAAACTCTATGGGTGGCGCAACGCCTTCGGGCTAGCGTTGGGCATCAAAGTGGTGCTGTAGGCTCGATGTGTGGAACGGCCAGCCCCGCGGGCTACCGAATATTGGAACGAGACCTCCGTGCCGATTGGATACTTGATGCACCTGTCATGGGGGCATCATGTGTCGACTTGTGAGCATGGCTTGGGTTCAACCATGCAAACAAGGGTCCATTGGTCTAAAGGTGCAGTTGTGGGGCGACACTGCACTATTCGGGATGGAAGCGTGTCGCGAGGGCAATGTATGGGCATGGCACGAAAGATGCGCATGACAATGGCCAAGGGCTAAAGGTTGCCTTACTCGGGCGAAGCACGAGCTAGTCGCGGATGCACTAGGCGAGTGTCAAACTTGAGGATTGGGCTGTGCACGCGGGAGCGATGCTCAGTCTTGGGCGAAGGACAAGACATGTCCTAAGCCAATCCCCCAGGGCGCGCATGGATTGTGATCCTAAGATGAAGCGCCACGACATGTCTAGGGCCAAGGGCCTAGGCATCTTACGGGCGGCACAAGTTGGGGCGAGCCCCACCAACAGGCACAGGATCGTGCTTGGGAATCCTGGGACAGGAGACAGGCTGGCCTGCAGCGAGGGGAACTGCAGGCGCCGCACGGGCGAGCAGGTGCCGCTACCCAATGTAAGGATTTGGGCCCGTGACACTTGGTATCAGAGCTGATTAAAGCCATACTATGCCATGGCACAACGTCAAGGCAAAGGGTGGATATGGCGAGCGCATTTTGGATATCAGTGCAGAGATCACGTCAAAGCAGATATTGATGTTCATATGCCACCAAAGATCGAGAACCCGATATTGATGGTCGACGAAAGAAATGGGTGATTCCATTGTCTTTCGGGAGTCTAAGGTGCTACTGAATGAGGTAATATGCCGATGAGTCGGA
Source organism: Nicotiana tomentosiformis (assembly GCF_000390325.3). Classification (NCBI taxonomy): domain Eukaryota; kingdom Viridiplantae; phylum Streptophyta; class Magnoliopsida; order Solanales; family Solanaceae; genus Nicotiana; species Nicotiana tomentosiformis. Next base: position 34,568,631 of record NC_090813.1, on the reverse strand, counting down.
TGGCCAAGAGAAAGCCATATTTGCCAGGTCGTGCAATCATATTGCAAAGAGTGGGAGCCATGGACTATAAACTTGGGCATGATCATAGCGGAGATCTTGCCAAGGATGCGTGCAACGCATCAAGTTGAGTGTCTTTCCTACGGGAGAAGATCTTTGGGTTGCCTGAGGGCATTGCCAAGGTGAGAAAACGAATTCGAGGGTATAGCGAAGCTTCGGAATTGGGAGAGTTTCCAAGTTAGAAGGTGTCATCATTCTGGAAAGAGGTACATCAAATGATCGGGGACCGTGAGTGTCCATGTGCGAGGCACACCGAACCGGGAAGCCGTGCTAGCGCCTAGCAGGACCAAGAGGGTGCCTGTCTATAGGGCGAGTATTGAAGTACTACCGGGAGCATTAGCTACTTGCTGAGGAAGTGACAGTTGGAAAACAAAGAGCTTTGTTCGGGAATGCGGCGATGCTATGACTTTGGGAATGTAGTACTCACCAAAGGTCGTCCCAAGAGCTGGCGGAATGCCAAGTGGGACGACAGAGCTAAGATGTATCCTCCACATTGAGTGTGGGAGGATCCCGCCTATGCAAGAGGCATATGGGCGAAGTCGTGGGTCTGGAAGCGAACACATCTTCAAGGTAGTGAAGGCAATTAAAAGCTACGGGAGCGGAATGCTACGTGAGCTATGCCAAGAAGGCGTCTTAATGCTACGGGAGCGAAAAGCTACGGGAGCCATGCCAAGGGCATCTTAAGGCTACGGGAGTGAAAGGCTACGGGAGCGGCGTCAAAAGAGCACATTGATGTGCTAACCTATGAAGGAAAGCTTCAGACGGACATGAAGACCGTGAGGGTCATGGTGTGATTGACTAGTGTGGGTCAATCACAAAGTTAGACACCAGAGGGTGCAAGTGCGGAGGCACTTTCCAAGTGAACACCGAATGGAGGTGAAGTGTAGAGGCATACTTGAAAAATACTTGGGGGAGAAGTGCATGGGGCACGACTCCTTTTGAGAAAGGACTTCGAGGAAGTCCAACCCACAAGACAAAGGGAGCTGAAATGGGCATACCTGAGGGGACAGACTCCGGCATGTCTTAAGCCATGATGTGTCATCGGGGACAATGACATTATGAGTGTGGGAGGATGTCACACTCGCATTTGGAGTTGTGATTTCGGCTAAGATCTGGTGAGAAAAGGTCCTTCTGATGGTCTGACGTAAAACTGTCTACTCGGACAACTTGAGCTTTTTAATTTTAAGCATATATAAGGGGGTATAGGTGATGAAAGCTCCGATCTGCCTCCCCCATACGTGCTGCCACCGAGCCGTATAGAACGAGCTACCTTGGGAGCAACCTCAAGGGCCTGCTTAGATGACCCAAAGGAGTGTTAAAAGTACCCATACGAGTTAGGAAAACTCTATGGGCGGCGCAACGCCTTCGGGCTAGCATTGGGCATCAAAGTGGTGCTGGAGGCTCGATGTGTGGAACGGCCAGCCCCGCGGGCTGCCGAATGTTGGAACGAGACCTCCGTGCTGATTGGATACTTGATGCACCTGTCATAGGGGCATCATGTGTCGACTTGTGAGCATGGCTTGGGTTCAACCATGCAAGCAAGGGTCCGTTGGTCTAAAGGTGCAGTTGTGGGGCGACACTGCACTATTCGGGATGGAAGCGTGTCGCGAGGGCAATGTATGGGCATGGCACGAAAGATGCACATGACAATGGCCAAGGGCTAAAGGTTGCCTTACTCGGGCGAAGCACGAGCTAGTCGCGGATGCACTAGGCGAGTGTCAAGCTTGAGGATTGGGTTGTGCATGCGGGAGCGATGCTTAGTCTTGGGCGAAGGACAAGACATGTCCTAAGCCAATCCCCCAGGGCGCGCATGGATTGTGATCCTAAGATGAAGCGCCACGACATATCTAGGGCCAAGGGCCTAGGCATCTTACGGGCGGCACAAGTTGGGGCGAGCCCCACCAACAGGCACATGATCGTGCTTGGGAATCCTGGGACAGGAGACAGACTGGCCTGCAGCGAGGGGAACTGCAGGCGGCGCACGGGCGAGCAGGTGCCGCTACCCAATGTAAGGATTTGGGCCGTGACAATGGTGTTCGAGTTAAATTGTGGGTAATTTTATTTTATTTTTGTAATTAAAGAATTTTATTTACCGAAGTAATACGTACAGCTCAAACATAAGCACAATCAGAATTTACAGTTGGAGTGCTCACTCATTTGCGTTTTGCAAACTAGAATTGTATGTGAAGTGGGTACTGCTCACTCTTTAGCCTTGTTTTTTTAACTAAATGTTTAGTTGTATAGGAGTAGTAATTTTTAACTAGTAGTATAAAATGAATTAGTAACAAGTAGGGAAAAGAGAATGAAATGTTTTCTTTAATTTCATCGACTTTTATTGGTGTATTTGGAGAAAGAGAGAGAGGGGTCCTTCTTTGTAGGAGGCAACTGTTGGGGGCAGAGGCGGGGGAATGGGTCGACTATGTACATCACAATTCACAATGCTACGATTTCTCTTTCTTCCCTTAGTCCTCATACATCATTCAGGTAAATTTCTTCTCTTTCGTCTAACATATGCTTCTATTTTTCTTCTTCTCCTGAAAATTTCTTATTTTCTTCTTTTCCTGGTCACCAATCTCCATGCCCAAATTGTTAGATTTAACAGAATGAACCATGTTAGAGGAAAAAAAGAAAAAATGATCAATCATGTAATATTGTGACATTATATAGTAAGATCTTCAATTTTTAACAATGGAAATGTAACATTTTTTCCTTTTAACTTTCATGGCAATATAGGAACATTGAAGATTTGTTGAGACGAAGCAGTTAACGGGAAAGGTTGAATTTCCGGCCTCCGGAAATTCACCTTTCTTGTAAAAATGCAATCACTTTCTAGTACTACTACGTCCAACAAAAATGGCACTAATTCCCTGACTCCTAATGGAACTTCCCCTCCTCCTTCTCCTCCTTCAACTAATTCTTCATCTTCACCACCACAATCTCCTCCACTTACCTCTCCACCCCCACAACCACAATCTCCTCCTCCGCCCGAAAATTCTCCTCCTCCTTCATCACCACCGCCAACCATAAAGGACTCTCCTCCTCCGTCATCACCACCACCTCCGGCAGCTTCTCAGCCACCACCAGCATTCTCACCTCCACCGCCATCCACTACGGTACCACCACCTGCTTCTCCCGATACGCCTCCTCCCCCACCCACATTTTCTCCCCCACCTCCTGTTTCCTCAGAACCACCTCCATCACCTGCTGCAAAGTTATCTCCTCCTCTACCGCCTTCAGAAAAACCAGCTGGTGGCGATCCACCTAATTCAGAAAAATCAGTCGGCGTACCCCATTCAGAAAAATCAGCAGCAGCTGGTTCTTCAGGAAGCAACAATGGCTCGCCACCGGCTGCTTCAGGTTCGTCGGATATGATTATAGTTGCAGGAATAGCGGTGGCAGGAGTATTGGTTCTTGCTATTATCATTGTTTGCATAGTGTACTGGAGAAGGACGAAGAAAGAACCCTACTATACAGATCCTATTCCTGGACTTCCACCTAAAGGTTGGTTAAATTGTAACCTTTGTCTCATTAGTTCTTTTCGAGTTTAAGTTGCATATATTACATTGTAAATAAAAGCAACCCTTGTAACTTGCATAGATTTTTTACATCATTGATGACATCCAGATCAATTGTCATTAGTAAAGTCTAATTTGATAACTAAAAAAATAGTGAATTAACTTAATATAGCATGTTAAGATGCACTCACATACAAAATTGTTTACACTATCGGTATATATAGTTTAACGTGGAAAAGATTAAACAACTTGCTATTATTTGTTAAAGTTTATCCATATCAGTGTATATAATTAAATTTTCTTATAGTTGCTATTGTAGCCATAAGGCATATCCAATTTCTGCTATAATTATTCAAGCATACATTTGTCTTTTGAAGTGCAGGTAGTAATGATCCATACTACAAAGGTCCTAAGCCCATGGAACACATTATTAAGGTTTCTTCCGCACCTAATCTAAGTTGCGATAACAGCTCTACCGTCTGTGGCCAAGCTCTTGTGCCATCGCCAAGTTTTGGTGGGTTCTCACAGAGTCAGTTCACTTATGAGGAGCTAGCTATAGCAACTTCTGGATTTTCTAAGGCCAATATTTTAGGCCAAGGTGGTTTTGGGTATGTACACAAAGGTGTTTTGGTTGGTGGAAGGGTGGTAGCTGTCAAGAGCTTGAAGTCGGGCAGTGGACAAGGTGAACGAGAATTTCAGGCAGAGGTTGAGATCATTAGCAGAGTTCATCATCGCCACCTTGTTTCTCTTGTTGGATATTGCATTGCTGATGGCCAGCGAATGTTGGTCTATGAGTATGTTCCGAACAAAACCTTGGATTTCCATCTTCATGGTACTTGCCCTGTTATTTATTACTCCCTTCTATGATACATCATGTACCACTTGTCATAACTTCCTAATTGAGTATATAATTGTTTTGTCAAAAGACTATCTTAAAAATAGTAAAGATTTTTTACACTATCAAAAAAATGGTTAGTAACCTAAAGATAACCCAAGTTATATGCTACTACATATGAGAATATACTGATGCGTTAAGAAATCTTTAAATTGTCATATGAGTTAAATTCTTTTCAAAATCATTTCAACAGTTAAAAATGCTCCCCGTGCTAATAGTTAGATCAAGTATGATTGCAGGGAAGGGACATCATGTTATGGATTGGGGAACAAGGCTTAAAATTGCATTGGGATCAGCCAAAGGATTAGCTTATCTCCATGAAGATTGTATGACAATTTTCTTTCGACACTGCTCCCCTTTTCTTTCTCTTTTATTTTCTATCTCATCCCTTGCTTTATATACACAGGCCATCCTAAAATTATCCACCGTGACATAAAGGCTGCAAACATTCTACTTGAGGACAACTTTGAAGCCAAGGTAAAAATATTAGTAGTCGTTATTGTCTCGTGTATTTTGGATATGTCAAGAAACTTGGAAGGGTGATTTTCAATATGTTTGTGGTTTCTCAGGTGGCTGATTTTGGATTGGCTAAACTTTCTTCTGATAACTTCACTCATATCTCCACTCGTGTTATGGGAACTTTCGGGTGAGTCAAACATAACATTTCTCTACTCGTTGAGAGGTAAACGAAATACTTGGCGGAGGTTAGTGTTTAGCTTTAGAGGTGAACTAATCTATTCTCTTCAAGTGTTTCCATAACTTACTAAACGATCTTAATTAAACGAAATCCAATCATATGCCATGTTATCAATTAAAAAGCTTAGTAAATTTGTTAAATCTGAGCATTGCTTTAGAATGTCTTGAAAATCAGTTTGATTCTTTTTTTCCTTTTTTTTTTTCTTTTTTTGTGTTTTTAAAGGTTTCTAATTTTTGAGAATGGTAACAATATATTCATCAGCATTAAGGAAAAGTTGGGCACCATATCTACAAAGTAGATTAAGCAAAAGGAGAACCTTGCCCTTCAATTAAAGGTTTCTAATTTTCGGAACACTTTTCATAAGCTCAGTAATAATAGCTTAGGCAAGAGATAGGCACAGTGAAAGACAGAAAAAAACAGCTTTTAGCATATATGAAAAATGTTTTGGAAGTCATTTTAATTTTTTTCGACAGCTTGGTTAAAGTGATAAATGGGGGTCCTTGATTTTGAGATTGAGCAAGTAGAAGGTAGTTAAGTATTTTAGCAACATTTTGTGTGAACAACTAGAAGAAATCAGCCTCAGTTGTGAAAAAATCATCGTATTCTTCAAAAGATTTGCAAGTCGGGAACATCATAAAGGGGTTGCTAAGTAGGAAAATTACCTTGTGAGTTGTGACATGCTGCAGGTACTTGGCTCCTGAATATGCATCAAGTGGCAAGCTAACAGACAAATCAGATGTATTTTCATTTGGAGTTGTGCTTTTGGAACTCATAACTGGGAAGAAACCTGTTGATCCTAGCAATATGGTGGAAGACAGTTTAGTAGACTGGGTTCGTTCTTGATCTCAAGTTCCCAAATTTCATGCATTATCATAAACATACCTAGATTTTAAAGTACACTTAGACTTTAATCTTTGGATTCCCTAGTTGACCTAACGTATGAAATGAACAGGCTAAGCCCCGTCTTAAAAGAGCCTTAGAAGAGGGAAATTATGATGAATTGGTAGGTGCTCCTCTCGAAGGAAACGTTCCAGATGAGTTGCATCGGTTAGTTGCCTGTGCTGCTGCTAGCACTCGTCATTCTGCTAGGAGACGTCCAAAGATGAGTCAGGTATGTTGTTTTCTCGATTAGAACTATCCTCCTATGTTAATTCCGGTTAATACATGATTCTGTCGTTTACCTGGCACATATCTATTCCTTTAAAACTTATATCCCACACCATTTGCAATTAGGCTTATTGGATATACTCCTTTTCTCTTCTACTTTCAAGAGAAAAATAATGACACACATTCTAATGAACAGATTGTACGAGCCTTGGATGGCGATTCATCTTTGGAAGACTTGAGCGATCGTACAAAGCCAAGTGGGAGCTCTGAATCCTATTATACTGGTGTATACAATGCTGACATGATCAAGTTCAGGAAAATGGTGATACCAAGCCAAGAATTCAATAGCAGTGAATATGGAGCGACAAGTGAATATGGACTCAACCCTTCCTCTTCCTCAAGCAGTGACTCCGGAGAGTTTGGTTATCATAAGGGGGGTAGAAGATGAATCCTGATGCTTGAGAGTCTTTGAACAAAAAGACCACTTTGACTTCTTTCTTATAACAGATCCAATGAATGAAGCTTACTCTTTCTTATTTTTTGTCAACTACTGAACTACATGTACTAAACTAGAGTTCATACTTCATAGCAGTGAAATATGCTTTATGTACTACTCTTTTTTGTCTCAATATTGTACAATAGGTTCCATCACTCGAAAAAACACTGAAGCCTTATACAGTTGTAATTATTGTCAATACAATAACCCAGCATAATCCCACAAGTGGGGTCTGGGGAAGGTAGTGTGTACGCAGACCTAATCCCTATCTTGTGAAGATAGGGAGGTTATTTCCGATAGACCCTCGAAAATTATTATCAATATATTAGTTTATTATATAGTTATACTCATGTGGTTTTCAAACGCTTTTATTTTACCTTAATCTGCCAAAGGCATGTCTACTATTAATGCTTCTTCTTCTTTGTTTGTGTTATGGTATTTGCTGTCAACGATTGTTGCGAACCAAGTTGAGTCGGGAAGAGATTATGGGCCAGAAATATCGAACGAGGCTGATCCAATTGGGACATTTGGGCCAGAAGTCAAAGTGAGAAGAAATTCAATGACTAAACACCTGAATGGAATACTAGGACGTTATATTTGGGATCCAGGGGGATACAAGGAGGGGAATTATGTTGAAGCCTCGCTCAATCTGTTCTTCTCATCTCCTCTGCTGAATCTGTCTCTCGTCCCCTTTCTTCTTAGCTTTGGGTTGCAATTTCTCTTCTTATCTACTTTCTATTCCTTTAGTATTGTTTTCTACTGTTCTATTGATATAATTCTGTTTAGTGAATTAATGTAATCAGTTGGTTTGGGTGTAATATCTGGTTTATTACATCGGTGCTTTCATTGAGAGGTCTTTAATGGAGGACCAAAAAGTACTCAAGGCTTTTGTCGAAGATTCAATTCGTGATTCAATTCAGAAAATGAAGGACTCGCTTTCTAAGGATCTCGTTGATCTTCATTCGATGCTGCTCGAGGTTGTGGGGAAACAGAGAACGGCCTCTTTTCTACCCCAAGACCGGGCTATGGATGCCAAATTATGGCAGTTTCAAGGCGAGAATACGGAGGCTTGGATATTCCAAGCAGAGCGATATTTTGAGTTCTATTGAATTGAAGATGATCAGAAGCTTACTAGGGCGTCATTCTACCTTGATGGTGACGCATTGGAATGGTACTGATGGTTGTTTAGGAACAAGAAATTAACTGATTGGCTGCATTTTGCTGATAAAGTGAGAACTCGATTTAAATAGAAAGGGCTCAAATCGGAAGGGAGGTTAGCGAAGAGGAGCTGTATAACCAACTCATCTTTGTTGCAAAACTGTGATAGACACTCTGACTGCAAAAACAAAATTGATGCGCATAAGGTGTTTGATGAATCATCTGATAGGTCCAAAGGTGCATATTCTCTTGTTTTGAGCCATGTCCCAAACTCATCTGACTTGGAATCTACCTACCAAGGTAGAAAATTAGAGGTGGCCAACATTATCGATAAAATGTCCAATGGCGCAGACGAGACTGATTTGCTTGAATTGTCATCATCAATTACGTCTTTTGAAATCCAGGTTGGTTTGGATTCTGTTGAAATTGACCCTATAGCTCATGTAGATAGTGAGACTACAATGTTAACAAACTTTGAAGACACAGTGTTGGTCGAAGTTCCGCAATGGCTCTAGTCTGCGGCCCCAATTTGCACCCGATGATTCGTTACCAGCTCCTTTTGATGGCTCACTCTTGCTTCCATCCAATGTCGAACAACCAACTACACATGTCTTGTTCCATAAGATTAAATCTGGTTTGGAAGAAGAAAACACGAGCCATGTGAACAAGATGTTCGCTGAAACGCCATATGTCTACTGCTCTGAGTTACTCACTGATGAATCTGAATTGGAAGATGGCGACTCACAAGAAGACAAGGTGCTTCCTGAAAATTTCCCAAAAGATATACCTGGGTGGCCTGGATGAATTGTAGATACGATTTCATTTTTGGTTTCTTTTGTTGAATGTGTATATGAGGTGAAAAATAAGACTACGGTAATTACTTGCATCAATTGCCAATTTGTAGATACCTTAAGGTTTCATGTCCCCAGTGCCACATTAAACATCGATACATCCTACCGAAGCCATGTTAATCCTGAAGATAGATACGTCATTCTCAGTATGAAGTGCCATGCATTGTTAATGATATTGGAGGCTTGTAACAACCAAGTACTTCCACTAGTACCATACTTTGGTACTTGGGCTACAGATGGAAGGGATACTAGGCTACCAATTTCTGGTTATGTGGATAAGTGGTTTGACACAGGACATGAATTTAGTGTTGTGTCAGGTTTTACATCTCTTCCTCATATTCGTCTAAGTTCTACATTAGATGCACATACACTGTTTAAAGCAAGTAGAAAAGGATAGAATTATTTATTTGGAAAGTTATATGATTGGGAGCAATTAGGTGGAATTGAATTGGGTGTTGATGTCTTTGACACCGTTTATCTTGATGAAAGTTTTCAGGTACCTAAGAATACTGAGGATCGACATCTTGATAAAACTTTTATGGATTTCGAGCGTGGACTTGCAGTAAGTGAACTCCATTCTAATGATGACATGATAGGTATATCTGGATGTATTGTGTCAGCAAAATTTGTGGGCGAGGTTTTAAAGCAGACAGTGAGAAACCATTTGATGGATGTGCAAAGGCAAAACAAATGGACAATGCTAAGTTCTCCTGTTTGAAATATTCTCATGAAGACTTTAGAAATCCTTTTGCCAAGCAACAATTCTGATTGGAACGTGACTTTGCAACTTCATTCTTATTCCTCAACAGGTTTTGTTGTGTATCTCACTTTTCCAAATCTTCCATTTGATCCTGGTATACATGATGTTCCTCTACCCTTTGGCTCCAACAAGACTATATTTATAGATAGTAGTTTTCATTCTACTTATGATTTAATAGCTACACTGTGGGGTGAACCAATTGATGAGTTTCTAGTTCCCACCTTTGACTGCATCCGAGATGGCGCTACTGATACTATTAGGAAAACTTATGAGTTAGTGGGAGCTCAAGTGGTTTTCTGGGATATGAGTAAATCATTGATATTTAATTTGTCTCGTAGTTATGTTGACGGTGAACTTATACCCCCAAAGTTTGATAAAGTTCTTACTGAGCTTTATGGGTTAATTTCACTGATGGTCATCCAACTTATTATTTATTTTACAAAAGTCACTTAACTATTTTTTATCACTTAAAAGTCACTCAACTGTACCTTTGTAACTTAACAGTCATTCTAGTTCAAAACCTATAAAATATCCAATAAAAAATATGACATGGCATTACATTTAAATAAAAAATCTAACAATAATGCCACATAAGTTTAAATAGACTATATCTAAATTAGACACATTTCTTCTTCAGTCCGATTTGACCTATAACCAAAATGGATTATTAATATTTGAACAATTAACTCGACCAGCACTTTGATTTTTTGATTAATTTGTAGAAAAAGAAGTCTAAGAAATTTAAGAAAAATTAGGTCTTTCGAATTTATTTTAGGTTTTGGTAGTACATTTACGGTCAATGACACAATACGTTGTCTCTTTCTTTTGTCCAAATTATCGCTATAGGTTGTTTACGATTGTGGTGTGTATTGACAATTTCTACTATGCAATTTCATTGTGGGTGTTTCTTACTGAGCAGTATTTTTGTCTATTAGTATTGTTTAATAAGCAATATCTTGACTTTAATGGAATAGTAATTTGTAAAAATAGGTTCTTATTAGCTTGTTGTTCTTGTCTGTTAGTGGTACATTTAATTATTATGTGAGATTGATATGGTAGTATTTTAACTTCATGAAAAATTATAAAATGATATGAAAGATGCAAAAACTGGTTTTGTGCTAGTTCTGTTCATATTTTTAATGAAATTATAGGTAGTGGTATTAAGGTTATTACGTAACAAATTAAGTAAGATATTTTTAGCACAAAATAATTGTTCTCTTCTTTTCCTTCTAATTGTCAAAATATTAAAACTCATTTGGGGTATGGGTCAAATCGGGCGAAAGAAAAAATGTGTCTAACTTAGATATGGTCTATTTAAGCTTATGTGGCATTATTGTTAGATTTTTTTAATTAAATATAATTCCATGTCATATTTTTTATTGGATATTTTATAGGTTTTGAACTAGAATGACTTTTAAATTACTGTACACGGTCAAAATAGATTTCGGCCTTCGTACGATTGATCGAGGTCGAAACATAATGGATCGAAGAAAGACTGTAATATTGAGATGGGTTCCGGAGATGGTATGAATGAGCTTTAGATTTCAGGTATAGGTCAAACACCGAGTTCGAAGTCATTATCGAGCTCGGGTCCGAATCGAACTATAATGAGATGATTTCGAGCTTAAGGGCCAGAGGCCAACCGATACCGAGCCCGAATTATCACCTGATTCCGAGTCCACATCGAGCTCTAGAAGCAATATCGACCAGCACCGAGGCCGATCGAGCTCGAGCTCACAGACAAGAGCCGTTGCAAACACACTGAGGGAGAGAATCTTGGCGAAAATTAGGGAAAAGCTAATTTATCATGGGTTCTCCATTATGTATTTTTAATTATATCTAAAGTAGTATCCTCCACTATAAAGAGGATGACAACATTTTTGTAGAGGGCAGTTTTTTCTTACATTGTAATTCAAGCACCATATTCTTCTATATTCAAGGATTATTCTTTTAAGCTTCATTAATTGATTCACTGTGCTTAGTCCTAAAAATCATCTTCTTTCCAACCTTGTTTATTTTGTATTCTTTGCAATCCATATTTGATACTTCTATTTATCCCTACGATTTGTATCAAGTTATACCGCATATCCTTAGAACTACGTACAAATTCAACTCTATCCGATTTTCGGGTAAACAGTTTGGCGCCTACCGTGGGGCTAAGGATAACAGTGGTTATTTGATTCGAATCTGCAAAACCACACTATTTTGCGCTTGTTTCTGAAAGGATCTTGGATTTCGGATTAGCAACGACTAACTATCAATCAAATGGCCCCACTTATAGACAACGAAGTCGGTCTTCATGATGAGAACAACAACTTGACACCCAGTACCAAAAGACCACTTTTCAACGCCGTTGGAGCTTGAATCGAAGTGCCGATAGATATCAATTCGCATGTGGCTATTGAGGCGAACCTACATTTTGAACCTGAAAATAGCATTCATGGTGGCACTTGGTCTGCAGCTCTAGATACCCATAACGTCGTGGAAAACGGCGTCAGCTTGCGTATGATCTTCGAAATGTTGCAAGCTCAACAGGTAGCAATAGCTCAGTTGCAGAGCCAAACCCAGCTACCGAGCAGGCCGGAGCCCAGTCCACATCGAGAAATTGCCCACAGAATTGAGCCAGCCATAGTGAAGTCAAATGAGCAAGAATTGGGGACTACTCCCGAAATTGCTAAAATACTTGAGGAGCTCACAAAGCGAGTCGAAGCCAACGATAAAAAAGTAGAGACATACAACTCCAAGGTTGATCAGATCCCGGGGGCACCACCAATATTGAAGGGCTTAGATTCCAAAAAATTCCTACAAAAGCCTTTCCCCCTAAGTACGGCTCCTAAACCGATCCCAAAGAAGTTCCGCATGCCCGAGATTCCTAAATACAACAGAACTACCGACCCCAACGAACATGTCACCTCATACACATGTGCCATGAAAGGGAACGATCTAGAAAATGATGAGATCGAATCCGTATTATTGAAGAAATTCGGTGAAACCCTGTCAAAGGGAGCAATGATATGGTATCATAATTCGCCATCTAATTCTATCGATTATTTTGCTATGCTTGCAGATTCCTTCGTAAAAGCACACGCCGGGGCCATAAAAGTCAAGACTAGGAAGTCGGACATGTTCAAGGTAAGACAAAAGGATAACGAGATGCTAAGGGAGTTCGTATCTCGTTTTCAAATGGAACGAATTGATCTGCCACCAGTCACGGACGATTGGGTTATTCAGGCTTTCACTCAAGGTTTGAACGAACGTAATTCGATAGCTTCACGATGGCTGAAGCATAACCTAATCGAGTACCCAGCTATTACTTGGGCCGATGTGCATAATCGATATCAATCAAAAATAAGAGTCGAAGACGACCAGTTGGGTTCTGGGTCCATTATCAAAAGGGCTGCCAATTGAGAACAGAGATCGATCAGAGACTGATACTAGCCGTATAATAGAAATCCTACAAGCTAGGTATGATAAACGGCTAAAACGATACTACTGCTAAGGTACGATCCCCCCTCCCCCCAATTCAATTATATTTCAAAATTAACCCTTGCAGATGTTCGACCAAAGACGAGGATTAATGAATTCGATCAGGAACAAAGATGGATTATTCAACATGAAACCTCAGTATCCAAGGCCTCCTTACAATCAACCTCGAATACTGGGGGACATACCATTGTCACTGAACATATCAACGATGATTATCAAGAACGATGCAAAGGAAGTTACTTCGTTATTTCATGGCAACAGGGTCTTAATAGGAATAATTGTAAGGGGCAAATGGTCAAACGAGCCATGCCCATATAGTTGGCCGGAGCCCTGACACAAAACATAAACACATGTATAACGACTTACATATGTATAATGACTTACCAATATTTTATATCCAAGAAAAATTCCTCCATTTCGAGATTTATTATGCAAACAGGCCTAAGGTAAATCAATGAATTCGAGCAACACTCACTCAACTATAAATCCCAAGGGCTACATCAACTTGAGTTCGAGCAACTATTCCCACTTGGGGACTATCTACTAAGCCTACATGCTGCTTTTACTTCGAGTTCGAAATAATCACTCGACTATTAAGCCTATTGGCTACACTACTTCGATTTCGAGCAAGGCACTCACTCGACTACTAAGCCTACGGGCTATTCTTATCTTGAGTTTGAGAAATCACTCACTCAATCATTAAGCCTACGGGCTACATTTCTTCGAGTTCGAGCAAGGCACTCACTTGAATACTAAGCCTACGGGCTACTCTTATCTTGAGTTCGAGAAATCACTCACTCAATCATTAAGCCTACGGGCTACTCTTATCTTGAGTTCGAGAAATCACTCACTCAATCATTAAGCCTGCGTGCTACATATCTTCGAGTTAGAGCAAGGCACTCACTCAAATGTTAAGCCTACGGGCTACTCTTTTCGTGAGTTCAAGAAATCACTCACTCGACTATTAAGCCTACGGGCTACACTACTTCGAGTTCGAGCAAGGCACTCACTCGATTACTAAGCCTATGGGCTACTCTTATCTTGAGTTCGAGAAATCACTCACTCGATCATTAAGCCTACGGGCTACATTTCTTCGAGTTCGAGCAAGGCACTCACTCGAATGTTAAGCCTATGGGCTACTCCTATCTTGAGTTCGAGAAATCACTCACTCAATCATTAAGCCTACGGGCTACATTACTTCGAGTTCGAGCAAGGCACTCACTCGAATGCTAAGCCTACAGGCTACTTTTACTTCGAATTCAAAACAATCACTTGACTATTAAGCCTACGGGCTACACTACTTCGAGTTCGAGCAAGGCACTCACTCGAGTACTAAGCCTATGGGCTACTCTTATCTTGAGTTCGAAAAATCACTCACTAAATCATTAAGCCTACGTGCTACATTACTTCGATTTCGAGCAAGGCACTCACTTGAATGCTAAGCCTACGGGCTAGTTTTACTTCGAGTTCAAAACAATCACTCGACTATTAAGCCTACGGGCTACACTACTTCGAGTTCGAGCAAGGCACTCACTCGAGTACTAAGCCTACGGGCTACTCTTATCTTGAGTTCGAGAAATCACTCACTCAATCATTAAGCCTACTAGCTACATTTCTTCAAGTTCGAGCAAGGTACTCACTCGAATACTAGGCCAACATGCTACTCCTATCTTGAGTTCGAGAAATCACTCACTCAATCATTATGCCTACGGGCTGCATTACTTCGAGTTCGAATCATTCACTCGACTACTAAGCCTATGGGCTAATTATTACTTCGAGTTTGGGCAAATCACCCATTCGACCAATCAATGCCTACGTGCTACTTTACTTCGAGTAAGTTATTCATTATTTCGAGCTCAAACGAACACTCGACTATTTAAGGCTGAAGGCTATTCGAGCCCAACAAAACAAAGGGAACTACCCACAAAGCCCGAAAGCAACAGTGATTAAAATTCAAACTATCTATTTAGCTTCAAAGGCTATTTTGCTTCAAAAGGAACAAAAATTTGTATTTACAAATTTTTGTACAAAGGCAACTCAGCCAAAAGGAAGTTCTTTATACAAAGACCGAAAGCGGTATCAAAAGAACGCAACAAACTACCTAAGACCCTAAATGGATCAATCTTCATCGGAGGCCGTGTTCTCGGCATCTTCCTCATCTTCAGACTCACCCGAGTCATCGGAGTCCTCCTCAGGAAAGGCCAACCTTCGAGCTTTGTCCTCATCCGCCCTGGCGACTTCAATCTCGGCCCCAACGTCGAAGCCCTGAGCACTGATCTCCTCGAGAGCTTCTCTCCAAGCTTGCTATTTTGCATGTTCAACCATGCTCTTGGCTTTGGCTTGGTTAACCTCAACATCGATCCTGAACTGAGCCACTTTGGCATTAGCTCTTTTATTGGCCTCAATCACCTCGGATCTGGCCACATCAAGTTCATTAGCCAAACCTGCTTTATCTGAAGTGGCCAAGTCCAACCGATGCTGAAGCTCTTTCATCTTCTCGATCAGCCCCGAAGCATTTTCTTTCACAGATTGAAGTTGGGCATCAGACAGCTCCAACTGAGCTTGAACAACTTCCTTTTTTGAGGTAAGGATATCCATACTTTTTTTAAATTCTTCTGCCTCGGCCAGTAGCCCATCTACCTGTGAGTTAAGCCGTCCAATCTGCTCGATCCTCTACCGAACCTGCAGAATCGGATCATTAGTGGTTATCTCTTTTTCATCTTCACTGTCATGGAATATTTGGAATACCTGCTCGGTCATCTCCTCGTGCTCTTCCCGAGCTGCTGTCAAATCTGCTCGAAGTTTTTCACTGAGGAGCTTGTACGAGTCACTCTTCTAGGTGAGGCTCCGAACCTCAGCATCATGCTCCTCCCCGATTCGAAGAAAGGCCTCGTGATGCAACACCGAAGCCTACAAACAGAAGGAAAAACATTAGAGTTACCTGCAATTCTAAGTGTAAAAGAAGCGACAAAGACACCATCAGAGTTATCCGATTCAAAGCATGTTGGCCCTCATTGAAGAGATAGGCGGGCCCCACTGTATTCATCACTGATTGATCTTATTCGGTCATAAAAGACCGAAGGTAACTGGCAATCCCCACGGGCCCACGGGGGGAGAAAATATTCGGGTATCCTCAGGTACGGAGAGCACTATCTTCCGCCTACAGTCGGGATCGACACTCGGGGCTGGGAATCGGTCCACCAGTTTGTGAACCGATAAAGGCTCGGCAAAACCCGACCACGATGCTTTTTTGGGTACCAGTATTCTACCAAAATCGGTAACCTCCTCTGAGGCACCTGACTCAAGCCCATCCAGAAAACCGTGGATATCGGCCGACTCTTGAATGCCCTCATAGGGTCGATCCTCAAACATGCTGACCTCTCGAATCATGGCATCCGAAATCTGAGGAAATCCTCTAATATCAACTATACCGAACTCATCACTTAAAATATCTTCTACTGCCCGAGAAGGGATAATATCGGGTTCTTCTTGTTCTGTGATTATGGCCAGGTTTCCCTGATTTGCTTTCGCCAAATCGGAAGACTGTTGAATCACAACATTAGCCCATACACAGGCTAAATTCTCCTCTCCTTCTTTGGGCTCGTCCCTTAATTGGCGGACCACTTCCGAAGGCATGACACCAGATCCCCCCCGGCTTTCGAGATCTCTTAGCCGGTTTTTTCTTTTCCAAGCTCGGGGAGCTCGATACGTCTTTTCTCTTCCTTTCTTTTACCTGCTTCAGGACAGGAACTTCTTCACCACCAGTCGGGAGCCTCAGGACTACATTTTTCCCGAGTCCTTCAAATGGGAAAATAGGAGATTTACCAGACAAATCGATAAAGAGACAAATCGATAAAAAGATTTACCATGACTACGGGCCTCCCATCGACCCTTTGATAATTCGCCCCAGCATGCTCGGAGTACGGTCTCTGCAACACCAAACCTTCGACCCATTGTTTAAGATCCGGGATCGGTTCCGATATCCGAGCTATGGCTGTGATAAGAAAAGAAAAATAGATCAACAAAATGAAAGGCAATCACAAAATCAAAACGGGCAAGGAGAAACGTTTACTCATGGCTCATATTCGATTTCTCGGGAAAAAGCAAGTTATCGGCAAGGATCAGGTCCGAGGTTTTGATTCGAACAAAACGGCCCATCCAACCCCGATCCCAAGTCTCATCTATGCTCGAGAATGGCGCTTTGGTTGCTCGGCGAGCAAGATTAATCAACCCTCCTCGATAAAGTCGGGGACTATAAAGGCGCATAAGATGATCGAGGGTGAAGATACGCCCCTCGATCTTGCTCAAGAAAAATCGAACAAGAATCACTATCCTCCAAAAGGAAGGGTGGATCTGGCTGAGGGTTACATCGTACCTCTTACAAAAGGCAACGATAACGGGTTCTAGAGAGCCCGACGTGAAAGGATAAGTGTAAACACTTAAAGAACCCTTCGACGTGGGTAGTAATGGATTCATCGGGCGATGGGATTACTATGAGTTTATTATCCCAGTTTCATTCTTGTATGACTTTCTCGAGAACTTTCTCGGTAATTGAACATTGGTACCTCGACATCAGCTCACACCGACCCGGTATCGGAGAGGGCTTCTCAGTTTTAAAATCGCCTACAATCGAGAACCCTACTGGAATGAATTTCTCAGGGCGGGGCTCTTCCACATCTTCGCCACCGGCAGGTCGAGATAAAGAAACAGTCTCTTTTTGCGAAATAGTTTTAGACGTTTTTGCCATCTAAAACTATGTGAACAAAGAACGGGAGTATTTGGTGTTTTGAGAAGGAATTTGCAGTAAAAATCACATATTTGCAGATGGAAAACTCAGAAAAGACGAAAAGGAACTTAGAAAATTTGGAAGATTGAAGATGTAAAAGTAATAAATGGTTGAAGGAAAGGCTATTTATAGATTGAAGCTATGACAGTTCAAATATCAGCGGTGGCCGACCACCGTCTAACACACATTAAATGCCTTGGTGAACAGAACCGATGGGACAGCTATCACATACATCATGATCGTGATCGATGCAAACGTCAGCGTATATCTGATCGAGCCACCGAGAAATCATATCGTTTCTCACCACATCCTTCCCGAGAAACGAGGGGACTATCTGTATACGGTCGAAATAGATTTCGGCCTTCGTATGATTGATCGAGGTCGAAACATAATGGATCGAACAAAGACTTTGTAATATCGAGATGGGTTCCGAAGATGGTATGAACGAGCTTCAGATTTCAGGTATAGGTCAAACACCGAGTTCGAAGTCATTATCGAGCTCGGGTCCGAATCGAACTATAATGAGATGATTTCGAGCTTAAGGGGCAGATGCCAATCGATACCGAGCCCGAATCATCACCTGACTCCGAGTCCACATCTAGCTCTGGAAGCAATATCGACCAGCACCGAGGCCGATCGAGCTCGAGCTCACTGATAAGAGCCGTTGCAAGCACACCGAGGGAGAGAATCTCAGCAGAAATTAGGAAAAAATTAATTTATCATGGGTCCTCCACTATATATTTTTAATTATATCTAAAGTAGGATCCTCCACTATAAAGAGGAAGGCTACATTTCTATAGAAGGCAGTTTTTGCTTACATTGTAATTCAAGCACCATATTCTCCTATATTCAAGGATTATTCTTTTAAGCTTCATTAATTGATTCACTGTGCTTAGTCCTAAAAATCATCTTCTTTCCAACCTTGTTTATTTTGCATTCTTTGCAATCTATATTTGATATTTCTATTTATCCCTATAATTTGTATCAAGCTATACCGCATATCCTTAGAACTACGTACAAGTTTAACTCTATCCGATTTTCGGGTAAACAATTACAAAGATAAAGTTGGGTGACTTTTAAATGATGAAAAATAGTTAAGTGACTTTTGTGAAATAAATGATAAGTTGGATTACCATCAGTAAAATTAACCCGAGCTTTATATTCTGATTGATAACACATGTGGCGACATTTTATTAGCAAGTATTTTGAAGGCATCGGGGGATGGTTATGTTGGGATGTTACAATATTTTGTATCTGTTACAAGAGTAGATGTTAGAGCAATTCTTATGTCACCAGACAGTGTTTGTACATTGCAGTTTCTTAATCAAGACACGGCTCATGTGCTTTACAGCCTTGTCTTTGGAGAAGGAGCAGCGCATGATTTTCCATCACTTGTTCTCTTCACTACAATGCAAAAGCTTGATGTTGGAAGATTCAACAGCGGCTCGGTTGTCCTTGTTAGCCATCTGTTTATAAACATAGAACCAACCATCTCAAAATATAGGCTTCATTTGTTTTCATTCGAAGAATCTGCAGCAATCCCATTTTTACGTGCAAAGGATGATTTCTGATGTTGTTCGAAAGAATTTTATCTGTCTTCTATTACTACTAGACAAGGTTCAATGCTCACTTACATGAGGCTAATATTTTATGGAGAACATGCTACTAACAGTGTTCTTAACTCGACCCTTGATGATAAGGTTCTTTTTGCGGATGAGAGTATTGTTGTGAACCAAGTTGAGTCGGGAAGAGATTATGGGCCAGAAATGTCGAACGAGGCTGATCCAATTGGGACATTTGGGCCAGAAGTCAAAGTGAGAAGAAGCCCAATGACTAAACACCTGAATGGAACACTAGGACGTTATATTTGGGATCCAGGGGATACAAGGAGGGGGATTATGTTGAAGCCTCGCTCAATCTGTTCTTCTCATCTCCTCTGCTGAATCTGTCTCTCATCCCCTTTCTTCTTAGCTTTAAGTTACAATTTCTCTTCTTATCTACTCTCTATTCCTTTAGTGTTATTTTTTACTATTCTATTGATATTTGGATTGTTAATTCTCTTTAGTGAGTTAATGTAATCAGTTGATTTGGGTGTAATATCTGATTTATTACAACGATTCTCAAGAAAGATTTTACCCTGATGGTAGACATATATTTGTATACATAAAAAATTTACTGGATTTTAAGTCCGACCTCTAGAAGACGAGCTCAAAACATGATCTTCAAGCCCAAAGGTCCTTCAAGGATTTATTGGAGACTATTCTACCCTAAACATGCCTATAAAGGGGTACATATTTTCTCGAAGAGACATCTCGAAATTTTATAAATTCATGGAATACTAACAAATGGATCAAATATCTCAAAAATTATTTTTATCAAAGTAGCCGAAGTGATCAAAATATATTCTTCCTTTTTATGGAGATTAAGTACATCCCAAAAAAGTATGCATCATCCTATGTTTGAAAAAATAACAATTTAGAGAGAAAAATCAAGAGAGCAAATAGAGTTGCACCCTAAAAAATTAATCAATAGAATTATTTTTTATATATTTTTATGATTGCAAGTAATTTTCGTATCTCGAAAATTTGTTGCAAACAATATTAACTAGTTATCACGTTAGACAATGAAGATGTAAGTTCCTCATTTTTGGAAAGGGAATATGTAATTCTTCTTACCTCTTATCCAATCAATTCAGATTCATGTTGTGTGTGCCATTAAGCAAAACACAAGATTTCTCCTTAGAGATATAGATCCAATTGATCCCATTAATTCTCTCTATGGATTTAACTCTCCCTAGAGATGTTCACGATTCGATTTAACTCGGATTTCTCTTTAACAATAAACCAAATTAGCTAAATCGATTTTTTAAAAATCAAATCAAACCATTGAGGTTGTTTTTTCATTAGTTCAGTTTTTTTTAGTTTGCCGATTTTCTGGAAAAAATAGGTTACATGCAATGCCAAACATATATTCTAATTACTCTTTAAGAAAAGAAGAAACTAAAATATGTAATGAAGGTATATATTCTTTAGCTAGAAATGCATTGTCTATTTTTCACGAAGAAATTAATAAAACTTTTAACAATTAATTTCTTTCTTCTTCTTCTTCTTCTTCTATTTTTTTTGTGAAAAAAATGAAGAGTTATCATTTATCAAGGTATCTTGATAATAATATAATTGAATTAATAGAGATGAATAACTTAAGGACTCAAAGACAAGTTTATTATAATATAAAATGGATTCTTGGACTTATCAAAATAAAATATACAAATCAAACTAGAATGTAGCAGCTTGTCTGGGTGATTGTTATGTATTGTATTGTATCGTATTGTCACTTTTAAGTATAATATTTGTTTTGATTGTTATTTAAATTTTATTGTATCGTATCGTTAAATCCGTCGTTACGTAACGATGAAAAGTGTCACTTTATGGAACAACCGATTTGGTGTGTTCGCGTCGTTTTCTTATTATTTTCCTCTTATCTTTCCCTTCCTTATTATTAAATAATCTTATTTTATATTTTACCGTACATTTTTATATAATAATTCTACCTCGTACCTTACTTCTTCTTTATAATATTACAAGTTTATTCTTCATATTGTTGGTGCATGACACCATGAAATGACGACAAAAATTTATCTAAATATTGTATGCATCAAAACGATACAGTACAGTACAATACAATATAATACTATATGATGTATTCTGAAATGATAAGTAACAAACATCCAAACAAGCCGTAAAGACAAAGACCAAGATTTGTGTAATGACAAACAACCAAGCTTCAAACCAAGCATTCAAAAAAATAATCGAGCTAGTAAATATATATGTATACGTGTGTGTATGATCATCATTTTTAAATACGCATAATATAGTCAATTTTTGTTCGTATTTTTTCATTTATTTTTCTGGCATAAAACTAAAACCTAACCAAATTTTATCGATTTTTAAAATTAATAACCGAAAGCAAATCAAACATAAAAAATGTTAGATTTTTCTTTCGGTTTGATTCTATTTTCTGTTTGGTTCGATTTTTCAATTTATCCCGAACACCCCTAAAATTCTCTCTATCTTATTTTCCCTTTTTCTTTAATATTAATACACCCTCCAATGTAATAAAAATAAAAAGATAAACATAAATTAGTAAAATATAATAATAAAAAATGAAAGAACTCGCGAGTGAACTCGTGGCCGACTCAGGAAGATGGAGTCGATTGGGGGAGTTTATATAAGCCTCCTCTCTTCTGGAAATAAAACCCTTGTTTCTAATACGCTTCTCCTGCCGCTTTCAGCTAAACTTCTCCATCTATCCAACCCAATCAAATCCATCCGACTTATGCAATCTCCATTTTCAGCTATAAAACCTACATACTTGTGCGGCGATTCACATCAAGCAAGAACCCTAGGCGGCTTCAATCGTTCCGAATATGGGAGATTTCAACGATGCCTTCATGCGGAACAACCCTAATGTCCAGGCCCGTGCAAAGGCTCAGAATCGCGCTAATGTTATGCAACTCAAGCTGGTAACTGCTTGTTATATCTCTTGATCTGTTGTCTATGCTGTTTGCTGGCTTAGATTTTCTTAAAAACCTAAGAGTTTGCACGTGTGTGTGTGGTAACATTGCTTGATTCCCTAAGTTTTTCAGGTTTCACTCTAGATGAGTATTAGGCTTGAAATTTAGATGATTTTGGGTTAAGATAAGAACACAACACAGTTGAAGCAAATTATCCATATAGGCTAGTTGGGATTCAGGTTTTAGTTATTGTTAAGCCGTTCACATTATGTCCGTCTTTCAGTGTAGGGTTTAGAGAATTTTTAGTCCTTAGAACCCCTAATTTTTCCAGAAAAACTAGTTGTTAAGTAATCGATTAAAAAAGGCACAGATGGGGAGCTGAATGGATAATCAGGGGCTGAGCTAGAAGCCGGCGTACAGGTTCACCCTGATGCAGTAGCTTTAGTCCAAAACTTGTGTTTGTATTACGAAATTCACTAAATATGTACAAAAAATAAATTCAGAACCAGTTACTAACACCTCATGTCGCTATCCTAGAATTTAGAACCCATAAAGTTCAATTAATAGCTCCGCCGCTGGGAAAACGAGGATTTAGAACTTACTTGCTGATTTGTCATCATTATGTAGTAGTGGTTAGGTGTTTTAATTCTAGTTTAGTGATATTTCTGGACTGCTGAGATGAGACTAGAAGTTATATTGGATATATATTTCTTTGTGTTTTCTTATGAAAGCTAAATATACAGCATGGCCAGATAGTTAGCTTAAAATAATAATAGGAGAACTATGTTATAAGGTTGTTGCAGTATTGACAATCCTTCCCTTTGTTCTTTGCTGGTGCTGCAAGCTTGTGTATTTTGTTGTTAATGTATGTAATATATGCAGATTGGTCAAAGTCATCCAACTGGGTTGACGGCTAATCTTCTGAAACTGTTTGAGCCCCGACCGCCTTTGGAGTACAAACCACCTCCCGAGAAGAGAAAATGCCCTTCATATACAGGTTAACTTTCTTCATAGATTGAGTGATTTCTTGGTCCATCATTTATTTCGTATAATGCTTACATATTCTCATCTATTTCATAGGGATGGCACAATTTGTTGGTAACTTTGCTCAGCCTGGCGATCCAGAATATGCTCCACCGGTCCCTGAGGTTGAAACCCCGGTAAGATTATTTTACATTCTGCAGTTCATTTTCTGATCTTTTTGCGTTGGTCCATATGTTTAAATTGAATTACTGGATCTCCATTCTGGTTTTGTTGCCTCTTTTTTAACTGCTTCAACAAAGATTAACAATATGCAATTATCCATGTTCTGTTATTAGTGATGTTTTAAGTTCAGGTGTAGGATGTTTGCTTTACTATTAATGTGGCCTGCCATATTAGTTTTGCTGAATTGCTTTTCTATTTTCTAAAAGAAGGATTGAATGTCTTAACATATGACAAAAAACAATTTGTGCAGTTTTCTTTGTTAACTAGAAGATACTGTTGTCTCCCAAGTCATAGAGGTGAAACCGTTGGAAGTTCGAAAATTGTAGTCCTCTGTAGTTAGAGGATTATATAATCACTGGTTTGGTTATTTTTACTATTTCTCTCCATAATTAAGAGATGGGTTAGCTGTCCAACTAGTTTGGGAGGGGCAGCTGATTGATTGGCCTGACATCCCGGTTTTGAAGAGTTTCTTGATTCCAGAGATAAATTATAAGATGTAGCATAGGTGTGCAGTTATGCAATTACAACCTATGGTGCATCTGTGTATCTTTCTTTATGCACATAAATTGCTTTTTTTATTACATGCAGGCTCAACGAAAAGCTAGGATCCACAAGATACGGCTGGAGGAGGGTGCTAAAAAGGCTGCTGAGGAGCTTGAGAAATGTATTAAATGCCCAAGAGTTTTTGGTTTTCTGTTTGTTTGAAAGTCATTATATGGTAAAAAATGAAATGAATTGTTGTTTTTCTGTCGAGCAGATGATCCTAGCAGCGATCCAAATGTTACTGGAGATCCATACAAGACACTCTTTGTTGCTAGACTTGTGAGTAAAGAACTTTTTGGACCATTTTTGCTGTTACTTGTGATTACTTTTGTTGATTGTCTTTCTCATTTTCAGAATTATGAGACAACGGAAAGCAGAGTTAAACGTGAATTTGAGGCTTTTGGTCCAATCAAGCGGGTAGGTATTATAGAGCATCCCTTTCTGGGGCTCAGGTTACTGGATTTTGGTTGGTAAGATGTGTACTGTTATGGTGGCATAGTACTTCCTGCTATGATCCAGTCATTTCTCTAGTTGATTTTTCCACAACTTTTTGCTTTCTGAAAAGCAGTAAACATCTTACAATTTTAGCATTTTTTCTCAAAACAGATTTTGATCAGCTAATGTTAAAGAACGTGGGATTGTAGGTTGTAAGCTATTTCAAATGTTCTCTTTCTAGATCAAGTCCTTCAAAATGAGGGTGGAGCGTCTAAAAAAAGCACCGCGCATTACCTTACTAATGCTTCAAACTTGCACTGAAGACGCATGCGATGCATTCTTTATTTGATTATTCTATGGCTGTAGGATTACACTTTAGTTATCTGATTAAAAATTACTGAATTTGGCAGTTATCTGCTAAATAATAAACTGATTACCTTTGAATTTCCTTACTGCTCTCAAAAATTAAAATAAGAGATGGCTTATGCTTCAAGTTTGCAAATCCACATTTATCAGGAGAGCTTTTTCTTTCAATTGTGCCTCTGGGTGCACCTCTTCAGGCTGCAGTTAAGAAATGAATTGTTGTTTGAACTGCTAGCACTGTTCCATGGTGCTTCGAGGTGCATGCTGCACTCTGACATTCATGAAAATTTGTTGTGAAGTTACTAGCATTTCCTTGCTTTGAAAAATAAGGGTCAGATTGCCAAGAATGTCCTTATGACTCAGGTAACAGTGGCTCCAATTATTAAGTATCGGTTTGATGACTTTTCCTTTTATCCTGGTTTGGATATCATTAGTTTCAAGTACTATGTGTTCTGGGTATTCCATTAGTTTCTACTTTCTAGAACTACAAAGGTAATGAGGTTCTACTCCTAGGTATTCTCCTGGTAAGGGCAAATCTTAAATTTCTGGTAACTTTTTGTTTCTTGAGTTGCCAAATGTACCATTCAATCTCCGAGCCCGATCTTCATTGCATGAAACAAAGTTGAACACCTAGATGAGCAGAGCAATGATGCAATTTACCTTTGGCCTCTTATTCCAAGCAACAATGGAGATATACTTGCCTGTGCTGGGTAAAAATTTGGTGGGAGTATCAGCCTTGTTCTCTTCTTCTTTATTCTTCTTACATCCCATCTATGCTACTAAGATTTTACTTTTGGATTTAAAGGCTATCAAAAAAGTTTCAAGCATTTCAGGAGACACCTGGTATTTGACTATACTTCTATAATAATTTATTTTATATTAAAATGTTCCCTGGTAAGGGGAGTTAGAATGTATTGCAAACATAAGGCCACAGTTCTTGTGCAACTCTAGCAGTGATGGTGATGCATCTCGCCTGGGAGCTCTATGAATCAAAGGTGAGCACGGCTAATTAGGCATAGTGCCCGCCGTGCCATTAGGACCTTAATGTACCTAATTGTGTTGACTGGATAAAAGCATAACTTTTTTGACGGCTGCATCAAACATGATTATAATTCTTATTAGTAGTGTTAATTTCATAATTGTTTGAGTTTCAGGTTCGTTTGGTTACGGACAATACAAACAATAAACCCAGGGGTTATGCTTTTATTGAGTATGTTCATACACGGGATATGAAAGGTTTCTCTTACTCTGACTCCTATTTTTCTTTATCTTTTTCTGTCTCACTTCCATTTCTAATTTCTGGGATATAACTTCAGCTGCATATAAACAAGCTGATGGAAAGAAGATTGATAATAGAAGAGTTCTGGTTGATGTTGAACGTGGGAGAACAGTCCCCAATTGGCGTCCCCGAAGACTTGGCGGTGGACTTGGAACAACAAGAGTTGGAACTGAAGATGTTAATAGGTACTTGATTAGCTTTTAGAGTGTTAGTCGTATGTACATATGCGTAGTGCTAAAAAGGACATTGATGGAGCTGTACTTTAGTGGTATAATGGCTGCCATTGTCTATGGAGTAAAAATTGCAATGCAAATGTCTCCTGTTCTCTGCTTGAGTTTAATTTTTTGTTGCTGTTGTTGCATATAATTCTAATTTGATGTACCCAAAAAAGAATCTGATCTGCTAGAGACAACTATGCATGTGTGCTTGTAGTTGACATAGACTGCTTTTTGTAGTTGGCATACACTGCTTCTGAATTTCAACTTGTCTTTTGGGATGTATAGATGCTGCAGTCGGTTTATGTGC
This sequence comes from Nicotiana tomentosiformis, assembly GCF_000390325.3. Taxonomy (NCBI): domain Eukaryota; kingdom Viridiplantae; phylum Streptophyta; class Magnoliopsida; order Solanales; family Solanaceae; genus Nicotiana; species Nicotiana tomentosiformis. The sequence continues at coordinate 34,541,959 of NC_090813.1, read as the reverse complement.
TCTATTTTTGGTTGAAAAAAGAGTGCTGTCCGGAGCATCTATGTATGAAATTTTATTTACAATTGGAAGTTATTATTGTTTGGCATTCAGCATGATGATCACTCATAAAATGTCCGAAAAGTAGTTTTCATGCTCAAATGCACTGGTATGATTGTCATGTGAAAATTTGTGGAACATTCATCAATCGTTCTTGGTAAGTTATTGCCTTCAATTTTTACATGGATATTTAATTATCACTGACTCTATGCCCCTTTAATTTTTCAGAGAGGTAGTTCAGATTGGAAGGGCGGCATCTCGCTCCGAAGAGCCAAGAGTACGAGATGACAGAGAAAGGTAGCCTATGCATTTATAGTTATACGCGCTTTGTGTTATTTTTTCTCAATTTGACATTCAGACATATATCTACTTTTCCAAGGATGAGTTGTCTGATTTACAACCCTGTTTAGTTTACAAAATGTGAAGTTAATGCTGATATGTGTATAGCATCTGACGCATATATTATTATTTTCCATATTATCAGGGATCGGGAGAAGTCCCGTGATAGGGTGCGAGATAGAGAAAGAGAAAAATCTCGTGAACGTTCACATGATAGGCCAAGGGAACGTGACAGAGATGACAAACATCATAGGGAACGCGAGAGAACTAGGGATAGAGAAAGAGATCGTGGACGAGACCGCGATCGAGACCGTGAACGTGACAGGACACGTGACCGCGAACGGGGCAAAGATAGGGACCGTGAGCGGGATCGCCACCGTGAGAGGGATAGAGAAAGAGGTAAGGACTATGAAGGTGAGGTGGACCAGGGTCGTGGGCGTTCTCGTGATAGAGAATATGATTATGAGCATGGTGAATCAAAACATGAGCGGGAAAGACATGGCGACAGAGAAAGGAACTATGATCCTGCAGAACCTGAAGATGATCATGGACATTATGACCATTATGATCAACATAAAGGTCGAGGAGACTATGAGAATCCAGATGCTCAAGCTGGTGATGATCGCTATAAAGATGCCAGTCATGTTGATGATCGTTATGATCAAATGGAGGAGGATAATTATGCTTATGACCACGGGGCATCTGAGGCAAAAGAAAAGAACCGTGATCATAGGCGTTCAGATAGGTCACATTCTCGTGAATATGACTACTGATGATGAAGGGTATGCTTCTGCTTGTGTTGCTCTGGTAAGGTTGCAATAAGATCCACATGCTATGTAGGTAATATTAATTTCTCATTTGATAATATTGCCGCAATTGTTTGACTTCTTTGACTCGCAGGAGGGAAGTGCAATTTTCTATCGGAATTCCTGCTTGCTGGTAGTGCGGGAATGGTGAACATTAGATGATGGTTTACTAGCATCGGCCTATGTAATGGAATTTTGTTATCTGTTTTTGGAATTGTTTGGTATTTACTTCATGTATTCAGTTTCTATGTGAACTAGTTAAATGCGAATTATTTGGAACCTGTGTGTGCTAAGATGTGATAGTTCTGGGTACTTGCATGTCCAACTTATTATTTGGCTCATGTTACGGTGTTTTATTATTGCATCTGTTTTTGAATGTGAACTCCTATCAAAATATTTGGCTTGAAATTATTTTATGAGAAAGCTGCAATTCTGTAGAAGTGGAAAATACTTTTGATAACCTAAGATTCAACTGAAAATGTAAAATAGTATTAAAAGAATAAAATTGTCCACGGTCAAACTTTATGCTCCACATCATTGGTCCTCGGGCCTCGAAGAAGTATGTTTACATATGAACCTGTAATTCATGTGTCTCCCGAGGCTGTGGTTCGATAAGCGATGTTACTTTATTCTCAATTAGGAGTTTGAGCTTTGGGAATGGAGAAATCTTTGGTTGGGGAGTACTCCTTTTTATTGCTCTACATGATTTTATTTGTTAGCCTTGGAGTAACAATAAAGTTGGTGGGTTCTAGTTGTGGATTCAGGTACTAGTGTTCGTGTTGGGTAGGTTACCTACCTTATATCTCTTGTGCATCAAGCTGGGATTTTTTGTGCATCAAGCTGTTCTTTTTTATCTGCTCTCTTTTTTAATATGTATTCTTAGCTCTTATCAAAGTAGAAACGTTGACAAGAGGTATGGTGAGACATGTTATAGTAGAAACGTTGACAAGAGGTATGGTGAGAGATGATATAAATAAGTCTGGTTGACATAATAATTTTATTTTGTGCACTTTTTTTATAATCTTTTTGCACTTTTTTTATAATCTTAAAATTATGTAGAACGGAAAAGGGTCAGATGTGTTCCTGTACTATTAAAAATTAGTTATTAGTATCCCCGTTATATTATCCTTCAATATTTACTTCTAACGTTATTCATTTTAATATTTCTGTCCCCACATCTAACACACTCTTTTTTTAAGGCATGCGACATGATTTTAAACTATCTAACCATCTACCCTTTTACCTTACCCGTGCAGCCCCGACCCAATATCCAAACCTATCCCAAAAGAACCCGAAATTTAATCCATACATATGGTTCTTCTCCTTCGTTTAAATGGAGGAAACTGTTTCAGCCCAAGGCCGCTGGATTCAAAAAAAAAAGAATCAGATAATTCTTTAACTTCGGTATTTGGGGAAGTTGTAGTAGAAATTTCAAGTTTAAGTTTTAATAGTTGGTTGTGTTTTAAATCGGGAGGTGAAAACGTAAACTCAAATCATGGCTCATTGTTTGGACGATTTGGTATTCGAACACTTGGATAACTTTCAAGTTCTTTGTGATGCTTGCAGTTTGAGTTTGTGCGAAAATCACCATTGATGAACAAATTTTGAACTTTAGAAGTGGGTTTGAAGTTTGAACTCGAAAAAAACGAACTAGGTATCTTAATTTTGTTGATGTTTGCTCGAATCGGTGCTTTCTATTGTAATTAGTATTGTTTATCAAGCTTCAGTTGTTAATACACTGTTGAAACTTGGATTGAAGAAGAATCTCATTGCTAAAATTTCGAGAGCTTGATTTACAATAATTAAAAAAACAAAAATGCCATTGTTGAACCTTGAAGGTCTTGGGATTGAACTAGATTGGAAGGTTATTTGGGACAAATTTGGACTAGATTTGATCAACAGTTGTGTGCTGAAAATGCAGCAATTGTTTATCTTCGAGAAGAATGCATAATTCTGAAAATTACTGCAACTTTACAATTGCACTTTAATGTGTTCCAACTTCATTTCTTTGTTTACTCTTGGTTAGATTAGTTTAGCATTAATACGCATTAACTAATATCTAGTCTTTTGCGTTCTTAAATTGTCTATACTAATTTTATTCGCACTAGATTAGCTTAGGCCGGTGAAAAATATTAGTTTTTAAGGAGAGAAAATTTTATAAAAGAAAGACCTAATGCAAAGAAAGAAAAGAGATGGATTTAAGGAAAATTTATAAATTGCACGAATGATGAAGTCAAGGAGAGTGAAAAGGGTAATGTAAATGGGTCTAGTGTTACGGGTATGGATACTAGGTTGAAAATAAAAAATGGGTCTGGAAACCACGTGTACGCAGGGCACGACTCCGTTAAATGTGGGGAAAAAAAATATTAAAATGGGTAACAATAGGGGTAGATAGTGAAAGATAGTATAACGAGGTACTGATAATTATTTTTCAATAGTTGTTTACCCTTAAATCGGATAATAATTAAATTTGTATGCGGTTTTGAGGATACGTGGATTGATTCAACACAAATAATCAAGAATATTAGATAAACGAGTTAAAAACAAAATGAATGATCAAACTAGTTATAATGTTACGGCCTAGTCCGAACCTAGGTTGAACAGCCCTCGATCAGACCTTTGGTTCGAACCCAATTGCGAATGAAGAACAAATAGTTAAGTAAGAACTTTTGCAATAGTTAGAAAGCAGAAAATGAATTTGTATTGCCTTGATTTGAGTGTTACAATGTGTGTATCAAAAGAAAAAATATCCCCTTTATATTGTAGGAGAGTTTCATCCCTAGTACAAGTCTAAAAGGGGTAAAATCTTCCTTTCTCGTTAATTACTGATCCGTAACCGACATCGAGCGAGATCCGCGCCGTGATATCCGGTCAGGTACGAATATCACGGCCCTTTATCCGTCATGTGCAACCGTTTACCGTGTTTCCCGAGGTTTTATAACTCGTTCTAGGTCCGGGGACCGTTGCTTTATCATGCCCGGTGATGAACATATCGTTCTTCTTTTATGGGTCTCGATACGAAAGGTTCCCGGCCTCGATTTTAGTCTCATGTGTCCATGCCCTTCTTCCGTTTTCTTCACCAGAAAATCGGGGTATGCTTTATCCATGATTTTACCCGTATACAGATAGTCCCCTTGTTTTTTGGAGAGTAGGTTTGCGAAAATGATGGGAAACGATAGATGAACCCCGGTTTCTTCCCTCGTACGTTATATATGAGATGACGGGTAAATCGAAACGTCTCATCAGTCGCGTCATTCTGACTTCGAACACGTGTCAGTCATCAGCTGGATGTCTTCGAATAAGAAACGTCGCGCATTGATTGCCTTTCCCCCCTATAAAAGCCTTAACTCCTTTCACTTCTTCCACTTTCCGATTTTAGACTTTACCTTCGAACATTCTAACGGTTTTTAACTTCTCCAGATCTTCATACATTGTTCATTGAGCCTTCATATCTTCATCATCATCTTCATACATCTTCTTTGGACCTTCAACCCAGACCGTCATACCTTCATACAATCTTCAAATCTTCATATTTTTCTTCAAACCTATATTTTCCATATTATAATGGCAAAAACTTTCAAGTGAGTGCCTCAGCAGGCTTCCCCACCATCTTCCCACCCGGCCGTAGATGCCGAGTTGGACGTCTTGAGGTGGCTCAGGAGCCCCCCATGAAGAGCTTCGTACCTGGGGGATGCTCTATCGGGGAAGACTTCAAGGTCGAGAAGGCCTCTAGCCAACAAGACCGAGGCGAGGGAGCATGGAGATACATATGCTCCGTCATTGAAGAAACCATACCCGTAGTCCGAGCAGATTGTAAATGGGAGGGTAAAGACGTGGTCGTTCCCAGGCCCAATGGCTATATTACCACTCACATGAAGGGTTATTTGAATGTTTACACTTACCCTCACGCTCGCCTCGGTGGACCCCATAGTCCCAGCTTTCTACAAAAGATACGAGGTGTAGCTTGGGCAAATCCACCCGTCCTTTTGGAGGGTCGTGATCCTCTTATGCCATTTTGTGAACATTACCGAAACTCCTCGGTTCACCCTCGACCATCTACTCCGCTTGTACAGTCCCCAAATCTTTCAAGGGGGACTGATCAAGCTCGTTCGCCGAGCAAGCAAAGTTTCTTTCTCGAGCATCGAAGAGGACCGAGACAGAGACCTAGGCTGGCAGGGGAGGTTCGTTCGGGTGAAAACAGAAGACCTGATTTCCCCGAATTCTGCCGTTCCATGAGGAGTGGAACTCATCTCGTAAGTATTGTTTTTCTTTGGTATTTATTTCTTTTTATTTTTTATCTCATTGCATGTATTTGTATTCGCGCAACTGTTGCCCAAGTTCCTGATGAAATCCCTTGGTCCAAGGAGTGGATCGAGATGATTTGCAAACGGATGCCATACTCCGAGCGCGCATAGCACAATCTTTCGAAGGGCAAATGGGAGGCCCGTTCTCATGATGAGGTTCTTCCCTGAATAGTTATCACCACGCTCTTAACTTACACAGTGCTAACCTTTTCTCTTTTCTTACAGGTCTGCCTAAGACCACCGAACTTAGGTCGCTGGATGAGGACGAGGATCCGTCCTTGCTTGCCGAGCCCCCCGTTTTGGGACAGCATGGGGCTGCCGCGAAGGAAGAGAAGAAGAAAAAGAGAAAGTCCTCACGTTCCTCGGACCCCGAGGCAAAGAGGAAGAAGAGAGCGACCACATGGGTTCGGAAGCCCGGAAAAGCACCAAGTCTTTGGCACTGGACCCTAATTCTTTCTACCGGTTCAGAGACGAGCCCAGAGAAGATGACCTCTTCATCGCTCATGGGTCGACCCTTAATGAGGGGGAGCACGCGATGACCTAGAAAGAGGACCATGAGGTTGATCCCCATCTAACTCGGGAACCTGAGGGGGAGATGGAGGTTCCAGCCTCCCAGTAAGTCGCTCCTGTTCTGAAGGAGGCAACCGGTGTCATTGTCATCGTGGAGATGCCCTCCTATACCGAGTCCATGCTTGAAGAGACCCAAGCGGGCAAAGAAAAGTCAAGTGAGGGAGCGCGGGGTCCAGATGATGCCCTTAACACATTTTTCGACAACATGGAAATGGCGGCACTGGAAGATTTTTTCGGGCTTGGTCACTTGAAGCTCCCAAAGAAGAACGTGCCCTCGGGAGCCGACGGGCCGAGTTCGAGCCCAAAACTAGTGAAGTAATTTTCCACGCCGAGCGTGGAACACGAGGGCAAGAGAACAGTCGTTCTCACAATCCCGGAGGATGCCCTGGTCCTGTCTGCTCCGGTGGGCAAGCTACCTCCGATGCCTGGTGTGAGGAGGACCAAGCAAAGATGAACGAAGTGGGCACGTCAAGACTCTTCAATGAGGCGCATCAGGCGTTGAACTGGGTAAAGTGTTAACCCTTTTGTACCCCTTTGTGAATCCCATTTAGGTTTTTGATGTCCCCTACTAATTTCATTGTTTTACAGGCTTCAGTGCTTCACCATGAAAGCTTTCTCCGGTACCGCTTGGAAATTAGTCAGCTCGAGTTCGAGCTCAAAGAGCTGGTCCGTAAGAAGGACATATACAAGGCTCTTAGTGAGAAACAGGACGAGGCCCTTAAAGACCTCGGATTCTCCACGCCGAGCTGGAAAAAGCTCAAAAGGAGGCCTCGACCCTGAAGTGGGAACACGCCGACATAGTTGAGTAGGTAAAGATATTTGAAGCTAAAAGCGAGCAGCTAGTCGTGGTGACTAACAACACAACTTCGCAGGTTCAATTGAAGATAAACCTGATCGACCAGCTGTGGGCTGAGATGGACGAGGTCAAGGCCACGACCGAAGTGTGGAAGGGTAAGATGAGCAGGCTTCGGAGAAGGAAGCTACGAAGGAGGAGTTGGTATCAGTCGAGAACTAACTTTGGGTGGCGAAGAACAAAGCCGATAATTGGTCTCCGACGAATGATGATCTCCGGGCACAACTGAGCTCGGTCGTCACGGAACGGGATGCTCTCGGACGAGAATATGCTGCATTGAGGTCCAAATTGGATACAACCTCTATTGATGCCTAGAATATGGTAGCCCAGTACAAGGTCGATGTGGAGGCAACTGAGACCTACTTAAAGACGAAGATTGAAGACATAAAATGGCTATCCCAGAGAGAGAGCCTCGAATAGATCCATGCCCGAGGTTTTGATCTGTCGGTCGAGATTGAAGAAGCTAGTAGGTTCGAGGCCGAGGAAAAGGATCTCTACGAGCCTGAGGGTCCCGAAGGCTCTCAGGTACTGAGGGCTCCGAGGTTTCGAGGGCTTCGACGGTTCTGGTGACGAGCCGAGCCCCGGTGAAGACCAGGCGTAGATGCCTTAGTATTTTTCCAGTTTTTGTTTTTTCCTTATGTATTTTTTTAATTATTTTGAGGTCGTTCTATCGGGCCTTTGTAAATATATTTTGGAACATATATAAAAATAATTCCTTTTTGGAAATATCATGTCTTTACTTTTCCAGCATCTTCTTGCAATTTCTATTTCCATATTATTTTTGATGCCTTAGCATAAATCAGATGTAGTTTGGGGCATTCATTTTTCGGAGGTTCAAATGAAGGCCGACTTCGATGCAACTTTGTTTGATTGTGACAGCGAACCCTCGATGAGACCAGAGGTTTTCAAGATGCTTATGTGTTTTTAGACGATGTTTTTGTCGAGTGTAACCTTTTGGTAGGTTTCGAATTTTCGTAAGGGCCTTACTTTCTGGTTACGAACTTCGGACGTCTCCGAGCTATTTTTAGGGTGGCCGTAGCATTTTATATCTGGGCACTGCCTAATAGGTTTGATGCCTCCGGGATTCGGTAGCCCGGGTCGTCCGAATTTTCATCGGGCGATAGTCCCCGAGGAGGGGTAGCCCGTAGGCTTTAGGATCTGGGATCGGAGAAGCAAAAACACGTAGTAACAAAGTGTAAGGGAAGTGAAAATTTCTTTCATTTCTTAGTATGCAAGGTACACGATCAAAAGTGCATAAAAACTTGTGCCATGGCTAGAGTGGATTATGTGGGCACGGTTCATACGACCGTTTGGCCCTTATAATGAATCCTAACCACCAAGCCTTAGCTTTTAGCACATAAATTTTCTTTTTCCCTTGCTAAAGACCTTAATCCGAGGGTAATGGCCCCCAGTATTCGAGGTCGAACTCGTGAGGGCTCAGATACTGTTAACCTGAAGCAAATGATCATTGACTCCGGTTTGAAACCGATCATCAAATCTAAGGTAGCAAGTTTTGTTGTTGCCTCTTTAAAAACCTTGCCGAAAAACCCACTTCGGGACAACCGGTTCAAGGGAAAAAAAGTTCAACACGTGCTTTCAGACCTAATAGCGACACTTGTCCTTGGCCAATTACCTGCATACATTAGTCTGATTTATAACATGATTAAAAAGTAATTGAGTTCGTACCTTAGCAATAGTACCGCTTTAAGTGTGTCACGTTCCAATTGTTTGGTAGTTGTACACTGTTTCCCGTTTCGAGTTTATACGAGCTTTTGTTGGTTATTCCGAAAACTCAATACGGTCCTTCCTAGTTTGGTCCCAGCTTCCCTTCGTTAGGGTTCTTGGTGTGTAATGTTACTTTCCTCAATACCAAGTCCCTAACTTGAAAGTGTCGGAGGCTGGCTCTTCGGTTGTAATACCTTTCTATTCGCTGTTTCTGGGCAACCAACCGGACCAGGGTGGCCTCCCGCCTTTCATCTAATAGTTTCAGGCTCGTGATCATGGCCTCGCTGTTTGGCTCTTCGGTCGCATACTAGAACATGAGGCTCAGTTCTCCCACCTCGACTGGTATTAAGGCTTCAGCTCTGTAGACCAAGGAAAGCGGGGTGGCCCTGCTCCTAGATTTTGAAGTCGTACGGTATGCCCACAAGACTTCGGGCAGGATCTCCTTCCATTTCCCATTCGAACTGGACAACCTCTTTTGTAAGTTTTGAAGTATAGTCTTGTTTGTTGATTCTGCCTACCCGTTCCCACTAGGGTGATAAGGCATTGATAGTATCTTCTTGATATTGTGATCTTTGAAAAATTTATTCACTTTACTGCCGACGAATTGCTTTCCATTATCGCAAACGATCCCAGTCGGTATCCCAAATTGACATATTATGTGGTCCCAAATGAAGTCAATGACTTCTTTCTCCCGGACCTTTTCTAATGCTTGAGCCTCGACCCATTTGGAAAAATAATCGATTATGAATAGTATGAATTGAGCTTTACAGGGTGCCCATGGCAGGGGACCGACGATGTCCATTCCCCACTTCATAAATAGCCACGGGGACAAAACTGAGTTGAGCATTTCTCTCGGATGATGGATCATCGAGGCGTGTCTCTGGCAGTAGTCGTATTTTCGTACGAAGTCCTTCACATCTTTCTCCATTTCGGTCTAGTAATAGCGGCCCTAATTAGTTTCCAAACCAAAGATTCTGCCCTCGAATGGTTCCCGCAAATGCCTTCGTGAACTTCTATCATAGCATATTCGGTCTCTCCCGGTCCCAAGCATCTGGCTAGCGGGCCGTCGAAGGTTCTCCTGAACAATGCCCCTTCGACCAAGCTAAATCTAGCAGCCTTGGTGCATAGGGCTCTCGCTTCTTTGGGATCTGAAGGTAATTTTCCGGTCTTCAAATAGTCTATGTATTTGTTCCTCCAATCCCAAGTTAAACTCGTTGAGTTTACTTCGGTGTGGCCTTCTTCTATCACCGACTTCATTAGCTTCACTACTATTCCCGAACTGAATTCATCGGCATCGACCGACGACCCCAAGTTAGCCAGTGCATCGGCATCGCTGTTCTGATCTTGGGGTGCTTGCTGCAAGGTCCATTCCCTGAATTGATGCAGGGTTACCTGCAATTTGTCCACGTACCTTCGTATTCGTTCTTTTTTTACTTCGAACGTCCCATTAACTTGATTTACCACGAGGGGGGAGTCGCACTTAACTTCGATCACCTTGGCCCCAAGACTTTTAACCAATTCTAGACCTGCAATCATGGCCTCATACTCAACCTCATTATTAGTCAATTTCACAGTTCTAATAGATTGCCTAATTACATTTCCCGTAGGCGGTTCTAATACGATGTCGAGCCCCGACCCCTTCGCGTTCGAGGCACCGTCCGTGAAAAGGGTCTAGATTCCCGAAATGGTCCCCGAGATTAACAGTAATTCCCTTTCAACTTCAGGTATTAAGGCCGGCGTAAAGTCGCCACGAAGTCTGCCAAAATCTGAGATTTAAGCGCGTTTCAGAGTCGATACTCCATATTGTACCTGTTAATTTTGACGGCCCATTTGGCCAACCGTCCTAAGAGCTCGGGTTTGTGCTTGATGTTCCTCAGCGGGTAAGAGGTCACGACACATGTGGGGTGTGCATTAAAAGTACGACTTTAGCTTTCTCGATGCGCATAGCAAAACGAGCGCCAATTTTTCCAGGTGAGAATACCTTGATTCGGGCTCGCCTAGAGTTCTACTGACATAGTAAATAGGAAATTGCGTACCTTCTTCCTCTCGGACTAAGACTCCACTAACCGCCACCTCAGAAACTGCCAAGTAGAGGTACAACGGTTCGTCTGCATTCAGAGTGTGTAACAGGGACGGACTCGATAGGTACTGTTTGAGTTCTTCCAAAGCTTGTTGGCATTCTAGGTCCACGAAAAGTTCTTCTTCTTATTTAACAGTGAGAAGAATCGATGACTTTTGTTCGAGGACCTCGATATGAACCGGCCCAGGGAGGCTATACGCCCATTCAGTCTTTGAACGGCCTTGACGTTGTCCACCACGGTATGTCCTCCACTGCTTTGATTTTATCAGGGTTGATCTCGATCCCCCGATTGGATACCATGAACTCGAGGAATTTTCCTGATCTGACCCCGAATGTGCACTTCTCTGGGTTCAGCTTCATATTATATTTCTTCAGTACGTCAAAGGTCTCCTACAAAGTTTCAAATAGTCCTATGCTCGTAGGGACTTGACCAACATATCATCAATATAAACTTCCATTTATTTTCCTATCTGTTCTTCCAACATCCGGTTTACTAGGCGTTGATAGGTGGCATCGACGTTCTTTAATCCAAACGGCATTACATTATAATAGTAAGTGCCAAATTTAGTGATGAAAGAAGTCTTTTCTTGATCGTCCGGGTCCATCCGAATTTGGTTGTACCCGGAATAGGCATCGAGAAAGCTGAGTATCTCATGCCCGGCTGTCGCGTCGATCATCCGATCGATGTTAGGCAAAGGAAAAGAATCCTTAGGGCATGCCTTGTTTAGATCTGTGTAATCTATACACATTCTTAGATTATTTCATTTTTTAGGTACTACCAATATGTTAGCTAACCAGTCCAGGTATTTAACATCCCAGATGGACCCTATTTTGATGAACACATGCTTGACCTCGAACTGCGGTCTCCTCTTCTACTTAATCGGATGGAACTTAGGGTCCAAACTCAGCTTATAATTGGTTACCTCTAGTAGGATACCTGTCATGTTAAGATGAGACCAAGCGAAACAATCTACGTTAGCTTTAAGAAAATCAATGAGTTTTTTCCTAAGCTCGGGGGTTAACCCTGTGCCCAGGTATACCTTTTGATCCGGTAGGAGTTTGATTAATATGACGTGCTCCAACTCTTTGACCGTCGATTTGGCGGCGTCGGTTCGTCAGGAGCTGTGAACGATCTTGGAACTCCGTAATCCTCCTCCTCGTCTACTCCTCGTTCCTCTGGTTCATCTAAGACCGACATCAATGATTGTTATTTAATTTACTCTGTGTTCCTTGATGGCGAAACTGCATGCAGCAGGATTACCTCATCGACTGTGAACATCTCCTTTCCGGTCGGCTACTCTCCGTAGACCGTCTTGACTCCTCCCAGTGTAGGGAATCTCAACGTTTGGTGCAAGGTCGAGGGTACCGTCCTCATGTTGTGAACTCACGGCCTTCCAAATAGAGTGTTATACCTCATGTCCCCTTCGATCACGTAGAACTTTGTCTTTTGTATCGTGCCGGCGGTGTTCACCGGCAGGGTTATCTCCCCTTTAGTGGTTTCGCATACCATGCTAAATCCCTTCAACACCCGGACTGTTGGCACTATTTGGTCTTGTAACCCCAATTGCTCTACGACCCTCTATTTAATGATATTGGCCGAGTTACCTGTATCAATCAACACACGTTTAACTCGATATTTATTAATAAGTAAGGATATTACAAGCGCGTCATTATGAGGTTGTACAATGACCTCGGCATCCTCATCGCTGAACGAAATGGTTCCCTCTGGGACATAATATCGAATGCGTTTTCCCCTTGTGATAGATACTTTAGTACGCTTTATCATTGGCCTTTGGGGGACATCGGCCCCTCCGATGATCATGTTGATGACGTGCTGAGGCTTCTCTTGTTCGACCCGTTTGTTGGCGTCCCTGTTCCTGAAGTGTTTTTTGGCTCGATCACTAAGAAATTCTCGTAGGTGCCCGTTGTTGAACAACTGGGCAACTTCTTCTCTCAATTGTCGGCAATCCTCGGTCTTGTGACCATGAGTGCCATGATACTTTGACGTCAAGTTAGGATCTCTTTGGTAGGGTCGGACTGCAATGGTCGGGGCCACTTGGTTTCTTTGATGCATCCGATGGCTGACACGATGCTGGAAACACTAACAATGAAGTTATACTCTAATAATCTCAGTGCTTCCCTACCCCCGAGCGGCCTGTCGAAACCATTTTTACTCATCAGACCTCGGCTACTAGGTCCTGGATCGCTTCTCTTCTCGCTTCTTGTGGGGTGACGCCCGGACTCATTCCCCTTCGATCCCTGTTGTATGGTTAGTACTGATCCCAGACCGGTCTTAGCTCATGATCAATGGCTTTCGTGGACCTGTCATCGGCCCTGATGGGGTACACAGATCCAGAAGGAGCTCCGAGTTAGTCGTCCTTGACCCTGATCTTCGACTGATACCTGTTGTGGACATCGGCCCAGGTCACCGCTGGATATTCTACCAAATTTTGTTTTAGCTATTGAGAGGCCAAGGAACTTTGGGGGTTAAGCCCCTAAGTGAATGCCTGGACGGCCCAATCATCTGCAACCGGAGGTAGATCCTTCCGTTCCATCTTGAACCTTGACACGAACTCCCTGAGCATCTCGTTGTCTCTTTGTTTAACCTTGAAAATGTCTGACTTTCTGGTCTCGACCTTGATGGCCCCGGCATGGGCTTTTACGAAAGTATCTGCAAGCATAGTAAAAGAGTCAATGTAATTTGGGGGTAAGTTGTGGTACCATATTGTTACTCCTTTGGACAAAGTCTCCCCAAACTTCTTTAGTAACACCGACATGATTTCATCGTCTTCCAAGTCGTTCTCCTTGATTGTGCATGTATAGGAGGTCACATGCTCCTTTGTATATGTGGTTCTACTATACTTGGGTATATCAAGAATATGAAACCTCTTCGGGATTGGCTACGGTATCGCACTCAGAGGAAAAGGCTTCTGGATAAATTTCTTAGAATCTGATCCCTTCAATATCGGGGGTGCTCCCGGGATTTGATCGACCCTGAAATTGTATGTTTCCACCTTTTTGTCATTAGCCTCAATTCTTTTCTCACCTAACTCCACTCGCTTTGTTAATGCTTTAAGCATTTTCATTATTTCGGGGTTGACCCCAGGCTCGGCTTTACCCAATCTCTCGGTGGTTTGATCGTTTCTTCGGGTGCTTTCCTAGGATTGTTCGGGCTCGACCCTGCTGGGGGCGTGGCCTTGATTTTGTAGCTGCGTTATTGCCGTCTTTTGAGCCTGCAACATTTCGAAGATTAGCCGCAGGCTTACCCCATCACCTTCGCCTTCGGACGCTTCTCGAGTTGTTGGTCGGGGTCCCCGCGAACACTATTTTCTAGATCAGTTGGCAAATTAACGTCGATGGCCACATGTGAGTTAGCATCGACCGGATCGGCAACTGCGACACCGTTGCGATCAGCAAGAGGCACCTAGTTGCTAGGCACCGAATTAATATTTTCGCCATGATGGCCGGACTTAGCGTCAATGCTCAATTGGGCAGATTGAGAGTTCGACATTTTTCGACTAACTTGAAATTAAGACTTTAAAGAACAAGCATAAAATAGGGTGTGTTATGGACATTCGTATCAAATCACCACTATTATCCTTATCCCCATGGTGGGCGCCAAACTGTTTACCCTTAAATCCGATAACAATTAAATTTGTATGCGATTTTAAGGATACGCGGATTGATTCAACACAAATAATCAAGAATATTAGATAAACGAGTTAAAGACAAAATGAATGATCAAACCAGTTGTAATGTTATGGCCTAGCCCGAACCTAGGTTTAACAGCCCTCGATCGGACCCTTGGTTCGAACCCAATTGTGAATGAAGAACAAACAGTTAAGTAAGAACTTTTGCAATAGCTAGAAAGCAAAAAATGAATTTTTATTGGATTGATTGGAGTGTTACAATGTGTGTATCAAAAGAAAAAACCTCTCATTTATATAGTAGGAGAGTTTCATCCCTAGTACAAGTCTAAAAGAGGTAAAATCTTCCTTTTTCGTTAATTACTGATCCGTAACCGACATCGAGCGAGATCCACGTTGTGATATCCGGTCAGGTACGAATATCACGGCCCTTTAACCGTCGTGTGCAACCGTTTACCATGTTTGCCGAGGTTTTAGAACTCATTTTGGGTCCGGGGAGCATTGCTTTATCATGTTTGGTGATGAACACATCATTCTTCTTTCATGGGCCTCGATATGAAAGGTTCTCGGCCTCGATTTTAGTCTCGTGTGTCCATGCCATTCTTCCGTTTTCTTCACCGGAAAATCGGGGTATGCTCTATCCCTGATTTTACCCGTATACAATAGTTCATGGACATATCTAGCCTTTGTCCGTATGTAGAAACATCAGTTAAAGCAAATATGATAGTGAGCGATGATCAACCAAATAAGTGCTCCATAGTTTAGAGGGTATTTTTATGATCTGTGTGATCCAAATACATGAAAATTACATTAATTAAATCGTTACTATTGGCAGCTAGACTACTATAATAGGAGTAGCTGCTGATAAGTGAAACAGGAAATTATCACAAACGCAAATTGAGTATTTGCAAAAAGAAACATCCTACCATTTATTTTTCCAATTGGAAGCGTGTAAAATGTACATGAACTTATAGAATAGGATAAGAATGGCGTTGAACAACTAGAACAGGAGGCTGTACAACATCATTGTTTGAGTTTCCTTCATGATTTTAACGTGAAGGCAGAAGTGAATATTTGATCCAACCAACTGTACCCTTTTAGTGATCGTACAAGTGCATCTTCAGAAGCTTCCTAGAAAAATCCCAATTGATTCATTCCAAAAGACATGTTTAGTGCTATTATTAGTCAATCAATCATCAAATTTGTTGGAATGGGATATATGTCATACGTGTTATATTCCATTTTGTTCAAGCACATTTAATTTATTCAATATCAAATAATTTCTTTCACTACGTACATGAGTTTTCTGTAAATGTTTCCTAAAATCTCACAATTATTCATTATACTACCATAGAAATTTCTAATCAAATAGAAAAGACTCGTGGCAAACTCTGGGCAAGTCTTTATCCTAATTTATTGGTATTGCCGGATGTGGATCATCTATTTCCATCATGTTTTGTATTTTTTTCTTCTAATTAGGGGTGTTCATAAAAACCCGAAAAATCGAATCAAACCGACTAAAAAAATCGATACTTTTTTGGTTTCGTTTGGTTTTGATTTTGAATTTTAAAAAACCGACCAAATTTGGTTTGGTTATGGTTTTAATCGAAAAATAACCGAAAAAATCGAACCAAACCGAATATAAAAGTAGCTATTTAAAGTTTATTATTATACTTATATATATGTATATTTTTATTCAAAGTTTCTAAAATTTTATGTTACATTTTAATAGTTTGCACGTTTAGTCTAGTTCTTAACTATTATAATAATCTAGTTCTTTGCCTTTATATTCTAGTTTGATTAGTAGTTTTCTTTTGCTAAGTACAAAAAATTATTTCATGTTAAAAATAATTTATTTTTAATTAAGTCCTAAAATTATTTATCACTATTTGGTTCAATTATCATCAATATATCTTGGTAAATGATAGATTTCTCAAAGAGCAATTGGTTTGATAGTGTTATGTTGAAAATGTAGTCGTCGGAATATGTGTTTGGTAGTGTATATCTCATATTTAAGAAAAATCTGATAAATAACCGAAAAAATCGAAAAACCGACAAAAACCGAATCAATAAAAAACGGACTTAATTGATTTGGTTTTGTTCCAATATTTGAAAAACCGACTCACTTGATTTGGTTTATTTTTAGAAAAAAACCTATCCAAACCGAACTATGAACACCCCTACTACTAATTACAGTGAGGGATAATGGAAGAGAAACGGGTAAGCAGACAATCAGAGCTTATCTTTACATTTCTTTTAAGAGATTGTCTTCCGAAACAATTTAAGTCCATATGACATTTGGTCTGCCTACTCCCTGTTTACTATCTTCAATTATCATATCATCACACTATCTTAAAGAAGTAGAATGATATTGGGTTTAAAGTATGTATATTTATATGTATATTGCCTCACATTTTATTTATGTTTTGTGGATTTTGAATGTGTAAGATAATAATTTATTCTAATTCATGGTATTTTTATGTGTAGGATTCACCCGGAAATCATGTGGAACGAAAATGCACGATTTGACGCAAAAAGAGAACAAAGCGAAAAAATGGGCCAGGGTAGTGCATCGCGCTACCCGTGGCGCAAATTACAGACCTGAAGTTTTTTGGACGTTGGGTGACGGGACACTCTCCTATTTCACCCGGGACAAGGTTTTGACAGTCCTATACACCTCCCAACTCGTATAAAAAGAAGTCTAAACCTATTTTGGAGGGGGAGACGCCACTTTGAGAGGAAAACACAAGCACGAAACACTCGGGAGCAAGGATTCTCAACTTTTCTTCATATTTCTTAATATTTTCAACAATTCAACACTTATGAAATTATTTAACTATATCATGAATGGCTAAGAACCTCGTTATTATGGGGTTATGGGTCGTTATTGACAATTGTAGTTGACAGTTGATGTTTTGCTTGGTTTATCATAGTAATTTGCTTATTAAATCTTACACTTAATTATTCTATTGTGTAGCTAACAATAGAGTACTATCTACGAATTTATAGTTGAACTCGAAAGTGAGAATTATAGATTGCATATAAGATTGAATCATGAACCTGAGCATCAAGATTCACGATTAGGATAAACATATTCTAGTTGCCTTATAGCCTGTTTGGCCAAGCTTTTTTTAGGCCAAAAGTGCTTTTTTGGCCAAAAGCACTTTTGGCTAAAAATTGAGGTGTTTGGCCAAGCTTTTTGAAAGAAAAAAATGCTTTTGAGGAGAAGCAGAAGCAGTTTTTGAAAAGCAAAAAAAAGTAGTTTCTTTCCAAAAGCACTTTTGAGAAAAATACACTTAGAAGTAGTTTTCAAAAGTTTGGCCAAACACTAACTACTGCTCAAAAGTGGTTTTCAAATTAATTAGTCAAACACAAACTGATTCTCACCAAAAGTTCTTTTTTAAAAAGTACTAATTTTAGAAGTTTGGCCAAATAGGCTATTACTTGGTTATTTTTACAGGAAATCTACATGCATTCTTGTTAATTCGAATTCTATAGAGCATATAGTATTAGGTTGGCTTGAATAGGCGAGCGAAACGTCGAAAGAACTTCGCGAGCATAATAAACCTTGTTAATTAATAAATTAGATAAATCAAGTGATTAAATTAATCGGAAGAACTCAATAGGAGAGACATTAATACCATAACCCCGAAATCTTTTTATCTCATTGAATTCTTGCTAAACATTTTTTTGCTCTACTTGCGATCTTATTTTCTTATTTGCTTATTAGTTTTGTAGTAATTTAGTAAACAAAAATCATCATCATTTTCTTCACCACCACTTAAGCAATAAATTTATAAATAGTTTAGATTGGACAATAGTTGATCATAAATACTCGTGAGAACGATACTTTCTCATCACTTTATTACTTGTGGACCGCATATACTTGCGTGTGCGATTAGACCCAACATATAACATGATCAAAGTAACGTTCTTAATTTATCTTCTGTAAACCATTTGCTCCTTTGCTAGATATAATCATTTCTGAATTTGTATATTCTTCCTATTTCAGTTTACTTTTAGTTACATTTTCATCCCTCATATCATACTCTTGAAAACTAAATTTATCTACATTTTTGTACATAGACATCATAATCCCAAACTTCCACAGGGTGTATATCGTTCCTAGCATTACTTCTGTTGCGGTGACTTGACATCACATTAGCTCTATCGCTGCGGAAACCAAAAAACTCAACATTTCGGACCAAGAAAATGATTGAATGCCGTAATGAAAATTAAATTATATTTCCGTCAATAATGAAGTTAATTCTGCGCACTGATGGTGTACATATATAGTACACAATCATACTATTTTAAAATATAATTACACGTGTGTTTATCTGAAAAATCGGATAACGTTGAATTTATGTATGGTTCTAAGGGCAAGTAGATTTCTTTGATCTGAAAATAACAATACACATATTTATGGTGCAAAAAATAGAAGATGATGAACAAAGATATTTAGTGAGCTTTAGAAAGATAAACACAATGAATTCTTAATCCCAGCGAAGGTGCCTTCTATTACAATCTATCTTGCCTTTTATAGCCAAGGATCACTACTTTATCTATAGCAACATGATGGAATAATATTACTAGTGGAGGACCCATGATGGTGTGTCTCCTCCTTAATTTTCGCAGAGATTCTCTCCTTTGGTGCGGTTGTAACAACTTTTTGTCTGTGAACTCGATACCGACTCGAGCTCGGTATCGGATCGGAACCTCGGCCTTGGTTTCGAGCTAGGTGATCACTTTCGGGCATCAATGTTCGAGACCTGTATCGGTCGATGTTACCTCGGTCGATTCGAATGCCCCGAGCTCGACGCCCCCATCTCGGAATTCGTTCGGGGTCTCCATGAAGATACCCCTTGATTGAAATGGCATCCTCGATCGATCTTCATGACCGAGGATCGGTTTTAACCATATACAGATAGCCCCCTCGTTTCTTGGAAAGGAGATGACGAGAAACGATGTGATTTCCCTAAGGTTCGACCGAATCGATGATGACGTTTCTATCGGCTTTGACTATGACGTGCGTGATAGCTGTCCCATCGATTTGGTTTTATCGAGGCATTTAATGTGTGTCAGTCGGTGGTCGGCCGCCGCTAGAAACGAATCGCCATGCCTTATAAATAGTTTTCCCATATAATGTTTTCCACTTTTATGCTTCCTCTTTTCCCAAATTCCCTTTGATTAATTTCTCTTATTTCGTTGCTTTAGTGCCGCTTATACCAGAGTTACGGTGCTGTCCCCTCTTTCACCTTTCTTTGCGATTTTTTCTTCTCATATTAATGGCAAAAACTTCAAAAACCGTACCTCACAAGGAGAAAGCTTCTTCCTCACGGCTGTGTGACGATAAGGTGCCGACCGAGCCGTCCGTTCAAGATTATATTCCCGGCCCGTGTATTTTAAAAGCTGATTTTAAGGTGTAGAACCCTTCGTCCGCTCCGAGTCGGTGTGAGCACGTATCGATGTATACGTACTCTATAGCGGAGGTTCACCTCGAGGCCGTCAGAAAAGACTGCGACTGGGGATCTGAGGTTGTGTTACAAATCCCCTCCCCCGATGAGAGCGTCACTACCTATGTGGAGGGATTTTTAAGTGTTTACACCTATCCCTTTACGTTGGGAGCTGTCGATCTCGTGATTTTTGATTTCTGCAGGATATATCAGGTCACCCTCGACCAAATTCATCTTTCCTTATGGCGTATAGTCATCTTATTGCGTTTCTTCTCTATCAAAGCCGAAGGGTTGGATTTTTCTCTGAGCCACCTTATACGACTGTATCGGCCTCAGATTTATCGTGGACTTATTAGGCTATATCGTCGGGCATCGAAGGCTTTGATGTCGAGCATCGATGAAGATAAGGATCGAGGCTGGATGGGTCGATATATTCGAGTGAGGACTCGTGATCTTATCCCGGAGGAAAAGATGCCATTTCCTGAAAAATGGAACTTCGACCGTAAGTGATCCATGTTTGCTTTTCGTGCCTTTTTCCGTATTTGTTAATATTATTTTCTGATGTCCAGCTGCACCTTGGATTCCAGGAGTTGTGCCTGATCTCGATGATTGGGTTCGAAAGTTAGCCTCGACTTCATCCTATGCCGAACGCGCTTGGCGTGATTTGGCTAAAGGTAGATGGGAGGCCAAGAATCATGGTGAGGTTTGGTTCCTGTTTCCCTCGAGGTATATTCTGCGTTCATTTCGTTATCGGTTTTTCCCTTGTATATAGGTGTAACTAGGGATGCCGTTTTGCGGCCTTCGAGCGGTGATAAAGGAAACAAGCCCCCGGTCCTGGAACAGGGAAAAGAAAAGAAACGAAGGGCTTCCTCTCGGCCGGAGGACCCTAAGCCCAAAACTCGAAAGGTGAGGAGAAAAATCATTGCCCTTTCGATCGACTCGGTCCATCGACTGAGGGAGGAAGAAGAAGAAGAAGATAGCTCCTCGGCTTTGGTAGTCCGACCTACGGAGGCGGTCGAGGTTGCTAGAGTTGTTGAGCCGATGGCGGCCGTGCCCATCGGGGTTGGTTCCGAAGACCTAAGTCTCGATCGGAGTACTCCGAGTGATTTGCTCGGGGCAATGGCAATGGGTCATTCACCTTCCCTTCCGTCTTTTTCTGAGGAGGCGTTGAAGGAGGCTCGAGAGCTGAAGACTCCCGATATTGGTGTTGGCTCAGGTGCAGCGGATCCTTTTAAGGATTGTTTTACTGGTGTTGATGACAGTTCCGATATCGGTGATGCTTCTCTTTTGTTAGAGGAAGCTCAGCGTTTTATCACTCGGGTAATTATTCTTCCATACTTGGCTTCTTTGTTCTTTTCCATACTTGACGGTTCCGATATCGGTGATCCTTTTTTTCTTTATTAGTGTTGATGACAGTTTATAACTATGCAGGCCATCGGTAGGTTCCGAGTTGATCTTAGCCAGTGTGAGGCCAAACTCCGGAAGGTCCTAGGTGAAAGAGATGACCTTCGGCTTCTTTGTAGCAAAAAGGAGGAGGCTATAAAGGATCTTCAAGCGGATTTGGCTAAGGTTCGTGAAGAAAGGGTCGAGCTAGATCAGCAGGTGAGCCTCGTTCTGTTAAAGTATGGATTCGACTCGACTGTGGAAGTTAACCCTCCGTTGTCTCAGTTGCAGCAAAAGATCGAGAAGATCGGGCTACTTCGGGAGGAGGTCGATCAAATCCGGGCCGAATGCAACCAGTGGAAGGAGACTATTGACCACCTGGCAGCGGAGAAAGAAACCATCTTAACAAAGTTATTATCAGCCGACGTTCAGCTTCGAAACGTCAAGCAAAAGGTGTCGGTTCAGGCTAAGAAAATCGATGAGCTTGAGATACGACTTGCTGAGGCTAAGGCGGAGGTTGAGTCGTCGAAACTTTTGGCGGATAAGTCTATTGCTGTATATCGAGCTGATGCTGAGGCCGCTCAGGTGGAGGCCCGGGAAGCGATGAAGATTGCCGATGCTCGAGCTCATTGGGTTGCCGAACTTGTTAAGTGTAGATCTCGGAGGGAGACCCTCGAGGATATTCATGCTCAAGGTTTCGATCTCACCGAAGAGGTAAGAAAGGCAAAAGAGCTTGAAGCGGAAGCCGAAGCCTTGGCTTCTGATGATGATGATGATGATAACGATGATGGTAGCAAAAGCGGGTCCGAGGGTGGGGAAGACCCCGACCCAGAAGCTTAGAGTCTAATTCTCATTATCTGTAAATTAATTACGTAGGCAATTTTGTATATATATAACAAGGTCGATTTTGATCGATCAGATTTGGAGTGACGTTTTGCTTGTTGAGTTGATGATAATGTGGTGGTTAACGTAAACTCTGAGTAAACGTAGTTTTTTCAATGTTTAAAATTCGATTAGGTCCTTGTTCGAACTCGGCAGCCCATAGGCTTTAATATTTGAGTGTTTATTTCGAACTCGACGTAGAAGTGGCCCGTGGACTTAATATTCGAGTGATTATTTCGAACTCGAGATAATGTGGAAGCCCGTAGGCTTAATATTCGAGTGATTATTTCGAACTCGATGTTGAAATAACCCGTAGGCTCAACGGTCGACTGGGTATTTCGAACTTGATATAGAAGTAGCCCGTAGGCTTAATATTCGAGTGTTTATTTCGAACTTGAGATAATGTGGAAGCCCGTAGGCTTAATATTTGAGTGATCATTTCGAACTCGAGATAATGTGGAAGCCGCAGGCTTAATATTCGAGTGATTATTTCGAACTCGATGTTGAAATAACCCGTAGGCTCAACGGTCGACTGAGTATTTCGAACTTGATATAGAAGTAGCCCGTAGGCTTGTTTATTTCGAACTCGAGATAATGTGATAGCCCGTAGGCTTAATATTCGAGTGATCGTTAATTCTGGTTGCATAATAAATCTCAAGTCATTGTACATATGTTTTGGGGAAATCTAATATGAGCATGGTTCATTTTGACCATTTTGGCTCTCACAATGTTTCCTCTATTGTTGTGAGAAGACTTTGTTGCGTCTGAACTCGATGTATTTGAGGCCCTGGTGCCTCCCGGTATTCGAGGTCGTTCGGGCTAAGGGTTGAAAGCCTCGGATACTGTTTTGAAAGTGCAGCACAATCGATGGTTGCCTCATTAAAAACCTTGCCGCAAAAAACCCTTTTGGGAAAAAACCGGTCTAAGGAAAAAAGAATGCAACACGTGCTTTTGAGTAAAAGAATACTTCTGTTCTTCGTTCGAACTTCTGTACGGGACAGTTGAATAAATATGGGAAAGGTCAGACCTTAGCAGTAGTACCGTTTTAGATGTGATACATTCCAACTGCTTGATAGCTTTTGCCGTTTATGATGCCGAGCCTGTACGATCCTTTCCCAAAGTTCTCGAGCACCTGGTTCGGCCCTTCCCAATTTGGTCCTAATTTTCCTTCATTTGGATTCCGAGTATTGATGGTGACTTTTCGTAACACCAAGTCCCCTGGCTTGAAGTGGCGAAGTTTAGTTCTTCGATTGTAATACCTTTCGATTCGTTGCTTTTGTGCGGCCAACCGGATGAGGGCAGCTTCTCATCCTTCGTCCGATAATTCAAGGCTGGTGTTCATAGCCTCGTTATTTGATTCTTCCGTCATGAATCAAAATCTGGGACTAGGCTCTCCGACTTCGACTGGTATCAATGCTTCGGAGCCATATACTAAGGAGAATGGGGTCGCTCCTGTACTGGATTTCGATGTTGTTCGGTAAGCCCAAAGGACTTCGGGCAGGATTTCTCTCCATTTTCCCTTAGCGTCGTTCAATCTCTTCTTCAGGTTTTGAAGAATAGTTTTGTTTGTTGATTCGGCTTGTCCGTTTCCGCTGGGGTGGTATGGGGTTGCTAGTATCCTTCTTATTTTGTGGTCTTCGAAGAATTTTGTGATTTTGCTGCCAATGAATTGCTTCCCATTATCACATACTATTTCGGATGGTATCCCGAATCGGCATACGATATGATCCCACAAAAAGTCGATAACCTTTTTTTCTCTTACTTTCTCAAACACCTGCGCTTCAACTCATTTAGAAAAATAGTCAGTCATAAACAAAATAAATCTGGCTTTACCTGGGGTCGATGGTAGGGGGCCGACGATGTCCATTCCCCATTTCATGAATGGCCATGGCGATAAGACCGAGTGAAGCTGTTCTCCGGGCTGATGGATCATTGGAGCAAACCTTTGACATTTATCGCATTTACGAACAAATTCTTTTGCGTCTTTGCCCATATCGATCCAATAATACCCTACTCTGATCACTTTTTGAACTAACATGTCGGCACCGGAGTGATTTCCACAAGTGCCCTCGTGTACTTCCCGGAGGATGTAATTGGTATCTCACGGACCTATGCATACCGCCATCGGTCCATCGAATGTTCTTCGATATAACGTTCCGTCCGCAGCCAAAGTAAATCGAGCAGCTTTAGTTCGAAGGGTCCTGGACTCTTTGTGGTCTGAAGGGAGCTTTCCATTTTTTAAGTATTCAATATACTTGTTTCTTCAATCCCAGGTTAAGCTAGTAGAATTTATTTCGGCGTGCCCTTCTTCGATTACAGACCTTGAAAGTTGAACGACAGTTTCCGAGTTCAAATCATTCACCTCGACCAATGATCCCAAATTAGCAAGCGCATCGGCCTCGTTATTCTGTTCTCGTGGAACATGTCGTAGACTCCATTGTTTGAAATGGTTCAAAGTGATAAGCAGTTTATCCAAATACCTTTGCATTCTGCCTTCTCGGACTTCGAAGGTTTTGTTTACTTGACTCACCACTAGCAAAGAGTCGCAGTTGGCCTCAACGACCTCCGCTCCCAAATTTCTAGCTAGCTCGAGACCTGCAATTATGGCTTCATACTCGGCCTCGTTGTTGGTTAACCTGATAGTTTTAATAGCTTGCCTAATAATGTTACCCGTGGGAGATTTCAAAACTATGCCTAGCCCGGTCCCCTTTACGTTCGAAGCTCCGTCCGTAAAGAGGATCCATGCCCTCGTCGATAAATTTGATTTTAACAGTAGTTCTTTTTCGACTTCGGGTACGAGGGTCGGCGTGAAATCGGCTACGAAGTCTGCTAAAATTTGAGACTTGATGGCCGTTCGAGGTCAATATTCAATATCATACCCGCTGAGTTCGATGGCCCATTTGGCCAATCGGCCCGATAGTTAAGGTCTATGTAAAATATTACGAAGTGGGCAGGTGGTTAATACGCTTATGGGGTGGCATTGGAAGTACGGTCGTAACTTCCTAGAGGCGCTAACCAGTGCAAGCGCTAATTTTTCCAAATGCGGATATCTAGTTTCCGCTTCCCCTAAGGTCCGACTTACGTAGTAAACAGGAAATTGCGTACCTTCCTCTTCTCGAACCAGGACACTGCTTATGGCAACTTCTGATACTGCCAAGTACATGTAAAAAATTTCGTCGGTTTTTGGAGTGTGTAGCAGTGGTGGGTTCGATAGATATCGTTTCAGTTCTTGTAATGCTAGTTGGCATTCCGGTGTCCAAGGGAAGTCGTTCTTCTTTTTAAGTAGAGAGAAAAATTTGTGGCTTCGATCTGATGATCTCGAAATGAATCGTCCTAAGGCTGCTATTCTTCCTGTTAACCTTTGTACAGCTTTCACGCTGTTCACGATGGTGATGTCTTCAATGGCCTTGATTTTGTCTGGGTTAATCTCGATTCCCCGATTTGACACCATGAAGCCGAGGAACTTATCCGAGCCGACTCCGAAAGCACATTTTTCGGGGTTGAGCCTCATGTTGTATTTCCTCAGGATATCGAATGTTTCCTGCAAATGGGTCAAATGGTTCTCTGCACGCAGGGACTTGACTAGCATGTCATCAATATAGACTTCCATTGATTTACCTATTTTTTCTTCGAACATTCTATTTACTAGGCGTTGATAAGTAGCTCCTCATCTTTTATGAATGCGTGCTTCACCTCCGATTGTGGTCTTCTTTTTTGCTTCACCGGTCTGAATCTAGGGGACACACTTAGTCGATGTGTCGTTATGTCCGGCGGAATTTCTGTTATATCTAAATAGGACCAAGCAAAGCAATCGATGTTATCGATAAGAAATTGAATGATTTTCTTCCTGAGTTCGGGTTTCAAACCCCTTCCCAGGTATACCTTTCGTTCGGGCCAGTGATCGATCAAAATGATTCGCTCCAATTCCTCAATAGTTGATTCGGTGGCATCGGAGTCATCGGGGGTCACGAAGGATCGAGGGATCCACTGATCATTATCTTCTTTGATGCTCTGTTTATTCGGCTGGGTCGGGGCCGATGTCTTTGGTTGCTATTTGGCGTTCCGGTCTTCGATTGTGCCTCCTTTTGAACCCGATCCATTCATTGGCGAAGACGAAGATGTTGGTTTTGCTTCTTCGATGGAGAACATTTCCTTTGTGGCTGGTTGTTCTCCGTACACTATTTTGACACCTGTCGGTGTTGGGAATTTGAGGACCTGGTGTAGGGTCGAAGGTACAGCTCTCATGTTGTGGATCCACGGCCTTATGAAAAGGGTTATATCTCATATCGCCTTCGATCACGTGAAACTTTGTTTCCTGAATTGTTCCGGCGACGTTTATCGGTAGGGTTATCTCGCCTTTGGTGGTTTCACATGCAATATTGAATCCGTTTAAAACCAAAGTTGCGGATACGACCCGATTTTGTAGGCCGAGCTATTTTACGACCTTCGATCTGATGATGTTGGCCGAGCTACCTGGATCAATTAACACACGCTTAATTTTAATTTTATTCATGAGTACGGATATTACCAGTGCATCGTTATGGGGTTGGATGATTCCCTCTGCATCTTCATCATTGAACGATAAAGTCCGTGAGGGAGTGTAATCTTGAATTCGAGATCGCTTTTCCCTCACAATCGACGTTTTAGCGCGTTTGAGCATAGGTCCCTGAGGGGTATCGACGCCGTCGATGATCATGTGAATGATGTGCTGTGGTTCTTCTTCTTCGTTTTGCTTGCCGAAGTCCTTGTTTTTAAAATGGTTCTTCGCCCTATCACTCAAAAATTCCCTAAGGTGCCCTTTGTTAAACAAGCGGGCTACTTCCTCTCTTAATTGTCTGCATTCTTCCGTTTTGTGACCATGGGTGCCATGATACTCGCATACTTGATTGGGATTCCTTTGGGCCGGATCGGTCTGCATGGGTCGAGGCCATCTTGTATCTTTGATGCATCTGATAACCGATACGATGGCGGATGCATCGATGTTGAAGTTATATTCCGATAATCGAGGAACTTCTATAGGATCGGCATATTTATCAAAGCCTCTCTTGCTCATAAGTCCCCAAGAATTTTGCCCCTGATCATACCTGTGGTTATTCCTAACTGTCTCATGTGCCGAACCGTGGTTCACCCGATCTGCGACGTACGGCTGGTGTCGGTCTCTGTTTGACCTTTGTTCTCTATTGGTTTCCTTCAGAATTTTAGTGGTTGCGCGGTTCTGACGCGTGGGTTCATACGGAAATTCCAATTGATCATCTTCGACCCTGATTTTCGATTGATACCGATTGTATATATCCGCCCAAGTTATTGCAAGGTATTCGATCAAGCTTTGTTTCAGCCGACGTGATGCTGTCGAACTCAGTCCGTTCAACCCTTGGGTGAAAGCTTGTACGGCTCAGTCGTCCGTGACTGGTGGCAAATCCATGCATTCCATTTGAAACCGGGATACGAATTCCCTCAGTATTTCGTCACCCCTTTGTTTTACTTTGAATAGATCCGATTTCCTCGTTGCGACCTTTATGGCACCAGCATGTGCTTTTACGAACGAATCTGCTAACATGGCAAAAGAATCGATAGAATTCGGTGGCAAGTTGTGATACCAGATCATTGCTCCTTTTGCGAGGGTCTCTCCGAACGTTTTCAATAATACGGACTCGATTTCATCGTCTTCCAAATCGTTGCCTTTGATGGCACATGTATAGGAGGTGATATGTTCGTTAGGATCGGTCGTACCGTTATATTTGGGAATTACGGGCATACGAAACTTTTTTGGGATCGGTTTCGGGGCCGCGCTCGATGGAAAAGGCTTTTGTAAAAATTTCTTCGAATCCAGCCCTTTCATCATGGGCGGAGCCCCCAGGATCTGATCGATCCTAGCATCATATGTTTTGAATCTTTTGTCGTTGGCTTCGACTCATTTTGTGAGTTCCTCGAGCAGTTTAGCAATTTCAGGAGAGGTTCCTGATTTTTGCTCGTTCGGTTTCACTGTGTCGGGCTCCGTTCTAGGGGTTACTTCTCGAAGAAGTGGATTGGAGTTTGGATTACTTCGCATATGAGTTTGGCTCTGCAACTGAGCTATCGCTACTTGTTGGGCTTGTAGCATTTCGAAAATCATACGCAAGCTGACCCCGATTTCCCCCGTGCTGTGGGTGTCTCGGGCTATGGGTCGAGCGCCACCCTAAACGCTTCTTTCCTGCTCGGAATGTTGATTCGCTTCTAGAGCTATTCGTGAATTGATATCTACTGGTACTTCGGCTCGAATTTCGGGTTCCTCGATTCGAGCCTCGTTGCCGTTGTTGGGTAGCCTTTCGGCCACGGGCACCAAGTTGTTGGTTTCATCCTGAAGGCCGGCTTCGAGGTCGATTGGCGGAGCCATTGCTGGTATGAAGTTGTAAGTTGGAGTGTACTGTATATTTATATCAAATAATCACTTGTTATCCTTAGCCCCACGGTGGGCGCCAAACTGTTTATCCGAAAAATCGGATAACGTTGAATTTATGTATGGTTCTAAGGGCAAGTAGATTCCTTTGATCTGAAAATAACAATACACGTATTTATAGTACAAACAATAGAAGATGATGAACAAAGATATTTAGTGAGCTTTAGAAAGATAAACACAATGAATTCTTAATCCCAGCGAAGGTGCCTTCTATTACAATCTATCTTGCCTTTTATAGCCAAGGATCACTACTTTATCTATAGCAACATGATGGAATAATATTACTAGTGGAGGACCCATGATGGTGTGTCTCCTCCTTAATTTCCGCAGAGATTCTCTCCTTTGGTGCGGTTGTAACAGCTTTTTGTCTGTGAACTCGATACCGACTCGAGCTCCGTATCGGATCGGAACCTCGGCCTTGGTTTCGAGCTAGGTGATCACTTTCGGGTATCAATGTTCGGGACCTGTATCGGTCAATGTTACCTCGGTCGATTCGAACGCCCCGAGCTCGACGCCCCCATCTCGGAATTTGTTCGGGGTCTCCATGAAAATACCCCTTGATTGAAATGCCATCCTCGATCGATCTTCATGACCGAGGATCGGTTTTAACCATATACAACGTGACTCTATTTAATAATTATTTATGAATAATTTAGCTTATATGATAAGTAACCTACTATAATATGTTCAATTATATTGATGGTGCAAAACTCTATTTCTTTGCCAGTGTATATACTTAAATCTTTTATAGAATACCTAGTAATTTCATGCTCTGAAAGATAAGGGTGGTCTGAAATCTCTCGTCAGCCATGGTTAGGCTCGTGCATGCGTAAGATATATGGTGAATCGGAGGGTTTCGTGGAAACTTCACTTTGGTAGGACAAACAACACTGCTTCCTTCTATTTCTGGTATGGAATTTGAATTCTAGATGGAATAGAAGCAAAAAAGGGACTTTCTTTTCTCTCCCTTTGCTTGTATACGACAAAACTAATAAGCTTTGAAGATTTTGGATGGGTGTAAAATGTGGACGTAATTCTTAAGAAACAAACACTAGTACTATCTTTAACAAGATTTTGGTACATGGAGTTTGACTCTACAAGGTGATCAAGGGTATGAAAACTTGCCATTTTCTGTTGAGTTTGAAACTTCTATGTCCTCCTAAATGATTGCATTTTCCGCTATTAATTACTCCATTTTATCAGGGTTTGGAAGAAGAAAATTATTCAGTAGTAGTAGCTCAATTATTTGACTAAATTATCATTATATCTTCCTTAGATGAATAAATAATGTCTATGAATAACGAATGGTTATATATATCTTCTCATGATAGTAAATGTGAGATAGGAAAAAATAATTATTAGTAATATCTTTTTGGTTTTTTAAAGGTACAACTATTTTCGGATAAATATTTTTGAGTTAAAGAAAAGGCATGTAATCCGTGCAAGAAACATCTCGCGTTCATCCTAAGGTCCGGTGAAGGGCCACGTACACTTTTAAAATGACAGATTAAAAGGACTTAAAATTCCTAATGCCATAAAATCTTCACTAAATTCCAACTATACTTAGAAATACAACTTAGCGGATGGAAATGATATACTATCTTTCTTCAACAGTAGAAAACGCGTAAATTGTCCATATCAGACGCACGGGAGAGAGTGAAATTTTTACTGCTCTTTCAAGTTATAATATAAAACGTAGGCACAATAGAAAATATTGGAGCATGCAATCTTGAGATTTTCTTTTCAACTCCTCTGCTCTTTCCCTGCAGGTTCTTGAAAGTGGAAGCTAGAAGCAGACCAACCTCAAATTCTCTGTTTTAGCTACGTTCTTAATTATTACTAATTCTATTTGATCGAGATGGTTTTCAACATGACTAACGACGAGCTAAAACAGAGAATGAAGGCGTTTTCAATAACGGCAGTTTGGATAATATGCTGGGGATTATTCACTATAAGTGATGTAGGCAATGCAGAAAGGCTTCTGAAAACCGAAGAGCCAACTTACGTTGTAGAGAAAGAGATGAGACAAGGTTTTGCATTACGGCTTCTGCGTTTAATGTGGAATGGAAAGTCCTCTTATGAGCACGTCTGGCCGGTACGAGTATACTATATATATATCAGAGCTTTGTAACTTCTTTTAATGCTTTGAAGCCCTTTAGCTTGAAAGCTGCTTCACATTAATCACATCCTCTCTACCATGCATGCTCTTTTGATTGATGACTCGTCTGAAAGCTTAAACCAGCCATTAATGAGACCGCATTTTTGTATACTTAATTATGTCTTTATTAGAACTTCTCTTCTAAACATGTGAAAATTATTTGGTGTTGTGTGGAAGTGAGACTTAGATCTAGGAACTTCAATTTGTCTGTTCTAGCTTTTAAATGAGATGGTCACACGATTAAGCATGATAGGTTCTAAATTAAAATAAACATATTTTTCACATTACTGACACCAAATAAATAAAATTATTTTTGTGTATTTGTCCCATGAAAAAGAATCCTTAACCTAAGGAGAATCATGTGTTGAGAGTTGAGACATAACATATAATTAAGTTGTAGTAATCAAATTTGTACTCTCTTTAACCGTTTCAGCTTTGCTTCAAGAATAGAAAGGTATTTAGATGTAACAAACACAAACAAGCATATTATCATGTAAAGTAAACAAACAGAATGCTCGCTAACCATTATGACTATGGTTTTCTTTGGGAGCAGGAGATGAAGTTTGGGTGGAGAATAATAGTAGGATCGATTGTTGGATTTTTTGGTGCAGCATTGGGAAGTGTTGGTGGGGTTGGAGGTGGTGGAATTTTTGTTCCAATGCTAACACTTATTATCGGCTTCGACCCAAAGTCATCCACAGCTATTTCCAAATGTATGTACTATTTGCTACTTTGTCATTTAAAGCCTTAATTATTAAACATATAAATAAACTAAATATGTATACTGACTCTATTAAACTATTTGTTCATTAATTAAAGGCATGATAATGGGAGCAGCTGGATCAACAGTGTACTACAACATGAGGCTGAGGCACCCATCTCTAGACATGCCCATAATAGACTATGATTTGGCCTTGCTCTTACAACCTATGCTAATGCTTGGTATTAGCATTGGAGTCGCTTTCAATGTCATCTTTGCTGATTGGATGGTCACTGTGCTTCTTATCATTCTCTTTGTTGGTAAATCGAGTTATATATACTTTTATACATCAGACACTAATTATATCATGTCACTTAAAATTATGTTATCCATAGTAGAGGAAATTAATTAACTAGTAGTAGTAGTAGTAACAACTTAAAAAACAAGGCCGGGAATTGAACTTGTTAATTACATGCATGTTTAATTAGTACAACAGGTTCAAGCGATTGTCAGTATGTGTAATTTACTCTATTGATCTAGCCTTTTCAAAATCCTTAACTATATATGTAAATGTTGTAGGTACCTCAACAAAGGCATTGTTCAAGGGAATTGAGACATGGAAGAAGGAAACATTAATGAAAAGGGTGAGTTTTACACTTGATCACAATAAAGCTCTTCTTTCTCTGTTTTCTTTTTAACTTTAATTTCACGTAATCCTACAACCCCAGGAAGCAGCCAAGCAGTTGGAGTCAGAGTTCAAGCCAAGTGGTGAGTTTTTGGCTTAATTAATTCTAAGAATTTTTAGTTCTGCAATAACAAAGTGTGACTGCATAAAAACAAACAGCAACGTAACACAATTGGAGATCTTAAAAGAAGTGAAAGCAGCATATGTCATAAATATTTAGGATAAAAATAGAGCAGCAGAGACCATGTACAAAACGTAGGACTTTGATGTTTACATCTCTATATATGCTATTATATAGTAACCGTATCCTGAATAATATAATAAAACAAGCTAAGGGAAATTCACTGCAGCCACTTAAAATAGACATGTATATTCAAGGTTATTCATCCATCTGATCAAATGCAGAGTCCGAAGGAGAATACAGGCCACTTCCCATTGGTCCATCAGCTTATAATGTAGATGACACTGTAAGTACAGCTCTGTTCATGATATCTAAACTATTTTAAACCGATCTTCTTTTTAACAACTTCACGTGCATATTAATTACGTACATGTTATAATATAATTAACCGTACGTTCAAATTTCATCTAGGTTCCCATGCTTCGCAATGTTTACTGGAAAGAATTAGGACTTCTAATGTTTGTGTGGGTGGCTTTCCTTGCAATTCAAATTGTCAAGGTAAGCTAGCTATTTGTGATAATAAACTTCAACTTAATTGATCAAGAAGTAGATTTTGTATTCTCTCAAAACATAGCTACTTATTTATTTTTTTCCAATGGTTATCTTTGCTTGCAGACCTACACCGTGACATGCTCCATCGAATACTGGATTTTAAACTTCTTGCAGGTAAACCAGGCAGAATATTAATTTCCAAGAAAGCATTTAACTCGTATATACAATGTAGTGTATTTTAACATGCATAATTTGCCTTATTTTCTATATATATATATTAGGTACCTGTTGCTGTTTCAGTATCACTTTATGAAGCAGTATGTCTGTACAAGGGTACAAGGGTGATTGCGTCGAAAGGAAAGGAAATAACAAGTTGGAAGCCCCATCTACTCTTCTTTTACTGTTGTTGTGGCATAGTTGCTGGTATTGTTGGGGGTTTGCTTGGTCTAGGAGGTGGCTTTATCCTAGGACCTCTTTTCCTAGAACTCGGAATTCCTCCTCAGGTAAACATCTTGCTGTCCACAACTCCATCTACTTCTATTACTTTTCTTTCTTCACTTCTTGTATATTTATAATACTCCATAAAAATAATACCTCTGCTCAAGTAAAACCCCACTATGTAATTTTATCAGATATTATTGCCATGATCTCCTATAAATCACTATCTGGCCACCAATGCAAATTCCTGATTGTGTTCATTCAAAATGAGGGGTGGTTTGGTAGGGTGCATGCGAATAATGCTGACTAGGGTATGTTAGTTATGCTGACATATTTCTTATCCATTATTTGGTTTGATGTATTTAGGCACTACATAATTCCTAAAATAATTTTTTCTCATAACGAGTCCATCACTTTATCTTTTTAAAAGAAATATATGTTGAGAAATATTTTTATATGAAAAAGGGTTTTTAAAAAATTATTTGATTTATCTACTTATATTGTAGTATAGAACTGAATATTTATTTATAAAAAAAAATATATGTTAAGTATTTATTTATCTACTAGGGATATAATTTTATTTCCCTTATTTATCAAAAAGAAACTTTGAATTAAAAAAATAAAAGGAAAATGAGTTTATTACAAGTGCATTTCACTATGTAGTAGTAGTAGAGTACAAATTTATAAATTTACAATGAAGAAATTAGCGGAGTATAGATATAAATAGCTAGAGCAATTTCAATATCAAATTTTACATCAAACTTGTATTAATATAATAGTACTCCATTCGTTTCAAATTAGATGAGGTATTTTCCTTTTTAGTCTGTTTCAAAATAAATGAAATATTTCTAAATTTGGAAATAATTCAACTTTAAACTCTTCATTTTACCCATTTTGCCCTTAATGAGAAACTTTTAGAACTACACAAATGTCATGGCCCCACAAAACTTTTACCCCTTAAGCTTTTAAGACCACAAGTTTCAAAAGTCTTTTTTTTTTCTTAAACTTCGTGGCGAGTCAAAATACTTCATCTAAATTAAAACGGAGGGAGTAGCATATTTTAATCAAGCATAAATTTTGAAAGATAAATTTGTCTTTAACTAAGCTAATGCATGCATTAAAAACCATTATATTGTTGATACCAGGTTTCCTATGCATTAATTATGCATATGATAATACGAAATAGGGTGTATAACTAATGTTTGCATAACTAATAGTATATAGGTTCAAAAAGTATACCAAACAAGTCATTATTAATACACAAAGTTAATGCATACATTATTTTATCTAATGCATCCTACCAAACGACCGCGCAGAGTGTATTCTTATTGTATGTACACACTTAAATATACACACACAATTCTAATCAAAAGCAATACATTCTGCTGAACACGCAAAATTTGTCTAAATCTGACTATTTCTGGTCACGAATAAACGAAGTGATTTATTGCATATGAAATGAAAAGTCTCTTTGTTTAATGTTTTCTCATAGTTGATGAAGGATAAATTGTTTGACAAAGTGACACTAATTAATTTGCAGGTAGCAAGTGCAACATCAACCTTTTCAATGACATTCTCATCCTCCATGTCAGTTGTGCAATATTACCTTTTGAAGCGTTTCCCTGTCCCATACGGTAAGCAACAAAGACAAAATGATATATAGTAGTAACAATTTTATCGCTTTAGATAATCTTGACTGTTTATATTTCAATGTGCAGCTGCTTATTTCGTTTCTGTGGCAACAATTGCTGCACTTGTTGGTCAGCACGTTGTTAGAAGAGTAATTGCTCTACTTGGAAGGGCCTCTATTATCATTTTCATACTGGCTATGACAATATTTGTCAGTGCAATTAGCTTAGGTATATATATATACTATGTTTTAATTCTCATTGTCAAAACGACTAATATTCATTTCTGCCCATTTCTGCTTTTCTGTTTTCTTGGCCATGAAAAGCGATGTGCTTGATAACTTGCAGGTGGTGTGGGAATAGCAAATATGATTGAGAAGCTGGAGAACAAAGATTATATGGGATTTGACAACCTTTGTTACCGATCCTAGACTTGCTTTGGTCCCTTAACCAGAGGGAGAGGGTTTTAAGACTGCATCATCTACAATCTACATTATGTAATAAGTTACATTTTCAATTATTTTGTCTATTTGTTTTCAAGGAGAAATCATAATTTGGATCAATTCGAGTGTTTTGATACGTACACAATAGACTAGAAACGATGTTTCCTTTCAGTTTTATTGGAGTCGTATTAAAGTAGTATTCTATTAAGGGCTCAGCAATAGAGGTTTAAATTTAACTCATTTAAATCTCAATATTGTAAGTGCAATTTTTTTGTTAGTCACTTATTATTAGTTCTTATACGTTCGAAACATTTAAACAATGTAAGTGTTAAAATCGTTAATGCGTTCACTTAAACTGGGCGGACCCAGGATTTTGTGCAAGCGGATTCAATCTTAGAAGTATTAACTTTAGTCGTAAAATAGTAGTTGTCAAGTGGGTTCAAATAAAATATTTATACAAAATTTACGCAACTTTAATCCTAATTTATACATATACACAATATTATTTTTTGATGAAGCGGGTTCAACCCACTACTTGCGTCCGCCACTGTACTTAAATATATCGGGAATGTATCATCACCTACCACCATACAAAGAATATCACTAAGTAACAACCATTACTATCATCGTTATTTCACACCTAGGGATTGCAATGGGGCGGGGCGGGTTTATACATATATGGGGCGGACAAGTTTAAACATATGCGGGGCGGGTCAACATAACAACAAATTCAGTTTTTTGCGGGTGCGGGTTAAGATTTAAAATTTTCGAATAAGTACAACTTTTCAGCTATCGATCACTAATATTCAACCAAGAGATATTTGTTTTCCAGTTTGGACTTATAGTTCCATTCTCCTGCGAATTGGATCATTGTAGTCTCAAATTGGTTTAGTTTTTTAAATTGATTCATAGTAGAAGTCTATTCAGTTTATTGTAAATATGAATGCTTCTGCTAATTGCATCACTAGGACGAAGAGATGCTTGTTTTATATTTTATTTACTGCTTCAAAGTCTCACTTTTAACTATATAGTTAATTTGTTTTAAGTTAAGTTGAGGTATATGATCTCATTACATTGTACAATCTGAATTGTATATTAGAATGACACACCAATAGCATTCGGTGGGATTTATAGTTATTCCCTAATTATGCGTATTCAAAATATGACTTCCTTGGTTTGCTACTGGATTCTGATGGAAACTTTTATATTAGCAATGACATATATAAATATAATTGAAAAGACAAAAATAAAAATAAGACAAATTGGAAGGAAAAAAAAAGGAAAATTTTGCGGACGGGGCGGGTAACGCGGGTGGGTGGATGCGGGTAAAAATGCAATGCGGGACGGGACGGGTTAAAATTTTGCGGGTTAAGGTAGAACCTGCACCGCACCCGCACCGCCCTGCACCGTTTGCCATCTCTATTCACACCTACCAACCACCTCTATAATTTGTCACCACAACCAATAATCTTACCATCAACTACCACCACCGCCGATCAAGAACGTATTTAGGGGGGGTTCCCAGGGCATATATATTAATGTTATATTTTTAAAATATAATAAAATATATATGTGCACCTAAACTCAAAGTATTATATGACCCGATGGTTATCGAGTGCACCTCTGTAGATGAGATTGAAAGTTCAAACGTTATGTTTATCTTGTTATTTTATTTTATTTTTTGTCTAGTGTCATTTCTTGCTTTTTAATTAAGTATTTTTTTTTCCTTTTTCTTTTTATTCTTTCAAAATTTTTAATTCTGACACATTGAAATTCATATTCTCCATTTGTCACAGTAAAATTTTATATGCTCAAACCAAATGTATATATTAAAATTAGTAGTAGTGGATGGGGTGTGTGTGTATCTATATATATGTGTATGTATTAGAAACTATAATTTTAAAAGCGTAATGGTTGCAATAGTAAAAACCTAAAAGCTAAATCTGTCAAATTTATATTCTAAACTAGTAAAGTGGTATGTGCTTTGCGCGGTTGTAAAATATATTAGTGAATTTGAAATATTATTTTAATAATATAATCGAGATAGATGAGATAATTTTTCTATGTATTTTCATACAAAGTAATTGTATATCTTGGCGACACCACAAATAAAAATATTTTTGATTGAATTAGAACTTAGATGAATTACTATAAGATTTACTTAAAAAGGAAATGGAAAAATAACTTTAAAGGAATTTTTTTACTTATAGATATATGTATATACGTGGTTTTAATACATGATTCTTTAAATGTAACATATATAAAATACGGAAAAGGGCCAAGAATCCCTTAACTATTGGATTTGATTCAAATTTGCCTTCTTTCACCTATTGGTCCATAATTGCCCTCAACATTATATTTTGGCCTAAAAATACCCCTCACACTAACAGAAAATATAAGAAGGATTTTAAAAATGACATGACACCATATAATTAGTCCACGTAGAATTATAAATTACATTGATGACCCGGCCCACCATAAACGAACCGACCCAACCGTCCAACCCAATTGCCTAAAACAACCCAAATCCCTCATTCATTCTTCCGGTTCTAGCCTATTTTCACTTCTAGTTGTAGTCTTCTCAAGGGACTTGTTCTCTATCACCCTACCCATTGATGTTTGGCATATTTCGATATGTGTTGATGTTACTTTGCCCATATTTTAACCACTTTTTGATGTTATTTAATCTTTAAAACACCCAACATGGTGTAATTATTGGTTTGATGACTAATTAAGTTATGTGTGACGATTTAAGGTGTTCGGAGTGCAAAATATGAAGAAAAGGTGGTTTAGCCAGAGGAAGAAGGGTTGGATGCGTCGCATCCAACCTAGGAAAACATCATCCTGCATGCAACCTTAGCAGTGAAGTTGGGCCATAGCGTCCGCCATCGCGTGCGAAACTGGGAAGTAGAAGAGAAGGCTGGATGCGTCGCGTCCGCCATCGCGTGCAAAGCTGAGAAATAGAGGACAAGGTGGATGCGTCGCATCCACCTTCGCAGAAAAAATTGAAATGGAGGACAAGGTGGATGCGTCGCATCCACCTTAGCATCAATCCCTGAAGCCGAATTGGACTAGGAATAGGAGAGCTTTGGCCCACGACTTTTGTACGCAATATATAAGCTAAAAACGCCTCTTTTAGGTTATCTAACATAGTGGGAAGAGGGAAAAAGCCACGACAAAGCTGTGGAGGCCGGAATTCATCAAGTTTCTTCTTTCTCCCACCAAACTTAGTAATTTTTATGTTTCTTTGTATGATTTGTTGTTTGGCTACCATGTCTATATGGAGTTAAACTTCACGTTCTAGGGTTGTGGTTCTTTCATGACTATTGTTATTCGGATATTGATTTTGGCTTCTTGATTTATCATATTAGTTTATTTATTCAATCTTGCACTTAATTATTTAATTGCTTGATCACCAATTGAATATTATCTACGAATCTAGAATTGAACTCGAAAGTGGGAATTCTATATTGCATATAGGATTGAGTAGGGCAAGTTCTTGAACTCGGGCATCGGGGAACGGATTCGTAGTTAGGATAGACATATACCTAATTGCCTTGCTTGGTTGATTTACAGGAATTATAAATGCGTTCTTGTTGATTCTAACTCCATAGACATATAGGCGTTAGGTTAGCTTGAATAGGCGAGTAAGAACTCGACAGATTCTTATGAGCAATATTAACCCTGTCAACCAATAAGCTAGATAAATTAGTCGGTCAATTCAATTGAAGAATACAATAGGATTGTTAGATAGCCCATAACCCTAGATCGTTTTCATTACATTGATATCATTAAAAATCTGCTCTTTCTCTGTTCAAAGTTCATTATTTATATTTTTCTTATTTAATTAGTTTAGAATAAAATATTTTTAGATTTAATTCTTGTTTAGATAATTGGGATAGTCTAATTTAGTTAATAGTTAATCATAAGTCCTCGTGGGTTCGATATCCGACTTTTAGTCACTTTATTACTTGACGACCGCGTATACTTGCGTGAGTGTGTTTGGTCGCAACAAAGTTTTTGGCGCCGTTGCCGGGGACTTAGAAATTAGCTACGTGACTAAGTTAAGCTTTTATTAGATATTTGTTTTCAAGTTTTAATTTTCAGTTTGCCTGGTTTGTGTCAACGCAGGGTTTTCTCTCGAATGCAGAGGAGTAGAAGTGCAAACAACCTCATTCCTCTTGATCCAGAAATCGAACGAACACTACATAGAGTGAGAAGGGAACACGAAGCTAGAACGAGAATAGAAAGAGATTTGGACATCGCAGTCCAACCACAGCCAATAGATATGGCAGGCAATGAAGAGCGTCCGGTAATTGAAGCCGCAAGGCCCAATCTTGCGAATATGACTCAGGCTATTGTGAAGCCTGATATCACTGGGCATTTTGAACTCAAACAGTACATGGTACAGCTGATTCAGTCCACAGGACAATATGTGGGTCTATCTCATGAGGACCCGCAGAGGCATATTCAGAACTTCTTGGAAATCACGGACACTTACAATTATCCGAACGTCTCCAAGGACTATGTCAGGCTGACACTATTCCCTTTTTCACTGTTGGGGGAAGCTAAAGAATGGTTGCAAAAGGAGCCCGCGAACTCTATCCACACTTGGGATGATCTAGCAAGGAAATTCCTGATCAAGTTTTTCCCAACTAAGAAGACAAAGTCGTTGAGGAGCCAAATTCTTGGGTTCCAACAACGGGATGGCGAGACACTTCGTCAAGCTTGGGAAAGATACAAGAAACTACTCAGAGACTGCCCGCATCATTGTCAAACTGATGAGGTATTGGGTCACACTTTTGTTGATGGGTTAGATGAAGCATCAAAGATGAATCTTGACTCAGCTTGTGGGGGTAGTTGCATGGCAAGACCGTATAGTGAAATACAACTCTTGCTAAATAATTTCACTGCTAATGACCATAATTGGCAAGGAGAGGGGGATTCACGAAGGGGAATTAAACAGAAGGCCGCCGGTTTGATTGAGCTTGATGACTTTTCCGCCATGAGAGCCGATATAGCAAAATTGGCAAATCAGATGAATAGAATGACAACACAACAAATGCAACATGTACAGCAGATGTCTATTTGTTGCGAACTATGCGGAGACAGTCATATGATTGACATGTGCCCCACGAATCCTGAATCTATATACTATGTGGGGCAACAAAACAGAGGTCCTATGAATCAACATGCGCAATATGGGAACACTTACAACCCAAACTGGAGGAATCATCCTAACTTCTCATGGGGCGGAAGTCAACAGAATCAGTATAGGCCTCAAGGGAATTTTACTCAACCTCAGAAGCCACCCCAACAAATGGAAGAAAGTACGAATGACTTGCTGAAAAAGTTGTTACTAGACAATCAACAGCTCAGGACCGATTTCAGAAATCTTGAGAGGCAAATGGGGCAGTTAGCAGCAAACCAAAATACTAGACCTACAGGCTCACTTCCCAGTGATACAGAGAAGAACCCTCAAATTAATGCAGTTACACTTAGAAACAGGAGGGAACTAGAGGAAGTGCCAAGGAAGATAAAAGAAAAACCTATACCTGGGGGGGAGTTGACACCTAAGGCAACACAAGAGTCAAAGGAAGATGATGCAAGTTCAGAGCGAATGGAGGTTACAAGGCCACCACCACCTTTCCCCCAAAGATTGCAGAAAAGGAATGACGATCGCATGTTCAACAAATTTCTCGCCATGTTGAGTCAGGTTCAATTAAATATTCCATTAGTGGATGTACTTCGTGAAATTCCAAAGTACGCTAAGTACATAAAAGACATAGTGGCTCATAAGAGGAAATTGACTGAGTTCGAGACGGTTGCACTTACTGAGGAGTGCACATCAAGGGTCCAAAACAAGCTTCCCCAAAAGCTTAAGGACCCTGGCAGCTTCACCATTCCAGTACAAATCGGTAATATTAACGTGGGACGTGCTCTGTGTGATTTGGGTGCAAGCATAAATCTGATGTCGTTATCCTTGTTTAAGCAATTAGGTCTGGGAGCTCCGAGACCAACCACCGTGATGTTGCAATTAGCTGATAGGTCCATAGCCTACCCCGAAGGAGTGATTGAAGATGTGCTGCTGCAAATTAGAAAATTCATCTTCCCAGCTGACTTCATTATTCTAGACTTCGAGGCTGATGAACAAGTTCCAATCATATTGGGACGACCTCTCTTGGCTACTGGCGATGCAATAATTAAAGTGAGAGAAGGGAAAATGATTATGAGAGTGGACAACGAGGAGGCAGTCTTCAATGTCTACAAAGCAATCCAACTCCCCCGCCACTATGAGGAGCTCTCTATGATATCTGTGGTGGAGGTGGATGAGAAACTTCTTAACACGAGTGTATATCTAGGCGACTGTTTAGAAAAAGCAATCATGATGTTTGATAGCTTGGAGATGGGTGATGAGGTTGAGGAGATGAAGGGAATCCTAGATACATCATGTGGTTACATGCAAGGAATAATCCCGTTTGAGCCCCTGAATAGGCCAAGTGGCCCCCCACCAAAGCCGTCAATTGAAAAAGCTCCAAATTTGGAACTTAAACCCCTACCCCCTCACCTTCAATATGCTTATTTGGGAAGTTCTGACACTTTACCTGTTATTATTTCTGCTCACTTGTCTAAATTACAGGAAGAAAAGCTATTAAGGGTGCTACGTGAGCACAAGCGAGCAATTGGGTGGACAATGTCTGACATTAAAGGCATTAGTCCAGCTTTCTGCATGCACAAAATCCTCATGGAGGACGGACACAAGCCAAGTGTAGAACACCAACGCCGACTAAATCCAATCATGAAAGAAGTGGTAAGGAAAGAAGTGATTAAGTGGCTTGATGCAGGTATTGTATTTCCAATCTCTGATAGTAAATGGGTAAGCCCCGTTCAATGTGTGCCGAAGAAAGGGGGGATAACCGTAGTAGTTAATGAAAATAATGACTTAATTCCTACAAGAACTGTAACTGGATGGAGAATTTGCATAGATTACAGAAAACTGAACAATGCCACCCGGAAAGACCATTTTCCCCTTCCTTTTATTGACCAAATGCTTGATAGATTAGCTGGCCAGGAATACTACTGTTTCCTGGACGGTTATTCGGGGTATAATCAGATTGCTATAGCCCCAGAAGACCAAGAGAAAACTACATTTACATGTCCTTATGGCACGTATGCGTTCAAGAGAATGCCCTTCGGTCTTTGTAATGCACCTGCGACTTTTCAAAGGTGTATGATGGCTATTTTCACTGACATGGTTGAAAGATATGTAGAAGTATTCATGGACGATTTTTCTGTGTTTGGATGTTCTTTTGATAGTTGTTTAATGAACCTTGATAAAGTGCTAGCTAGGTGTGAAGAGACGAACTTGGTGCTAAACTGGGAAAAGTGCCATTTCATGGTACGTGAAGGTATAGTTTTGGGGCACAAGGTTTCAAAAGATGGTCTACAGGTGGATAAAGCAAAGGTGGAGACGATCGAAAAATTGCCCCCGCCGACATCCATCAAAGGCATTCGCAGTTTCTTGGGTCATGCAGGTTTTTATCGTCGTTTCATTAAAGATTTTTCGAAAATTTCTTCCCCTTTGTGCAGGCTTCTAGAGAAAGACGTTACCTTCAAGTTTGATAATGCATGTCTGAAAGCATTTGAGGAGCTGAAGGGAAGATTGGTGACTGCACCAATTATCATTGGCCCCGATTGGGCACAACCATTTGAGTTGATGTGCGATGCAAGTGACATAGCAATTGGAGCGGTGTTGGGGCAAAGGAGGGATAAAATCTTTCACTCCATTTATTATGCAAGCAAAACTATGAATCCAGCTCAGATAAATTATACAGTGACTGAAAAGGAGTTGCTTGCAGTGGTGTGGGCGTTTGACAAGTTCAGATCCTATCTAGTGGGAACCAAAGTCATCGTCTACACAGATCATTCAGCTATCAGATACCTATTTGAAAAGAAAGACGCCAAGCCGAGGCTGATTCGTTGGGTCCTCCTCTTGCAAGAATTTGACTTAGAGATCCGAGATCGAAAAGGGACAGAAAATCAAGTGGCCGATCATTTGTCCAGATTAGAGAGCCGGAACCATGTAGCTGAAGGAGGGTCAATTAAAGAAACATTTCCGGATGAGCAAATATTAGCAATCACCTCAGGTGAAGCCCCATGGTATGCAGATTATGTGAATTTTATCGCAAGTGGGGTAACGCCACTAGAATGGACAGCTGACAATAGAAGAAGATTCTTACATGATGTAAGGTTCTACGTGTGGGATGAGCCATTCCTATATAGGCAGTGTGCAGATCAGTTGGTGAGAAGGTGTG
Organism: Nicotiana tomentosiformis; assembly: GCF_000390325.3. Lineage (NCBI taxonomy): Eukaryota > Viridiplantae > Streptophyta > Magnoliopsida > Solanales > Solanaceae > Nicotiana > Nicotiana tomentosiformis. Next base: position 34,498,402 of record NC_090813.1, on the reverse strand, counting down.
TTCCTGAGGAAGAGATGAAGGCTATACTACATGACTGCCATGCGTCACCATATGGAGGTCATCACGGCGGGGATAGAACCGCCCAAAAAGTGCTACAATCAGGTTTTTATTGGCCAAAATTGTTTAAGGATGCACATGCCTTCGTTAAAAATTGTGATAGATGCCAAAGAACTGGAACTATCACGAGGAAGCACGAGATGCCCTTGCAAAATATACTGGCGGTAGAACTTTTTGATGTTTGGGGGATTGATTTTATGGGACCATTCCCATATTCTAACGGACACAGATACATCTTGGTGGCGGTCGACTATGTTTCTAAGTGGGTAGAGGCCATAGCTCTTCCTACTAACGACGCAAAGGTTGTGGTAGGCTTTGTAAAGAAGCACATCTTCACACGTTTTGGGACCCCAAGAGTGTTGATAAGCGACGGGGGAACTCACTTTTGTAACAAACTGCTGAATAATATTCTTGCAAAATACGGAGTCAAGCACAAAGTTTCCACTGCCTATCATCCCCAAACGAGTGGTCAAGTAGAAGTTTCCAACAGAGAGGTCAAGCAGATTTTGGAAAAGACAGTAAGTATGAATAGAAAGGACTGGGCCGGGAAGCTGGATGACGCATTATGGGCATATCGCACTGCGTACAAGACCCCAATAGGCACTTCTCCGTACAGGTTGGTTTATGGGAAGGCCTGCCATCTGCCCGTCGAGCTTGAACACAAAGCATATTGGGCGATTAAAAAGCTAAATATGGAGATGGACTTGGCCGGTGAGAAGAGATTGCTACAACTCAACGAGCTTGATGAGTTTCGATTGCATGCGTATGAAAATGCCAAATTGTATAAAGAGAAGACCAAAAGATGGCATGATAAGCATATCCAACATCGTGAGTTCGAACCAGGTCAAGAAATTCTACTGTTTAATTCAAGGCTAAAGCTTTTTCCAGGAAAGCTTAAATCTCGATGGTCGGGTCCGTTTGAAGTGGTTAGTGTGAAACCTCATGGTGCGATAGAATTGTGTGATAAGGGGTCCAATACGACATTCTTGGTAAATGGCCAAAGAGTAAAACACTATTGGGGTGGTGACATTGCATGTCACAAGACCACAATGGATTTAGTGGAGGCATGAAGAACATGTTGCGTCGTACCGCGACGTTAAATCAGGCGCTTCTTGGGAGGCCACCCAAGTTAGTTAGTTTTTTTTTTATTTAATTTTTAATTTTTTTTTTTTTTGTTGTTTTTTTTTCTTTCTTTTCGTAGGACATAGATTTTATTCAAGAAAACGAGGCGGATGCGTCGCGTCCCCCTCAGCAAAAAAAAAAATTGACGGGCCAATTGCTCAAGGCAGTGAAGTCTGCCTATCGCGCCCGTATCGCGTCCGAAAATTTTTGAAGGAAGACAAGGGGATGCGTCGCGTCAAAGCTCGCACGCACAGGTAAGTAATATATATTTTAACACATCTTAAGATAACCTATTCGGAAAAAAAAACGTTTCTTGCGACGCATCCACTCGTCTCTTTTTGGTGACGCCTACGAACGCAGAACAGAATTGTCTCATCGAAATTGTAACGCAATAAGCTCAAACGCGACAGGTACACATCATCCTCTTCGTTCTTCCGTTGGCTTCTCTCCTAATTCGTCTCTCCTCCCTCCTTCAATGGTAGCAACAAGTAGGTTTTGCAATTTCAAGATTTTTAGGGTTGTCGTTCTTGGTAGTTGTAATGGTTGCGAGATGATAAACTATAATTCCCTTCATCTCGTCCAATTTTGGGAGGGTAGTTGCATTGCTCAACTGATAGAATGAACTAGGCACACTTGTTGCATACCACATGTTCGACGAATTGTCCCTGAGGAAAATTTAGGCGTCGGTGAAGTCTGAGTTAACCGAGCAACATTGGTGTATGCTTGAGAATAAGTGTGGGGTCGAGTGAGGGGCTATGTGAAATTGAATTTTTGAAGAGAGTTATCACATACTTGCTGAAAGTCATGAGCTACAATTCCATGAAGAGTGAATGGCATGACTTTACGAATAAATTGAAGTCTGCAAGCTGTTGCAATTGCTTTCAAGCTGAACTTCGCTGTTTCATCTGCTAATTGTTGAATTCTTTGCATTGCAGGTACTTAGATTCGTAAAATGACAGCAGCGAGTAAACCATCCAAGCAACAAGACAAAGATGGTAACAAGCAACCGCCCAAAAAGCCTACCGGAAGGGCAGCGGGCGGTCCAAATCCACAGAAAAAGGAAGCGGACGGAGAAGGAAATGGAACTGCTGCCTAGGCAGTTAAGTGATGATTCAGAGCAAGAGGAGGAGGAAACATTGGTCAGGAGGACAGTGAAGAAGGGTATTACACCAAGCAAAGGAATAGAGATACGAGAGCCTGTGACATACCAAAGAAAAGCTTCGAGAATGAGTGCTCCAACTGATAAAGGGAAGGAGAAGATTACTACAGAATCTGAATCCGATTCCGATTCGGACAATGACCACCTACAGATCAACATGAGTGATGAAGACGAAGGTGAACCCATAGACCGAGTTGATTGGGAGAAATACTTTGTTAATGAGAAGGCATTCCGAGCCTATAAGAAGATATTGGTTTCAAAGAAGTACATTCCGGAAAAGCCGATAAACATCGGACCACTTAAGACAAAGTACTCAGAGTTTCTCAAGTCAATTCGAGAGGTGCAAAAATGGGGACCCATTCTGAAAGGTCATGGCAAAGCCAACCTCACCATTGTTAGAGAGCTCTACGCCAATTGGCGTCACGCAAGGGGAAACATTGTGCGAGTAAGAGGGGTAGATATTAATGTGTCAGCTGAAGCTCTGAATAACTTCTTAAGGGTGCCACACACACTCACAGACAGGTTTGACGCCATATGCAAAACACCAGATTATGCACACATTAAGTCTGTCCTATGCCCTACCAGGAAGGATGCAGAATGGAAGCATGGGAGTATGGAGTACCACTCTATAGCAAAGGAATTCATGAGTGCGTTAGCACGTGTGGCTCTAAATTTCATTTGTAACCGACTGCTGCCATTGCCAACATAAAACTGATGTCCCTCGTTACCGCGCACTCGTATTATATGCTTTATTAGAGGGGATACCACTCAACTTCGGAGCCATCTTGCATGATCAAATGCAACGAACCAGGATGAATTACAAGTGGAGGCTGTTCTTTGCTAATACCCTAACGGTTTTTTTAACAGAGAGGGGAGTACTATGGGACAAGGAGAATGACGACATTGAGGCTAAAGCTCCAGGACCATATGATGTCACTCATGTTCTAGAGCCGAACAAGGGAAGGTCTTCTAAGCTCACCATCCAACAATTATTTGAGCATATGCAAGCAGATATGCAAGAGAACAGGGCTGAGCTGATAGCGACTCGTGTCGAGTTGAGTGCCACCAGGGATGAGTTGAGACAGACTCGTGCGGATCTAAGCCGAGTTCAGACCGAGCAGGCCACGATGATGAAGGAGATATCATTACTCCTCAGAGCTCTGGTTCAATGTGCAGGTACAGACATCTCCCAGCTGATTGCATCATCCACTGCCGGACCATCCACTCCTGTTCCTCCCATAGTCACCGAGGCTCCACTCAACAGGCCTATTGAGGTCGCTGTAACACCTGATACAGAATCCGCACCAGTTGTTGATGATAGGAATGCTATGGATGCAGATGCTCCTCCACAGACTGCGGATGAGCCCTCCACCTTGACTTGAGGGAGTTCTTCTCACCCTACTTTACCTTGTTTGTGTGCGTTGGGGACAACGCACAGTCCTAAGTGTGGGGTGGGGGTGATTTATGTTTGATGTATGGATGAATGTACTAATATATTCACTGGATTAATGGCATAAAATAGCAGTAAATTCATCTATATGGAGTAACTATCAGTTTATCTATCAGTTTATCATTATGAAAAAATAAAAAATAAATATATATATATATATATATATATAGTATCTTTGTAGATAGTAATAATCCCCTGTGGTTTTTCTTTGTGCCTCGGTTCTTTTTCATGGGATGTAGTTTGAACCGGGTAATTTTGTTTTCTTTTTAGAGTAGAGTAGGAATGTAGGGAATAAAAGGAGGAAGAATGATGAACCTAGGTGATCTTGACTTGGTTGATACTGGCATGTTTAAGCTTTTACATATGTAATATCTTCCCTTCTCACTCTGAAATTATTGATGATGCCTTGTTAGAACGGATAGCATGTTTTGTGGCGCCTATTTCTCATTTTCTTGACTTGTGTTCACTTTGCGCTTAATGCTTAATATCTCGTTGCTCCGTGAATACTTGCATTACTTGAGAGTCGGAATGTAACCGTCCTTAATGAGTCATGTGCCATGTGTGGTAAGGTTTTTGTATTGTCCATGTATTGTACTTGTGTCTAGAACTTGCCCGGTATGTGAGTTGAAGCGAAATTTTAGGTGATGCTCGGTTTGAAAAATGATTTTAGGCTTTCTTTGATCTTTTTGAGCTTATTGCTTATCACAAATAAAATCTATCCCTAGTTAACCCTTTTGAGCCTGTAGACCTTTTATTTGGTACCCACATTACAAGCATATACCCTTTTTATTCTTAATTGACATTGTTTTGATCCTTTTACCTCTTAAAGCACTTTAATTGTTAGATGAGTGCTAAAAGAAGTAAGAAGGGACTAAGTGTGGGGTGACTTTTGAGTGAAACCAATGAAAGAAAGAAGGGTGCACTTATTTTGTAAAATAATACACCACTAGCGAAAATTAAAAGAAGAAAAATAAAAAGAAGAGAAAAATCTGGAAAAAAGAAAAGAAAAGAAAGAAAAATATAAATGAATAAATTGTTATCTTGTTCTTGCTAGTGGGTATGAATTAAAGTAGTGCTTAAAGAAAAAGGGACTGTTTTGGGGGTGATATTGTTTGTGAAATTGAAGTGGTGTTGAAGAATTTGCGCTTAAAGTAATTTTGTGATGTATTAAAGTGCTTAGGAGGGTGAGTCACTATTCCTTAAATATATCCTACCCGTCCCTTAGCCCACATTACAACCATGAAAAAGTCCTAATTGATTTTAGATCGAGCGAGCTTACATTAGTAGAGATTTACATTAAGGGCAAGCCTATGGTACCAACTACATGCATGTGACTTCTTTTGTGAGAGTGAGCGATTTTCTTTGTGAGCATGAGATTCGAATGTGTGGATTGATTCTACTCTCTCTGCTTTTGTTGTGAGGGCACATGGTTTCACGAGGGATAGGTAACGTTATTAGACTTCTCTATGATGTTGGTTGTTCAAGCCATGAGTGCATAGTGACATTGAGTCGGTTTTTGAGGTTAGGATTGTTGTGAGCATGTTGTCTTTGTTCGAATATTTTTAAAAGAATGGCTTAAGTAAAGCGAAGGGTATGTGATGCATAGCCTAGAGCCTAATTGTTGCAAATAACCACGGTCAGAGGTGCAGTGTGCTTTGAATGATAAGAGCTCAATTTTGTTTCGTCTACTATAGGATGGTTTGTTCGAGGACGAACAAAGGTTTAAGTGTGGGGTAGTGATGTTTGGCATATTTCGATATGTGTTGATGTTACTTTGCCCATGTTTTAACCACTTTTTGATGTTATTTAATCTTTAAAACACCCAACATGGTGTAATTATTGGTTTGATGACTAATTAAGTTATGTGTGATGATTTAAGGTGTTCGGAGTGCAAAATATGAAGAAAAGGTGGTTTAGCCAGAGGAAGAAGGGTTGGATGCGTCGCATCCAACCTAGGAAAACATCATCCTGCATGCAACCTTAGCAGTGAAGTTGGGCCATAGCGTCCGCCATCGCGTGCGAAACTGGGAAGTAGAAGAGAAGGCTGGATGCGTCGCGTCCGCCATCGCGTGCAAAGCTGAGAAATAGAGGACAAGGTGGATGCGTCGCATCCACCTTCGCAGGAAAAAATTGAAATGGAGGACAAGGTGGATGCGTCGCATCCACCTTAGCATCAATCCCTGAAGCCGAATTGGACTAGGAATAGGAGAGCTTTGGCCCACGACTTTTGTACGCAATATATAAGCTAAAAACGCCTCTTTTAGGTTATCTAACATAGTGGGAAGAGGGAAAAAGCCACGACAAAGCTGTGGAGGCCGGAATTCATCAAGTTTCTTCTTTCTCCTACCAAACTTAGTAATTTTTATGTTTCTTTGTATGATTTGTTGTTTGGCTACCATGTCTATATGGAGTTAAACTTCACGTTCTAGGGTTGTGGTTCTTTCATGACTATTGTTATTCGGATATTGATTTTGACTTCTTGATTTATCATATTAGTTTATTTATTCAATCTTGCACTTAATTATTTAATTGCTTGATCATCAATTGAATATTATCTACGAATCTAGAATTGAACTCGAAAGTGGAAATTCTATATTGCATATAGGATTGAGTAGGGCAAGTTCTTGAACTCGGGCATCGGGGAACGGATTCGTAGTTAGGATAGACATATACCTAATTGCCTTGCTTGGTTGATTTACAGGAATTATAAATGCGTTCTTGTTGATTCTAACTCCATAGACATATAGGCGTTAGGTTAGCTTGAATAGGCGAGTAAGAACTCAACAGATTCTTATGAGCAATATTAACCCTGTCAACCAATATGCTAGATAAATTAGTCGGTCAATTCAATTGAAGAATACAATAGGATTGTTAGATAGCCCATAACCCTAGATCGTTTTCATTACATTGATATCATTAAAAATCTGCTCTTTCTCTGTTCAAAGTTCATTATTTATATTTTTCTTATTTAATTAGTTTAGAATAAAATATTTTTAGATTTAATTCTTGTTTAGATAATTGGGATAGTCTAATTTAGTTAATAGTTAATCATAAGTCCTCGTGGGTTCGATATCCGACTTTTAGTCACTTTATTACTTGACGACCGCGTATACTTGTGTGAGTGTGTTTGGTCGCAACAAGTTTTACCCATCCCCATCCCATTTTGAGGGAACGACTTCCCTATATCTGTCATCTCTTCCTCTAGCATCAATATTTGACGAACAAGTATGAATAAATAAATAAAGATTTTAATGTGTAAAGATTTGATTTTGAGATAGTTTGACAATGGGCTATTGTCTTAATCGATTCTTGGCCTTAAAATTTGATGAACAAGTTCGATTATACATTAAGAAAATCACTTCTATATCTAAAAATTTGATTTGAGGTGTTTTGCTCACTGACCCATTTGCAGTTAATCTGAATCTCTAGCAATAGATTCACTGAACAAGTATGAATTAGTATACAAGGAAATAACTTTTTATGGGTAAAGATTTAATTTTTATGTATTTGGCAGTTGACTCATTTGCAGTTTCAATTGATTCTGGCATCAACTTGGAGAAGAAGTGTGAATTTTATATATAAAAAAAAACTATTTTTATGTGTAAATATTTAACTTTGGAGTGTTCTATAATTAGTCCATTTATAGTTTGAATTGATTATAGGGTCAGAAAATGAACAAGGAAGGTCTGAGTCGAAGTGAAGAAGAACTTAACATGGGATGAGCTTTACAATGTCTATCTGATGCCTTAAAATATTTTTCTCAAGTTCAGAAAAGAAGTTGATGCTATCGAGTTAGTGAAGAGGGAAAACTAAAGAGGATGAAATAATTGAGGAGAAAGAAGAATGAATTAATGGGGTGTTTGGGTTGCTAAGACAATTGGGTTAGAGGGTTGGGTCGGGTTCAATTATGGTGGAGCGGTTCATTAATTTCTTTTAGATTTTCTGTTAGTTTCAGGGGCATTTTAAAGCCACGTGGACTAATTTTATGGTGTCATGTCATTTTAAAATCCTTCTTATATTTTCTGTTAGTGTCAGGGGTATTTTTAGGCCAAAATATAACGTTAAGTGCAATTATGGATCAATAGGTGGAAGGAGGGCAAACTTGAGCCAAATTCAATAAGTTAAGGGCATTTTTTACCTTTATATTTTATATTTTTTCCTTCTATTGGATGGTAAAAGAGTTACATTAATCCTTTTGATGAAGAGAAAAGGCAAGAACAAAAACAAAGTTACAAGTTTATTTTCATCTGAAATAAAAAGTAAAACTCTCATAATTTTAGAATTGTTACAATGTTGAGGATGACATTTTGAACCGTTAAAGGGTTAAGTTTACTTGACGTCTTTAACCATATTTTTTATTTCAACCTTGGCTTTTTCAGGAGGTACAGTGTTTTTGTAGTAGGTTTTTAACTGGTTGCTTATCAGAACTCATCATCTCATTTTTCCTCCTCTACTTTTCCTTATGCTCTCACATATCCTCAAAATTTCATCTTTCACCTCGATTTTCACGTCCTCATTTCCCAGTCATAGCATAGAATATTGTAGCTGATCTTGTCATTGTCCTTATTGTAATGACCCGCCTCGTCATTTTTGAAATTAGCATTCCATTTGGCGGCTTAAAGTCTCGATCAGCTTTGAAATGTGTATTATGACTTGCGAGGGTGGTCAAGTTTGATTTTCGGATGATTCAAGAGTTAATTGAAAGAACAATTCTTGTTTTGGAAGTTTAAGTTAAAATAATTGAACGGATAGTGAATTATGTGTAAACGACCCCAGGATGGAATTCTGATGGTTTCAATAGCTCCCTATGGTGATTTCGGACTTAGAAGTGTGCCCGGATATTTATTTTAAGGTCTGTAGCTAAATTTGGCTTGAAATGGCGAAAATAGGAAATTTAAGTTTGGAAGTTTGACTGGGGAGTTGACTTTTTGATATCGGGATCGAAATTCGATTCTGGAAATTGGAACAACTCTGTTATGCCATTTATGAATTGTGTGTAAAATTTGAGGCCTCGACTAAGTCCGTAATATATTTTGAGACTTGTTGGTATGTTCGGACGGGGTCCCGAGGAGTTCGGGTGAGTTTCGGAGTGGTTTCGGACCATTTCTAGGCCATTTTTTGTAACGATCCCACCGGTCATTTTGCTTTCTAGAACCCCATTTCCCTAAATAATACTTCCCGTACTTTGGTTTTACTGATTTATGACTTGCGGGATGGTTGGTTCGGGATTTAGAAGAGTTTGGGTTGAAATCGGAACGCTTAGTTCCTTAAGGTTGGCTTGAAAGGCCAAGTTTGAGTTTGGTTAAACTTTTTAGTAAACGACCTCAGAGTTGGGATTTGACGGTTCCAACAGGTTTGTATGATGGTTTTGGACTTGGGCGTATGTTCGGATCGGGTTTTGGGTGACCCGGAAGCGTTTCGGCGCCTAATAGTGAAAGTTGGTTCTTGAAGGTTTTTGAAGTTCTTTAAATTTGATTTGGAGTAGGTTTTGGTAATATCGAGGTACGAATGAAATTCAAAAACCGGAAATAGTTCTGTAATGTCATTTAAGACTTGCACGCAAAATTTGGTGTCAATCTGAGTAATATAAGTATGATTCGACGCGTTCAGAGCGATTTAGAATCTTGAAGTTCAAAGTTTGATTCAATTTGGTTTTGGGGTGTGATTCTTGGTTTTGTTATTGTTTTACGCATTTCGAGAGTTCGATCAAGTCCGTATTATGTTTATAGACTTGTTGGAGAAGTTGGACGAGGTCCCGAGGGGCTCGGGTGCGTTTCGGACCACCCGGAGTTGAGTTGAAACACACCAGATTTCTGCTTCTGGTTTCCTTCTTCGCGAACGCGGTTAGACCCTCGCGTTCGCGATGAAGGATTTGGGGTACTGTGGGTTGGGGAGCTTTTGCCCTTCGCGTTCGCGGAGCTCTAGGTCCTCTAGCCTTCGCGTTCGCGTGACCTGGCCCGTGTTCGCATAGAAGAGGCTGAGATGGGTGGCCGTTATTCGTTCTTCACGTTCGCGAAGAAGCCCTCGTGTTCGCGTAGGGTAGGCCAAGCGAGCCTCCGCGTTTGCGTTGCTCTTGTCACATTCGCGATGGGTAGGTTTTCCTGGGCCTGGGCCGCTTGCCTTCGCGATCGCGAGGCCTCTTCCGCGATCGCGAAGAAGGCAGACCTGGGTAGAAACTTTTTTTAAAATGGGACTTAGGCTATTTTAGCTTATTTCTTCCATTGTTGGGCGATTCTTGGAGCTCTTAGAGAGAGGATTTCACTTAGCACTTTGAGGTAAGTAATTTCTACACAATGTGAGTTAAATACATAGTTTATGGGTAGATTATAACATGTAAATTAGTGAAAATCTTGGGTTTAGGTGAAAACCTAGGTTTTTGATAAAAATACGATTTTACCATGAAATTGATCATGGAACTAGGTGAAAATCATATATTTATGTTCCTAAGGTTATGGGTAACAACTTTCTTCAAAAATTTCCGAAATCCGAGCATGTGGGCCCGGGGGTAAATTTTAGGAATCTTGTAATTTAGGTTGGGTAATCACTCAAATGGTGGAATTATGAACTTTTGAGCATGGACTGATTAGTTTATGTAATGTTTGACTAGCTTCGAGCCGTTTGGCGTCAAATTTGGAGGTTTGAGCTCGTTCTTGAAATGGGAAGTAGGCTTTGAGACGAGGTAAGTCTCCTTTCTAACCTTGTAAGAGGAAATTAACTACATAGGTGAATTAAATAAATGTTTGTACCTAATTGTGGGGGCTACGTATGTACGAGGTGACGAGAGTCCGTACGTAGCTACTATTATGCTATTGTCCGGGTAGTTTAGGACCCGTATCATGCTATACTTGAAATGTTTGTGCCCTTACTTGCTAATATAATCATTTAGTCATGATAGAAATCGATAAAAGAATTGTATAAGGTTAAATTCACTCACTTGAAGGTTTGTATGAGATACTTGACTGTAAATGAGAAACTTGTGTTTTCTTGAAAAAAAATTTGGTATTTGTGGATTGGGCCGAGCACCTCGGTAGTAAATAGATGCATCTATGGTTCGCGTCGTTCGACCCTCCGGCAGTGCACAGTTTAAATATTTTGTTGGATCAGGTCGTACGACCTCAGCATAATCGCGCATGTTAATTATTTGAAACTCTCCGTGATTTATACTACTTAAATGCCTTTAAATGTAAGTGGTTAAATGATATGTCCGAAATTGAAATTTTAAATTTATGAAAGAAGTACTTATCTCTTCCTGTTATTGAACTGTCAGAATTATTCATGATATTTATACTTAGCATAACACTTTAATTACATTATTATTGGCCTTAGTAAGTGTCTAGTCGACCCCTCGTCACTACTTCTTCGAGGTTAGGCGGGATACTTACTGGGTACATATTATTTATGTACTCATACTACGCTTCTGAACTTAATTGTACAGGATTTGAGGCTGGTGCATCTAGTTACCCGCTCGACGTGCATACCTGATCTTGGACCGAGACTTCACGATGAGCTACCCCTTCTGAGCCGTTCAACAGCATGCCGGAGTTTCTCTTTTATTTTTATCTGTCTATTCTGTTTCGGATAGTAGGATAGTCATCTTTTGTATATTCTACTAGTTGCCCACACACTTGTGACACCAGATCTTGGCACGTATTAGTAGACTTTGTTTTTTGGGTTGTAATTCAATAGCTATAACTGATTTTAGATGTTTCCGTTTGTTTGCCTTTAAAATCCTTTATTTATCAAATGCTTTAAATGTAAGTAAAACTAAATGTTGGAATTGCTTAATAAACAAAAATGGGAAATCACTAAGTAGTTCACTGTTAGCTTATCCGGCAACGGTGCTGGATGCCATCACGGCCTGACATGGAGTTGGGTCATGACATTTTTAATTGCTGGTTTTTTCTTTGCTACAGCAATGTGCATCGCATAAATTTCTGCTACACATGACTGACTTTAGAAGCTTATATCTCGTAATCTATAAGGAATTTGGCGATAATCCAAAAATAAAAGTTGTAGCCCTTTGTATCTAGTTTTTAGAAATTAAAACCATTTAGCAGTTAGAGTTGGGTATGATAAGTTATGGTTGATACACTACAGGCTGTCGGGGAAGAGTTTTTGAAGAGTTTGATTTTTTCAGCATAAACATGTAATGATCCAAAGGTCCATTTTTAGTTCTAGAGATCGAAATTTGTTTTTGAGACTTCTGGGTGTTTGATAATGAATTATAGGAATGATCTGAAAAGTTTGGTCTAATTTCATCAAGTCGCGATTGGATTTTTAGCGCAAAATATGAGTTAATTATTTAACAAGCAAAATTGGTATCGCATTGAGCAAATTAGCTTCGAATTAAGTTTCGATTGAAGGATTAGGTTCGTATTATTATTTGTGACTCATAGGAACAAGAATCGTTGAATTCCGAGTTCGTATGATGGAGTTAAAGACTTTTTAGTAAAAATAAATATTGTCAGTGCAAGCAAGTTCTGGTGTGGACCTTTAGTGACGGAAAATTGACTTTTAGAGACGGAAAATGAACTTTTAGTGGCGAATGGGCAGAAACTTAAGGACAAAAAATGGTCATTTCTTTCATTTCGTTTTGAATTTTTAGAGCATGGTTCTTGGGCGATTTTGAGGATTTCTTCACGACTTCGACTTGGGTAAGTGTCCTATATCCAAAAGTGATTATATTTCATAAATTCATGGTTATATTCATCATTTATTTCGGATTTAAATGTAAGAAATCAAGATTTTTGCAAAACTTTTCAAGAACAAAAATTTTAGATTTAGAGGTCGAGTTTTTATCAGAATTTGATAAAATTGGTATGGTTGGACTCGTAATTGAATGGGTTGTCGGATTTTGTGAGTTTCGCCGGATTTCGAGATGTGGGCCCCATGGAAACTTTTTGAGTTAAAATTCAGATTTTGTTTAAAAATTAGTATTTTCATATGGAATTAATTCCTATAATTAGTATTGGCTGAATTGAATTAACTGTGGCTAGATTTGAGGCATTCGGAGGCCGATTCGCGAGGCAAAGGCATAGCAGAATAAAGAATTACACAGTTCGAGGTAAGTAACACTTCTAAATTTGGTTCTGAGGGTATGAATCCCTGAATGTTGTGTTATATCAATTGTTGGAGGTGACACACATGCTAGGTGACGAGCGTATGGGCGTGCACTATAGAAATTATGACGTAAGTAAATGTTGTGGAGTTGTAAAATTAAAGAATCATGTTATTATCCGCGTATCCTCCAAGTGTTAGAGAAATTGAGCTGAGGCTCGTATTAAAGACCATGTTTAGGCTACGTGCCGATATTTTGGGACCCATAGGGTCGTGATGCTGTCGAATTAATTATTTTAAAATATACATTTCATACTTAGTCATGCTCATCCATTGTGAGGATATTTATGAGATCGGGGTTGCCCGCCTACAACAGGTCATATCGGCTTTATATATATTATTATAATTATGGGATCGGGCTGCACGCCGCAACAGACCTTATAGGCTTTATTATTATGGGACCGGGCTGCACACCGCAACTGTCCCTATAGGCTTTATTGTTCTGGATCAGTGTTGCACGCCGCAGTAGGCCTTATTGGTTTTATTATTATATGGATCGGGGTTGCCCGCCTGCATCATGCCTTATGGGCTTATTTATTATACGGATCGGGACTGCCCGCCTGCAGTACGCCATATCGACTTTATATTACGCTTGGGTTGAAGGAGCCCCTCCGGAGTCTGTACACACCCCCAGTGAGCGTAGATGATTATATATTCGGGATGGATTAACCAGGGCATGGACTTGCCTTAGTTATTTATATTGTGATGAATTCCCTGGACATGGATCTTGTCCGTATCATTTACATTTGGAGATAAATTACCCCAGGGCTGGATTGGCCTTATACGGTACTGAGTGACTGACTGTCAGTCGATGTGTATATATATACGGGATGGAATATCCTTAGGCTGGATTGGCCATAAGCAGTACCGAGTGACCGGGTGATTAGTGACCAGTAGTATATGAGGTTTTTCCACTGAGATGTCATACCCCTCATATCATGCAGTATTGATCTATTTTACGTGTACTGAATTTAATTGTGGAACTTGAAAGCATGCTTACATTTATGTACTGTTATTTCTATATTGGACTGTACCTGCGGAGCTAGTCACTACTTTCAGCCCAGAGGTTAGTCTTGTTACTTATTGGGTTGGTTGTACTCATACTACACCCTACACCTCGTGTGTAGATTCAGGTACTTTCGGATGCGGCGGTTGCCATAGTTGAGGACTTATCTGTTGGGGACTATCAAGGTAGTTGCCTGGAGTCCGCTGACTTTGTTTCTCTTTCTTTCAGTTGTTGTACTGTTCTATACATTCAGACAATGTTTTATTAGTCAGACTTTGTATTCATATTGGGAGTGCTAATATTTGTATTTGTGAGATTTCTTCCGCATAATTTAATTATTATGTTTTCAAATTTAAAATATATGTGGTTTATTGAGATTGTCGGCTTGCCTATTATTGAGATAGGCGCCATCACGACAGGGGAAATTTTGGATCGTGACATTTATATATGCCTGTAAGTTATTAGAGGTTCATGTTATAATCATTGTATAAGCGCATTTGGCGAATTAGAAATGTAACTTGATTGGCTGGCTACCATGAACTATATATATATATATATATATACACGTGGAAGAAGGAAACAGAACTCACGAGTAATTTTAAGAATAGAGACAAATTGCAATAATGAGAAAAGATATTAGTATAAAAAATGCTGCAAAATTCAAGAAATTAGAAGAATCTCAGGAAGAGTCTCAAAAAAAATTTGAATTTGATTGTAAACCTGACGATGTACTGATTCATGGGCATTTCGAAAAACAATATAGGTCTCAATTGTACAAGGCCTCCCTCGTTAGCTTTATTAATCAGAGATGACAACGTCTGCAAAAGAAAACAATTTGAAGCTAAAAAATAGTAAAGTTTTAAGCCAAAAAAGGAAAATAGATTGAACATTTAGAACACTAATATCAAATACTGCTTAATATTTTTGAAGAGTCAAAAAAAAAAGAGAAAATTTACATCACCTGTGCTTCGACGGGAAAGGATATCCAGATCTCTAAGAATTGAGCCATAAAACATAAAGATTATATATATTCACCCACAAAGTTAGACTGAAGTAATGAGTATTAATAGAGAATGAACATGAGTTTATAAATAGGAAATAAAATTTACGTTACATTTGATGTAGTAATACATTTGAAGTAATGGTGTTTACTGGGGAAAGGAACGTGGGGCTGTTGAAATGGAAGAATAATCCAATAATTACTTATAAGGAGGAGGAGAAGTCCCAAAATCATGGAAAATAGCCAAAAATCTGAGAAAAAAGAGAAATACAAATCCTGGACTATGAGAGCTTCCACGTCACTTTCTTATTTCACTTTTATATATATATATATATATATATATATAGATAAATAGATTCACTTCTTCATGATAGTGCACTCACTCTCTCGAAATCCTGGACTCTATCACTTACCCACCTTTACCATCGATTTCCACCACAACCACTATCGTCAACCATCACTACCACTAGTCACCACCACTAACCACCAATCTCGACCACATAATCACCAACACCTCTATTGCTAGTCATCATCTCACAACGATCACTTTTGGCCACCCCAACAGTGATCGTGCTACACAACAACTATCACCGACTTCCTTTACCAACCATGGCAACCCACCACTTTACGACCATTATTGCCGACCATTGCTATCGTCAACTACCAGCATCGCTAGCTTGTAGAGAGTGATCATCAATGAAATAATTTATACAACACTATGTACACTATTATTTCTTTAATATTTTATGAATATAATATTTGTTTATTATCAATTTATTTGAATTTCTATATATATATATATATATATAAATAGTAGTTTTTAAATAAAGAAAAGTTAGACAAAAAAATGTTGAGAAAAACAAATAATTTTAATTACTTAAGATTTAAATACAATATCTTAATAGTTAATATAAGTTCATATACAGATTCAAATATCTTAATAAAAAAACATACCTAAATGCTCTCCCTTTCTCTACTTTGTCCTTGTATATTGGTGAAATCGGATCCATGAGACGGCCCGATTTCCGATAAAATAAATCGAGTAAGGGTCGTGATGACAAGGAGCCGGAATCGAGGTAAGGGACTCATCGAGACAGGTTCCGGGGTCACGATGCCCGCCCTCGAGAATATCGAGGTCATGACCCCGGTATCGGTCCAAATCTTAAAAGACTTCAAGGAGCATTATCGAGCAACCGAACATGATTAACAGGAGGTCGTGATATTCATGACCGGCCGGGTATCGCGGCGTGGATCTCGACACGTACTGGCAGAAATCCGATGATTAGTTAAACGACAGATTATTTACCTTTTATGGAATTGTACCTAGAGTAGGACTCCCCTACTATATAAAGGGGGTCGGATTATTCATTCAGGACATTGTAACATACATACCAAGGCAATATACTATTATTTTTTCTGTTATTCAAAGCTCTTATGTTTGTTGATCAGTGTTTCATCATTATAAGCCCAGGATCGAAGATGGATACCTCATTAGGGTAAACAGTTTGGCGCCCACTGTGGGGCTAAGGATAATAGTGGCAATTTGATACAAATTTTCATAACACACCCTATTTTACACCTGTTCTTTGAAGTGACTTTAATTTCAGGTCAAAATTTAAAATGTTGAACTCCCAATATGCCCCTCTAAACGTGGATGCTGAGTCTAGTTACCATGGTGAGAAAAACAATATGGTACCCAGTAACGAGGTGCCCCTTGTCGATCCTAATGGAGTTTCGACTATGGACCCAATCGACGCCAACTCATATGTGGCCATTGATGCGAATTTGCCTACAGATCCTGAGAACAACGTCCGCGGGAGAGTCCGATCGGTAGCCCAAAATACGCACGACGGTGAAAGAGATGGGATCAACTTGCGAGTGATCTTCGAAATGCTACAGGCTCAACAGGCAGCGATAGCCCAGTTGCAGAACCAAAGTCGCTCCCCCAGCAGAGTTGAGCCCGAGCCATCCCGGGAAATCACTCGCAGAAATGAATCAGTCACGGAGAGGCCGAGTGAAGTTGAACCTGGAACTAATCCCGAGATCATAAAAATGCTCAAGGAACTGACAAAACGGGTAGAATTGGGAGAAAAGAAAATCAAAGCCAATGACAAAAAGATGGAAACCTATAATTTCAGGGTCGACCAAATCCCAAGAGCACCACCGATATTGAAGGGCCTGGATTCCAAGAAGTTTGTTCAAAAACCTTTTCCTTCGAGCGCAGCTCCGAAGCCAATCCTAAAGAAGTTCTGCATGCCCGAGATTCCTAAGTACAACAGAACAACTAACCCAAATGAGCATGTGACCTCCTACACGTGCGCCATCAAAGGGAATGACTTGGAGAATGATGAGATCGAGTCTGTCTTGCTGAAAAAGTTTGGTAAAACTTTATCAAATAGAGCTATGATATGGTATCACAAGTTACCCCCTAATTCTATTGACTCATTTGCTATTCTTGCAGGCTCCTTCGTGAAAGCACACGCCGGGGCCATTAAGGTCGAGACCACGAAGTCATACCTTTTCAATGTGAAACATAGAGATAATGAGATGCTCAGAGAATTCGTGTCCCGGTTTCAAATGGAACGAATGGACTTGCCTCTAGTCGCTGACGATTGGGCCGTTCAGGCCTTCACCCAAGGACTCAATACTCGAAGCTCATTGGCTTCACAACAGTTGAAGCAAAATATGATAGAATATCCGATTGTAACTTGGGCCATCATACATAACCGATATCAATCAAAAATTAGTGTCGAAGATGATCAGCTTGGGGGACCCTTCCGGGTCTGTTATCACGTCAGATTTATTGATAGATCCAGAAGAGACATTGATTGTGAACCACGATCAAATAGGGATCGGTATCAACCATACAATGGAGACCGAAGAGGTATTGGGTATGGGCGAAACCCCGTGAGAAGTGAAAGGAGAAGTGATCGAGGTCAAAATAACCGGGGACTCGTGAGCAAAAGCGATTTCGACAGGCCCATCGGGCCTAATGAAGCATCGAAGTTATCGGAGTGCAACTTCAAAGTCGATGTTGCTGCCATCGGATGCATCAAAGATACCAAGTGGCTTCGACCTTTACAGTTCGATCCAGCCCAAAGGGACCCCAACCTAATGTGTAAATACCATGGCGCTCACGGCCACAGAACTGAAGATTGCCGACAACTGAGAGAGGAAGTAGCCTATTATTCAACAACGGACATCTCCAAGCATTCCTAAGCAATCGAGCCAAAACCTATTTCAGGAATAGGGACTCGAATAAGCAGATCGAGCAGGAGAAACCTCAGCACATCATTAACATGATCATCGGTGGGGTCGACGTCCCACATGGGCCGATGTTAAAGCGCACCAAATTATCTATCACAAGGGAAAAACGGACTCAAGATTACGCGCGAGAAGGAACCTTATCTTTCAACGACGAGGACGCTAAAGGCATCATGCAACTACACAACAATGCACTGGTAATATTTGTACTCATAAATAAATCTCGAGTTAAGCGTGTGTTAATTGATCCAGGTAGCTCGGCCAATATCATCAGATCGAGAGTCGTATAACAGCTGGGTCTACAAGAATAAATTGTGCCTGCAGTCCGAGTTCTAAACGGATTTAACATGGCATGTGCGATCACTAAAGGGGAGATAACACTACCGGTGAACACCACCGGAACCATCCAAGAAGCAAAGTTCTACGTGATCGAAGGAGATATAAGATATAATGCTCTGTTCGGAAGGCCATAGATTCACAACATGAGGGAAGTGCCCTCAACACTACACCAAGTGTTGAATTTCCCAATGCCATGAGGGATTAAAATAATTTACGGAGAACAACCGGCCGCAAAAGAGATGTTCGCGGTCAACGGGGTGGTCCTGATATCCATACTTTCGACACCAAAGTGTCCGAGTTTGGTCAACAAGGAAGAGGCCAAATAGAAATCACCGACGCCGGCCCCAACCAAACCAGAAAGATAAGGGACGGGTGAGGATGACGACTACGAAGTTCCCAAGTCTTTCATAGCCCCCGACAATTCCGGCGCCACCAAATCAACGGTCGAAAAAACTGGAGCAAGTCATATTGATCGAGCACCTGCCCGATCGCAAGGTATACCTGGGCACGAGGTTAAGTCCCGAGCTCACGAAAAAACTCATTAAGTTCCTTATAGCTAATATAGATTAACAATATGTGTAGACTACAAAGACTTGAATAAGGCATGCCCCAAGGACTCTTTCTCTTTGCCTAACATCGATCGCATGATCGATGCCACAACCGGCCACGAGATCCTTAGTTTTCTCGATACCTATTTTGGGTACAATCAAATTCGGATGGACCCGGCCAAGAAAAAACGTCCTCCATCACTAAGTACGGCACCTATTGTTATAACGTAATGCCATCCGGGATAAATAATCCTGGTGCCACTTACCAACGCCTAGTAAATCAGATGTTCGAAGAGCAAATAGGAAAATCAATGGAGGTTTACATTGACGATATCTTAGTTAAGTCCCTGGGAACAAAGGACCATTTGAAATATTTGCAGGAAACCTTCAACATATTGACGAAATATAATATGAAGTTGAACCTGGAGAAATGCGCATTCAGAGTCGGGTCCGGTAAATTTCTCGGATTTATGGTCTCTAACCGGGGAATCGAGATCAATCTTAATAAAATCAAGGCCATAGAGGGCATTATCGTGGTGGAAAATGTCAAGGCCATTCAAAGGTTAACTGGGCGCATAGCCGCCTTGGGGCAATTCATTTCAAGGTCCTCCGACAAGAGCCATCGGTTCTTCTCATTAATGAAGAAGAAAAAAAATTTCTCATGGACCCCGGAGTGTCAAAAAACCTTGGAAGAACTCAATCGGTACCTTTCGAACTCGCCTTTGCTTCATACTTCGAAGGTAGATGAACATTAGTATATGTACTTAGCGATATCCTAGATAGCAATAAGTGGAGTCCTGGTCCGGGAAGAGGAAGGTATGCAATTTCCTATCTACTATGTTAGCAGGACTCTAGACGAGGTCGAAACTAGGTATCATCACCTGGAGAAATTGGCGCTTGTTGTGCTAAGCGCCTCCAGGAAATTAAAATCGTATTTTCAATGCTATCCCATATGTATCGTGATTACTTACCCATTGAGGAACATAATGCATGAGCCCGAGCTCTCGGGATGATTGGCCAAATGGGCCGTGGAAATCAGCGGGTACTATATCGGATATCGACCCCGAATCGCCGTTAAATCTCAAATTTGGCGGACTTCGTGGCCGACTTCATGCCGACCCTAATACCCGAGATCGAGAAGGAATTGTTGTTGAACTTGGGGACATTCTCCGAAATTTGGACTCTCTTTACGGACGATGCCTCAAACGCAAAATATTTCGGACTTGGCATCGTCTTAAAGCCACCAACGGGTAATGTAGTTAGGTAATCTATTAGAATTGTAAAATTAACTAACAACGAGGCTGAGTATAAGGCCATGATTGCAGGCCTCGAACTGGCTAAAAACCTGGGGGCCGAGGTGATTGAAGCTAAGTTTGATTCCCTCCTTGTGGTGAACCAAGTCAATGGAATGTTTGAAGTCAAAGAAGAACGAATGCGAAGGTACCCGTATAAACAACAAGTGACGTTACATCTGTTCAAGGAATGGACTTTGCAACATGTACCTCTGGATCAAAACAGCGAAGCCGATACTCTTGCTAACTTAGGATCGTCGGTTGATGATGATGAATTCAACTCGGAAACAATCGTACAACTCATGAAATCGGTAGTGGAAGAAGGTCACGCCTAGATAAACTTGACAAGCTTAATCTGGGACTAGAGAAACAAGTATATAGATTACTTGAAGACTGAAAAACTGCCCCTCGGATCCTAAAGAATCGAGAGATCTGCGCATAAAGGCGGCCAGGTTCAGCTTGTTCGTATACAACACCCTATACAGGAGAACGTTCGATGGCCCGCTCGCCATATGTCTGGGACAGGGAGATACCGAATATATTTTGAGGGAAGTTCACGAAGGAACCTGCGGGAACCATTTGGGTGCCGAATCGTTGGTTCATAAGATAATCAGAGCCGGTTACTACTGGATCGGCATAGAGAAAGATGCAAAGGAGTTCGTGCAAAAATACGACGGATGTTAGAGGCATGTACCGATGATTCATCAGCCCGGGGAGCTACTACATTCAATCATGTCACCCTGGCCATTCATGAAATGGGGAATGGACATCATTGGTCCCCTGCCATAAGCACCTAGTAAGGCTCGATTTATATTATTTATGATTGACTATTTTTCTAAATGGGTGGAAGCCCAGGAATTTGAGAAAGTTATGGAGAAAGAAGTTATCGACTTCATTTGGGACCACATAATATGCCGGTTCGGAATGTCGGGCAAGATTGTGTGCGAAAATGGGAAGTAGTTCATCGGCAGAAAAGTAAGTAAATTTTTCGAGGACCATAAAATCAAAAGAATCTTATCAACACCCTATTACCCTAGTGGGAACGGGGCAGGCGGAATATATGAAGAAAACCATACTCCAAAATCTTAAGAAGAGGTTGACCGACGCCAAAGAAAAATGGAAAGAAATATTGCCCGAAGTCTTGTAGGCATATCATACGACCTCAAATTCTAGTATCGGGGCCACCCCGTTCTCGTTGGTCTACAGCGCCGAAGCGATAATATCGGTCGAAGTAGGAGAATCGAGTCTTAGGTTCTGATATACAACCGAAGAGTCAAATGATGAGCCCATGAGTACGAGCACGGAACTGTTGGACGAGAGGCGCAAGACCGCCCTCGTTCGATTGGCCCCCAAAAATAACGGATCGAAAGGTATTACAACCGGAGATCCAACCTCCGACACTTCAATATCGGGGACTTGGTGTTAAGAAAAGTGACACTAAACACCCGGAACCCGAACGAAGGTAAGATGGGACCGAATTGGGAAGGTATGTATCGAATTATCGAGATCACTGACAAAGGATCATACAAATTCGAAGCAGGGAACAGTGAGCGACTACTAAACAACTGTAACGTGACCCACTTAAAACGGTACTACTACTAAGGTACGACCCCATTCATTTTTTCCTTTACATATATTATGAACTGAACTAACACTTTCAGGCAATGACCAAAGAATGATGCAGTTATTAGGCCTGAAAACACGCGTTGCATTTTTTTCCCCCCTGAACAGGTTTTGTCCCAAATGGGTTTTCCGGCAAGATTTTTAATGAGGCATCAATATATCGTGTTAACTTAGAATTGAAGACCGGCTATGAACCAGAATCGAGGGTCACATCAACGATATCCGAGCCCTCTCTATGATCGACCTCGAATACTGGCGACTATCACCCTCGGATAATAATTTTAGCAAGGAAAGAAATTTTGTGCTCAAATAGTCTGGGCTCGGTGGATAGGATTTATTGTAAGGTCCAAATGGTCAAATGAACCGTGTCCACATAGACCACTTAA
Source organism: Nicotiana tomentosiformis (assembly GCF_000390325.3). NCBI lineage: Eukaryota > Viridiplantae > Streptophyta > Magnoliopsida > Solanales > Solanaceae > Nicotiana > Nicotiana tomentosiformis. Next base: position 34,476,039 of record NC_090813.1, on the reverse strand, counting down.
GCCATAACATGAAGCTTGTACACATTTGCAATCCTGCATATTGTGCACAAAAATGAAAGAAAGATTCTACCTTGCAGATACATATTTTGTCTCCTAAAAACTACTATATTTTGTTCTTTAAGGACATCGAGCCCAAGGGCTACCTCTATCCGGATCCAAGAGATCACCCCCACTCGAGGACTATCGTCCCGGGCAAGCCCGGACGGCTTGAGTATCAAAGCCAGGGGTAATAAGCCTATCGAGCAATACCGGACTTAAAAGGCTACGACCATCCTAGAAATGGCTCGGAGACATCCGAAACCTGTAACCAAAACATAAGGCCTTCAAAAATCCAAACTGGTGCAAAGGCTACCCTCAGTAAAATTATAATCTAAAAACTTCTAACTAAGCACTTTGGAGAAAGCTTCCGGTCATACCAAGCCCTCATGAGTTTTAAGCAAAATTATATCGAGAATAAGCCTTGTTCGAACCTCTGAAAAAGACCTTATTACTACGTGCTAAGGCATTTGAAATATTTGCAATCGTAAAGAAAAAGCCAAAAGAAACAAACTTGAAAATTGCCAAAGGGAATAAAGAAAAGCCTTATATATATATATATATATATATATATATATATATATATATATATATAAAAAGATCTTTACAAAGGCCAAACAACCTCAATAAAATATACAAAAATAAAAAACAAAGAAAATCCACAAGGCACCTAAGCCTGATCCTCATCGGAGCCCACCTCGTCACCGGGACCATCTAGGTATTCTCCGCCCTCGGATTAGTCGGAACCCTCAGAGCCTTCCTCGTCCTCGGGATTTGCCAACTTCTTGTCCTCGGCCTCGGGCCTCTTAGCATTTTTGATCTCGACCGAAAGGTCAAAACCCCGGGCATAAACTTTATCAAGAGTATCTCTTCGAGACTGCCGCTTCACGTATTCGACAATGACTTTTAGACGGTCCTGGGCTGCCTCAGCATCAACTCTGTACTGGGCCACTATCTCTTCAGCATCGGCCCTGGTTATTTCCGCCGCTAACTTACCATTTTAAGCTCCTTGCCAAGGGTATCCCGTTCAGCAACGACCGAGCCCAGTTGAGACTAGAGGTCTTCGATTTTTTGAGATCGTGCCTTAGATTTCTCCCTCTCCACTCGAAGTTGGACCTCAGCCGAGGCCAGCTGCTCCCGGGCAGCCTCTTTTTCCAAAGCCAATCGGTTCATTTTGCCCTTCCACTCTTCAGCTATGGCCTTGACCTCGTCCATCTCAGCTCGAAGCTTGTCGATCCGGTTAAGCTTCTGCTGGAACTGTGGGTTTTGACCGTTAGTCGCCATGCCTAACTCGTCATTACTAACTTCAAGGATCTTTACTTGTTCCACCAGGGTGGCATATTCTTTCTGAGCCGCGTCCAACTCAGCTCAAAGATTCATGATTTCTCCTTCACGTTGCTCGCCGAGAAGCTTATACATATCCATATTCTCAGCAAGCTTTTTGACCTCAGCCTCGAGTTGGCTAAGCTCATCCCGGTACCGAAGAAATGTTTCATGGTGGAGCACAGAGGCCTGCAAAATGTGAATAAAGGCATTAGAGTCATCAAAAAGTGAATTCGAAGATAAAAGAGTGTGATAACACCTTACCCGGTTCAACGCCTGTTGTGCTTCATTGAACAAGCATGGCGCATCCACCTCGTTCATTTTTGACTGTTCTTCTTCGGTTACCATGCACCAGAGGTAGCTAGCTACCCTGATAGGGGTGGAAAGAACCCGGGCATCCTCCGGGATAGTGATAACAACTGATCGCTTTTGGCCAGGATCCGTGCTCGGAGCGGGGAGCCAATTGATCAACCTCGGGCTCGAGTTTGGCCCACTGACCTCCGAGGATGGACTTTTCCTCGACACCTCTAAGTCAACCAACCTGGAGAAGTCTTCCAGGGCGGTTGAGTCTACATCATGAAAGAAGCATCAGAGGGGATCGTCCGCTCTATGAGCCCCTTCATTGGATCGCTCCTTCGTCGCTCGGGATTCATCGAACATGGACTCTATGAACGAGGGTGATCCCGAAATTCCTATAACATCGGGTGGGGCGAAGCCAGCGACTCGAGAGGTCTCGACCCTCACCTCTGTAACAGCCTCATGAATTTGAGAGGGATTAGCCCATGTCATTTCTCTCCCCCGGCTGCCACCCATTCCTCGAGAACGGACGACTTGCGGGCCATAAAAAGATCGTCCTCCTCGAGCTCATCTCTGAGCCAGAAGAGTGAATTCGAGTCAGGTATTCGGGAGCTGGAGCTTTCCTTTGGCTTACGAGCCAACCTTCTCCTTGGTTTCTTCTTCTCCGAGCTCGGGGAACTAGGGGCCCTCCTCATTTTCTTCTCCCCTGCCGTGGTTCTGGGCTGCCCCAAAGCATAAGGATCAGTGGGCAGGTCCTCGCCCCCTGCCAAGGGCCTAAGCACGATGGTCTTAGGCAAACCTGCAAGAAAGAAGAGAAGAATTATGGGCATAGTGTTGAAAAAGAAAGCCTTGTGCTACTTACTCGGAGAGAAGAACCTTATCGTGAGAACGAGCCTCCCAATGACCTTTCGAGAGCTCGCGTCATGAGCATTCGGCATAAGGCATCTACGAACAAATACCTCTGATCCACTCCTTGTGCCGAGGAATGACGTTTGGGACTCGAGAGCGAGGGCTGCACCACAACAAACACCGATGAGAAAAGGGAAGATAAAACATAAAATTAACGTTTTAAAGGAGTTATACTTACATGATAAGTTCCACTTCTCGGGGAACGACCTCCACTCGGCAGGTATCAGGTCGGCGGTCCTCACCCAGACAAAGTGTCCTTGCCAACCCTAATCCCGGTCCTCGTTGATACTTGAAAATGGGGCTTTGGTGGCCCTGCATACAAGCTTTATCAGTTCCCCCCGAAAAATTTGGGGGTTGTACAAGCGGAGCAGATGATCGATGGTGAACGTACATGAGTCAATTTTGTTCACAAAGAATCGGAGGAGGATCACAATCATCCACATCGATGAGTGGATTTGGCCGAGGCATACGTCGTACCTTCTGCAAAAGTCCAAGATGACCGGATCCACCGGGCCCAATGTAAAGGGATAAGTATAAACACTCAGATATCCCTCAACATGGGTAGTTATGTCGTCATCGGGGCCGGGAATCACTATATCCTTATCCGCCCAGTTGTAGTCCTTTTGGACTACGTGAAGAACGATCTCAGTAATGGAGCAGATGTACCGTGACACCGCGTTGCATCGGCTTTGAACCGAAGAGGGCTTTTCGACCTTGAAGTCATCATTAACCGAACACCCCCGGGGACGAACATTTTCAAGGGGGGCTCAGCTGCCGGTTCTTCAGTGGCCGTGCCCGGAGCGGACTTCTCGAGGACGACCATATCAGGGGCAGTCTCCTCGACCTCAGTGGTCGGCTGCGTAGAAGAAGGAGCATCCTTTGGGGAACGATCTTGGAAGTCTTTGGCATTTTTATCTGGATAAAAGGTTTGAAGGTATAAAGTAGAACGGGGAGATGAAGGGTGAGAACTTGCTAAGAAAATCAAGCACACTGGCTTAAGTGAGGGGTAAAAGAAAGGTTGCAATTTGAAGAACGAAGGTAAGAATATTGAAGAATGAAGGAAGATAGTGATATCTTGAAGGAATGAAGGTAGAAGCTTGGTCAAAAGTAAAAAAATGAACGAAAGAAGAGGTCTTTATAGGGGCTTCGCGCTGTTTCGCATCCAGGAGCGGCCTGCCGATGACTGACACGCGTTGGGGGTCATTATGACATGACTGACGGGACGTTTTGGTTTCTTTGTTGTTTTGTGTCGCAGCGTGTTAGAGAAGAGATCGAAGAACTCATGTCGTTCCTCGTCGTTTCCGTTAAACTTATTCTCCGAGAAACGAGAGGACTATCTGTATACGGTGAAACCAGACCCATGAGGCGACCTAATTTCTGATAAAATAAATCGAGTAAGGGACGTGATGATAAGGAGCCAAGATCGAGGTAAGGGACTCATCGAGATAGGTTCCGGGGTACGACGCCCGCCCTCGAGAATATCGGGGCCGTGACCCTGGTATCGGTCAAAATCTTAAAAGACTTTAGAGAGCATTATGGGGCAACCGAACATGATTAACATGAGATCGTGATATCCGTGACCGGCTGTGTATCACGGCATGGATCTCGGCACGTACCAGCAGAAATTCGGTGATTAGTTAAACATAAGATTTTTTACTTTTTATGGAATTGTACCTAGAGTAGGATTCCTCTGCTATATAAAGGGTCTGATTATTTATCGAGGACATTGTAACACGCATACCAAGACAATATACTATTATTTTTATGTTATTCAAAGCTCTTACGTTTGTTTATCACTGTTTCATTATTATAAGCCAGAGATCGAAGCCGGATACCTCATTGAGGCTGCCCTCGAGTCCAAAATCACCCCCCCTTATTTTCAAGCGGTTTGATAATCTATTATATTTCTTATCTATTTTTTCTAGCAATCTTTACTGTTTGTATTGAATAAACCCACGTATCCTTAAAACCACTAACAAATTTAATTGTTATTCGTTTTTGAGGGTATACCGTCCTAACTCGCAAACTCAATATTGGTATTGTTTTTTAGTTTAGTAAGATAGACGATAAGTACCGGTTTGGATGCATTTCTTATTGGTTCTTTTTTGATTGATTGTAAATCGACAATGAATTAAATGAACTTGTTTGTAGACAATTTAGGCCTAACTAAATGGTAAAATGAGTCAGTGCGTTCCTTTTTTCTTTTTCTTCCTTAATGAGAGTGGTTGAGCTCATTGCTTAAATTTGAATCGATAGTATTAAAAGTACATCAAATTTTTAATTTAGAAAAATCTAAGAAGGACAAGACTTGATCGTCCTACTCCAAATCCATTCGTATTCTTTTGACACAAAAAGAGTAATTTAGCATAGTAATGCAAGTTCGAATAATGATTGGCTCTTGACGGGTGCTAACTTAAGCAAGCCAAATCTCTTACTCTGGTCATGAATTGAGACCAAATAGAGTGTTACAAAGCTAGGCAATTTTAAAAATCACTCGATCATCGAATCAAAGATGGATTTAAAATTTTAACTCTGAGTTTAATTTTAGGGTTATTAGTGTTGAAACCATTATATTTTGTAAAGTACGGGTTCATAGCTATTATTTCTTATAATTTTACGCATAAATTTGTTCTTCATGACGAAAATACTAATACTAAATTTAAATGAACCGATACTATTGTACTACATCTGCCCATTCGTACTCCAAGTCTAAGTTCCCGTTTGACCATAAAAAAATTATTTTTCCGGAATGAGCGTTTGACCATGAAAAATTTAAATTTACTTGAAGTTGAATTTTGAATTTTTTCGAAAATTTTAATTACTCCCAAAAGTCATTTTTCAAAATTTTCATTTCGCATTACTCACAAAAATTCAAAAGCAACTCCAAATTATATTTATGTCCCAACACAATTCTAATTTTTTAAATACCATTTTCACTTGATTTTTTTTTTTTACCTTTTTTTTTTTGGAATTTCACAATTTTTATGTCAAAAAGCCCACTAAACCAATTCATGTTTTTTTGAAATGAAAAGAGTAATTTAGCAGAGTAATAGCCTGTTTGGCCAAGCTGGAAAAATCATCTTATTTTGAAAAGTGTTTTTGAAAAAAGTACTTTCGGAGATAAGCAGTTTGTGTTTGACTAATCACTTTGAAAAATACTTTTGAACAATAATTTGTGTTTGTCAAAATTTTTCAGAAAGTGCTTTTAACTTTTAAGTATCAAATTACGAATAACAACATGAATAGATTTACTTAATAGTCAATATTATAAGTAAATAAATAATATATATTTTTTTATTACAAGCAATAATTAAATATTTTTATTTTATTTAAGTAAAATATGAAAATAAAATTTAAAAATACTTAATTCTTTTAATATAAGTTAATATATTAAAAATCATTCAAAAAATATAAAAGCATTCATCTCTAAAGTCACTATATATTAAAAAAACTATCCAAAAATTAATAAGAAATATTTATACATTAATATCCTAAGTATTAGGTTTAACAGTTATTTTGGTATATATTATATTTTATTAAGAGTATTCTTGGTAATAAGAAAAGTCAAAGCTGCTTCTGATTCTGCTTTTGGGAAAAATCTATTTTTTTCTGCTTCTCGTAAATTGTTTATTCCCAAAAATACTTTTTTTTCCCAAAAACTTAAAGTTAGGAAAAAAATTCTTTTGAAAAAAAATAAATACTTTTAGCCTTTTAAAAAGTTTGCCTAACATGCTATAATGCAAAGTAAAAATATGGTTCTCCAGGAGTGCTAACTTAAGTAATCCAGCTTTCTTACTTTGGTCATGGAAGCATACCAAAGTTTCTTTGTTAGTGTTATCTCTCTGCAAAATTTAAATACGGAGTACCTAAGCATCCGTTTGCCCGTAATTTTTTTTTCCTTTTTTTGTATTTAAAAAAAATAAATATATTTATTCATAAAATTTTGTAAATTTTTGAATATTTTTCACAAAACCACTTTTTCAAAATATTCAAAAAAAAACTACAATATTTTTTCAATTGAATTATCTGTCCAAACATAATTATAATTTACAAATAGTATTATTTTTCAACTTGTCAAATATCTTTTCTTTTTCAAAATTATAATTTTTATGTCCAAACGTTAGTCCAAACACCTACTAAATTACTAGTACTATTGTTTACGGGAATTACGGGACAGAATTTTTGGGGCAAGAGCACAACTTTTTGAACAGACATGCGCAACATCCACATCGACACCACCGATGGCTTTCTGGATATTATTTCAAACATCCTAGGGCAATCGTATAACATCAGTTTCCCGCCTTTTTGTCTTCCTGCACGACCATTTAATTTTAATAAAGTGTAGAAAATTATTTGCCTTTTTGCTGCAAATACCGTACACCTTTTCCGTTACAGCCCATTCTCTCTGGTCTCCTCCATTGCTTCCCATTTTCTTCCGTTCACTGAAGAAACTGATTCCAGTATGTTCGTTTGCTTCAACTCTTTTTGGATTTCTTTTTTCTTTTTGGGGAGATTTTTTGGTGCATTTTTCTGATGATTTTGTCACTGTATTTGATTTTCGTTCTCTTCCGCTTTTCTGAGGGAATGTAAGGACGTATATGCCTGACGTTTGATTTGGTTACGTTTTGGTTTAATCGGAATGCTTTTGCTTGTGTCATGGTGTTTTATAGGAGCTTAGGGTTTGGACTGTGAAATGGTGGCCGACGACAAGACAGCTTCGGACTCTCCTGTTTCCGTTCTGGAAGATGAGGTATTGCTTTTTTGTTTTTCTCTTTCTTCTTCATCTATCATTTCGTATTTTTATTTATTATTTTTCTAATGTTTGTTTGAGTTTTGTTGTTCACTGCCGTTGTCCTTACTCGCTTTCATTTAAGGTTACAGGTGTTGCGATTGGAAGTTTAGTTTGTAGATATTATTGGTTATAAGATATTTTGGCTTTTAATTTTCAGTCCCTTACATTTATGGCTCTGTATTTTGTTGTTTTAGCTCCTATATATGAGGAAGTATAGTAAGTCTACCGTTCAATCATTGGGTGAAATGTCGTATCGTGTTAGCTCCAGAGGAGGTTTCTTGAGCAAAAAATTAGTTAGTGAAGCAGCACAGATCTGAACTCCAAAGTGAGATTAATTTTTTAATGTGATATTTACTCTACTAGTCATCACTGTTAGTATCAAATGTCCTGATGTAAAACTAAGCTTTTAGAAGCTTTAAAGTTACAGGGTGCTGATCATTCTTAAGTTTCTGAAGTGAATAGATACTCATTTTCTTGCTTTCAGTTATGTGTTTGATTCACAGGCTGAATTCACTTACCAGTTCTTTCTGCTTGGAGATTTACTGAATCCAGGAACGCCTTCCTGACGGGGATTTAAGCTTGTCCTGTATTTTTTTCACCTTTATTGCTGTCTTTGTACCGTCTTTCGTTTATTATGATTGATGTTTATTACCCCATCAAATTGAAGAAAAAGTATTGAAGACTCATTCTGAGGGTCCAATTAGAAAGTGTACCGTTGGTGTAAGGAGAACTATCTGCTGTATTTTCTTCTGAATCACATTGTGTGCTCTCATTTTGAAGGATACCTGCAAAGAGGAGCCCGCTGTTAAATTGGAGGAAGTAGTTTATGATGCAGAAAATGAGGATGTCACTCATGTACCTGAATCCATGGAGGAAGAAATTTTGAGGAAAGCATGTGCAAAGGAGGAAGAGGTACAATTAAATGACCTCAACCAGGCGCCCAGTTTGAATGAAACTCAATTTACCAAGTTGGATGAGCTTCTTACCCAGACACAACTTTATTCAGAGTTCCTGCTGGAGAATATGGATAACATCAAAATGGTATCTCCCTGATTTTTCGGAAGAATTATAATTTGCATGTGGAGAATTTGAAGCTCTTTTGCTTATCAAGTTCATTAATTCTTATTGTATGAACAAAATCAGATAGAAGGTGAAGAGAAAAGTGTCAATGAAAACAAACGAGGCCGTGGCTTGAAACGGAAGGCGACAACAGGCTACAACAATGTAAACCTTTTCTTGCCTCCTGAAGCCTTACCTATATCTTGAATATGTCATCAGACTTAGAACTATAGTTGATTAGTTGAGAATGTTTGAACAATTTTATACAGACATAACACTATTGAGTTATTTTTTTTACTGGATGATTTTTAGTATTGTTTTTGTATCATGAAAATAATTAAATAAATAAAATTAGTATTGCTTTGAACAGAATGGCATGCATCGGTAGGTCTTTACATTTCTGTGGCCCTTTTATTCATGTCTGAAATTTAAGTTGAGAATCTTGTTTTTTGGAGGTCATTTCCTTTGCTTAATTGCAACCTAGCTGCTTGTTGCCTTCATTTCTTTGAAATGGTTTCAAATACTTACGCAGAGGAAAGCCAAGAGAGCTGTTGCTGCCATGCTTACAAGATCTAAAGAAGATGTTTCAAATGAAGATTCAACCCTCACAGAGGAAGAGAGAGTCGAAAGAGAGCAGGCCGAACTTGTGCCCTTGTTGACTGGTGGGAAATTGAAATCTTATCAACTGAAAGGTGTCAAGTGGTTGATCTCATTATGGCAAAATGGATTGAATGGTATCCTAGCAGATCAAATGGGACTTGGAAAGACAATTCAAACGATAGCTTTTCTTGCTCATTTGAAGGGGAATGGTTTGGATGGCCCTTATTTGGTCATTGCTCCTTTGTCTACGCTTTCAAATTGGTTGAATGAGATAGAGAGGTACATTGACATCTTCATTGTTCTGCAATTAACTGGCAGTGCTGTTTGTGTATTGGTGGAGCTGCTTCCCTTCTGGGATGAAATTGTCTTGTGTTATTTGTGTGCAACTAAAGGCATACCTTTTTTTTTTTCTTTTTTTCTTTTTTCCATTAAAAGGTTTGTGCCCTCAATCAATGCAATCATCTACCACGGTGACAAGAAACAGAGGGATGAGATAAGGATGAAGCACATGCCGAGGACCATAGGTCCCAAATTTCCCATTGTAATTACTTCTTATGAAGTTGCATTAAGTGATGCAAGGAAGTGCTTGAGGCACTACAGTTGGAAATATCTTGTGGTGGATGAGGTACCTACAATTGACAGTCTACTTTGTAAACTAGTATTGTTTTGTAAAATTTTCTGTCTGCAGGTTTGGTTCTTTCATTTAGGAAGCAGCTCATTTTGTACTTTGTGCTGAAATTCTATTGCTTTCTTCTTTCCAAGGGGCATAGGTTAAAGAACTCAAAATGCAAATTGTTCAAAGAATTGAAGCTGTTGCCCATTGAAAACAAGCTCCTTTTAACTGGAACACCTCTGCATAATAACTTAGCTGAGCTGTGGTCCTTGTTGAACTTCATTTTACCGGACATATTCTCTTCCCACGATGAATTTGAGTCATGGTAATCAGCTGATTATTTCTGACTATTTTCGTTAAAGTGTTTTCTTGTGACTGCTGAGGCGTGTTATTATAATAGAAATATACATGTGATTTCAAGTTATCTGCTCAATCAATACTGTGGTTACAGTTTGCTAAATTTGCAAGCCACATTGTTTCATCATCCTTAAAATTATTTGGTTGTCTATCTTATCATATCAGCGAAATGGTTACTACAGTTATCATAGCCTTAAATAGATATCCTGTGCATATAGCCCTCTAATCGCTCTGTTGGCATAAAGTGTCTCAGTTTCTGGTAGCTGACTTCTATGTGATAGTTTATTCATAGGAATCTAATACGTGCTGCAGTTGCATTTATTTAGTCACTTACATCACAGTAGTTATGCCGATTCTTGTCAGAGTTCATAAGGGCAAGATGTGTTGTACTTAGTCTAGCAGAATGTAGGTGCATGTAATAAGAGTCTCAAAGTAGGGTCTATCACTATTAGTTATCTCCCCAATTTCCTTTATGTTAAACCTAAGTGAATGTCAATCAGGAAGCGTTTTAGTGTAATGAGGTTTCTTTATATATCAGGTTTGATCTGTCGGGGAAGTGCACCATTGAATCAGAAAAGGAAGAAATGGAAGAAAAGAGGAGAGCACAAGTATGAATATTATCCAGTGTTATAGCCTAGCCTCTTCTTATCCGTTTAAGACATTTATCATCTGTTTAGTGAATGTTTTCCAGTATACCATGTCTTTTCCATCTTAAAGTATTTATCTTAATAATGTGGTAATTGCAGGTTGTGGCCAAACTCCATGCAATATTACGTCCTTTTCTTCTACGGAGGATGAAAGTGGATGTTGAGCAAATGCTTCCTCGTAAGAAGGAGATAATATTGTATGCTACCATGACTGAATACCAGAAAAAGTTCCAGGAACACCTAATTAATAGGACACTGGAGGGCTATTTGATTGAGAATGTGTCCACTGGTAATTAGTGCAATCTTAAATACATATCTGATTTGGTGGGAAATGAGTTGATTGATCTCTTCTAGATTTTCAGTTTGATCGATAATGTGTGCACTGAAATACTGCAATCATAAATATGTAACTGGTTCTGTTGAAATTGAGTTGGTTTATCTCTTTAGATTTTTGGTTTTATAGAGAATGTGTCCACTGGTACTGGTACAAAATGTTAATATGTATCTTATCCTGAGGGGAATTGAGTTGGTTTATCTCTGCTATATTTTCTGTTATAATAAAATGCTGATTTTCTTTTACCACACTATAGCATCTCCAATTTATTTTGGAGCATATCTTTTTTTATGTTGGTTTTGTCCAATGAAGTGAATTCCTTTTTTACGTACCTTTAGCGTTTGCAGTCCTAATGCCTCGTCTGGCTAATTTTGCAGGGCATGGTTTTAAAGGAAAGCTTAATAATTTGATGGTTCAACTTCGCAAGAATTGCAACCATCCTGATCTCTTGGAGTCCTTCTTCAACGGTTCTCGTATGTGATGGATGATCTGTGGAACTGATTATATTGATTATGTGCTGGTTGGTAATAGCATTTTTTGTTCTTTTATTGACAGCTCTTTATCCACCTGTGCAACAAATAGTTGACCAATGTGGCAAGTTTATTTTGCTGGACAGACTGTTAACAAAACTGTTTGCTCGCAAGCACAAGGTATGTGAAGCTGTCTGGTGCTTCGAGCTTTTCTGTCTTCCTACTTTGCTCAAACTTTTAACCTCAGTTCGTTAACTGCCAACAGGTTCTGATATTCTCTCAGTGGACTAGAGTACTGGACATAATGCACTATTATTTTAGTGAAAAAGGATTTGATGTTTGTAGGATTGATGGCAGTGTGAAATTGGACGAAAGAAAAAGACAGGTAATTGGTCTCAGTTGTTCTATCAATCTAACTTTTCTTGCTCACAAAAGTTGTGTGCTGTTATGGCCATGCGATTAGGATAATCTTCAAGAGTGTTTATGAACATCTGGCTATTACCATTGATCTGCTGATAACCTTCTCGTATTCGTAACTCTGCTTGTGTGTGGAACTTCACTTCTCCCTAGGAATAAGCCTATTGATGGACCAATAAACTGTCATTATCGTCAAGACGAAGCGCCTGGGATTACTGATTTCTGTTGATGCAGTATTTGCTTTTGGACTCTAAGTTGGTTCACTCTATAATCTATTCTCTACAAAGTTGATACAATCTCTTGTTATCAAATACAAAATATATGCAAGTCTTTTTATTTCTTACTGATTTACCTCACCTGCTGACCTTATCATTTTTCATTTAATCACAAAGTTTCCATCTCTTTGGTTGTGTATTGATATCAGGTAGTGCTATGATGCTGTATTTTGGTTTTGATGTGACATCTTTCTTATTGACTATTCTCTATGTTGCATTAGTTTACTGTCTCTCACTTGAACTACCTATAAAAAATTTAGACTCTTGTTGTAATTCTATGTGCTATTGGAATGGGCTTTAGGGAGGTTACCTGATCTAGTTCGTTTTCTGGAATAATTTTAATGAAGTTGATCTGTTTGTATTTACTTGTTCATGGAACAGATCAAGGAGTTCAATGATGTTAGCAGCAAGTACAGGATATTTCTTCTTAGTACTAGAGCTGGTGGCCTTGGTATCAATCTGACTGCTGCCGATACCTGTATTTTATATGATAGTGATTGGGTATCTTCTTCACGCCCCCTTATGCTTTTCATTTGTTTTGCCAAGGTTTTTGCATGGTTTCATCCCTTTGTTACTATGTCTTTGCATTATCATGTCACACTTCAGCTGTTGTAGTGTCTGCCTTCACTGAAGTTTGCTCTGCTTAAAATCTCTTCTCTTAAAAAGAACAATAGTTATTGCATCACATTTGCTTTTTTCTTATTTTTGATTTCTTTTTGTGCTGTACTATTTTTCCATGTTTTGTAGCATTTGTGAATTGATGTCCATTTAGACTGATCACTATGCATTTCCTTTTCAGAATCCTCAAATGGATCTACAGGCAATGGATCGGTGCCATAGAATTGGTCAGACCAAACCTGTTCATGTTTACAGGTTTTCCACAGCTTTGTCTGTGGAGGTATGATTCAGGCTACTCCTAAAGTTATGTTTGCATCTCTTTATTGCTCATTGTGATAAAGAAAGTGTTTGTGCTTCAGGGTCGAATCCTCAAAAGAGCTTTTAGCAAGTTGAAGCTTGAGCAGGTGGTAATCGGGAGAGGACAATTTAAGCAAGAAAGAAGCAAACCTTCCATGGATGTTATGGAGGTTAGTGTTATTTTCCCTCTACTAGTTTCTACTTATCATTCTATGTCGCAAATTCTCTTTTCCTTCTATAGTGCGTCAATGAGTTGCTATCTTTCCTATACGTTTTGAATAGCGTAGCAATTGTTGCAGGTGTTTTGATGGTTTCAGCTGATTGTAATTTTTAGTTAACATTCTCATTACTTGTTTGAACATGTTCCCACTTTTACCTTTGTCATTGAACCCTTCTTTTCTGGGGTTTTTGGTATGTAAGCTACAATATTGAGATGTATCTGATCGTTTGTGGCACTGAGTAGAAGAAAATAATAGATGAAGATTTTCTAATTGATCTTTGATGTTTCAGGAGGAGGACTTGTTGGCTCTCATGAGAGATCAAGATAGTGAGGAGGACAAGTTGGTGCAGACAGATGTTACAGATGAAGATCTGGAGAGGATTTTAGACCGTAGTGATCTAGTTGTTGGTCCTTCAAGTGAGGATGGGAACACTGAATCATGTGTTAATGTGCTTCCTCTCAAAGGACCTGGTTGGGAAGTAGTTATTCCAACTGCAACTGGAGGCGTGCTTTCCACCCTCAACAGCTGATGAGAGATTTGATGCGGTTAATTAGGGGTTTTAGATCTATGTTTTCTTAGTCAATAGCTGATTACATTGCCTTGTGCTAAAAGTTGAACTATATTTTGGCGACACCAGCAGATTTTTGTAAACTTGTGCTGCTGAAGTCGGTGGACTTGTACTAAGTATTAAATTATGTTTTGCTCACAGCACCAGTTTTTTGTAAAATTTTGTTACTTGAGAAGCTATTGACTTCACCAATCATGTTATGTTAACAATTACTTTGTCATTGGTATTCAGAACTTATATGAGCGCTAAACTAGCAGTTCCGTGTTTTTAATGTTTTTTCTTTTTTTATCTGTTTAAGTTGTTAAATTTGGTTATGGTGGCTTACGTAGTCAGTGCGATGAAATTCTTCATAGACTAGAAGCAAAAATTCTGAATTCTAACATCTTGTACCATCGGCGTAAACATGTACTAGGATTTTAGGGTTCAGATTTGACTGTCAGTATTCTCACCTTGAAATTAGTAACCGTATGTGCTGGAAGTGAGTTTAGGTAAAAAGGTTATTATCAGAAAAAAAAAATTCCGTTACCGGGAATCGAACCCGGGTCTCCTGGGTGAAAGCCAGATATCCTAACCGCTGGACGATAACGGATGATTGATTTTCTTTCCTACGAAACAATATACTTAGAATATAATTCTCTAGCTTTTGGACCCACCATTTTAACTTTTAATTCTTTCGAAACAAATTTAAAATGGTTTTCAAACATTGCATTCTTTTAATGGTAGCAGACAAAAGACAATGGATTTTCGATCTCATAATATTGCTCTCTACAGAGATGAACCGTAATTTTTTTTTAATGAACCGTACGCAATATTCAACTAGAACTCATTTGACAAAATCTTGTTTGTTTACTGTTGTTTTACAAAAATCAGATAAATGTACCTAAATATCATAAAGATCAGAGGAGAAAGAGTGAGGATATATTCTTTTCAGAGCCTCTATCCATGATTAGCTACAAGTCCGGCCATCTTTTCCGCGGTTTCTCAGGGATGGACGTCGAAATTATGAGTAATCAAATTTGTGGAACTGCAAATTTTCCAACTCTTGGAGATAAAATGGATTGCACTTCCTGTATGTTTGTTTAATATCTTTGGTACAGCCATGCCCCCGGATATGACAATTTCTACATCATTTGCAAGTTAAACATAGTAACATCACTTGAAGAGATGAAGGTGAAAATTGCAAAATTAGTTTGTAAATTTTCCAATTTAGAGTCTTACCTATCCCCTCTCGAACAGAGAGATTAGGCCTCATAATATCCTTAGAATTCACAAGAAATATATCTCCCAGGTAGAGGTGATTAGTTGGGACATAAACACAGCAGAGTTCTTCTCCACCTGTATTCTTGTGAAGTATGACAGTTGAAGTTATGAAGCCAAATGCATACTCACCAAGACGCGGATGCCTAATTATGGCCACTTCTTTGAAGGCATGTGAAGTCTTATCTGGAAAATTTTGCTGCATTATGTTTAGTATTTGGAACATTCCGAATCAAAATTCAAAATAAGTACAAACACTAATGATAAATGCAGAGCTCTTTCCCCTCTCCGAAACTTACAAAACAAATAAAAAAGAAGAGGAAGAAAACCTATGAAATCTAGATGTCAGTTTTTGTACGGTCAAATCAAAAGAATGTGGGGGTACTAACCGAATACATGATTGATTCCAAGATGATTATAGATTAGAGAAAAGAAGTCATCCACAAAATGAATGAACCACCAAGTGATGTAAAAGGTTAATGGTGACACCGCATATGAAAATTTCTAATTGATGCTGGAGCACTGAATGGTAAGGATATAGATACATTTTACGCCAGAATTCCAACAATTAAGATACTTTGGGAAAAGGAATTACGGAGAGTTGGTCATATGATAAAATGAAGATATCTCGAGAAAATAAATACATGGCAACAAGTGGAACAGAATTGCTGAGCAAAAGGAGACTAACCATCCGCTGACAATGTCAATGCATGCAGAATTCAATGAGAAAAACAATGACATTGCTGGTAGTTTTTAATCCAATAATACCGATACAAAGTGACGTGACATGTATCAGATCATTTTTTTATGGTAATAAAGATGGTGGGTACATTCATGAGAGAGAGAGAGAGAGAGAGAGGAGTGATGAGACATTGAAGAAGAAGGAAGGGGGGATTGAGAAGGAGAAGAAGATTTGGAGTGAATGGCGCCTATATTATTCTCTGCTGTAACAACATGACCTATGCCTCCCACTGGTATCAGAAACTCTAATTAGTGCTGTTAATCCAAATGCACTGCCTAGCCCACCCAACGCCATGTTCTTTTTTCTTTCTATCCTTTTTCCTATAATCTCTCAAAATTAATAAATTTTTTAAAGTTGTGACCCCAAATGTACATGGATTGTTTATGTATTAAAAATAATGAAAATATTATTATACCGTGACTAACAAACTTTTATATGGTGATTAATAAATGATAGATGAAAATAAAATAAAATAAAATAAATGATAAATAATGGTATTTAAAATTTTAATCTCCATATTACTATATATTCTTATTCTACGTTCTGTTTGACATTAAATAATTTGGTATTACATTTTTTAATTATATATAAAGTGATTGTCCTTATACAACCAACCAAATGTGCATTTGTATATTGTTATATGAATGTATTAGTATTTTAATTTTCTTTCCTGGCAGTTATTTTTTGTACATTTTTTGGTCTTTTATTAATTAATTGCATACCTTTATACATTTATTAATCTTTATCTCATTTAATTTTTTTTTTATCAATTGGTATACCATGTGCTAATACGTATCCCTCTCAGTTTAGCATTTTCTTCTTTTTCTTTCGGTAGACAAGTGTAGCAGTTTCATCAGAGGGTCGTGTTCCTTTGAGATCTCTTCAATTCCGAATCCACCACTACCTAGATATAATTCTCTGCTTCTGAATTTGCAATTGGATTTGGACACAAAAAAAAATTGAGATCGGAGAAAATTTTCCGGTCGTTTTGGGGGGAACATGATAACAAGGTCTAAACTGGTGGAGCAGCTCAGAGATTACCAGATCCGATCTCAACACAAGTGCCCCCCTCTTTCTTTCTTTTCCCCTAAGCCTCTTCTCTCAAACTGGTACGTCTCCATTTGTCTGTGTTACTGTATGTACATATTTTTGCACATATTGACATCAAATTAAACACTTTTAGCAGGAAAAAAATGTTTCTGCTTCGACTTTTATGTTAATTTATTTAATTTATTTTGCTTATTCATGAGTTATTTGGAAAAAAAATATGATTTTGTGATGTATTTAATTGTTTGCATTGCCACCGGGTACCTGCTATCAGCCACTATCACATGTACAGGTAACTTTTGAGAAGAAATTATCTGAATTGTTTTTGGTCATTTTAACCTTGGTCTTTCACCTGCTTCATTGACCGTTAAGCTACACCGTTGGGTGCATTATATTATGTTTCTGATACTTCCAATTTAATTTGGGGAACTACTTTAACTATAGATATTTCAAGTGATTCAACTAGATTGAAATAATTTAACTAAGACAAATGATGATTCTAAAAGTTTCTGCTGAGGCACAAGGTAAGTAGCTCTAATTGCGAAGGCCATGGACATGACTCACTACTTCCAAAAAATCACCATCCGAAAAGTTTTTGGCTAGACGCAAAGTCACCTTTGGTGCAAATTGCTAAGGCATTCTACAAAATAAGACCTTGTTCTTGCCAGTTTTTTTTTCCAGGGGTTGAAGTGATTAAAAGTCTTGTTTAGTTTTTTTTCCCCCTTTTCTCTTGCATTTTCTTTATGGGGTTGGGGAGTCTACTTGAGTAAGTTTGATGTTAGATGCTAAGGGAGCATCCTAATAATATTTTCTACAAATGTTAATTCCTACCTTGAAAGTTAGAACCATTCATTAAAAAGTAGAACGATTATTTGAGAAAAAAAGGGGGGAAGGTTGCTGCTTTCCTTCCTTCATTGTTAGGTCAGACGTATAATCGAAACCTTTCAATTTGAATTTCCTTGGACTTTTCTCTGCATTTGTGACCAGACAATAAAAATTTTATGTGCTGCATAGCGAGACTCTTTTATAGGTTGATCTCCCAAGGAGATGTGCTATATACAATGCTTAGCTATATTAATACTTTTCTAAACCTTCTTTTTCTCTTCCGTTGATGCTCATGGTGGATTATTGGTTCCTCTTGAAAATTTCAAATAGTAGTGTTTTCACAATCCAATGATGCCTTGCTTATGGTCTCCCCTAGCTAATCTTGGATATAAATACATATTTCCCAGCTTCATGGATATGTTTAATTCATTTGAGTCTCTCTCTGAGATGCTGCTGTAAGATTGTCTCTCTCTTAGGTTACATAGCCATTCGTAGGGCGTCTATTGTCCGTTTCTATGTCCGGTTGCCTTTAGGATGTTGCTAGTGTCAGACATTAGAAAGAAAGTCTAATTTAACATGTGTGAGAGTGATATTCTCAATATAGCTTTCCATAAAGGATCCTCGATTAGACAGCATGATCTTTAACTTTGAAATAGGCTCCTTCTTCTTTTGAGCTTCCTTTAGGCTGAAGAAGCAGGGACTAACCACTTTGCATCTGGGGATGCACTCCAGACTTACTCCATTGTGATGGTATTGAATCTTTCACTGCTAATCAGTGGAACCTAAATTAAGAAATGCCAGTCTTCTGGTGGCTTTTATTTTCCTTCTTTTAGGACATGCTAAGGCCATCTCCAACCCTTGCCAGAATTTTCTCCTCCAAAATGGAGTAAAGTTACTCCAACCATTACTCCATTTTTTATTCCAAAAAAGAATATTCCATTTTATATTCTTCTCTCTTCAATATTATATTATTATTTTTATTTAAATTTTATTTTCTTATTTCTATTAAAGAAATTCTATCTTTTTTTCTTTTTTACATATTCATCACATATAATTTAATATAAAATTATTTTATACCATAAATTTTTAAATAATATAATTTGTAAGCAAATATTATAGATTATATATATATTAATGGATAATTCAAATAAAAGTGAAATCATTGAGATACAAGATAATTAAATATATATTACATTATGGTAAAATTCATATTAAATATTACATAAATATTTAACTTCCATCTCTAGTATGCTCCCATAAATGATCTATTAATGCAGTACGAAGTACAAAATGAGCATCTTTGTCCTTAATTTTTGTGTCGAGCTAAAAATTGCTCAAATCGGTGATTTTCATAAAATTAACTTACAATTTTACATAAAAATAATAAATGTACGAAAATTAATTTATCAAAATTATACACCAAAGTTAAGATGTAAAATTAATATTATAAAGATATTACATAAACATAATTAGGTATATATGAAGAGATAAATTAAAAGAGTTAAATAATAAAAATAATAATAAAATAAGGATGAATAGTAATGAAGGAGATGAATAGTGTCACTCCATATTTGAGGTAACACTATTCATCCCCCATTTTGGGGGCAAAAATGGGGGAGCATTGGAGCCCCATTATGGAGAAATGGGGGAGGGTTGGAGATGCCCTGATCAGGAAGCCCCAAATTTCATGGTTGTAGGATATCCAATCTACATAGAATCCCTGGACTTCTCCCTTTAACTCTGGTATCCACACACTCATTTGCTATCAATGTCGCATCCATTATCTGCCTGCCTTTGATGAATGCCATTTGGAGATGATCTTATACACATCCCTATATAGGTCTAAAATCTCTCAGTACCTTGGCTCCACGCTTTTTAGTATTAAGAGCCGCATATGTCGCATTGAAGCTTTTGGTCAGGAAATTTTTCAGAATCTTCATAATATCATCCTTGATGGTTTCCCAGTAGCTATAACAGAAACTCATTGAATAACCATCAGTCAGTCTTAGGTGCCTTGTCTGTTGCACATCTCTTGATAAAATCTAGTATCTCTAATTCTTCAAAAGGTCGTTCTAGCCACTGCTCCTCTTCCTCATTAATCCTTGGACCACTCACAAAGGAGAATTCAGGTCTCCAATCTTCAGTCTCTGCGTATAACTTCTGATAAAAGGATAATATCTCCCTTTTAATAGCCCCTTGGTCTTCCACAGACTCACCATTTATTCTAAGCTTATCAATAGTGTTGGCTCTTCTATGAACATTTACCATTCTTTGGATAGTGTTTCTTTCATCCTTCTTTAGCCATAGCACCCGTTATCTCTGTCTTCATGCTATCTCCTCAGTTAGCAATCTCCTCTATATATAAACCATCCTTCAGGATTAATTCACCTTCCTTTAAAGCTCTCTGCTCCTGAATACTATCCAGCACTGCCATTTGTTCTAGGAGTTCTGATTTCTTCTTCTCCAGGCTGGAGTTCATGCACTTGTTTTTCTCCATCATTCTGTCTTTAAGATGATTTTTCTTATACTTTTGGTTTGCTATCTTCTTGCTGGCCCTTTTCAAATTGCATCATCATTTGCTTAAAGCCTGACTCCCATTTAACACCTATAAACTCCTTGACAAACACCTAAAAATTCTCTAATTCCTTAATGCTTTAGCATTCTAGTCTGATCCGTCCTGGTTAATCAACTCTTTCTTATGTGATACTATTTAATTAGGTGCAAATTGTTAATGTTTGTTTGGCATTTGTAATATATTGGCTGTGGTGGAAGTAAAAAAAAAAGTTGTTAACAAGCTTTTTTACTTTGATAAATTTAATTTTTTGAAATTTGTGAAAGTTGTATAGAACAATACTATTAGCGTAATGGATCAAACATTTTTGGATGATGCAAAAGGGAAGATTGTCATAAAATTGGGACGAACACAGTGGTAGATATTCGTCATTGTCATATCTCATCCTTTGGCTTTCTGTACCTGATTATTATCTTGTTTTAATTCCTTATTATTCTGTATCCTAATGTTGTTCAATGTTTCAAACTTCTCCTGGTTGTTGGAATTCCTTCTCTCCTTGTTTAATGGTATGTCAGGGAATTGCACTTTTAAATGGGCGGAGTGCTACTTGTAGTATAGTATTTGCCAATCATCTATTATCTGTAACTTGTAAAATTTTTGGTGTATTCTTCTTCTCATATATTGACGAACTTGGACGAACAAGAAGATCTAGGTCTGCTTGCACACACTTACTGAATTTCCATGTCCGTTTCCCGTTCAGTTCTGTCTTCAGTTGTTGGTCATTAGAATAATATTTGCATGATGTAACCTTTGTACCACAAGTTCATATAACCTTCTAAACAGTTATGGAAGATCTGTGCCATTTTTACTACTGTAACAAACTTGTAATTGTCTCAAATTGTGTAGGGCTGATGTTGCTGTTGCTGTGTTCTACACCTTGCTATTTGCTGTGCTTATAGTATCATCGTATCTGACCCTCTATTTGCAACATTACTGGAGTTCCTTTCTCATCATAGGCCTTGCCATTTCCCTTCCAGTTCGCTTGAGAATTTTAAGACAGGCTCATGCAAGAAAGAGAGTAAGACAATTACCTTTGTCTATGTGAACTTCCATCTGCAGCTGCAAGTGCCAAACAGCAGTTTAAGTGAAAGGAATACCTCTTGCACAGAATTGCACTCCTATTGTAGAAATACAATTTTTTTGACCTTCGTCACATATGCTGACCGAGCTTCTGCTGTGAAAGATGGGTGTAACATCTTTGTATTCCTCTTGATGATCCATCCTTGAAGAAGTATTATTAGACGATGAATTAGTTCCCTGTGAAATGAAGAAGCGGAGTTCAGAGTTCAAGGTTTCAGAAATTTTAATATTTCTTGCTTTGTTGTAAACTAAACTTGGTGGGAAATAAAGATGCTCAATTCTGGATAATTTCCAAGCAGGTGTTACTGCTGATTGTAGTAATCTTTGAGGCGTATGTAGAGTTTACCAAATCATATCCGAATGACCAGATATATTAGCAGTTGAATGGTTGAAATGATTTTGGTTCAGGACTACTTTACTGAACCGTATAGGAAAGTTGAGTTCTGTAAGAGAAATAGTATTTGTATTTTTCATTAATTAGTACTTTGTGTTTCAAATAGTATACTCAAAATTTAGATGTTTTCAAAGGAATCGGATTGCTAAACTTCTTTTTCAGTTATTTATTTTCATTAAGCATAATTTTAGATGCATAAGCACACTAAAGTTTTGACTCAGTTGACCATTTTCTAAAGACAGGTAATCCTAACTCGAAGTAAATCCCATTCACGGCAGTGGTAAGTTAAGCAAAATTTTGACATAGAGTTCATATTTTCTAATCTGCACATCCCCTAGTTTCTAGCGCTCTTCCTTATTGTCCTGTCGAAATTTCTAATAAATTAAAGCAGTCAATATCCTTTCCTTGCCTACGTGTAGTTGGTGGATATTGTCACAAGACTGACAATCAGTTTTCCAATGTTACGTTGCCGTTTGGATTTTGGGAGGCATCTAACTTTTTTATTTTTATTTTGTTGTGTTTGGTTTAAAAAGGTCTGTCAAAAGTCTGCCAAATTCCAAAACACTTTCTTTCAAATATCAACTCAATCTTTCAAAAATCAACTCAAGGTCTTTTTACTTGATGATTTGAGTGTTCCATCCAAGGAACCCGTGCGAAACTTGCGTCTCTATTTCTCCTTCTTTAGTTTTCAGAAAAAAACATTGTGTTTGAAAAATAAAATCCAAAAACTTTTTCAAGCGCATTCCACAATTCTTTGGATGTCTCCATGCTACTGTATACATTATACAGATTATCATCCAGTCCGCTAAGAATATAATTCTTACATAAAAAATCAGAATGCTTCCACGCTTCAATCACGAGAAAGCGTTCATTATCTGGAGTTTTATCCGGCAGATCAGGAACATCTTCCTTGATGAACTTCTGTAGACATAACGTAGTCAAGTAGAAGAACATCTTCTGCTGCCAGCGCTTGAAATCAATCCCGGAAAATTTTCCGGGTTTTTCTGCCGGTGCCAACGCCGGTGTTCGGCTTGTCGTTGCGTTGGCAGTTGCCATCGGAACAGCTTGGTTCTCGTTTTCAGTCATCATCTTTTCTGTAAAAGAATGACACAAACAAACGTTTAATACACGTTTTCAAACTGGAGTAAAAATCACGTAGATTTTAATATCCAACAAAACGCCACGAAGGCTTAACTCTCCAAAACGGGAGTACACAAACCACAAAGGTTTTAGTTTGCAGAATAATAAGAATAACACAAGTACAGAAATAAATATTAAATTCCTTAAGATTGTTATTCCCGTCAATATTCCTGTATTTGTAAATATTAATTCTGCAAAATATAAGTTAACGTAATGAAACAATAATAATAAATTCGAGCCCACTGAATTCACAGTGTTTCCTTAAGGAATTTAATCCCCTCCTAGTACCCAAGGTAATGGATTATTTCCTCCCAGGATAGAACGAATAACACACTGGTGTAGCGGTACTTCAAACCCCAGTGTTTCGGCGAACACAAAGTTCGGTAGCAAATCACACTTACAGTTGCTTTGTTTGAAGTTAAAAAATAATGCAGAACGAATGAGTATATACTCAGAAAAACGTATGGAAGTTCTGAGAGGAAGGAGTGCAATGTATAGCCAATTTGTTGAGCGAATTGTATGTTGAGTTGAGTTTTTCTTCAACATTTGCTGCTCATATATATAGCAGCCAAGAAGGAGTGCAAGACCAAACGTCCACCCTTCATGGTGGAGCAAGCATTACATGTTTGTGGAGCAAGCACTTCATGTTTGTGGAGCAAGCACTTCATGGTGGGAAGACCATTATCCGGCTGCCAAATTATCAATACACGGATTGAAAAATATCCGTTTACAAATACGGATAATCTTACGTTAATATTTACTATTAACAAATAAATTTGGTCCAAAAAATTAATCAATCAATCGATCATTTGACCAAATCCAAATCCAAATCCAAATCCGAATCCGAATCCGAAGCCGAAGCCGAAGCCGAAGCCGAAGCCGAAGCCGAAGCCGAAGCCGTAGCCGTAGCTGAAGCCGAGCCGAGCGAGCGACGACGACGACGGCGCGAGGCTTGCTTTCTTCTTAACTCTTTAAGAGCTACAAGAAGAGCAATTATATATATACCCACCAAAAATGTCTTCCACTTCCAATATGGGACAATGTCTCATTGTTAAGAGGGGGAAACTTAAAATTTTACTCAAAATTTCATTTTCCCTCCATTTCCCATTCACCCTCATTTTAAGAATATTACATCTTAAAATAAAACCTCAACAATCCCCCACATGAATGGGGAATGGCTATATCACGGAAGTATGCATGAAAAACTGTGTGATTTACAAGCAAGGATTAATTGCATCTGGATAAGTAGGTTTCCCTTTGAACTTTCCGTAGTAAACTTATGTCGGATATACTCGGTCAATCGGTAGATTTGATATCTTTGAACCGTCGATCTTTGGTGTATACCTAGACAACCATAAGTCACACAATCAACCCTTAACCGTCTTTGGTTCTCATTGTTGTGTTCGTTTCAGCCATGAACACCGCCTGGTTTCATAAGTGCGTAGAAAACTGGCCTTACAAAGTTCTCCTTGAAGCGGCTCACACTTCACACTTAAATAGGTGATTCCTAAATGTGTCATCCTGTAGATACACTATTTGATATACCCCGTATCAAATTTAGAAATCATTAAAAAGCCTTAATGCTTTATCCTTGGTACTGAACATTGTCTCATCACGAGAATGGACTAAAATTTTATTTGACAATGTTGAACCGTCATTAATGACTTTGTTTGATCTCTTTGAACCTAGATCTTGGGATCTCCAGTCTTCTAGGTAGAGTTACCGCCACAATGACTTGTTCTCGGCCATAGCCCCATTCCCCTTGATGATTTCTCAACTACCTCTCTAGTTAGGCCTTTTGTAAGTGGATCCGACACATTATCACTTGACTTTACATAGTCAATTGTGATAATTCCTCTAGAGAGTAATTGCCTAACGGTTTTATGTCTTCGTCGTATATGACGAGATTTACCGTTATACATGACGCTCCCAGCCCTTCCAATTGCCGCTTGACTATCACAATGTATGCATATTGGTGCCAACGGTTTGGGCCAAAATGGAATGTCTTCCAAGAAATTCCGGAGCCATTCAGCTTCTTCACCGGCTTTATCTAAGGCTATGAATTCAGCCTCCATTGTAGAGCGGGCAATACATATTTGTTTGGACGACTTCCAAGATACCGCTCCTCCACCAATAGTGAATACATATCCACTCGTGGACTTAGAATCAGTTGAACCGGTGATCCAATTTGCATCACAGTATCCCTCAATCACCGCAGGGAAATTACTGTAGTGCAATTCAAAGTTCTGGGTATGTTCTAAATATCCCAAAACTCGTTTCATTGCCATCCAATGAGATTGGCCTGGATTGCTCGTATATCGACTCAGTTTACTTATAGCACAAGCTATGTCTGGTCGTGTACAATTCATGATATACATTAAGCATCCCAATACACGAGCATAATCCAATTGTGATATGCTTTGGCCTTTGTTCTTTGCTAATGCAAGATTCACGTCAATTGGAGTCTTTGCAACTTTAAAGCCCAAGTGCTTGAATTTTTCAAGTACTGTCTTAATATAATGAGATTGTGACAATGCCAGACCTTGAGGAGTCTTATTGATCTTAATTCCCAGAATTAAATCAGCAACTCCCAAGTCTTTCATATCAAACTTGCTATTGAGCATACGCTTAGTAGCATTTATGTTGGCAATGTCATTACTCATTATCAACATATCATCCACATATAGGCAAACAATGACTATGTGATTTGGAACATTTTTAATGTACACGCATTTATCACATTCATTTATCTTAAAACCATTTGACAACATTGTTTGGTCAAATTTCGCATGCCATTGTTTGGGTGCTTGTTTTAGTCCGTAAAGAGACTTAACAAGTCTACATACCTTCTTTTCTTTACCTGGAACCACAAACCCTTCAGGTTGTTCCATGTAAATTTCTTCCTCCAACTCTCCATTTAAGAAGGCCGTCTTAACATCCATTTGATGAATTTCAAGACCATACACTGCAGCTAATGCTACTAACATCCGTATGGACGTAATTCTTGTAACTGGAGAGTATGTATCAAAGTAGTCTAGACCTTCTCGTTGTCTATACCCTTTGACTACGAGCCTTGCCTTGAATTTATCAATAGTGCCATCATCTTTGATTTTTCTCTTAAAAATCCATTTAGAACCCAAAGGTTTATTTCCAGGAGGAAGATCAACCAATTCCCATGTATGGTTGTTCAATATGGATTCTATTTCACTATTGACTGCCTCTTTCCAAAACAATGATTCCGAAGAAGTCATAGCTTCTTTAAATGTTTGAGGCTCATTCTCCAATAAGAAAGTCACAAAATCTGGTCCAAATGAAGTAGACGTTCTTTGACGTTTACTACGTCTTGGATTCTCCTGATTACATGTACTTTCTTTTGTTTCTTCCCGAGGTCGTTTAGATCCTTCACCAAACGACTCACATTCCTTTTTATACGGATATATATTTTCAAAAAACTCAGCATTATCTGATTCTATAACCGTATTATTATGAATGTCGGGATTTTCTGATTTATGAACCAGAAATCGATATGCTTTACTATTTGTCGCATATCCTATGAAAACACAATCAACGGTTTTCGGTCCTATCTTTATCCTTTTGGGTTTAGGAACTTGCACTTTTGCCAAACACCCCCACACTTTAAAATAATTCAAGTTGGGCTTCCTTCCTTTCCATTGTTCATAAGGAATGGATTGTGTTTTGCTATGGGGCACTCGATTTAATATTCGATTAGCCGTAAGAATGGCTTCCCCCCACAAGTTCTGTGGCAAACCAGAACTTATCAACAACGCATTCATCATCTCCTTTAATGTGCGATTCTTTCTTTCCGCAATCCCATTAGATTGGGGCGTGTAAGGGGCTGTTGTTTGATGAATAATTCCATATTCTAAACATATTTCTTCAAAAGGAGATTCATATTCACCACCCCTATCACTTCTTATCATTTTTACTTTCTTGTTAAGTTGCGTTTCAACTTCATTTTTGTATTGCCTGAATGCGTCTATTGCTTCATCTTTACTATTCAGTAAGTAAACATAGCAATATCGAGTACCATCGTCAATAAAAGTTATGAAATACTTCTTTCCACCGCGAGATGGTATTGACTTCATGTCACAAATATCTGTGTGAATTAAGTCTAAAGGATTTGAATTCCTTTCAACTGACTTATAAGGATGTTTAACATACTTAGATTCCACACATGTTTGACATTTTGATTTTTCGCATTCAAACTTGGGCAGTACTTCCAAGTTAATCATTTTCCGCAAGGTTTTATAATTGACATGACCCAAACGTACATGCCATAAATCATTTGACTCAAGTAAGTAAGAAGAAGCTGAAATATTATTATTATTTTCAACAACCATTACATTTAGGTTGAAAAGGCCCTCGGTGAGGTAACCTTTTCCCACAAATATTTCATTCTTACTAATTACAACCTTGTTGGATACAAAAACGCACTTAAAACCGTGCTTAACAAGAAGTCCAGTAGAGACTAAATTCTTTCTCATTTCGGGAACATGAAGGACATTGTTCAAAGTCATGACCTTGCCAGAAGTCATTTTTAGAAATACCTTCCCATATCCTTCAACTTTTGCTGTTGAAGCATTTCCCATATAAACTGTCTCTCCGGGTTCAGCAAGAGCATAGGTAGCAAAAGCCTCTCTAACTGCACAAACATGGCGAGTGGCTCCTGAATCAAACCACCACAGTTTAGGATTTCCCACCAAGTTACATTCAGAGAGCATGGCACACAAGTTATCAACATCATCATGGTTTACTACCATGTTTGCTTGACCCCTTTTCTTGTCTTTCTTCGGAGCACGACACTCCGTAGATTTATGTCCGGTTTTCCCACAGTTGTAGCAGTTTCCACTGAACCGCTTCTTGCTTGGGTTGTATTTCGGACCAGAAGCCTTCTTCCTCTTTTTGTTAGCTTCAACAATATTTGCTCCCATTATTGTTGAATTTCCACGGCCTTTCCTTTCAGCAGCTTTATTGTCCTCTTCGATTCTCAACCGAACAATGAGATCTTCAAGGGACATTTTCTTTCGTTTGTGTTTCAAATAATTTTTGAAGTCCTTCCACAACGGAGGCAACTTCTCAATCATTGCTGCTACTTGGAATGCTTCGTTGATTACAAGACCTTCAGCAAGTAGATCATGAATAATCACTTGCAATTCCTGGACTTGAGTAATAACAGACTTGCTATCTATCATTTTGTAGTCCAGAAATTTTGCGGCAACGAATTTCTTCATCCCGGCATCTTCAGTCTTATATTTCTTTTCAAGCGCATTCCACAATTCTTTGGATGTCTCCATGCTACTGTATACATTATACAGATTATCATCCAGTCCGCTAAGAATATAATTCTTGCATAAAAAATCAGAATGCTTCCACGCTTCAATCACGAGAAAGCGTTCATTATCTGGAGTTTTATCCGGCAGATCAGGAACATCTTCGTTGATGAACTTCTGTAGACATAACGTAGTTAAGTAGAAGAACATCTTCTGCTGCCAGCGTTTGAAATCAATCCCGGAAAATTTTTCGGGTTTTTCTGCCGGTGCCAACGCCGGTGTTCGGCTTGTCGTTGCGTTGGCAGTCGCCATCGGAACAGCTTGGTTTTCGTTTTCAGTCATCATCTTTTTCATAAAAGAATGACACAAACAAACGTTTAATACACGTTTTCAAACTGGAGTAAAAATCACGTAGATTTTAATATCCAACAAAACGCCACGAAGGCTTAACTCTCCAAAACGGGAGTACACAAACCACAAAGGTTTTAGTTTGCAGAATAATAAGAATAACACAAGTACAGAAATAAATATTAAATTCCTTAAGATTGTTATTCCCGTCAATATTCCTGTATTTGTAAATATTAATTCTGCAAAATATAAGTTAACGTAATGAAACAATAATAATAAATTCGAGCCCACTGAATTCACAGTGTTTCCTTAAGGAATTTAATCCCCTCCTAGTACCCAAGGTAATGGATTATTTCCTCCCAGGATAGAACGAATAACACACTGGTGTAGCGGTACTTCAAACCCCAGTGTTTCGGCGAACACAAAGTTCGGTAGCAAATCACACTTACAGTTGCTTTGTTTGAAGTTAAAAAACAATGCAGAACGAAGGAGTATATACTCAGAAAAACGTATGGAAGTTCTGAGAGGAAGGAGTGCAATGTATAGCCAATTTGTTGAGCGAATTGTATGTTGAGTTGAGTATCTTTCTTCAACATTTGCTGCTCATCATTGAAGTTTCAATATAACAACTAAACATTATTGATTAAACTCAACAGGAACTGATGTTAATTAATAATTCTTGTGATCGAGTCCTCGTCCTTTAGCAAATCAGTGGTTTGCTAGAGAGTGGGACCTAATCAATGATGTTTGATGTAACATAACTCATACCTAAAGTCATCAGCAGCCTCTTAACAACCCATCCCTAAGCTAGTTTAAACTGGTTAGAATTTTACCCCCTCTTTTAATTTCTTCTATAGTAATTTCCTTTCGTTAAACTTGTCTATATTTTGCCATTTTTGTTTTTGCTACTTCTATGTAAAGGTTTACTGCCAGCTATCCTAATTTAGCACATGATTGATACTGTTAGACAAAAAAGATTAACTTATATGCAAAGTTCGCTAATTATACGGAGACGAGATGTTTGGCTTTATCATTTAAGTGTGACAACTGACACGGTGAACCTCTAACATAGGGACATGGCTACAAAAAAAAAGCCTAAGAAATCCAAAATGGCTGCTTAATCAAGTGTATATTTTCAACCTTGATGTGGGTTTGATCTAAAAAAACAAGTGGGACTTATCTAGATGGAAAAAGGTAGCAGAGATTAGTCATTAGTCCATTAGTCCATTAGTCAATGACTGCAACACAAAAGTTAGGTAATGATTCGGAATGGGCACACCAATGCCTGGAATTCTCTGAGCATGGTGTAGCCACGTTTTACGAAACCAGGCGTGCGCAATGATTTTTAATGCCCTTTGGCTTACAGAATTATGATTTTTATGGTCTGGACTCTGGAGTCGTGGACCAAAATTAGCTATTTTTCCATTTGCCCATGACTGACTCCTCTTTTGATGGAGAAAGAGAGAGGGACAACGGACAAAATGGCTTCTTCTCTCTTGCTTTTACGCTTTAGTCTATGCTTTTTTTACATCTACTCATAAAAAGGGGACTTGGTCTCTTTTCATGTAGCCTCGACATAGATTTTTCAAACAGGATTTTTGGCTTATGTTTTGAGACGAGCATTTAGAGGATAGCATGGAAGAGTGTCGGCTATCACACGCAATTAGCCCTCCCATCTCCATTATTACAAAATAGTAGTCCTTTTGCTTGAAATTTTTCTTATGACCAACTTTAACGTTAAATGCCAATTTTCTCTCATGTGGAGTTGCTATCCATTATTTTCCATAAAAATTGTTATATATGTGTTGTTTTCTTAGATGAATCGAATCATGGAAGCATTCACTAATGCTTGTATTAATTAGAATAAACTCTTTATATTATACCCCTTCGGGCAGTGGTGTATCTAGCACTATAGCTACGGATTCAATTCAACTCATATGTTTCGAAGCGGGACATAAATTTCCTAAAATTCTAAGAAATAGTGAATATGAACTCATAACTTTGAAAATAAGAGGAGTTCAATGCTAAAAATCTTAAAAATTGAACCCATAAAATTTAAATCTTGGATCTGCATCTGCCTTGGGATGCAGTCCTTCCTTGTACCATGCATGAACGTGAAATACTTTGTGCACCGGGTTTGTCCCGCCTGAGATGAACACTAAATGCTAGAATAATTCTTTCTCCCCTTATATGTAGAATTTGTGATAGTTGACCCAGAGTGAGGTTGTTTTATTAAAGGCATATATTATACGTTATACATGCAATTAGCCCATGTTTGTTTTGCTATTGAGAGAATGTTATGGATTCGATTGGCCCTAGTGGGATGTGATACATCAACCCCTCAATTGGTTGCGTATTAAAAATGCTTAGACATACGTTATCAGCCCCTAATGGATTTATGTAACTCAATTTCTCTACTCAGCGAGGTTATGATGGCCTATGCAACGATAGTGAGGTTTTATCTAGAGTAGAAGTTCGACGATGCTACAAAGGGAGGTTTTTCTATATTACATCGTGTGAGGGAGGAAAGGGGGAGGGAATGTACGCTACTCAAGGAGCTTACCAAATGAGCCAACCCTCAACTCTCATATGAAGGTTTGACTTAAAATCGTGTGGTGCTGCTATTTGTCAAAGGGGTTAATTTCACTGATGGTCATTGAACTATTTTTCAATTTCACTAAAGTTATTTAACTATTTTTTGTCACTTAAAAGTAACTAAATTTTATCATTATCACTTAAAAGTCATTTTGCCTCAAAACCCGACCATAAATATGACATGACATTAAATTTTATGATAAAATTCAAAAATAAATGCCACATAAGCTAATATGGGTCATATCCATTTTAGATCCATTTATCCTTTAATGTAATTTGACCTATAATTCAAATGAGTTTCGATAAAAATAAATAAATATTAAGTTCCATGTTAGTTTAAAATGATTATCCTTTGTCAAAGTCCAGATGATCTTGACATTAACTATAATTCGTCGGTTGGTCAGTTGGTATAGGTCTTGAATTCAGATAACTACAATTCATTAGATTTAGGGAGTACATGCCCTACTATAAAGCATAGATATGCAGTGGTGATCGATAGTCATATACATCACTGTCCATTTAACTACTTTTTAATGAACCATGCGTCACAGCGAATCAGAACTCCTCTTCTTATTATTACAAGTTGGCTGTTCAATGAGTTATCCTATTCAATGAATACAAGTACTTCATAAACTCAATTCTTCATTATCCAAGACAAAATGGTAGTACTAATCAATTAGATCCCTTTTTTTCCCTCCCTTGACAAGGCATACGCCAAGTAGAATCGAGGATGTTTGTCCTTTTCTACCATTAAAGATCTCTTTATTTTGAGCTCGACTCTTGCTTCCGTTTTACTATATATAAAAGTTAATTTTTTTTCGTAATTAATTTTTATATTATATTATAATATATGTCTTATACTTTATTATAACAGTCAAAAAATATCAAAACAAGTGAGACTATTACAGAAAAATTGGCTCGATAAGAAAAACTGAACATTTCCTTTCCTTTGGGTTGTTATGGCAAAGTCTAATCAAATCGGGCTGTAAAGAAGTCTCAACCCTTTTCTCCCAACTCATGAATCACGGCCAGCGTTATGGCCTACATTTAAAGTTCGCAGTTGGTGCGCATTTAATCTCCTGGCCCCCCTCTGCCACACGTGTGGAACTGACACGGGGGACTTGACATACAGGCAATGATTGGGTAGAGATAAAAATGTTCATCTGAAAAAAGGTCCACCCCGCACGAATGGTGAGTTGTTTTTTCCTATTGGTTGGTCCGTTGGTTCCACAATTATGGAGAAGACAGCTTATTGGGCCAGGTGGATGCCTTTTATACTCGTTCTTTTATGATAAAAGCCATATCTCCAACTTTAACGGTTTGGATCTCACCTTTTCTTGTTAACAATAATAAGAATTCAATTAGTATGTTTTGGTTTCAAATTAGCTGAAGTCAGTCGGTACTATTTAATACTTGGACTCCGTAACTCTTTCTTTCTCACTATATACAACAACAAGAACAACACACAAATTCATTATAATCGAACAAGTGGGTCTAAAGAGAAACTGTTCTTATACACCTTCGGCTCACAAACAACATAGTTACAACATTGTTGAAAAGAAATGTAATAGTAATGGATAAACTATAAAAAGAAAATAGTAACACAAAACAGTACCAACAACAACAAGATATATAACAAGAAAACAGAAGCAACAAAAATACTGATAGTAATATAAATCTAAGGATATGAAAGTACGAGAATACTATTGATACTACAGGTAAAAAAAAGGATAAACTCGTGACTACTATTATCATTCTACCCTAATTCTCGATTTATATGGGTGTGAATATAAATTTAATTTAAATTTATATCTATATCATGTTTGCAACGATTAAGGAAAAATGTCGTTGTAGTCTTTACCACTTGGCGTTTAAAACTGTTACACCCCATATTTTCGTATGTAAGAGTACATCGTAACTCAATTGATATAAGCTCGGAAATGAAATCATCTTTGAAAAGTTTATAAAGTAAGTTAATCATGTTACCGGATGTTACAAATATTTAAGATCGTGAATACCAAGTACCAAGAGGGTTGGAAAGCTTAGAAACTAAACGAATTGGAGAAAATAAGTTTCGTCAAAAGTCGACAAGTTGGATTGTTATAACATATACTTTTTGGATGAGACTAGGGTGCTTAACATTATAAGGAGGTTATTGTCACGACCCAAAATTCAACTAGTCGTGATGGCACCTAACCCAACCCGCTAGGTAAGCCAACTTTCAATTATCCAATTCCAATAACAATTATTAAAGAAATTTAAGTAAATAATTATCTTAACCTTATACATTCCCCAAGAACTGGTAGTACAAATCATGAGCTTCTAAGAATAGAGTATACAAAGCGGAAATGAAATAAATACATAGTCTGTTTGAATGGTACATAAACAAAGCTTTCATAAATTTAAGGCTACCATGAACAAGAGGCAGTTACAACAGGAATGCAGGTACATCTTCAAATCCCGCAACCATCGAGCACAACAACAACAACAGTCAACATCTGCACGCAATGTGCAGAAGTGTAGTATCAGTACAATCGACTACATGTACTGAGTAAGTAACAAACCTAGACTTAGGTTGAAAGTAGTGACGAGCTTCCACCAAGGTCGGGTCCAAAACCAATAGTCCACAACAACCCATAACAACATAAAGCAAATAATACCAGAAGTAACTCAGAGATAAAATGCTCAGTCACCTCATGATTTCAGCAATAATAGTTCTTCCTTTCAAGTACATGAGTGAAAATCCAAATCTTTTGCCAAAGTTACCAAAAATGTGAATAAGTTTGGAAACAGAAAATTTTCCAAAATCCTTTCAATAATAAATAAAATATCTCATTTTCTTTCCAAATAACCAGTATAAAATAAATACATCACTATTCCCATCTGTCAACATGTGTGAGAAATCATGAATAATGTGATACCGTACAACATGAGAAAAATACATCTCTATGCATATATATGTCATGTGTGCATGTCAATGCAATGTATCTCAGAGATTGTACTCATGTACTCACACTCTCAGAGTACTCAATCTCACTGTCTCGCATTCTCTCTCACAGTGCTCAACATACTCAATCACTCAGCGTTATACAATACCTGCTGCGGCGTGCAGCCCGATCCCTGTTTATAGTCGACTGCGCTCGCTGGGGGTGTGTACAGACTCATGAGGGGCTCCTACAGCCCAAGCGCTATAAGCACGGATAACTCACGTGCTGCACGGACAACTCACGTGCCATAATATAAATATCTGGATCCGCACGGCCAACTCACGTGCTGCACGGCCAACTCACGTGCAATAATAATATAAGAATCTGCTTGACCAACTTACGTGCTATAATAATATCTGAATCCGCACGGCCAATTCACGTGCTATAATAATATCTCGATCCGCACGGCCAACTCACGTGCTGCACGGCCAACTCACGTGCAATAGTATAATATATAGATCCGCACGGCCAACTCACGTGCAATAGTATAATATATATAAAACCAACATGGCCTGCTGCGGTGTGCACCCCGATCCCAAAAAGAATATCCTCACAATCATGCCCTCGGCCTCCGTCAGTCATCAATCTCTCCAGTCTCTCTTTCATGGGCTCACAATGTCATGATAATAATCCAAAATGATGATATGATGTATCAATAAATAACAACAGAGACTGAGATATGATATGCAATGAAATGAATATGATTGAGTATGAATTTTCAATTTAAAATAAATATTTCACAAAAATATGACCTCTGTGGGTCCCAGTAATACTGGCACATAGCCTCAACATGATTTTTAATATGCTTTTCAGCTCAACTTCTTTAACTCATAAAATCGCATGGAAAATGCCAAGATCATTTAACTACAAAATTCCACAGAAACAATTATGTCACAATTTCTATAATGCATGCCCACACGCCCGTCACCTAGCATGTGCGTCACCTCCCAACAATTTACGAAATACATATATTCAGGGTTCATACCCTCAACTCCAATATTAGAATAGTAACTTACCTCGAACAAGCAAAATCCAATGTCGAGCAAGCTAAGCAATGCTTCAGAAATTTTATTTTGTGCATATTGACTTCTAAACGGCTCGAATCTAGTCATAATTAATTTGATTCAACTCACAAAAATTATAGGAATTAATTCCATATCAAAATACTAATATTTTCTATAAAATTCGAAATTACGTCCCAAAAATCACTCGTGGGGCCCACGTGTCGAAATCCAATGAAACTCACAAAATATGATAGCCCATCCAATTACAAGTTCAACCATACTAATTTCACTCAAATCCGACACCAAATCTGTATTCAAACTTGAAAATTTATTTTAGGACCTTATAGAAATTTTTTTCTATTTCTCTTGAAGATTCAATAATCTTACACCAAAAATGAAGATTAATTCATGGAATATAATCACAAGGGAGTTAAGAACACTTACCCCAAGTTGTGTGGAAAATTTCCTCTCCAAAATCGCCCAACCGGATCTCCAAAATTCGAAAATGGATGAAAATGTTGTACCCTCGAATTTAAGGTTCTGCCCTAGCGATTTCCGCATCTGCGGACAAGATTTGCACACATGCGCATCCGCTTGTGCGAGGGAAACGTCGCATTTGCGGACTCCACTCGCCTTCCCAGTTTTCGCTTCTGCGCCCATCTGTCCGCATTTGTGCTCACGCAGGTGCGGAATTTTCCCTCGCACCTGCGACCAATGGCTAACAGCCCTCTGCCCGCATCTGCGCTCCTTCTCGCGCAGGTGTGATTTCGCACCTGCGAAGCATTTTCCGCACCTGTGCACCTCATTTCAGCGCACCCCTGCTCGCACTTGCGACTACTTTTCTGCAGGTGCGATTACACCAGAAGGCTTCAATTCTAGCAGTCTTCCAAATTTAAAAATTAATTCGTTAACTATCCGAAACTCACCCGAGGTCCTCGGGTCCCCGTCCGAACATACCAACAAGTTCCATATCATAACACGGACCTAGTAGAGGCCTCAAATCGTACCTAACAGCCTCAAAAATACGAACTACATACGGATTCAAGCCTAATAAGTTTCCAAATTTTCGAATTCTACAAACGACGCCGAAACCTATCAAATCACATCCGATTGACCTCAAATTTTGCACACAAGTCACATTTCACATTATAGATCTATTGACCGCGATATCAAAAAGTCAAACCCCCGGTCAAATTTTTCAAAAATTCAACTTTCGGCAATTCAAGCCAAATTCCACTACGGACCTCCTCATAATTTTCCGTATACGCTCCTAAGTCTAAAATCACCATACGGAGCTATTGGAATCATCAAAATTCGAATCCGAGGTCGTTTACACATAAGTTTGTATCCGGTCACTATTTTAACTTAAGTTTTAAACCTTGAAACTAAGTGTTCCAATTTCTTCCAAAACCTCACTGGACCCAAACCAATTACCTCAGCAATTCACACAACAACCATAAAGTACAATTTGAGAAGTAAATGGGAAACGAGGTTGTAATACTTAAAACGACCGGCCGAGTCGTTACAGTTATGTTATGATTTATTTTAGTCGTATGATAGTCTTTTGTTATGTTTTAAAGTCAAGCGAGTTGTGGAAAAAAAGTTGGCAAAGGTCAT
This sequence comes from Nicotiana tomentosiformis, assembly GCF_000390325.3. Classification (NCBI taxonomy): domain Eukaryota; kingdom Viridiplantae; phylum Streptophyta; class Magnoliopsida; order Solanales; family Solanaceae; genus Nicotiana; species Nicotiana tomentosiformis. The sequence goes on along the minus strand of NC_090813.1, from coordinate 34,439,307 downwards.
CACAAGTTATATTCATAAATGTTTGCTGAAAATTAGGTCAAATATAGCTGAGCTTTTCTCCAAATATACTTAGAATTATGAGGTGATCTACCTGCAAAATTGAAGATCTATGAGTCTAGTTTCTAATGCATTAAACCGTTCATCGATACGACATCCAAGTATAAAGATATTCACATTTTTGTGAGACTACACAAGCAGTTACCAATGGGACCCACTTAGGCGGTGGACGACCCTTGAACATTTTAAAGGGATTGGACGGCTCATTTTGAGTTATTTTCGACCAAGGGAAGTTCCAAAACTCTCTCAACAACTCTCTAATAGTTCTCCAAGGTTCCAAGTCGAATCCAAGGGTTATTTGCCTAAACCTAAACTCAAAAGCTGGCCTAAGTGAAGAAGAGAGTCTCTATGATGTTATGATGGATTTAAGGGTGCTTGTTAGCTAAAGGAAGCTTTGGTTTGAATTTTTTTGATTATTTAAGGTATGTATAACACCTTATTTCTTGGGCTTAGGTTAAGTTATTTGGATGAAGAATTACAAGATAGAACTTGAAGTTATATAAGAAGTTGTTATCTCTTATTGCATGGAGTTGTGTATATGACTTAATGTGGCTAGAAGTTTTGGGGAATAACTTGGTTATAATGTTCTTATTTTTGTTACGCTTGTAAATATGTTGAGTGTTTTGTAAATAGGAGAGGAAGTAACCACACAATACTTAGAAGTTGTCCATGTTGTTATTTCTTTTTGGGTTGTTTGATGTTACTTTTATAATATATATAAGGTTAGAATGTCATGTCAATATATATGTTTATATGCTAGACCTCTTGATGGTATTTTAAGTACATGGGAGATGGAAAAGATTTGGGGTTTGGTTCCAATCCAAGATTGCGGCTCGTCGTGTTAAATAGTAGTTTCGTTGGTGACATTTGTGCACTTGTTGTTGTGTAGATTGATTGGTATTGTTGGGTTATTGGGTTGGGTGTGTTGTGGTGCTGAAGGTATATAGTTGAAGGTTATATGTGTTCTTGTTATTTTGATGGACTTGGGGAAAGCAAGAAAAATAGGGGAGATGCTGCCCGTTTTAATATAAAATAAGATTTTCATTCGTTGTACAATAGTTGTATCATTCGTAGCCGAGCAAGCATGTACAACACCTTCTACCCAACTCACCCATAAATAAAGAGAAGAATTCATTTCGTTAATTAGACAGTAAAAGGTCATACGAATAACATCAGTTCATTTCCATGAGTTACGCCATTAACAAGTTCCCAAAATAGTACACTATACATTCGTAGTTAAAGTGTGACAGATGATACAATTACAACAAGCTTAGTTCAATCTTCCAAAAACAGGATACAACCCACACTATGTCTACGGAGCCTCTAACATAAATAAAAGAGTTCTAGGACAATGCCGGCAACAAGGCCCCGACTATACCTCCAAACACTATGTATATAGAACAAGAGATACATGACCCCGAAATGAAGTGGGGCTCACCAAGTCAGCTGAGGAGAGGGCGTGTTGCTATCACTGATCACTAGCACCTGCTATGGAACCACTTGCATCCATTAAAGATGCAGCGTCCCAGACAAAAAGGACGTTAGTACATATGGAATAGTACTAGTATGTAAAACTAAACACCCTCTCAATAGAAGGAGTAACAGTAAATAGAGAATAAAGCATGAAATCAATAAGGAACTCAACTAGTATCGAGGTGTCAAGTTAAAGTAAAAGTAATTTTCAAGTAAGCTTCATTAATTTAAGTTGGGAGATCTTTAGCCCCGATACGCCACCGTGTGTTAACACGGAGTACGATTTCAACCCGACCGGCTAAGTCGTCTCACCCAGAGACATACACTCATAATACCACCATGTGCACGATATGGCGTCCGACCTCAGCCCGATCGGCTAAGCCGTCTTACCACAATATCGTGTGGGTCGACATCACATCACAGTTCGCTAGCAATAATCTCATCCCATTTAAGGGAAAATATCTCAACACACCAATCTCATCCCATATAAGTGGAAACAATCTCATCACATTAATACGGGGATTTACCCCTCAATCACTCCTACAACGGCACATGTAATTTTGGGGTTAGGTTGTTTTGACCTACCTTTCCTCGGTGGCTAAACGATACTCCCAAGATATTTATTATTAAATATATTTATCGCTTAATTCATATTCTTTTACATGTCATTTATTTTATCGGCATCATTGTCCATAAGCAATATCATTCTTGGCACGTTGGCCGTACTTTATAATTCATGCTCACCATTCCATTTTCAAACATTACACGGATTGTCAACAACAAACATTTCTATTCAAAACTTTAAGCACAAATTTGAGCAATTTAGGGTCTTAGGAACATGTGATATCTTACACAATTTGATATGATCACTTTCATTTGGGCTTGACTTGAAGTCTCAACATTTTAATACATACTCATACTTTGAACACGCTCCCGAAGAACAACATAACATGATAAGAATATTTCGAAATATATTTTGAACATATTCATATAAATACATCTTTCGACACCAAACTTATTCATAAAAGTCAATTCATAATGGACAATTCGGGACTACAAGAACATCATGGGAATTTAATTTTTAAGAGAGAAGTTTAGCCAACACTCGAGCTTTTTAAATTACTACAGTATTCCAAAAATCTTAGCCACTTCGATCTATTTAGAGATATAGCAAAATTAAACACAAATTAGGAAGGAGTTCATAGTTCCAGCTCACTTGAGCATTTTATCAAATACTAGGTGTGCATTAAGGCTTCAAGATCTTCCTATGGTGAATTCTTCCACCCCACTACCCAAAGTTCACCCAAAAGAGCTCAATAATCTTTCCACTACCCTAGATGGTACATGCATGTAAAATAAACAACTCTCACACCCAAGAATTGCTTGGCTTATTACCTATTTTCAATGAAAATCACGAAATTAGGGACTATGGAGTGGAACCTTAGCTCTAGGATGAACACCTAGTGAATTCTTCTTGCAAATTCTTCAACGTTGAGAAAGTATTGGTGGATGATGAGCTTAAAAACTTTCCCTCTCACTCTATGTCACTCCCTCTCTAGAATGTATGTTTTTCCTTTTAAAATGATCCCCAAGGCCGTTTTACAAGAAGGGTTGGGTTCAAAAATTAGAAAAAATAAATACCCGACGCAAGTCTGCGGTCCGCAAAATGGACCGCAAAATGGCCCTCCGGAACTGGGCACCCCTGCCTCACTCTGCGACCGAACTACGGTCCGCAGACCTGTTCTACGGTCGCATAATGCGCCGCAGAATGTTCCTTCGGAATTTTTTGTGCTGGGTCTACGAGGGGTTATGCGGCCGCATAATGGTCCAAAACTTTTGCCCAGATTTTGCCTTGGTCTGCGGTAGATATGCGGTCCGCATATCAGTTTTAAGACCGCAAAAAATTTCCATGTATTTTCAAAAAAAAACTTTTCAACTCCCCAACGCACTGTTCAATACAAAAAGTTTGAAACCCCGGGTTTTAGGTAAAATTTTACGGGGCCTTACAATATATCAAGTATTCCTTTATGTTTTATTTTGATTATCTCATGACGGCCTTTCTGGCTCATTTACCCATGATAGTATGATAAGAAAGATATGTTATGTTGGTACTCGGTTGAGTAAGGCATCAGGTGCCCGTCGCAGCCATTCAGTTTGGATCGTGACATAAACAAAATACCTCTATGTCTGGGTAAAAAGAAATTAAAATAAAAAAACAGGCGGTAAATGAATGTCTTACAAATTATAAGTTCAGTATTGGTTTTCATAAGACATCTAATCTATAGTTATAGGAGTATTTTGTGCCTCGGATGTCCTTTTCCTGTCTTTAAAATAAAAAAAGAAAATCTTTCGTTCTCATATTTGCAAATGTTAAGTGGGTTTCTCAGTTGATCATTTACTTGAGATATATAATTTTTACTTTTAAATTTATTGTTCTTGTTGCCCTTGTTCCTTTTCTTTATTTCATGATGTGGAGCATGGTAGTCAATGGTGCAGCATCAATATAGAATAGAGTTTTAATTGGATATATTCAAACAACTTGAAGTCCAATGAATTTACTTTGATGAGAACTAGGTTATAATTATAACTTCCTGTATGGGTTTATACACAAAGGACGGACATTAATTATTACTTCATTATCATTATTTTGGATCGATGAGCAGCAAGATACACGGCCAAAACAGTACAAAAATATGAAAAGGACAGGACATTAAAATCTTAAATGCCTATATAACACGTTGGGGTTGTTTTTGACAAATCCGACCGTATAGTATTTGATGTTTAGTAAAGTGTTACCAAAAGTTATACTGTGATGTTTAGAAAACAAGTGTTACCAAAAGTCATCCGAAAGTCATACTGGACTCTTGTGCATAATAGAATGACCCCAAAATCGCAAAGGAGGTATTTTGTACTAATAACTTTTGTTTCTTCTTGTTCCAGCACTATATTTATATAAATCCACTATGAAGTATAATTGTAGATAAATTTCTATGATATGCATTATTTAATAATTTGATTAAAATTTCAACATTTATCATATGTGAAAATTCATTGATATGTAAAGTACTCCTAGTTAGGCTAGAAGAAAAGCTCAGAACCACGTATTTCCTTATTGGTACATGGTCAATTTCTCAATCTTTTGGACATTATTTGATTGAAATCGAATGAATAGTATCTAAATTTGAAGTTAAAAAAGATTGTGAAATTAAAAGTGTATCTAGACATGAACCTTACCTGGAAAAAGAAGTTGAAAAGGTTGTGATTAAAAACCATTAATTACGTAATTTATCCCATAACACAGATATTAACGATTATCCACTACAGTGAAATACTTAATTTAGTACTTAGTAAACTCAGTAGCATGTTTTTAGTGGAGGTTTTATTTCTGTATGCAGTCCTGCAGATTAGGGGTGACAGACGGGGACAATAGCCTAACTTTTTAGTTTTTAACCCCTTGTAAAATCTTCCTTTTACTCTCTCTCACTCTCTACGTGTTGTGTTTCTTTTATGTATGGTGTTTATTTTCTTCTTATATTTTGATTCACTGCAACTTCGATTTGTTCTTGGATAGAGAATTAGCTATCCACCGTCTCAAACTATGAAGGAGACTTCAAAGTACTAAACTAAGAATCTAAGATATCAAAAGCAACAAGTGAAGACAAGTTTTCCTGAGTCTAGACAAGGAAATCTTATTACCTCAATTTGTGATTAATATTCTTCTTAGCAAATGCTGGATAATTAAGTATTTTCCAAACAAATTTAATATATTTATTAATTGATATAAATGTTGGGTGCATTTTCTGTAAAACATTTCACAACATTCTTGCAAGAAAACGAATACATACACAATTGTTGGAACTTTGATGGTTTATAGCACACGAAAGTAAGACTGAGATTGCAAAGTTAATTACACAATTGACTTTTCTCTATGAAAAGAAAATTTGACACCTAAAGGATAAGATCTCCTAGTCCTAGATTGAGCGAAAATTGGAGATATGATATTTAATTTCACATCCAAGGCTGAATATTTAGAACGTGAACAACATAATATATCGGTTCAACAAAAGATAAATACAAAATATTATTGATGGGTCTAATATTGTATTAAGAAAATAAATCATAGGTCTAATTTAACTGCAAAGACAATTATGTTTCACACGACTGTTCCTACGAATGATTATGTTCTAAAAATAATGAAAACATTGATGTTTATAGTTTGTACTGATGTAATCAAGAAGAGAAGTCGCGTAAAAAACATGAAAAATATTTTAATAGTACTACAATATTTAGTGTAAGGAAGGATATAATAATAAATTAAGAAGGTATTTATATTTAATTAGAGAACTACTAGTATCTATGAACGTGCGTTGCACGTTAATAAAGATACGTGATGATTTAAACATTTATTTATATGAAAGAATAATAAATTTTAATTAATGAGAGAAATTTTATGTTTAATAACACAACAATTATCTAAATGCCGAAAAATATTATTACATTAGCATAATACTTGAATTTAAAATAAAAGAACATCATCAAAACTTACACAAATGATCAATTTTGTCATGTTAGTTAGATAATTATGTATTATAGTTTACAAGTAATTAATGTGATGGTATCTTAACGAACACTTCTTTGTGGACAATTTTGTTTTGTTATGTTTCCTCATAATGCTTTGGTTGCTCTGCCTTAACCACAACTCTTATTGTCGGTCTTGATATCCCTCTTGAAAGTGCAACATACAATTGTTCGTGCAAGAGAATATATTTAAATATAGTCCAATATTTAGGATGTTTATCCCTGTGCTTTATTTATTATATTTGCAAAACATAAACATACTACACAAATTTAAAAGGATATTCCTTAGTTTCGGAAGACAAAAATTGAATTCAGGGATAAGAATATATGAAAAAGCACATTGACCAGTATCATAATTTTTGCACGTTTGATGTTATTGTCAAAACTTCTATATACCATATGTGTGTTATTACATAACCTATTCGGCGTATCTATGTTTTAAAGTAGCATGATGGGCATATGTTTCTTCAAAATTAACCTATATACAATGGAAGATCAATTTTAACTTAGTCTATTATATATACGGTGACACTAACATATGAAATAAATAATAAACTTGACAACAAATTAACATGTATGGTAGAAGGCCATTTGGTATTAAAGTATTTAAGTATTCTTCTTGGTAGTAATTATTAGTATCATTTTCTGCTGAGTCAAAAGTTGAAAAATATTTTATTTTTACTATAACATTTTGCAATCAACCTTTTATTTAGTTGATCAATGTATTCATTTCTGCAGTTAAGATATCTTTTTAATTCTATCGTGCGATTTGCACAAATTGCGTTGTAATCTAAATGATAGAAATATTGCTCTTATTAAATGCACTACCATTGCCATCTGAGATTGATAACCAAGTGTTCAGGAAGACCAAATCATCTTTTATTAGATACTTTTCTTCGTTTCCGACACGAAGCAAGAAGACACAGAATACTGGATCTGTTCTTACTTTATATTTCTTGTCAGTTAAATCTTTTTCATTTGAGGCCAGAAGTAAAAATTGGGCAAGATAGCTTTTACAGTCTCTGTTATTGTCGATTTTGGAACTACTGGTAGTACTTGACCGAAAAAACCTCCCAAACTATTAATTTCTCACTAAACGGTTCATTAATATCCAATATGTCTCTAAAACTCCAGACAATTATTTCGATCGTTTGACACTTAGCCATAAATGCTTCATCCCATGTTATCAATTTTGTTTTTCTTATAAATTTAGCACCATTGCTCTGCTTTGATATATTTTTGATGGTTATTTAAGTTGTTTGAAGAGGTATATCAAATGTAAAATGGGTGGCCTCACAATAAAATTATTGTTGGTACACCATTTGCTATTATTGCTAATAGTGTCATGCCTCTTAATATGATATTTGCAAGTAATGCATGACATAGAAATATTATTTTGATTCCGACGGAGGCATCTACAAAGAATAATCCTGTTATACCAAACTTGACTCTTTATAATATAGTCATGAAAGCTTGTTCTTGATTAGGATTTAGCTTTGATTGTACTTCCTAAAACACTTTATAGCATTTTGGTTCTTAATAATATACTATCATTTTTACTTTGTGTTCTAACGCTCTTTTTATGAAATAAATTTAGGCACCCTAAGATTTTTTTTAACTTGAATAAGAATTTTACTCGTATGATGAATTTAAAAAATAACCGAATTGGATTCACTTGCTAAATAATTAATTAAAAAATTTAATTATTTGATTTTAACATAAAAAATAATTTATTTTATGTTGATTCATATCTTAATATTAGTTCATCTCTTGTTTTGAATATTTAATCATAATTATAATTTTATCCACCATTAATTTTATTTTCAAAGAGTAAAAAAATGATATGACATTTCACTTTTAGATCGTTATGTTTGTAGAATTATTAGTGGTATTGACTCTTATCAACCATTTAAATATTATTTGAGTGAAAAATAGTTTAAATATAAAATAAAAATATATTAACGTGGGATATTGTTTTCTCAATTTTAACTCTTTATGCAGTCCATTTAATAATAATTTAATTTTTTCTTGGTATTCGACATTATAGAGTGGCAATGTATTGCCAATACGGATGATTCTTATGAAGTTAATTTTATTAAACCTTCTTATATATTTTTAATAAGAATTTAATAGACAAATTTTTATTAATTTTAAAATTTTAAATATTAAAAATTAGCATAGAAGGTATTGTAGTCCAAAAAATAGGATATTACAGTTATGTCCTTTCCCTATGAGTTCTTCCGCTTAATATTTTAGGGCTATTTAGGTATATTAATATTGTATTTATACTTTTATAATAATATAAGCTCTCCTTTTTTCTAAATAAATTTAGACAATATAATACATTCTCAAATTAAATTAGTAATAGGACATTATAATACGTTTTCAAATTAAATTAGTAATAAGAATTTTTAAGAAGTATATCCTAAAAGTAATAGGATTACATGACTAAATATATTTACTTGTTCAATTTTATATGAATTTGACATCCTGAAAGTAATTATACTAATATGATTACTAATGGTAATCATATATGATTCCTAACATGTAGTATTATGTCCTAAAACTAATAGGATTATAAGGCTAATATCTAGAATTCTGGTTATGTCCTTTTATTATGAGTTATTATGTTTAATATTATAAGGTTATTTTTGTAAACCGACATTGTATTCACGCTTTTATAATAACTAGTCTCTATGTGCGTGCATTTCACGTATATCTCCAGTCAAGTATTATATAATATGTACAAAAGATAGTAAAATAATGTCACGACCCAAAATCCCACCATAGGAGTCGTGATGACACCTGGTCTCTAAAACTAGGTAAGCCAATTTTCGTTACATTTTTGGAGCCCTTTTTGTTTTTAATTAAATAAGTATCCAAAACTAACAACGGAATAAATATGAATGTACAACCTCCCAAGACTGGTAGTACTGAGTCACGAACTCTAACTGAATACATGAAATGATCACGAGGACCGAATATACAATACTGTTTGATTAAAAATTAACAGTATAATGAAATGAAAAGACTCCAAGGGACTGCGACGACCAAGCAACTCTACCTTGAATCCTTACGATCCCGCTTTAACTTTGCTCAAGTCCGATATCTCCAATACCTGGCTCTGCACAAAAATATGCAGAAGTGTAGTATGAGTACACCACGGTCGGTACCCAGTAAGTATCAAGACTAACCTCAATGGAGTAGAGACGAGGTACAGTCAAGACACTCACTAATCTAATAGTCTGTGCAGTATAATATAAAAAATAATAGGAAATAAATAACGATAAGGGCAAGATGAAACAACCAGTGATATGCACGGTAAGACAACAAGAATACCATAAATATCGCTCAAGAATTAATAAATACATGTACACCCAATTAATTCAAGTTTTTCAAATAAATATCTTTCATATATAATTCTTCCAAATAACTCTCTTTCAAATATAGTTTTCTCAAATAATTATCTTTCAAATATAATTCTTTCAATAAATCTCTCTAAATAAAAATCCTTCCAAATACATATTTTGAATGTAATTCCTTTAAATTAAAAAGTCACCATGTGACACCTCATTTCATAATCATAAAATATACGGGTCTCAGCCCAATTTCATATTTTTTTTTTGTAAATACGGGTCTCAGCCTATTTTCATATTTTCACGGCACCACGTGCACATAATTAAATCATCATATTTTCTCGGTACCTCGTGCCCACTTTTCATATCACAGCTGCACGGACAGTTCATGTGCCAATATTATTATCATTTAATCACAGCACCTCGTGCCCATATTTCATATCACAACTGCACGGACAATTCACGTGCTAATATCTTCATTATTTACTCACGGCACCTCGTGCCCATATTTTATTTTATAATCAGTCTGGCAATAGTCACAGGCTCCTAATTTCAACATAAATCAGATTATTATCAATATACCAACAACAACAAAATTTTATCAAATAATCACCTTTCAATCTCTACAATGGTCATGTATTTAAATTGGGAATATATGGCTTCCAATCGCCATACCATAAGTTCTAATACTTAATTCATACTCATATTCTCATAATATATCCATACATGTAAGTCTAAGGGTGTAGGATTACCTTTTTGAAAGAAATCTTGCAAAACCCTCCTTTGAGTTCTTGAATAAATTTTTTGAAGATCTAAGTATTTTATGTGCAGGTTTTATCAATACTAGTGTAGAAATAATAAAATTTTACATCAAGATAATGAGAATTGCTTACCTTGAAGAAGAGAGGAGTTGGTGGTCTTGAAAGAGTGGAAAAGAGCTCCAAAATTCGTCCAAATGAAGTGAAAAAAATAAACCCCGAAATTATATCTATAAGCCCAGATTTTTGGGTTTTGGATGCTGCCCCGGATGTTATGGCAGTACTTCACTGCCAGCACCTTTTTTGGATGCGGCCCCGGATGCTTTGCATCCGCAGTCTCCTCTGCCAGCCTTTGGTAATTTGGTCATAACTTTTTATAAAAATGTCCAAATGACGAGCCTTTGGTAATTTGTTCATAACTTTTTGTAAAAATATCCAAATGACGAACGGTTTGAAGTGTTAGAAACTAGACTCGAAGATCTTTCATTTGATAGGTTGTGCATCATATAACACCTTATATATATGTATATACTCCCGTTCTAAGTTAGGTCTTGTGCCGAAACATAACAAATCGATCTGGAATGACCTTAAATTTTGCACACAAGTCGTAAATGACATAACGAAGCTATTCAAATTTCCGGAATTGAAGTCCAAGCCCGATACATCAAGGTCAACTCTCAGTCGACATTTTTCTTAAAATCTTTCATTTTCCAACTTTCGCCAAAATGCGTCGAATTCTCCTACGGACTTCCAAATCCAAATCCGGACATATGCCTAAGTCTAAAATCACCATACGAAACTATTGACATTATAAAAATTCTATTTTGGAGTCATTTGCTCAAAAGTCAAAGTCCGGTCAAACTCTTTTCAACTTAAGGCTTCTAACATGAAATTTATTCTTTCGAACTAATCCCGAAACACCTAAAAATCAAAAACGACGATTCACACACGTCATAATACATCATATGAAGCTATTCAAGACTTCAAATAGTTGGAAGGAGCATAAATGTTCAAAATAACAAGTCGGGTCATTACAAATATTTATCGTCAAATAAAACTCGTTAACTTAAAAATACTCAATTTTTATCAAATTGATTTATCTTTTCTTGTGAACATAGGCTCTCCAGCAAAATTGAACTTTGGGATCAGAAGAAAAATAAAAAGAACAATTGGTGAAAGTATGTAGTAATAACTTTTTTGTCGACATAGTAAATATTCTCATCCTATCAACTTACAATTTCTAGAAAAATCAGATTTTGGAATTAAAGAAGTTTTTTAAAGGAAAGTATGAAATAAAAAACTTCCTAGAAGTAGCAAGAAATCACCCGACATGGACATCGCATGAAGCACAATCCAACTTCTGCCGACAGCTCTTTGGCTATATGAATTTTATCATGCAATGAGCAAAATATACCTTAATGAAAAAAAATTCTTTTCCGCCTTGTTCCAAATTTTTCTTGAACTCTTGTTACCGCTGTAGGCATGTGCGATCTCGTCGAAATCAAAATTAAATTCACATGCCACATATCAAATTACTTTGATGAGGATCAGATGGCTACTAATATGGCCTACTGATTTGTAAGCAAAAGCTATTGTTTTAGTCGATTATGTAGAACTATTATATTATTTATGAGTCTAAATAATACAATTTATGAAGTTGCGTGTCATAATAATTGGCATACTTTAAGATATCAATACATCAAACTAAAATTTTTCTTTCCTTGTCTTTCGTTTGATTAGCTTGGACAAGATAGAGCACGTTATTTACATCTCAAAAAGTCTAATACGCACGTATCACCACTCCACAAATACTAAAAAGAGAAAAGTGAGAAAAGTCAGCAATATTTTGTATAAAATTAGTTAATGTATAATACACAATCGATTCCTAATTAAATTGAGACTCAGTAGAAAGTTTCCTTTTCAAGCACAAATTCTTCAATCTCGTTCCGTCACGAAATTTTCATTTGCAAGCTTGAATTGTTCAATTGCGTTCCATTACAAAATCTTTTAGTAAAATTTGAATTGATTCAAAGTCTTAAATATTACTCCCTCTCTTCCAATGTTTCAATTTATGTGAATATGTTTGACTGGACACGAAGTTTTTGAAAAAATAAAACTTTTTGGAATTTGTGGTCTTAAACAAGTCAGAAAGGGGTCAAGAGTATTTGTTTGGTTATAAAAACTTCTCAATAAGGGTAGAATTGAAAGTTTAAGCTAAATTGTTTCCAAATTTAGAAAAAGATCATTTTTTTTGGAACGGAAAAAAAAAAAAAAAAGAAGGTTCGAACGAAGGGAGTATGAGGTAAGGTTCTTAATTTAGTTTTGAAGGGTATATAAGTTTTGGTTTTTATATATTTATATATATATATATATATATATATATATATATATATATATATATATAGAAGATAGACAGATAAAGTAGAGTTGATGTGTAAAGGAACTCAACGGCGTAAATGCTAAACGACAACAAAGAAGCCTATAAAAAGCAATATACTTTCCAAAAAGAGCTTCAAAAAACTGAAAGTTCCTTTATAGTAGCAGCTGGGAAGATTCATAACTGAAGCTGCATATACTGCTATATAACACTGTTATTACTGTTACTACTTATCTTATTTCAGCAACAGAGCCTATTGTGAGCCAGAGAAATACGAGAAGAAAACAGAAAATATCTATGTCTGACTTGGAGTTTTTTCTTTTTCTTGTTCCCCTAATCTTTGCTGTACTTATTGTTCTTAATCTATTCAAAAGAAAACAGAAATTTCCAAATCTCCCACCAGGAAACATGGGTTGGCCTTTTCTTGGTGAAACCATTGGCTATTTGAAACCTTATTCAGCTACTACTATTGGAGATTTCATGCAACATCACATCTCAAGGTAATTAAACTCTTAGCCCAACTTCTTTTGGAAAAAATAAAATCTTGAAAATCTGTTCTGAACACTTAAACTTGCAGGTATGGGAAAATTTACAAGTCAAATTTGTTTGGGGAGCCAACAATAGTTTCAGCAGATGCAGGGCTGAACAGATACATTTTGCAAAATGAAGGTAGATTGTTTGAGTGTAGTTACCCGAGAAGCATAGGTGGAATTCTTGGGAAATGGTCTATGTTGGTTCAAGTTGGACAAATGCATAGAGATATGAGGATGATTTCTCTGAATTTCTTAAGCAATGCTAGGCTCAGGAATCAACTTTTAAGGGAGGTTGAAAAGCATACTCTGCTTGTTCTTGGTTCTTGGAAAGAGGATTCTGTAGTTTGTGCTCAAGATGAAGCAAAGAAGGTAAAAAAAAAGTTTTCCATAAGGAAGAGAAACTTTCCAATATGTTATTTCTAACTTCAGTAATTGTTCTTGTTTTGCGTGTTGAATTTCTACAGTTTACATTCAACTTTATGGCAGAACATATCATGAGTTTAGAACCTGGAAAGACAGAGACAGAGCAGCTGAAAAAAGAGTACATTACATTTATGAAAGGAGTAGTTTCTGCTCCATTGAATTTTCCAGGAACAGCTTACAGAAGGGCTTTACAGGTATTATATTGATACCACCATATCATTTACAGTAAAAGCAGAAATTAAAGTGTTTAGTTTCAAGACTTGAATTTAAGTTTAATTGTCTATTTTCTGTTAGTCTCGATCGACAATTCTTAAATTTATCGAGAGAAAAATGGAGGAGAGGCTTACAGAAATGAAAGGAGACGAAAGTGACCTACTTGGTTGGGTTCTGAAAAATTCCAATCTTTCAAAGGAACAAATTCTTGATTTGCTACTAAGTTTGCTCTTTGCTGGCCATGAAACTTCATCAGTAGCCATAGCTCTTGCAATTTACTTCTTGGAAAGTTGTCCTGCTGCTGTTCAACAGTTAACAGTAAGCTCATAGATTTAATCAACTTTTAATTAGTGAATGGATTATGATTTTCCTGAAATCCAACCTTTACTTTTTTTGTGCTGGTAACAAAATTCAGGAAGAACACTTGGAGATTACCAGAGCCAAAAAGGAGTCAGGAGTCACAGAATTGACTTGGGATGACTATAAGAAAATGGAATTCACCCAATGTGTAAGCTTCTAGTCTTTAATTTAAAGCTAATGTCAAATAAATAATAGCTTATTGTCATGTGCTTCACTTTTAGTCTAAGTCAATTTAACTAATATTTGAAGCTAAATTAGATTAGATTTTCTTAATTTTAAAATTAAAATTAAGATATTCGGAAACTATACGAAAGTACTATAATTTATAATTTTTCTCATATCAATATGGTAAAAAAATATATGTTAATACGTTGGTCAAAGTTTGTTTAGTTTGACTCTCGAAATGCGAAACATGATAAACAAAAGTGAACGATTGAAGTATATCACTAACTTCCACCATGTGTGAGGTGGAAGACCTAATACTATTAGCTCACTTAAAAAATAACTGTGTATAACTGTTTGAAAGAAAAGTGTGATTAGTAGCGTGGAAAATAAGCACATGTTAAAATACTTTCATATTGATTCATTTTTAATTTTTTTTAAAAAACTTTGTAGGTTATAAGTGAGACTTTAAGGCTCGGGAATGTAGTAAGGTTTCTTCACAGGAAGGCTGTGAAAGATGTTCGATATAAAGGTAAGTTACAGTTCAAAGAGATAGTAAAATTTATACATGAGAATGCCTGTCTGCAGCTTTAGAATCCGATTTGGTTTGCCTTTTAACAATCTTTTGTTTATGCGTTGGTTTTTCAACTTGAAAACAAAAAAGGTTATGACATTCCATGTGGATGGAAAGTGCTACCGGTGATTTCAGCAGTGCATTTAGATCCTTCACTTTTTGGCCGACCTCAGCACTTCGATCCGTGGAGATGGCAGGTTTGTCAATTTTGCATTAAAACCCTCTAACGTGCTTATTATATTGTTTTACTTTTCTTTCTTTTTTTCTCTTTCAATCTTCTACTACTACATAAAGCACTTAAACGGATCAAAATTTATTGTAGGTAGGTTCATAGAGAGTGTAAATTGTTTTAAACATATAGTTCTAATTTTTTTATGCGTACGCTGCTACCTTTATTAGTGCTGTGCTTGAGGTTGCACATGCATGAGAATCGTTAGATCAAGTGACAAGAAGCTAAAAGAAATTGCACTTCGATTTTTAAGCAAACCATTTTGTACTCATATTTAGGTGCACTTAATGTAAGTACAGGGATACGAAGTAAGCTCATTTTTAAGTAAATAGACATTTGATCTAACTTGAACTCAAAAGTAGCTGATGAGGTAAAAATTACTCAAAATTATCGACATCTTATATGACATCCTCAACAAGGGGCGGATGCAGAATTTGGCTGTTAGATTGATCTGAAGCTACTACTATCGGCGCGGAGCATAAATATATTTGTAAAACTTTATTAAAATTGTTACGAAAGTTAGTTCTGAACCCATAACTTTTAAAATATAATGGGCTCAATGTTAAAATTTTTAAAAATTGAACCCATAGAATCTAAGCTATATTTAATTTTGTTGTTTGTTCTTCTATATTTTAAAACATAAAGTTAAATGCGCACATATTAAGATTGCATTGTATTTATAGAGTAGTGTACGATTGAAAATAACATCTTTAAGCTCGGTGAAAAAACTATGGCTCATATTGTATCCAAAAGAAGAAAATAATTAAATGGATAAGGGAGTGCATCAAGACAAGGTTGGGGTGGAAGATGTAGGTGGGGGAGGAGTCCAACAGAACATTCCATCGAGGCCATTTGTTGGGGATTATCCCGTGATAAAGAGTACCCTCTCCGTTTCAAATTAGATGAGTTATTTTTCTTTTTATTTTGTTTCAAATTAAATGATGCATATTTAAATTTGAAAATAATTTAATTTTAAATTCTTTATTTTACTTATTTTACCATTAATGAGAAATTTTTATAACCACACAAATGTCATGGCCCCACAAAACTTTTACCCCTTAAACTTTTAAGCCAGAAGTTTTAAAAGTCTTATTTTTTTTCTTAAACCCAATGCCGAGTCAAACTAACCCATCCAAATTGAAACGGTGGGAGTATAAAATATCAAAAAAGCAAAAAAGCATGGTGGGATTTAGCTATCCTTGTAATCATAATAATCCACAGAAAGGGACCCAAACCAAAAATGAACTGTCATGATCAAATTCTTGCACAGATGTTGCATACTGTACGGAGAAGTACCCCACTTAAAAGCTGTGAATTGAGTACTCCATATGAATGTTTGAGAGTACTTTACCGTGAAGGAATGTGGTAGGAACTAAGTTAATCCCAGGTGATGCGAATTTGAATTAATTCGACGTTAAATTTCAGAAACCAAATAATTAGACCCAAAAAAAAAAGAGTGTTAGAACTCTGACCCAACACTTTCTCCACAACCGCCCACACATCCAAAAACTCAAATAGGAAATTGTTTTATGCAAATATCCATACCCCAACCCAAAACCAGCTCAAGGTCCCAGAAGGGTGTCATGCGTGTGGGCGTGGGGGAGGCCCCAATCGAGGTTATTACAAACTTAAAAGCCTTCGGCCAACCCCAACCCGCATGTGGCTGTGGGGTTTTCATGTGCACGTACACCTGTGCTTTACATGCTGGCTCACCTCCATGCTGCTCCATTCATTTCCTATTCTATCTTCTTTTTTGGGGGCCGAGACTGAGTCAGCCCCCAAATTTGAAATTTATGGGTTCAACATTTTAATTCTTTTAAGTGTTTGGGTTCTAAATTAATAATTTGTACATAAAAAAAATACTTAATTTAGACAAAAAATACTGAGTTCAGCCGAACTCCGAATCCAAAGGGCTAGTTCCGGGGCAAAATTACATATAACGAAGAAGTTTTATTAAATTGTCTTTGTAAGAAAATTATATTGTATAAATATTGTATACTCCGTATAGTTTAATATGAATTTTCACTTTTAAAATTTTTCCTAACTCCGCCTGTGGTAAGAATAGCTAGCATAGTGTAGCAATTGAGGAGGTACCAAATAATGATTTTCTTTGGACAAAAACATCATACAAAATAATTCCTTAAAGACATCAAGTGCATTGACTGCTTGGTGCAGCAGTACTAGTTCCGCGGGATCTCAATGTACTACAGAATCAAAAGCAGATATTCATGCAATTGCATGTCCACTCCAATCTTCTTCTGTAATCTGACTTGTCTAGTGGGGGATATACCACCCAATGTGCAGCCTCGATAATGACGATAACAGCTGAGAGGACGAAAGGACACTCATTGATGTTGTTGATTTCTATTGCTAAAGAGTCCAATAGTTAGCATAAAAATACTCATATTTACAGTCAGTTAATTAAATAAATTAACTACAGTAATCAAGTGTATAAATTTATAATCCAAAAAAAAGAGTGAAGATTTTGCTAGAATTAGTTAAAGTGGCCCGAGTATGTATTATAGAAGAGATATGATGGGATGGACGAGATCTTCCATCCTTAAACAGGGTTACGAGCCCTACAAATGGAAAACAATTAGTGATGGGAGCGCTTTCATGCAATGGAATCCCGATTAATTAATTGGGCAAGTGGATACCGAATATGGAATAGCTAAAAATAAATTGAGTATGTAAATATTGGGTAAACTTATATAAAGTCCTCAAGATCCAGTCCTACATTAATATGGGAGTTATTTATGAGGCAAAATTTGCATCAGTTGTTGGCTGAGTGGTGTGTTTAATTATATTGTTAATGCAGAATCAACAAGGGTCGCCTTCAGCAAACGGAGGAAGCACAGGCACGAGCAGCACAACGAAAAGTAGTAATAATTTCATGCCATTTGGGGGAGGACCACGGTTATGTACAGGATCTGAATTGGCCAAACTTGAGATGGCCATTTTCATCCACTATCTTGTCCTCAATTTCCACTGGCAATTAGCTGCTTCTGATCAGGCTTTTGCCTTCCCTTACGTTGATTTCCCCAATGGCCTCCCTATCAGAATCCAAACAAATGATCACTCTTCATTGTAAAACAACGTCTAGGGTAACATATATACAAGTACTCTATAACAAAGGGGGAAAAAAAAGCTGAACAAAAGAGACGTTAGGCTCTACCTCAGCCTCTAATACATGCATCTGAAATTTCTATTCAGAACTAGAAACAGAAGGAAATTATAAAGAAAATCGCCTTTTGGTTCATGTATTACAAAAGAGAGGATGGTACTTGAACTGGTCAAATTAATTAAACCGCAGTTTGTAAATCTAGCTACTTATCTAGGGAAGTGAAGCTGCTATAGTTTTTTGTTCTCTTTTTTATGTTTTATTTCTTTTTCTTGTCTGCTTTTTCTTTTCTTTTTCTTACTGTGTTAGTACATAATTTTCTGTGTAATTAAATACAACAAAATATTCTATTTTCCATTTTACCTTTCTTCTGTTTTGGACTTTGCTGCGATCTTTTTTGTTTTATGTTGCTGCGAACTTCTTTATTAAAATCATGCTCATAGTTAGTGGATGAAATTTTTTAATATAACACACCATTGCATGGCCAAAATTCAATTAAATTATTCTCTTAATACATAATTTTCTGAGTACTTAAATACAGCATATCCTAATTAATCTCCATTTTACCTTACGAATCTTCTCTTCTTGACCTTGCTGCGAATTTCTTATTTATACAATGATGCTCGTAAATCGTGGAATTAAGTTTTTCTGTATATATTTAAGTCACCGTTGCATGGCCGAATTTCAATTAATTTGTGCTGATGAGTCACGTCTCGAGGGAAATTAAAAATTGCATGGAAAGTATATACGTAAGCATTGGTTACGGTATATGTGTAACAGAAGAATAATTTATACAATTATTATTGGTTATTTATTTTCCAGTATCGCTTTAAATAAGCATGGACCGAGTTGAAAAACCAAACAGTACTTGGGATGATGAATAAGCACCAACTATATATATTTGCATGCTATGAATCGTAGTCGTTTGGTCAAGCTTTTTGGGGGTTAAAAGTATTTTTTTTTCCAAAAATTGAAGTGTTTGAGCAAGCTTTTAGAAGGAAAAAAATGTTTTTGAGAAGAAAAAATAGTTTTTGAAAAACAGAAAAAGTAGATTCTCTTCAAAAGTACTTTTTTGAGAAGCATTTTTGAGAAATATAAACTTAGAAATAATTTTTATAACCTTGACCAAACACTAATTACTACTTAAAAGTATTTTTCAATTTAACTAGTCAAACACAAATTACTTATTATCAAAAGTACTTTTAAAAAAAATATTTTTTAAAATAAGTTAATTTTAGAAGTTTGACCAAATATACTATTATTTGCAAAAGGGAGGACTGAACACCATCTAACGGAAATAATTGTCAAAATAGACATTAGACTTTTGGAAGATTTTGTTAGGTGTAGCATGTGAAGTCCAATCACATAACAACCAAATGGCCGGTAGATAGGACATAGGAGCAAATAAAGAGTCCCTATAACTTGTCCTCTTTAAAATTAGAATTGGAGGCAGGTCTTTCAAGGATAACATACTTATGTATCACATCTTTTAATTGATTTCCAGGACCCACCCCTAATAATTCTTTTTGTATCCATCAAACCAGTGACAGTGCCGCACTTTTGTCTTTCCTCGCAACCTTTTTTATTGTTAAAAAAAAATTACAACGATAGTAATACAATATAATGTAACCATAAAAAAATAATAACGGCATAATTAAGTACTAAATGGTAATCGTTGTTGCGCTCCATGTTATGTCTTAACTATTGCAGGAATGTCGATGCACATTTGTTACTACTTCACTTTGAGATATTGATTGGTTCCAAGCTAATTCGTGGGCAACGATCATCCCACCTGATATTTTAATTACTACCTGTAACGTGGTAGAATTTATTGTTAATCTAAATAATGAACAATTATGTCTTCCCCAAATATGGTGTTTAGAATATTTGGTAAGACCTCGATTAAGTTTGGTACTCATTAGTTTGATATATATTGCCTAACTAGGAAGTGTAAGGAATAAACTAATGACATGCAAATATGCTGTACGTAGAAAACATAGATATGTTGATGGATTTGTATTAATTAAAGGAGAGGAGACAAAGTAATAGCTTATCCAAATAGACTAGCATGTTAGGCCCCCTTTCATTTTCTGACGTACCTAATTCATTTTATTCGTCCCTTCTTCTTTGATGTATTGATGGCAGTTCTTTAATTTTCTGGGGTAAGTAGTATGATAATGTGTCATAAAGAATAGACAAAATACATAAAGACCTTGTTACACTTGTCGAGAAAAAAGGTTTGAACATTTAAACTAAATATGTGATTTTTTACCCCCCTAAACATATTGTGAGTGAATTTTGTTCCACCCTCCATGACATCAGACCCAGCGCATGGAATAATATCATTTATGAGCGCATTTTACACTAAATTTAACGGATAAAATGAATTAAAAAAGGAAAAATATTTTAAAATTATATTTACTTTATAAAGAGACCCCAACGATAAAATTGAATTTCTCGTTCCAATTCTTCTTCTCTTTTTCAAGAACCCTAAATCTCCCTCTCCTTCAAATAGTCAGTGGCCAAGACATGGAATTTCATACAAAATCAAATCTTTTTATCTGAATCAAAGCCTTATTCTTCTCTGTAATCTTTTGGTTCACCTAATTTTAGGGCTTATTTTGAGTGGTTCGAATTTTTTCTTATTTGAGGGGTTTTCTCTGATTTTTTGTTTTGCACATAATGTGGTCAACTAACTTGGCTAGGCTTTGCATGGAAGATAAGATCCCGGGTTGAATGAAGAAGTGCGTTGCAACCATGTCAAACTCGACAAGAAATTGACGACAAAAAAAAATTACCTACAAGAGAAACCAACAATCTTGGGTATAACCCTTGATCATAACACAAAAATAACATCTAAAACTACAAATTGAACCCGCTCTCTCCTCTCTCCTCTCTCTAGGCGATTTCCATGGTGAACTAGGGAAGCCATGGTTGCGCCTATCTCTCCCCAGCCTTTGGCTGTGGGAGAGCCACAAATAAACCTTAAAAAGAGCACCACTAACCCTAGTAATCATCAAACATACGCTGCCAGCCTTCATCAAACAAAACCAGCTGAGATTTTAAATCAATCACAATTAAAACTTATCGAGTTAGTTCATGGTGTTCCAACACTTCAGTTTACAATGGATGAACGAGTTGAATTTGCAAAAGAAGAGGGGCTACATCAAGAAATTGTGGTGAAGCTATCTTCAAACTTTCTAGATGTATCAACATTAAGAAGCATATTGTCGAAAGGTTTTGGCATCAAAGGACATGTCTTGATCGGCCAACTTGCACCTAGACAATTACTTCTTTGGATCGATCAACAATTTACTTGCTAGGTCAATCAACTACTTTAATCACAATGGGAAGGACACCAAATTAGAGTATTTCCATGGTCTATAGGTTTTAATGCAAAGGAGGAAACAATGAAGGCAACAGATTGGATTTCTTTGCCAAATCTGCCTACGGAGCTGTTTGCTAAGAAGGCTTTGTTATCCATAGCTTCAACTGTTGGCACGCCCATAGCCATTGATAAAGCTACTCAAATCAAGTCACATCCTAGTGGTTCAAGAGTTAAAGTGATCCTTGATTTAATGGACAAAATACCCGATAAGTTGCGTTTGCAATTTGTGGATAAACAAACGGGCAAGATTGTTGAATTCTTTCAAGATTTTGTTTATGATAACTTACCATTGTATTGTAACTGTTGCAAACATCAAGGACATGATGAAACAACATGTTGCTTGTTAAATAAAAAATCAATAAGGAGGGTGCACTTTGATGAAGAAATTGTTACGCAAAGTGAGAAGGAAGCAGTCATGAACGAAGGTGTCACACCTCCTTTTTCCCGAGGCACAGGGGAGTTTTTCCAATTAAAGTGACATTAATCGAAATGAGATTATTTATTTAATTACAGTCGCCACTTGGGATACTTGTTATGGTGTCCCAAATCACCGGTTTATTTTAAAATTCCAAATCGAGGAAATTGACTCTTATTTATGGTCTGCGAATACAGAGAACCGGGTAAGGAATTATGTTAATACAGAAGAAGGTGTTAGGCATTCCCGGATTTCGTGATTTTAGCACGGCCGCTTTAATCATACCTGGCTTAATTAATTATTTAATTACCTATTTTTAGAACCTATGTACGTTTACCATTTTTAATTATGGCGTTTTATGGCTTTATCTTTGAGACAGAACACATGTGCGTGAATCTGTTTTATTTGGGGCGCTAAAATCATGTCACGTGTACGTGTACACAATTTATCACGTTTTATTAATTTATGAAGATTGTTTTTGGCCAAAGTCGCGCAAACGCATACTTTGATTTATTTGTGGAAATCATGATTATGTCACGCGAACGTGTACACAATCATGATAGTTTAATTAAAAGCGTGCCTAAAGCACTCTAACGGTATTCATTACTCTTTCTAAGCTTTGAGATTATATTAATGTCATGATTTATGGAGTAGTGATGGAAAAAATATAATAAATTAGTTATGAAAAGGTGGGCTAGCTTTTGTTATTGGTGTTTGATTCAAGTAGTAACTAAAAAAAATCTTATGCATCTACATAGAGTGGACCAACTATTTTATGAAATGGCTAGCAAGATTTCCTTCAATTGAGCCCAATGCCCTCTTGCAAAATTTCAAGAATAATCCTCACATTCCAAACTGAATTTAAATCTAATTAATCATACAAATCAACTTGACCACTGCAATATCTAACAATTACCCCAAATGAAACAATAAACTATCATGAACCATTGTTTAAACAAAGACAATAAAATCACACACAAAACATCCAACATTCAATGCGAAGCAGAATATGGTTTGGAATCGGAAAAGTAGAAAGGAAAAGAAATGGACCTCTTTGAATTCTTTTTTTTGTTTTGTTTTATTTTTGTATTTCTAAGAACCTTCAAACCCAACTTTGTTTATAAATAATTGTTGATCAGCTAGCAAAATGAAACTCAGCAACAACACTAAAATGCCAAATAGAAAACTCGACCCGAAAACCTCAACATGGACCTCAACTTTAACTCGATTTAGCGAACTTTGTTATTTATTAAAATACTTCAAGGGTGTTTTTAGGCTTGAATTTGGGATATTTTCGAGTCTTAAACGGGGTGATGAATTGCTGGATTTTTCGATAGAAAGAGGAAGAATGAATGACACGAGTAGAAATCCCTTAGCGTAGAAGAAGAAAAATAAAATTCTCTCAATTCTCACTTCTCTCCTCTTTGTTTTTCTCCTTTTTCACTTCTATTTATAGAAAAAGAATTTGGAATTTTTCAGATTTTTTAAAATTATTTTATTATTGTATTATTTTTTAATTAAACAAATCCCACATATCATTTTTTTTAAAATAAAAAAATAAATTTCCCACTTTCCTTTACTTTTATTTTATAATTTTCCACTTATTTTATTTATCTTTTTTTAATTTCCACTTATTTTACTTTTGTTTTTCTTAATTTCCACTTTTTTTTACTTTTTTTTAAAAAATAATCAGCTACGTTTACTTTTATTTTTTAATTACAACTTTCTTTTACTTTTCATTTTTTTCATGTTCAACTTATTTTACTTTTCTTTTTTAAATTTTTCACTTTTTAAAAAATAATAATTTCCACCTACTTTTACTTTTATTTTTTCATTCCATACTTTTAATTTTCCATTATTTTATTCCCATCCGAAAATTAAAAAAAATATTTAATTTTTTCATTTTTTTATTTTATTTTAAAATAAATATAAAAAATAAAAATAATAGTAATAGTAATAATTTGACCTTTTAAATTATTTTTAATTCTTACCCTATATAAAAAAATATAACAAAGCTAAAAGAATATATATTAAATTTCTAAAAATATTTACATAGTAGAAGGTGATAAAAATTCAAATATAGTCAAAAATTAGGTGCTCACAGTTGCCCCTCTTTGCTTGGAAACATGAAGAGTTTTCACGCAAAGACTAGGTGAGCCATGTGACTAATTTATTGACCAAACCGTTATTCAAAATGAAAAGAAATAAAAGATAGGGTGCCGAGTCCTGGTTTTTGACAGCCTATATATCCCGGGTTATAGGAAAATCAGGTCGCGTGTAGTTCAAAGAGAATGGTGGAATGATGAGTTGAGGAGTCGAGTGAGGTTCCGTCGAGGCTCCAGTCCGCGGTCCTGCTATCAAAATAAAAAAGAAATTAAACAAGTCTATCAGCTATGAGTTACAAGATTCCTATCTATGAGTCTTCTAAAACTTGATCTTGAGTCTTGACTGGTTCTTCATGCAAATTCTGATCTAAACTTTGATGCTCGCTAGTTGTAGGTGCTAGTTCATTATTCTACAGCTTCTTCTAATCAAAACGGGATTCCAATACTTGTGGCTTCAGTCATGTCTTGAGCACTCCACATCTTTTCAACTGCTTTTGCATTTTGGATTCACCTATTTTTTTTTTCTTTTATTCTGAATTGAGACTTCTTCTTTTGGTCATCTCGAACCCTTTGCCTTGAGGTAAAACCTACGCAGACACCAAAACAAACAAACGAACGAAATTTTTCTGCCAGTTTGCACTAGGAAAATTTCGTGAGTTATTGTAACAAAATTCTAAGCTACTTTTTTATTGAAAGCAATAAAAGGTCGGGAATGGTGTACCCCCAAAAAAATAGAGACTAGGGAATGGAGACCCTATGTCTAAAATAAAAGAAACTAGGGAGTGGAGACCCTATGTTGGAAAAATGACTAGGGAATAGAGACCATATGTCTAAAATAAAAATCAACTAGGGAGTGGAGATCCTATGTTGGAAAAGCAACTAGGAAGTGCCTATGTCTAAAAATAAAGTCAACTAGGGAGTGGAGACCCTATGTTGGAAAAGAGACTAGGGAGTGGAGACCCTATGTCTAAAATAAATATCAACTAGGGAGTGGAGACCCTATGTTGGAAAAGAGACTAGGGAGTGGAGATCCTATTTCTAAAATAAACACCAACTAGGGAGTGGAGACCCTATGTTAGAAAAGTGACTAGGGATTAGTGTGCCTTGATACTAGTAAGAAAATGTAACCAGGGGTTGGTACCCTGTATTAATAAAAAAGAATGTAATCAGGGGTTGGTACCCCGTGTTACTGAAAAGAATGTAATCATGGGATGGTGTCTTGTATTACTGAAAGGAAATGTAACCAGGAGATGGCACCATGTATTACGGAAAAGAAATGTAACCAGGGGTTGGTGCCCTGTATTACTGAAATGAAAATGAATCCCCTGGGCGAAAAGGTTCTACCTGGGTTAAACTGCGAAAAGCGAGCCTGGGCGAAGAGTACTTCTACCCGAAATATGAGCTGGATCCCCCTAGGCGAAAAGTTTCTACCTGGGATAAGCTACGTAAAACAACCTGAGCGAAGAGTACTTCTACCCAGAAACTATGAGCTGGATCCCCCTAGGCGAAAAGGTTCTACCTGGGTTAAGCTACGAAAAACAGCCTGGGCGAAGAGTACTTCTACCCGGAACTATGAGTTGGATCCCCCTAGGCGAAAAGGTTCTACATGGGTTAAGCTACGAAAAACAAGCCTGGCCGAAGAGTACTTCTACCCGGAAATATGAGCTGAATCCCCCTAGGCGAAACGGTTCTACCTAAGTTAAGCTACGTAAAACACCCTAAGAGAAGAGTACTTCTACCCGAAACTATGAGCTGGATCCCCCTAGGAGAAAATGTTCTACCTGGGTTAAGCTACGTAAAACATCCTGAGCGAAGAGTACTTCTATCCGAAACTATGAGCTGGATCCCCCTAGGCGGATTGGTTCTACCTGAGTTAAGCTACTGTAAAACAACGTGAGCGAAGAGTACTTCTACCCGGAACTATGAGCTGAATCCCCCTAGGCAAAATGGTTCTACCTGAGTTAAACTACAAAAAATAAGCCTGGACGAAGAGTACTTCTACCCGAAAATATGAGCTAGATACCCTAGGCGAAAAAAATTCTACCTGGCTTAAACTATGAAAATGAGAGGTATAGACAGTAGTGATGCATGCTGAAAATAAAATAAAATGGAGATTTTAAGGGACATACCTTTGGTGATATTCGTCCTTTGAGAATCGCCATTATGCATTGCTTTGTTCCTGCTTCAAGCAAAGAAAAACTGTGAGTTTTCAAAGTTGTGGTTGGTTTGCGGCCTTGATGCCCTAAGTAGCTTGAAGTCACGGCCACTGTTGTAGAAGAACTGATTCTTCCAGTATGGTACTGAGATGTTTGGATACTCTGTATAGCTTCCTGGAGACCTTGGTTCTCCGATGTTGCCCCCGACTGTTTCATATCTGAATGTCCATGGTACCGCTAACCCTTGTCCCTAAGGCAAGGCAGATTTTCTTTAAAATAGAACTTAGTTGTCTTGCACCTAGTACCAGTTCGTGTCTGTAGTGCTTATCAAGTTTACCCTCGAAGCAAGTCTTGATTAGGCGACCTTTTCAGTTTCTTTGAGACACTTTGTTCGTCTTATCAAAAGAGATCACAGATGGATTCATGCCTTCATCAATGCCGTATATGCCCTAAATTATGCTTGGTATTACAGGGAAACTGTAGTCAGTTTTACAACCATTACTTTTCTTTGTTTTTGATGCAAGATTAAATCGAAAAAGGACTCAAAGAAAAATTATGGGTTAAAATAGAAAAGCAATTGAAAGTGAAGAAAAAAAAGAATTGTGTCTAAACAAAAGGTGCCCCTTTCGGGGGAGGGGAATAGAGAGACTTATCTAGAATTATGTGCCGACGTCAATGAATCATGACATGTATTTTGGACTGGGCGCTTGATCCGTCTGAGCTGTCTAATTCTCAAAATCCATCGCAAATGTTCATCTTGAAAATGTCTTAGTTATGCTCCTACCGGAGTATCAAAGACCCTCATTCGGCTAGTAGCGACCTTTGCGGGTTTTTGCTAACTGACCTCTCTCGTTTCTTTTCTCACCATTGCCTTATAGTGATCTTTGCGAGTTTTCACTACAAGACTCTCATTTTCATTTTCTCTGCTCGCCATCGCCCTATGGTGGCTGTGAGGGTTTTCATCAATTAGATTCTTTCATTTTATTTCTCTCATTTTGGTTACATCAGATCCAAATGAATGTATCCTCTAATTCTTGAACATTCTCGTGGATTGATCGGAAGGACTTGAAAAGGATTTGGGAAAAAATAATTTGGATTGAATTACAACTTTGGGACCTTTCAAGAGAAACCATCACCGGACCATTGTAATATCTGCCCCAATTTTAACTTTTGGGGGAATGTGAATTTTTGTTTTGGTGTGGCTGAACCCCAGAGAGAGGCTGCCTATGTATCCTTTCGGAATCAAGTCGAACGTAGTTCAATGACTCAGAAGATTTTTTTTTACAAGTACACAGGTTCCAAAATGAGGGAAAACCAAGAAGACAAATATGGCTCAAAAAGGGTTAACAAAATGGTGACACCTATTTGGGGTAGGGAGCAAAGATAGCCTTCGTTATCTAGATTTGAGAAAATCGATGCATAGAAGTTCTGCAGTAGGTATGTATCAAACGTAATATCTTTTAACTGCATCTGCGTTAATAGTCATGTCTGGTAGCAGTCCTTCTTCATCTACCAAGTGCAAAGCCCCATTTGGTAACACTTTCTTGATGATGTAGGGTTATTACCAGTTTGGGGCGAACTTTCCTTTAGCTTCTACCTGGTGCGGAAGGATGCGTTTTAAAACAAGCTGGCCTACCTCAAAGTGCATCGGGCGCACTTTCTTATTATAAGCGCGTGTTATTCTTTGCTGGTATAACTGGCCAAAACACACTGCTGCTAGCTATTTTTCATCAATTAGCATTAGCTGTTCTAATCTGGTCTTGACCCACTCGGTGTCTTCAATCTTTGATTCCACAATGATTCAGAGAGAGGGAATTTCGACTTCAGCCAGTATTACAGCTTCAGTTCCATAAACCAACAGATAAAGGAGTTGCACCCACAGATATGTGAGCAGTCGTGTGGTATCCCAAAAGAGCAAAAGGCAGCTTTTCATGCCATTTCTTGGACCCTTGGATCATCTTCATAAGGATCTTTTTGATGTTCATGTTAGCCGCTTTAACGGCTCCATTGGCTTTAGTCCGGTATGGGGTAGAATGGCGATGCATAATTTTAAATTGCTCGTATAACTCCTTCATCAGATGACTATTTAGATTGGCTACATTGTTAGTGATAATGGTCTTTGGGATACCAAAGCGATAGATGATGTTGGAATGAACAAAGTCTACCACTGCTTTCTTGGTGACTGCCTTGAAAGTAACTGCCTCCACCCACTTGGTGAAGTAATCAATGGCGACCGGAATGAATCTATGCCCATTTGAAGCCTTTGGCTCAATTGGCCCAATTACATCCATTCCCCAAGCAACGAAAGGCCAAGGAGAGGACATGGGATGCAACTTCGAATGAGGCGAGTGAATCATGTCACCATGAATCTGGTATTGGTGACACTTGCAAACAAAACTAATGCAATCTTGCTCCATAGTAAGCCAATAATATCCTGCCCATAGAATCTTCTTCGCCAAAACATATCCATTCATGTGAGGTCCGCATACCCCCGAATGCACTTCACTCATGATCCACTCATCTTCTCTGGCATCTATGCATCTCAATAAGTTCAAATCTGGGGTCCTTTTATACAAAATTTCCCCATTCAGGAAGAAACCGCCGGCGAGCCGCCTTATAGTTCTTGTTTGATCTCCCTTGGCATACTCTGGGTATTCCCTTGTTTTCAGGAATCGTTTTATGTCATGATACCAAGGTTCACCTTCTGGATCTGTCTCAACAGTATTGCAGTAGCCGTGTTGATTCTGAACTTGGATTTGCAATGGATCAATATGAGTATTGTCAAGATAAGGGAGCATTGAGGCTAAGGTAGCCAAGGCGTCAACTAGCTCATTGTGAAACCTGGGAATGTACCTGAATTTGATGGATTTGAATCTCTTGCTCAGGTCTTGTATACATTGTCTGTATGGAATAAGCTTGATGTCTCGAGTCTCCCATTCGCCTTGGGCTTGCCGGATAAGCAAGTCAGAATTTCCCATAACCAATAGTTCATGCACATCCAGATCAAGGGCTATTTTTAGACCCATTATACAAGCCTCATATTCCGCCGTATTAGTGGTACAGAAGAAATTAAGTCGGGCCATTGCAGGGTAATGTTGTCCAATAGGTGAGATAAAGATTGCCCCGATCCCAACTCCTTTAATATTGATAGCCCCAGCAAAATACATTTTCCATACATGGATGTCATCCGACACTGCTTCCTCTATTGAGCTGACTTCTTTGTCTAGGAAGTATGTGCTTAGTGTATTGTAGTCATCATTAACTGGATTCTCTACCAAATGATATGCCAAAGCCTCTTTTATTGCGGTGCAAGTGACATAGGCGATGTCGCACTCTGTGAGCAGAATCTGGCATTTTGCGAGCCTTCCAGTGGGCATTGGCTTTTGAAAGATGTATTTTAAAGGATCCATTCTGGATATGAGGTAAGTAGTGTAGGCTATGAGATAATTCCTCAGCTTCTGAGCGACCCGAGTCAAGGCACAACATGTTCTTTCTAAAAGGTTATACTTAACCTCATAATTGGTGAACTTCTTGCTTAAATAATAGATTGACTGCTCCTTTTTGCCTTTCGCATCATGTTGTCCTAGAACGCATCCAAAGAAATTATCCATCACTGATAGATATAAAAATAAAGGCCTACCAGGTTCTGATGGGACCAGTACAGGGGGTTTTGACAGATAATATTTGATCATGTCGAAAGCTTTTTGGCAATCATCCATCCACTTGATAGCAGCAGCCTTTTTCAGCAACTTAAAGATGGGCTCGCACGTGTTTGTGAGCTGAGAAATGAACCTATTGATGTAGTTCAATCTCCCGAGCAAACTCATGACTTCAGTTTTATTCTTCGGGGGTAGTAGATCTCGAATGGACTTTATCTTAGATTGATCCAATTCGATGCCTCTCCGATTGACTATAAAACCGAGGAGTTTCCCAGATGGCACCCCAAATGCACACTTGGCTGGATTGAGCTTAAGGTCATACCTTCGAAGCCGTTCAAAGAACTTTTTCAAATCGCGCACGTGATCAGCCTGTGTCTTTGATTTTATGATGACATCATCAACATATACGTCAATCTCTTTGTGCATCATGTCATGGAAAATGGTAGTCATAGCCCTCATGTAAGTTGCCCCGCATTCTTTAAACTGAATGGCATGACCCTGTAACAATAGGTACACCATGGAGTGGTGAAAGCTGTCTTTTCTGCATCATCCTCATCCATTAGAATCTGGTGGTATCCGGCATAGCAATCCACAAAAGATTGTATCTCATGCTTAGCGCAGTTATCTACAAGTATGTGGATGTTTGGTAAAGGAAAATTATCCTTTGGACTTGCTTTGTTCGGGTCCCTGTAGTCAACACAGACTCTGGTTTTTCCGTCCTTCTTTGGCACAGGCACAACATTTGTCACCCAAGTGGTGTATCGTACGGCTCTGACTACATTGGCATTCAGTTTCTTCATTATATCCTCTTTGATTTTATCACTCATGTTCGTTTTAAATTTTTGTTGCTTCTGTTGGACTGGTGGAAAATCAGGATACGTGGGAAGCTTATGAACCACTAAATCGGCACTTAAACCCGGCATATCTTCATACGACTAAGCAAACATATCTTTGTACTCAAATAAAATTTTAATCAAGGCATCTCTAGTTTCTTGTTCAGCGTAAATACTTATCTTTGTTTCTTTGACTTCTTCATGACCTCAGATATTAATTGGCTCAGTTTTATTGAAGTTGGGCCTAGGCTTGTTTTTGAATTGTTCCAATTCTCTTTTTATTTCCTCAACATCCTCATTTTTATCATATTCGACCTCTTGATGCATTATTTTGAAATTAGACAATTCTTTAAGATCTGGGCGTGAATTCCGCATGCATGTCATATTATTAAAGTCGGCATTAACAAAACTGAAATGGAAATAAAATGACAAGAATTAGGAAAAGGAAAAGATACAATACTTAATACAAAATTGAATTGCATTTCATTGAATTTGAAAGAATAGAAGGGTTAACATCAAAACAAAATAATCATACTAAGATGTTTCGATTACAACCCTGAAAGTAACCCAAAATACAAAAAAAAAGGTTGCAAAGGCAAACTACCGAGACTATTTCCTTGTGGGGAGAGGAGTTGCTTCCCAGTTGTTGAGCATGGTGTCTGGGCCAATTAGTTGCATATCAATACGGCTTGTGCCTTCAGAAAACATCTGGCTAAGGCCATGAAAAATTTCATCAATGTTTGCCTGCGTAGAGGAATTTTGACCCTCTTTGAGTCGTGGCTTGACAAAAGTGTAGAAAATGCAAGGGATAGGTTTCTGCAAGACCCACCCATTCATTTTATGGTGCTTGCATTTGTCTTCGTCTGATTGTGTTGGCCTGAAGCCTAAACCAAAAGTACCCTTATTACTGTACGGAGAAATGGGTTCTGAAATTGTTTGCAATGATGCCCCCAAGCCTTTTCCTAGATCATAACCTTGTTTCATCATAAGTTCAGCCACCATTACAGATGTGGCAGATAAACGAGGATGCAGAATGGACTTTCCTTCCTCAAAATGGTTCACAGCAAACACATCGAAAGCCTGATAAACAATGGACTCGCACCCTTCCTTGGCCTCAATACACGGGATTAACGGGCCTTCGTAAATGGATGACTCGTCTTCCCCATGAACAATAATTTCTTGCATGTCGTGTTCAAGTTTAAGCATCTGATGCAAGGTCGATGGCACAGCTCGGGCCATATGGATCCATGGCCTTCCAAGAAAGAAGTTATAAGAAGTTTCCATGTCTTCTACTTGGAAGACAATTTCAAAATCAACAGGACCAATCTTCATAGTGAGGTTGATCTCCCCAATGGTATCTCTCGCTGAGCCATCAAAAGCCCAGATGCAAACATTGCTGGGTCGGATTCTATTTGTATTGATCTTCATGCTTTGCAAGGTAGAGAGAGGGCATACATCTACACTCTAGCCTCCATCAACCATGACTCGCTTTACATAATGCCCCTCACATTTGACTATCAGGTGCAAAGCCCTATTGTGCTCGGCTCCCTCATCGGGAAGTTCATCATTAGTAAATGAGATTATGTTCACCTCAAAAAATCTGTTGGCCATCTTCTCTAACTGATTCACGGTGGTCTTCTCTGAGACATGTGCCTCGTTCAGGATTTTGATTAGTACACGGGCATGCTCTTCTGAGTGTATGAGCATAGATAACAGAGAGATTTGGGTAGGAGTCTTTCTCAACTGGTCAATGATTGAGTAATCCTGAACTTTTATTTTTTTTCAAAAACTCCTCCGCCTCTTCTTCAGTGACTGGTTTCTTTATTGGCAATTGGTCTTCTCTGATTTGCTTGGCCTTCCTCAACTCTTCTGGAGAGTAACACCTCCCCGATCGAGTCAAACCTCCAGTTTCCCCCACTTCTTCTATGATTTCCTTGCCTTTGTAGGTTACTACAGTTTTGTTGTAGTTCCAAGGAATGGTTTTTGTGTTTGTCACACGGGGTTGTATGGCAGACTTGATTATGATTGATTCTGTTATACCCTTCGTACCGTCTTGATTCTGCCTTGTGATGGGGTGACCTCCAAGGACATATAACTTTAGGTTTGGAACATATAAAGTTGCCTTCTCTAAGCTCTGGGCGCCTTACACAATTAATGGCATATCTCGACTTGGACTTACTTCCAGACTTGTTCCTTCTTGAATCATTCCTACTGTCATTTGTTCTCGACCAACCGGCTTGTATTCTTGATCTTGGCAAATCATTCCTAAAAAATGAATATCATTGTGTGCTAGCAATGGGTTGTTGGTCATATTAGAATGGTCCTCGCCATTTGTCACTACAATCAATTTTTTAGATGAGTCTTTCTATGGCTCTTTTCAGAGTCCAACAGTCATCAGTGTTATGCCCCGGGGCACCTGAATGATATTCACATCTAGCATTTGCTTGAAATCCATGTGAATCGGGATGCATATGGTGTGGAGCGATGGGTCCAATCACGCCCATTTGCTTCAACTTCTGGAATAGACTAGAGTATGATTCAGCCAATGGAGTGAATTTTTCCATCGGCCTCTGCTCTCGACCATAATCCTACCTAGAACGAGCATTGGGGGGTGCCCAAAAATTTTGCTGCTGAGGTCGGGGGATCCTTGGAGCTGGTGCCCATACCTGTTGATTGGGAGGCCGAGCATAGGATTGAGCATTAAACATTGTATATTGTAATGGGCCCACAGAGTACTAAGGAATTGACGGGGGATAATAATGTTGAGGGTAGCTGGATTGCCCCTGCTAAACTTGCACATAAGGGTGCGGCACCCCTCTTTGAATTTCTCTGGATCCTGAAGTCATCATGGACCCTTCATCTCTCTTCCTTCTATTTGCCAAACTTCCTGACCCATTTTGGATTGCTGGGTAGTGGCTTTGAGAGCAGCTTGACTTACAATTCTGCCAGTTTTGAGGCCATTTTCAACCATTTCCCCTATCTTAATTGCTTCTGCAGAAGGCTTACCCATTGCAGACATCATGTTTTGGAAATAATCAGGCTCTTGAGCCTCTAGGAAAACAGTGATCAACTCATGGTTATCCATGGGTGGCTTAACTCTAGTCGATTGCTCCCTCCACTTGATGGCATACTCCCTAAAGCTTTCCGTCGGCTTTTTCTTCATATTGGACATGGAATTGCGATCTGGTACAATATCAATGTTGTACTGGAATTGTTTGACGAAGGCTTGGGCCATGTCATCCCAAACATGCCAGTGAGAGATATCTTGGTCAATGAACCATTCAGAGGCTACCCCCAAAAGACTTTCCCCAAAATAAGCCATCAACAATTCTTCCTTTCCACATGCACCCCTCAACTGGTTGCAATACTTTTTCAAGTGGGCGATAGGGTCACCGTGTCCATCATACTTCTCTAATTTTGGGGTCTTGAACCCTGGTGGGAAATGGATGTGAGGGAACATGCATAAATCGCTGAACGAAACACTTATGTGACCACCTAGTCCTTGTTTGTTCTTTATGTTCTGTTCAAGACTTTTTATTTTCCCGACCATCTCATCCGGCTCGACCATCTTGGGAAGTTTTTCATTTTCCACTAGTGACTCGTACTAAGGAGTCTGATTGTATGGAGCCGAGAACCTGAAAGCCATATTGGGAGAGTAATATTGGCCATCATAATCATGAGATGATGGCTCAATGTTTGGCCTCGTCATAGGAGTTGGTGGCGAGATTGTATATACCGACGCGCCAGACGCGGCGAGAGGGATTTTCCTGACCGGTGCAACTAGAGAGCGCATATTAGAGGTACTAGGGGCATCATGGAGGCTGTAGTTTGGCACATACCCTAGTGGTAGAATGTGATCTCTCACTGCATGGAGCAGTGGTTGAGTAGCCCGGGGTATGATGAAAGTTCCCTCTGAGGGGCCCTGGGGTGGAGGCTGACTGGAAACCCAAGCTTGATATACATCAGGCAGTTGTTGTCTCAATTTTCTTATTTCCTATGACTCTTGCTCAACTGACTGACCCTGGGGATTTTCACTGACCAACTTGATTTCATCACTGTTATCCATTACTACCGTTCCCTTTGTTCTAGTGAAGTGATGATGTGTTGCCAATTTTACCACAACCAACCACTTTAACCTTACTATATAAGAGACAGTAAATGTGTTAGGGTTAGCCATTTTATTGATATGATTCACACGTAATATTCCATGCTCCTAACATCATCACCATTTCTAACATGCTTTTGGAAGGCTTCATTGTTACACCCTATATTTTCGTACGTAAAACTGCGTCGTGAGAAAACTAATGTAGGACCAAAAATGAGACCATCTTTGAAAATATATAAAGTAAGTTAATCATGTTACCTCGGAGGTTACAAATATTGAAGATCATGAACAACAAGTACAAAGAGGGTTGGAAGGTTCAGAAGCTAAAGGAATTGAAGAAAATAATGTTTCGTCGAAAGTCGACAAGTTGGGAATGTTATAGCATGTACTTTGGGGGTGATACCAGGGTGTTTAACATGATAAGGAGGTTATGTTATGAGTTATATTAGTCATATGATAGTCGTGTGTTATGTTTTGAAGTCAAGCGAGTGGTGGAACAAAAGTCGATGAAAGTCATCACAAGTTATGTTCATAAGTTTTACTGAAACTTTGGGTAAAATGTAACTGCGATTTTCTCCTAATATTATTTGTGTTATGGGGTGTTCCACCCATAAAATTAAATATATATGAGTCTATTTTCTAACGCATTAAACCATTTGTCAATAAGATATCGGAGTAGAGAGATATAGGCGTTTTTGTAACACTGCGCAGACTGTCACCTACTTGCTTAAACGAGAATCCAAAAATGGGCCACTTCGGGTCGTCCAAAAATGGGCCGCTTCGGGTCATCCAAAGAGGCATTTTTAAAGTCCTATTTACTTCATATATTAGGCTGATAATAGGGCATAATAACCATACATAAACTCTACAAAAATCCTCCCACAAATTTCCCACAAACCCCAATTGATTTTCTCTCCCTTTAAGTTCTAATTGGAGGTAAAAACTTAGCGTTTGAAGAACCAAGATAGGAGCTGAGTTATCCAACAAATAAGGTGCGTTTACTGCTATATTTAATCCATTTTTTCTGCTTTAAATTCATAGTAAGTCGTTCTATATTTGTAAGAACTCACGGGACGGTGATCGGAAGCCGTGAGTTTGAGTTATTCACTTGTAGCGGACTGTTTTGTGGATTGTTTTGTGTTGCTGTTGGGCTGCGTGTTTTACTACTATTTTGTGGAGTTTTGGAGGAGTAAGGGTGTGGAGAAAAACCACATAAATGCAGGTTGGTGGGTTGGTCATTATCGTAACATTTTTGGGTTGTTTGACACTACTACGGTAGTCGTTTTGTGTATGAAGAGATTGGGGTGTGTTGGGCTGTTTTGTAGTATTTTGTGGTGTATATAAGGTTGAAAAATAATGTATATATGTTTTAATTGTTGTTATTTTGGTGTTTTTGGTGTTATCTTGAATTTGGAGGAAGTAATAATTATAGGGGAGATACTGCCCGTTTTAATACAAAATAAGCTTGTCGTTCGTTGTGCGATAGTTGTACCTTTCGTAACTTAATGATAGTAAAATTATCGTTGTTGTAGATTAAGGTGCACAGAGGCAACTTAAACTTTGTGATTGAAAATATTGTGATAAGGTATATTAAGGCTAAACCTTTCTTCATTTTGGCATGATCCCGTAACTACATGTGTTTTATAACAAAGCATAAAAAAAAGTTCATACTCCCGAATTTATATACATTATCCAAGTCTCATAAGTTATAGTATTCTCCCTTATTGGGACTTTATATTCAATTAAGTATTGTCTTCTTCCAGTCAAGAGAGCAGAGGGTCTATATATATACAGTATTACAGTATTTTCACCACCATCGAGCTATAATCGGTGGGCAGGCCCCTATTGGGCAACCTCTGATCAGATGGTAAGTTATATACCGAGCCTACTGTGGACGAGCGCCTATGAGCGAGCCCAGGATTGCCGAGATACAGAGCCTAGTATGGCCGAGCGCCTATGAGCGAGCCTACTACGGCCAAGCAGTTATACGTACCAAGCCCTATAGGTCCGAACATTTATTTTGTTTACTATATTGAAGGAGTTGGGTCAGTATCAACAGGTAAGTATATCTCCAGATCATCTTTGACTCCCAGTTACTTTTAGTCATTATATTATCAGTTCAGTTTCTGCTTTCAGTTATGTTATTGCCTTACATACTCGGTACATTATTTCGTACTGAAGTCTCTTTTCGGGGGACGCTGCATTTCATGCGTGTAGTTTCAGATAGACATGCGGGTAGACCTCCTCAGTAGGTGTTCCCCTAGTTCAGCCTGATCGGTAAGCTCCACGTCCTTCGGAGTTATCGGGTCTAGGGTTTTATGTACATCTTTTGTATGTATGTATATATGTTTTGGGTAGGTCGGGGCCCTGTTCGGATCATAATACATCCATCAGTAGAGGCTTGTAGACATATCCTGTCAGTTAGTGTAGTATGTTGGGTTTGTAGGCCTAGTATGTATATTTTGGTGGTTTATCAGCTGTAGTAGTTATGACGGCCTTGTCGGCCCAACTTTATATTGATGTTTAGTAGCGCTAGTTTCCATTTAGTTTTATATTTTGCTTTGCAAAGTGTCTTGCAATGTGGCCCCATGGCCAAATTATGACATTATATGTTTAGAGTCCCTTAGTCGCAATTTGGTACGCTAGGTTAGGTGAGGCACCGGGTGCCGGTCTCGCTCCCAGGTTCGGGCCGTGACAAACTTGGTATCAGATCAGTTCTGTCCTAGGGAGTCTACAAGCCGTGTCTAGTAGGGTCTTATTTATAGATATGTTGTGCACCACATTATATAAGCAGGGAACTACAGGACATTTAGGAGTTGATTACCCTTCTTTCAAATCTAAATCATGTTGTAGAACTAAGTTATAGGAAATTCGAGTTAAACTTACGTGTTGGTGTTTGCGTACACAGATGACGGTGACTAGGAAGACTGCGGCTAGCCAGAGGGGAGATACAGCAGCAGGTGAGGGGAACAGTAGGGTACCCCCAGTAGATGGGTCCCAGTCTGAGGCCCAGGGCGAGACCCCTACTCAACCATTACCGGCTCCTCCCCCACCTGAGGAGATTCCTACGGATACCGCACATCCAGCTCCCCCTCCACTTCCATCAAATCAGGACTTGAGAAGTTCAGTGCATTTGTTGACATAGTTGGTAACTACCCAGCAACAAGTTAGGGCATCAGCTAGTGCAGGATCTTCTGAGGGGTTTGGAAGTTCAAGGGTACGAGAGTTTGTTGCTTTGAGTCCCCTATAGTTCACGGGGACAGATCAGAGGGAGGACCCACAGGATTTCATAGATCAGCTTCATAGGATCTTTCGGGTTATGCATGCCACAGAGAAAGAGGCAGTTGAGCTAGCAGCTTTTCGACTCCGAGCTATAGCCATCCTTTGGTACGAGGGATGGGAGAGGTCCAGGGCACGTGATGCATCTCCATCTAGTGGGGAGAATTTTTCAGATGCCTTCCTTGACCAGTACTTACCGCGGAAGATTCGACAGGATCGGTCGATCAGTTTCTAGTCCTCAAGCAGGGCAATCTGAGTGTACGAGAGTATAGTCTCTGTTTTGACTCATTAGCCAAATATGCACCATCCATAGTTGCTACTATGCAAGACAGGATCCACAGGTTTATAGCAGGGTTAGACCTAGAGTTGACCGAGGCATGTGCCACCGCTGCATTGCATGATAGTTTGGATATCTCCCAGATTCAGGCATTTGCTCAGAATATAGAAAGGGGTAGGCGTCGGTAGCAGGGTACAGAGAGGACTGAGCAATGGCCGTGTAAGAAGATGAGATTTCCCAGGACTCAGGAGCAGTCTCAGGGTAGTTATAGGCCCCAGTACTTCGGACGGCCACCTACGCCTCAGCCACCTCAGTTACAGGGTTACAGGGATGACTGCTATACCCAGCCAAGACCAGGTGAGAGCTCACGGGCGTCGGGTTTTCAGCGACAACAAAGTTCAAGGCAAATATGGTGATTTCCGTTGCGGTGTGACATCTGTGGTAGAGGACACTTGGGCTAATGTCAAGCAGGTTATGATGCTTATTATACATGCGAGATTGCCCAAATAGAGATTTCGGGGGTATGGCACAACCAGCGAGTTCAACAACAGGATCATTTATGTCTGTGCATTCTTCAGGGTATGAGTCTTAGTCTTCGGCTGGTAGAGGTCGAGGCAGAGGTAGAGGTTCCAGTTCAGGTGGTAATCAGAACCGTATCTATGCTTTAGCGGGTCGACAGGACCAGGAGTCTTCACCATACGTTGTGACAGGTATATTGACCATTTGCTCTCACGATGCTTATGCCTTGATAGACCCAGGATCTACATTATCATATATTACTCCATTTGTCGTGGGTAAGTTTGGTATAATGACTGAAATACTAAGTGATCCTTTTGCGGTATCTACACCGGTTGGAGAACTGATTATTGCTAGACGGGTTTACCGAGGTTGTACGGTGACAGTTTGTAGTCATCAGACCTCAGCCGACCTAGTTGAGCTAGAGATGATGGATTTTGATGCTATCATGGGCATGGACTGGTTGGCATCTTGCTATGCCACAGTTGATTACCGAGCAATGGCATCCATATTTCATTTTCCAGATGAGCCAGTCCTTGAATGGGTAGGTAATACAATGATACCTAGAGGTAGGTTTATTTTCTATCTGAAGGCGAGGAAAATGATCGCAAAATGGTGCATTTATCATATTGTGCGAGTTAGAGATACAGATGCTGAGATACCTACACTTCAGTTTATTCTCGTAGTCAAAGAGTATGAGATGTGTTTCCAGATGAGCTTCCAGGTATTCTTCCAGAGCGAGAGATTGATTTTAGTATAGATTTGCTTCCAGGAAATCAACCAATATCCATCCCTCCGTATAGAATGGCACCTGCCGAATTGAAGGAGTTGAAGGAGAAGTTAAAAGATTTGCTGGAGAAAGGTTTTGTCAGGCCCAGTACCTCACCTTGGGGTGCACTAGTACTGTTTGTGCGGAAGAAAGACGGCTCGATGAGGATGTGTATCGATTATAGGCAGCTGAACAAGGTAATCATTAAGAATAAGTATCCACTTCCTAGGATCGATGACTTGTTTGATCAGTTGCAGGGGGCTAGATTCTTTTCAAAGATTGATTTGAGGTCGGGATACCACCAGGTCAGAGTTCGGGAGAAAGATATTCCGAAGACAGCCTTCAGGACCCGATATGGCCACTTCGAGTTCCTTGTCATATCTTTTGGGTTGACGAATGCACCTGTCGTATTTATGGACTTGATGAATAGCCTATTCCGGCCATTTTTAGATCTGTTCGTGATAGTATTTATTGATGATATTCTGGTTTATTCAAGTTCAGAGGATGAGCATGCGGACTACCTGCGAGCGGTACTCCAAACCCTCTGTGATCGTAAGCTATATGCTAAGTTTTTTAAATGTGAGTTCTGGTTGAAGTCTATAGCATTCTTGGGGCATATTGTATCCAATGAAGGTATAAAGGTAGACACTCAGAAGATCAAGGCCGTGAAGTCTTGGCCTAGACCTACCACTCCGACAGAGGTTCGTAGCTTTCTAGGCATAGTAGGATACTACCGGAGGTTCATAGAGGGTTTTTCTTCCCTTTCTGCACCATTGACAAAGTTAACACAGAAAGCAACTAAGCTTCATTGGACGGAGGCTTGCGAGTGGAGTTCCAAGAGCTTAAGAACAGGTTGACCTCAGCGCTAGTTCTAACACTTCCAGAGGGTCCAGAGGGTCATGCCGTGTATTGTGATGCCTCAGGTGTTGGGTTAGGATGTGACCTGATTTAGTGCTATAGTCCTGCCCCGTATTAGGGCGGGCAACTTCCAAATCACCAACGTGATGCTTACACTACTTGAGCAACGGAGATTCTTCACCGGGGCTCCAAATCAAAATGCTTACAAGCATCTCAAAGGGTTCGTCGATACTTGTTGGGGGAGCAAGCAAACCAATGTTTCTGAGGACGCGCTGAGGTTGAGGCTATTTCCTTTCTCTTTACGGGGAAAAGCATTGGACTGGCTAGAGAGATTGCCCAACCATTCCATCCATACATGGGATGAGTTGGCCAAAACATTCATTGCCAAATTCTTCTCTCCGGGGCACATGGCTGCACTACGGGATGAAATCCTAGCGTTCAAGCAAGAGCCCAATGAGCCATTGCATGAGATTTGGGAAAGATATCGTACCATGGTTAAAGAGTTCCTGAATAATGATATGACCGAGGCCATGATCCAACAAACCTTCTACAGGGGGATCAACACAACAAATCAATGTGTGGTAAATCAACTCGATGGCGGGAACTTCATGAACACACCTTATGCCGAAGCTTGTGAAATTTTGGATGATATGGTGGATACCTCATCGGCATGGCAAAGTAGGGCCAATGTTCCACAAGGTGACCCCAATGTCATTCACATACACAAGGAACTACATGATCATGGGCAAGCTATCAAAGAGTTAACAACCACAATGAACCAATTGGCCAAAGCTTAGCTGCAACAAATTCAAGGGCCGAAACAAGTGAATGCGATGAAAGGTGTAAATATGATGATGAACAAGAGACGGCAAAAAGGTCAACAAAGGCAAAGCCGTCCGGAACAATTCATGCAAGATGATAGTGGGTATGACCAAGGTGATTCGTATAGTGAGCAAGAAGAAGAGGTGCAATACGTCAACAAATATCAAAGTCAAAGAAACAATGCTCAAAATCAACAACAATGGAGATCACAAGGAAATCAAGGAAATTGGAATAACCAAGGCCACCAAGGCAATTGGAGTGGTGGCAACAACAATCAAAGTAATTGGAATAATCAAGGAAACCAAGGCAATTGGAGTGGAAATAATCAAAGTAATTGGGGAGGTAATCAAAGAGGGTGGAACAACAACAACAACAACAACTGGGGGTCGGGTTTTCAACGGCCCCCGATGTTCCAACAACTGAGCAATCCACCTCCCTATCCTTCTCAAGGCCCAAGCTCTTCTAACAATGAGATGGGACAGATTGAAAGTATGTTTAAACAAATAATAGAGAAAAATGCGGACACCGATGCTCAATTAGCCTCCCACAACACTTCAATCCGCAATTTGGAGGTTCAACTTGGCCAAATCTCACAAACATTGAACACTCGTCCTAAGGGAGCATTACCAAGTGATATGGTGGTGAACCCAAAGGGGGGGAATAATACGGGACATGCTATGGCCGTAACTACGAGAAGTGGAAAAGGTGGAGATACAACCACCTCAAATCAAAAAAGAATTGTGGATGATGATGTTGTAGTTCAAGAAGATGAAATTCCAAGCAATGTTGTTCAAGCTAATGACAAAGTGAGAATTGATATTGATAAAAATGTGGAGGAGATGCAAGAAGAGGTGAACCCGTCTAGGGAGCACATGATTGACATACCGAAACTAGTAGTGCCAAAGGCTAAGGCACCAATGCCAAGACCTCCTTCTCCATACCCGCAAAGGCTTGCAAAGCAAAATAGTGAGAACTAATTCAAAAATTTTATTGACATGATGAAGAGTTTGTCTATCAATGTACCATTGGTTGAGGCGTTAGAACAAATGCCGGGTTATGCAAGGTTGATGAAGGACTTGGTTACCAAGAAGAGGTCGATGAATTGTGAAAATATCAAGATGACACATCAAGTGAGTGCTATTGTTCACTCAATGGCTCCGAAATTGGAAGATCCGGGTGCTTTCACAATCCCTTGCACTATTGGAGCACCAACTTTGCCAAAGCTTTATGTGATCTGAGGGAAAGTATCAACTTGATGCCCTACTCTGTGTTCAAAACTTTGGGAATTGGGCAACCAAGACCCACATCTATTAGGTTGCAAATGGTGGATTGGACTATGAAGAGGCCATTGGGAATTATTGATGATGTATTAGTCCGAATTGATAAGTTCATCCTTCCAGCGGACTTTGTGATCCTTGATTGTGAGGTTAACTACGAGGTGCCTATTATATTGGGTAGACCTTTCCTTGCTACGGGGAAGGCTCTTGTTGATGTGGAAGCCGGTGAGCTCACTTTTCGGGTGGGTGACGA
Organism: Nicotiana tomentosiformis; assembly: GCF_000390325.3. Taxonomy (NCBI): domain Eukaryota; kingdom Viridiplantae; phylum Streptophyta; class Magnoliopsida; order Solanales; family Solanaceae; genus Nicotiana; species Nicotiana tomentosiformis. The sequence goes on along the minus strand of NC_090813.1, from coordinate 34,396,381 downwards.
AAAAGTGATTTTCCATGTGTGCAAATCGATGGGGCAACCAAATAGCAACGAAGTATGTTCGTTCGTGGATTTAGTGACCGAAGTAATTGTTGATGATGTTATTGCTGTGATGAATGTTGAGGATACCTTGGAAGCTGTATTGCTCAATCATAATGATGATGAGAAGGAAGGCTTTGTGGAATGTGTCAATGCTTTGCAAGGAATGGGGTCATATACTTATGAACCCCGAAAATTGTCTTTAGATCTTGAGAACCGGAAGACTCCTCCAACAAAGCCCTCAATCGAGGAGCCTCCCGCTTTGGAGTTAAAGCCTTTGCCTTGACATCTCAGGTATGAGTTTCTTGGCCCTTGTTCCACTTTACCTGTTATTATTTCCTCTTGCTTAACTAACGTGCAGGTAGATTCTACTTTGGCGGTGCTCCAAAAGAGGAAGAAAGCTATAGATTGGACATTGACAGATATTCGGGGTATAACCCCGCCTTGTGCATGTAAAAGATTATTTTGGAGGAGGATGCCAAACCCTCTGCGGAGCATCAAAGAAGATTGAATGAAGTAATGCAAGAGGTAGTGAAGAAGGAGATCATAAAGTGGTTGGATGCCGGGGTTGTTTACCATATTTCCGATAGCTCATAGACTTCTCTGGTGCAATGTGTCCCAAAGAAAGGGGGCATGACTGTGATAACTAATGACAAGAATGAATTGATCCCCACAAGAACTATCACCGGGTGGAAAGTGTGCATGGACTATAGGAAGCTCAACAAAGTCACTCAGAAAGATCATTCTCCGCTTCCATTTCTTGATCAAATATTGGATAGGTTGGCCGGACGTGCTTTTTATTGCTTCCTGGATGGATACTCCGGCTACAATCAGATTTTTATTGATCTTGAGGACCAAGAGAAGACCACTTTCACTTGTCTATATGGTATCTTTGCATTCTCGAGGATGCCATTTGGGTTATGTAATGAACCGACGATTTTTCAACGGTGTATGATGGTTATTTTCACCGATATGGTGGAAGATATTCTTGAGGTCTTCATGGACGACTTCTCCGCCATTAGGAATTCTTTTGATGATTTCTTGAACAACTTGGGCAAGGTATTGGCAATGTGTGAGCAAACTAACTTAGTTTTGAATTGGGAGAAATGTCACTTCATGGTCGAGAAAGGCATTGTCCTCGGTCACAAGATTTCAAAGTATGGTATTGAGGTTGATAAGGCCAAAGTTGAAGTGATCTCCAAACCCCCTCCCCTACATCCGTGAAGGGAGTGAGGAAATGTTTGAGTCATGCGGGGTTCTATCACCGATTCATCAAGGATTTTTCTAAGGTGGTGAACCCTTTGTGTAAACTTTTGAAGAAGGATGCCAAGTTCCATTTCAATGAAGATTCCATGAAGGCATTTGAGTTGCTTAAGTTCAAGTTGACTACTACTCCTATTATTACCCCCACCGGATTGGAGCTTTCCTTTTGAGCTCATGTGTGACGCAAGTGATGTGGCGGTTGGAGTGGTGTTGGGGCAACATATCAACAAATTCTTCCATCCTGTTTATTATGCAAGCAAGACCATGAATGATGCCCAATTAAACTACACAGTGACCGAAAAAGAGCTCCTTGTTATTGTCTTTGCTATGGAAAAGTTCTGCTCGTACTTGATGGGTACAAAGGTGATTGTTCACACCGACTATGTAGTGCTTCGATATTTGATGAGCAAGAACAATTCTAAGGCAAGGTTGATGCGGTGGGTGCTTCTATTTCAAGAGTTTGATCTAGAGATTCAAGACCACAAGGGTAGTGAGAATCAAGTGGCGGATCACTTGTCCCGATTAGAGGAGGATGGGAGGCCACATGATGGCCTTGAGATAAATAATTCATTTCCCGACAAGCAACTCCTAGACATTTCTATGACCAGGATGCTATGGTTCACAGACTTTGCCAATTATCTTGTGACTGGCATTGTACCGAATGAGTTCTCTTCAAACCAAAGGAAGAAGCTCAAACGGGATTGCCTTGACTATTATTGGGATGAGCCGTATCTTTTCTGGATATGTACTGATGGTGTGATCCGATGATGTGTGCCGGAGGAAGAACAAATGGGTATTCTTGAGACTTGCCACTCTTCACCGTATGGTGGTCACCATGGTGGAGCAAGAACGGCGACAAAAGTTTTGAGTTGTGGATTATATTGGCCTACTCTCTACAAGGATGCTAGTGAGCTTGTCAAGCGGTGTGATGAATGCCAAAGGACCGGTGGGATCTCAAATAAGAATGAAATGCCTCTCACCACCATTTTGGAGATAGATATTTTCGATGTGTGGGGTATTGATTTTATGGGTCCGCTTGTTAGCTCTTGTGGGAACACCTACATTCTAGTTGCGGTGGATTATGTATCTAAATGGGTTGAGGCCATTGCTTTGCCCAACAATGAAGCAAGGAGTATGGTGGCATTCTTGAAAAAGAACATCTTCACGAGGTTTGGTACCCCAAGAGCCAATATTAGTGATGGGGGGTTCGCATTTTTGTAATAAGGCTTTTGATACCTTACTCACAAAGCATGGTGTCTCTCACAAAGTATCAACCCCCTACCATCCTCAAGCAAGAGGACAAGTTGAAGTTTCCAACCGGGAGATAAAGAGTATTTTGTCAAAGACAGTCAATACCAACCGGTCAAATTGGTCAAGAAAACTTAATGATGCTCTTTGGGCTTATAGAACGGCCTACAAAACACCGATCGGGATGTCTCCATACTGGTTAGTGTTCGGAAAGGCATGCCATCTTCCAGTAGAACTTGAGCATAAGGCCATGTGGGCTTTGAAGAAGTTGAACTTTGAATAGGGTGTCACGGAAAATCTAAGGGTGTCACAATTGAATGAGCTTGATTAATTCCGGTATCATGCGTACACAAGCTCGTCCCTTTACAAGGAGAAGATGCAGTACCTCCATGACAATTACATCCACAATAAGGAATTTAAAGAGGGTGATCTTGTGCTATTGTTCAATTCCTGGTTACGGATGTTTCCGGGCAAGTTGAAGTCAAAATGGAGTGGCCCCTTTGAAGTGGTGAATGTAACCCCCTTTGGTGCTCTAGATTTGAAAAATAAGAATGATGAGGTGTTTAGAGTCAATGGGAACCGGGTTAAAAATTATCTTGGCAAGGTTGATGATGGCCACATTATGGCGGTCCTTCATTTCAAATGATTGGTAATCTGCGTCGTGCCGCTACGTTAAACCAATTGCTTCCTGGGAGGCAACCCATGTGTCTTTTTCTTTTTCTCTTTCTCCTTTGTTAGATAGGCTTTGTTTTGTGCTAACTAGTTTTGAAGTATATGCAGGAATGGGTGTGCATTGCAGGGACTAAGCAAGAAAAATTAGCTAAGCGTCACAAAAGTGTGGACCGCACAATCACTCTGCGGCCGCACAATTCTTTGTGCGGTCGCACAACTGGAAGACCAAAAATGCATGTTCTCTGAAGTTTGGCATGTCAAAATTCCTTAACAATTTACGGCCACACACAAAATTGTGCAGTTTGCACAAATTCTGTGACCGCACTTACTTTTGTGCGGACCGTAGAACTTCTTCAAAGGATCAGGTAAAGAGTACGGACTGCACTCAAAATTTTATGGCCGCACTCAGGTAAGTTCTGGGCCCGACAGGTCAACCTACAAATAGGGCTTTTTAATACTTTTCGCATTTTACAATCTCTGAACTCTCAATCCCTAAGCAAAAACAGTGCGTCCCCCACTAGTTATCAAACTTCAAGCATTTCATCTCTGTAGATTCTCACATGCACCCTTCATTACTGGTATGTTCATTTCATCTTTAGATTTTTCATCTTCTCTTAGTTTTGTTCTTTTGTCTAGGGTTAATTTCATGCCTAAAATATCAATAGTTAGTCATCTTTGCTCAAAATTATATGGGTAGCTTCATAATTGTTAATTGGGGCCTGGATAAATAGCTAATCATGCTTAATTATTAGGGCCATGTCTAATTCTTACAAAACTTGTATGAATCGTAAAGCAGTGCCGTGTTAATTCAAATTGTGCGGTCGCACACACTTTCGTGTGGTCCGCAGTCTCTAAGTTAGGGATGTATGCTTGAATTGTGCAGACCGCACTCAAAAATATGCAGTCCACACTCAAAAATATGCGATCCGCAGTGAAATTGTGCGGTCCACATTCAAAATTATGCGGTCCACACTGTTAAATGATCAGAGACCCAGTAGTCTGAACCTGGGGTTGTGCGGCTGCACTCAAAATTGTGCGGTCCGCACTTTTGATTGTGCGGCCACACTCACTTTTGTGCGTTACGCACTTGGCAGTCTGAGGCCACACTCACTTTTATGCGGTCCGCACTGCCTCTCCTGAGACTGTTTATCCACAACTGGCTTATAACTGTCATGCATGTATTTGAGTCCTATGAACCTGAACTCTAACTGATTCTTATTATTATAATTGCAGACAATGGTTAGATCATGTGGTAGAGGAGATTAATCAAAAAGGATGGAAGAACCTTCCCGAGGCCGAGGACAAAGCAAGAGTAACCTACCACTAGCCATCCAGAGAGTGATAAGCAAGAAGGCTACGGCCAACAGAGTCCTTGAATCATCAGACTCCAGTGAGTATCTCCCGTCTAGGGAAGTTTCTGAGGGAAACTCTGACCAAGTCCTACCTAACACCTAATCTCAACAAGTCCCGGGCAAATTCCAATTGATTGACGAATCATCTTCTGTTGCTAGTTCTTCCCGGCTACACCAATCAATGTTGATGATGATGATGATGTCCCGGACGATGGTAGAGTAGGTGATGCTACAGTGGGGGGTTTAGTGAGGTCGAGGAAAAGGGAGATGTGGGAAGACGGATTTGTCAGCTTGACTGCCCTCAATAGATTTAGAGAGTGGTGGCCCCGGAGATCGCTCACTCTTGAGCGACAATTCTTGATGAAGGATTTTGACAAGCATAACCCAAATGTCCTCAGACAGTTCCAGGAGAGAAAATGATGGAAATTGTTCACCCAAAGTGCCCTCGATGCAAATTAACACTTTGTTAAAGAATTTTATGCCAATGTGGCTCACATTAAGAAGGATACCAAGGTGACAAAAGTGCAAAATCTTAAAATACGATTCGACTCATGTGCTTTGAACTCTTATGTGGGATTTGAAGAAGTGGAGGCAGTCCAATACTTGAAAAAGCTGGCTATGGGTGATGCAGCTTGCCCGTGGGCCGAGGCCAGCTGAGATTTTGGCTATTCGAGGATCAGCACCTCTGTGGCTTACAGCAGGGGTTCCCATAGTCCGGGCCGTCCTAAACTTTGAAGCTAAGGGGTGGCAGACTTTCGTGTGCAGCCGCATTGACCCGTGCTTGAATGAGAACATCCACTTCCCCGAGCAGTCCTGGTGGCTTCGATTATGGCTGGGTACCCGATCAATATGGGTGCTATAATGTCAACCAACATCACTTTGGCTGTCCAGAAGGATGAAAGATCCTACCCTTACCCGAACTTTCTCACAGAGTACTTCAATGATCAAAAGGTGGAGCCGAGGCAGTATGATACTAAGGTAAAGGTCAAGAAGCGTTTCTCATGGTACCACCTACAGGGTTCTGACAACCCGAAGTTTAAGGGTAAGGCAACTACCTCTGCTGGATAGTCTGAGGAGCCAATGGTAGTAGTTGCTGAGCCTTCCACAGATGCTATGCCTTCCACAGCAGTCGGAACTTCCACCGGGACAGCAGACATACCACCACCTTCTTCTTCCAGACCATCAGCTCTATTATCAGTGCCAACTTCATCTACTTATCCACTGACTGCGCTGCGAGTCTCCCAGACATTGGCGAGTCTCAATAAATGGATGCATGCAGCTACTTCAAAGCTGTCTGACATATCCAGTGTTGTTGCAGCACAGTCTTCTACCCAGGCTACACCACAAGTACCTCCGTCAGTGGAGGAAACATTGAAGAAGATTGTGGACAATCAGAAGACCATTATGGAGACTCTGGTAGCACATGGGGATGTCATTGAGGAGTTGGTCAAGTAGGTAAAGAAAATGCGGAAGTCTCAAGCTTCGAAGAAGTCGGTGGATAAGTTGACAACAACAGTTACCAAGCTTGCATCTGCCGGAGATCTACCACTGGATTTACTCATGGAGACAGCATTAGTAGTTCCAATAGTATATGCAGCACCAGCAGTACCTGAGGCATTAAAGGTAGTAGCCAGCCAGTCTGAGGAGTCAGTTACGACTGCCCACACCGCTGAGGAGATGATACAGATACTCAGCAACCCTGTTGTCCCTCAGCCAGGTGATGATGAGATACATCTAGAGGATACTGAGGGTGCTGAGGATGTCATGCAGACTAAGACCACATAGGGAGTTCTCATAACTCTCTACCCCTTCTTGTTCTTATTTTTTATAAGCATTGGGGACAATGCTCATTTTTATTCGGGGGGTGGTCTATTTTGATTGATTTGCAATTGACATTTTGTCTGTAATAACTATTATACTATTTTTCTTTTATCTTTATTTTCTCTTTGGTTATGTATATATTCTTCCCTTTCCCTTGATGTTTATATTCATTTTCCACTCGGTTTGTATATTCGTTTGCCTTACTTACCGTAGTTTAGCTTCTTTAGTTTGTCTTTCTTAGTAGTATAACTTCTTATTTATTTTAGTAACTTCTTTTTGATTTGTTAGCTTCTTTTTTTATGTTTGAGTGAACAATAAACCTTTGGTTTTCTTAATGCCACGATTCTTTCCAAAGGTGGATTTTGTGTGAACCGGGTGGCTCTTCCCAACGATAGATGGTGTGACAACCTTCTTAAGGGATTGAGTCCGTTTTCTTTTATGTTTAGGCAAAAAAATAGTAGTAATGAATAAAAGGGTCTCTAACATGTTTCACTTGGTACCAACACATTTACCCACGACCTTATAGTTCAAAACAAGTTGTTGGCAGAAATTAGTTCTAGTTGTGACCTTTTGACTCTTGTGTTGACTTAAGCAGTCATCGAGTGGTTTAGTCGAGCCATTTATGATTCTCAATCTCAACTAGGGTTATTGTGGGCCCTCGACTCCATTCTCTTTAGCAATCCAACAGTGTGAGAGGTGAGGTATTGAATTGCAAGTCTAAGTACCCGTGCTAATAGTCTAGAACTTGCCCCAAATATTTTTCTAGGTGAAATTCTTAGTGTAGCTTGGCTTGAGAAATGATTGTAGGCTCTCTTTTGTCCAATTTGAAATTTGAAATCTTCCATCGCCTACCAATGTGATATCCCTAGTCAACCCATTTGAGCCTAAGACCTTTTTCTTTCAATAACCACGTTATAACCCTTTATCCGTTGGGTAATGACCCTCTCTTGGCACCCGATCTTTCCTTAGCATTCTTGAGAAATAATTGGCAAAACATAAGTTTGGGGGGGGAGGGGGGATACGACAGGTTTAAAAGTGATATAAAGGTACTAAGAAGAGAAAGAAATGAAGAAAAGGGAAGGCAAAGAAAAGAAAGAAAAACAAATGCCAAAAAGAAAGTGAATAAACTAAAGAGTTGAAGGAATTCAAAGGGAAGCAAGGATGAAAGGCATGTAGTAATTAGAAAAGGAGAAAAATGAATGTCATGGTCAAGAAAGAGTGACGTTACGTCTCTCTAGTTCCCTCGAGGAAAAAGAAATTGACTCAAAGAGTCGACAAAGTATGAGCCAAAAAAAGAGAAAATAGAGTGCTTAAGGAAAGATGAACTCATTCTAATCCATCAAATCCTACCTTGATCCCAAAAGCCTTCATTACATCCCGAAAAAACCCTAAGTGATTTCAAGTTGAGTGAGCTTGCATTAGTGGTGATTTACATGAGGGGCAAGCATATGGTACTTAAAGCCGTACTTGTGACATTCTTTTGAGAGAGATGAACGAACTTTTCACTATTCTTGAATTAAGAGTTGCATTCTAAAGTGAGATTTGCTAACGGAGAGTAAATGAGGAGTAGTTTGGGATCCACAATGACCTACATGAAAGAGCGAGCTTCCTTGATGAATAAATTATACTCTTAATACTCTAGTGTCACATTAGAACTATGGTACTCAAAAAGTCAAATCATTGCATTGTTGATAATTCATTCGTGTTGTGGGTAATTGTTGGTCCCAATTGATGTGTGATTGATTCACCTTAGGCCAGCTGAAATAGCCATTTTTCTAGTGGAGATAAGAATTGCCTTAATTGCTTGAGGACAAGCAAAAGCTTAAGTTTGGGGGAGTTGATAAGTAGGGATTTTGACTGCTTATTTGCACTCTTTTACTTGCATTTTAGCTCAAAATTGCTTAAAGGTATTCCCGAAATCTAACGAAATATGCTTGCTTGCAGAAGTGTTAGAATATGAGCTAAAGAAATGAAAATCAACTCAAGAATGAGTAATATTGGAGAAGGACAAAAACAAGGCTAAAAGGGCATTGTGCGGACAGCATAATATTGAGTGCGGCCGCAGATAATGAAGAAAACCTCTGACAAGAAATGACAATTAAAGTGTGGTCCGCACCATTCTGGTACGGCCGCAGAAGACAAAGATCAGAGAGATGAAATTTCAAGTTCAAGAAAAAATGCGGACCGCACCATTTTTATGCGGCCGCATAATCAAGAGCGCAGCCGCACTTATTTTTATGCGGTCCACAGAAGTCTCACACAGCCGAAGCCTAAGATCAAGGAGTGCAGACCGCACTATAATTGTGCAGCCGTAGAAGCAAGAGTGCGGCCGCACTCACTAATGTGCGGTCCGCAGTAGTTGAAGGAGTGCGACCGCAATCTAGAATTGTGCGGCTGCAGAACTGGAACCTGTCAAGCCAGGTCTCGTTGTGCGGACCGCACACATAATTATGCGGCCGCACAACTTCCGCATGGGCATTTTTGTCAGATATTTTTAGCTTAGTTTAAATAGAACTTTTTGTCATTTTTATGGTAAGTTTTGTTTTGGGAGAGCACCTGAGCTGTTTTTCTTTACTGTTTTGAGTAATATTGTACTAGATTAGCTTCTAACATTAGATTTTCTTTCTCTAATCAATTATTATGCATTCTATCTTAATTTTATCTTGTATTTATTCATTTTTCATGAGTAGCTAAATTTTTAGCTAGGGTTGTGGCCCAACCCTAGTATGGATACTTAATGGGTGTTTGATTTAGGACTTTTTTGTGATTGGGTTAGTGATATTTAGCCTAATTCTTCCTTGAAGTCAAGAATTAATGGTTGCAAATATTGATTCATGCCTAATTGACTTAGTCTCTACTTGAGAAAGAGAGACTAAGTCTAGGAAAACTTGGCTAACAAGAAATTGGGGTGAACTCAAGAAATTGATAGCCCCAATTAAAGGGTTGAATCTAGAGATAGTAAGACCCGACTTGAGCATTTATCACTTATTTTGTGCAATACCCATTTGGACTTGAGAAAGTCAAATTGGGCAAAACCACTCAAACTACCGAGAGGTATAGAGTGGGTAATTGCATGTGATTGCTATATTACAACCCCGACCAATTAGGCTTGTCCTAGAGTTTTTAACCCATTAGGTAACCACCTAGGTGGAAGTCACGACCCTAGATCTTTTATCATTTGGAAAACAAACAAAACCAAAAATATTGTCTCCTAGTTTTATAATTGCAATCAATAGTTTAAAGTAGAAGTAAAAACAACAAATAAGAATGTGGAAGTGTAATTTAAGGCATATTGTACAATTATACTAAATATATACCTAATCCCAATTCTAACTCCTTGAGGATTTAACCCCGACTTGCGTTGGGTTTTATTATTCCTTCGATTGCCTCACTACCCATATTTGTGGTGTGAGTTTGGGCGACATCAAAGCGAAGGAAGAAATGAAGTCTAAATACCCCCACCTATTTCAAACTGAAGATATGGCTCGAGATGGGATGCTACAACACAACTCTATTTAGGCTAGTAGGTCATCAGGTAAGCTATTATTTCCTGACTTTTAGTAATTATGGTTTACGACTGTGTGAGGCAAAGTGTTGCTATTTATAGACTTGGCCATGTGTGGCATGCATAGTATATTTTCCGGCTGCGTGCATGTTGGTTATAGTCTAGTGTACAGAGGAGACTCTGGAAAAAAAAATTCCAAAGTCTCTAAGAGTAAACATTCGAGGATGAATGTTCCCAAGGGGGGAATGATGTTACACCCTATATTTTCGTACGTAAAACTGCATCGTGAGCAAACTAATGTAGGACCAAAAATGAGATCATCTTTGAAAATATATAAAGTAAGTTAATCGTGTTACCTCGGAGGTTACAAATATTGATGATCATGGACAACAAGTACAAAGAGGGTTGGAAGGTTCAGAAGCTAAAGGAATTGAAGAAAATAATATTTCGTCGAAAGTCGAAAAATTAGGAATATTATAGCATGTACTTTTGGGGCAAGATCAGGGTGTTTAACATGATAAGGAGGTTATGTTATGAGTTATGTTAGTCGTATGATAGTCGTGTGTTATGTTTTGAAGTCAAGCAAGTGGTGGAAAGAAAGTCGATAAAAGTCATGACAAGTTACGTTCATAAGTTTTACTGAAACTTTGGGTCAAATGTAACTGCGATTTTCTCCCAATATACTAAGAGTTATGGGGTTTTCCACCCATGGAATTAAAGATCTATGAATCTATTTTCAAACTCATTAAAGCGATTGTCAATACAATATCAGAGTAGAGAGATATGGGCATTTTTGTAAGACTACGCAGACTTTCACCTACTTGCTTAAACGAGAATCCAAAAATGGGCCAGTTCGGATCGTCCAAAAATGGGCCAGTTCGGATCGTCCAAAAATAGGCCAGTTCGGGTCATCCAAAGAGGCATTTTTAAAGGCCTATCTCCTTCATATATTAGGCAGATAATAGGTCATAATAATCAGGCATAAGCTCTGCAAAAATTCTCCCAAACATTTCCCACAAACCCCAATTGGTTTTCTCTCCCTTTCAAGTACTAATTGGAGGTAAAACCTTAGAGTTTGAAGAACCAAGATAGGAGCTGAGTTATCCAACAAATAAGGTAAGTTTACTGCTCTCTTTCATCCATTTTTTTCTGCTTTATATTCATAGTAAGTCGTTCTATATTTGTAAGAACTCACGAGACGGTGATAGGAAGCCGTGAGTTCGAGTTATTCACTTGTAGCGGACTGTTTTATGGACTGTTTTGTGTTGCTGTTGGGCTGCATGTTTTACTACTATTTTGTGGAGTTTTGGAGGAGTAAGGGTGTGGATAAACACCATATAAATGCTGGTTGGTGGGCTGGTCGTTCGTCGTAACATTTTTGGGTTGTTTGACACTACTACGGTGGTCGTTTTGTGTATGAAAATATTGGGGTGTGTTGGGCTATTTTTTAGTATTTTGTGGTGTATATAAGGTCGGAAAATAATGTATATATGTTGTTATTATTGATTTTTTATTATTGTTGGTGTTATCTTGAATTTGGAGGAAGAAAGGATTATAGGAAAGATGCTGCCCGTTTTAATACAAAATAAGTTTATCGTTCGTTGTGCGATAGTTGTACCTTTTATAACTTAATGATAGTATTATTATCGTTGTTGTAGCTTAAGGTGCGAAGAGGCAAGTTAAACTTGGTGATTGGAAAGATTGTGATAAGGTATGTTAAGGCTAAACCTTTTTTCATTTTGGCATGATCTCGTAACTACATGTGTTTGATAACGAAGCATAAAGAGAAGTTCATACTCCCGAATTTATATACATTATCCTAGTCTCATAAGTTACAGTATTCTCCCTTATCAGGACTTTATATTAAATTGAGTATTGTCTTCTTCAAGTCAAGAGAGCAGGGGGTCTATATATATATATACAGTATTACAGTATATTTACCACCATCGAGCTATAATAGGTGGCTAGGCCCCTATTGGGCAACCTTTGATCAGATGGTAAGTTATATACCGAGACTATTGTGGCCGAACGCCTTTGAGCGAGCCCAGGATGGCCGAGATATAGAGCCTAGTATGTCTGAGCGCCTATGAGCGAGCCTACTACGGTCGAGCAGTTACATGTACCGAGCCTTATAGGGCCGAACATTTATTTTACTTACTATATTAAAGGAGTTGAGTCAGTATCAACAGGCAAGTATATCTCCCGATCATCTTTGACTCCTAGTTACTTTCAGTTATTATATTATCAGTTCAGTTTCAACTTTCAGTTATGTTATTGCCTTACATACTCGGTACATTATTTTGTACTGACGTCCCTTTTCTGGGGACGCTGCATTTTATGCGTGCAGGTTCAGATAGACAAACGGGTAGACCTCCTCAGTAGGTGTTCCCCGAGTTCAGCCTGATCGGTAAGCTCCACGTCCTTCGGAGTTATCGGGTCTAGGGTTTCGTGTACATCTTTTGTATGTATGTATATATGTTATGGGTAGGTCGGGTCCGTGTTCCGATCATAATACTTCCATCAGTAGAGGCTTGTAGACATATCCTATCAGTTAGTGCAGTATGTTGGGCTTGTAGGCCTAGTATGTATATTTTGGTGGTTTGCCAGCTGTAGTAGTTATGACGGCCTTGTCGGCCCAACTTTATATTGATGTTTAGTCAGTGCTAGTTTACGTTCAGTTTTATATTTTGCTTCGCAAAGTGTCTTGCAATGTGGCCCCATGGCCAAATTATGACATTATATGTTCATAGTCCCTTAGTAGTAATTTGGTACGCTAGGTTAGGTGAGGCACCGGGTGCCGGTCTCGCTCCCAGGTTCGGGGCGTGACATTCATGTTTCATTCCAGCTTATTAGGTTGCTTCATATTGAAGCTCTTATTTTCTTCTCTCCATGTTTTTTTCTTTTTACTCGCGCCTCATTTTTATCCCTCGTCTTAGAATCGTTGAAAAATATTTTGATCGAACCTTTTGGGGGTTGCCTACGTATCATGTCACCGCATGAATCAGATCATTATGTAGTTCAGGGAAAACATTAATAGTCTTGATTTTTTTCATTTTTTATTTATTTATTTTTTTCAAATCAATTCCAAATACAATGACAGAAAGGACATTACATCGAAAATAACTTAACATACTCTGACATGAATAAAATACAATAACAAAAAAACTCAACGATGACTCAAACTAAAATACTATTGGGTTTGAAAAGTCTTAACAACTACGACGATGTTTCAAACTCCACAATCTTTGCTTTCAACCACTGGAACATCTGCTCATGGTGGCGCTTGCCCTGGCTGACCCCCCAATGTACGGTACATGCTCTCTAACTCTGCTGCAAGATGACGGGCAAAGGTAGATGCATGATCCAAAAACTCCTCATAATCTATCCCTTGGTAGTTCACATAGCTTTGAGCGGTATAAACAGCCAAATCATGGACTTACTCTCTGAAGTACTGAAAGTTCTGGTCTCGATCTTGTAACTGTTATTGGCGAGTAGTGGCTATCTCTCTTATGTGTCCCTCGCGATCTAAAGTTGACTCTAACTGAGCCCGAAGTCTAGCATGATCGAGTGTCACCTGAGCCCTCTCCCTTTAAAAATTTGCATGTTGGTAGTCTTTATTGTACCTTCTCATTTCTTTCAACTGTGCCTGAAGTTGAGCTTCCAAACGTACCCAATGGACCCTCTCTCTCTTGAACTGAGCCCTCTCTTCTTCAAATTTTGTTGCTTGGCGATCCTTTCTAGATTTGGCCTCCTCATTTAACTGTACAATTTTTTCCTTGGCTTTTTCCAATGCCTTTTCAGTTTTTGCCAGGATGGCGTCATAATCTTGCACCTTTCCCATCAAATTGGCAATGGTTTTCTGGTCTTTCCAACTTCTGACTGGTACCTTGGAGGCTATTTTCATCTGTTGAAGTTGGACACAAAGGGCTTTATTTTTGCGGATCAGTCTCTTCTTTTCCCCTTCAGATTCTTGTGCTTGTAAGTCTTTCTCAAAATGGAGGTTCCTCAGCCTTTCTTCCAAAGCATGGATAGTTGCTTGGTATCCCTTTTCCTTTTCGCCCCAAGCTAACCGTTCGTGGATCTTATCATTAAAGACTTGAACATGCGGCCTTTTTACGGGACTTTCGGGCTCGGGATTTGGCTCATTATTTTTGCAGGACCTCTTCTCAAACCACCTAGCATAACCTGGATCTACCTAGCCTCTCGCAGTATCTGGTACCTGGGTATAATCTTTCAAGTAGCGACAATCATTCCAAATTTGTTGGATTAACGTCTCGGGGAGTGGGGTTTTGGGGTGTAGCACAATCACTTGCACACTCAAATCTTCATCCTTGGGCACTATCGGGTACCTTCCTAGCTATCTTAGAATTCTGTGTGGCGCATACGACTCGACACTTCTCAAACCCAACAGCAGCAGATAACTTTTTAAGGCCGACATGTGTATCACCTCTCTTACCGGGAGTCATCCCAAAGTCCACTCAATTTGACTTGCGTTTAAAGATCTTAGGTGGGATATCCAGGCCTCCACCCCTTCTGGAGAGTTGTAATCTTTTACTCTTTCTTTGTAGCTTTTAATAAAATTGTTTGTGCTCGGACCATAGCTCATGAACTTGGGGTGATGTCGGAGATGCTCAATCAACCACATTTGCAACAAAAAATATTGCACCCTTCGAAGAATTTTGCCCTAAACTTACACAAAGTCAACGCCCGATAAATGTCTGATAGAATGATCGGGGCAAGAGTGTGATGTTCTTTGGTAGTGAGGACTTGTACAACCCTGGTTGTACAAGTATAAATTGTCCGCTTCTCATTTGGGAAGACCATAATTCCCAGAAACGCCACCATGAAGGAGAAGCGACGGTGAATCTGCCATGTGTCCTTGTTCTGCTTATTGTTAAGGCCATTTTCATGCATTTCAAACCCCATTTGGGTGCCTGAACCGAGAGTACAGGAAGTAGAAAGAACAATACCCTTCGACTACATTGATCTTTCTGATTTGCTTAATGATGTTCAGAAGATCGAAGAATCGGTGTATAAAGAGAGCCCTCGGGAATATGAGCTTCTGGTTTCTCAAATCCTTGCCAAACCCAGAATATCCAGCTATCTCTTCTAAAGTGGGAGTAAGCTCAAAATCGAAGAAGCGGAAGACATTGTGAACGGGGTCCCAAAAAGTCACTAGTACCTCAATCAAATCGTCCCGTGGTTTAACTTTCATAATATCTGTGAGGGCTCCCAAGTGCTTGGTGACCCATTTCTGACCATCTTTCCCCAAGTCATACCACCACATCTGAAGCTGAAGTGGAGCTTCGTCTACAACCTTCAACTGTGCCTTCTGAATAGTGCTCATTTTGTATCTATGGGTGGTTAAGGTAAGGGTTGACGCTAGTTCAAAAGACAAAACCAATGCACTCTTTTGCAAAATAATCTTTTGTAAATAATCTAATTTTAAGAAAAGTCAAAGATAGGGTAGCTATTTTTGCAATTGTGGTCAAGGAAAGGGTGGCTATTTTTGCAACCATACCCCTTCATACCTCTAAGGAAAATTTTAGGACCAAGGGAAGGATATTATGGTAAAAGTGATGCCCAATTGACAGACACGTCCGTTCTTGCGAGTACAACCCTTCGACAATTTTGACGATGTTCTAAGGCTAATCCAACAGAAACGGCTTGGGATTAAACGAAGTTGGGTCGGCTTATTTGGACAAAATAAAAGAAAACACTAGACACATTTCTTTCTTTTGGTTATTTTTCAAAAAATGGGGACGAACTCTATGAAGGTTGCCTACGTATCTCACATCCGGTGAGAATCAGACCCGCATAGTTCGTAAATATTTCAGGAATGGGATGACACCTTCTTTTTTTTGGAAAAAATTCAATCTTATTTTGTAATAATCGTTTTGGGTAAACTTTTGACAAGATTTTTGGATTTTCAAATACCGAGATTTCTTTTTAAAAAAATGGGTAAATTTTCTCTCTCCAATTTTCTTCCTTAAGGTTTTCTCTCAATTCTTATTTTTATTTTTTAGATGTCGGTCAACATGCATAAACCGAATAAAATATTATGTACATCTAGCACATAAGATGCATCATTATGGTCTTGTAATTTTCAGGTACACCTGTCCTAAACGGACTCAACTCCTATGTTGAGTCCCCAAAGTCAAATGCACGTGATGCAAACAAACGTTCCTACCAGGAATCCGGCATGAGGCTATGTTATTCTAGGTTTAAAATTCTAGGGGATTGTTTTAGACCTAACTTACCCGAGCGGACAGCTTCGAGCCGAGGTGGGGGCAACGTACCAGGAGCACGAAAGTCTACCCGGCCTAGTTACTGATCCAACCTCGTTCTATTTGGTATGACCTCTAACAGAAAAGTGGGTCACGTGCATGTGTGCACCATAAATTCATAAGACTTATACATGAGGCGTAAGAAGGCAGTTTATACAGTTCAAATAATATCAAAGCGGTACATGAGCGACAATTAGCACATTAGGCCCACAAACACAGTAATATCAGCAATAAAAAAAACCAAGTATAGATCACATTGCAAGCTCGAATTTTGAACCCTGAACTAGAGATTCTAGGTTCTTGTCCCCAGTAGAGTCGCCAGAGCTGTCACACCTCCTTTTTCCCGAGGGATAAGGGAGTTTTTCCAATTAAAGTGACATTAATATTAATGAGATTATTTATTTAATTAGAGTCGTCACTTGTGATATTTGTTATGGTGTCTCAAGTCACCGGTTTATTTTAAAATCTCAAATCGAGAAAATTGACTCTTATTTATGATCTGCGAACACAGAGGAGCAGGTAAGGAATTCTGTTAATTTGGGAAAAGGTGTTAGGCATTCCCAGATTTCGTGATTTTAGCACGGTCGCTTTAATCATACCTGACTTAATTAATTATTAAATTACCTATTTTTAGAACCTATGTACGTTTACCTTTTACCACTTTTAATTATGGCGTTTTATGATTTTATCTTTGAGACAGATCACATGTGCGTGAATCTATTTTATTTGGGGCGCTAAAATCATGCCACGCGTACGTGTACACAATTTATCACGTTTTATTAATTTATGAAGATTGTTTTTGGCCAAAGTCGCGAGAACGCATACTTTGATTTATTTGTGAAAATCATGATTATGTCACACGAACGTGTACACAATCACGATATTTTAATTAAAAGCGTCCCTAAAGCAATCTAACAGTGTTCATTACTCTTCTTAAGCTTTGAGATTATTGTAATGTCATGATTTATGAAGTAGTGGTGGAAAAAATATAATAAATTAGTTATGGAAAAACGGGCTAGCTTTTATTATTGGTGTTTGACCCAAGTAGTAACTAAAAAAAAAATCTTATGCATCTACATAGAGTGGACCAACTATTTTATGAAATGGGCCACCAAGATTTCCCTCAATTGAGCCCAATGCCCTCTTGCAAAATTTCAAGAATAATCCTCACATTCAAAACTGAATTTAAATCTAATTAATCATACAAATCAACTTGACCACTGCAATAGCTAACAATTACCCCAAATGAAACAGTAAACTATCATGAACCATTCTTTAAACAAAGACAATAAAATCACACACAAAACATCCAACATTCAAAGTGAAGCAAAATATAGTTTGAAATCGGAAAAATATAGAGGAAAAAAAATTGATCTCTTTGAATTCTTTTTTTTGTTTTGTTTTTGTATTTCTAAGAATCTTCAAACCCAGATTTGTTAATAAATAATTGTTGATCGACTAGCAAAATGAAACTCAACAACAATACTAAAAAGAGGAAGAAAAAATGACACGAGTAGAAATCCCTTAGCGTAGAAGGAGAAAAACAAAATTCTCTCAATTTTCTCCTCTATTTTTTTTTATTCCCCCCCCCCCCTCTCTCTCTCTCCCTTTTCTATCATTTTCCACTTCTATTTATAGAAAAAAAATTCAGAATTTTTCAGATTTATTTTAAATTATTTTATTATTTTTTAATTAAAAAATCCCACTTCCCATTTTTTTTTAAATAATAAATTCCCCACTTTCATTTACTTTTATTTTTTAAATTTTTAAATTTTTTTACTTTTCTTTTTATTTTTTATTTTTTTTTCACTTATTTTACTTTTCTTTTTTAAATTTCCACTTTGTTTTACTTTTCTTTTTTTAAATTTCCACTTTCTTTTACTTTTTTTAAAAAAATATTCAGCTACATTACTTTTATTTTTTAATTCCAACTTTATTTTACTTTTTTTTTATTTTTTATTTTCCACTAATTTTACTTTTCTTTTTTTAATTTATTCACTTTTTAAAAAAAAAAAAATTCCACCTACTTTTACTTTTACTTTTTTTATTCCATACTTTCAATTTTCCTATTATTTTATTCCCATCTGAAAATTTAAAAAAAAATATTTAATTTTTTCGTTTTTTTTTTATTATTTTAAAATAAAGATAAAAAAACAAAAATAATACTAATAGTAATAATTTGACCTTTTAAATTATTTTTAATTCTTACCATATATAAAAAAAATGTAACAAAGCTAAAAAAAAATATTAAATTTCTAAAAATATTTACATAGTAGAAGGTGGTAAAAATTCAAATATAGTCAAAAACTAGGTGCTCACATAAGGAATATTGGTTGAAAAATTACAGGGGATGCAAGTATTTGTTGAATGCTAAGAAGTAGCAATTGGAGCTTGTTAAGGCCATTGATGAACTGGTTAAAGGTGCACCGGGTGATCAAGTTCTAGCTAGGGCTTCTAAGGAAGTGAACTTGGCTAATGATACGGGTGTGTTGAAAGAGATAGCGGGGACTATTAACAGTGGTGATTCTACTGCTGCTCCAGGTCCAGTTGAAGCTGGGCAAAAGTTCGAGGGTGTAGGTGTAGAGCAAGTCAAGAAAAAGCAAGATAGAGATGATAGGAGGTTGAAGGATATCCTTGCTGTCACAATTTTTGCAAGGATATATACAACTACTGCTGGTGCTTTGAAGGCTGCTACTGATCGAGTTGTTATTGAAACAAGCTTGATGTGGTTCAACAACATGTTGGGGCATCTAGTAATGTGAAGGAGAGGTAAAATCATCAGTTGGTGCAGGAAGTAGCAGGCGTTGGCAAAATCCAAAACTCCAGATATGAAGGTTACTGTTGTTGTGGATGCAACTAGTGTGGATTCATTGGATGGTACAATTGCTATAGGTATTGAGGCAGTGGTTAAAGATTTTATGCAACCTCAAAAGCATATAGTTGTTGAGCCCACTGCTGGTGCACAAATAGCCTTGTCTGGCAATTTCAAAGAAACAATACACGATAAAGTTGTACATGGGTAAATTGTTGTAACTAGTGTTAAAGAGGCGTTACATGAAGATGTTAAGGGTGATAATAGGGCTGAGGAGAATGCAGAAGGCAAGTCAAGGGTGTCTAACAAAAAAGGTGCAACATGTTGAAAAGATCTTTGAAGATAACACAGATGCAAAATGTAATTTAAATCCTTTTGATGCTCTTGTTAAGGTGAATGAAGATGAGGGAAAGAGTGCTGGGGGAAATTTGTAACTAGTAAATGATCATAACAGTTCCTCGACCCCAGATGTTTTGAACCTTACCTCCCTTGGGGCTCAAATAATATAGAACATGAATCCATTGCATGGTTTCTTAGGAAATTCGATTCCAGGTGCAATAGCACAACACTACCAAGGTGTTGCTGATAATGCTAATGTTTGTAAGGTTGGACTCAACACTTATCATCAGGATATCCCATCCAATGATGCTATTAGCTTCTCAGAAGATTCAGCCCATCTAACACATAATCGAGAGATTGTTTCTATGGTATCTTCTACCTCCAAAATCGAAACACAAAGGAGGACAGTAATGAAACAAATGTCCAGAAGTTACAAGAGTTAAACGAGGCAGTTTGGTCTAATAGTAAGACTTGGGCAGACCAAGTAGAGGATGAAGAAGATGAAGACAATTACATTGATGATTCACATTAGTTAAATACTCAAGAAATAGGTTCGTCAACAAAGCCAAGTGGTAAAGCGAGGAAAGGGGCAGTAATTGTGCACAACAAGGATGGACATTTTACATCACCTAGTGGGCAAAATAAGACACAATTAAGCGCAAACGCAGTCGTGTTCGTTCATATGGGACAACAACAGATTCAATCCATAGCAGCAACATGTTTGGTGAATTTTGAACATCCAGGTGAGTTTTCTAAGGTTAAATTAATCCAAAAATCCTCTAAAAAGCTAGCAAGTACAACTGGAGTGCCTGCAAAATATAACTTGACTTATACAAACATCCTCTAAGCTCTTGTATCACATGACATGGATACTCTAAAAACTCTTGACAATCCGAGGAATGAGCAAGGAGCTCTAGTGCCCGGATACAATCCTATTGAAGCATTTGGTGTGGAGATGGGTCAGGGTTTATATGAAGAAGAGGAAAATAAAGACCTTCTAGATGCAAGCTTTGCCAATATAGCTAGGGAGGGAGATCTCTCACCTAGGCACTTGAGAAGTGGTTCCAACAAGAGCAAGAAGAAGGCACATGTGAGGCAACATAATTGTCATGGTAAGGTGACACAAGGGGCTGCCATTAGGCAACTCCCGATAAGGGTTGCAAAGCAAAAGGGGTTGCCCCTACCACCTCCACAAGGTCCAATAGATCCAAGAAGAAATGATAAAATTTGAAGATTGCTTAAAGATAGTCGAAGAGGAAGACATGTAGTTACAAGTTGAAGAACTCACAAGCTTGAAGAAGAAGGGGCAAGATTCCTATTTATACTGTATTTTATTCTATCATTTTAAGCATTATCATATGTAATATCATCATAGAGTTTGTTATAAACTTTGTAATGATCATAGAGTATCTAGTACTTTCTAGTTCTTACTTTTTGTTCATGCCTCAATAGAAATTATAAGGTAAGGTCTAGCTCAGTAAGTGTTTGTGATATGTCCTATGCCTTTGGGAAGTATCCAAACGGCTATGAGATCATTCGCCCTCATGAGGCTTTGCCGGCAGACGTCATGAGGCTGCCATCATGTGGCGATGGAGGCGCACAAAGATGATTATATAGCCAAGGGAATAGAGGCAATACTACAGTAGCTTTTGCTCCCCTTACTTGTACTCTTCCTTTGTAATTTTTTTTTTATTATTATTAATAAAATAGCTATAGGCAACCTGCCTAGTAGTATAATTTGCTAAAAAATAATAATCTTCAGTATCTACACTTTAATCGCTGATATTTGGGAAAAAATCTACACTAGGTTTTGAGTTCATCAAACCATTTCTCGTTGTGTTTAGAAAGAAATGAGGTCGGGGTTAGAAAACTAGGGTAAAAATTAAATAAAGTGGGTCGGGTATTTTAATCGGGTGAATTCATTAGTAATGGACCGGGTCATTAAAATGACAAACCTCATTAATGACGTGGCATCGCCAGAAAGAGTATGGCTCACACTCGTTACTCTTTAACTGGTCTGGTGTCATGGAGGGTGGAAAATAAATTCACTCACAATGTGTTTAGGGGGGTAAAAAATCATCCGTTTAGTTTAAGTATTCAAACATATTTTCTGGACAAGTTTAATGGGGTCTTTATATATTTTGCCTAAAGAATATTACTATGAAAGCTAAACGTACGTACTAGAAAGGTGTTTCAAGGGTATTTTTCAAAAAGCCAAAAACTTAAAAGAAAAAAAGGGATTTTCCTGAAATGGAATCAAACAAACACATAAAGATAAAGGTTCGTGAACTTCTGAAAAAAAAATTCTTGCTCCAACAATTTACCCCTCATGAAAAAATTAGGCAAATTAACTATTTATACTAAACTAGTGATAACGTAAAATGTGTCTTCTACTTAATTACACTAGTATCTCTTAACCATTGTTAATTGACTTATATCTTTACTAATTTATTATTTAACTATGATCAAGTAATATAAGTGTAAAACTTACAAACTGATAATTCTAGTGTAGTACATGTGTTGCGTTTGAAGGGTATGTGCCTCATCAGAATGATGACATTGTCAACCTCGTTCGTCATCTCTTAGCTAAAAATTGGACGGTCTCTTGCTCATATCTACTAGGAGACTAATTCATTAGTTGATGGTTTAGCCAATTTGGCCTTTAGGCAAGAGTCATATTTTGAATGACATATGCTTATGGTTTCTAGCATTTCTTCGCGCGTTGCAGGAGATGTTGTTGAGGGTTTATTGTTTGATTTCTAGCTAGTTTTCTTTTTTTGATTTATTTTCTTTTGGATATTAAAAAATGCTGATCATTTTTCCCCTGACCCTATATGTGTCTCGTTAATATTCATTGTTCCTTAGCATATTCATCGCCACGCCAACCACCATTCGTATGCATCACTTTATAATGTGAAGATTTAACCTAAATAGCAGGTTACTCAATTACTTAAACTAAAAATAGCCGGTGAATATATATATAATCTATGTATAGTATGTGTATAAGCATGTATAATTATTATATAATCTATGTATAACGGCTATGAAAAGTAAACAGTAAAATATGACGGCTATTTGTGTAAAGATCCATTTAATGTTATAATCATTATATAATCTATGTATTACGGCTATGAAAAGTAAACAGCGAAACATGACGCCCTTTGCCATTAGCCTGATACGTGATTGGTCTTGTTTCTGTGCAGTAGCTTGTCATGATTGGGCTATCCTACATTGTCTTCGGAAAGCCCACTTAGCTTGGCTCATGACCACTAAACTACGTGTTATATCATTCAGAGAAAAGTATTTGTAGATAATTGTCAGTCAAAAGTATGATAAGTAATTAAAAAAACACAATAAGAACTTTATTACAACCATTTAAACTACAATGGTATTATAAATTTATTTATACCATCAATATATATAACTTGAATCTGAAAAAGATTGCTGAAGAGCCAAGCTGCTTCAATATGTCGAATAATTACTTGGCTTTATCTTTGGGCTTCAGTATGCTCAACTCTTTACTCGGCCTCCTTTCATATTGTCTGGCTTTTGGACCTTAAACAGAGCCTCTGAAGAAAAAATTTGTACATACCAAAAATAATGCAAGGAAAAAATTTTGTTGTGAAGAAAACTATAAGCTAAATCGAGGAAACATAACCATTTGACACTTTCGCATGTTAAAAATATTCTAGTTGTTGGCATTAACTTTCGGCTCACAACCTTTCATTTCTTGAATTTTAGACAGTATTATCATGTTATTTTTACACATTGGATCTGCTTATTTTACTCCCATATCATTACAATTTATGACTAGATAGAATCAACAACTTATATTGAGTATCCAACAAAAAGAGTGAAAATGTTGTATCCCAGACACAATAGTTGTGACTTTCGAAAAATAATGTCGTATAAAATGGGTAGAATAAGTTACGCAATAATTTAAAAGCATATAAATTCTTATGCTTAGTGAAGTGATTCCAAGTACAAGGTGCCATGACGAGCATCAAACTACGTTCAACTCGACTCATCTTTTATTCTAACTCTAATTTTTTTCAAGAAAAGCAGTCAAGTCATGTTCTTTTCTTGATTAGACAAGCTTCTTGTCAAAATTCGACTTAGTTGAACCTGCACGTTCTTATCTTAAAAATTATAATTATTTTTTTCCACTAATAAACTAAGTACAATAACTGTACTTTTTCATATAATAGTTATTTATCAAACTTCAAATCACGAACATACAAAAGAAGAACGCATAAATTTAAAATTGATTTATTGACCGGTGAATTCATAAACACCTTTACATAACATTTGGGATGGGCTCATATTGGTTATGCTGTAGCTAAACTCAATGAGCTTGGTCGATTGGGTCGGTGGCACAATCTCAAGTCAAGCCTAAAAAGGTGCAAAAGAAAAGTAGTTATCTTTAGTGTATGAGTCGAAATCTGCATGATAGTATTCGAAATAAGATTACCCAGAAGGAGGGAGTCTCGAGTCGTCATTAGCCGAGGTGGGCCAGGAAGCAAAAATACTCGCAGCCGAAGAGTCGACGGGAGTCGTGATCGAGATGACGACAATGGTCGAGGTTGAGCATCACTGATGAAGCTTTAACAGCTAGTTTTCGAAATAAGATATTAAAGAGAATATTCTCTACAGTTTGTACTGCTAGGGTTTGTTAGAAATATGTCTCATATATATATATATATATATATATATATATATATATATATATATATATATATATATATATATATATATATATAAGAAGAGGGGTCAATAATGCGAGGCATGTGATATTCATTTGTAAGAACACACTTTGACAAAAGATTATCTCTCCCTTACTAAGATACAAACATCATATTTTTACCAAGATTCTTGTCTATATTATCACATACTTCCCACTAGATCCGAAGATAATTCGAACATTCAAGAATTTGTCTGTCATTCATCATTGTCAGGAGGAATAACCACCTAATTCTTCCTTTATTGGGCGAATCACTCCTTTTATTTACTTAAATGTCATTTATTAGTGTTCGTTGCTATTTAATGCTCTATTATTGCTCACATTACTTGGAATGATTGTTGCACACCATTATTATATTTATACCAGATTTGTCCAATGTTAGTCACACTTTCGGAACTCGCATCTAGAAATATTATTGTTAACTAGGTTTAACCCTTTAGTACATAAATTTAATTATTTGAGTCAAGGGTTACACTTTTTGGTCAAACAGTTAGAGTTGTGGAGATCAAATTCCATTTGTTGTACCCATTGTCCATTGAGGAACAATTTTGTCACTTCTCCAAAATGCCAAAAAAAAAAAAAACGGAGGAGAAAAATGAAGATGAAACTATTTAAATGACCTATTGAATTTATTGGGTAGTCATTACGCAAAAGTTGTTGGAATATTCTAGCTTTTTCCAAAATCATAAATGAAGATGTGTAATCTAAGAGGACTTCACTAATTGGAAGTTAAACGGCGATAGCATAGGCCACGCTGCTTGCTTCTCCCATTAGTTAGTTTCCCTATGGCTTGGAAACTATATGCGCGTCCATTCTCCTACCATCTATTTATATTGGAGAGACCTTTCTTTCTCCAGACTCAGATCAGTTACCGTTTCCTTATAATTCATCTATCTTTTGCTAAATCATTTGAGGATTATTTGGAGGAGGCAGTTTTAGCATATAACTTGTAAAATTCATCCAATCTTAATGGCTCTATTTTCGAGTTTTAATTTTGTTTATGTCTTCACAAATTTACTAAATAAATATAAATACTGTGGCTCAATGAAATAAAATGGATTGTGGTAGAATTTACAATCAGAAATAAGTATTTACATCAATATCATACATCTAATTGTTATTTCCTTTTAAAAAAAATAGAATCTAAAACAAAGATATTCAAATTGATAAAGTAAAATTATTGCCTTTCCCGGATGTTATGTCGTATTCTTACGAATTACGATAATTAAGCTAGCATTTGGATATAGATTTGATTGAAACTTGAAAAAAATTTTGAAGTTTAGTGGAAGAAAAAATTTCACCAAAAAACTATCTTAAACCAGTTTTTGAGAACTTGAAATTTTTTTAATTTTTGTTCAAAATCCAATCATGTTCCATGAACAAACAGTGTTTTTAAAATTTATTTTTAAAAAATATATCCAAAATTTATGGCCAAACGGATTGTGTGAGCGGCATGTGCATGGATGCATGAGTAACTTCTACATTGAATTGAGATTAAAAGGAATTTTCTTTAATAAAAGATATTAAGCAAAAAGAGACAAATTAGAGAAATGTATATTTAAGCCGTTTCCAAGAAAGATAGTCTATAAAATATGGAGGATATATATATATTTGACTAATAAATATAATTAGTTTTAAGGGGCGTTTGGTATAATGCATTAGATAAAACAATACATGCATTGGCTTTGTGTATTCATAATATCTTGTTTGGTACACTTTTTGAACTTATGTATTAGTTATGCAAACATTAGTTATACACCCAATTTGGTATTATCCCATGCATAACTAACGCATAAGAAACCATGGCATTAACAATGCAATGAGTTTTAATGCATGCATTAGCTTAGTTAAAGACAAAATTATCTTTCAAAATTTGCTTGATTAAAATATACTATTATATTAATGCAAGGTAGAAATAATTCAAGAAAGTGAAAAATAAAATTATATCCCTAGTAAATAAATAAATACTTAGCTTATTTTTTTTTATAAATAAATATTTAGTTATATATTACAATATATGTAAACAAATCAAATAATTTTTTTAAAACCTTGTTCATATAAAAATATTCCTCACCATATGTTTATTTTAAAAAAATAAAGTGATGGAGTAGTTATGAAGGTATTTTTGTAAAAAAATAACTCTTTTAGAAATTGTACAATACTTTAATACATCAAACCAAATAATGAATAAGAAATATGTCAGCATAGCTAATGTCAGCATAACTAATACCAACATTACTAATACATCATATTTAACATTATTCTTATACATCATACCAAACAACCCCAAAGAAATTTTTTATATTTTGGCTAACAAATTCTGGTATGACCCTTCGGGGTTGCCCAGTTGGTTTGAAGGGTGATTATCCATACGGTGACTTGGGATCGATTCCTCTCAATACTTTATGGGTTGAGTGTGTCGCACAATTAATGCGGTTTACATTCACTATATGGTTTGTAAGTTATTACACAGAAAAAATTTACTCAGTGCACATAAAATGCTCACCACAGAGAGCCTGTGACAAAGTTTGTAGCGGCCGCACGTTTCTATCTTACCAAAAAAAGAAATTACCGTAACAGAACGTGATACCCCGATAGTGGCCGTTCAGTAAAAAGGGTTAAGATTAGGGGTATTTTCAGTAAAGTGGGAATATAAGCGTCAGTGTTCACCCAAACAATCTTCCCGTCCTAGTACCCAAGAATAGCATCCCATTTTTACTTCGCTTTTGCTGTCGTCTTCTTCTCCATACAATCTCCAAAGACAACCAGCAGCGGCATATTTGTTTCTCAATCCTTTCTATACGTGTGTGTTCACCCGTGAGAATGTGGCGGTGTGTGTCGCGTGGCCTTCGCGCTTCCTCCAACAGATCTATCTCCGGCGGCGGCCATTTTCGCCGACTTTTCTCCTCACAGACTGTACGGTTTTCCTCTATCCTTTTTCAATCTATTCATTTGATCAGCTAATCATAATGACCTGATTTTATCTATTTGTTAAATCTTAACGATTGTCGTTTGATATATTCTGTGTTGAAGTTTTGCTGTCTCATTACTCGTGACCTAGCTGTTAGTGAATCTTAATGATTTTCGATTGATTAAACTTTGTATTAGATTCTGATATTTCATTAGGCTCATGACCTAGTTGTTAATAGATTTGATTGTGTTCGATCATTCGAGATTCTCCAAGCTTATGATTTCTCATTTTCTTATCCTCAAAGCTCCTTTTTGGCCTATGTTTACTAGCTTTGTTTTCTTCTGTATAAGCTGTGGTTTCGGGTTTCTTTTTAAAATAATTATTTTATTAAGTTCTGATGATTGTTTTTTCATGGATGAATATTTTGTGCTGCCCGACAGAATGTGGGAGGCTCGTCATATACGGTGGTGGATCACACATACGATGCAGTGGTGGTAGGTGCAGGCGGTGCAGGGCTTCGAGCGGCAATAGGGTTGTCTGAGCATGGATTCAATACTGCTTGCTTAACCAAGCTCTTTCCTACTCGATCTCACACCGTTGCAGCTCAGGTACCTGGTTTTCTAATCCATATACAAGACGTATACGGAAAGTATAGATTTTTAGGCAAAAATATGACTCTGTACAAAGAGCACCCTATCATCTGCACTAATTGGGACCCATTGCTCACTGCCGTCGGGTTACCTGTTCATTGGCGGGCTGTGCCAACTAAACAATATTCATTTTTATAACTGAAATTACTTGGAATTGATTACAAACATGGAAAGGTTCACTGTATTTTCTTAAAGAAGTTAAACTCATGACAGTAGCAGTTTAGGTAGATTTGTGTTATAGTTTGCACAGAGCTATTAGCCACTTATGACTGGAGTATGTTAAATCAAACCGAAGAACTTTGTTTTGATTGTTTTCCATTAACTTGGTTTTGATTGTTTCCTTTCTCTCAGTAGTATATTACTCCTTCGCTTAAAGTTTTCTTCTTGGCTTGTTATCTGTTGAGAACTTCATGGTGGTGCATTCTTGACTATGCCAGTTGAGGGAGATTTGTGTTGTCCACAAAAAAGGAAATCAGCTCGTTTTTGTGTCCTCCCGGCTTAAAATTTTCAGCTGTTGTATTCCCTTTCCATTCTTTGTGCGGAACTTGCTTAAAATTCACATTGCCTGATCTTCTTATGCGTGAGTTATTATGCTTGTCCTTCTTTTTTGTCGCTTTTTTTATGAAGATATTATGCTATATCCTTTTTGCTCATGTTTGCTATATGCAAGTAGCTTTCTTTTGCCTCCCTAGGTAGAACACACTTAATCTGCATTTTGTCTCTATACTTCCTCCCAAAAAAATGTTTCTCTTAGAGAAATCGGGGAGAAACTGGTTTTGCTGTGCTGCTTGATGGACCAACAATCCTTAAAATATTAACAGCTCTTATCGGATAGGCAATATTGCATTTAATTGCTAAATTTTCCATTTTGAGACCCAATATGTTTGTGATTTTCCTTCGTAGGGCGGTATAAATGCAGCATTAGGCAATATGTCAGAGGACAATTGGAGGTGGCACATGTATGATACAGTTAAAGGAAGTGATTGGTTAGGTAAGTTTGTCTTGAACTCAGATTTTCTCCATGTCTGTTGGCATTAACTCAGTGCTTCTTTTGTATGCATGAACCATGTATAAGTCAAAGTGCAGAGTAGAAATTTGTGCACTTCAATTGTTACAGATTTGTACCTCTTACTTACACATGTTCCGCTTCAAAACAAAGCCAATTGCTTTCAAACAATGTAATTAAGGGGCCAAAGTTACATGGTTTTGCCACATTGAGTATACTGTATGACTGCAATGTGTGTCGTACATTTTTTAGAAACCAATCAAATTTATTTATTTCGTTATTTGTTTTTTTGGGCTAGAAGTGGTAAGAGAGTGGGTTCCAATCTCTGGACCTTTGAGTTTATGCCTTAAGGTTTTCCTTGTTTGTTTTATATTGTTCTCTCTCAATGCAAGTCTGGTGATGATTTTCCAGGTGATCAGGATGCTATCCAATATATGTGTAGAGAAGCGCCAAAAGCAGTTATAGAGCTTGAGAATTATGGTTTGCCTTTCTCTCGAACTGAAGATGGTAAAATATATCAACGTGCATTTGGTGGTCAAAGCCTAGACTTTGGAAAAGGTAAGAAGTTGAACTCTTGATCTAATGGTATTATCGAATCAATCTGACTCTTGTTTTATCTTGGACAGGGGGACAAGCATATCGTTGTGCTTGTGCTGCTGATCGGACTGGGCATGCTCTACTGCATACTCTTTATGGGCAGGCCATGAAGCATAATACACAGTTTTTCGTGGAATATTTTGCTTTGGATTTACTAATGAACAGTGATGGTATTTTCTTCTACTTACTATATACGTCCACTTTTGCTGGGATGTTTTGTGCACTTTGAAACTTTGTGGTAGTAACCTAGCACAATACATACTAAAAATGTCCTGTATTTCTATTGATATTTTGAACATATTCCTAATTGGATGATTGATTAGTATATATGTGGCTGAGGCTACATGTGGATTCGTAGGACTCTTGCTCATTTTTTGGTTGATTCATTCTACTAATCATATCTTCTCTTTGATTTAAAATGCATCAAAATTAGGGAGCTGCCAAGGTGTAATAGCACTAAATATGGAGGATGGTACCTTGCATCGGTTCCGTGCCACCTCTACTATTTTGGCCACAGGGGTACTTACCTGTTAACACTGACCTCTGCTTTAGACTTCTGGAAGTAGTCATGAATTTTAAATCTTCTCTTTTAAATGTTTGGATTAGGGTTATGGTCGGGCTTACTTCTCTGCAACATCTGCTCATACTTGCACCGGAGATGGTAATGCTATGGTCGCGCGTGCTGGGCTTCCTCTTGAGGTCTCTTTATTACTGACATCTTCCGGCTGTGCAATTTTCCCCTCTACTTTTGGTACCTTATATCGAGGAAAATCTGCTGTTGTCTTCTTGCAGGATCTTGAGTTTGTGCAGTTTCATCCAACTGGTATATATGGAGCTGGTTGTCTCATTACTGAAGGTTTGTTTCTTGTTCGATGCTATTAGTGAGGACAATAATATATTGTTTTTTCAATTTTCTGTCAACTCTCTGTTCGTATTCCCTGATTTCGTGAATACAGTGTATCTTCCTTGTGATGAGTGATTTTTTTGATGTAGTACTTTCACTATTCTGTTGGCATATTCTTTTTATTTTTTTACGAATGCTTTATTCCATGCTTAGGATCTCGTGGTGAAGGTGGTATTCTGAGGAATAGTGAGGGTGAGCGATTTATGGAAAGGTATGCCCCAACAGCCAAGGATCTTGCGTCAAGAGATGTTGTTTCCAGATCTATGACAATGGAAATTCGAGAAGGGCGTGGTGTAGGTATGATATCATTGATTAAGCTCAATAAATGAGTTTATATGTTAAGCATTCTTATAGGAGACCCCATGTTCTTAAGTCATTCTGATGGAGTAAATATTCTCCTGGCTTCAAATGCATTGGGTAGATATTCACCACAGTACTAATGTTTCAGGGTTATTGCTATTCTTATACTGGTTTCACTCGATAGCTGTTCAAGTCTCTTGCTTTCCTTTTCATGCATCTTCATGATTTGTGGCAAAGTTCATGATCTGTCTGGTTGAAGTGATTGTGTTATGACTGTCATATTGAAAGTCTGAAATGCCAGATCTTTGTTTAACTGAAAGTATTTTCTGCAAATCACCTCTAGCCTCTGTCTGTTTATTGTTGATGTCATCATAATTGTTTTTGAGCACCAATGCATTGGATTTCCGCTTTATGCTGCATCAGTCCATATCCATGTGTCTTAGTTCTTAATTGGAAGATCTGGCATTTGATGCCCATCAGTCAACTGGACTTCCTATTTATGCTTTACAAGTTGATTCTGATATTTCTTGTGTAGTTAATATTGCTCAGAGCCCTGATATTGTATGTGGGTTTATTAATTATAGGAAGGACATCCTCAACTAATGAGTGGAATTGTTTGTAGGGATTATCAGAGGAAGGCTAAGAGGCTTTTTTATCTGTACAATGAAACTTATCTCACTGAATAATTGAAGTCTAGGAAACTGAATTTTGGTTTTGGAAGTGTTACATACTTTTGCTATCATATTACCATATACAATCTTGAGTGTTCCTCCAAAATTATAAACTTGTAAATATCATCCATAGACAATGTGTTTGATGCTAGCCCACCTAAATCTAAAGAAGTGTTGTTTAAGGCTTGCGTAACACGCTTAGGCCTTGAAGCTCGGTGAAGCCCATGTTGTGCGCTTCGCCTCGCTTAATTGGCGCTTTAATGTATGTGTATGGACGTCGACAGACGGGTTATGTCTTTAAGGGCACAACATCGTATCAATGTTGTCAAAGGCTCGTTTAAGGCGCGCTTAAGCCCTGAAGCTCAAAAAGCTCAAGGAGGGTGCTTCGCCTCGCTTTAGTTGCGCTTCAGTGTAAGGCAAGGCACTAAGACGTGCGCCTCATTGCCCATGCGTTCTCTCTTGAATCAAGCGGCACTAAAACACAACTATAATCAGAAATAAGTGTATTAGCTGCTAGGGGAAACATTATAAATGAATTTGTTACTTTGTTCTTGAAATACATACTTCCTCCGTTTCAATTTAGATGAGGTAGTTTGATTCGGCACGGAGTTTAAGAAAAAAAAGAAACTTGTGGTCTTAAAAGGTTAAGGGGTAAAAGCTTTGTGGGGCCATAACATTTATGTGGTTATAAAAGCTTCTCATTGAGGGTAAAAAGGATAAAATGAAGAGTTTAAAGTTGAATTATTTCCAAATTTAGAAATGTGTCATTTATTTTGGAACAAACTAAAAAGTAAAGTACCTCGTCTAATTTGAAACAGAGGGAGTATAAATTTTTATTTATTTCCTTCATTGCGCCTTTTTTAACTAAAGCCTACACTTTAAGTGCGCTTTGCGCTTAAAGCCCAAATAGACCTAGAGCGCTTTTTAGAGCTTTTCGCCTTTGACAACACTACATCGTATCTATTTTCTTTCAATAGTTTTTAATTGCTTTGACCAAATAGTTATGATTTGTGTTTATAGTTACATTTTCTGGCACTGCATTTCTGTTGTTTATTTTCTTCCTTGGCACTTTTCTTCACTAAAGCCCACTCTTTAATTGCGCTTTGCCCTTAAAGCTCTAACAGACTTTAGAGCTTTTTTGCACTCTTTGCTTTTTGAATACTCTGACCTAAAGTTAATCTTGCTATAATGTTCATTGCGCTTGAAATACAGCAACAATCTCAAATTAATAAATAGCAAATTTTTAACTTTTGTATTGAAATATATTAGTTCATCAGAATTTTGTGATGCACTACTCATGGACCAATTTCAATTTCCAGTTACACGTGAAGTATTCTTTTTACTTATGACAAAACTTTTTTTATGCTGAACAGTATATATCTCAAACAAACACAATCTGGTTGTTTCATTTATTATATCAAGACAGGATATTTTTCTATTGTTGGCATTATTAGTTGTCAAAAACATAATGTAAACACTTGTTTCATTAAGCTTTTAGTGCTATGGTATCAAAGGTCCACCATGATTCTGGTCGTTTATCTTTCCTTTTGAGAAACTGCCACGTGCAGTTTCAGTAAAAGATTGAACATGTTCGGGTTTGAAATCTTTTGATAGAACTGAGGAAGTTTTTGTTGATGGACAACCTGTGTATGTCAAACAGCGTTTTCCTAGGATTGCGCTAGTACATTTGCAGCGCTTAGTTTCTGAGCGTCTAAGTTGCTCGGACACAGGTGCGGATCTAGAGGTCGGATCTTTCAAGATGTAAATTTTAAGATTCGGGGATACGGATCCTAGTACGGATACGTGTGCGGGGGATCCGGCTAAAAATAATTTTAAAAAATAAAAATCTCTCTAATTTATGAGAAATTTTGTGGCATACTTACGTATAGCTTGTAAAGTGTGGATTTCCTTTTTATTCTCAAGTTGTAGATAAGTAAAAGATTGATTTCCTAGATAAGATATGCTATTTTCTTCAAATTTACCCTAGTTTTAGTTCTGATTTCGGTAATCAAATTGTATCTCGTCTCGAATTTTTCTATCCGTCGTGGTCAAAGTACCCAAATTGTTTGACCAGATCTGGTACGGATCCCATACTTACACCCATACTAGTGTCGTGTCGACACTGGTGCGGCATCTAAATTGCCATGTCGGAGCAACTTAGCTGAGTGTAGTGCATGTGTTCAGGATTAACCCCATGCCCTGTTTCTCTCCTTTTTCCTTCCCCCTTTTAGAGCAGTCACGACTGCTGGACCTTTTTCAAAATTTTGATATTGTTGTCAAACTTTCGATAGGACCATTGAAGGATCATATCTATCTTCATCTCAATCACTTACCTCCGGAGGTCCTTAAGGAGAGACTTCCTGGTATCTCTGAAACAGCTGCCATTTTTGCTGGTGTTGATGTAACTAAGGAGCCAATTCCTGTTTTACCTACCGTGCATTATAATATGGGAGGAATCCCCACAAATTACCACGGAGAGGTATTAAAAATTAGTTAATGACTTTCTCTTTGAAAATCTATTTTTCAGCTTATGTTTTTTAACCTGCTCAATTTAGGAGGTGAAACTCATTTGTTAAAATGTTTGTTTGGCAGGTGGTCACTATTAAAGGAGATAATCCTGATTCCGTGGTCCCTGGACTGATGGCTGCTGGTGAAGCAGCATGTGCATCAGTTCATGGTGCCAATCGTCTTGGTGCAAATTCTCTTCTAGACATTGTTGTTTTTGGGCGGGCATGTGCTAATAGGGTTGCTGAAATCCAAAGACCAGGTTTGTAGAAATTGGTAGTCTATTTACCCTAACCTTTGGGCATGCATAACATTTTTAAGATTTCTGAATATGCATTCCTGCAGGGGAGAACCAGAAGCCACTTGAGAAGGATGCAGGAGAGAGGACCATTGCATGGTTGGACAAGATTAGGAACTCAAATGGTTCACTGCCTACCTCAAAGATTCGGCTGAACATGCAAAGAGTTATGCAAAACAATGCTGCTGTCTTCCGCACACAAGATACACTAGAGGAAGGTAGGCAGGAGGTTTTCATCTTTGTTAAAATTTATTTCAAGTTTTTTTTTTTTGTAAGAATTGTCTGGTGAGGGATTCTGTTTTTTCTAAGTTTTTGGCGGCTTTAACAGCTTAGCTGACTACTTCCTCTGCACCCTTTTCCTCTATTGCCTTACAGGTTGCCAGCTCATTGACAAAACATGGGAGAGTTTCCATGATGTTCAGTTGAAGGATAGAAGTTTAATATGGTATTATTGCTAGGAGAATATCAATTCTTATTAAGTAATATTAAGGTGTTTCTTATCCTCTTCCTTTTTTTGAATTTCCTCTTTTTAATTCGTAGGAACTCAGATCTTATAGAGACTATTGAGCTGGAAAACCTTTTGATCAATGCATGCATCACCATGCACTCAGCTGAGGCTAGAAAGGAAAGCAGAGGAGCTCATGCTCGTGAAGATTTTACGGTAAGATTCAATTTCTCTCCTTGTGATTCATTTACTTTTCCTCTAACTTTTTTGTCCCTAATGGAGTGAAGTTTTGATGGTTTTGCAGAAAAGAGATGATGAGAAGTGGATGAAACATACACTAGGGTAAGTTTTTTCCTTATTTATTTCTATCACTTACAACAACAACAACAACAACCCAGTATAATCCCACTAGTGGGGTTTGGGGAGGGTAGTGTGTACGCAGACCTTACCCCTACCCTGGGGTAGAGAGGTTGTTTCCGATAGACCCTCGGTTCCCTCCCTCCAAGAACTACCCACCTTGCTCTTGGGGTGACTTGAACTCACAACCTCTTGGTTGGAAGTGGAGGGTGCTTACCAGCAACCCACTCTTGTTATTTATTTCTATCACTTACTCCTAGTAATTTAGTCTGCAATAATTGATAAAGGTCTTGCTTGATTATCCATTAAATTACTTTTCCATGGACCTATATATTCTTGTTTGCGGTAGAGGGGTTTTTTCTTCGTGTGTGTGTGGGGTGGGTGGGTGGGGGGAGGGGTGGGGGTATTGCAACCTCAAGTTGTGAAAATCAGTTATTACCCTTATAAATTTAAAAAATTTCTGATTTCCCTCCAACATTGAAAATAATAGTAGGTGAATACCTG
Source organism: Nicotiana tomentosiformis (assembly GCF_000390325.3). Taxonomy (NCBI): domain Eukaryota; kingdom Viridiplantae; phylum Streptophyta; class Magnoliopsida; order Solanales; family Solanaceae; genus Nicotiana; species Nicotiana tomentosiformis. The sequence continues at coordinate 34,361,157 of NC_090813.1, read as the reverse complement.
AGAAATGAATAAATGGAAAGGTAAAAAATCTTTGCACTGTTAAAACACTTGTATCTTACTTTTGATTTTTGATTTTTGAGTTTTTGAATAGTATGAAGATTTAAATTTTTTCTAATTGGTCTTTTACATAAAATATACTTTTAAACAATGTGTTTATAAAAATATGAAAAAGAATGTTAAGATGTGTATAACAGGTGCATTATACACGAAAATCCTAGAGCCTCCTTTGTCCACTGACACTAGATATGTTTTTGCCACATGATAAGTGAATCTTGATGAGGAATATTAATCTACTTCTTGTTTGACTGGCAAACATTGGAGCGTGTTAACAAAAGCGCCACAATGTTTCCTCTCATTAGCGAAGGACGAAATAATAATGATACCACCCCCTCAATTAAAAAACCACTCAAGTTTATGTCCCTCCCGCTGCATGAGAATAAATTCTATCTTGCATGCCTTCCTCTGGGCAATAATCTAATATATGGCACCTGTACTTTTGGTTCTCTTTATTCGTATTCTCGCTATGGATCATGATGTGCAGTGCTGTTAGGCGTCGAGTCTTGATAGTCAGCTGTTACAGTTGGATTTGGCTGTAAGCTGTTCAAAATATGGACTGTTCTATTAGCCTTATTGTAACCAGGTGTAGAATCACCTTTATAAACTAGCATCATCAAATTGGTAGTACTAGCCCACCCCAGGGGGTTTCGATTGGATTGTTTTACCTACTTTTTGCCAGTACATTGCTTTTCTATTTTTGCTTTTCTGGTTGGTCCCATTGGTGTTCGTATACCACGATTTTGATGTTTGCTTTTTGAAGTTTGTAACTTGCATCTTCCTGAATGTAGCAGCCTAGATTTCCACAATTTTCTATTTAGTAGTGTGACTTGATTGTTCTTCAGTGCTATTCTCATTGTTAGATGCATTCTCCTTAGCGTTCAGCTTGTTAACAAAGTTTATTTATCTGCAGATATTGGGAGAACGAGAAGGTCCGGCTAGAGTACAGACCAGTTCATATGAACACTCTAGATGACGAGGTTGAGTCATTCCCACCCAAGGCACGTGTCTATTGATATATTTATTTGTAGGGGATTTGGGTGGCATAGAAGTTGATAATAAGGATTATGCAAGGTTGCAATAAATCACCCAAATTGTGAAATTTTGGTAATAATTGTTGATTTTATTGTGCAATCTGAAGCAGCCTGAAGTGTGCATAAATATTTAGAAGCAGAACACTGCTTCTGTCTTGTGACTTCCTGATCTTGTAGAAGCTGGTATTATCATTTGTTTATACTCCTGCATAATCTACTTCTCGTATTTTGACATGATGGACACGTTGATGACTCAACTTACCGCGATGCCTTTTATAAACTCAGTTAAAGCGCTTTGTGAGTTATATGTTCTAATGAGCAAGGAATGCTGGAACTTTTAAAAAGCTTTCAATTTTTCAGATTTGGATCGGCGTTTCTAATAAATGTGTCTTAGTAAATGGTGTGTAAAGGATGGTTGGCGGATCTCTAGTTTTTCTTCTTTTATCTGAGCGTTCTCACTTTTAAGGGTTGTTGAGTACGATAAATAAATGGTTGTTAAGTATGAATAATTGGGTTTTAAATCGCGGAGTGATAGGAAGCAGCACATGCTTATGAAATCAGTTGACCTGCCCTTCAAATTTCTTCGTGTGTTTCGGATTTTGGCTTGTCGTGATGCAAAAAGAATTAAAAGATTCTTTAATTTTGCTCAGTGTTGATGTTTCATAAAATTTTAGTATCACATGACATTTGGCTGTCGCATACTATCGTACTTTCACCTTGATTCCAAATTTTCTCATTGATCTGAGATAGACTGTGTTTATGCTCTTGGTGACAATGGATATTTCAACCCAAGTTATCTACGAAATACAGCTATGACTCAGTTGCGAGTTTGGAGTGTTGCAATGGAATAATATAAAGAAAGGTCATTCCTGCTTTTTGCAGTAAACGGTTTTCATCATTCTGTGTTTAAGTTACCCGTTGTAACACAATGGTAATTCATTATTAAGTTAGCTGGCATGAATGGTCTCTTCTTCTATCTTGGTCGTTAGAAACTTCATGGGGTTGGTTGATGGTCATATTTTTGTAACTAACAGCATCGAGACGGAAGCTACCACTGTGTATGTGATTATAATATGGCATGTCATTTCGTCCTTGCCACATCGAAGAGATGATGGTGTACGATATTATACTAAACTATACTCGATGAAGATACATGCCATATTTGTAAGAAGTAGGAACTATTATGTGAAAAGTTTCGGGGTTTAACTGTTGAGGAACTCTTATATTATCTGTATAGGGTAAAATATGCTATGATATGTGGCCGTCCAAAAAAGGGACACGTGGAATCTAAGACGGGGATGACCAAAGACCGAAGGTAACTGTTTTGTTTGTCACCGGAAAGAATAACGCTCATAAAGATGTGATAAATGCTCTTCGCCCGAGCATTTAATAGAGAATATTCCATGGCATTAAGAGTAATTACCCGTTACAGGGAATTTGGCATTTATATTCATCGTTACATCTTCATCAATGTCCCTCATAATTGACATTAAAGAAGGGCACGATCCTAGGATCTCCTTCCCTAGACATAGCTATAAATAGTGAGCTCAGTTATCATTATAAAGGACACGAATTTTCTGGCAAACTCACGCTACATTCTATACACTGCTTAATACCATCTTATCTTATTGTTCACAAAATTTCGGGTTTTCTTTTTCATCTCCGATTACTGGATAATTTTCACAAGCACAAATTCTGCTTTTTATAGGACCAAAAATTCTTTCACAAAATAATCCATCTTTTTCCGGTTTGTTAGTTTTGTAATGAAAAGTGTAGGGTTTTGTTATCTCTCCAACTATCTCTCCATTAGGCAGGATTTTAGTGGCCCAAGCACTTATTTGTTGAGGAGAAACTGATCCAATTCGGAACTGTTGATGTTTATATCGATCGATCATAGAAGAAAAATTATTGTTCAGACATAGTTATAAATAATGAGCTCAGTTATCATTGTAAATGACACGAATTTTCTGGCAAACTTACGCTACATTCTATACAATGCTTAAAACCATATTATCTTCTTACTTTTTGATTTCGTTGTTGTGCCCGGAAACCCTATTCCCGGAACTGTCGCTTCTGCTGTTTCGTCTACATCCTAAGGCTAAGTATTGCATAATTTTTTGATTATTTTATTATTTCAGGATCAAATAAATACATTTGTCTAAAAATCACGTATAAATTCAACTGTAACATTTTACTGGTAAACACTACCGTCGATGGCAGAGCAGAACGACCGAAAGGGGAATTAGAGTCAAGTTGCAGAGTGGTTTCTTCAACATTTTTCTATCTGTTAGTTTCCTATATGACCGAAATAAGAGTCAGAAATGATGAAGGTTCAGTAACATAAATTTATCTAAACTTAAAAAGCAATAATGAAGAATTCCCAATCCAGCACCACTACCTTTACAGTTGGTGGCAACATTCATATATTAGCTTTATTATTCGAGCGTTAATTAAGCCCCTAAAATGAAAGTGGTCGAATCGATAAATGAAGAACGTTGTTCTAACGCAACAAATCAACCAAGGATCAAGTGATAGTCATTGATAGAACCAGTATTTTGCATCTTAAAGGAGTAAGCTCCGATTTTTTTCCTCTATCGTAGGATTCTTTCATAACTAACTAAATTTTTTAAAATTATAATCCAGCGTAATTGCAATTTTGTTCAATCCGATATTTATGTGTAACACATTTTTTTTGTTTTCTAGTGGGTGAAAGGGATTGAAAATGCACCTTAAATGATTTGATTAATTAGAGCAATAATGAGTCAATAGTTTTTTCAGTCAAAAGATGCGGTACAATCCCACTCAGTTGGCAACGTTTTCATCTTCCAAACTCCCAAAAGTCCAATGCAAGGAGTTCAAAAAGCCACTAGATATGTCTCTATTTTGTTCCTATAACTCACAACAAAAGTAATAGCAGATTTTCCACTAAAGCACTACTTCCTTCTTGGATTTGATCAACAAACCACTCTATTACAACCTTTGACCAACAACCAGCTCTTTTGTCATTATTCATGAACTAAACATCTAAGACTACACCCCTCCTGTTAAATGAGTTTTGTAATTCTGTAGTACTGTAGTACGAAAATTAAAGTAGGTTGGTCTGGTGGACAATATATAAGCAGTTGCAAATCTCGTATAGGTAAACTCTATAGTCAAAAATTAAAAGGATTACAAATGTAAGAAATTTTTATACTACATGTGTTATTATCTTACTTACCATTTTTATCATAGATATATGTATACGTAATTACCTTAATTATAAGTAACATAATTATGTAAATATATTTTTACACTGTTATTGCATAGATCTTATCTTGTATTCGGCTTAACCCCAATTATATAAATATCAAAAACAAATATTAATTTGTCGATCATTCATTAGCGTTACAAAGGAAATAGTACTACTGGAGTAAAAGTCTTTGGATTGATGTTGCAATTTCCCCTCAGTTCAATCCAACTTTAAGTTCCATCGAAGGGGCATTGTCAGATACAGTTTGAAAAGCAGAGCAAAATTTAAGGAAATGAGGAAAAGACATGAGCTAAGACAAATAAACATCTGTACATGGGAGTGAAATGTGAGTGATATTCATTGATAGAATTGTTGCTTGTTTTTGATAGGTGCAAGATCAATTCTGTCGTCCTTTACTTCCCATTTAAAATAAAAGAAAAGAAAAACAAAAGTGTTATAAAATAAAAACTGTAAAGTAAATACAAGTATATAGAGAAACTGATATATTATTCAACTTCAAACTGATGTACATAATGAACTGAAAACTCCTCTATTTATAGAAGAAAGGAAGCAGCTGCGAGGCTTTTCAGGAAGTAGTTGCGAGACTTTTCTTAAGCTGCTTGTAAGCTGTCTGTTTAATAAGAAACCGCTGTAAATCATTTCATTGAGTTGCTTGCAACCTGCTTGCATCAGCTGCTTGTAGATAAATTTTAATAGAGTACCAAACGGATAATTTTCTTCAGGAAGATTATCTATAGCGAAGTAATAAATGGACATCCACATTATAATTATTTTTATAACACACCCTCTTGGATGTTCATTAAAAGATATTGTGCCTCGTTAAAACCTTACTGGGAATGAAAAAAATTTTAGTAAAGGAAAAAGAGTACACACATTTAGTAATACACAATTCTAGCTGCCTCATTAAAAACCTTACAGGAAAAACCCCATGGGAAAAATCTTAGTAAGGAAAAAAGAGCACATCGCGTATTTCACCCCTGATGAAAATCTTGTTCCAAATATTTGAGTCTCCGCATTCCAATCTTGTATACCATCTTCTCAAAAGTTGAAGTTGGTAAAGATTTAGTTGAACAAATCTACTGGATTGTCACTTGAACGGATTTGTTGCACATCGATGTCACCATTTTTCTAAAGATCATGTGTGTAGAATAATTTTGGTGAAATGTGCTTCGTTCTATTTTCTTTTATAAATCCTCCCTTTAATTGGGCTATACATGCAGCATTGTCTTCGTATAAAATTGTGGATCTTTTATCACATTCCAAATCACATTTTCCTTGAATAAAATGAATCACTGATCTCAACCATACGCATCCTACTTGCTTCATTAATAGCTATTATTTCAGCATGATTTGAATAAGTAGCAACAATAGATTACTTTATGGAGCGCCATGATATGGCAGTACCTCCACATGTAAATATGTACCTAATTTGAGATCGAGCTTTATGGGGACCAGATAAATAACACGCATTTGCATAACCAACAAGATCGGCACTGCCTTTGTTAGCATAAAACAAACCCACATCAAGAGTTCTCTTTAAATATCGCAAAATATGCTTAATCCCATTTCAATGTCTCTGTGTAGGAGAAGAGTTATATCTTTCTAGTAAATTAACAGAAAATGCTGTGTCAGGCCTTGTAGCATTAGCAAGATGCATAAGTGCACCAATTGCACTGAGATAGGGTGTTTCAGGACCAAGGAATTTCCCATCCTTTTATGGAGGTCGGAACATGTCCTTATTCACTTTAAGTGAATGAACAACCATTGGTGTACTCAATGGGCACGCTTTGTCTATTTAAAAGCGTTTAAGACCCTTTTTGTATAGGCAGATTGATGTATAAAGATCCCGTCTGCTAAATGTTCAATTTGCACACCAAGACAAAGTTTTGTCTTTCCAAGATCTTTCATCTTAAATTATTTCTTAAGATATTCAATTTCCTTTTGGAGCTTTTCTGGAGTTCCAAAAAGATTTATGTCATCAACATAAACAGTTAGTATAACAAATTCTGATGTCATTTTCTTTATAAAAATACATGGACACATAACATCATTTATGTAACCCTCTTTCAACAAATATTCACTAAGGCGATTATACAACATGCGCCCAGATTGCTTTAAACCGTACAAAGATCTTTGTAATCTGATTGAATACATTTCTCGAGATTTTGAATTTGCTTCAGGCATTTTAAATTCTTCAGGGATTTTCATGTAAATCTCATAATCAAGTGAGCCGTACAGATTAGGTGTAACCACATCCATCAGATGTATTTCAAGGCTTTCACGTAAGGCTAAACTGATGAGATATCGAAATGTTATGGTATCCATAACGGGTGAATATATTTCTTCATAATCGACTCCAGGTCGTTGTGAGAATCCTTGTGCGACAAGGCGAGCCTTGTATCTTTCAACTTCATTTTTGTCATTCCTTTTTTCGCACAAAAATCCATTTATGACTAACTGGTTTTATACCAGCAAGTGTTTGGACTACTGGTCCAAAGACCCCTCTTTTAGCAAGTGCGTTCAATTCTGATTGAATTGTCCCTTGCCATTTTGGTCAATCAGATCTTTGTTGACATTCTTCGACAGATCGGGGTTCAGAATCCTCACTGTTTTGCATAATGTTAAGTGCAACATTATATGCAAAAATATTATCCACCACTATTTCAGATCGATTTAAATTAATCCCATCACCAGTAAAACATATTAAAAGTTTCTCGCTCACTTGAGTCTCGGGTTTATTGATTTTTTCAGGAATCTCAGAACTAATTAGATCTTGGGTCTTTTCAGAATATCCCTTTATAGTTTCGTTTTGATCATTTATCGATTTTCTATTTCGAGGATTTCGATCCTTGGAACCCAAAGGCCAGGCACGATTGAAGCGTGCTTTAGGTTCACTATCTCTCATGCTAGTAGATGGTCCTGTTGCGACATCAATTCGGATAGGCACATTCTCTGTAGGGATATGTGACTTAGTTATCCTTTTAAAATCAGTAAATGTGTCAGGCATTGGATTTGCTATATTCTGTAAATGGATGATCTTTTGGACCTCCTGATTACATATATAGGTACGTGGAGCAAAATAGGATAATGATAAAACTTTTCACACAATTTCTCTTTTGATTTTCTTTTTCTCTCCCCCTAATTGTGGGAAGTTAGTTTCATCAAACTGACAATCTGCAAATCGAGCAGTAAATAAATCTCATGTCAATGGTTCAAGATAGCGAATAATAGAGGATGATTCAAACCCAACATATATTCCTAACCTTCTCTGTGGGCCCATCTTACTACGTTGTGGTGGTACTACTGGCACATATACAGCACATCTAAAAATTTATAGATGGGCAATATTGGTTCATGACCAAAAATTAATTATGACGGAGAATATGTATTATAATGTGCCGGTCTGAGACGGATAAGTAATGTTGCATGCAAGATAGCATGTCCCCAAAAAGTAGTGGGCAATTTTATTTACATAAGTAGTGGTCTTACTATCAATTGCAAGCGTTTAATAAATGATTCTACAAGGCCATTTTGAATATGAACATAAGCTACAGGATGTTCAATTTTTATCCCAACTGATAGACAGTAATCATCAAAAGCTTGAGATGAGAATTCTCCAGCATTATCAAGGCGAATAGCCTTTATAAGATAATATGAGAATTGTGCCCTTAATCGAATTATTTGGGCTAATAGCTTTGCAAACGCCAGGTTGCGAGATGATAGTAGGCACACATGAGACCATCTTGAAGATGAATATGTCCACATATATCCCCATGTACACGCTCTAAAAAGGCAAGGGATTCAATGCCAACCTTCATTAGTGATGATCTAGTAATCATTTTGTCTTGATAACAAGCATCACAAGAAAATTCCTCATTTGTAAGAATCTTCAGGTTCTTTAATGGATGCGCACTCAAATTTTCAGTAATCAAAACTAATCAGATCTTGGGTCTCTTCAAGAGATCCCTTCAGAGTATTATTTTGATCATTTGTGAATTTTATTTCCCTAGGAATCTCATAACTAATCAGATCTTGGGTCTCTTCAAGAGATCCTTTCAGAGTATTATTTTGATCATTTGTCAATTTTGTTTCCCTAGGATTTCTATCCTTAGAACCCAAAGGCCTACCACGCTTCAGGCGTGCTTTAGGTTCACTAGCTATCATGCTAGTAGATGGTCCTGCTGGGACATCAATTCGGATAGGCACATTCTCTACAGGGATATGTGACTTAGTTATCCTTTTCAAATCAGTAAATGCGTCTGGCATTTGATTTGCTATATTCTGTAAATGGATGATCTCCTGGACCTCCTGATTACATATAGAGGTACATGGATCAAAATAAAATAATGATGAAATATTTCACACAATTTCTCTTTTGATTTCCTTTTTCTCTCCCCCTAATTGTGGGAAATTTATTTCATCAAATCGACAATATGCAAATCGAGTAGTAAATAAATTTTCCGATAATGGTTCAAAATAGCGAATAATAGAGGGTGATTCAAACCCAGCATATATTCCTAATCTTCTTTGGGGGCCCATCTTGCTGCGCCGTGGTGGTGCTACTGCATATATATAACACATCCAAAAATTTGTAGGTGAGCAATATTTGGTTCATGACCAAAAACTAATTGTGACGGAGTAGTGTCGGTTTGAGACGAACAAGTGATGTTTCATGCAAGATAGCATTTTGAGTATGTGTTTAATAAATGGCTCTGCAAGGCCATTTTGAGTATGAACATAAGCTACAAGATGTTAAACTTTTATCTCAACTGATAGACAATAATCATCAAAAGCTTAAGATGAGAATTCCCTAGTATTGTCAAGGCGAATAACCTTTATAGGATAATCTGGGAATTGTACCCTTAATCGAATTATTTGGGCTAATAGCTTTGCAAACGCCAGATTGCGAGATGATAGTAGACACACATGGGACACTCTTTAAGATGCATCTATTAGTACCATAAAATATCTAAACAACCCACTTGGTGGGTGAATAGGTCCACATATATTTCCATGTATACGCTCTAAAAAGGCAGGGGATTCAATGCCAACCTTCATTGGTGATGGTCTAGTGATCATTTTGCCTTGATAACAAGCATCACAAGAAAATTCATCATTTGTAAGAATCTTCAGGTTCTTTAATGGATGTCCACTCGAATTTTCAATAATTTATCTCATCATTATTGATCCAGGATGGCCCAAGCGGCCATGCCAAAACACAAAAGTATTTGAATCAGTAAACTTTTGATTTACGATAGAGTGTGCTTCAAGTGTACTAATCTTTGAATAATATAAGCCAGAAGATAAAGTTGGTAACTTTTCTACAATGCACTTTTGGCCAGAAACATTCTTTGTAATACAAAGATATTCCATATCCATTTCATCTATCGTCTGAACATGATACCCATTTCGGTAGATATCTATAAAACTCAACAAGTTTCTTCGGGACTTGGAGGAGAATAATGCATTATCTATAATAAGTTTTGTTCCCTTAGACAGAAATATAATGGCTCTTCCGGAGCCTTCAATCAAACTTATATTACCTGAAATTGTTGAAACATTTGCTTTTTGCTTATGCAAATAAAAAAAGTATTTCTGCTCTTTGAATATGGCATGCGTTGTTCTACTATCAATTACACAAATATTTTCATGATTGGTCTTTGATCTAAACATAATTTGAGGATTATCCATATTCTTCAAAATGACATAAACGAAATATATTATAGTAAACATCATTATCAAAGCATAACTTTTTATTTATGTACAACAATTACATAACCATACTATCTACTACAAACAATAAAAATTAAAATATTTATATTTCTACAGATTCATCACCGATTATATAACTTGTTTCTCCTTCTGAGAGTGCAAAGTAATCAGCTACATCCAAATGCATGAAGTCTAAATTATCTTCAGAAATAAAATTTGCTTCAACATTTTTCTCTGTCTTCTTCAGGGAGGTTTGATAAAGCTCAACCAGGTGCGTTGGCGTACGACAGGTACGTGACTAATTTCCTTTTCCTCCACATCTATAGCATGCATTTTCTGCATTTGTTGCTTGCACCGCTTCATGCTTTTGTTCCTTCCTTTTCCACTGCTGGTGATGAGGAGGGTTCTTTGGTGCATTATTATTACCATGATTAGAGTTTCTTCCCCGACCACGGCCATGACCACGACTGGGGCCACGACCTCTTCCACGCTTAGCTTGGTGGAAGTTCGTCTCATTCATTTCAGGGAATGAACAAGAACCAGTAGGCCGACTTTCATGGTTTTTCATTAATAGCCCATTATGTTGCTCGGCTACAAGAAGATATGAGATAAGTTATGAATACTTTTTGAATCCCATCTCTCGATATTGCTGTTGTAGGAGCATATTCGAGGCATGAAAAGTGGTGAAAGTTTTCTCCAACATATCATGATCAGTAATATTATCACCACATAATTTCAATTGGAAAATAATTCTTAACATAGCAGAATTATACTCATTGATAGATTTAAAATCTTGTAGCCTTAAATGAGTCCAATCATATCGTGCCTGTGGAAGAATGACCATCTTCGGGTGGTCATATCTATCTTTCAAATTATTCCACGGTATGACTGGATCTTTAACAGTAAGATATTCCATTTTCAAGCCCTCATCAAGGTGATGACGTAAGAATATCATTGCCTTGGCACGATCTTGATTTGATGCCTGATTTTTGTCTTTTATGGTGTCTGCCAAACCCATCACATCAAGATAAATTTCAACATCAAGCACCCCAGACATGTAGCTTTTGCCTGATATATCCAGGGCTACAAATTCAAATTTAGAAAGATTTGACATTATTTAGAAAAAGAAAGTTCGTACCTCTGATACTTTCAAAGTATTTGCTCGAGATGGCAGAGTCTCGTTCTGATAACGTATTATAAAATAAAGACTGTAAAGTAAAGACAAGTATAGAGAGAAACTGATATATTATTCAACTTCAAACTGATATAAATAATGAACTGAAAACTCCTCTATTTATAGAAGAAAGGAAGCAGTTGCGAGGCTTTTCTTGAGCTGCTTGTAAGCTGTCTGCATGAGCTGCTTGCAATCTGCCTGTTTAATGAGAAGCTTATGCAAATCATTTCATTGAGTTGTTTACAATCTGCCTGCATCAGCTGTTTGTAGATAAATTTCAATAGAGTGCCAAACGAATAATCTTTTTCAGGAAAATTATCTATAGCGGAATAATAAATGCACATCCACATTATAATTATTTTCATAACAAAAAGGAGATAAATGTGGATTGACGAATGGAATAGATGAAAGGAGTTTGAGATAAGGTTCTATAAGTGGGTCTATTATATTATCTCTAAAGTAAGATGTTAAAGTTAAGACTTAAGATAAGTGAAGACTGACTTTAATCTTTCCCCTTCTTACATTTTATTTCATAAATAGTATACTTTACTAATTAACTACTACTCGAACTTCTTATTTCTCAAGAAAATTAACGACCAGAACTTCCAATTTCCAAATCCTAACTCCTTAGTCTTAGTTTTTAGACGTCTTTGCAACTTATAGGTGACTAATTAAATTTCTTTAGTTGTTGTTGTTGCTGCTGCTTCAGAAAAGATGTGAAAGATAAGTAATAATAATAATAATAATAATGACAAGTCATTGGAGAGAAGCAGCTCTCAAATTCAAGGAGTGGTGGAGCTAGCAGGGTCCGTGGCAGGTGTATATTCACCTAATAATTTCGGAGTAGTATTTAAATATTTTTCAGCAAATAAGTCATTTTTTAGCAATTAAATACCAAAAATTATTATTTTTGAAAAATATTTTCATTAAAAAGGGGAAAATGACTTTCTTCGTTTTTCTTCTCCGATAGTCCATTGAATAACTTCTAAATTTTAGAGAGTAATAACGAGACAAAGCTTCTTCTTAAAAATACTTTTAGAAAGTCATTTTCTGCGTCATATACCAACCAAATCCTAATCATTTGGAAAACTCGTAATAAACATTTGAAAATTGTTTCCCCCTCTGGCAGTGGCGGAGCCACATTCAACCGAGGGGTGTAATCGACACTCCTTCGCCGGAAAATTACAATGCATTGTTAGATAATTTTTTTAATTTTATGTATATTTATTATACATTGACTTCCCTTAATTTTATAGCGTATTTAAATTCTTATATTCTAATACCTCTTAATGAAAATTCTGGCTCTCACCGCCTCTTCCCCTCTCCCTATATTTGAAGGAAACAGAATTCTTACGTCTACAAAAGCCACCTCCCCACCAGGGGCAGATGTAGTGCTCAAAAGACGATACACATGGATTCATGATCTTTCTGTTAAATTTGATATTTCATGTATGTATTCTCCGGAACAAATATTATTTGTTGGCCTCATGTTTTAAAAAAAGCTGAATGGTGCACTTGATTAAATGTATCCAGATTCCAGCGTAGAAGTTATGATTTCAATTGAAACCATAACTTTCGCTCGTACCCTGTATTTTTGTCAAAAATTATTAAATATGTACCAATAATAAATCTTGAACCCATTAAATTAGATAATATGTGATAGAATTACGAATTTGAACACATAAAATTTTAATCCTGAATCCGCCTCTGATTGAATAGGAATAATTCCTACGTAATACTTTCTTTTTCCTCCTATCTTTAGTGGAACACTCATGTTCCTGTAATCTTAGATCTTCCCAAATTCTGGATCATAGTATAGTATGTTATTTTGCAGGTTTAACAGAACGTACCCATTGTGAACGCGGGGATAAATACAGAACTCTTCCTAATTAATGTCAGCATTATTTGGTCTTTAATTTACTAGTATTCACTACTAGTATTTATCGACGCCCCAGTACCAACGGACTTTTTTCCGTCGCTATTCCGAGGGACTTTCCGGCGGAGTCCCTCGGTACTTTTGAACCTTTTAATTTCTATTTTTTTTAAAATAACCGACGGACAACTCTCGGTAAATAATAATATTTTGACCGGTCAAAATTTAATTGGTTGTACCGATGCACTCCGTCGGTAATTTACTGACGGACTCCTCGGAACATTTTGTATTTATATTTTTGAATTATTTTTTTTGGTACCGACGGTGTCTCTCGGTGCTTTTAGAAAAAAATAAATGAAAAAGAAAATAAAGTTATCGGCGTACTCAATCCTATTGCATTTACATAATATTTTGAATTTTGTTCTTACAGTACCGATGGACTTCCGTCGGTAACTTAAATATATAATCTTATAGATAATTATTTTGTATTTTTTATTACACAATACCGAGGGAGGCCGCCGGTAAGTCCCTCGGTAAGTATTTACTTAATTATCTTAGTGGTTGATTAGTCTATTTATTGAAATTCACACTAAGTGGAGGTAATACACTACTAAAAAATATATTCGTGGTAATTAGCTTAGTAATTTATAATTACACAAAGTAAAAGTGAATTTGTAGTATCTTTAACTACATTGATTAACCTATACATTAATAATTACACACTAAGAAGAAGTGTATTAGTCATTTTCGTAAAAAATATTATTGATGGTTTATCTTATAAATTGATAATTACTATAAGTAGAAGTGTATTAATGGTGTCCTTAAGTAATGTTAAGAATTGATTATCATACACATTGATAATATACTAAGTAAAAGTGTATTAGTTATATTTAGCTTGTAGATTGATAATTACACGAAGTATAAGTGTATTAATAATATATATGTAAATATATATATATATATATATAGGTGATTGATTAGCTTATATACATTGATAATAACACTAAGTATTAGTGAACTAGTGGCATCCTTATATAAGTAACGTTAGTGATTGATTAGCCGATTTATTAATAATTATACACTAAATGGAAGTGTATTAATGCTATTTGTGAGAAATATTTGTGATTGTTTATCTTTAGTTTGATAATTAAAGTAAGTAGAGATTTATTAGTGGTATCCTTAAGTAATATTAATGGTATCCTGAAGTAACGCTAGTGATTCATTAGTCTATACATTGATAATTATACTAATTAAGTAGAAGTGTATTAGTATAGTCTTAAAAACTATTACTGATTGATTAGCTTCTGCATTAAGAATTACACTAAGTAGAAGTGTATTAGTAATATCAGTAAGAAATGTTAGCGATTGATTAGATAATAAATTGATAATTACATAAAGTAGATGCATATTAGTGATATGCTTAAGTAATATTAATGATTGATTAGCCTATCTATTAGTAATTACACTGATTAAGTAAAAGTTTATCAGTAGTAGTCTTAAGAACTATTACTAGTTGATTAGCTTATACACTGAGGATTACACTAAGCAGAAGTGTATTAGCAATATCAGTAAGAAATGTTAGCGATTAATTTGCTTATAAATTGATAATTACAAAAAGTAGATACTTATTAGTGGTATCCTTAAATAATATTACTGATTGATTAGTGTGTGTGTGTGTGTGTATATATATATATATATATATATATATATATATATATACACACACACATATACACACACATACTCTAATTAAGTAGAAGTGTATTAGTAGTATTCTTAGTTCTCACACTCAGCAGAAGTGTATTAGAAATATACCAGTAAGAAATGTTAGCGATTGATTAGCTTATAAATGGATAATTACAGAAAATAAATGTGTATTAGTGGTATCCTTAAGTAATAATAATGATTGATTAGCCCATGTATTAATAATTAGACTAATTAAGTAGAAGTATATTAATAGTATTTTTAAGAACTATTACTAATTGATTAGCTTATACATTGAGAATTACACTAAGTAGAAGTGTATTAGTAATATCAGTAAGAAAGATTAGTGATCAATTAGCCTATACATTGAAAATTCTACTAAGTAGAAGTGTATCAGCAGTATTCTTAAGAAATATTACTCATTGATTAGTTTATAAAATGATAACTACACTAAGTAGAAGTGCATTAGTGATATCCTTAAGTACTATTAGTGATTGATTAGACTATTAATTGATACTTAACTACGTAAAAGTGGTTTAGTAGTAATTAGCTTATAAATTAATAATTACATTAGCTTATGATTTATTTTAAATTATTAATAGTAATTTCATTGTTAATTAATGTTAAAAGATGAATTACCCTTTATCAGGATTATTTATATTTCATGGTCAATTTCATTGTTAATTAATGCTAAAAGATGAGTTTCTTAATATATGTTAAAACATCTAAAAACTCAATTAAAGTGGATGGGAGGGAGTAATAAAATAATTAATCACATCTTGCTAATTACTACATTTGCTTGAAAATATTACAATTACGGGCATAATATTTTCAGAATTAAATATTTTCAAAAACTTAAATATTACACATAAATTCCACAACACAGAATTAAAGCATTTGATAATTAAGATTATTGGGTGGTTTACCTCTTTCTTAATTTCATGTTCTTCTTTAACGACGTCGTTTCAGCCTCTAACCCCACCTTCATTATACTCTTTCTTCGCCTTAAATTCCACAACACTTTTTCCTCTTTTTCCTCTTTTTGCCCTTCTTCTTCTTCTTCTACTGAGAGCTTGTCTTTGTCTTGTCTTTGTTCTTCTTGTCTTTGTTCTTCTACTGGGAGCTTGTCTAAGTCAGAACCACCGTTTAACTCGGTGGTTTGGGGTGTATTGAGGTGGCTATCGGCTGTAGACGAAGGAGACTCGCGGCGGCGGAAGTGGTGGTTGGTGTTAGTGTGGCTTTTTTGGCCCCATTTCAACCGGGTAAAGAGAAATAATGCAGTGGCTGTGACTTGACCGGTGCCGTTGCCATTCTAAGAATTGGGCAAAAGAGCAAAACCCTACTAAGACCTTTATCTCGGTGAGTTTTTCTCTCTATTTTCGAATTATTTCTGCCCTAAATCTAAAAATTAGGGCAGTGTTCATCTTCAAAATAAGTCTATTGCATTATTAACAGTATATATATCAGTACTACTTTTATTTCATTATTATTTACAAATCTCTATTTATTGGCTAGATTATGTAATGAGTTTCTTTTATATTTGCACAAATTGGATTTTGTTTTTCTTGTTTAGAGTGTATAAAGAACCTATATTGGGCGTTTATGCAATTGTTTAGAGCGTATAAAAAACCTAAATTCAGAAATGTAGTGTTAAGGATTCTTGGTAAGGAAATATGTCGCATAATTTCTTCTTTACCCGTTTCTCCCTTAAATTTATTCTGCATTATATATCAACAGTTTAAAACTAAAGTTGCCATTTAATTGTAGTCATTAATACGTAAAAGAGGACACTGACAATAAAAGGAAATAAAGATTCAGCAAAGAAAATAAATAAGGCTTTATTTTGATGGTAGTTGGTAGGACAAAAATGTTTTGCCCCAACTTAGTCTGACATTTCTATTTCATGGTATGTATGGTAGTCGATGTTCCCTAGTTAAAGTTTATGAAGTTAGGTGCTGAATTATTCAATTCTAACTCTTCGTGTATTTTTTTCACTTCTCTTTTGTGGATTACAAGGTATTGGGACATCCGTCACCGTGCAAAATGAGGACCTTGAAAAGATACGACAAACGATTCAACAACTTTCTAGGAACTATGCGGATGAACGAGAAAAAAGAAAGCATGAAGAGAAGATTAAAGACGCACTTAAGAATGACATCGACTCCCTCAAGGCTCAAGTGAACCACTTAATCGGCCTGCCCCGCTCTCCGCCAAAAAGTCACATTTATGAAGAGGATGGAAGTGATGGAAATAATATAAATGATGAAGAAGATGAGGGGAAATCCGAAGATGAGGAGTGATTTCATGTTTGGTTGGATTGTTGTTTAGTTGGATGTTAACTTTGAATGTTACATTTTAAAGTTTGGTTGGATAGTTTTGATGTTTGATGGGATCATTTGGATGCTTGGATAGTTTATAAAGTTTTATTGTTGTTAAGTTGAGTTTTATTGTAGTTGCATTTCTGTTTCTATTATAATATTCTGGCTCGCAGGTGGTGCAACAAAAAATAGGCACTCTCTGCCAAAAATGTACCAGATTTAACGAGGGACTTACCGACAGAGTCCGTCGGAACACTTACTCATTTTCAGTCCAGAATTCTTAATTAGTGAGGGAACCCGTCGGTAGACTTGAACCAAGTTTTTAAATTTTGTTGAAAATACCGACGGATATCCATCGGAATATGAATTTATTCATATTTTTAATTTTTAAATTACTAAATTAAAATTCTAAATTTACCAATGGTATCCGTCGGTAATATTAAATTATTATTTTTAGTTTACCGACGAATATCCGTCGGTATTGATATTATTAATATTATATTATGGACAAATACATATGCAGACACTTTAACTTGTCTCAACTTTTTATTTAGACACTTAAATTAAGGTTATGACCTATGGAACACTTAAACAAGGTTAAAACTATACCAATTGAGCACTTATTTTACAATTCTAAACAACCTATAGTGCGTGAAAGACACTTACTCTGATGTGGCAAATACAACCAGTGAACCTCAGCACAAAAAGTCAAAATATTTGAATAAAATAAAAATCAAAACCCACCAGGTTTTTGAACTACCGTCTTCCATAGGTGTTCTAAATAACTTCTTCATGCTCATCTTGTATCGGAAAAATGAGGCAAGCTCATAATTGCTAATGTCATAACCCCGAACCAATTGGGAGCTTGTCGGATTTCTCATCCTCGAGCTCTCTGGTTCATAGTTTTGGCTGTGTCAGTGTCCGCTTTGTTTGATCTACTTGACGTTTGGAGCTTGCTCGTGAGTTCCTAAAAAGCTTTCTTGCTATTATCTCTTGCCATTATCTAACTCACTGAGAGCATGACATTTTATAGTCTATGTTTTAAAGCTGTGAAGTTCTAATTTGAGGGCTAATTAAATTTGAATTCGTATTTGTTGGGTCTCAAATATTTTTTGGCGAAGACGATGAAGGCAGATTTGGGTCTCTTAACACACGAAGAAGAAAATGATTACAACTCATCCAAAAAATTTTCGGTGAAACTCTATTTTCTCGTACAAGAATTTTGGCTTTGAAGAAGAAAATGACCGTGAGCATGGAGAACAAGACAACTTGGAAAAAAACAAACAGAAATTAAATTTTTGTTGCCATTAAGCGCGCTTGTTAGGTGAGATACACATGACTTGCCATATCATCCAGTTGTGTTCAATTGGTATAGTTCTAATCTAGTTTAAGTGTTTGATAGGTCCTAAGCTTAGTTTAGGTGTCTAAATAAAAAGTTGGGACAAGTTTAAGTATTTGCGTATGTATTTGGCCTTATATTATTTTATAATATACCGACGGATATCCGTTGGTAAGTAAAATTATTTGACCACTTACTGTCAGAAATATACCGATGACTTTCCGATGGGGTTCATTGATAATTACCGAGAAATTCTGTCGGTTTATTTTACCGAGAAAGGATTTACCTACTTACTACTTAGCGACGGACTTACTTCGGTGCAGCCTTGTTAACGAGGGAAGTCCGTCGGTATACATGTGATTTTTAATAGTGATCCTGCTACTCATTCAAACCGGTGGCTTCACGTTTGAAGTAAAAGAAAGCAGAAAGAAACAAAATAAAGGTGGCGGCCATGGGTGGATGTGCAGTTGAATGTGACCTTACATTCTTAACTTGCCTTGCAAGATTTAAACTTTTTTTTATTTATGTCTTGTTACTACAGTACGTCTCTGGCTAGTCTTTCTTGCTTGCCTTGTGTCCTTATCCAATAACACCAGTGAGTCCAGAGACTTCAGACTCTTTGCTTTAGCTTTCAAGCCAGTGATTTCGGACAAAAAACGACTTATTACACTCATACAAATTAATTGTTATAAGCGTTCAAACTTGAAGGGCTCGTACTTTAATTTTCTTCTGCGCCTCCTGTGAACGGTCAAAATCGATTCTCAATCATAAAGACCGGTCGAGACAATAACGTTTCAATCGAAGGGTATCCGCATGGCGAGCTCGGACGAATTCCGAAGTAGTGACGTCGAGCTTCGAGCCATAAGACCAATCAACCGCAAAACTCGATATCATTATCGAACCCGCGTCCGGATCGGGATGCTCCAAGGCAGAACCGAGCTCGAACTAAGACTGGGGATTCGATCTAGCACCAAGCTCGAGTCAGTGCCAAGCTCGCAAGACAAGAGCCGTTACAACCGCACCAAGGGAGGGAATCTTGACGAGAATCAAGGGAGAAACAAATCATCATGAGTTCTCCACTATATGTATTATTTTATGTTGTTACAAATAAAGTAGTGGCCCTCTACTATAAAAGGGGAGATAGACTCCAATAGGGAGAGGGGATTAAGATTTCATTGTGCTTGTTCTTCTAATATTTTCCAGTCTTCCCTTCCATCATTTTCCATTTTCACAGCAAAAATACCTGTATTGTCATTTTATATCAAAGAAATTTGCATACCCTTAGAACCATATCTAAATTTAACGTTATCCGAATTTTCGGGTAAACAGTTTGGCGCCCACCGTGGGGCTAAGGGTAACGGTGATTGTCTGATATAAATCTACAGTACACTCCAGCTTACAACTTCGAATCAGCCATGGCTCTACCTATCGACCTCGAAGCCGGCCTTCAAGATGAAACCAACAACTTGGTGCCCGGGCCCGGAAGGCTACCTAACAACGGTAACGAGGCTCGAATCGAAGAACCCGAAATTTGAGCCGAAGTACCACTGGATATCAATTCGCAAATAGCTCTAGAAGCGAATCAGCATTCTGAACCAGAGAGGAGCATTCAGGCGGTGCTCGATCTATAGCCCGAGACACCTACAGCACGGGGAAAATCGGGGTCAGCTTGCGTATGATTTTTGAAATGTTGCAAGCCCAACAAGCAGTAATAGCTCAGTTGCAGAGCCGAACCCATACGCAAAGCGGGCCGAACTCCAATCCGCTTCTTCGAGAAGTCACACCTAGAACAGAACCCGCCGTAGTGAAATCAAACGAGCGGGAATCGGGGATTGCTCCTGAAATTGCTAAATTGCTCGAGGAACTCACGAAGCGAGTCGAAGCCAATGACAAAAAAATGGAAACGTATAACGCTAGGGTCGATCAAATTCCGGGGGCTCCGCCAATGATAAAAGGGCTCGATTCGAAAAAATTCATACAAAAGCCTTTTCCCTCGAGCGCGGCCCCAAAACCAATCCCCAAAAAATTCCGTATGCCCGAAATTTTCAAATATAACGGTACGACCGATCCTAACGAACACGTCACCTCCTACACATGCGCTATCAAAGGCAACGATTTTGAGGATGATGAAATCGAATCCGTGTTGTTGAAAAAGTTCGGAGAGACCCTCGCAAAGGGAGCGATGATCTGGTATCAAAACTTACCGCCGAATTCCATTGATTCTTTCGCCATGTTAGCGGACTCGTTCGTAAAAGCATATGCTGGTGCCATAAAGGTTGCAACAAGAAAATCGGACCTCTTCAAAGTAAAGCAAAGGGGTAACGAGATGCTGAGGGAATTCGTATCCCGATTTCAAATAGAGCGTATGGACTTGCCACAGGTCACAAACGACTGCGCCGTACAAGCTTTCACCCAAGGACTGAATGGGCTAAGCTCGACAGCATCACGTCGGTTGAAATTAAATTTGATCGAGTACCCTGCAATACCTTGGGCAGATGTACACAACCGGTACCAATCAAAAATCAAGGTCGAGATGATCAATTGGGAGTTCCATATGGGCCCGTACGACAGAACCACACAACCACTAAAAATCAAAGGGAAGCCAACAGAGAGCAAAGGTCGAACAGAGATCGATACCAACCGTACGACACAGATCGGATGAACAATAGTTCAGCACGTGACACGGTTCAGAACAACCGAAGGATTGATCGGGGGCAAAATTCTCGAGGACTTATGAGCAAGAACGGCTTTGATAAATATACAGATCCTATAGAAATCCCTCGACTTTCGGAGTATAATTTCAACATTGGTACATCCGTCATCGTATAGGCCATCAGACACATCAAAGACACCAGATGACCTCGACCCATGCAAACCGATCCTGCCCAAAGGAATCCCAATCAAATGTGCGAATATCATGGAACCCATGGTCACAGAACGGAAGATTGCAGGCAACTAAGAGAGGAAGTGGCCCGCTTATTTAATAAAGGGCATCTTCGGGAATTTCTGAGCGATAGGGCGAAGAACCATTTTAGAGACAAGGAATTCGGTAAGCGAAACGAGCCAGAAGAACCGCAAAACGTCATTCACATGATCGTCGGCGACGTCGATGCCCCCCCAGGGACCGATGCTTAAACACGCTAAAACGTCGATTGTGAAGCGATCTCGAAGCCAAGATCATGCACCCGCAGGGACTTTATCCTTCAGCGATGAAGATACAGAGGGAATCATCCAACCCCATAACGACGCGCTGGTAATATCCGCACTCATGAATAAAACTAAGATTAAGCGTGTGTTAATTGATCCAGGTAGCTCGGCCAATATCATCAGATCGAGGGTCATAGAACAGTTCGGCCTGCAGGATCAGGTCGTACCCGCAACTCTGATTCTAAACGGATTTAATATGGCATGTGAAACCACTAAAGGCGAGATCACCCTACCGATAAACGTAGCCGGAACCATCCAGCAAACAAAGTTTCACGTAATCGAAGGTGATATGAGGTATAACGCCCTCTTCGGAAGGCCGTGGATCCACAGCATGAGAGCCGTACCCTCAACCCTACACCAGGTCCTCAAATTCCCAACATCGGAAGGTATCAAAATAGTGTACGGGGAACAACCGGCCGCAAAGGAAATGTTCTCCATCAAAGAAGCAAAATCAATATCCTCACCTTCACCAATGAAAGGATCAGGTTCAAAGCTGAGCGCCAAATAGCAATCACAGACATCGGCTTCGACCCGACCAGGTAAGCAAAACGTTGAAGAGGACAATGATGATCGATGGATCCCTCGATCCTTCGTAACCCCCGATGATTCCGATGCCACCAAATCAACAATTGAGGAACTGGAGCAAATCGTACTGATCGAACACTGGCCCGAACAAAAGGTATACCTGGGAATGGGTTTGAGCCCCGAACTCAGGAAGAAACTCATTCAATTTCTTATCAATAACATCGATTGTTTTGCCTGGTCCCATCTAGATATAACAGGGATCCCTACGGACATAACGGCGCACCAGCTAAGCTTGAACCCCATGTTCAGACCGGTGAAGCAAAAAAGAAGGCCCCAGTCCAAGGAAAAGCACGCATTCATAAAGGACGAGGTAACCAAACTTCTCAAGATAGGGTCCATTCGGGAAGTAAAATACCCCGAATGGTTAGCCAATGTGGTTGTTGTACCTAAAAAAGGAAACAAACTTAGAATGTGTGTGGACTATAAGGATTTGAACAAAGCATGCCCCAAAGATTCATTCCCACTTCCCAACATCGATCGTATGATCGATGCCACGGCCGGCAACGAGATTCTCACCTTTATCGATGCCTATTTCGGGTATAATCAAATTCAGATGAATCCGGATGATCGGGAAAAGACTTCATTTGTGACCCGATATGGAACATATTGTTATAACGTAATGCCCTTCGGGCTAAAAAATACAGGAGCTACTTATCAACGCCTAGTAAACAGAATGTTCGAAGAACAAATAGGTAAAATAATGAAAGTTTATATTGATGACATGCTAGTTAAGTCCCTGCGCGCAGAGGACCATTTGGCCCATTTGCAGGAAACGTTCAAGATTCTAAGGAAATTCAACATGAAGCTCAACCCCAAAAAATGTGCTTTCGGGGTCGGTTCGGGCAAGTTCCTCGGCTTCATGGTCTCAAATCGGGGAATTGAGATCAACCCCGACAAAATCAAGGCCATCGAAGACATCACCATCGTGGACAGCGTGAAAGCTGTACAAAGGTTAACGGGAAGAATTGCAGCCTTAGGCCGGTTTATTTCAAGATCATCGGATCGAAGTCACAAATTTTTCTCCCTACTCAAAAAGAATAACGACTTCGCCTGGACGCCAGAATGCCAACAAGCGTTACAGGAATTGAAACGATACCTCTTGAGCCCGCCACTGCTTCATACTCCGAAACCGGACGAGCAGCTCTACCTGTACTTGGCAGTATCGGAAGTCGCCGTAAGCAGCGTCCTAGTTCGAGAAGAGCAAGGTATGCAATTTCCCGTTTATTACGTGAGTCGGACCTTAGGAGAAGCGGAAACTAGGTATCCGCACTTAGAAAAATTGGCACTTGCCCTGGTAAGCGCATCTAGAAAGTTAAGGCCGTATTTCTAATGTCACCCCATAAGCGTATTAACCACCTACCCACTCCGAAATATCTTACATAGGCCCGAACTATCAGGCCGATTGGCCAAATGGGCCATCGAACTCAGTGGCTACGATATCGAATATCAATCCCGCACGGCCATCAAGTCTCAAATTTCGGCAGACTTCGTGGCCGACTTCACGCCAACCCTCATACCCGAAGTCGAAAGGGAACTCCTTTTGAAATCAGATATATCGTCCGCGGTATGGATCCTTTTTACGGACGGTGCTTCGAATATAAAGGGGTCCGGGTTAGGCATAGTTTTAAAACCCCCCATGGGTAACATTATTAGGCAAGCTATTAAAACTATCAGGTTAACTAACAGCGAGGCCGAGTATGAAGCCATGATTGCAAGTCTCGAACTAGCTAGAAACTTGGGAGCAAAAGTCATTGAGGCGCACTGTGACTCTTTGCTGGTGGTGAGTCAAGTAAACAAAACCTTCGAAGTCAGAGAAAGTAGGATGCAAAGGTATCTAGACAAACTGCTTATCACCTTACACCATTTCAAACAATGGACCTTACAGCATGTCCCCCGGGAACGGAATAATGAGGCCGATGCTCTAGCAAATTTGGGATCATCGGTCGAGGTAGGTGATTTGAGCTCGGGGACTGTCGTCCAACTTTCAAGATCGGTAATCGAAGAAGGGCACGCCGAAATAAATTCTACTAGCTTAACTTGGGATTGGAGAAACAAGTATATTGAGTACTTAAAAAACGGAAAGCTCCCTTCAGACCCTAAAGATTCCAGGGCCCTACGGACTAAAGCTGCTCGATTTACATTGGCTGCGGATAGAACACTATATCGAAGAACATTCGATGGACCGATGGCGGTATGTGTGGGTCCGGGAGATACCAATTATATCCTCCGGGAAGTACACGAGGGCACTTGTGGCAATCACTCCGGCGCCGACACATTAGTCCGAAAAGTGATCAGAGCGGGGTATTATTGGATCGATATGGGCAAAGATGCGAAAGAATTTGTTCGTAAATGTGATAAATGTCAGAGGTTTGCGCCAATGATCCATCAACCCGGGGAGCAACTTCACTCGGTCCTATTCCCGTGGACATTCATGAAATGGGGGATGGACATCGTCGACCCTCTGCCGTCGACCCCAGATAAAGCCAAATTTATTTTATTTATGACTGACTATTTTTCTAAGTGGGTTGAAGCGCAGGCATTCGAGAAAATAAGAGAGAAAGAAGTTATAGACTTTATTTGGGATCATATCATATGCCGATTCGGGATACCCGCCGAAATAGTATGCGATAATGGGAAGCAATTCGTTGGCAGCAAAATCACAAAATAAGAAGGATATTATCAACACCATACCACCCCAGTGGAAACGGTCAAGCCGAATCAATGAACAAGACTATTCTTCAAAACCTGAAGAAGAGATTGAATGACGCGAAAGGAAAATGGAGAGAAATCCTGCCCGAAGTCCTTTGGGCATACCGAACAACGTCAAAATCCAGTACGGGGGCGACCCCGTTCTCCTTAGTATATGGTTCCGAAGAATTGATACCAGTCGAAGTCGGTGAACCTAGTCCCAGATTTCGATACATGACAGAAGAATCAAATAACGAGGCCATGAACACCAGCCTTGAATTATCGGATGAAGGACGAGAAGCTGCCATCATCCGACTGGCCGCCCAAAAGCAACGAATCGAAAGGTACTATAATCGAAGAACTAAACTCCGCCATTTCAAGCCCGGGGACTTAGCGTTAAGAAAGGTCACCATCAATACTCGGAATCCAAACGAAGGAAAATTGGGACCAAATTGGGAAGGACCATACCAGGTGCTCGAGAACGTTGGAAAAGGATCATACATGCTTGGCATCATAAACGGCAAATAGCTATCAAGCAGTTGGAATGTATCATATCTAAAACGGTACTACTGCTAAGGCATGTCCTTTCCATATTCATCTAACTAACCCATGCATAAGTCCGAACGAGAGATGAAGAAGATCTTCCAATCAAGAGCACGTGTTGCACTCTTTTTCCCTTAGATCGGTTTTCTCCCAAATGGGTTTTTCGGCAAGGTTTTTAATGAGGCAACCATCGATCATGCTGCACTTTCAACAATATCCGAGGTCTCTTTCCGACAGACCTCGAATACTAGGGGGGCATCAAGGCCCTCAAATACATTGAGTTCAGATACAAGAAAGTCATCTCACAATAATAGGGTTCCAACAGGAAAACTTGTAAGAGCCAAATTTTCAAAATGAACCATGCTCATATAGATTAGCCAAAACATAAACACATGTGCAATGACTTGAGATTTATTGTTCAACCAGAATTAAGATTCACTCAACTATTAATCCTACGGGCTACTTATATTCCGAGTTCGAAACATTCACTCGAATATTAAGCCTACGGGCTATTGTTATTCCGAGTTCGAGCAAGCACTCACTCGACCATTAAGCCTACGGGCCACATTATCTCGAGTTCGAAACATTCACTCGACCATTAAGCCTACGAGCTACTGTTATTCCAAGTTCGAGCAAGCACTCACTCGACCATTAAGCCTATGGGCCACATTATCTCGAGTTCGAAACATTCACTCGACCATTAAGCCTACGGGCTACTTTCGTTCCAAGTTAGAAATAATCACTCGAATATTAAGCCTACGGGCCACATGATCTCAAGTTCGAAACATTTACTCGATTATTAGGCCTATGGGCTATTGTTATTCCGAGTTCGAGCAAGCACTCACTCGACCATTACGCCTACGGGCTACAATATTTTAAGTTCAAAACATTCACTCGATGGCTAATAAGCTACTTTTACTCTGAGTTTACATTAACTCAACCATTACATTACACCTACGGATTATGTTCCTTCAAATTTTAAATCATCGACTCAACAAGCAAACCCATGGGCTACAAATCTAATCGATCAGAGAAACTACAAGGTCAACATTCGATTAAAAGTCTTCACAAAACAAAAACAAGTCGACCTGATTACACATGTATATACAAAATTTGCCTACGAGATTAATGTACAAACATCAAGAATTAGAAACTAATCTTCCTGGTCGAGATCTTCCCTGTCCTCAGATCTGCTTTTGCTACCATCATCATCATCGTCAGAAGCCAAGGCTTCAGCTTCCGCTTCTTGCTCTTTTTCCTTTTTTACCTCTTCGGCAAGGTCGAAACCTCGAGCGTGTATCTCCTCGAGGGTCTCCCTCCGAGACCTACACTTAACAAGTTCGGCAACCCAATGAGCTCGAGTATCGGCGGACTTCGCCGCTTACCGGGCCTCCATCTGAGCACCCTCAGCATCAGGATGATATACAGCAATGGACTTATCCGCCAATACTTTCGACGACTCAACCTCCGCCTTAGCCTCAGCAAGTCGTGTTTCAAACTCCTCAATCTTCTTAGCTTGAACCGACCCCTTTTGCTTGACACTTCAAAGTTGAACGTCGGCCGATAATAATTTTGTTAAGATGGTTTCTTTTTCCGCTGCCAGGCGGTCGAGGGTCTCCTTCCACCGATTGCATTCAGCTCGGATTTGATCGACTTCTTCTCGAAGTAACCCGATCTTTTTGATCTTTTGCTGCAACTGAGACAACGAAGGGTTAACTTCCATGGTTGAGTCAGACCCATACTTTAACAGAACGAGGCTCACCTGCTTATCAAGCTCAGCCCCTTCTTCACGGACCTTAGCCAAATCCGCTTGGAGGTCCTTTATAGCCTCGTCCTTTTGGCTGCAAAGAAGCCGCAGGGCATCTCTCTCACCTGAGACCTTCCGGAGCTCGGCCTCATAATGGCTAAAATCGACTCGAAACCTACCAATGGCATGCACAGTAAGAAACACGAGTCAAGTATGGAAAAGAACAAATAAAATGAAGTATGGAAGAATCATTACCCGGGTAATGAAATGCTGAGCCTCCTACAATAAAAGAGAAGCGTCACTGATATCGGAACCGTCGTCGACTCCAGTAAAACAATCCCCGAAAGGATCCCTTGCACCAGAGCCTGCGCCGATATCATGAGTCTTCAATTCTTGAGCTTCCTTCAGCACCTCCTCAGAAAAAGATGGAAGAGAAGGCGAATCACCCATTGTCATAGCCCCGAGCAAATCGCTCGGAGTACTCCGGTCGAGATTCTGGTCTTCGGGAACAACCCCGACAGGTACAGCCGCCATCGGCTCGGGAGCTCTGGCAACCTCGATGGCCTCCGTAGACCGAACTACCAAAGCCGAGGAGCTATTTTCTTCTTCTTCTTCTCTCAGTCGTTGGACCGAGTCAATCGAAAGGGCAATTGTTTTTCTCTTCACCCTGCGAATTTTGGGCTTGGGGTCCTCTGATCGAGAGGAAGCTTTTCGCTTCTTATCTTCCCCCTGCTTAGGGACCAGGGACTTGTTTCTTTCCTCGCCGCTCGAAGGCCTCAAAACGGCATCCCTGGTTATACCTGCACAAGAGGAAATCGGTAACGAATAGAATGCAAAGAATACTTTGAAGGAAACAAGAAGCAAACCTCACCATAGTTCTTGGCCTCCCATCTGCCTTTTGCCAAATCACGCCAAGCGCGCTCGGCGTAAGAGGATGTCGAGGCCAACTTTCGAACCCAGTCCTCGAGGTCGGGCACCGCTTGTGGCATCCAAGGGGCAACTGAACATCAGGGAAGGACATCAGAAAAAATCGGAAAAGCACCTCAAAAGTGAACAAAAATCACTTACGGTCAAAATTACATTCCTCAGGGAACGACATCTTCTCCTCCGGAATGATATCACGGGTCCTCACTCGAATATAACGACCCATCCAACCTCGATCCTTGTCTTCATCGATGCTCGACATCAATGCCTTCGATGCCCGACGATGAAGTCTGATTAGTCCTCGAAAGATCTGAGGCCGATACAGTCGGATGAGGTGATTCAGAGAAAAATCTAACCCTCCGGCTTTGATAGAGAAGAAGCACAATAAGATGACTATACGCCATAAAGAGGGATGGATTTGGCCAAGGGTGACTTGATACCTTTTGCAGAAATCAATAATCACCGGGTCGACGGGTCCCAGTGTGAAGGGATAAGTGTAAACACTTAAAAAACCCTCTACGTAAGTGGTAACATCCTCGTCGGAAGACGGAATTTGCAGCACGACCTCGGAACCCCAGTTGCAATCTTTCCGGACGGCCTCGAGGTGATCCTCCATTATAGAGCATGTATACATCGATACGTGTTCACATCGACCCGGAACAAAGGAAGGGTTCTCCACCTTAAAATCAGTTTTCAAAATGCACGGGCCAGGAACATAGTCATGAACTGACGGCTCCACCGACGCCTTATCATCAGACGACCGTGGGGAAGAGGCTTTTTCCTTCTGAGGTACAGTTTTGGAAGTTTTCGCCATTGATTTGAAAGGAAAGAGTGCAAGGGAAGAAATAGACATCACCAAAATTCTGGTATGAACGGCCCCATAGCAGCAAAGTAGAGAGGATAAATAGGAAAGTCTGGAGGAAAAGAAGGCGCAAAAATGGTAAAAGTTATGTGGAAAGATTATTTATAGAGTAAGGCCTGACGGTTTGGTATCAGCGGTGGCCGACCACCGTCTGACACACATTAAATGCCTCGGTAAAATCGAGCCGATGGGACAGCCATCACATATGTCGAGATCGGGTTCGATAGAAACGTCGACATAAATTTGATCGAGCCGCAGGGAAATCATATCGTTTCTCACCACATCCTTTCCGAGAAACGAGGGGACTATCTATGTACGGTCAAAATCGATTCTCAGTCATAAAGACCGGTCGAGACAATAACGTTTCAATCAAAGGGTATCCGCATGGCGAGCTTTGACAAATTCCGAAGTAGAGACGCCGAGCTTCGAGCCATAAGACCAATCAACCGCAAAACTCGATATCATTATCGAACCCGCATCCGGATCGGACTACGGGATAACGACGACTGACACAGGCCCCGAATATCGATGCTCCAAGGCAGAACCGAGCTCGAACTAAGACTGGGGATTCGATCTAGCACCAAGCTCGAGTCAGTGCCAAGCTCGCAAGACAAGAGCCGTTACAACCGCACCAAGGGAGAGAATCTTGACGAGAATCAAGGGAGAGACAACCATCATGGGTTCTCCACTATATGTATTATTTTATGTTGTTACAAATAAAGTAGTGACCCTCTACTATAAAGGGGGAGATAGACTGCAATAGGGAGAGGAGATTAAGATTTCATTGTGATTGTTCTTCTAATATTTTCCAGTCTTCCCTTCCATCATTTTCCATTTTCACAGCAAAAATACCTGTATTGTCATTTTATATCAAAGAAATTTGCATACCCTTAGAACCATATCTAAATTTAACGTTATCCGAATTTTCGGGTAAACACCTCCAAAAATTGATGTCAAAAGACAAACATTTGGAAAGGATAATGTGTATGCAGACCTTACCCCTATCTAGTGAATGTAAAGAAATTATTTTCGATAAACTCTCGACTAAGAAAAAGGAAAAGGTGAGAAGAAGAAAGAAGAAGAAGAAAGAAGATGAAAAAGACGAAAGAGAATAGAAAAATAGTAGTATCAAACAGTATCAATCAAAAAAATACGATAACTGAATACGTAAGAAAGATGTACGAACATGAAAGTGCATGTGTGCTACTAGTATTACTAATATGTCAAAAATAATTATTATTAATATACGATTCTTTTAATAGTTCGAAGGTGGTCCTCCTTCAATCATACCCTTCCCACTGACGCACTGGCCCCTCTCTTTACATTCTCAGTTTGATGATATTGTTATTATTATTTGTCTTTTCTTTTCTTCCGTTGTAAGTGCATTAACTCCCTGTATTTGTGATCAGTTATCTCCATCGAGCTAGACATAAAAGGAAGCCGAAACATGAAAACTAAGATGAAATTGACTAGTATAGCTACCAACTCACTCATTTATATATTGTTGAACAATTCAGGTAAAGCTACTATCTAATGGTTACAATTCATAACTTATCAATTGCAACCGTTGTTATAAAGTCAATGAGGGGTCGTTTGGTTCAAAATTAGTTATTTCGAAATTAATTAGAATTATAATCACGATACATAATCTTACCTTCTTATGAGATAGATTGTTTTATGGTTTCAATATAAATTGATATTCTTAGAACCTCCAATTTTCCATTTGATGTAGGGTTAAAATGCTAACTATACATACATTCCTCTTCCACTTCTAACGGACCATCTTTCTTGAAAAAGGAAAAGGAAAAAAATAAGTCATATTAATGATGGATTTGGCTGTTATTATCACTTGGGCATAGGCTCTGTAATCACCCCGTCAAAATATCACGTACCGTTACTTTCTCCCCAAATTGGTCCCGTCTTTCTCACTTTCCCTTTTCATCTTGCGGCAGGAATGGGCCCACTAGTAACGGACCCAAAAACCGACCAAAATGAAACGTAACACATTTCAACGTTATCAGATTATCTCCCTTTTTTTTCACTTCTTTTTTCTTTTCCTTTTTTAACAACCTTCCATTTTTTTTTCCATCACCTTTCGTTTTCACCTTTTTTCACCCTCTAGCCACAGTTTGACCAATAGAGGTACGATACCAGCTCAGAGCTGACTCATTTGCTGACGTGTCCACAAGTTGCTCAACCTTCTTTACTTTCTTGGTCAAAAATCTACTGAATTTTACACAGCAGGCAAATCCAGTATAAAAATTGAAATGTTTACACTTGGCTCCAACTAGGAAACTGCACTTTCCTATTCCTCAACTCTGAGAATAAGCAAAAGTTTTTACATTTACCATTTTTATATGGTTTTCCGGAAAATTATCTATTCATTAACCACTATACACTGGAGTCACATTCAGCAACTTTTGTAGTAAAGAGATTAGGAGGCAATGTGTAAAATATAGGCATTCGTTTTCATTGTATTTTTAAGTTGTCAATAAATGTACGATATACTTTTATTATTTAACTATAGGTGATTTATTAATTAATTTTGTAATTTATGTTCTTAGAGATTTTTTTTTAACTTTCTGTGATGTATAAGTTTTAATGACTTTTATAAGGGGGAAAAAGGAAAAATAATACTGTATAATCGTTCTTAAAATAATAATTAAAAAATATATATTTTATTTATATATATACATTTTGTATGTTCTATATAAAAAAAAAAAAGACTATCAAATATAAATAGTTTTAATTAAAAAAAAAAAAAGGGAGGGTGGTGGTGGTGGAGGCTGAAAATTCAGTGCGAAAATAGTTGAAAGGTAGAAACACGAACGTAATGAGGAATATAGTTATTGCCGTAGATTTCAGAATGGACGGTGAAGATCAAGTCATGCTGACTTCCAGAAAGATTAGATAATCAATGAGGTCACGAGACGGCGATGTGGACCCGCCGTATACTGACGTGTCGTATTCAAATGTGGGAACAAAGAGTAGGCCCCGCAGTGAAACCCAAAGTTCCCCGAACAGAGCGGGAGGAAAGTTGCGTACACGTGGACGTTAATGACATGGAGTTTTCATATCACGGAAACATGGGACCCACTCCTTACTGGCGCCACGTCATGCACGATTCAGCCACTGAGGACTATATAGGCTTAACCATCATTGCATTTCCATTATTAGATTTTTTGTGCATCCCTTTCTCAATGAAATTTGTATTGACTATTTTGACTCTCTTTACATCATTTTTCTATTGTCCACAAGAAAATGGTAACAGCAAGGTTGAGCAAATTTACTTCTACATCCATTGTGTTTAAAGTAAAATTAAATAAAAATTGAATTAACAAGTTGAGATATTGGTTTTTGACCTCCTTATAAGAGTTTTTTAATTTCATTCCACTAGAATATTGGTTTTAAAACAATGACAAGTAAAAGAAATTAGTAAGATTATCGTTGTAAGCGATTAGCAAGCATATCAACTAAAACATAGAAATTAAGAAATATTAAGGAAATATGATGATTTGTAGATACACAAGTCTTAATAAGAACGAAGAAAAAATATTCAGACCAATTGCAACTCTTCCTTCAAACGCTTTCAAATTTTTAATATTTGTTATCAAAGCTCTATTTTTATTTAACCTTCCAAACAAGATGTGAATAAATAAATTCTGGAGAGAATAGTTGAACACATTCAATTACTTAATGAAAGAAATAGGGGTTTTTCTAGGAATAATCAAATTATTTCAAAAGCACAAGTACTGTTACGTTCCTCGAGTTTAGTATAAAGTTTATAATTTTTTTTTAATTATCTGTTGAAATTTTCACGACCTTTTCAATGTTTGGCCGCACAAAGCAGCTCATTCCATGAGGCCAACGGGTTGATTGGAGCTGAGCAAAATGCTTCAATTTCAAATGGGCTAGAAAATTTATAATCCGGTGTCATAAAATTAGCGAATTAGTTTGGTCTTATGAGTCAAGCCTATTTTGACTATTCAAAACATGTGTTTGAGATTCTTCCATTTTTTTTCACTGTGATTTTGGCATAAACGTAGAATAAATGGATTTCAGACACTAATTATTGTCTTCAAAATCT
This sequence comes from Nicotiana tomentosiformis, assembly GCF_000390325.3. Taxonomy (NCBI): domain Eukaryota; kingdom Viridiplantae; phylum Streptophyta; class Magnoliopsida; order Solanales; family Solanaceae; genus Nicotiana; species Nicotiana tomentosiformis. The sequence goes on along the minus strand of NC_090813.1, from coordinate 34,328,056 downwards.
TGATTTTAATTAGTTGACAAATGACAATGAAGAATTATAGGACAGTAAAAATAGAGTGATCATAGTTATTGGTAGTCAATTGGTAGATGAGGTGGGTGGAGATAAACACATGAGTTATTTGATTTGGGAACAAGTTATATTGATATTATAAAGTGGGGATTATAGTATGAAACTAAAAAATAATGAGAATATTTAGTAACTGTATTTTTATTCGAAAATGTTTGAGTCATTGAAATAATAGGTGGTATAACATAAAATATATATTTGATTTTATATTAGATAACATTAGGTAACTTTTATTTTTAAATTTAACCTTATCTTTATTAAAATAACTTTGAAAATAAAACTTTCACGAGCGTTTGACGGTTGTAGTGCATGTCAAAGGTGTTAGTGCATATCTCGGGATGATCATCACTTCATATTTTGTCACAGTAAAACGTGTTACTCTCACGTTCTATCATGAGAATGATCCCTTAAAGTTTGCATAAAATGTTTTTACGGAATAGATTGAAGTAGGATTTTTTATCAGTTGTTCGATTTGTACTTACTTCTGTAAATTTGAAAGGCACATTAAATGGACCTTTTTGTTTTCTTTTGTAAACTGATGTATCGTACTACGCGAATACTTAAAAGAAGTTCTCAATAAAAGTTTAAATTAAGTGATGTTTTATGTCCGAAACTCTAATAAATGATGAAGAGCTTGAGTAGTCTGTTTTTTAGAAGAGGAAAGTAAATGTAAATTTAAAGCCAAACAAAATATAAGACTCATACGTTTCCGTTCAGCTTTTATGACACTATCTTTTATTTAGAAACGCCTCAATTAACAATGTTTTATTTTACACATCTTTAGAAATTTAATCTCATCTCACATAAATTAGAACTGTTTTCTATAATAATATCACATTCATCATACTCAGACGCAAAGACAGAATTTGAAGTTTATGAGTTCGAGAAACCTAATCGATTTAAGTTAATGAGTACTAAATTAATAAATTATACATATTCAAAGAGAATACAAATTCTTAGTTTGATGGCTTAAGCGGGTTTGTCTTAAGTTGCATGTCTAGAGTTAGAGTTGCAGCTCTTGCAATTTTATATCGTCTCTTTTCCTCTTTTTTATTTTCTTGAGCCGATGGTCTATCAGAAACAATCTCTTTACTCCATCAGATAAGGGTAAGTCTGAGTACACACTATCCTCCCCAAACTCGCACTTGTAAAATTTTACTAGGTTGTTGTTGTATATATATTCAATAATTTTTTAAAAATAAATACACAATTGGACAAAAGATACTGGGTTCGACCGAACCTATAGGTAATGTTCTATCTCCGCCCATGATCATACTTTAATTTTAATAATATATAAGTCAATTTACATCTCAAAACGAAATACACATATTAAATGAGAAAGAAAAACTATTACTATTAAAATAGTAAGTGACAGATGGGCTTAAACAAAAACTTTGTCCTCCTTCTAAAGTTGAGCTTTCGTCAATTAAAGCTAAGAGGAGACCTCACTCAATAGATTAGTGCACTATCCCCTTTTTCTTAACTCTCTCTCTCTCTCTCTCTCTTAGTCCACTCAATCTTGCGACCTCAGCAATTTCTTGAGGTAATGTATATTTAGTAGTGTAGATTAAGCTAGCAAGATATTGGGTGGAGAATGGCAGCATACATGTGTACGGACAGTGGAAATCTAATGGCAATAGCTCAGCAAGTTATAAAGCAAAAGCAGCAGCAAGAGCAGCTCCAACAACAAGAACAGCAGCAGCATCAGCAATTCTTGGGTGGTGTCAATCCATTATGCTTAAGCCCCTGGACTGGAACTCACCAGAGCTTAACCAACAGTCCCACTTTAGGATATGGTGGTCTTACTGGACCGGGTTTCACCGACCCATTTCAGGTCGTAGCCGGAGGCCCAGACGGCGGCGAACCGGGATTTCAGTTCCCGAACCTGGAACACCACTCGACCGGGTTTAGATTCACTGATTTTAGCGGTGGACCGGGCGGTGAGTTTGACTCGGACGAGTGGATGGAGAGCTTGATTGGCGGTGGAGATTCTACTGGAAGTTCCAATCTTCAGTCTGGTTCTTACCCGTGGCATACGAGTTCCGAGTTCGCTGCTCTTTACGGAGATCCGTTCTCGAGTTGTCCGAATCGACTCAGTATTGGCTCTTCTCCTCCTCCTCCTCCTACTTCCGATCTCAATGGAGTCATTTTTTCGGAAACCCAAAAAAATCTCAACCCATTACAACCATGGGTCCCCCCATCTTCTTCTCCTCCAGTTGTTCATAAAGAATCCAAGGTGGCCTCAATTGATGTGCCCTGTAGTTCCCCTGAAACTTTCTCCTCAAAACCATTGTTGAAATCTTTACTGGAATGTGCAAGACTTGCCGACTCAGAGCCAGAAAATGCAGTAAAATCATTGATTCGACTCGAGGAATTAGTTTCCCAACAAGGAGATCCGACGGAGCGGGTCGGGTTCTATTTCTTAGAAGCTCTTTACAGTAGGCTTTCGTGTCAAACAGAGAGAAGTCCTTCAATATTTAGTACTTACACTCCAGAGGAGCTCACTTTGTCTTACAAAGCCTTTAACGACGCATGTCCGTACTCAAAGTTTGCTCATTTAACGGCTAATCAGGCTATTCTTGAAGCAACTGAAAAAGCAACGAGGATTCACATAGTAGATTTTGGCATTGTTCATGGGATTCAATGGGCTGCTTTTTTACAAGCTTTAGCCACTAGATCAGCTGGAAAACCAGTCAGTATTAGAATCTCCGGCATTCCATCGGTGGTATTAGGCAACTCTCCGGCAGCTTCACTTTTAGCTACCGGAAACCGTCTCCGTGACTTCGCGAAGCTTCTGGATCTTAACTTCGAATTCGAGCCGATACTTACACCCGTTCAGGAGCTAAACGAGTCTAGTTTTCGAATCGATCCAGATGAAACTTTATCTGTAAATTTCATGTTACAGCTGTACAATTTATTGGACGAGACGAGTGTTAGTGTTAAAACTGCACTCAATTTAGCGAAGTCATTGAATCCAAGCATAGTGACATTGGGCGAGTACGAGGTGAATTTGAACAACGTTGGATTTCTTCAGCGGTTTAAGAATGCTTTGAATTACTACTCCACAGTTTTTGAGTCACTAGATCCGAGTTTGACCCGAGATTCGCCGGAGCGAGTAGAAGTGGAAAGACTGATACTTGGCCGGAGAATTGCCGGAGCGGTGGGAACAGAGGAAGCTGGAACCAGAAGAGAATGTATGGAAGATAAAGAACATTGGAAAGAATTAATGGAAGGGGCAGGTTTTAAAGAAGTGACACTTAGTCATTATGCTATGAGTCAAGCAAAAATTCTTCTTTGGAACTATAATTATAGTTCATCATATGGGTTAATTGATTCTCCACCTGGGTTTCTCTCCTTGGCTTGGAATGATAAGCCTCTTTTGACTGTTTCTTCTTGGCACTAATTCTACAAATCAATTATGTGGCCTGGTTCTGTTAAGTACTTTTTTTAGTGCTTAATTTCAATTTCATTGCTCCTCGTAGAGTAATTAAAGTTAGTATAGAAAGATGATATTTTTGAGCTCCCTGGAATCTGGAACAGCAACTCACCTTGTTAATTTCATGAATGGTGTACTGTTTGGTGTCCTCTTTTTTCTAAAGATATCTTGTTTTCTTGTGTAGTTATTAGGTTTTGTTTTTGCATCTTCTGGGTTGTTGGGTAGGTATGGTGTTCACTAGGAGGAAATCGACTGTAATTGTGCATATTTTGTGAATTATTAATGTACAATTAGTTAACTGATTTTATTTCCAGGGTCCAATTTTAACTTGTCAAGTGAATTTCACTAATGGTTACTTTATAATTAGAGTGAATTTGGTCTATTATTGTTGCTGTGGTACAGACGTACAGTCCATATTACTCCCTCTAGTTCAAAAAGAGTGTCCACTTAGCTTTTTCTTGGTTCAAAATGCCCTTATTAAGTGTAAGTGACCAAATCTCTACACATATTTAATCCGAGACAGTTTTGTTAAATTACCTATTTTTATTTAGAAGTTAATATTTTTTTAAAGGGGATGCAAATGGTTAAGTAGACACTCTTTTTGAATTGGAGGGGGGTAGCATTTTGTTGCTTGCACGATTAGTGAAGGTTGATGGACTAAACGACTAAATGATTAGATGAGGTTTTAATCGAATTGAAGAACGTCCTTTTCTCTCAGGTTCTGCGATGGAAATTCCATTGACAATGACTTTTAAGTAAAACCTGTGGGCTAGAAAAATAAAAACAGCTTTTTTCTTGAGCAGTTGTTTCGTTACTGATTTGCCAAAATCTTTCATTCAGGAAGCCTTACACCCCTAGTAAAGTCATTCCTTTTTAGCAAGTCTTGTGCTAGTATAGTAGAAATAGTACTACTTGATTTATGGAAACATATTAATGGCAGTTCCTTTCACTCTGAAATGAATTCAGAGTGTAGTACCCTTATTACTCTATCTCTCTATCTTTCACTCATTTATTCAGTTTCTGTCATGAAGTGGGGAAGCAGCTGCAACAGATGAAGAAGAGGCGTGCTCTTTTGCAAAACGTAGAAGGTGGTAGGGGGCCTAATTATTTGACTGAAACACCAAATTCACAGCCTGAGACTGAGAGCTTGGGTCAGCTGTAGTCTTACATTGTTTGCTCTAATTTTGGACCATCCATAGTGCGCTTTGATTACTACTGCCTCTCTGAATTGCTGAGGAAAATGTAGGACAAGTTGCATAGCATAATGGGCCATGAATTGGTATTGGTAGTAGAAAAAATTGAAACACTGAAAAGAACTGATACGGCTATCAAGAGTCAATGGTTATGAGTTATGACATTTAGAAAAAGATATAAACGGTAACATTTACAAAACAATTTTCTAAAATTCGTCGATCAAAATGCATTATCTCGGTGAGTTTTTTTTTCCTTCTATCCAGCCCTTTAATTTCCCCTTTGATCTTCTTTGGTGATTTAAACCCATAACCCTGGAGTTATAAGTGGGATGCTGACCATTGGAGCAACCCCTCTTATCTTATCTCATCGAGTTTAATTAAGGTGATCTTCTAATAGGTGGACATTGTGGTTCAAGACTTAAATGGAACTGGTCTATACTCTATAGCAGACTTAGCATAATTTAATTATTTCTATTATTATTATTATTATTATACATGTTTAACTTTTCATAAATGTATACGTACATAATTCAAAATAAAATTACCGAATCCAGTCGAATCCAAGACTGTTAATACGACCCAGAGCCGATTAAATTATGGTGGGTAACTCTGCACTTTACTAGCAATAAGACGGCTAATACGACGCAGAGCCGATTAGATTATAGGGTACTCTGCATTTCCACTGGAAAAAGTCGGTCTGACAATTTAAAAATTGACAATGATGATAACGATCCACCGAGCTCGATAAAAGTGCCCCCTTTAGATTGAAGCTAAATCTGTTCTCTCTGTAGTTTTCTGAAGCTCTTATTTCAAAAACTGATCAGTGTGGGAGTGGTACTCACAAAATTAAAAACAGCGTCAGACTTGAAAAGACTTTGTGGCTGCACCAAAACTAAAGTGAATATACTTAAAGAAAACTGGAAAAGACATTTGGCGACCTGGATTAGCAGGTTTACCTACGTTTGATTAACGAGGATGAAAGTCATGTGCCACGTGCATGACATGTTGTATTCTTGGTCCCAGGACGTAGGTGTTTTATTTATGAATTGAATTTGGCACAGAAATCACAAGTCTGTGAGTTAGTTTTTCTAAAGGAGGGTCCGTTGAGTAGGGTAGGTGACGCCAGATTCTGATCCAACGGTCGACTGGTCCAACACTGTCAAGACAGCTTCTGTAATTTTTTCTCTTATCTTCTTTTTCCTTTTTCTTTGGTAGGTAATCATAGGGTTCAACCCAAAAGTAAAAATTGGAGCAGTCAGTAATAATCACTCAAACAACTTTACCTCCCGAAAATATTATTTGCCCTCAACAATTCAAGGATCTTGTGCATATATAATAATAGAAATAAAGCAAATCGGTGAGGTAATTATTTAATGGGTAAATGAATCACAAGCAAATTATTTTCTTGTGTACAAGGGATAACATCGAAAACAATCCAATATAATCTCATTAGTGGGGTCTGGGGAGGATAGTTTGTATGCAGACCTTACTTCTACCCTGGAGTAGAGAGGCTGTTTCCGATAAACTCTCGAGTACCTCCCTCCAAGAACTCCCACCTTGCTCTTGGGGTGATTCGAACTCACATCCTCTTGATTGAAAGTGGAGGGTGCTCACCACTAGAGCAACCCACTTCCGTACTAGGGGAAATTATTTAAATTGATCTCCAAATTTGTTTTTACTACTGTGCTTCGATCCTAATGACTTTCGTTCAACACCTTTATCAATTATCTCCAAGAGATTTCTACACCTTTTCCTTCTAACACCTCTTATTACAGAGCTGTAGACAAAAAAAAAAAAAATCAGAAAACAATAGTCCTAATACCAAAAATGGTTAACCATTTAATTGGCACCCATTATAAGAGAGCAACTTCTTTATGAATTATGAAGTGTTTCTTTATAACGGTTGAAAGTAATACAACGATTATGTTGAATTTTTCTTATATACAGTTAAACTCAACGCTGAACTAATAATTAGGAAATCACTAATTCCAATTCATGACACTAATTGGAATTAGTAACACTACTTGTGTGACCTACAGGAATGCTAAAGAAGAATTTCACCATGTAATGACTTCTGATATCAAAGTATGTGTCAGTTTGGTTAAGGATTTCATCGGGCCTAGGATTATTACTCAGGTTCAAGTGTTTAATGGCCCAATTTGTTGCTCCCATTTTTGGTGGAAAACACTTGAAACAAATAGTCCAATTCCTAGTAAACCAACTCTATTGCTTTTGAGAAACATTTTGAAGTCGGTCCATTGACATATAATCTCTGGCAACACCGCCCATATTGAAGTGCCTTTCGTTATGTGTATTTCTCTCCATCAAGTTCTTAGGATATTGTTCAAAACAAAAAGTGTGTTAAGTTTGCTATTATATATGCTAGTAAGATTCAACAGAAGAGAGAATAATTAAGGTGATTGAGAAATGAATAATAAGTTCTTAGGAATGTCCAATTTATTGAAAGATACATGTCATCTAGCTTGCTCGGAGTGAAGTAGTTAATTTGTTTTTCTCTTATTATTATTATTATTATTACTATTATTATTATTATTATTATTATTATTATTTCAAAATGCGGTGGCGAAGACTCAGATTGACTATTTCATCCTCAGGAGAGGTGACAGAGGACTGTGCAAGGATTGTAAGGTGATTCCGGGTGAGTTACTCGCGACGCAACATAGGCTCTTGGTGATGGACGTTGGTATTATGTTAAAGAGGAGGAAAAGGTCTACTCGAGGAAGTCCGAGAATCAGGTGGGGAGCCTTAACTAAGGATAAAGCCCAAGAGTTGGAGGGGCGGTTGTTGGCTATGGGAGCTTGGAGGAGCAGTGGTGACACGAGCACTATGTGGTCAGCGACAACAGATTGTATTAGGGAGGCTGCAAGAGAGGTGTTAGGAGTGTCGACGGGCGTCTCTGGTGGGCATAAAGGAGATTGGTGGTGGAATGACGTGGTTCAAGGTAAAGTGAAAGCTAAGAAGGCAGCGTACCTGAAGTTAGTGGGGAGCATAGATGAGGAGGAGAGGCGAGCATGCATGGAGAGGTATAAGACAGCTAGGAAGGAGGCCAAGTTGGCGGTCACAGAGGCTAAGACTGCGGCTTATGGTCGTATGTCCGAGGAACTGGGTAAAAAAGGCGGGGAGAAGAAGTTATTCCGGCTGGCCAAGTTGAGAGAGAGGAAGGCTCGGGATTTGGACCAAGTGAGATGCATCAAGGACGAAAATGGTAGAGTATTAATGGAAGATGTCCAGATTAAGAGGAGATGGCAGAATTACTTTCATAAACTTTTGAATGAAGAAGGGGATCAGGATATTGTGCTAGGCGAATTGGAGCATTCCGAGAGTCACCGTGACTTTGGGTACTGCAGGAGTATCGAGGTTGATGAGATCGTGGGAGCTATGCGTAAGATGAGTAGGGGCAGAGCGACCAGGCCAGACGAAATTCCGGTGGAATTTTGGAAGTGTGTGGGAAGAGTAGGTTTAGAGTGGTTGACTAGGTTGTTTAATGTTATTTTTAAGGCGAAGAGGATGCCGGATGAGTGGAGGTAGAGTACGGTGGTCCCATTGTATAAGAACAAAGGTGATATCCAGAGTTGTAGCAATTATAGGGGTATCAAATTATTGAGTCATACCATAAAAGTGTGGGAGAGGGTGGTTGAAGTGAGGGTGAGGATGACAGTGTCTGTATCCGACAACCAGTTCGGGTTCATGCCGGGTCATTTGACTACAAAAGCTATACACCTTGTTAAGAGGTTGGTGGAACTGTACCGAGAGAGGAAGAAGGATTTGCACATGGTCTTTTATTGACCTAGAGAAAGCGTATGATAATGTTCCTAGAGAAGTTCTCTGGAGATGCCTGGAGGTAAAAGGCGTGTCGGTTCCCTACATTATGGCGATTAAGAACATGTATGATGGGGCTAAGACTCGGGTTAGGACAGTAGGAGGCGACTCTAAGCATTTTCCGGTTGTAATGGGGTTACACCAAGGTTCTGTGCTCAGTCCGTTCTTATTCGCCCTGGTGATCGACGCATTAACACACCATATTCAAGGGGAGGTGCAATGGTGCATGCTATTTGCCGATGACATAGTTCTGATTGATGAGTCGCGAGCCGGTGTTAACGAGAGGCTAGAGGTTTGGAGACAGACTCTTGAGTCTAAGGGTTTCAAGCTGAGCAGGACGAAAACGGAATACCTGGAGTGTAAATTCAGCGCTGAGCAAGGGGAAGTGGGCGTGGACGGCTTAAATCACAGGTCATCCCGAGTAGAGGCAGCTTCAAGTACCTTGGTTCGGTTATCCAGAGGGGGAGGGGAGATCGACGAGGATGTCACACACCGTATTGGGGTAGGATGGATGAAGTGAAGGTTAGCATCTGGAGTCCTGTGTGACAAGAAAGTGCCACCAATACTCAAAGGTAAGTTCTATAAAGCGGTGGTTAGATCGGCCATGTTGTTTGAGGCTGAGTGTTGGCCCGTTAAGAACTCACATATCCAGAAGATGAAAGTAGCATAAATGAGGATGTTGAGGTGGATGTGCGGGCACACTAGGATAGATAAGATTAGGAATGATGTTATTCGGGAGAAGGTGCACGTGGCTCCCATTGATGAAAGGATGCGGGAAGTGAGACTTAGATGGTTCAGACATGTTCAAAGGAGAAGCCCAGATGCTCCGGTACGGAGTTGTGAACGGCACGAGAAGAGGTAGAGGGTGGCATAAGAAGTATTGGGGAGAGGTGATCAGACAGGATATGGCGAGGCTCCAGATTTCCGAGGACATGACACTTGATAGGAAGATGTGGAGGTCGAGTATTATAGTTATAGGTTATGATGTAGTTGAGTCTTGACTTACTTCGTACCATTGTGGGACTAGTCAGGTAGGGTTTTTGTCTAAGATAACTAGTGACAATATTGTGTTTTACTACTTCGCTTTTCAGTGCATGTCCTATTTACTAGCTATCGCTTTTGCTTTGCATCTTTCTTCTGCATTTCATGGTGTTCCTATGATTGTTGTGGTGATACTAATATTGTCTCCTTCTGTCCTTTTGTCTTTTTGTTTTCTTGAGTCGAGGGTCTTTCAAAAATAGACTCTCTACTCTTTTGTGGTAGGGGTAAGGTTTGCGTACACACTACCCTCCCCAAACCCCATTAGTGGGATTTACTGGGTTGTTGTTGTTGTTGTTATTATTATTATTATTTGTTAATGGAGTAGAATTTTTAGTTATTATTCCATCCAATCGATTTCAACTGTGGCAATGAGTGTAAACGTGTCATGTATACATGATAAACAGAACATGTGTGGCGAAATCTAAGGTGTGGGAGTGAATTTACTGTCAGAAGAAAACCATACGTGTGAAGCTACGAGAAAGTTGAGACTTGTAGTACGGAGCATGACAAGGATCAACATCCATCACCCTTTCATCATCTCTTTTGTCCTCTCTATATATCCCACTCCTAACTAAGTTTCCATTTACCTTTACCATATATATAAATCTAATTAATCATATATATACCAATCTAACGGCAAATATGCTCAACGCCCTCAGATCAGCTACCAGAGCACAACCACTTGCTGTCTTCTCATCAAATCCTTCGCATCATTACAGTATTTGTTCAAAGTCTTCTCAGATCAAATTCCGGACTCTGTTGACAGAAGCTGGGAAACAGGACGAAATCAAAATGGACGAGACCAAGAAACCTGGAACTGAGACCAAACCTAAGTAAGTGTGTAGTTGATTATCCATTTAATTGTGTTCATTCATCTGTTAGCAGAGGCGCAGATACAACCTCTTTTTTTTATTAATGCACGGTTTAACTAAACTCATCATTATTTTTCCAAATACTCCTTCCGTCCCAACTTATTTCCTGATTTTGATTATTAGGTGCTATGAACTTTAAAATGTAAACTTGTCAAGTTTAAATCCTAGAACTGCCTTCGTTTACTATATATAACATATTGAAATTGGTATTTGTTGGATGGAAGGGACACAATGTCCAGCTTTGGAGAAGGATACGCAACGAGGTCAGACGAAGAAGGTTTTGGAGGGATCTATGGAGGAAACCAAGATGTTGAGGAAAAGATCGTCCATGGAAATGTTCCTGGTAAGCTACTAATTACATTTTTCATGCATGTTAATTCTTTTTTGTTTTTATTGTTCCCTTTCTTCTTAATTTATTTCCTCTTCTCTACAATTTTAATTCCAATTTTCTGATTCATGTGTGTTGGTTGATGATTACGTTAGAGTATGATACAAAACAAGGGAGTGAAGTGAAGGAGAAGGAGAAGGCTCGTAACCAGCCTCAAGCATCATGAATGAACTAAAAGAAAAGGGCTCCCTTTTGGGCACTTGACTTTATCAGAATTGACAGAGCTACTTTTTCATTTTTCTTTCTAAGCTTTAGAATGTAATTACGTTCCTGTTTTTGTTGGGATATATAGTGCTATATATACCCAGCCTCATGGAATAAAACTTTCATAGTTTCCGTATTTTGATCTTGATTAGCATAGCATTTAGTACTAAGTACATTTTTTGTGTACGATTTCTTCACAAATTATCTTTCTTATTCCGATCAATGCTGGAGACGGCTTATTAGATAATGAATTCTGCATCTTTATTTATTCTAAAAAAAATGACATTGTAGTATGTTTTAAAAAGTTTTAATAATTCTTCAATTTTCAAGAAGTTCAATGAATTAGACAGTGATAAGACGGGGTGTACTCAAATAAATACATTTAAAAAAAGAAGAAGATAGGGCATAGGCTTTACACGCTTGGCAAACTGGCAGTATGGTCTGGCAACTTCAAACTATGGAATACTCTTTCCTAATCTTTTTCCAATTTCAACAAAAATTAACCTAAATAGTTTTCCTCTCAACTGCCTAAATTAAAAATAACCGAAAACATATATTATATGTGTAATGTAATATGTATAAACGTGTATAACTTATGTAAATATCTCACGAGCCGAACACCCATTCGCTTGAACTAAAAATAGCAGTGAACCCATTCGCTTGAACTAAAAATAGCAGTGAATATATAATATATGCATAACTTATGTATTATATGTGTATAGTTATGTATAATCAAGTAAATAGTGAATATTGTCGGCTATTTGTGTAAGGATCCCTACACATTTTAGGCCTGAATAGATGGGCCAAGTGTTAGGAGCTTAGGCCTAACGTTAAAGGCTTCTGATGGGCTTACTTAGTTATGTCATGTGTGGGGGAAGTGCACAGATAGTCACTGATTAGAGATATCTTTATTTTTTAATTATTATTTTGAACGTATTTAGTCTTTAGCCAGTGCTTAATAAATTTTTACTTGCCGGACAAAAATACCCTTGTGCTAGACATAAGTGTTGTGTAAATATTAAGGACATGGTGTCCTTAACTTTATGAATGTTGTGTAAATATTTAGGACAAAGTGTCTTGTATTTGCACCTTTAGGACATCATGTCTTTAGCTTCATATGTGCAATGTAAATGTTAAGGACATGGTGTCCTTAACTTCATGTGTGCAATGTAAATGTTAAGGACATAATATTCTGTTGTTAAACTTTAGGACATCATGTCCTTACCTTCATATGTATAGTGTAAATGTTAAGGACATGGTGTCCTTAACTTCATGTATGCAATATAAATGTTAAAGACATAATGTCCTTAACTTGTATTTGCACCTCCTGTTGTTAAACTTTAGGACATCATGTCTTTAACTTCATATGTGCAGTGTAAATGTTAAGGACCTGGTGTCCTTAACTTCAAGTGTTCATTGTAAATGTTAAGGACATAGTGTCCTTAACTTCATGAGTGATGTGTAAATATTAAGAAAAAAGTATCCTATATTTGAAGCTTCTGCTAATAAACTTTAGGACATCATGTCCTTAACTTCATATGTGCAGTGTAATTGTTAAGGACATGGTGTCCTTAACTTCATGTGTGTAATGTAATTGTTAAGGACATAATATCATTAACTTGTATTTGCAACTTCTGTTGTTAAACTTTAGGACATCATGTCCTTAACTTCATATGTATAGTGTAAATTTTAAGGACATGGTGTCCTTAACTTCATGTATGCAATGTAAGTGTTAAAGACATAATGTCCTTAACTTCATGAGTGATGTGTAAATATTAAAGACATGGTGTCATTAACTTCATATGTGCAGTGTAAATATTAAGGACATGGTGTCCTTAATTTCATGTGTGCAATATAAATGTTAAGGACATAATGTCCTTAACTTCATGAGTGATGTGTAAATATTAAGGACATGATGTCCTTAACTTTATATGTGCTGAGTAAATGTTAAGGACATGGTGTCCTTAACTTCATGTGTGCAGTGTAAAAGAAATGATAAAAAAGACTTTTCGTATCAATTTTAATAGAGTAATGACTATTTTTGCTCAACATTAAAAACACTAGCTAAAAAGTAAATACAACTTACAAAACTGGCTATACCACGCCATTTCTACTCGTGTGGGTTGGTCTTGGACTTGCTTGCGGTTAAGCTTTCAATTCGGAAGAGGACATGCGAGTTCACCACATGTCACAGAACCAGTGGCTAAATCCAGATTGTTCTAATCATTGGATCAACCGCCACAAACGAAACATCGTACTAAGTCGGTTATGTTTTCCTCCTAGGATTCTGTCGCCGCCACGCAAAAAGTTGTTATCTTAGTCGGTTACCATCTTATATATAGGCTTCAATATTCCCTTAACTACAGCACCAACTTTTGAGATTCTACAGACTACAATCTCAGCTGTCGCGTTGGCCGCTGATAAGATGGTCTCTCCTGCCTTCTTTGCCTCTGGTAAGAATCATGGTTACATAGATTTCTTTTGCTTTACCTTGTAGGTACTTGATTGGCAATTGCTGGAGGTTTCCATTGTTATTCTCAATTGTCTCCGGGGTTTGCCGTACAGGAAAGGTTTTGGCTCAAAAAGATGGAATGCAGACAAATTAAAATTCTTGGCGTGGTTTGCTGGATTTAATTCCATATTGTAAGCTGTCAATCAAGGTTATGTATTCAGAAGCGTGGAGAACATCCGTAGGAATTTGCTAATTGCTATTGTACGAAGATGTAATAGGTATAATGGGGACATAAAAGGCCTAATTTCAGGGGGCCAAGTCCCGTTTAAATTACTGATCTGTTATAACTCTGGCCTTTGCCATGTCGGGTGCGCTCTCATGGCAGGTCGCTCACTTAATAAAGATTTGTTTTTGCGGGTTTTGGGGGTGGAGATAGCACGGGAACTTTTTGGCCCGGGATTTCTACCCTCCTATGGTGTGTGTGTGTTTTCTCGCTTCTCTAATTCTTCTGTGCTCCTTACACTTTGCATAGATGCTTAAATCAATCGTCAGACCTAATTGCAAATTCTCAACGAGCTATTCTTAGTTGGCTTCCCACGTCAGGTACACAACACGTTTCTGCTTGAACTTGCAATTGATTATAATGCATATTTGTAAGACAATAAGAGTTAATATTTTGACGCATCCATACTAGAATTATTCCAAGATCAGTTGTCAATTGAAGCAACCCAAACACAAGACGTTTCTGCTTGAACTGCCAATTGATTATAATGCGTAGGTGTACGACCAATTTATAAGAGCCTAGTAATATTTTTATGCTTAGCACAATTATTCTAAATTCATTGTCAATGGAAGCGACCTAATTCGGGTTTAATATATGTTGCAAGTTTGTGCAGTTAGCGCTGTAGAGGATGACGAATGCGATCTCCTATCTCCCAAAGTGTCGAACATGCATTTCATCACAGTTGTAATCCCAAAACTAATAAACCAATTATCCTGTGAAATTTCTTGCTATGGTATCCATGCGAACTTCATCTATCTAATAGGCGAAGCAACTTCTAAGTTGGTTGTTGTACATTGGCAGCTGGACCTCAGGTATGCATTATAGGCGTGTAATTTTGGTTTAAAATATTCACAACTAAACATTGGGGAATGTTTTCAACTTGATTCTTCTAGAATTTGATAAGTTACGGCTAACATATATACAGATGTTATCTACAGACATGAATTTTAATTGCAGCAGAATGAAGAGCTGATTATCTGCTGATAGAGTATCCAAACTGGTATTGATTTAAGTTTCCTTCTGCATTAGAGGTGTCGTTGCTCTTGTTTATCATTCACGATCATATTATTATAAGCTCTAATGAATTTGCAATGAATCTTCGGGAACAAAAGAAAAATAATTGCGATGAATCTTTCGCGAACAAAAGAAAAATAATTGCGATGAATCTCGGAGAATTTTAAATACTAGTTGGAGATCTGCAATGTTAGAGCTTTCTGCACCCGAAAACTTGAGGGTTCACCTGAGTCGCTTTGTAAATCTGGTATTGGTGGCCATCATTCTGATTTGTCGTTGTCGGTAGAAATTTTTAATTTTGCAGTAGTATGATATTGTCTGTTAAACTTGAAATGCAATTGGTATCACGTTCGTGGAGAACTGGTATTGGTGGCTGTTGTTCCAATTTATCTTTTGCCAATACAGCGGATATGCGTGATAGTTTGATATTTGAAGGCTGGTGATAGCGATCAAGTTGTTTAACTCCAAATAAATGAGGTGAAATCGCTGTTGTATAGAACAATTTAATTATAGTGATTCTTCTGCATATCCAAGGATTTATGTTATAATCAATTTAATTTTCGATTTGAGTTATTCCATTCTAAACTATAGATGTTCTTTATTTAGTATCAGGTGCTCGGGTTATTTTTTGCGTGTTTCATTGTAGGCTTTTGATTTGTAGAGAGACGGATGTTTCTGTTACTGTGCATTGGTAGTAGGTTGTTGATAAATCCATTATTGTGTAGAACAGTGAAAGTACAAGATGGGAGGTTTCTTTTTCCGTGTAACGAGGGTGCAGATGTTCTCATATACAGCAGCTGGGGCTAACGTCGTTCAAGCTTTTCTTCGGCTTGTAGCTGGTAAAACAAACTATTCATGTGATCGAGATTTGGTAATGGACTTAACGTTTGGCTGCAAAAGATACTTGTACTTCTTTCAGGTATTGCTTTTCGGTTGTGATTCTGTCCCTTTTTTTTTTTTTCATTTTTTCTTGGTTAAGTTGTCTCATCCAGTTTTTGGAGGTATTGCATTCCATAATACGAACGGGGCTGCATTCTTAAAGTGAGCGTTCTGTACCCACTTTCCAGCCAAGATCAGAGAATCAAGGCAAAACCACAAAAAAGACTCGGCTAATTTGAAGAGTCAGTTAGAATAAGATTTTGGGCAATGTGCTTGGCAATCTGGCTGTCACAATGTGTTGGTAGAGCAACAGAAACAGAGGGCCCAATAACTTATTCATCCAAGCTCGCTAGCTTTGCAACAGGTTTAAGTAAGGCTCTATAGTCAACCGCAACATAAGATAATAAAACAATGTGAATAATCTCTTGGACTTCAAAGAGATAAAAAGCCCAGGAATTGTAATGAAATAACTAGAAATAACACTCTAGAAATAGGAGCAGTCTAATCTGAGTTAAGGTGAGCCTCGAAAGAAAAAACTGTTGAATTACTTAACAAGATTGCTAGGACAAGTTCATTCAACAGATGTCAAAGAAAACATAACAGCATTTGAGGAACTCTTGCAAGGCTGAGGAAGTGACTAAGTTGTCGACTTGTGAAGGAAATATCAGGCTTGGTGTAGTGCGGAAAATTCAACTTTCCAACAGTCTCCTGTACAAAGATGATTCAGGAGCTGATTTAATTTATCCACGCAACCTGATAATCTGACTGAAGAATCCAAAGGAACAACAACTGGGATGATTTTGGCACGGTTAAATTCCTCAAGAAGATTGAGAACATAACTCTGTTGGAGCTGAGGGACTTCATCCAAGTAAAAGTAAATGGAGAACAAGTCTACACCTGCTTGATTTTGAGCTATTCACCTCAGGGCCAGCATTTAAGCATCATGAATAGTAGCCAAATTATGTGATTGACGGTGCGACAAGACGTTGTGGAGAGTTGTGAAAAACATTTGCATTTGGGGATGAGTAAAACACTTATTTTGGACCTCTTTACGGGGTGTACATAGGTCGGGTTGGTTCGAGTTTTTCAATTATCAAACCAAACCAATGGTGTCGGATTTTTAAATTTATAAACCAAATCAAACCAACAAAGTCAGATTTTTCAATCTCGGTTTTTCTCGGTTTTTTCGGTTTTTCCAGCTTTTCGGGTTTTTTTTTCCGGTGAAATCTTCATAGCATAAAATATATAACTTGTGCTCCAAATATTTCTTAAGTCCTAGTAAAATACAACTATATAATGTGTTTTCCAAGAAACTAACACAATAATATGAGATAAGTCATAGCATTATACTAAAATATTCAATAACAAAGATAAAATAATAAAATTACATAAAACAAATATTGCTAATTAATAAGCCATAATGAAAATTTCATAATCTAAAAATACTATATAGGTCATGCTAAAATAAGTATAGCTAATAAGTACTTATATTAATTGGGCTATAAAATTATTTATCATTCAAGAATGTTAAGTCTAAATTTGAAATAATACGTTAAAAGATAAAATTGTGAAAAAGTTTAAAAAATATTTATAAATTACATTACAATAAATATTTATATGTATAAAATATTTATAAAAATTATATAAATGTACTATCGGGTTGATTTGGTTTCGGTTTGACTTTTTTTAGTTAAAACCAAACCAAACCAATTATGGTCGAGTTTTATTTTCCAATACCAAATCAAATCACATCGAATTTTTTTTTCCGATTTAACTCGGATTATCGATTTGGTGGGATTTATCGATTTTCTTTGTACACCCGTGCTCTCTAAGGACTTCAAAGGCAAAAGGAGATACTCTACAAGAGCTTGAAGTCAAGCCGATGAAGTGCGGGTATCCATTCGTCATTCCTACTTTTTACATTTTTAGGAAGAATTGTAAATCTAGATCGGGCATCTCTGTGTCTGCTTTGTATGTTTTGCTAGAGAATCAAATTCCTATGGGGACGTCGGTGCACTAGTACTTGATTTGTAGTGTTCGGCACAAATTAGACTCCATCCATATTAATGTATGTAACGTAGTTTAATTTGGTATGGAGTTTTAAGAAAAAAGTTTTTGAAAAGTGGCCTTAGAAACTTAAAGGGTAAGAGTTTTATAGGGCTATAATACTTGTGTGTTAACAAAAACTTCTCATTGAGGGAGGTAAAATGGATAGAATTAAAATTTAAAGTTAATTTCTTTTTAAATATTAAAATATGTAATCTTGAGAGTAGTTGGTATATTTGGGAAGTTTCTCCTTTTCAATAAAGACTAGTCTTATTCAACATCATCAGTATATTATTATTATTATTATTATTATTATTATTATTATTATTATTATTATTATTATTATTATTATTATTATTATTATTATTCTGATCGTTGGTTGTATTTTTGTTTTTTCAAGAGAGTATTTGGTTGAGTAAGTGATATACACAAGCAGTAAAATCTTCGATGCCTACTTACTTAGGTCTAGCCGATCCAGTTTGAAGTCTACCAACCCTTTTCAAGTCGGGAATGCCACATCAATTTGATATTCTAATATGTTGACTTGCACCGAGGCCTAGCTCTCTGTGGTCTCGCTAGGTGAGAGAATGAGACCAAAGCATGAAAAATCGGCTGCCTGCGAAATCAACAAGAAAGCTTAGGCTGTTTGCTTATCCACACCGGATGTTTACACTAAATCAAACTATAAATTATTATGTGAATAAATGAGGAGAGAAGGTATATCAACTAGTTATGATCAAGCAAAATAAGTTTATTTTGCATTTATTAATTTGATATAATCATCTAGTATGATTTTTTTTCCCTACAAGAACATGTGTTTGGCGGTTGCTCATTAAGGAGGATATCGACAGAATGGGTGCATATATAATTATTATGAGAATTGGAATTTGATTGGGGAATAGCTCAAAATCAACATTGTTGTTTCTTCCTTTTTTGGTATGTATTTTCTTGACAGACTCTTGCTGGCTTCTCTAGACATCTTACAATTACGACAGGCAGGCATCATACTCCTCTTGAACCTACCATAGACATATTTATTTATTTATTTTGTGCAGAAAGTTCTAACTGATATTGAATCTAATACTAATGATCCAATACAGTATAGAATTAAGTGGGAAAATCTGTGGTCATAGTGTTAAATGCTATTATGTAAATTGATTGACTTTCCTTTCAAAGAGTATATCTTGTAATCAATTAATAGGTGTCATCTTAATTATAAATCAATTAGCATATTCTCTAGGATTGTACTAGTATATTCTTTGGGATTATAAATATCTTTTCATATCTGTGTAACTCTATATATTGTATAGCTGATTCATAATGAAATATATTACAATTTCACCCATTTTTGAGTTGGTATCAGAGCAACGGTTGCTTCTCTGATTATCATCATCTTTTTATTCTTATTCTATCATGAGTGATTCATTTAAGAACACCAATCTTGTACCAGAACCTGTTTCCATTTGTTTTGGTGTGAAACTCAATGGCAATAATTACTTTCTTTAGTCTCAAGTTGTTGAGACTTTTGTTGTAAGTCGTGAAAAACTGGGATATTTAAGGGGAACGATTAAGGAATCCTTCACCAGTGATGCCACGTATGAAAAATGGAGTATAGATAAAGCTATTGTTAAAAGTAGGCTTGTCGGTGCCATGGAACCCGACATTATGAGTTTATTTGTTCGTCTTCCGACGGCCAAGAGTATTTGGGACACCGTGTCTCAAACATATTATGAAGGGTCTGATAGATCAGTTATTTATGATCTCTCTTGTCAAGCTATGCGTATGAAACAAGAGAGAAAATCAGTTTTCCCATAGTTTGCAGATTTGCGCAAAATATTGCAGGAACTAGATCATCGGAAGCCAATCTCTTTCACACAAGCTGATGTTATTCATGCTCGACAGAAAGAGATTGAGGTAGAACGCGTTTATATTTTCTTGGCTGGTTTGGATGATATTTATGATCGTGTTCAAAGTGATATTCTTCGCACAAGTCCTTTCCCCAATCCAGAATTTGCTTTTGCTATGGTTTGAAGTGACGAACAACGAAGGAATACAATGCTAAGCAATACTATAGATCCTAGTATGGCTATGGTAGTAAAAACTTCCTTGATTCATAATCGAAATTACCATTTAAAAACTCGCAACAACGGTGAAAAGGGTTGTACTCATTGTGGCAATCCTAAACATGGTGCAGAAAATTGTTTTAAATTGCATGGCTATCCAGATTGGTGGGATGATTTAAATGAAAAGAAGTCCCGGGAGCGACGCAATCGAAATGAGGGTGAAAAGAATGAGGGAAAAGCTGCCGCAACGGTGTTATCAGGCACTTCATTGCCAACCGCTGGAACTGCATCATTAGTTTTAACTAAGATTGGTGATTCTGATATACCTAGCCATTCATTAGGTAATATTGGATCAGCTCTCATTAATATGGATTCAGACATAAACACGAGATGCATTATTGACTCCGGAGCCACTGATCACTTGACATTTGATCAGTCTCTTCTACAGGCTCCTAAAATATCACATCGTTCACATATGTCCAATGCAAATGGTGTATCATCTCCAGTTACTAGTGTTGGAACTTTTGTTTTGACGCCTTCCTTATCTCTGGAGCATACATTATTTATTGCTTCACTATAAAATAATCTCTTATCTGTGCCTCAAGTAACTCAACAATTAAATTGTCTAGTATTAATGTATCCCAATTTCTGCATTTTTCAGGACCTCAACAACAAGGAGATTATTGGGCGTGGTACTAAAAGGGGGGGACTTTATTATGTAGACGATGTATGTCGTGGTATTTCTCTAACCAGTTAGGGTTCCTCTTTTGCTAAACGAAACCAAATATGGATGTGGCATTGAAGATTTGGCCACGCTTCTTTTGGCTACATTAAACACTTATTTCCAACATTGTTTTGGATTGAAATCTCTCTGATTTTCAATGTGATGTTTGTGTATTAGCTAAAAGTCATCGCACCACTTATCCTTTGAGTACTAGTAAGGTGACTGAACCTTTTGCGTTGATTCAATCTGATGTGTGGGGTTCTTCTCCCGTTTCTACTTTATCTGGATATCGTTGGTTTGTAATCTTTATCGATAATTGTAGTCATATGACATGTCTTTATCTAATGAAGAATAAAAGTGATGTTTCTGAATGCTTTCGCTTATTTCATAAGATGACACAAACCAAATTTTCAGCTAAATTAAGAGTTCTTAGGTCAGATAATGGTGGAGAATTTGTTAATCAGGTTTTGCAGTCTTATCTCCAAAATTATGGCATCATTCATGAAACAACATGCTCATTTATAATGTAATGACCCAACCAGTCATTTTAACTTTTAGAATCCCGTTCCCTAAAATAAAATTTTCTGTATGTGCTTTTAATGATTATTGACTTGCAGGGATGGTTGGTTCTGGATTTGGAAGCGTTTGAGTTGAAATCGGAATACTTGGTTCCTTAAGTTAGCCTTAAAAGGTCAAGTTTGATTTCGGTTAACATTTTAAGAAAACGACCCCGGAATCGGGATTTGACGGTTTCAATAGGTTCGTATGATAATTTTGGACTTGGACGTATGTCCGGATCAGGTTTTAGATAACCCAGGAGCATTTTGACGCTTAATAGTAAAAATCAACTATTTGAAGGTTTAAAATTCTTTAAATTTGGTTTGGAGTAGGATTTTGAGTAATTGAAGTCCGTTTGGAATTTCGAGTTTGGGAATAGTACCGTATAGTGATTTAAGACTTGCACACAAATTTTCGTGTCATTCCGAGTAGTTTAAGTATATTTCGGCGCATTGGTAGTAAATTGAAGAACTTGAAATTCTTAAGTTTGAATCAATTTAGTTTAGGGTATGATTCTTAGATTTGATATTGTTTTACGCGTTCCGAGAGTTCGAGCGAGTCCGTTTTATGATTTCAAACCTGTTGGTATGTTTGGACGGGGCTCCGGGAGTCCCGAGTGTTAACCGAACGAGGCTCGGACCAATTTTGGGAAATTGAGCAAGGACAGAAGCTCCCAGCTACTGTCATAATCGCACATGCACTTGTACAGCCTCAGGTGCAAGCTCGCAGGTGCGAGCCACCAATCACAGGTGCGAAAGAGAGGAGCCTGCCCAGCTATCGCAAATGCAGAGTAATTTGGCGCACCTGCGCCTGCGAACGCGCAGGTGCGAAGGTCTTGTGCGCAAAAGCGGTGGGATGCGCAGGTGTGAAGGAATGGGAGCACCTGCGCTTGCGCAGAAGCGAGCTCTTTTTCCGCAGGTGCAGAATCAGGAAAAGAGGGAAAATGCGCACCTGCGAGAAATTTCCGCAGGTGCGAAAGTAGCATGTGCGCTACCTCTTCCGCAGGTGCGAAAATCACTGTTGGGCAGAATGGTTAAAAGTCGGAGCTCAGACATTTTGAGCCCATTTTTTTTTCCATTTCCGGGCGATTTCAGAGCTTTTGAGAAGAGGGTTTCAACTAGCAATTGAAAGGTAAGTTAATTCCGCACCCCTTGAGTTAAATACATAGATTATAGGTAGATTATAACTAGTAAATCTTAGAAATCAAGGGATTAGGTGAAAAACCTAGATTTTTATAAAAATGAGATTTTAACCACGAAAATAGTTATGGAATTGGGTAAAAATTATATATTTAAGTTCTTGAGATTATGGGTAACGTTTTTATCCGAAAATTTCCAGAATCCGAGCATGTGGGCCCAGGGTGAATTTTAAAATTTTTACCATTTTGGATAAGGTAATTTATTTAATAGATAAATTTCGAATAATTTAGCATATATTATTGTGTATAATATTTGGATAGTTTCGGATCTTTCGACGTCGAATCAAGAAGTCAGCGCGACGTGGTAATCGGAAAGTGGACTTTGAGACGAGGTAAGTCTCTTGTCTAATCTTGTGAGGGAGAAATTACCCCACAGGGATTAAATTGAATAATTGTTGCTAATTGCGGGGGGCTACGTACGCACGAGGTGACAAGAGTCCGCGTAGCTACTATTAATGTTAAAGTCCGGGTAGTTTAGGACTCAAAGCATGAATTACTCGTGTAAATTGTATTCCTTGT
This sequence comes from Nicotiana tomentosiformis, assembly GCF_000390325.3. Taxonomy (NCBI): domain Eukaryota; kingdom Viridiplantae; phylum Streptophyta; class Magnoliopsida; order Solanales; family Solanaceae; genus Nicotiana; species Nicotiana tomentosiformis. The sequence goes on along the minus strand of NC_090813.1, from coordinate 34,305,280 downwards.
TTAATTAATATTAATTGATATATATGAGTATATTGTGAATTGTTAGATAAAGATATTAAAGGATGAAAATCTCATATGCTTGATTTTCTGTTTAAATTAATTAATTATTAAAAAAAATTATTCTTCCTCCCGAATTTATCTTATAATAAATATACTCTCCTTCCGGAGGTATATAAGAAAATGTCCTCCTTTCTTGTGGAGCAGGCCGAATGTCTCGGCAGGATAAATGCATCTATGGATCGCGCCGCACGTCCCTCGGCAGTGTACACGACACTCTGGATCGGGCCGTACGCCCTCGGCAGAAATCGTGCTTAATAATAATAATTACACGATACTTTAATAGTTATTTCAAGTTTGCGAAGCTAATTGATAAATTGAATCCTTGAAATTTAATGGATTATTATTCCTGCTTGTTAAGGAATTAATTGTTATTCTCGTAAATGAGATTAATTGATAAATTAAAAATTATTTGAATTTAAGAAATTTAATTAATATATTGAGAATTGTTGCATTTGAAGGAATATGATTATTTTCGCTGGTTAAATAAATTATTGTAAATTCTGTGAATCATGCTGATTTAGATATTCTAGTTGTATTTCAGTTATTATTATTGACCCATAGTGAGTGTCAAAGTCGGCCATCTCATCTCTACCGCTTCGAGATTAGGCTTGATACTTACTGGGTACACGTTGTTTACGTACTCATACTACACTTGCTGTACTTTTTGTGCAGGACCTGAGGCAAGTACTAGTGGGGGACCTATCGTCTTACACCCACGTTATCTAGGGACATAGTGGTGAGCTGCCTTTCTGAGCCGTTCTGCAGCTACTAGTTTCTCTCCTTGTATTTTTCATTCTGTCTATTTTTTTTTTAATTTCAGACAGTATTTGAGGTTTTGTATAATCTACTAGATGCTCATACACTTGTGACACCAGGTCTTGGCACACACGTTAGTAGAATTTGGTATTTTTATTATTTTCTTGGTTTTAAATTTTGTCAATATATGCTTTATTAATTAAGTTGGCTTGCCTAGCTGTAGTGTTGGACGTCATCACGCCCTATAGGTGAAATTGGGTCGTGACATATACCTCAACAAAATGGCGTGACAGAGAGTAAAAATCGACATATATTAGAAGTCATGTGTGCATGTTTGCTTGGTTCTCATATGCAACCTGTTATTCTCGCCAATATTGTTGTATATGTAAATAATAATTCTGCAAAATATAAGTTATTGTAATGAAACAATAAATAATTCGAGCCCACTGAATTCACAGTGTTTCCTTAAGGAATTTAATCCCCTCCTAGTACCCAAGGTAATGGATTATTTCCTCCCAGGATAGAACGAATCACACACTGGTGTAGCGGTACTTCAAACCCCAGTGTTTAAGCGAACACAAAGTTCGGTAGCAAATCACACTTACAGTTGCTTTGTTTGAAGTTAAAAACAATGCAGAACGAGGGAGTAGAAACTCAGAAAATCGTATGGAAATGCTGAGAGGAAGGAGTGCAATGTATAGCCAAATCTGTTGAGCGATTTTCAGTTTGTTGGTCTTGTGTATTGTGTGTGTCTTTCTTCAACAGCTGCTGCACATATATATAGCAGCCAGTGTTGAAGAAGACCAATCGTCCACCCTCCATGGTGGAGCAAGCATTAGCTTGTTTGTGGAGCAAGCACATTCATGGTTGGAAGAGCATTAGGCGGCTGCCAAATGGTCAATACACGGATTGGAAAATATCCGTTATAAATGCGGATAATCTTACGTTAATATTTACTATTAACAAATAAATTTGGTCCAAAAAATTAATCAATCAATCATTTGACCAAATCCAAATCCAAATCCGAATCCGAATCCGAATCCGAAGCCGAAGCCGAAGCCGAGCCGAGCGAGCGACGACGACGACGGCGCGAGGCTTGCTTTCTTCTTAACTCTTTAAGAGCTACAAGAAGAGCAATTATATATATACCCACCAAAAATCTTTTCCTCTTCCAATATGGGACAATGTCTCATTGTCAAGAGGGGAAAACTTAAAATTTTACTCAAAAATTTTATTTTCCCTCCATTTCCCATTCACCCTAATTTAAAGATTATTTCATCTTAAAAAATAAAACCTCAACAATCCCCCACATGAATGGGGAATGGCTATATCACGGAAGTATGCATGAAAAAACTGTGTGATTTACAAGCAAGGATTAATCGCATCTAGATAAGTAGGTTTCCCTTTGAACTTTCCGTAGTAAACTTATGTCGGATATACTCGATCAATCGGTAGATTTGATATCTTTGAACCGTCGATCTTTGGTGTATACCTAGACAACCATAAGTCACACAATCAACCCTTAACCGTCTTTGGTTCTCATTGTTGTGTTCGTTTCAGCCATGAACACCGCCTGGTTTCATAAGTGCGTAGAAAACTGGCCTTACAAAGTTCTCCTTGAAGCGGCTCACACTTCACACTTAAATAGGTGATTCCTAAACGTGTCATCCTGTAGATACACTATTTGATATACCCCGTATCAAATTTAGAAATCATTAAAAAGCCTTAATGCTTTATCCTTGGTACTGAACATTGTCTCATCACGAGAATGGACTAAAATTTTATTTGACAATGTTGAACCGTCATTAATGACTTTGTTTGATCTCCTTGAACCTAGATCTTGGGATCTCCAGTCTTCTAGGTAGAGTTACCGCCACAATGACTTGTTCTCGGCCATAGCCCCATTCCCCTTGATGATTTCTCAACTACCTCTCTAGTTAGGCCTTTTGTAAGTGGATCCGACACATTATCACTTGACTTTACATAGTCAATCGTGATAATTCCTCTAGAGAGTAATTGCCTAACGGTTTTATGTCTTCGTCGTATATGACGAGATTTACCGTTATACATAACGCTCCCAGCCCTTCCAATTACCGCTTGACTATCACAATGTATGCATATTGGTGCCAACGGTTTGGGCCAAAATGGAATGTCTTCCAAGAAATTCCGGAGCCATTCAGCTTCTTCACCGGCTTTATCTAAGGCTATGAATTCAGCCTCCATTGTAGAGCGAGCAATACATGTTTGTTTGGACGACTTCCAAGATACCGCTCCTCCACCAATAGTGAATACATATCCACTCGTGGACTTAGAATCAGTTGAACCGGTGATCCAATTTGCATCACAGTATCCCTCAATCACCGCAGGGAAATTACTGTAGTGCAATTCAAAGTTCTGGGTATGTTCTAAATATCCCAAAACTCGTTTCATTGCCATCCAATGAGATTGGCCTGGATTGCTCGTATATCGACTCAGTTTACTTATAGCACAAGCTATATCTGGTCGTGTACAATTCATGATATACATTAAGCATCCCAACACACGAGCATAATCCAATTGTGATATGCTTTGGCCTTTATTCTTTGCTAATACAAGATTCACGTCAATTGGAGTCTTTACAACTTTAAAGCCCAAGTGCTTGAATTTTTCAAGTACTGTCTTAATATAATGAGATTGTGACAATGCCAGACCTTGAGGAGTCTTATGGATCTTAATTCCCAGAATTAAATCAGCAACTCCCAAGTCTTTCATATCAAACTTGCTATTGAGCATATGCTTAGTAGCCTTTATGTTGGCAATGTCATTACTCATTATCAGCATATCATCCACATATAGGCAAACAATGACTATGTGATTTGGAACATTTTTAATGTACACACATTTATCACATTCATTTATCTTAAAACCATTTGACAACATTGTTTGGTCAAATTTCGCATGCCATTGTTTGGGTGCTTGTTTTAGTCCGTAAAGAGACTTAACAAGTCTACATACCTTCTTTTCTTTACCTGGAACCACAAACCCTTCAGGTTGTTCCATGTAAATTTCTTCCTCCAACTCTCCATTTAAGAAGGCCGTCTTAACATCCATTTGATGAATTTCAAGACCATACACTGCAGCTAATGCTACTAACATCCGTATGGACGTAATTCTTGTAACTGGAGAGTATGTATCAAAGTAGTCTAGACCTTCTCGTTGTCTATACCCTTTGAATACGAGTCTTGCCTTGAATTTATCAATAGTTCCATCATCTTTGATTTTTCTCTTAAAAATCCATTTAGAACCCAAAGGTTTATTTCCAGGAGGAAGATCAACCAATTCCCATGTATGGTTGTTCAATATGGATTCTATTTCACTATTGATTGCCTCTTTCCAAAACAATGATTCCTAAGAAATCATAGCTTCTTTAAATGTTTGAGGCTCATTCTCCAATAAGAAAGTCACAAAATCTGGTCCAAATGAAGTAGACATTCTTTGACATTTACTACGTCTTGGATCCTCCTGATTACATGTACTTTCTTTTGTTTCTTCCCGAGGTCGTTTAGATCCTTCACCAAACGACTCACATTCCTTTTTATACGGATATATATTTTCAAAAAACTCAGCATTATCTGATTCTATAACCGTATTATTATGAATGTCGGGATTTTCTGATTTATGAACCAGAAATCGATATGCTTTACTATTTGTCGCATATCCTATGAAAACACAATCAACGGTTTTCGGTCCTATCTTTACCCTTTTGGGTTTAGGAACTTGCACTTTTGCCAAACACCCCCACACTTTAAAATAATTCAAGTTGGGCTTCCTTCCTTTCCATTTTTCATATGGAATGGATTGTGTTTTGCTATGGGGCACTCGATTTAATATTCGATTAGCCGTAAGAATGGCTTCCCCCCACAAGTTCTGTGGCAAACCAGAACTTATCAACAACGCATTCATCATCTCCTTTAATGTGCGATTCTTTCTTTCCGCAATCCCATTAGATTGGGGCGTGTAAGGGGCTGTTGTTTGATGAATAATTCCATATTCTAAACATATTTCTTCAAAAGAAGATTCATATTCACCACCCCTATCACTTCTTATCATTTTTACTTTCTTGTTAAGTTGCGTTTCAACTTCATTCTTGTATTGCCTGAATGCGTCTATTGCTTCATCTTTACTATTCAGTAAGTAAACATAGCAATATCGAGTACCATCATCAATAAAAGTTATGAAATACTTCTTTCCACCGCAAGATGGTATTGACTTCATGTCACAAATATCTGTGTGAATTAAGTCTAAAGGATTTGAATTCCTTTCAACTGACTTATAAGGATGTTTAACATACTTAGATTCCACACATGTTTGACATTTTGATTTTTCGCATTCAAACTTGGGCAGTACTTCCAAGTTAATCATTTTTCGCAAGGTTTTATAATTGACATGACCCAAACGTACATGCCATAAATCATTTGACTCAAGTAAGTAAGAAGAAGCTGAAATATTATTATTGTTTTCCACAACCATTACATTCAGATTGAAAAGGCCCTCGGTGAGGTAACCTTTTCCTACAAATATTTCATTCTTACTAATGACAACCTTGTTGGACACAAAAACGCACTTAAAACCGTGCTTAACAAGAAGTCCAGTAGAGACTAAATTCTTTCTCATTTCGGGAACATGAAGGACATTGTTTAAAGTCATGACCTTGCCAGAAGTCATTTTCAGAAATATCTTCCCATATCCTTCAACTTTTGCTGTTGAAGCATTTCCCATATAAACTGTCTCTCCGGGTCCAGCAGGAGCATAAGTAGCAAAATCTTCTCTAACTGCACAAACATGGCGAGTGGCTCCTGAATCAAACCACCACAGTTTAGGATTTCCCACCAAGTTACATTCAGAAAGCATGGCACACAAGTTATCAATATCATCATAGTTTACTACCATGTTTGCTTGACCCCTTTTCTTGTCTTTCTTCGGAGCACGACACTCCGTAGATTTGTGTCCGGTTTTTCCACAGTTGTAGCAGTTTCCACTGAACCGCTTCTTGCTTGGTTGTATTTCGGACCAGAAGCCTTCTTCCTCTTTTTGTTATCTTCAACAATATTTGCTCCCATTATTGTTGAATTTCCACGGCCTCTCCTTTCAGCAGCTTTATTGTCCTCTTCGATTCTCAACCGAACAATGAGATCTTCAAGGGACATTTCCTTTCATTTGTGTTTCAAATAATTTTTGAAGTCCTTCCACAACGGAGGCAACTTCTCAATCATTGCTGCTACTTGGAATGCTTCGTTGATGACAAGAGCTTCAGCAAGTAGATCATGAATAATCACTTGCAATTCTTGAACTTGGGTAATAACAGACTTGCTATCTACCATTTTGTAGTCCAAAAATTTTGCGGCACCGAATTTCTTCATCCCGGCATCTTCAGTTTTATATTTCTTTTCAAGCGCATTCCACAATTCTTTTGACGTCTCTACGCTACTGTATACATTATACAGATTATCATCCAGTCCGCTAAGAATATAATTCTTGCATAAAAAATCAGAATGCTTCCACGCTTCAATCACGAGAAAGCGTTCATTCTCTGGAGTTTTATCTGGCAGATCAGGAACATCTTCCTTGATGAACTTCTGTAGACATAACGTAGTTAAGTAGAAGAACATCTTCTGCTGCCAGCGCTTGAAATCAATCCCGGAAAATTTTCCGGGTTTTTCTGCCGGTGCCAACGCCGGTGTTCAGCTTGTCGATGCGTTGGCAGCCACCATCGGAATAGCTTGGTTTTCACTTTCAGTCGTCATTTTTTCTATAAAAGAATGACACAAACAAACGTTTAATACACATTTTCAAACTGGAGTAAAAAATCACGTAGATTTTAATCTCCAACAAAACGCCACGAAGGCTTTACTCTCCAAAACGGGAGTACACAAAACCACAAAGGTTTTAGTTTGCAGAATAATAAGAATAACACAAATACAGAAATAAATTTTAAATTCCTTAAGATTGTTATTCCCGCCAATATTGCTGTATATGTAAATAATAATTCTGCAAAATATAAGTTATCGTAATGAAACAATAAATAATTCGAGCCTATTGAATTCACAGTGTTTCCTTAAGGAATTTAATCCCCTCCTAGTACCCCAAGGTAATGGATTATTTCCTCCCAGGATAGAACGAATCACACACTGGTGTAGCGGTACTTCAAACCCCAGTGTTTAAGCGAACACAAAGTTCGGTAGCAAATCACACTTACAGTTGCTTTGTTTGAAGTTAAAAACAATGCAGAACGAGGGAGTAGAAACTCAGAAAATCGTATGGAAATGCTGAGAGGAAGGAGTGCAATGTATAGCCAAATCTGTTGAGCGATTTTCAGTTTGTTGGTCTTGTGTATTGTGTGTGTCTTTCTTCAACAGCTGCTGCACATATATATAGCAGTCAGTGTTGAAGAAGATCAATTGTCCACCCTCCATGATGGAGCAAGCATTAGCTTGTTTGTGGAGCAAGCACATTCATGTTGGGAAGAGCATTAGGCGGCTGCCAAATGGTCAATACACGGATTGGAAAATATCCGTTACAAATGCGGATAATCTTACGTTAATATTTACTATTAACAAATAAATTTGGTCAAAAAAATTAATCAATCAATCGATCATTTGAAGAAATCCAAATCCAAATCCAAATCCAAATCCAAATCCGAATCCGAAGCCGAAGCCGAAGCCGAAGCCGTAGCCATAGCCGAAGCCGAGCCGAGCGAGCGACGACGACGACGGTGCGAGGCTTGCTTTCTTCTTAACTCTTTAAGAGCTACAAGAAGAGCAATTATATATATACCCACCAAAAATCTTTTCCTCTTCCAATATGGGACAATGTCTCATTGTCAAGAGGGGAAAACATAAAATTTTACTCAAAAATTTCATTTTTCCTCCATTTCCCATTCACCCTCATTTTAAGACTATTTCATCTTAAAAAATAAAGCCTCAACAATCCCCCACATGAATTGGGAATGGCTATATCACGGAAGTATGCATGAAAAAACTGTGTGATTTACAAGCAAGGATTAATCGCATCTGGATAAGTAGGTTTCCCTTTGAACTTTCTGTAGTAAACTTATGTCGGATATACTCGATCAATCGGTATATTTGATATCTTTGAACCGTCGATCTTTGGTGTATACCTAGACAACCATAAGTCACACAATCAACCCTTAACCATCTTTGGTTCTCATTGTTGTGTTCGTTTCAGCCATGAACACCGCCTGGTTTCATAAGTGCGTAGAGAACTGGCCTTACAAAGTTCTCCTTGAAGCGGCTAACACTTCACACTTACATAGGTGATTCCTAAACGTGTCATCCTATAGATACACTATTTGATATACCCCGTATCAAATTTAGAAATCATTAAAAAGCCTGAATGCTTTATCCTTGGTACTGAACATTGTCTCATCACGAGAACGAACTAAAATTTTATTTGACAATGTTGAACCGTCATTAATGACTTTGTTTGATCTCCTTGAACCTAGATCTTGAGATCTCCAGTCTTCTAGGTAGAGTTACCGCCACAATGACTTGTTCTCGGCCATAGCCCCATTCCTCTTGATGATTTCTCAACTACCTCTCTAGTTAGGCCTTTTGTAAGTGGATCCGACACATTATCACTTGACTTTACATAGTCAATCGTGATAATTCCTCTAGAGAGTAATTGCTTAACGGTTTTATGTCTTCGTCGTATATGACGAGATTTACCGTTATACATAACGCTCCCAGCCCTTCCAATTACCGCTTGACTATCACAATGTATACATATTGGTGCCAACGGTTTGGGCCAAAATGGAATGTCTTCCAAGAAATTCCGGAGCCATTCAGCTTCTTCACCGGCTTTATCTAAGGCTATGAATTCAGCCTCCATTGTAGAGCGGGCAATACATGTTTGTTTGGACGACTTCCAAGATACCGCTCCTCCACCAATAGTGAATATATATCCACTTGTGGACTTAGAATCAGTTGAACCGGTGATCCAATTTGCATCACAGTATCCCTCAATCACCGCAGGGAAATTACTGTAGTGCAATTCAAAGTTCTGGGTATGTTCTAAATATCCCAAAACTCGTTTCATTGCCATCCAATGAGATTGGCCTAGATTGCTCGTATATCGACTCAGTTTACTTATAGCACAAGCTATATCTGGTCGTGTACAATTCATGATATACATTAAGCATCCCAACACACGAGCATAATCCAATTGTGATATGCTTTGGCCTTTATTCTTTGCTAATGCAAGATTCACGTCAATTGGAGTCTTTACAACTTTAAAGCCCAAGTGCTTGAATTTTTCAAGTACTGTCTTTATATAATGAGATTGTGACAATGCCAGACCTTGAGGAGTCTTATGGATCTTAATTCCCAGAATTAAATCAGCAACTCCCAAGTCTTTCATATCAAACTTGCTATTGAGCATATGCTTAGTAGCCTTTATGTTGGCAATGTCATTACTCATTATCAGCATATCATCCACATATAGGCAAACAATGACTATGTGATTTGGAACATTTTTAATGTACACACATTTATCACATTTATTTATCTTAAAACCATTTGACAACATTGTTTGGTCAAATTTCGCATGCCATTGTTTGGGTTCCTTTTTTAGTCCGTAAAGAGACTTAACAAGTCTACATACCTTCTTTTCTTTACCTGAAACCACAAACCCTTCAGGTTGTTCCATGTAAATTTCTTCCTCCAACTCTCCATTTAAGAAGGCCGTCTTAACATCCATTTGATGAATTTCAAGACCATACACTGCAGCTAATGCTACTAACATCCGTATGGACGTAATTGTTATAACTGGAGAGTATGTATCAAAGTAGTCTAGACCTTCTCGTTGTCTATACCCTTTGACTACGAGTCTTGCCTTGAATTTATCAATAGTGCCATCATCTTTGATTTTTCTCTTAAAAATCCATTTAGAACCCAAAGGTTTATTTCCAAGAGGAAGATCAACCAATTCCCATGTATGGTTGTTCAATATGGATTCTATTTCACTATTGACTGCCTCTTTCCAAAACAATGATTCCGAAGAAATCATAGCTTCTTTAAATGTTTGAGGCTCATTCTCCAATAAGAAAGTCACAAAATCTGGTCCAAATGAAGTAGACGTTCTTTGACGTTTACTACGTCTTGGATCCTCCTTATTACATGTACTTTCTTTTGTTTCCTCCCGAGGTCGTTTAGATCCTTCACCAAACGACTCACATTCCTTTTTATACGGATATATATTTTCAAAAAACTCAGCATTATCTGATTCTATAACCGTATTATTATGAATGTCGGGATTTTCTGATTTATGAACCAGAAATCGATATGCTTTACTATTTGTCGCATATCCTATGAAAACACAATCAACGGTTTTCGGTCCTATCTTTACCCTTTTGGGTTTAGGAACTTGCACTTTTGCCAAACACCCCCACACTTTAAAATAATTCAAGTTGGGCTTCCTTCCTTTCCATTTTTCATATGGAATGGATTGTGTTTTGCTATGGGGCACTCGATTTAATATTCGATTAGCCGTAAGAATGGCTTCCCCCCACAAGTTCTGTGGCAAACCAGAACTTATCAACAACGCATTCATCATCTCCTTTAATGTGCGATTCTTTCTTTCCGCAATCCCATTAGATTGGGGGCGTGTAAGGGGCTGTTGTTTGATGAATAATTCCATATTCTAAACATATTTCTTCAAAAGGAGATTCATATTCACTACCCCTATCACTTCTTATCATTTTTACTTTCTTGTTAACTTGCGTTTCAACTTCATTCTTGTATTGCCTAAATGCGTCTATTGCTTCATCTTTACTATTCAGTAAGTAAACATAGCAATATCGAGTACCATCGTCAATAAAATTTATGAAATACTTCTTTCCACCGTGAGATGGTATTGACTTCATGTCACAAATATCTGTGTGAATTAAGTCTAAAGGATTTGAATTCCTTTCAACTGACTTATAAGGATGTTTAACATACTTAGATTCCACACATATTTGACATTTTGATTTTTCGCATTCAAACTTGGGCAGTACTTCCAAGTTAATCATTTTTTGCAAGGTTTTATAATTGACATGACCCAAATGTACATGCCATAAATCATTTGACTCAAGTAAGTAAGAAGAAGCTGAAATATTATTATTGTTTTTCACAACCATTACATTCAGATTGAAAAGGCCCTCGGTGAGGTAACCTTTTCCTACAAATATTTCATTCTTACTAATGACAACCTTATTGGACACAAAAATGCACTTAAAACCGTACTTAACAAGAAGTCCAGTAGAGACTAAATTCTTTCTCATTTCGGAACATGAAGGACATTGTTCAGAGTCATGACCTTGCCAGAAGTCATTTTCAGAAATATCTTCCCATATCCTTCAACTTTTGCTGTTGAAGCATTTCCCATATAAACTGTCTCTCCGGGTCCAGCAGGAGCATAAGTAGCAAAAGCTTCTCTAACTGCACAAACATGGCGAGTAGCTCCTGAATCAAACCACCACAGTTTAGGATTTTTCACCAAGTTACATTCAGAAAGCATGGCACACAAGTTATCAACATCATCATGGTTTACTACCATGTTTGCTTGACCCCTTTTCTTGTCTTTCTTCGGAGCACGACACTCCGTAGATTTGTATCCGGTTTTCCCACAGTTGTAGCAGTTTCCACTAAATCAATCAATCGATCATTTGACCAAATCCAAATCCGAATCCGAATCCGAATCCGAAGCCGAAGCCGAAGCCGAAGCCGTAACCGAAGCCATAGCCGAAGCCGAGCCGAGCGAGCGACGACGACGACGGCGCGAGGCTTGCTTTCTTCTTAACTCTTTAAGAGCTACAAGAAGAGTAATTATATATATACCCACCAAAAATCTTTTCCTCTTCCAATATGGGACAATGTCTCATTGTCAAGAGGGAGAAACTTAAAATTTTACTCAAAAATTTTATTTTTCCTCCATTTCCCATTCACCCTCATTTTAAGACTATTTCATCTTAAAAAATAAAACCTCAACAATCCCCCACATGAATGGGGAATGCTATTTTGTATGATGTTTATTTCATAAATAGTGTGCCTAGTAGTGTTCTCCATTTTAAGACTCCCTTAAGTTTTCTCTCCAGTTTGGTTAACATTACATCTCATTTAAACTTGGAACTCCGTATTTTTGGGTGTGTTGTTTTTGTTCATCTCCCTAAATATCAACGTACCAAGCTTGATCCATGTGCATTACGGTGTGTCTTTATTGGGTATTTGCCTCATAAGAAAGGCTACAAATGCTATCATCCTACCACTAGAAGATTGTACGTGACTATGAATGTTACTTTTTCTGAAATTGAGATGTATTTTTCTTAGGAGATATCTAATTCTTCTCTTCAGGGGGAGAATATAGTTGAAGAGCATAATTATATGGTGTTACTGCCTGACAATAATCGTATAATTTTAGCTAATACTGAGATTGTCTCAACAACTCCAAATCATGGTACTCTCGATCAAGCAGTACAACAAGAAAGTGAGGAGCCCTCCTCTCTAGTACCTATAATACCCACCAATGATCCTCATGCTGATGATGTTCCTGAGGTATGTATTAACTTTGAGGAAAATACTAGTAATTTTATTGATGACACTACACCAGTGGTTTCCAGTGATGATAACAGGTATCGGTTACCTCATCGGACCAGTCGAGGTAAAGCACCAGAGAGATACTCCCCTGATAATTCAAAGAAAGTCAAATATCCTATTACTCATTATGTTTCTAGTAGACACTTACCAAGTGTTATCCAAGGCTTTGTGAATCAAATATCATCTGTTAAAATCCCAACAAGGTTTGAAGAAGTATTGGGTGATCCTAAATGGGCAGAATCCATGACTGAGGAGATGCGAGCACTAGAGAAAAATCAGACATGAGATATCGTGTCTTTACCAGAAGGAAAAAAAACTCGTCGGATGCAAATGGGTTTTTTTAGTGAAGCACAAGCCGGATGGTTCAATAGATCGGCTCAAAGCAAGGCTAGTGGTGTGTTGGCTATACACAAACTTATGGTATTGATTATCAGGAGACTTTTGCGCCCGTGGCAAAGTTAAATACTGTTCCTGTTCTATTATCTATAGCTGCTAATCTTGATTGGCCTTTGCAACAATATGATGTGAAGAGTGCCTTTTTACATGGAGATTTGTCTGAAGAAATTTATATGAGCATACATCCTGGTTATGACACTTATGGCCATACAAATTTGGTATGCAAGTTAAAGAAGCCGTTGTATGATTTGAAACAATTGCCTAGAGCATGGTTTGGAAGATTACGACTAGCAATAGAAATATGGCTACATTCAGAGCAATGCAGATTACACCTTATTTTTCAAGAGACAAAATGGTAAGATAATTGTTCTTATCATCTATGTTGATGACATGATTGTTACTGGTGATGATGTTGATGAGATGGCTAAATTGAAGAATTGCTTATCTGCGGACTTTGATATGAAAGATTTGGTTGAATTAAAGTATTTCTTGGGTATTGAAGCTATAAGATCCAAACAAGGAATTTTCTTATCTCAACGCAAATGTGTTCTTGATTTGCTAAAAGAAGTTGGAATGCTAGGTTGTCAACATATCGATACATCGATTGAACAAAATCATGGCTTGGAGGAATTTCCTGATCAAGTTCCTATTAACAAAGGGAGATATCAAATACTAGTGGGACGCTTGATATACTTGTCACACACACGACCAGATATTGCTTATGCAGTCAGTGTGGTAAGTCGCTTTATGCATAATCCAAGTGAAGTTCATATGAATATAGTTATTAGAATCTTATGGCACTTGAAGTCAGCACTGGAAGAGGCCTCATGTTCTCTAAGCATAACCATACAAAATTATGGCTTATTGTGATTCGGACTGGGGTGCAAGAGGAGAAAGACGACGTTATTTCACTTTCATTGGAGAAAACCTGGTTACTTGGAAAAGTAAAAAACAAAAGGTTGTCTCATTGTCTAGTGCAGAAGCTGAATACATGGCAATGGTCAAAGGTATTCAAGAGTTGTTTATGGCTTTCAGAAGGGCCTAAAGTGCATGATGATTCGATTTCCGAAATATATAAATATAAAGAAAAAGGCCTCCTCTTGCTGTTCTCTTTCTTTCTCTCTCCTATTGACTATTGACATAGCAAAGTCTGGTTCTATTGAGCGTGATACCCGCCCTCTACAAAGTTGTTTTTGAAAAGGTCTTTAAACGACTCTTCGTCTCCAGTTCCAAAAGGTTTAATGAATGGCTTTTTTCTCTGCCCACCACCCATGAAAAGACAGACTACATAGGGCCTCCTCAGCCCGCCCTGGTTCAAATACCATTTTATCCTACCTCGCTCACCGCCCCTCAGGCTTAAAAGCCTTTTCGTTGTCACCACTTACCTAGATCGATATGGCTAGTTTTCTAGCGAGATTTCTAGCTTGAATTAAGGCTTCGAAGCCCCTCTCCTCTCTCTGTAACTAGAGAGGTAGGCAAACCTGAGTTTAGAGCCACCTCGATTCGGGATGTCGGAACATCAACCGGATCGGAAACCGAATCCTAATATCGAGATGGGTTCCGAAGATGGTATGAACGAACTTCAGATTTCAGGTATAGGTCAAACACTGAGTTCAAAGTCACTATCGAGCTGGGGTCCGAATCGAACTATGATGAGATGATTTCGAGCTTAAGGGGCAGAGGCCAACCGATACCGAGCCCGAATCATCACCTGATTCCGAGTCCACATCGAGCTCTAGAAGCAATACCGACCAACACCGAGGCCGATCGAGCTCGAGCTCACAGACAAGAGCCGTTGCAAACATACTAAGGGAGAGAATCTCGGAAGAAATTAGGGAAAAACTGATTTATCATGGGTTCTCCACTATGTATTTTTAATTATATCTAAAGTAGGATCCTCCACTGTAAAGAGGATGACTACATTTCTGTAGAGGACAGTTCTCTGGCTTACATTGTAATTCAAGCACCATATTCTCCTATATTCAAGAGTTACTCTTTTAAGCTTCATAAATTGATTTATCTTGCTCAGTCCTAAAAATCATCTTCTTTACAACCTTGTTTATTTTGCATTCTTTGCAATCCATATTTGATATTTCTATTTATCATTACGATTTGTATTAAGCTATATCACATATACTTAGAACTACGTACAAATTTAACTATATCCGTTTTTCGGGTAAACAGTCATTTTAATTGTAAATCAATTAGCATATTCTCTAGGATTGTACTAGCATATTCTTTGGGATTGTAAATATCTTCCGATATCTGTGTAACTCTATATATTGTATAGCTGATTCATAATGAAATCTACTACAATTTCACCCATTTTTGAGTGTTAGTACACATGAAACACTATAATACGTCCACCATGATCTCTAAAAGAATAGTTGAAGGCAAATCACAATCCGCATTTGGTTCAGTTTCAATTCGTGAAGTTGGAAAATATTATACGGGTTCTTCAGTTGTACCCCAAAAAAAAAAAAAAAAAAAAAGGAGAGCGGGAAAATCAACAGTCAAATATGCACGAAACACCTATGATTAAAATTCTTTACCTAAATTTGGAAGCTTTAATTAAATGCTACCTATATCATAGGAAACTATCTGAGCCGTCCTATTACAGCAATGTGTAGGAAAAATAACTAAAATTTTAGTTGAATTTTCCAACAATTCTTAGTCAGCAGTTCAGTTGGTTTTTACCTTCAAAGTATTTGTTAGATCCATCCAAATTTTTACACATTAGCTTTGAGGAGTAACTTAAGTTGATTATAAATAATTACATTATAGTCCATTTTAGAGACCAAAAGAGAAGACCCCAAGCGTGCGAAAATTCCAATGTCCGGCCGTCTCCCTCTTTAATAAAGTTTGTAAAATGAAAGATCACCAAATTTACGTGATTTCCCTAGAACTATGCGTGGTTTTGTCTCTTTCATTTACTTTATGTTAGTTCAAGAATTAATTGCTATTTTGTGCATAGAAAGAGACCAAGCGAATCACAAGTATTCCTCCTATCTGCCTTTCTCTCTTTCAGGAAAGCTTTCAAGTGCAAAACTTTCTACATCTAATTCCTAGCCCCATTTCAAGAAAGGTAACCATTTCTCTTGAACTAATTCCTATTTATTCTTGTTTTCGCCATAAATGGAAATCCCTTGGTAACCTATAAAAAATTGCGGAAAGTTGACATTTGAGGATACTCTTGATTTACTACTCTTAAAATTTTTCTTAATAACGATGAAGCAGGAATTCAGAGCTTACGTATAAATCATTTACTTAATATTCAGGAACCATGTTTCGGAGAAAGCTTTGCCCCACGAATGAGGCAAATGATTCTGCTAACCGTGATGCAAAGGTAACAGGCAAATTCTCAGAAAATAAACAATCGTGCTTGTTTGTGATTTCTTTTCTGGCTTGTTTACTTTCCAATATCCTTCAAATTAACCTTACGACATATTATAAAGATAGAACGTTTACGAGTTAAACTAACCAGTACTCTGTTACTAGGCTAAAGTTCCATCTTAAAATTGTTAGCTGAATTAGTAGTGTCAGTGACGTAGTTAGTACTCTGGAATTATAGAACAGGAACTAATTTTCTTAGTCAAAACAGGTTTGCGAGTTAAGGGCAGCTCTTGGACCTCTATCTGGACGTAGTTTAAAGTTCTGCACCGATGCGTGTCTGAGGCGACACTTAGAAGCTCGAAATTGGAAACTTGACAAGGCAAAGAAAATGCTGGAAGAGACTCTCAAGTGGAGATCTACCTATAAACCAGAAGAAATTCGTTGGGTAAGTCTTGTCTGTACTGCAAATCAGAGTGCTCTTTGCCCTTTGCCATCTCTAATTTCTTGTATTCCCAACTTTGTCGTCCAAACTATGCGAGGTCACAGTTAGTACCATTTAAAATAATTGGGATAATAATGTAATATCTTAAAAAACTATGAAAGAGTTGCTTGATTCCAGCAAGTGTTTACTTTCGGTCTGTAGAATATACACATCATAAAGCTGATTTAGTTTAAGATTCAAATTTTTGTTGGTTGCTTTCTGTTGCACCAAAAAATGTTAAAGGGTGTTTAGAACACTGCTATCAATGGTTGAGGGAGTGAATGATGCCCCTAATCCCTGCAATTCCAACATTAAAGAGTGTATCAAAATGGTGAAATTACATCTATCTTTATCATTATAGTTCAGTGAATCTCCCTGCAGTTTATTGGACAATATGGTTTTGATTATTGCTGCACTAAGTATTACTAGAACAACTTTGTTTCTGTGTTTTTCTTTCATCAACTTTACTTTGGTATAATCTTGGAAGTTGGAAGATGATTCTGAAATGACGATGTTGCACTTTATCAGCATGAAGTAGCACATGAAGGTGAAACTGGCAAAGTTTCCAAAGCCAATTTCTGTGACCGACTAGGGGGAACCGTACTTATAATGAGGCCTGGGAAACAGGTTAAGTACTCTTGATATCTTACCTTTAAATAAAATCCATTCTATGTCTGATATCAAATGGTTAATATTCTCATTGTTCTGCTTAATCGATAACAGAATACATCATCTCCAGAAGGTAACGTTCGTCATCTAGTCTATCTGTTGGAGAATGCAATCCTTAACCTACCAGAAGGCCAAGAACAAATGTGTTGGTTGATTGACTTCAGCGGATGCTCATTAAACACCAACATTTCCATTAAAATTGCACGCGATGTCATTTACCTTTTGCAGAATCATTACCCCGAGAGGCTTGCTATAGTTGTTCTGTATAGTCCTCCTAGATTTTTCGAGGCATTTTGGAAGGTTTGATTCTTCCCTCTTCATTTATGTATCAGTGGCTGATCCCACGGATTTTTAAACTCCAAAGCGATCCATCACTGATCCCAATTGTTCAATGCTCTGCAGGTTGTAAAGTACTTTATTGATGCAAAAACATTTGCGAAGATAAAGTTTGTGTATCCGAATAACAAAGAGAGCACGGAGTTGATGAAGATATTTTTCGATGCTGAAAACCTTCCAAGAGAGTTTGGGGGAAAAGCCACATTGCATTACGATCATGAAGAATTTTCCAGATTGATGGCTAAGGAAGATGTTAAAACTGCTAAATTTTGGGGCTTTGACGATTTGCCATCCCATGTTAATGATAATATTGGACGCTCCATAATGCCTGTGCCAGTGAGTGTTGCATCAGCTGCAAGCTAACCATACTTCACTTGTCTATAATAGCAACTCCTAGTGTACGGCTTAAACAGTGTATTATGTTGTGCATCTTCAATGCTTTAAAAAGCAATCCCTATGTTTAATTCAGTTCTTCGATAATTCCATATATAGTTCGATCGCTCCTAAAATAATGTTTAAGTATGATAGTACATGAAGTTTTCTAAGCACCCAGACCCAAACAGCCTACATAATCAATATTAGTAATCCAATGTACAGAAAAGGAAACGCATTCTAGACAAGTAGATACTATACCATTGTAGATCGATAAAGGGAAGTAAACAAATATATTTCACGATGTAAGCAGCACAATTTTTAAGTTATTTTTCCCGTAAAAAGTAAATCATTTACGCTGATGTATTGTACTCTCTTGACCATGTCTTCATAAGAAAATGCTGAAAAATCTTTCCAAATTGAGAGAAGGAGCGCTACAACTAGCGTAACACAGCCAGCTGAAAAACGTTAGCTAGCTAGGCTAGCGCTGAATTTCTCTAATAGGGGCTTGCTTCTTTGAGCTCCGCCGATCCTATACAAGGTGTTGTTTTCTTTATCTTAACTACTAGTGGCTTATGAAGTGGTTGACATTATAAAGTGGTTGACATTCCTACGTGCTCCTCCTTACCCCTACTTATGAATCCAAAGGTCATATATCAATGGAATGGAGTTCTCTTAAAAAGGTGGAGTAAAAATATTAGACATCATTTTCATAATCGTTAATTTGACAAATCATATAAATTGGAATATACACATGTTTTTCCCATTTTGAGTTAAAATTTATTGCTGGGGTTGGTCTTGACATAAATGAAAGATGTCTACGGCTAGGTTTGGTGGCTTTGATTGTGGGGTCTGCTGCCAGTTTGGCTATTTAACTTCAGAGAGAATGGAATCAACTGGCATTTAAGTTGGAGAGAGAGGAGCATTCAACATTTGAACAAGCAATTATTAAGTAAGCTATTTCTCTTGTAATGTTGTCAAATAAGTTGTCACGTAAAATTTCAGAAAACTTGTTTGCCTACTTTTTCTCGAAAAGTATTCTCAATGTCAGAAATTTGTATTGGTTGAAAATTTGGGAGTTCTCGCAAGATCTCCGTATACGGTCAAATCCGAGTTTGTCCTTCGTGTAATTATTCAAGATTGGAACGTGATAAACCGAGAGTCGTCGTTGCAACATTGAGATAAGAAGTAAAGCCATGTTATTGAGCTCAAGATTCAGGGACCGATCAACACCGAGCTCGAGTCAATATCGAGCTATGATATGAAGTAGTGTTATCGAGCACAAGAGCCAGAGACCGATCAATACCGAGCCTGAGTCAATATCGAGCTCGAGTCAATATCGAGCTCGAGATCCGGAGATCGACCAATACCAAGACCGACCAAGATCGAGCTAAGAGACAAAGAGCCGTTGTAGCCACACTTAGGGAGAGAATCTCGGCAGGAATTAAGGAAAAACTAATTAACTAATCTATCATGGGATCCCCACTATATATTTTTTATTATATTCAAAGTAGAATTTTTTTACTATATTAAGAGTGGATATCATTTCTGTAAGGAACATATCGTACATCCAGAGAAGCAAACATAGATACACTCTCATATTAAGAAATTATTGAGATTTACACACATATAGTAAAGATTATCCTTTTTTGGGCTTTGTACATTGGATCATCTTGTTCATATAAATATCATTCTCCACTCAATTTCGGTTTGTTTTAATTCTTTTTTACAGTTAATATTCGATATTTCTCTACTTATTTTTCCGGTTTGTACCAAGTTATACCACGTATCATTAGGACTACGTATAAATTCAACTCTATCCGTTTTTCGGGTAAACAAACTCAAATGGAAAAAAGAAAAAAAAGGAACAACTACGCAAAGTTGTTTTTGTTTTAAACAACTTTTTATTAAAAAGTTTCTTCAAGAAAAAGTCAAACGCATATACGTTGAGTCAACTACAATTTCTTTGTCTATTGCTGCATACACATGTATACCGCAGGCGCAAAACTTAAACATTCTTTGCACTAAACTAAAACAACTTCCTTTGATTTACTAGCAAATAGCTATAAAGAGAAAAACGTAATTAAACCACAAGAAAAAGAAAAAGAAAACAAAACGATTGCCTCAAAAAATGGATATTATGTTACTATAATTGAATTTGAAGTAAAGAGAGGGAATATGTTTCTATCGCTTTTAGAGTGGCCCCAATGAGAAGTTCCTATTAGTGAAGATTTAATTGCATGGAATTCTCTTTGATGTTTGTTTTTTTCGTATATTTATTGAAGAATGTTTTAACACTATCTAACATTAGTGGCGTACATGGATCGGATTGGTTTGATTTTTATCAAAATCTAACCAAATCAACTACATCGGTTTGGATTGGTTCGGTTTTGTCGGATTTTTGGGATTTTTGAGTTACATGAATATTTTTCAATTTTACTTTGTTAAAGTTATAGATAAAGTTTTGATAAGTGAATATATGTTTAGTAAAAATTTAAAAACTTGAATAACATATGTCTATTAAAATATTCTTATGGGAGAATTTTCTTAGTAACACATGATAGTTATTTTCTTAGTTGTCTAACAATAATTTTTTTGTTAATGTACGCTTTCAAGGTTAATTGAATTTAATAATTAGACATAAAAATCAAGATGATACCTAATAATGATATATTCTGTTTAATTCTAAATCAAATTCGAAAAAGATAAAAGAAATCTTGACATATAAATATGGAAGAACAAAGAGATGATTGACGCATTTCAGTAACAGTTAATACGAAAATGATACAACTCATTATTTATAGTAAATAAAAATAAATACACTTTATAGTTCTATTAAATATTACATCTCATGAGAGGATCTCGAATATTCTATATTTTTTTAAAGAAAATTCAATATAAAGTCTTAAAAGTATATATAAAAATTATATATTTATATGTCGGTTTGGTTCAAATTTTTTTACTCAATACCAAACCAATCAAACCAAACTTAGTCGGATTTTTTATTCGGTTTGATTTGACTTTTCGGTTTGGTGTGATTTTCCGGTTCGGTTTGAACACCTCTATCTAACATAATGGAATGGCAAGATAGAGATATCACACTAACATGGAATCGTGGAACAGAACTACGGTGTGTTTAGTGTGAGAAAATATTTTCTAAAATAAATTTTATAATTTTTACATGGGATTTTTTCTTGACCAAAATTTAGATCTAGGTTTAAACAATTAGATTTTCTTAACAAGATAGGGTTAATCTTAGCCAATAATAATATCCACTAGATTATTTAGCTATTGTGTCAAAATGTTACAAGATCTGTGGTAACAGTGGTGAATATATGACAATGAACAACACTTAATGGCATAAATACGAAGTAGAAAGCATTAAATGGCAATAAATGGCGTATAATGATATTTATGTAAATAAGTGTAACCGGTATGACCGAAAAAGGGGATGGAATCGTGTAATGTTCCTCTTGACAATAATAAATAATTGATGAGACTTTGAATATTCAGATTCCCCTTGGATCGTGGGAAAAAGACTAGACAAGGATCTAAAGCAAAAAGTATTTTTTGTATGTATATAATAAAGCAAGAATCACTAGAGATTGTCAAAGTGTTCTTTTATAAATGAGTGTTCAATTCCCCTTTTAACTATGTCTTTTCTATTTATAAGGAGACATGTGCCATAAAACACCTAATAGTACAGATCCTAGGAATATTCTCTTTAAAGTCATATCAACAAAACTAGCTGGTACTGTTCCGTTAAGGAGAGTGCTCGTACTCGACCTCGATCTCTGTTGAGCCCGTCACCTCGCCCCTATCTTTCGTCAGATCACTTCGGCCTTGAATCTGTCTCTTGTTGAAATCATACTGATGACACGTAGCAACCTTCAAAGAGTCTCCCAGTGCTAACGTGGCCTAAATATAACTAGGATAATTTTGGCCCATATAGTTAGCCCCTCCGCTTGTTGAGGTCGTCTTCGCCGGCGAGTTCAATAAGCGAATAATATCATTCATGGTCGTCCTCGTGGTCGAGCTTGCCGAACAGATAACATGAGTCGTGGTCGTTGTAACAAGCAGGCGACTTGGCTCTCCGTGGGCCGCATATTTCAAATTCCTTAAATTTTTCGAGTGATTTTGTTGGAACCATCTGGTCCAAGAGAGGGAGTGACGTCATGATGTCATGCATCATGATGATGCTTGTTCCCGACAGATTGCATTAATTCGCGCGTGGCCTTTGATTAGATCTGTCGTTTTGATTCTGATGCCAATTATGATGAGTCGTTTCGGGTTTGGTTCTCATTATGACAAACCATTTCGAGTTTGGCGCCTTAATCTCTATAAATAGGGATGGCCAAACCTGGATTTGAAACTTTTATTCTTGCCAACTTTGAGACTACAAACTTCCTCTTTGAACCTCTCATCTTTGCTTTATAGCTCTATACCATATCCCAAACTTTCTTCCCAGTACTCTTCTTCACTTTCTCATAAACATATCAAATTTACCATCTGATGTTGGTGAAGGGAGTCACGCCGTTCCGTTGGCGGTGGTGTTCCCTGCTCATGGGGAGAATGTAGCTGCCACCGTAGATTATAAAACTTTTTCATCGGTGGAGGAGATCATCCCCCGAAATCCTGAACCCAGGTCTGATTTCCAATTATCACCGAATACGGTGCCTGGAAAACTCCTGTCGACAATGGCACCCAAACATTTGGCTGAATTTAAAGCTATGTTCGGCCTCCCCAACCATATCGAACTGATCCCTGCTGAGGGGGACGAAGTACATGTTCATCGCCCTAGGTACTGCACTCTATACGCTTACATATTCACTATCGGTTACTCATTTCCTCTTCTTCCGCTGGTGGATGAGGTTTTCCACTAGGGCGTCTGCCCCGCTCAGCTCGCCCCTTACGTTTACAAGATCATCAAGATGTTGACCAAATTTGCTGAGCTCGCCGTGGTCGAGGTAACAATACGGCATTTGGTGCACCTATTCGCCCCTAACTTCTATAGCGGGTGATGTTGAACCTTCACCACCATAGAGGCAAGTGCTTTGTGGTGAATATGGATGGCAAGTCTAGTCGCTAGTTCTGGCTTGATTTAATTTATCTCAGGAATGAGGACGTCGTGGCTAACGTCGATGGATTTCCCTAGGTTTGGAAGCATACACGTAAGTGTCCAGTTTTCTTTTCTCACCTTTTGCATCTCTTTGCTTATTTCAGGCTAGTTAAGTGATTCTTCCTTCCTTGCAGCCAACAACTATCCTCCCCCTCTAGTCGTATGCATCGCGGATTGGGTCGGGCAGATTCTCCCTCTGTAGGGATTCACGACTGTCCGAGCTTCTTTAAGAAGTTCAGACCGGCTCTCCCCTCCACAAGTAACTTCTCTTTTTGGCCGTGATCATTGTGTATCTTTGTTGTAAGTTGTCTTGCTTTGTTAACTTTTATGTTTATTCTTTTCCTAGGTCCAGTTAGGGGGTCTTCTCGAAGGAGCAGGGCGCCTATTCCCTATTTTAGGAGAAGGGCCGCTATGTCATCG
Organism: Nicotiana tomentosiformis; assembly: GCF_000390325.3. Classification (NCBI taxonomy): domain Eukaryota; kingdom Viridiplantae; phylum Streptophyta; class Magnoliopsida; order Solanales; family Solanaceae; genus Nicotiana; species Nicotiana tomentosiformis. Next base: position 34,281,708 of record NC_090813.1, on the reverse strand, counting down.
GTTTATGCCCCCGTCGCAGCTACTGTATCTTCTGTGTGCGCCCTCATCCTGGTTGCTGTGGTCCACGAATCTGTCCCGTCCCGACTGCTGCCTCTACTTCTCAGCTACTTTCACTGATTGATGAGGACAGCGACATCTCCCTCGGTGTTGGGGATCTAAGGCCTCGCAAGAGGAGAGACGTGGATGCTGGAGGGGAAATCCTGGTTGTCGTTGACTCGACAGAGGATTACTTGATTCTCAGAGACACGATGATGATCCATATTGAAGAAGATGCTGGGGCGAGCACCGAGGCCCCCAAACTAGAAGAGGTGGTCGTGGACGTGCTAGTGCGTCCCGAAGGGGAGATAGCCATGGTGAGGGCACTTGATGGCGGCCCCACACTTTCGAGGCAAGATAAGGCTTCTTCCTCTAGGGAGGCAATCCCTTAGTCAACTGGAGATAGAGGGAAAGCCATCGCTGAAGAGGACACTAGATCTGATTCCGACATGGACCTGGATGAGCTGAGAATGATTGATGAGGGGCTCACCTAAATCGAGGTAAGTATGAAGGGGGTGGGGGGGTTCTAGGACCATCACGATCCCAATGGATCGTAATTTGCTTGTTAATACTGAGGAGGTAGTCCCTGCACTAGGTTCTCTCTGTTCTGAAGCCGAGGGTGAGACCCTCAATAAGATAACCGATGGTACTTTGTCGAAGAAAATCTTTGGTCTCGCTCTTAGGGTAAGTATGATTGTTATCCGCCCTTCTCCTTATGCCTTAACTTCTTCTTAGGTTCTAACTTCTTTTCTTTGTTTTGCAGACGGTCATTCTAGAAACTGAGAGTGCTCGGAGGGAGAAGAGACGTAAAGAAATTTATGTAAAGTTGAAAGGAAAGTATACAACATGCCATGGGAAGTAACGGGAGCATCGAGACCGGCTTTGTGAGGGAGGCGACGTGCAGGCCTTAAGAGAAGATTTGAAGAAGATAGACGAGGAGTTGATGGCGGCACTGGAAATGTTCAGTGTCCTCGAGGGAATGCTGAAGTCCAAGGAAAAGAAGTTTGATCTTAGTAAGGGCGTGGAGGCCCAATGTAGCGACCTTCAAGTTCAAGTAGTCTAGCTGTAAGGCTAGTTAGATGAGTGCCAATTTCAGATGAAGGTTCTTAGGGGTGAAATTACTGAGAAGCAGGAGGAGCTCGAACAGGCGGAGCTCGAACAGGCGGAGTCTTCTCGGTTGGATGCTCGGAGGAAGGTGGAGATCCTCGAGTTGGCGAATAGAACCCTTCATTCTGAGCAGGAGAATGACCTGTCAACGGTAAGGTCTAGGGAGGACTGGCTTGAGGAGAGGATCGGGGAGATGGACAAGGAAACCTACGAGCTTTATGATCGAGTTTCCACTCTAGAGGCCGAGAAACCCCAACTGCTTGTGTAGCCTTCTTCGTCTAATGCTTTTGATTTGCCCAATATCCATCAGGAGTTATATGAAGAGTGGATCCATGATGAAGCTCGACTGGATGTGTTCTGTGACTTGAATGCAACTGGCTCTGTTTCTGAGGCATCTTTTGAGGATGCTCGGGTCAAGGCTCGCGCGGCTCAGCTTGTTCGTGGCTATGATCCTGCTACGCCTCAGCCTGGTGAGGAGGAGTAGGAAGAGGGCATAGATCGGCTTGAGGACGATGCCTGAAATGATTTCGTTTACCCTCAGAGTGAGGATAAAGAGGATGCTGGAGGCCGAGATGGTGAGGGTGTCGACGGTCAAGGTGACGTCGTTGAAAGCCGAGATGACGAGGGTGTTGAGGGCCATGATGGTGAGGGCCAGTAGTTTTCTTTTAAACCTTTTGTGTATTTTTGTTGGCGTCTTTGAGCGCCTTTGTAAAAAACTCTTTATCTAAGTATGAATATCGAAGTTGTTATTTCTTGTACCTTTTTTCAGTCATGCGGTTTGTTTCTGTACTTGTATATTTTTTCTTCTGTTGTTTGCATGTTTCGTTTTTTGTCCTTTTTATTATTGTCACCTTCTAGTTGATCGTAGCCTTTAAGCCGAATAGTCGTGGGCCATACTCTCCCTTTGTTTATATAGGTTAAGAATGTTTCTTAGTTTGGATATGGCCAAGGGCCGATAGGTGTTGTTCGAACTTAGCCTTTTGTTAAGTCGTGGCCGAGGGCCGATAGGTATTTGTTCGAGCTCGGTCAAACTTAACCTTTCATTAGGTCGTGGCCGAGTACCTATAGGTTTTTATTCGAGCTTGGTCGAACTTAACCTTTCATTAGGTTGTGGCCGAGGGCAGATATGTGTTTGTTTGAGCTTGGTCGAACTTAACCTTTCATTAAGTCGTGGTCGAGGGACGGTAGGTGTTTGTTCGAACTTGGTCGAACTTAACCTTTCATTAAGTCGTGGCCGAGGGCCGGTAGGCGTTTGGTTCAAGCTTGTCTAACATAACCTTTCATTAGGTCGTAGACGAGGCCCGGTAGGTGTTTGTTCCAGCATGGTCGAACTTAACCTTTTAATAAGTCGTGGTTGAGGGCTGGTACGTATTTGTTCGAGCTTGGTAAAACTTAACATTTCATTAGGTCGTGGACGAGGGCCGGTAGGTGTTTGTTCGAGCTTGGTCGAACTTAACATTTCATTAAAGTAGTTTCGATAAGTGTGAATTTCTATTACTTTGGCGTTGTTTCTCTAATTACATAATTGGAGAAGGTTATAAATTTTGGGCGTTGGCTGGCGTTCCAGCCCCAGACCCAGTATATCAACTCCCTTCATTGTTCGACTTGGAGAATCTTGAGGAGTCGAGCAATGAAAAAGAAATCAGTTTGTTCTTCGTACACTCCGACTCGAAGTGTCCCTCTCGTCGCCTCGTTAAAAACCTCCTTGAGAAAACCCTAATGGGATAAAACTCAAGGGAGGGAAAAAAGAGTACGACTTGGGGCACTTCTTATTTTTTGGAGCTGAGAATGATCGACGAGGGGCTCACCCAACTCGAGGAGATTATAGAGGGGGTTCTAGGACCATCACGATCCCAATGGATCATAATTTGTTGTAAATACTGAGGAGGTAGTCCCTGCACTAGGTCCTCTCTGGTTTGAAGCCGAGGGTGAGACCCTCAATAAGATAACCGACGGTACTTTGTCGAAGAAAATCTTTGGTCTTGCTCTTAGGGTAAGTGTGACGGTTATCCGCCCTTCTCTTTATGCCTTAACTTCTTCTTAGGTTCTAACTTCTTTTCTTTGTTTTGTAAACGATCATTCTAGAAATTGAGAGTTCTCGGAGGGAGAAGAGACGTAAAGAAATTTATGTGAAGTTGAAAGGAAAGTATACAACATGCCATGGGAAGTACCGGGAGCATCGAGACCGGCTTTGTGAGGGAGGCGACGTGTAGGCCTTAAGAGAAGATTTGAAGAAGATAGACAAGAAGTTGATGGCGGCACTGGAAAAATTCAGCGTCCTCGAGGGAACGTTGAAGTCCAAGGAAGAGGAGTTTGATCTTAGTAAGGTCGTGGAGGCCCAATGTAGCGACCTTCAAGTTCAAGTAGTCCAGCTGCAAGGCTAGTTAGACGAGTGCCAATTTCAGATGGAGGCTCTTAGGGGTGAAATTACTGAGAAGCAGGAGGAGCTCGAACAGGCGGAACTCGAACAGGCGGAATTCGAACAGGCGGAGTCTTCTCGGTTGGATGCTCGGAGGAAGGTGGAGATCCTCGAGCTGGCAAATAGAACCCTTCGTTCTGAGCGGGAGAATGACCTGTCAATGACAAGGTTTAAGGAGGACTAGCTTGAGAAGAGGATCGGGGAGCTGGACAAGGAAACCTACGAGCTTTATGATCGAGTTGCCACTCTAGAGACCGAGAAAACCCAACTGCTTGTGAAACCTTCTTCGTCTAATGCTTCTGATTTGCCCAACATCCATGAGGAGTTGTATGAAGAGTGGATCCATGATGAAGCCTGACTGGATGTGTTCCGTTACTTGAATGCAACTGGCTCTGTTTCTGAGGCAGCTTTTGAGGATGCTCGGGTCAAGGCTCACGAGGCTCAGCTTGCTTGTGGCTATGATCCTGCTATGCTTCAGCCTGGTAAGGAGGAGTAGGAAGAGGGCATAGATCGGCTTGAGGACGATGCCTGAAATGATTTCGTTTGCCCTCAGAGTGAGGATAAAGTGGATGCTGGAGGCCGAGATGGTGAGGGTGTCAACGGTCAAGGTGACGTCGTTGAAAGCCGAGATGACGAGGGTGTTGAGGGCCATGATGGTGAGGGGCAGCAGATTTCTTTTAAACTTTTTATGTATTTTTGTTGGCGTCTTTGAGCGCCTTTGTAAAAAACTCTTTATCTAAGTATGAATATCGAAGTTGTTGTTTCTTGTACCTTTTTTCAGTCATGCGGTTTGTTTCTATACTTGTATATTTTTTCTTCTGTTGTTTGCATGTTTTGTTTTTTGTCCTTTTTATTGTTGTCACCTTCTAGCTGATCATAACCTTTGAGCTGAAAAGTCGTAGGTCATACCCCCTTGTTTATATAGGTTAAGTATGTTTCTTTGTTGGGATGTGGCCAAGGGCCGATAGGTATTGTTCGAACTTAGCCTTTTGTTAAGTCATGGCCGAGGACCGATAGGTATTTGTTCGAGCTCGGTCAAACTTAACCTTTCATTAGGTCATTGCCGAGGACCAATAGGTTTTTGTTCGAGCTTGGTCGAACTTAACCTTTCATTAGGTCGTGGCCGAGGGCCGATAGGTGTTTGTTTGAGCTTTGTCGAATTTAACCTTTCATTAAGTCGTGGTCGAGGAAAGGTAGGTGTTTGTTCAAGCTTGGTCGATCTTAACCTTTCATTAAGTCGAGGCCGAGGTCCGGTAGGTGTTTATTAGAGCTTGGTCGAACATTACCTTTCATTAAGTCGTAGTCGAGGCCTGCTAGGTGTTTGTTCGAGCATGGTCGAACTTAACCTTTCATTAAGTCCTTGTTGAGGGCAGGTACATATTTGTTCGAGCTTGGTAAAACTTAACATTTCATTAGGTCGTGGCCGAGGGCCGGTAGGTGTTTGTTCGAGCTTGGTCTAACTTAACATTTCATTAAAGTGGTTTCGATAAGTGTGAATTTCTATTACTTTGGCGTTGTTTCTCTAATTACATAATTGGTAAAGGTTACAAATTTTGGGTGTTGGCTAGCGTTCCAGCCCCAGCCCCAATATATCTAGTCCCTTCATTGTTCGACTTGGAGAATCTTGAAGAGTCGAGCAATGAAAAAGAAATCAATTTGTTCTTCGTATACTCCAACTCGAAGTGTCCCTCTTGTCACCTCGTTAAAAACCTCCTTGATAAAATCCTAATGGGACAAAACTCATGGGAGGGAAAAAAGAGTACGACTTGGGGCACTTCTTATTTTCTGGTGCTGAGAATGATCGACGAGGGGCTTATCCAACTCGAGGAGATTATGGAGGGGGGTTCTAGGACCATCACGATCCCAATGGATCATAATTTGCTTGTTAATACCGAGGAGGTAGTCCCTGCACTAGATTCTCTCTGTTCTGAAGCCGAGGGTGAGACCCTCAATAAGATAACCGATGGTACTTTGTCGAAGAAAATCTTTGGTCTCGCTCTTAGGGTAAGTATGACTGTTATCCGCCCTTCTCCTTATGCCTTAACTTCTTCTTAGGTTCTAACTTCTTTTCTTTGTTTTGCAGACGGTCATTCTAGAAACTGAGAGTGCTCGGAGGGAGAAGAGACATAAAAAAATTTATGTGAAGTTGAAAGGAAAGTATATAACATGCCATGGAAAGTACCGGGAGCATCGAGACCGGCTTTGTGAGGGAGGTGACGTGCTGGCCTTAAGAGAATATTTGAAGAAGAAAGACGAGTAATTGATGGCGGCACTGGAAATAATCAGCGTCCCCAAGGGAACGTTGAAGTCCAAGGAAGAGGAGTTTGATATTAGTAAGGGCGTGAAGGCCCAATGTAGCGACCTTCAAGTTCAAGTAGTCTAGCTGCAAGGCTAGTTAGACGAGTGCCAATTTCATATGGAGGCTCTTAGGGGTGAAATTACTGAAAAGCAGGAAGAGCTCGAATAGGCGGAACTCGAATAGGCGGAGTCTTCTCGGTTGGATGCTAGGAGGAAGGTGGAGATCCTCGAGCTGGCAAATAGAACCCTTTGTTCTGAGCGGGAGAATGAACTGTCAACGGCAAGGTCTAAGGACGACTGGCTTGAGGAGAGGATCGGGGAGCTGGACAAGGAAACCTACGAGCTTTATGATCGAGTTGCCACTCTAGAGACCGAGAAAACTCAACTGCTTGTGCAACCTTCTTCGTCTAATACTTCTGATTTGCCCAACATCCATCCGGAGTTGTATTAGGAGTGGATCCATGATGAAGCCCGACTGGATGTGTTCCGTGACTTGAATGCAACTGGCTCTGTTTCTGTGGTAGCTTTTGAGGATACTCGGGTCAAGGCTCATGAGGCTCAGCTTGTTTGTGGCTATGATCCTGCTACGCCTCAGCCTGGTGAGGAGGAGTAGGAAGAGGGCATAGATCGGCTTGAGGACGATGCCTGAAATGATTTCGTTTACCCTCGGAGTAAGGATAAAGAGGATGCTGGAGGCCGAGATGGTGAGGGTGTCGACGGTGTCGACGGTGAAGGTGACGTCATTGAAAGTCGAGATGACGAGGGTGTTGAGGGCCATGATGGTAAGGGCCGGTAGTTTTCTTTTAAACCTTTTGTGTATTTTTGTTGGCGTCTTTGAGCGCCTTTGTAAAAAACTCTTTATCTAAGTATGGATATCGAATTTGTTATTTCTTGTACCTTTTTTCAGTCATGCGGTTTGTTTCTGTACTTGTATATTTTTTCTTCTGTTGTTTGCATGTTTCGTGTTTTGTCCTTTTTATTGTTGTCACCTTATAGCTGATCATAGCCTTTGAGCCGAAAAGTCATGGGCCATACTCTCCCTTTGTTTATATAGGTTAAGTATGTTTCTTAGTTGGGATGTGGCCAAGGGTCGATAGGTGTTGTTCGAACTTATCCTTTTGTTAAGTCGTGGCCGAGGACCGATAGGTATTTGTTTGAGCTCGGTCAAACTTAACCTTTCATTAGGTCATGGTCGAGGACCGATAGGTTTTTGTTCGAGCTTGGTCCAACTTAACCTTTCATTAGGTCGTGACCGAGGGCCGATAGGTGTTTGTTTGAGCTTGGTCGAATTTAACCTTTCATTAAGTCATGATCGAGTGACGGTAGGCGTTTGTTCGAGCTTGGTCTAAATTAACCTTTCATTAAGTCGTGGCTAAGGGCCGGTAGGTGTTTATTCGAGCTTGGTCGAACATAACCTTTCATTAGGTCGTAGTCGAGGCCCGGTAGGTGTTTGTTCGAGCATGGTCAAACTTAACTTTTCATTAAGTCGTGGTTGAGGGCCGGTACATATTTGTTCGAGCTTGGTAAAACTTAACATTTCATTAGGTCGTGGCCGAAGGCCGGTAGGTGTTTGTTCGAGCTTGGTCAAACTTAACATTTCATTAAAGTAGTTTCGATAAGTGTGAATTTCTATTACTTTGGCGTTGTTTCTCTAATTACATAATTGGTAAAGGTTACAAATTTTGGGTGTTGGCTAGCGTTCCAGCCCCAGCCCCAGCCCCAGCCCCAGTATATCTAGTCCCTTCATTGTTCAACTTGGAGAATCTTGAGCAGTCGAGTAATGAAAAAGAAATCAATTTGTTCTTCGTACACTCCGACTCGAAGTGTCCCTCTCGTCGCCTCGTTAAAAACCTCCTTGAAAAAACCCTAATGGGACAAAACTCAAGGTAGGAAAAAATGAGTACGACTTGGGGCAGTTCTTATTTTCTGGAAGTTAAAGTATTTGAGGTTGCTGATATTCCAATTGTTTGGTAGTTGTTTTTCTTCCATTGTCTCTAGTTGGAATGATCCCTTGTTTTCTTTGCCTATAATTTTTTATGGTCCGTCCCAGTTGGTTCCCAATTTGCCTTCTCATGGATCACTATTTTTTTGTGTTTTGGATTTGAGTACGTAGTCATTGATCTTGATTGGTCAGACCTTTGCCTTTTTGTTGTAGTAATGTTCCGCCTGTTGTTTTTGGGCAACCATATCTCTTCGTTCGTCGACCTTGTAGAGTTCTTATCTCCTACTCTCGTTGTTGTTGGTGTCGCTTTCATGGGAGTACCTCAGGCTAGGCTCTCTAACCTCGACTGGTGTAACTGCTTCTGTTCCGTAGACCAGGGAATAGGGCATCTCTCCTATGCTCATTTTCGGGGTGGTTCTATGCGTCCATAATACTTCTGGGAGTATCTCCGACCATAGTCCCTTGGCTTCTTCCTATTTATTCTTCATGACGTTTAATATGGACTTATTGGAGAATTATGCCTGCCCGTTGCCTATTGGGTGATAGGGAGTTGAAAGTATCCTCTTAATGTGCCATTTCTCGAAGAATTAGGTGATTTTCTTTCCCATGAATTAGGGCCCGTTGTCACATATTATCTCCTTGGGTAGGTCGAATCGGAAGAAGATATTTTTCCATATGAAGGCGATTACCTCTTGTTCGCGCACTTGGGCGAACGCTCCTGCTTCCACCCATTTAGAGAAATAGTTAGTTAAAACTAAAATAAATTGCACATTACCTCACCCCGGCGGGAGTGGACCCACGATGTCTATTCCGTCTGCGCCATTGGGCCAGCTAAACTTGCTCTGATCTAGTGTGTGTCCGATCCTGTTTGGGAAAATGGCCATGGAAGGGTGACCAAATGAAGGTGTTCGCCCGCTTGGTGAATTATTGGGTCATATTTATGACATTGCTCGCATTTCTTCACAAATTCTGAGGTGTCTTTCTTCATGGTGGGCCAGTAGTACCCAGCCCGTATGAGACACCTGACGAGTGCTCGATCACTAGAATGAGCGTCGTAGTGGCCTTCTTGAACTTCCTTGAGAACGCACTGGGTTTGATTCGGACCTAAACATTTCTCCAGAAGGCTGCCATATGTTCTCTTATACAGGTAGGTATAAATGAGGTTGTATCTGGCCGCTTTCATTCTTACTTTTTTAGCTCCTTTTTGTCGTTTAGGAGGGCACCATCCTGCAAGTAGGTAATAATACAATTGCGCCAATCCCAAGTCAAACTTACAGATTTTACCTCGATTTGGTCTAGTGACGAGTTGAGGAGATGGACGAAGCTTTTATCCCTGATTGTGATGCTTCTGGTGGTGACGACCAATTTGGCATTGCCATCTGCTTCAATGTTCCGAGCTCGCAGAATCTGGTCGAGCTGGCATTCATCAAAATAGGGCAGTAACTTAAAGATCTCGGTTTGATATTTTTGCAACCTTTGTTCTTTGATTTGAAAATTCCATGTAAATTGGTTGACCACGAGATGAGAATCACATCGGAGTTTCAATCGCTTCGCCCCATATTTGAGTGCTAGACTCAGCCCTGCGATTAAGGCCTCATACTCGGCCTCGTTGTTAGTCATATCTATCCATCTTATGGACTAGATAATTACTTCACCGGTAGGAACCTCGAGCACGAGTCCCAATCTAGATCTAGAAGCATTGGATGCATCGTCGGTGTACAGGACCCAAAGGTCTTGTGTTTGAAGAGAAGCTTAAACGGCTTCCTTCTTGTCCTCGGACATTACTTTGCGCTAAAGTCTACGATGAAGTCGGCGAGCACTTGCGACTTTATCGCTGTTCAAGGCTGGTATGTGATGTCGTGCTCACTTAGCTCGATGTCCTATCTGGCCAACCTCCCCGACAACTCGAGTTTATGTATAATGCTTCTTAAAGGGAAAGTGGTAACGATCAAGATAGGGTGGCACTAGAAATATGGTCTAAGCTTTCGTGAAGCTACGACTAATACCAGGACTAATGTCTTGAGGTGTGGGTACCTCGTCTCGGTATCGACAAGTATTTTACTGATATAATAAATAGGAGATTGTGAACCTTTTCTTTCTCGAACCATGACCGCACTCACTACTGCTTCAGAGACGGCGAGATAAACGAGGAGGTGTTCCACTGGTTCAGGCTTCAAGAGTAAATGTGGCAATGACAGATATGCCTTCAGTTCTCGCAGTGCTTGCACGCACTCGGGCGTCAACTCTAGGCCGTTATCCTTTTTGAGTACGCAATTCTATGACATCTATCAGACGATCGCGAGATAAATCTTGATAGGGTGGCGATTCGACCAGTCAATCTTTGGACTTGCTTCTTAGTAGTCAGTTGTTCAGGTATCCCATCGATAGCCTTGATTTGATCTAGGTTGACTTAAATTCCTCATTGTGATACTAAGAAACCCAAAAATCTTCCTGAGTCTATGCCAAACGCACATTTCTCGGGGTTTGGTTTCATCCTGTATTATCTTAGTATGTTAAAAGCTTCCTTCAAGTAGTCGATATGGTCTTCTGCCCTCACAGATTTTACCAACATGTGACCAACCTCTGATACGTGGCCCCTACATTCTTCAACCCAAATGGCATGACCTTATAACAATATATTCCCATGTAAGTGATGAACGTGATTTTCTCATGGTCCTCTTCTTCTATGAGTAATTAGTTATAACCCGAATATGCGTCTAGAAAACTTAGCATCTCGTGCTCGGTTGTTGAGTCAATGAGTTGGTCGATATGTGGCAGTGGGAATGAATCTTTCGGGCATGCTTTGTTTAGGTCTGTGAAGTCCACACACATCCTCCATTTCCCATTTTTCTCTGTGACCATCACCACGTTGGCTATCCACTTGGGGTACTTCAACTCTCTGATAGATCCATTTGCTAATAGCTTCTCTACCTCCTCATGGACGACATCGTTGATGGTGGGGTTGAAATTTCGTCGGACCTACCATATCGGGGGATAGAAGGGGTTGACATTCAATTTGTGTGTGGCGGTCTCTTTGGGGATTCCTGGCATATCTGCATGGCTAAAATCAAACAAATATGCGTTAGTTATTATAAATTGACTAAATTTACTTGGTTTTTAGAGTTTGCAGCCGATGCAGGCCTTTTTACTGGGGTCGCAGAGGTCTAATTGAACGGGTTCAAGGTCCTCTATAGTTAATTATGTGGCTTTGACTGTTTCGGGGTCTATAATGACATCCCTAGCTCCTTCTTGTGGCAACCTCGACCCTCATGATTGCTATGTTTCTTTTTCGTCTTTTTCTGTTGAGTTGTCGTGCTATCCATGGTGATGTAGTAGCATTCCCGGGACGTGCGCTATTCCCCTCGTCTACTGAATATTTCCCAAGGTGTTGGGAACTTAATCACTTGGGATAAGCTGGAGGGGACTCCTCTCATATGATGTATCCATGGTCGTCTTACTATGGCGTTGTATGCGGTGGCCTGGTCCATGATGTGGAACGTTGTCTCCAGAGCTATGCCACCGGCAAGGATGGGGAGTGTAATTTCTCCCGAGGTCCGCTCAACTACATTGTTAAAATTGGTTAGTGTGATGCAACGTGGCACTATCTTGTCCTTGAGTCTCATCTGGGCGAGGACTCGGGGATGGATGATACATGCTCCACTCCCATCATCTACCATGATACGTTTAATATCAGTATCTAAAATTCATGAAGTAATGAGTAGAGCATCGTTGTGAGGGAAAGTCAAATCATCGGCATCTAACTCGTCGAAGATGATACTTTCTTCAAACTCGTCATATTGTTCATGGGTGATCGATCATTTGAGCTTGTAGGTGGCAGTGAACTTGACGTCGTTGATATTGATACTACGAGCTGGAGAGGGCGGCTTTGGCAGGTGTAACGACCCGGTCTGTCATTTTGAGAGTAATAGCCCCGATCCTCTATTCACTGCTTCTCCCATATCTATTTCTGCTATTGTGACTTGCCGGGAGGTTTCATTTTGGTTTTTAGAGTAATTTGGGACACTTAATCCCTAAACGAAAGCTTAAGTCTTAGGATTTTGACCGTAGTCGGAACTGTGTGAAGACGACTCCGAAAAGGAGTGTCATCGTATTCTTCGTACTATAGGCGTAGCGGAGACGGGCGAGGTTTATTTTACTACATTCCAGCTTAGAGGAGCAGCCTATCAGTGGTGGCGTGCTTATGAGTTGAGTAGTTCGGCTGAGGCAGCTTAACTTACATGGACTCAGTTCTCTGACATGCTTTTGAGAGAGTATGTCCCTCAGAGCCTCATGGACTCATGGCGCGCGGAGTTTGAGCAGTTGCGCCAGGGTGCTATGACTGTGTCAGAGTATGCAGTTTGCTTCAGTGATTTGGCCCGACATGCACCGGCCTTAGTTTCCACAGTTCTAGAGAGGGTTCAACGGTTTATTGAGGGACTCCATCCCAGCATTCGGAGTAGTATAGACAGGGAGTTGGAGATGGATATTTCTTATCAGCAGGTTGTGAGTATTGCCAGGAGATTTGAGGGCATGTTTTCCCGGGATAGAGAGGAGAGGGATGCCAAGAGGTCTTGAGAGACTAGTTATTATTCTGGAGGTCGTGTCCTAGCAGCTCGCAATGGCAGGGGTTATGTGAGTCGCCCCGTTCATTCAGCTATTCCAGCCGTCAGCGGTGTTCCAGCTCCTTCTAGACCCCAAGAGCCTTATTATGCACCACTAGTTTCTAGTGTGCCTCCTGCACGGAGTGTTCCTAGTGACCAATCTAGCAGACTTGGCCCGAGCCAGTCACAGCAACCACTCTCTCCCAGAGCTTGTTTTGAGTGTGGCGATACTCGCCATGTGGTGAGGGATTGCCCCAGGATTATGAGGGGTGCACCTCCATCTACTTCTCAGCCACAGCGTGCTCCACCGGGTCCTCGGGCTATGATTATAGCACCAGCTGCCACCCCACCTACTCAGCCATCTCGAGGTGGAGGTCGGGGAGGTAGAGGTCACCCTAGAGGGGGAGGTCAGGCCAGATACTATGCACTTCCTACACGTACAGAGGCAGTTGCTTCTGATTATGTCATTACATGTATTGTTCCGGTCTATCATAGAGATGCGTCGCTATTATTTGACCCCCAGATTGTGTTTTGGAGGTTCGTAGCTCATTTAGGCGGGAAATGGCGAAAAGTTAATTTTTTGGAGTTTTGGGCCAGTAGTGGAATTTTTGATATCGGGGTCGGATTTCGATTCCGGAAGTTGGAGTAGGTCCGTAATATTGAATGTGACTTGCGTGCAAAATTTGAGGTCATTCGGACGTGGTTTGATAGGTTTCGGTATCGGTTGTAGGAATTTGAAGTTTTAAGTTCTTTAAGTTTGAATTGGAGGACGATTCGTGATTTTAGCGTTAGTTGATGTGATTTGAGGGATAGACTAAGTTCGTATGGTATTTTAGGATTGGCTGGTATATTTGGTTGAGGTCCCGGGGGCCTCAGGTGTGTTTCAGATGCTTAACGGATTGAATTTGAACTTAGGCTAGTAGCTGAAGATTTTCTAGTTTCTGGTATTTTCGCACCTGCGGAGGGGAGACCGCAGGTGCGGAATCGAATGTGCGAAGGAGGAGCCGCATATGCGGTCAAGAAGAAGTTGAGCAGGAACCACAGGTGCAAAGATGTTTCCCGCACCAGCGAAAGTCGCAGATGCGGGCAGCTGGGCGCAGGTGCGAAGGGAAGCCGCATGTGCGATGCATTTCCGCACCTGCGATAGTCGCAGATGCGACAGAGAGTCCGCAAGTGCGAAATGTCTGGACAGAACACTTAAATGCAAGTGTTCGCAATTTTTGATCATTTTTAACATTTTGAGCTCGGGTTTGGCAATTGATTGAGAGCATCTAGAGGGGTTTCTTGAGGTAAGTACCTTGTGCTTATTTTTTATCAATAATCTTGCTTCCCCATGTATTTTCCCACCTAGTTAGTGTGTATTTAAGGTGAAAATTGGGAATTGGAGGCTAGGGATTTGGAAGTTTGATTTTTGGATTTGGAGGACCATTTGGTGTCGGATTTTAGTAAATTTGATATGGTTAGACCCGTGAGTGAACGGACTTTCGTATTTTATGACTTTTACCCGATTCCGAGACGTGGGCCTAGGTCGACTTTTTAGGATGGATTTCGAAATTTTTATCTAAATTTCTATTTCATTAATTAGATTAGTTTATTGTAGTTGTATTTATGATATGTAATTATTTTTGGTTAGATTTGGGCCATTCGGAGTCGAAAATTCATGGAAAAGGTATTGTTACCGATTGATTGAGCTTGGTTTGAGGTAAGTGGCTTGCCTAACCTTGTGTGGGGGAACTCCCCGTAAGATTTGTACTGCATATTTAATTTGGTACTACAGAACGGTATTCTGGGAGATCCCCTTATACTGCATATTTACTTTGGGACTATGGAACGGTATTCCGGGAGATCCCCCTATACTGCATATTTACTTTGGGACTACGAAACGGTATTCCGGGAGATTCCCCTGTACTGCATATTTACTTTGGGACTATGGAATGGTATTTCGGGAGATCCCCATGTACTGCATATTTACTTTGGGACTACAGAACTGTATTCCGGGAGATCCCCTGTTATGTTTCTGTGTACTGAGCTGTTACCTTCTATGATTTCATTGTTGTTGGATTTCAACCTTTATTTTATTGCGGTATTACACTCTATCTTGTTTTATTATATATTTACCAGTAGGGCCCTGACCTGACCTCATCACTACTCGACCGAGGTTAGGCTTGGCACTTACTGGGTACCAATTGTGGTGTACTCATGCTACTCTCTGCACATGTTTTTCGTGTGCAGATTCAGGTGCTCCTTATCAGCCGTATTATCAGTGAGCCGGGATAGTTTTGGAGACTTCAAGGTATATCTACCGCGTCCGCAGACATCAGAGTCCCCTTCTACTCTATCCTCATGTCCACTATCTTTTGTATTTTTTTTTTGAAAAACTCTGACGTATAGAGACACTAGACTTTCCTTCTGCAGTTTGTGATTATGTTCCGGATTTTGGGATTGTTGTGTATTTTTGAATAGTTGGTTAAATTTATATTTTTATTTCATTATTCCGTAAAAATGTTAGGCTTACTTAGTTTTAGAGACTAGGTATCGTTACGACGTCTCACAGAGGGGAAATTGGGTCGTGACAAGTTGGTATCAGGGCCGATTTATTATTGCTCAGCATGGCGGACTTTGATATTATTTTGGGCATGGACTGGTTGTCGCCCCATTATGCTATTCTTGATTGTCATTCTAAGACCGTGACATTGGCTATGTCAGGTTTACCGCGATTAGAGTGGAGAGGTACCTTAGAGTATACTCCCAGCAGAGTTATTTCTTTTCTTAAAGCTCAACGAATGGTTAAGAAAGGGTGTGACACATATCTAGCTTATGTAAGAGATGTCAGTATTGATACCCCTACAGTTGGGTCAGTTCCAGTAGTGAGGTACTTTCCAGATGTGTTTCCAGCTGATCTTCCGGGCATGCCACCCGACAGAGATATTAATTTTGGTATTGATTTATTGCCGGGTACTCAGCCCATTTCTATTCCTCCATATCGTATGGCTCCTCCTGAGTTAAAGGATTTGAAGGAGCAGTTATAGGAATTGCTTGATAAGGGCTTCATTCGGCCCAGTGTGTCACCTTGGGGTGCTCCTGTCTTATTTGTGAAGAAGAAGGATGGTTCTATGTGGATGTGTATTGATTACCGCCATTTGAACAAAGTCACAGTGAAGAACGGGTATCCATTGCCTCATATTGAGGACTTATTTGATCAGTTATAGGGTGCCAGAGTATTTTCCAAGATTGACTTACGTTCAGGATATCATTAGTTGAAGATTCGGGAGCCAGATATCCCGAAGACGGCTTTCAAGACTAGATATGATCATTATGAGTTTCTTGTTATGTCTTTTAGGCTGACCAATGCCCTAGCAGCTTTTATGCACTTGATGCACAGTGTATTTCGACCTTATCTTGACTTATTCGTCATTGTATTCATTGACGACATTCTGGTATACTCCCGAAGTCGGGAGGATCACGAGCAGCATCTGAGGACTGCGCTTCAAACCTTAAGAGAAAAGAAGTTATATGCAAAATTTTCAAAGTGTGAGTTTTGGCTAGACTCATTGGCATTCTTGGGTCATATAGTATCGAGTGAGGGGATCCAGGTGGATCCGAAGAAGATTGAAGCAGTGCAAAGTTGGCCCAGACCGTCCTCAGCTACAGAGATCCGAAGTTTTCTTGGGTTGGTGGGGTATTACCGTCGATTTTTAGAGGGTTTCTTATCTATTGCAGCACTTATGACCAGGCTGACCCAGAAGGGTGCTCCGTTCAGGTGGACAGAGGAATGTGAGGAAAGATTTCAGAAGCTCAAGACAGCTTTGACTACAGCCCCAGTATTGGTATTACCTACAGGTTCGGGGTCTTATACTGTATATATTATGATGCATCGCGGATTGGTCTCGGCAGAGTGTTGATGCAGGACGGTAGGGTGATTGCATACGCGTCCAGACAACTGAACGTGCACGAAAAGAACTATCTTGTCCACGACCTTGAGTTAGCAGCTATTATTCATGCCTTGAAGATATGGCAGCATTATTTGTATATTGTAATAGTATACAATATACTGCCATGGTATACTACAATAATATGTAACATATTGCAACAACATGTTGTAATAGTATACAATATACCATAATAGTATACTTCGACTCTTATTTGTTAAATCATCTAGGTGCTATTGTACAAAGATAAAATCATGATTATAGTAACATTATAATGTTATAATATACAATATAATGAAATAGTATACCCTAATAATTAAGTTATTTTTTAATTTTTCCAACTAGGTCCTTTTTAAAATTTTCAACGAAGTCCTTATGATTTTTTCAAATATATTCTTAAATGAATTTTTTATGGAGTTCCATGAAAATATGTATTATTCATTTTATAAGATGTAGGTGTAGGAAGATATAAAATAGTAATATACATATTCGGTATATTTACATGCAGTTTTGATATACTATTATGATATGTATTTTATAATAATATTAAATACTCAAAAACTTATTATACTAATATACTATTTTGTTATAATTTTATATAATTTTGGATCCTATATGCTAGAAATATTTATAGTAATACACGTATTTTAAAAAAAGAAAAAAATGAAAGATAAAAAAGAAAAAGAGAAATAAGATATACTATATAAGTTATTTTTTTGATAATTGATATGGAGAAAAAGAAAAATGTGAAACAGAGAAAGAAAAGATATACTCTATCAGTTATATAAAAATTTTAAAAATAATTAAATAATTTTACTATATCAAAAAAAAAATTATATAAAAAGGGGGAAAAAATAAAGAAAAGGATAAAAAAAGTGCAAGAAAATAGATTATGGAGAAGGAAAAAATGAATGAAATTAGAAAATAATTTGGGTGGTAATATTAGAACAACTCTTCCAAATCAAATATGGTTATAATCTCTAGAATTGGAGGATGAGACCTACTTAACTCTTAATGGAATAAGATAAATTTATTTGGTGAGGTCCATGATCCACTCCCAATCCACACTCAACAATGAGTGAAAGAGGTCGTTGGAAGAATAGTACCCAACTATGAGTCGGGGTCAATTTCCTGTGGGAGCGAAATATGAGTGTTAGAGTGTACACTTGATGCGTGTAGAAGAAATAACTTAAATACGTTTCCAAACAAGATGGTTTTGGAAATTACTTCTATAAACTATACTATCAATGATTAACTAGAGAAATAAAATTAGAAATTGATTAATTATTTTTGGTTATTTTTAAATAGGTAAAAGGCCTAGGGATGTAACATTCGCCTAGGTTTTAGCCAAATGAGTTAATTACATTAATACTTATTTTAGTGATTGGGGTGTATTTTAGCTCTCAACTCTAAATTACCTACTCAATACGTCTCGATCATAGAGTGATTTTTCCCAATTTGGATTTTTTCAAGCCCAAATGGTTATCAAACCAAATAGTTGGTATGAGCTCAAGTTGGATTTTCCCTATCTCTAGTTCAAACCCTTTAATTAGGCTAGTCAAAACCTTAAATAACCCAATTTCTTGTTAGCCAAGTTTTTCTAGACTAAGTCTCTCTTTCTCAAATAAAGACTAAGTCAAAAGGCATGAATCAATATTTTTAACCATTAATTCTAAAATTAAAGCATGAACAAGGCTAAATAACAAACACTCAATCATAAACAAGCATTAGATTAATTACACATAAGGTTTACACACTAGGGTTGGGTTACAACCCTAATAAATATCTAGTAACTCATAGTAGAAATGGAAGGAAATAAAGATGAAACACTAACTAAAGCCATAATATAAAATTAAAATGATAAACTATTGTATTTTTAACCCAAATTGATCACAAATTACCAAAAGTGGTAAACTACAACGACTACAGCTCAAAAAACTACCAAACTTGACCTAAAAAGTGATTCCCGTCTATTTATAGTGGCCCAAAATTCGCTGACAAAAATGACCTTCGGGAGGTTCTGCGGTCACACAATTCCATGTGCGGTCCGCACTTCGCTCGAGTCTGCAGGTAGAGGGATTCTGTAGTCGAACAATTTGATTTGCAGATGCACTTCAGCTTCTGCGGCCGCACAATTCCGTATGTAGTCCGTACTTCTGGCAAGGCTTCTTCTATCTTGGTCGTTTTGCACACTCTCTGAACTTTTTAAATTCTTGTCAGTGCGACCATGTTTTGCGGCCGCACAAATTATGTGTGGTCCGCACTTCTCTTCAATCAACTTCTGAGCTTCATCGCTTTCTTCTACAGCTGCAAAAATACTTCAACGGACCACACTTTTGGTTTGTTGCGGCCTTTCTTGCCTTATGAGCCAGAATATTCCTTTTTGAGTTAGATTTCTTCATTAAAGTCCAAATCTCCAACATTCCTACAATATGCACACTTTTATTAGTTTTGAGAACATAAATCAATACTTTTGGACTAAACCTAAAGCAAGAAGGTACTAATAAGTGGTTCAAATTCACACTTATTAACTCCCCCAAACTTAAGTCTTTATTTGTCCTCAAGCAAATAGATTAGTTCCTACCTCCTCAGAGTGAAAGGTCATTTCAAAGAGTTAATGGTAAGCCGTTCATACTCAATTGGGATCAACAATTACTCACAATACTCATGCATTATCAACAAGGTGACAATTCAAATATCATGCACATATAGTTTTAATGTGACATTTGAGCTTCAAGAATTGACTTTACTCATCAAAGACTCTTGTTCTATCATGTAGATCATGGTGGATTTCAAACTCTTCCTCCTCTACCTTCCATTTACCAAGCTCACTTCAAAAGTTAGCACTCAATCTTTAGATCAATGAAAGGTTCACTCTTCTCTCACAAAAGAATATCACAAGTACGACTTCAAGTACCATAGGTTTGCCCCTCATATAGATCACCACTAATGTAAGCTCACTGGGTTCAAAATCAAGTAGGACTTCTTTCGAGTTGTAATGAAGGCTATTAGATTGGGATAGGATACCATATGCGTAAGTGGTTACACCTTTCTTTAAGCACTCCATATTTTTATTTCTTGGCTCACATTTACAAATTCTTAGAGGCATTCTCTTTCTTGGGGGTTAGAGAGACTTGACATCACTCTTTCTTGTTCATTTCATTCTTTTTCTCCCTTTATGCTCATGTTAGGGATAATTACCTCCTTTTGATTCCACCAACCCTTCCTTTAATTCTCTTTTTTGCATTTTCTTTTTGTTCTTTCTCTTTTCTTGCCTTCTCTTTTCATAGAGATCTTTTCTTTTCTCTTTTTGGTGCCTTGATACCTCTTTCAAATTCCTCAACTCTCTCCCAAATTTATGTCTTAAGCCACTTATTTCACAAGAGTGTTAAGGATGGTCCGGATGCCAAGAGAGGATCACGACATAACGGGTAAATATTTATATCATGGTTATCAAATGAGAAAGGCTAGAGGCTCAAAAGGGATTAACTAGGGATAACAACATTGGTTGGAAATAGAAAGCTCAAACGGACCAAGAAAAGCCTACAATCATATCCCAAACCAAGCAAACTTAGGATTTCGCCTTGAAGTACATTCGGGGCAAGTTCTAGACCATTCGCACGGGTACTTGGACTAGCAACGAATCATCTCACCCCACAGTAACTAGACCGTAAAAGAAGATAGAGTCGAGAGCCTACAACAACCACAATCACGTTTAAGATTACTATGGTCCAATAAATCACTCGATGATTACCAAAATCAATTCAAGAGTCTCAAAGTCACTAACTAGAGCTATTTTTCTTTCAAAAACCTTGTTTCAAACCATAAGCACATAGTTAAGTGTGTTGGCACCAAATGAAGCATGAATAACTCTTTTTCTAGAATGACTTGATTAGGCCTTTTATTCATTACTATTACTATTATTATTACCTGAACACAAAAAACAGACTCATTCCCTTAAAAAGGTTGTCACGCCATCCATCCTCAGGACGAGTCACCCGGTTCACACAAAACTACCTTTGAAAAGAACTGTGGCATTAAGAAAATGAAAGGCTTATTATCCATACCACTACAAAAAACATAAAAATAAGCTACTAACATAAAAAGAAGCTACTAACAAAACAAAAATTAAAGAGAAAAATTAAAGAAGCTAATGAACAATAACTAATAAAGATAAATAAACTAAAAATAAGAACAGAAACAAAATCATCCCATTATTACAGTCCGAATGTATCCAAATGTGTCAATCAAATAACCCCCCCCCCCCCCACCTGAATAAAAGTAAGCATTGTCCCTAATGTTGAACAAAATAAGTGTGAAAAGAGAAAGGGCGAAGAAAAATCTCTAAGCATCCTTAGACATCACAGTGTCCCCAGCAACAACATCTCCCGTTGGGTCAGCCAACTGTATCTTATCATCATCATATCTGGGAGTGACAGGAGTGGAAAACATCGCACGCACTGCTTCAGCAGTGTCGGCAGTAAGGCATGGCTCATCAGACTGGCCAGCTGGTGCAACTGGTGCATATGGATCTGGGGCGGACTGGTCTAGGTCAAGTAACATACCAAATGAAAAATTCCCACTCGCCGCAAGTCGGGTCACCTCCTTCCTAAGCTTATCAATTGATCTCTTGCTTGCTTGGGACTTCCTCGTCTTCTTCACTTCCTTGGTCAACTCCTCAATAACCGACCCGTGTTGTACTAGAGTGTTCATGATCATCTTCTGGTTATCCAGAATCTTGCACAACTTCTCATCAAGATCAGTTGAGACTTGTGGTGCCTATGTAAATGACTGCGCTGCAACAGTACTAGATATCTCAGATAACTTTGAAGTAGTTGTCTGCATCCAGTTGTTAAGACTCGCCACAATTAAGGTATCTTAGACACCTTCGTCTCAATTATCTGTCGTGATTTCTAAAAATAGTTATCTCAAATTATTTGTCATTTTAGAAGTTCAAGATTAAATTAATTATTTATTTTTCTATTCTACCCTTAATATTAATTGTTCTTGAAGACTATAAATATCTTTAATTATGGTAATATTAAATGAAGAGAAATTATATAAGGATAAAATAATCAAAAAAATCTTTTATATTTAATATTTTCTTAAAGAATTATAAAAAGAAAACACGACAGAGTTTGATCTATCTTGCCCCGTGGCACCGGTGCTCGTACAGTTTTACCAACCAAATCTTATTTTATTTTGTCTTACTATGCGCACAACAAAACAAAAAAAAGAAAAAAAAAGAAAAAAGGATTGCTTGGACTTCCCCAAGCAATAACCAGTCATTCTACTTTTTCCACCTTAAAACCACTCGTTTTTTTTCTTCGGATATTCACGTTTGCTTATCTCCAAAGCTAACCGTTACACTCTTAGACATAGGTGAGAAAGAGGCGGGCAAACAAATGGCTCCGAAGAACTTGTCATTCAAGGTTTGTTTTTCACCCACTGATGAACTACCCTCATTTTTTCTCAAAGCTTTTGAGTTTTAACAATTAACACAATGCTCTGTTCTTATCTGAAAGTTAATGTTTCATGTTAGTTTCCTACAATTCTATGATATACTGAATGTAGAAGTAAATGACTAGTGGTTCCATATGTTGAAAGATAATCCTGGGTTCTTCCTCCATGGCACGTCGAAAAATTCTAGCTGACATGGGTTATGATTTTACAGTTATGGTAAGTCCAATTTTGCTTTTAAAAGATTCTGTCTTTTCACTAGAACTCGCATTTTCTGGTCACTGTAGGTTCTGGACTCGAGTCTAAGTTTACTTCTCTAAAAAGGGATTGTCTTTTCTAGTAGATTTTGACTTAAAATCAAATTGTTTTGTGGATTAGACTGCTGACATTGACGAAAAGAGCATTAGGAAGGAAAATGCTGAGGAATTAGTGGTAGCTCTAGCAGAGGCAAAGGTATGTTACCTCCTTTCTTGAATTATTTAGACATTTTTCATGTCTTCTTCAGTTAATTTCACTAATTCACTAATGCCATAACCTATTTTTAGCTAGAATAGGTTAGAACATTTGTCGAATTTTATTATTATGCAATTAATTTGAAATTGAAAGGAAGATCTTTCTAGTGTATTAGAATTGCTCTTTTAAGTAACAGAAATCACTCTAGGTATAACGGCCAGGAGTTATCCTAGTGCAGTTATGTGATGAATTCAATAAGAAGGTCAAATCCAAGATTCTGGTGATTGGATGAGATTTATTCTTGAGTGTCCCCTTGACATCTTTGGTATCCCAGTGAAACTTTAATCACTTCACCCATCAATTATTCGAGTTATCAAATTGCCATTTGATGGTTGGGGACTATCAATAAATGGGTACTTCTCTTCTGTTGATATTTGACTGATTTTGAGTAGTTCGGCTCAATATAATCAACTCATTTGCTTTCCTTCCATCCCCATGACACTCTAGCATGCCATATAAATTGAGACGAGGGCGTAATATGTAATACATTGATATCATGTTCCAGTACTGTAAGAACAAGTCTTATGTTTGCTTACTGGTCTTTTCTTCTTAGGCAGATGCTATTATGTCAAGGCTCGAAACAACTGAACAGTTGGAGGAAAATACTCATCCCACTCTGTTGATTACTGCAGACACAGTATGTTTATTTCTCCACATTGCTAGGGAATACTTCAAGTACCATGGTCTTGTTAATGACGTGTAGTTCAAATTATCTAGCACAAGATTAAGACATTTTCATAGTTATTTCAGTAATTGAATTGAGGGCTCACTAGAAACCAGTTAATGGTATTTTTCATTTATTCCAAAACTAGTTGGAGATATCGGCACATTTAGCAATAAACAAATAATAGCATTACATTATTTTAACTAAGTAACTTTGTATAGGAGAAGTCTGGAAAAAGTGTTGACATTAGCTTGATGTAAATTCTTTTGTTAGATAAATGTTGCAAACAGCTGATGCATATTGTAATGCCATTTTAGATTGACATATATTGTGTGGTTAGCTAATTTTAGTCTTTTGCTTTGGTCTCATTTAAAATTGGACGCTCCAGGCTTGCTCCGTGATGGGCAATCTTAATTCATATTACTGTTAAAAAGTATATTGCAAAAATTAGAGTACTTGAGCCGTCTAATGAATTTTTTCTTGGATGAAAATAGATCTTTTTTGGCTATATCTTACCTACATCTATTGGTATCGAGGTGGCGGTGTACCAAGGAATTATTAGAGAAAAGCCATCAAGTAAGGACGAAGCACGCCAATTCATCAAAAGTATGTCTGCATTTGTGGTTGGAAGTTTCATCCAGTATCTTTAATATTACTCTTGCTTTGCCTTATTTTTGGATTTCTAGTATTATCTGATGTTGCTTCTGCTCCGGTTTGTTACTATCTCGTTGTTGTTACTGCTTCTTTTCCATGAAATCTTCTCTGCTATATTTCATTTTCTTTAATGTTGTGATTATGCTTGCATGAGCCAAGGGCCTATCGGAAACAACCTCTCTACCTGCACAAGGTAGGGGTAAGGTCTGCGTACGCACGCACTACCCTCCCTAGACACCACTTGTGAGTTGTGAGAATACACTAGATATGTTGTTGTTGTAGTTTCATCCAGTATCTCAGCTGGTCAGGTTGTTCTTTATCTTTACTAGCATTATTACCATTCATGTTGTTATGAATTGCAGGTTACTCCGGTGGTCAAGCCACGGTTGTGGGATCTGTTGTGGTGACCAACCTCACAAAGGGGATAAGAAAAGGAGCTTGGGAAAGGTCAGAGGTATATTTTTTCTCCAAGTGAAGTAATTCCTATGTGCTGGAGACTATTGAAGTACAAAAACACATTTATACAGTACATTCTTGCTTAAATTGATATGTTCAAATGGTAATGTAGGCTTAGCTGCATCTTATGCATAAGTGTGTGTGATGTGTGAGCGAGGATTAAGGCGATGTGCCATTTGAAGATATGCCAGAAATCTATTTATAGATATTTAAGTAAGTACATTAATGCTTATCCCGGGCGAAAAAGAGTGAACGTTGATGGAAGCTGGTTAATTTAAAGCCCGTTAACATTAACTCTCTTCACCCATGAATCTGTTTCTGTATCATATACTTAACTTGGACAAAGATTTCCTTTACTGACCATCCAAGTTTATAAGGATGCCCAAAATGCTTACGCTTTTATGTGCTCATTGGAACGCCAATACAATTGCCTCAAATCTCCCGGATTATTAGTTTGCTAGTTTTATGTTCTACACACCCCTCCTTTTATTACTGTTATGAATTGGTTCTTTCTTGATGGTGGGATGCAACATGATTTTGCTCACAGAACTTTTTGCTGACTTTCTTGCACATGATATGATTAGTTAACATGGAGTATAATGATCTGCTGCTTAATTGCAGGTATATTTCCATGAGATACCTGATGAGGTCATTGATAGCCTGGTAAATATGACAGTGTACTTAAATAAGGGATGTTCTTTACCTGCAACATTAACTTCTAGTGCAATTGTGTAGATTGAGGAAGGAATAATACTTAATGTTGCTGGTGGTTTAATGCTTGAACATCCACTGACGTTGCCCTTCGTTGATACTGTGGTTCGTTTCTCCTTCTCTCTCTCATATATATATATATATGCTAGTTTTAGTGTACGCGCGATGCGCGTGTACCTTGTACTAATGTGCCCAAACTTTTAAAACTCACGTAAATAATATTGAAAAAATATTTATAAAATAGAATCTAAGAAAATAAATCGTAAATTTATGAAAATGATAAATGTTAAATTGTTGATCCTATGTAGCTAATTCACCGAAGGAAGGAATCATGTCTTTTAGAATTAAGTATTAACCAATGTTTATGGATTGTAAATATTAATGAAAATGTGAAAAAGCAAATCAAACTAAAAATACGTTGGTACTTCAACCAATGACACCTAAGAAAATAATAAACTAAATGTATGCATATTCTTGAAAATGTATTTGGAGTTATAATATAAAATTAAATTTATAGCAAGACATTTTTGAATTTAGAATATATTATGAATGATGATGTTATTTTACTTGATATTTAATTGGATCGATATGCAACTATGATAATAAAATAAAGTTAGTTCATATGATTTCTAATTAAAATATTTTTACTTATTAAGTGTGCATATGTTATTAAGTTGTACCAAATATAGACGTCTTTATTTACAACTAACTTTTAAATAGTTGAAAAGCACAAAGAAATTGGTAGCTTTTAAGCTACCACATGAATAGAATAGAAAAGAATATAAACTTTTAGTTAAAAGAAGGGACTGAAACGGGAAAAGGAAAAAAAGAGCGGGGGTTGTTGATGAAGAATCTAAACTCTAATAACAATGGTTTTAGAAAAAAGGTTTTAAAATGTGAGAACTTAAGTGATAAAAAGAGAGGATAAAATCAAATTAGGTAAAAACCAAAACCAAACTGATGAAGAAACACCAACACCAAACTCATTACGGCATTTAAGTTTGTTTTGAAACAAAATACCACGAAATATAATTTGTAAGAAGTCTTGTTATTTTACATGTTCAAATAAGGAAAGAATTTATATAATATTATATTTTAATTGATTTAGAAATCCTATTAGGATTTTCTATATGGTTCAAATAAGAAAAGATTTAATAAGTAAAAGTTTTAGTTGATTCAAAGTCTTAAATATTAGGAAAATAATTAAATGACTATTTTGTCTAATATAAACTCTATTTTAAAAGGGTAAAAAAGGCGAACGACATTTCGCTAAGGGCCTTCGTGCTTTTAATATAGTACTAGTCTTAGGGTACGCGCGTTGCGCATGTACCTCATATCAATGAGTATATATTTTATTAAAATTAGTTAATTATTATTTTTTTAAAAATTATTTGAGTTATAAAGTAAAGATTAAAGGCAAACCTATCAATTAATTGAAATGGAAATTAACATGCAAAAGACATGATCGTAAGGAAGCAACACTAATTTGGTGAGTAAGTTTAAGATGTAAAAGAGAGAAAATTTACCATAGATTTTGGCTTCATTTTTTCAAAAATAAATTAAAAACATTATTTATTTATGAAATATGATCATGTTTTGGGAAAACAATTTCAAAAATTTTCAAGTTTCCAAAAACTGTCTAAACCAGTTTTTGGGTGAAAATTTTCCTTCCACTCACACAACTTCAACTTTCAAAAAATAAAAATTATTTTTCAACACAACTTCAAAGACTTTTTTTTTAAAATTTCAATCAAATCTATGTACAAACGCTAGCTAAATTTTTTTTAATAAATTTAAGCACTAATAATGAGTATAGTTTTATCCATTATGAAATATGACGATATAAATTTTAAAGAGAAAGCAATGGCTAAAAGAAGTGGGAATCGAAGATAAATTTTCGAATTTGTTAACTATTGCATCCTTCTAAAAATCTTCAATGGCCAAAGAGTGTGTAACTTTTGTATTTGTGTAGTTATGTAATTGTGTGTGTTTTCTGTATTCATATTTAGAGTGAAATACCGAAAATTAGAGTTTTTCTACCCTAATTCGGTGTTAGAGCCCCGAGCCAGCTCGGACTCTTTGCCCAAACATCCTGGAACAAACTAAGTTATTGTAATTAGCAAACAAAAGAGAGCACTATGTGATTGAACTGTTCGTAAAGAACACCTGAGCATATTGGAAGACTAAGCTAATTAAGAATATCTATGTTCATTAGATGAAATTGAATACCTCAGTTTATTTATAATACTCTTTCAGGTTAAATCAAACCTTGTCGGATTTCACATTCATGGCATAAAGGAGTACTAAGAAACCCTCCAACCAAGAACATGTGAGTTATAATTGACAATTTTCATCAAACGCAGAACTTGAAAGACTTAATAAAAAAATATTTTAATACAATGTAACTAGCAAAATAATCAATCAAAACAATACTCAATTATGTAATTCGAAATTAATAGATTTGGATTTTTCATCAATCATATTATAGTTACATGGGATTATGAGATTAAAATTACTAACAAAACAAATAAAGAAAGCAAGCAAAAAGAAAGATAACAACGAATAAGGCTTGAATCACAACCAAAACAAAAGGCAAAACAAAGTAGAAAAGAAACGGCAACTAACCAAACCTATCGGACTTGAGTGAGAAAGAGTATTTTGATCATTAAAATGTATTACTTAAATACAAGTTTAATGGTGATCAAAATACAAAATAGTTTTCCTTTTCAACGTGATCTTTGTTAGTATAAAAGGTAAAATCTTAATTAATTAATTTTAAAGTTTTAAATATTACTACTTTTTACATAGTTCAAATAAGGAAAAATATATTAAATAAAATTTTAGTTGATTTAAAGTGCTAAATATTAGGAATATAATTAAATGACTAGTTCAAAATCGTTGTGATGGACATTATGTCTCCTTTGGGGAATAGGAAATATCAAACAGAAAGCATAATCATCTGCAGCTCAATATCTCTTTAACTTTTCTATGTATAAAAGTAGCTGAGTACAAGTGGACTGCTTGGAGAACAGGCAAAAGAAGCCTCTGCTTTCAACGATATGTTGTTTATACTCTTTGTTGCCAATACTTTGCAGATTGGAACTGCTGATCATGTCATGGGACTCCCAAGAAGTCTCACTGAAAAGCTTATTCAAGAAGCACTCTAGCTGCTGGGTGTCCACCAAATGAATATCCTTACGATCTACCCTCCTAAAATTCACTATTTGCACTTGATTACTCCCCCTAGATTTTCGAATTTATAAGATTGTCTTTCTGAACTCTGAAGTGAAGGTTTGGAACATGCCGAAATGAAAAATTAGCTTCCATCCCAGTAAAGAAAGTCATTTTGCAAATATCGTCTTACTCTATATCACTTGCCTTAATGAACATATGGATGTTGTAGTTAAATCTTTAATACTCAAAATATCACTAAATTATTATTCTTATGCCTTATATTACTAATTATAGGACTAAGCATGTCACCTACGTTTATACTTGTTCAAACGTCGGGAAAATGATTCAATTCTTCTTAAGGTAACACTTTGTCATGCATAAACACTTTGTGAAAGATGTTTTCTGTAACAACTGAATTGCTAACTCACAAGAATAGGAACTGCCAGATTGTATTGATTCAATCAATGAATTACAATGAAGCTTTTGTCAAAACCAGCCCTAGAACCGCCATCAGAGAGTTCTGAGTTATTAGGGAAGAAGCTCTGGTGAGTAACATTGAAGAAGGTTCTAGACAGAGAAATGGGAATTCTTTCAATGTAATAATCGAATCTGTATAGAAAATGAGTATATATAGACTAACGTATCACACTAACTAATAGTTGCATATATACACGTGCTAACTAATCACACGGACTATCTAGAAGAGTATACCTTAAATAGCTAAATGTACAACAACAGTAACTACTTATCTCTACACTCCCCCTCAAGTTGAGAACTGAAAATGTTTTTCATTCCCAACTTGGACACTAGAATTGCATGTTGACGATGCCCCAATGCCTTTGTCAAAATATCAGCTGGTTGCTCCAGAGTGACTGTGTGAAGTCCTTATCAACCCTTCTTGTATCTTTTCTGTGATGAAATGACAATCAATGTCAATATGTTTTGTTCTCTCATGGTATATGGGATTTGCAGCAATCTGCAGAGCAGCTTTGATGTCACAATACAAATCCATGGGCAGCTTGACATTCACTCCTAGCTCTTTCATCAGCCCATTCAACCATGTTAGCTCAGCTACAGTGTGTGCCATGCTTCTATATTCTGCTTCACCTAAACTCCTGGATATGGTGCTTTGTTTCTTGGCTTTCCATGAGATTAGCGAGGTTCCCAGCTTAACACAAGAGCCTGTAATTGATTTCCTGGACATAGGGCAAAAGGCCCAATCAGAGTCACATAATGCCTCTATGTTTTCTTAACCTCTGCTTGACATTAACAACCCAAGACCTGGCTGTTTTTTATGTACTTCACTATATGTAAATCTGCTTCATAGTGAGATGTCTTTGGTACATGCATGAATTGACTTAGGCATTGCACTGCATATGCAATGTCTGGCCTAGTGATGGTCAAGTATAATAACTTGCCAATGAGTCTCTGAAAGATGTTTCTGTCCTTCAATGGCTCATCAGCAACAGTTCTCTGCACATACTTATCATATTCTGTACTCGTTAACTTCAGGTTTTGTTCCATAGGGATGTCCTTAGGCTTTGAACCTGATAGTCCTGCTTCTGATATCATCTCTAGAGAATACTTCCTCTAAGACATTAGGATGCCTTCTTCAGACCCGGCAAATTCCATTCCCAGAAAGTATCTAAGCTCTCCAAGATCTTTCAATTTGAAGCTTTTATGTAGGGCACTTTTAGCTCTACGTATCTCTTGCAAGTCATTACCTGTGACAAGCAAGTTATCTACATAGATAATAATAAGCACAAACTTGTTGTTAGTAGTCTTAGTGAACAAGGAATAATCATGTCTGCTCTGCTGAAAATCAGAGGATAACAAGGCGTGTGTCAGCTTCACATTTCATTGTCTAGAATCCTGTTTCAAACCATATAAAGATTTGAGTAGTCTGCACACCTTATACTCCACCTGACTACCAAATCCCTGAGGAAGAGTCATGTAAACCTCCTCAGCAAGATCACCATTTAGAAAAGCATTATGGACATCCATTTGATACACAGGCCAGTGCCTACGGGCCGCAATGGCTATAACAGTTCTTACTGTGGTCATCTTGACCACGGGAGAAAAGGTATCATGGAAATCAATGCCTTCTTGTTGTGTGTAACCCTTAGAAACTAATCTAGCTTTGAACCTTTCCACGGAGCCATCAGCTTGATTTCGTAGACCAATTTGCAACCTATGGGGACCTTTCCAAGTGGTAAATCAACTACATCCCAAGTATGATTTTGTTCTAAGGCTTCAATCTCAAGGTTTATAGCCTTAATCCACCTATCATCTT
Source organism: Nicotiana tomentosiformis (assembly GCF_000390325.3). Taxonomy (NCBI): domain Eukaryota; kingdom Viridiplantae; phylum Streptophyta; class Magnoliopsida; order Solanales; family Solanaceae; genus Nicotiana; species Nicotiana tomentosiformis. Next base: position 34,251,451 of record NC_090813.1, on the reverse strand, counting down.
TAATGGCTTGAGAGTAAGAAGTAGGTTCAATATCAGCTGAGAAAGAAGCAAGAAAGGATTGAAAATGAGCAGGAAGATGAGTAGGAAGCAAATTGATGAATAGGGTAAAGGCAGGAAGTAGAAGCTGAAGGTAAATGAGGGTGAATGTAATTAGTCAGCCAAATATAAGGCTTAAGTGTTCTACCAGATTTTTTGGGCAGCAAAGAATCAGTATAAGGATCAGATGGACCAGGTGGAACAGCAGAAGAAGAAGAGGAAATAGGATTAGGAGATGGAGTAGGTGAACTAATAGATGGAGCAGGATCAGTAGGAGGGGAATGAATGTCATTAGAAATGAAGTCATGATCAGGTGTAGGAGATGGCAGAGGATCAGAACTGGGGAAAAAGGAGAAGAAGTAGAAGATGAATCAGGAGTAGCAAGAAATTTACTCCTGGGATGTTTGAAGGGATAAACATTCTCGTGAAAGATAACATCCCTGCTAACTATGAACTTGTTAACTTCAATGTCATAATCATATACCCCTTCTGAGTAGTAGCATAACCCATAAAGACACCAGGGACAAATTTAGGAGTGAATTTGTCATGCAAATCTGGTTTTGTGGCATAACAGAGGCATCCTAGAGTTTTGATGTGAGAAAAAATAGGGGGTTTACCATGAAAGATCTCATAAGGTGATTTTCCATGTAAGACAACACTTGGTAGTCTATTAATGATATAGGTGGCAGCAAGAATGCAATCCCCCCAGAACCTCAAGGGTATATTAGCTTGAAATCTTAAGGCTCTTCCTACCTCCAGGATATGTTTGTGTTTCCTCTCCACAACGCAATTTTGTTGTGGAGTGTGGACACAACTACTCTGATGAACGATCCCCTTATTTTTGAAAAAATTAGAGCATATGGTATTAAAACATTCATGACCATTATCTGTAACGACCCGACTTGTCGTTTTAAGAAATTACGCCCCGTCCAGTGACTTAAGGTCTCGAGAAGCTTCACAATATGTATTATGACCAGCGTGTGTGGTCGAGTTTGGTTTTCGGAAGATTCAGAATTTAATTTAAAGAAAAATTCTCATTTTTAAGCTTAAATGGAAAGAGTTGACTTTTGAGAAAACGACCCCGGAATGGAATTTCAATGATGGCAATAGCTTCGTATGATGATTTCGGACTTAGGCATATATTCGGATTTGGAAGTCCGTAGGACAATTCGACACATTTTGGCGAAAGTTGGAAAATATGAGATTTTGGAAAAGTCCGACCGAAGGGTGAATTTTTGATAACGAGGTCGGATTTCGATTCCAGAAATGGGAATAGCTCCATTACGTCAATTATGAATTATGTACAAAATTTGAAGTCATTCCAGATTGATTTGATACATTTCGGCGCAAAATATAGAAGTTGAAAGATTTGAAAACTTATAATTCGATTCGATGCGCGATTCATAATTCCGGCGTTGTTTGATATGGTTTGAAGCCTCGACTAAGTTCGTATTATATTTTGGGACATGTTGGTATAATTGGTTGAGGTCCCGGGGGCCTCGGGTGGATTTCGGAAGGTTAACGGAGTAATTCAGACTTGGAAGAAGCTGCTGGAAAATGGCAACAGCTGTTGGATTCGCACCTGCGGAATTTTGGGCGCAGGTGCGACCACGCAGAAGTGAAGAAGCCATCGCAGAAGCGGAGATGGAAGGGCATGGCAGTGGTCACAGGTGCGAAGAAAATCCAGCACCTGCGAAAACGCAGAAGCGGGAAAGGAAGGCATAGAAGCGGCTGTTTGCGCAGATGCGCATGTTGCATCGCACCTGCGAATGCGCAGAAGCGGAAAGGATTTCCGTAGGTGCGATGTGTCTGTTGGCAGTGGCCTTCGCATAAGCGAGATTTCACTTGCAAAAGCAAGCACGCAGGTGCGAAAAATAGTCTGCATGTGCGAAACTGGGCAGAATCATAAGGACAAAAAATGGTCATTTTTGGCATTTCGTTTTGGAATTTTTGGAGCTCGGATTTGGGCGATTCTGGAGGGATTTTTCACAAGCTTGGTTGAGATAAGTGTTCTATATCCTAAAGTGATTATATTTCATGAATCTATGATTATATTCATTATTTAATTCGGATTTAAATGGAAAAAATCAAGATTTTTACAAAATCTTTCAAAAACGAAAATTTAAGATTTGGAGGTCGGGTTGTTATTGGAATTCAATAAAATTGGTATGGTTGAACTCGTATCAGAATGGGTGTTCCGGTTTTATGGAAATTATGTCGGGTTCCGAGGGGCGGGCACCGCGTTGACTTTTGTTGACTTTTTGGAATAAAATTTTAAGTCGACGTATTATTATCCGGAATTATTTCCGATGAATTGTAATGAAGCTATACAATTAATTTGGATACATTTGAGCTGTCAGAAGGTCAATTCAAGCAAGAAGGCGATTTTGGAATATCGACATAACTTCAAAGAGATAAGTGTCTTGCTTAACCTCGAGTGGGGGAATTACCCCTTAGGTATTGAGTCTTATGTGCCATTTTTGAAATATGAAAAGCCGTGTACGCGAGGTGACGAGTACGTACTCGGGCTTATACGTGCAAAATTCATTGAATTAAAGTGTTAGGCATTATTGTGTAGTAAAATAGAAAATTATTAAATCATCTGTTTGCCATGACTAAATCCTTATTGTTGAACTTGTTTTTATATGATAATTTGATGTGATTGTTACTTGAAATATTTATGAAATTTCGTGAGTATTGTTGGTTTAATATTGCTTGAAAATTAATTCCAATATAAATCTTCTTATGCAAATTATTAATTTAAGCGAGCTTAAGAATAAGTGTTAATATAATTATCTAAAATTACATTAATGAAAGTTTTGCTTTATGCTAAGTAATTTCTATCTCAATTGATTATTTTTGGGTGTTTTATACATTGTGTGGAGTCTTGGGCTATTTGTTGTGAAATTAATTGATTTTGTTATATCTTTGGTATTTGGTTGTGTCCATTGGACAAATTGTGATATGAATTGATTTTATTATATTGTCGTGTTAATTTTCCGTGTAAATTTTTGTGTTGTGTGAGTTACTATTTTGGGGAGATAAGGGTGGCATTTCACCATTGATATTATGTGGGTATAAGGGTGGCATTTTACTGTTGTTGTGTTTGTTGGAATATTGTCTGGGCGGAGCGATAAGGGTGGCAATAGGAGCGATAAGGGTGGCTATTGATATTGTCTGGGCGGAGCGATAAGGGTGGCTATAGGAGTGATAAGGGTGAAAATAGGAGCGATAAGGGTGGCTATTGTCGGGGACGATATGTGATGATATGGGGTTGTGGTGTTGATAATTTTCATGTGATGTTGTGATTTTCTTGTGTTTATTTCTATACCTTGTGCAACTTGGTTTGTTGTTGGTAAATTGATAACAATCTGATTTATGTTGAAATTGAGAGCATGTGGCTATTGCTAGGCGGATTATAAAATAAAATGTGGGCACGAGGAGCCGTGAGTAAATAATGAGAATATTTGGCACGTGAATTGTCCGTGCAGTTGTGATATGAAATGTGGGCACGAGGTGCTGTGATGAAATGATAATGATAATTGGCACGTGAATTGTCCATGCAGTTGTGATATGAAATGAGGGCACGAGGTGTCGGGGAAATATGATGATTTAATTATGGGCACGAGGTGCCGTGAAAATATGAAAATGGGTTGAGACCCGTATTTACGAAAAATAAAAAAATGGGCTGAGACCCGTATTTTTATGATTATGAAATGAGGAGTCACATGGTGACTTTTTAGTTGAAAGAATTATATTCAAAATATTTATTTGGAAGGATTTTTTACTTAGAAAGTATTATACGAAAGAATTTTATTTGAAAGATATTTATTTGAGGAAATTATATTTGAAAAGATTTATTGAAAGAATTATATTTAAAAAATAATTATTTAAGAAAATTATATTTGAAAGAGAGTTATCTCGAAGAATTATATGTGAAAGACATTTATTAGAAGGACTTGATTTAATTGGGTGTACTTGTGTTTATTAATTGTTGAGTGATATTAATGGTATTCTTGTTGTCTGTTGTGCATATCACTGGTTGTTCCATGTTGTCCTATTGTTATTTATTTTTTATTATTTTATATATTATATTGCACAGGTTATTAGACTAGTGAGTGTCTTGACTGTACCTCATCTCTACTCCATTGAGGTTAGTCTTGATACTTACTGGGTACCGACCGTGGCGTACTCATACTACACTTCTGCACATTTTTGTGTAGAGCCAGGTATTGAAGATATCAGACTTGAGCAGAGTTAAAGCGCGATCATAAGGATTCAAGGTAGAGTTGCTTGGCCGTGGCAGTCCCTTGGAGTCTTTTCATTTCATTGTACTGTTAATTTATAATCAAATAGTATTGTATATTCGGTCCTCGTGATCCTTCCATGTACTCAGTTAGAGTTCGTGACTCAGTACTACCAGTCTTGGGAGGTTGTGTATTGTAATTATTTCCGCTGTTAGATTTTTAATTTAAAAAAAATGGCTTAAAAATGTAAAAGAAATCGGCTTACCCAGTCTTAGAGACTAGGTGACATCACGACGCCTGTGGTGGGATTTTGGGTCGTGACAAGTTGGTATCAGAGCTCTAGGTTCATAGGTTCTACGAGTCAAGTAGAGTCTTGCGGATCGGTACAGAGACGTCTGTATATATCTTCGAGAGGCTACAAAACTGTTAGGAAATTTCCATTTCTTTCATTCCTGTCGTGCGGAATTTGTTGAATTTGGAATTTGAACATTTGTATCTCCATTCTCTCACATATGGTGAGTACACATGCTACTGGGTTAGCTGAGCAGGCATCCGCACATACTGCTAAGGCTGCAAGAGGTCAGGGCCGAGGTAGAGGTCGAGGAAGGGCACGTGTTGCGACTAGAGCACCTGTCAGAACAACAGTTGAGGAGCCGCTAGTAGCTCCAGTTAGGGGACAGGTACCAGAAGCACCTGTTGTTATCCCCGGACTTCAGGAGACCTTAGCATAGTTCCTGAGTATGTGTTGGTACATTAACTCAGGTGGGATTGATCTCTGTTGCACCAAATATTTCGTAGATTTGGGGAGTAGCTTAGACTCCTACCACAACTCCAGAGTAACAGGTTCATGTTGGTCAGGTTCCGGGTGTAGTACCGGTACAATCTATTATTCCGGCTCATCTTGAGGTTAGGCCCGAGGCATCAGAAGAAGAATAAAAGAGACTCGAAAGGTTTAAGAAATATGGTCCACCAACTTTCAGTGGCACACTTACAGAGGATGCCCAAGGATTTCTGGAAAATTGTCACCGTATTCTCCGCACCATGGGTATTGTGGAAGTGAGCGGAGTTTCCTTTACTACATTTCAACTATCAGGCGCAGCGTATCGGTGGTGGCAAATCTATGAAGAAGGTAGACTAGTCGATGCCACACCACTAACTTGGGCTTAATATTCGGAAATATTCTTGAAAGAGTGTGTTCCCCAGACTCTTAGAGATGCGTGGCGCACAGAGTTTGAACGGTTGCGTCAGGGAACTATGACAGTGTCAGAATATGCTATCAGGTTCAGTGAGTTAGCCCGTCATGCACCTATCTTAGTTTTTAAAATCAGAGAACGGGTCTGCAGATTCATTGAGGGGCTCCATTATGATATTAAAATATGTATGGCTCGAGAGTTGCAAACTGATGCTCCATTTCAACAAGTAGTGGAGATTGCAAGGAAGATTGAGGGTGTTTTAGGCAAGGAAAGGGAGTCTAAGGAGGCCAAAAGGTCTCGAAGATCTAGAGGGTTCAGTGGATTTTACTCTTCAGCTAAAACCCATTATAGCGGAGGCTCGAGCAGTCGGTCAACTCAGTCCGCACCTCAGATTACTCAGAGTGCTCCAGTTTACAATGCACCACCATCACGAGATTTTTACAGTGGTTATTCAGTTATCCGGCATAGACTCAGTACGAGCAGCCGCGACCTCAGAGGGGTTGTTATAAGTGTGGTGATACTAGGCATATCATGAGAGATTGTCCCAGACTTGGGAGGGGTGGATTTCATCAGAACACTCTAGCTACAAGCTTTATTCCAGTTGATACTCTACGTGCACAGTCAGCTAGAGGTGGAGGACAGGCGGGTAGTGGGCGCCTAAGAGGTGGAGGCCCGACCCGTTGATTTAATCACTATGATTTGGCTGAGGCCAATACACCAGATGGTGTCGTTACAGGTACGAACCTGATTTTTATTATAAAAGGATATTTTCCTTCTTTGATTCGGTTCTGAATATTGAAGTGAGTCCTCCTATTATGCTCCACTTATGGTGAACTTCGTAAATTTGTGACCCACTTATATGTTTATCCCTGTTGGGAGATTTAAAGATGTGAGCCTGTATCTGTTATTTTATTTCTGTACACCATTGAGGGCTATAAGTCCAAAAGTAATTTTTATTATTCATTACAGTGGGTTTAATGTGTTTCGGAATAATTGATTCCAATTTTTTTAAAATTATATTCCCTATCGGTATGAGGGTTCGTTATGTGTTATGAAAAATATTTACGAAATTTATTGAAAATAAGAAGGAAAGGAAATTGAAAATTTCAGTTGGCACAATGTGCAAAATACTTGTGATTCGGAGTTGAGGACGAGATCCTCGCATTTTATACATGATGTAAAATATTTAAATCGGGCTACAAGCCGCGATGAAAGTTATGTAAGGACGAGGTCCTTGTGGTAAAATATTTATGAGTTTAAAATTTTTCCTTTGTGAAATTTAATTGCACAATAGTATTAATAGGGAGTCATGCCTGTTAGGCTTATTTGATAATTCTTGTATATTTTTCTGTGCATATTCAGCCATTTTGGTGCTGTAAACATTGAGTTTTAACCTATGATATGAGTGCCCAGGTGGTGTTAAATGTGACTCATTAATCCAAGTAAGCAATCATGAGGTCTTCATGCCTCACATTTAGTTGTAAGTGTTGTGAAAATTCGGAATAAGGTGGTGGTTAATATGAGATTAATTGATGATGCTGGAATTAATTATGAGCAGTTTTTAAGACCAGAGATGTGGTGATGAGCATACATATGATGTGCTTCATGTCCTGATATCATTATGATAATGCAGTGTTTGTAACGCTGAGATTGTGTTATTGATATATACATTGTGGATATGTTGTTAGGAGTTGTTTTGGTGTTACTCTGGCAGGTGGATAGGCCCGTTTACAAGGGAGACTCTGCCGAAATTTCTAAAAAATTTGGGAGTTAGTAAAAATTTGGAGGATTGAGATTTGCAAAGGAAGAGATAAGTTATGTTATGTGTTTGAGGGCGAATGATCCTAAGCGGGGGAAGAATGTAACACCCCAGAAAAGAATTTTGAAGTACTTCAACACTATCGAGAAAATTGATGTGTGCGTAGGCACGAGTTGCTATAGCCAGTTGAGACTAATACCGTGCGTTGTGAAAATTAGACCTTTTGAAATGTTTGGAATGTAAGAAATTTGATCTTAAAGCTTACAAATATGGATAAACGAAATAATCTCAAATGAGATGATGTTGTCACACTTATCTCAAATGCGGTAGCGTAGAATCAACCGTGAGTATATGTGTAAAAGTAAAATCATCAATTTGGTAACCTCAGAATCATTCTTAGAACGTTCGAGGACGAACGTTTGTTTAAGAGGTGGAGAATGTAACAACCCAACTTGTCGTTTTAAGAAATTACGCCCCGTCCAGTGACTTAAGGTCTCGATAAGCTTCACAATATGTATTATGACCCGCGTGTGTGGTCGAGTTTGGTTTTCGGAAGATTCGGAATTTAATTTAAAGACAAATTCTCATTTTTAAGCTTAAATGGAAAGAGTTGACCGGAGAGTTGACTTTTGAGCAAACGACCCTGGAATGGAATTTCGATGATGGCAATAGCTTCGTATGATGATTTCGGACTTAGGCGTATATTCGGATTTGGAAGTCCGTAGGACAATTCGACACATTTTGGCGAAAGTTGGAAAATATGAGATTTTGGAAAAGTCCGACCGAAGGGTGAATTTTTGATAACGAGGTCGGATTTTGATTCCGGAAATGGGAATAGCTCCATTACGTCAATTATGAATTGTGTACAAAATTTGAAGTCAATCCGGATTGATTTGATACGTTTCGGCCAAAATATAGAAGTTGAAAGATTTGAAAACTCATAATTTGATTCGATGCGCGATTCGTAATTCCGGCGTTGTTTGATGTGGTTTGAAGCCTCGACTAAGTTCGTATTGTATTTTGGGACATGTTGGTATAATTGGTTGAGGTCCCGAGGGCCTCGAGTGGATTTCGGAAGGTTAACAGAGCAATTCGGACTTGGAAGAAGCCGTTGGAAAATGGCAGCAGCTATTGGATTCGCACCTGCGGAATTTTGGGCGCAGGTGCGACCACACAGAAGCGAAGAAGACATCGCAGAAGTGATATGGAAGGGCATGGCAGTGGTCGCAGGTGCGAAGAAAATCCCACACCTGCGGAAGCGCAGAAGCGGTTGTTTGCGCAGATGCGCATGTTGCATTGCACCTGCGAATGCACAGAAGTGGAAAGAATTTCCGCAGGTGCGATGTGTCTGTTGGCAGTGACCTTCATAGAAGCGAGATTTCACTCGCAAAAGCGAGCAGGCAGGTGCGAAAATTAGTCCGCATGTGCGAAACTGGGCAGAATCATAAGGACAAAAAATGGTCATTTTTGACATTTCGTTTTGGAATTTCTGGAGCTCGGATTTGGGCGATTCTGGAGGGAGTTTTCACAATCTTGGTTGGGGTAAGTGTTCTATATCCTAAAGTGATTATATTTCATGAATCTATGATTATATTCATCATTTAATTTGGATTTAAATGGAAGAAATCAAGATTTTTACAAAATCTTCCAAAAATGAAAATTTAAGATTTGGAGGTCGAGTTGTTAATGGAATTCAATAAAATTGGTATGGTTGAACTCGTATCGGAATGGGTGTTTGGGTTTCATGAAAATTATGTCGAGTTCCGAGGGGCGGGACCCGCGTTAACGTTTGTTGACTTTTTGAAATAAAATTTTAAGTCGACGCATTATTATCCGGAATTGTTTCCGATTAATTGTAATGAAGTTATACAATTAATTTGGATAGATTTGAGCTGTCATGAGGTCAATTCAAGGAAGAAGGTGATTTTGGAATATCGACATAACTTCAAAGAGGTAAGTGTCTTGCTTAACCTCGAGTGAGGGAATTACCCCTTAGGCATTGAGTCTTATGTGCCATTTTTGAAATGTGAAAAGCTGTGTACGCGAGGTGACGAGTACGTACTCGGGCTTATACGTGCAAAATTCATTGAATTAAAGTCTTAGGCATTATTGTGTAGTAAAATGGAAAATTATTAAATCATCTATTTGCCATGACTGAATCCTTATTGTTGAACTTGTTTTTATATGATAATTTGATATGATTGTTACTTGAAATATTTATGAAATTTTTTGAGTATTGTTGGTTTAATATTTCTTAGAAATTAGTTCCAATATGAATCTTCTTATGCAAATAATTAATTTAAACGAGTTTAAAAATAATTGTTAATATAATTATCTAAATTTTCATTAATGAAGGTTTTGCTTTATACTAAGTAATTTCTATCTCAATTGATTATTTTTGGGTGTTATATACATTGTGTGGAGCCTTGGGCTATTTGTTGTGAAATTAATTAATTTTATTATATCTTTGAAATTTGGTTGTGGCCATTGGACAAATTGTGATATGAATTGATTTTATTATATTGTCGTGTTAATTTTCCGTGTAAATTATTGTGTTGTGTGAGTTACTATTTTGGGGAGATAAAGGTGGCATTTCACCGTTGATGCTATGTGGGTATAAGGGTGAAATAATTGTTGGAATATTGTCTGGACGGAGCGATAAGGGGGGCAATAGGAGCGATAAGGGTGGCAAAAGGAGCGATAAGGGTAGCTATTGATATTGTCTGGGCGGAGCGATAAGGGTGGCTATAGGATTGATAAGGGTGGCAATAGGAGCGATAATGGTGGCTATTGTCAGGGACGATATGTGATGATGTGGGGTTGTGGTGTTGATAATTTTCATGTGATATTGTTATTTTCTTATGTTTATTTCTATACCTTGTGCAACTTGGTTTGTTGTTGGTAAATTGATAACAATCTGATTTATGTTGAAATTGAGAGCATGTGGCTATTGCTAGGCAGATTATAAAATGAAATGTGGGCACGAGGTGCCGTGAGTAAATAATGAGAATATATGGCACGTGAATTGTTCGTGCAGTTATGATATGAAATGTGGGCACGAGGTGCTGTGATGAAATGATAATGATAATTGGCACGTGAATTGTCAATGCAGTTGTGATATGAAATGACGGCACGAGGTGTCGGAAAAATATGATGATTTAATTATGGGCACGAGGTGCCGTGAAAATATGAAAATGGGCTGAGGCCCGTATTTTTATGATTATGAAATGAGGTGTCACATGGTGACTTTTTAATTGAAAGAATTATATTCAAAATATTTATTTGGAAGGATTTTTACTTAGAAAGTATTATACGAGAGAATTTTATTTGAAAGATATTTATTTGAGGAAATTATATTTGAAAAGATTTATTGAAAGAATTATATTTGAAAAATAATTATTCAAGAAAAAATTATATTTGAAAGAGAGTTATCTCGAAGAATTATATGTGAAAGACATTTATTAGAAGGACTTGATTTAATTGGGTGTACTTGTGTTTATTAATTATTGAGTGATATTAATGGTATTTTTGTTGTCTGTTGTGCATATCACTGGTTGTTCCATGTTGTTCTCTTGTTATTTGTTTCCTATTATTTTATATATTATATTGCACTGGTTATTAGACTAGTGAGTGTCTTGACTGTACCTCGTCTCTACTCCATTGAGGTTAGTCTTGATACTTATTGGGTACCGACCGTGGCGTACTCATACTACACTTCTGCACATTTTTGTGTAGAGCCAGGTATTGAAGATATCGGACTTGAGCAGAGTTAAAGCGCGATCATAAGGATTCAAGGTAGAGTTACTTGGCCGTCGCAGTCCCTTGGAGTCTTTTCATTTCATTGTACTGTTAATTTGTAATCAAACAGTATTGTATATTCGGTCCTCGTGATCATTCCATGTATTCAATTAGAGTTCGTGACTCAGTACTACCAGTCTTGGGAGGTTGTGTATTGTAATTATTTCCACTGTTAGATTTTAAATTCAAAAAAAATGGCTTAAATATGTAAAAGAAATCGGCTTACCTAGTCTTATAGACTAGGTGCCATCACGACGCCTGTGGTGAGATTTTGGGACGTGACATTATCTGATCGAAAAGTCTTAACAGTGGTTGAGAATTGATTTTCAACAAGGTGTAGGAATTCAGTTAAAACAACATACACATCACTTTTTAACCTAAAAAGAAAAGTCCAAGTTATTCTTGAATAGTCATCAACAAGAATAAGACAGTATTTGAACCCATTGTAAGTACAAACTCTATATGGACCCCACACATCCATATGTAGTTCAAAGACACAATTAGACTTGGAAGTACTAACAGGAAAAGGTAGCCTAGTTTGTTTGGCTAGTGGGCATACAGGACAATGACAAGTAGAAATATAGGACAATTGTTTATTGAGATCAAGAATCTTTTGTAAGACTGCAAGAGGTACATGACCCAGCCTTTGGTGCCATAATGCAGTTGAATTTGACTGAACTGAAGCAGACACGCAATTAGAAGTAGAAGTAGTAATAGGTGTTGAGGGATTGAGGATGTAAAGATCACCTTTGAGCTTACCAATCCCCTTCACCATGCCACTGAAGAGCCTAAAAGACACAAAAATCAGGATAGAAATGAACTGAGTTGTTTAACTCTTTTGTATATCTGAAAACAGAAAATAGATTAAACTGGAATTCAGGAACATAAAGAACATCATAAAGAACTTCTGAGTTAGGCAAAGTACATGGTACAATATGAGTAACTTTAGTACTATTTCCATTAGGTAAATGCATAGAAGGTGATTTGAGTTCAGGTACAGGATATACTGATGATAGTAGATGCAAGGACCGAAACAATGTGATTGGAAGCCCCAGTGTCAATCATCCAAGGACTTTGGTTAGTGGTAGAGTTACCTACCATGTTGGCTGAGGCATCAGGACCCTTCTCCTTGTTCAACAGCTTGAGAATCTGTTGGTATTGTTCAGCTGTGAAAGGCTAAACAGTTGGAACAACATTCCTATGTATACCAGTGTGAACTACCTCCCCAACAGTCACATTACGTGCCACAGCTGCTGGTTGTTCATATGATCCTATTCTCTTGTTGGTGAACTTGAATCCAGGTGGATATCCAATCAATTTGTAGCAGCCTTCCCTCGTATGACCCTTCATTTTACAGTAGTCACAGTACAACCCAGCATTTCTCTTAGGCTTTACATTGAAGGCATTGGCAGAGGCTAGTGCAGTATGGTCGATATCCACATGAGCACTTCTTAAAATACCACCCTGTGTTGCCAAATCACTGTTCTTCCTCTGGCTTTCTTCCTGAATAATCATGGAGTAGGCTTGATTAAGTGAGGATGTTGGATGCATCATGAGAATTTGACTCTTTTGTGGTGCATAAGTGTCGTTTAATCCCATCAAAAATTTCATAAGTTTCTGTTGGTGTAAAAATTCAACAAATGGTCCTGACCTATCACAATCACAAGGTTCCGGAATTAATGACTCAAATTCATTCCACAAATCATTCAGATTTGAAAAATATACTGATACACTAGAAACTCCATGTGCCAATGAGCTAATCTCCATATTCATGTGATAAATTTTGGTTGCATTTACCTTATCAAATCTAGTCTTCAACACAATCCAGACCTTTTGTGCATTTGAGGAGAAGAAGATTCCCTTTCTAAGCTCCTTCGCTACCAAGCTCATGATCCACGATTGAACAATTGCATTGCACCGGTCCCACTGACGCAATTGGAAAGCATCCTTTTCGTACAAATATCTAGTGCACGTTCCATCAATAAATCCCAATTTATTCTTCCCAAGGAGTGACATTTTCATAGATCGACTCCATTCTGAATAATTTTCAGCTTCAATGAGCAATTGTGGGACACTTAGTAAACCATGTGTGTCGGAGGGATGTACATACAGATGATCGTTACAATCGATGTGCTGACTGTTCGCATGTGAAGATCCTGTTGTAGTTTCGACTGTATCGTTCGCCATTACAGACAATTTTTGAAGATTTTGAGATCAAAAATTGAACTTGAGAGAAGGTGAAAAATAGAGAAGAAATTTAACCCAAAACTGAGGAAAATCGAAGAAGAAAAGAAGGATATTAGAAGATCGAAACTGTCAGAAGCTCGTCACTCAGAATCGCCAAGCACCTATGCTCTGATACCATGCCAAAACCAGCCCTAGAACCGCCATTAGAGAGTTCTGAGCTATTAGGGAAGAAGCTCTGGTGAGTAACAGTGAAGAAGGTTCTACAGAGAGAAATGGGAATTCTCATTCAATGTAATAATCGAATCTGTACAGGAAATGAGTATATGTAGACTAATGTATCACACTAACTAATAGTTGCATATACACACGTGCTAACTAATCACACGGACTATCTAGAAAAGAATACCTTGTGAGCACCTAATTTTTGATTATATTTGAATTTTTATCACCTTCTACTATGTAAATATTTTCAAAAATTTAATATATATATTTTTTAGCTTTGTTACATTTTTTTATATAGGGTAAAAATTAATAATAATTTAAAAGATCAATTATTACTATTAGTATTATTTTTATTTTTATTTTTATCTTTATTTTTAAATAAAATGAATTAAAAAACCGAAAATAAATAAAAAATTATTTTTTATTATTTTATTTTTTTAAAATTGCAGACGGGAATTAAACAAATAGTAAAAGTAGAAATATAAAATTAAAAAGTAAAAGTAAAAGTAGGTAGAAATTTTTTAATAATAAAAAGTAAAAGAAAGTGGAAAATTAAAAATAAAAGTAAAAGAATGTGGTAAAATAAAGTTGGAATTAAAAAATAAAAGTAAGGGTACCTGATTGTTTTTAATAACAGTAAAAGTAAGTGGGAAATAAAAAAAGAAAATTAAAAAAAGGGAGATTTTAAATATATTAAAAGTAAAAAAAAAAGTGAGAAATTAAAAAATAAAAGTAAAGGAAAGTGGGGAATTATTTTTTTAAAAAAAATAAGAAAAATGGGAAGTGGAAATTCTTTTTAATTAAAAATAAATCTGAAAATTCAAAAAACTTTTCTATAAATAGAAGAGAAATGTGAGGAAAAAAAGGGAGGGAGAGAGAAAAACAATAGGGAGGAAGGAATTGAGAGAAATTTATTTTCTTCTTCTAGGATAAGGAAATTTCTACTCGTGTCATTCTTTCTTCATTTTTCTTTCGAAAAATCCAGCAAAATCACCCCCTAAAAAAATAGCTTTAAACCCAGCAAAAACAAGCCACTAAATCACCGGTTTTGCAAGGTCGATCGGGGTTGTAAGTCGCAATTTTTTGTTCGAGGTTTTGTGGCCGGTAAAAGCTCCAGTCAACACTCGTCGAATTGTTTAGCGCTCTTGTAATTTCAACTCTGTTAATTTATATCAAAGGTCCGTTATTTCCCTTTCTTCATTGATTATAATTGTCCATTTACCTTCTTGTCTATTGGTGTGATTATTGGATAGAATAAAGTAGTAGTTCACTCTATTGATATTTGGATAATTTGAATCTGATTGTTTCCTTGTTCATATGTTTATTAGACCATGATGTTAATTTTAGAGTTGCAAAGTTTTGTTTTGAGTCGATTTGACCGGATAAAGGGTCTATTGAATCACTGTAATTTGGCTTGTTTACTAATTTTGTTCATGAGATTGTGGTGTCATTAGTTTTGTTTAAGAAATGTACAGAATAAGAGATAATAGGTTGGATAATTTGCTTTGGCCACGATTTGTTTCTAAGGAAATTGGTTTTTAGGCTGTTGGAGAAGAAAAGATTTTGGGCCAAAAGATTTAGTCTCATCAGGCCCAAAGTAATAAATAACATAGCTGGCCCATCTTTCTCTAAACTAGCCAACTTTTCTAAAAATAATAAATCCAATTCTTCCACAAATAATTACATACCTCATGACCTTACAATAATCTCAAAATTAGTAATTGAATAATATTCGAACATCGTAGCTTGCTTTAGGCGCGATTAATAATAAATCATCGTGACTGTGGGTACGGTTCCCGTGGCATGGTCGCGGTACGTAATCCTCAATTCGAGTGTGCATATCACGTGACTCGACCACAATTTCAAAAAATAATAAATAAAATTAAACACGTTGTAGATTGCGGGTGCGTTTCAAGTGAAGTGATTTGCGATGTGTATAAACAACGAGTGTACGACAACATAAGTCGTCTCATATTAATTCCATAAAAGTTTAAAATGCAGTAATGTAATAAAGGCGGTAAAAGGAATAAAAATGCACATATAGGTTTAAAATATGTATTAAATCAGATAACTAGGCCAATTATTAATAGTTGAGCGACCGTGCTAAAATCACGGAACTCGGGAGTGCCTCACACCTTCTCTCGGGTTAACAGAATTCTTTACCCGGTCTTCTGTGTTCGCAGACCATAAATAAGAGTCAATTTTCCTCGACTTGGAATTCTAAAATAAATCGGTGACTTGGGACACCATAAATTATTCCAAGTGGCGACTCTGAATAAATAAATAATCCTATTTCGAATAATGTTTTACTTAAATTGGAAAAACTCCCTTATCCCCTATCCCCTTTCGGGAAAAAGGAGGCGTGACACACCTTAAATAGCTAACTGTACAACAACATTAACTACTTTCTCTACAACTTTAAGGGAAAATTGCAATAAAATAGTAACAAAAGTAAGAGAACGGAGAAGAAAGAAGGGATGGGAAAGAGAGAAAATCAGACTGAGATGAGAGAATAAAGACTCAACATAACAGACTGCATACTACATTCACTAATCATTCTTTTATACTATCTGGTATTCTTCTTAAGCTGCGCACCCCTGCTCCTCTTCACGCTATCATTACCCCTTCTCCACAATGAAATCAGTTCCCCAAAAGTTGAAAATGGGGCAGAATTTATAATGGTTTGGCGATGGTTTTGTCTGAAAGGTTCCAAAGTTGTAATTCAATCCAAATCCTTTTTACCCAAATCCTTTTCAAGTCCTTCCGATCAATCGACAAAGAGATTCAAAATGGGAGGATACAGTTACCCGGATCTAATACAACAAAATGAGAGAAATAAAATGAGAGAGTCTTATCCGTGAAAACCCTCACGGGCACCGTAAGGCGATGGTAAGCAGAGAAATACGAAAATGAGAGAGTCTTCTTAGTGAAAACTCATAAAGAGCACTATAAGGCGATGGTGAGAAGAGAAATGAGAGAGGCCAGCTGGTGAAAACCCGCAAAGGGTGCCACTGATCGAAAAGAGGATCCTCACAGTCGCTGGCATCGACACAGTCCTGGCCAAAGTTTCTCAGTCTCAAGGCAAGAGTTGTGATGAATTTCTGAGAGTTGGACGGTTTACACAGATCAGGCATCTAGTCCAAGAGGCATGTTATGTTCATTGAAATCCGTATACACTCTAGATAAGTCCTTCTTTCTTTTCCCCGAAAGAGATACCTCTCATCTAAATTCATTTGTCCATTCCATTATTTGCTTTTCTTTGAATCCTTTCGGCCTAACTCTGTTTCTAAAATAAGACAAAGAAAGGATGGCAAGACTGATTTACAGGGTTCTCACTTAATACAAACCAATATGCAAAAAAGGCACCCAGCCTCAGCAGGGGCATCAAGTCGACTCCGACTGGCCATGGTGGCCGATGCTTCAAAATCAAAAACTGTTGAAAGAGGAAATTCAAAGTCAAATGCCCACAAAGGCAAAATAAAGTTGGAAAGGTTAAGTCCCACGCTGTCATGACAAAGTCTGGAAAAGCCAGAGGTTCTCCAAGGAAACAAGTGCAATCCAAAAGCAACCTTGCAAGAAGCAGGTGCAACCAAAAAGAAATTGTACAAAGGCTAGAAACAGTTTTGCAGCAACCACTCCAAAAGGGAAGTCTCCTCCAAAAAATTATTTCCTGCATTTACTCATTCTCTGAAATAAAATAAAAATGATGAAAAGAAAGAAAAAAGAAGAAAAAGTTCAAAATCATGCTAGTATAGGGTCTCAAATCCCTAGCTGTATTTTTCCAACATAGGGTCTCCACTCCCTAGTTGATTTTATTTTAGATATAGGGTCTCCACTCCCTAGTCTCTTTTCCAACATAGGGTCTCCACTCCCTAGTTGATGATTTTCCAACATAGGGTCTCCACTCCCTAGTTGAAGTTATTTTAGATATAGGGTCTCCACTCTCTAGTCTCATTTCCAACATAGGGTCTCCACTCCCTAGTTGATGAGTTTCCAACATAGGGTCTCCACTCCCTAGTTGATGATATTTTAGACATAGGGTCTCCACTCCCTAGTCTCTTTTCCAACATAGGGTCTCCACTCCCTAGTTGATGATTTTCCAACATAGGGTCTCCACTCCCTAGTTGATGATATTTTAGGCATAGGGCTTCCACTCCCTAGTATGCTTTTGCAGCATAGGGTCTCCATTCCCTAGTTGTTGATTATTTTAGACATAGGGTCTCCACTCCCTAGTCTCTTTTCTAACATAGGGTCTCCACTCCCTAGTTGATAATTTTTAGATATAGGGTCTCCACTCCCTAGTCGCTTTTCCAACATAGGGTCTCCACTCCCTAGTTGATGTTATTTTAGACATAGGGTCTCCACTCCCTAGTCGCTTTTCCAACATAGGGTCTCCACTCCCTAGTTGATATTTTTAGACATATGGTCTCCACTCCCTAGTCGCTTTTCCAACATAGGGTCTCCACTCTCTAGTTGATGATTTTTAGACATAGGGTCTCCACACCCTAGTCATTTTTCCAACATAGGGTCTCCACTCCCTAGTGGATATTTTTAAACTTAGGGTCTCCACTCCCTAGTAACTTTTCCAACATAGGGTCCCCACTCCCTAGTTGATGATTTTTGGACATAGGGTCTCCACTCCCTAGTCTCTTTTCCAACACAGGGTCTCCACCCCCTAGTTGATGTTATTTTGGACATAGGGTCTCCACTTCCTAGTCTCATTTCCAACATAGGGTCTCCACTCCCTAGTTGATGTTATTTTAGACATAAGGTCTCCACTCCCTAGTCTCTTTTACAAGTTCACTCTATTGATACTTAGACATAAGTTCACTCTATTGATATTTGGATCATTTGAATATGATTGTTTCCTTGTTCATATGTTTATTGGACCATGATGTTAATTTTAGAGTTGCAAAGTTTTGTTTTGAGTTGATCTAACCGGATAAAGGATCTATTGAATCACTGTAATTTGGCTTGTTTACTAATTTTATTCATGAGATTGTGATGTCATTAGTTTTGTTTAAGAAATGTACAGAATATGAGATAATGGGTTGGATAATTTGCATGGGCCACGATTTGTTTCTAAGGAAATTGGTTTTTGGGCTGTTGGAGAAGAAAAGATTTTGGGCCAAAAGATTTAGTCTTATCAGGCCCAAAGTAATAAATAACATAGCTGGCCCATCTTTCTCTAAACTAGCCCACTTTTCTAAAAATAATAAATCCAATTCTTCCACAAATAATTACATACCTCATGACCTTACAATAATCTCAAAATTAGTAGTTGAATAATATTCGAACATCATAGCTTGCTTTAGGCGCGATTAATAATAAATCATCGTGACTGTGGGTACGGTTCCCGTGGCATGGTCACGGTACGTAATCCTCAATTCGAGTGTGCGTTTCACGTGACTCGACCACAACTTCAAACAATAATAAATAAAATTAAACACGTTGTAGATTGCGGGTGCGTTTCACGTGACATGATTTGCGATGTGTATAAACAACGAGGGTACGACAACATAACTCGTCTCATATTAATTCCATAAAAGTTTAAAATGCAGTAATGTAATAAAAGCGGTAAAAGGAATAAAAATGCACATATAGGTTTAAAACATGTATTAAATCAGATAACTAGGCCAATTATTAATAGTTGAGCGACCGTGCTAAAATTACGGAACTCGGGAGTGCCTCACACCTTCTCTCGGGTTAACAGAATTCCTTACCCGGTCTTCTATGTTCGCATACCATAAATAAGAGTCAATTTTCCTCGACTTGAAATTCTAAAATAAATAGGTGACTTGGGACACCATAAATTATTCCAAGTGGCGACTCTGAATAAATAAATAATCCTATTTCGAATAATGTTTTACTTAAATTGAAAAAACTCTCTTATCCCCTATCCCCTTTCGGGAAAAAGGAGGTGTGACACACCTTAAATAGCTAACTGTACAACAACATTAACTACTTTCTCTACAACTTTAAGGGAAAATTGCAATAAAATAGTAACAAAAGTAAGAGAATGGAGAAGAAAGAAGGGATGCGAAAGAGAGAAAATCAGACTGAGATGAGAGAATAAAGACTCAACATAACAGACTGCATACTACATTCACTAATCATTCTTTTATACTATCCGGTATTCTTCTTAAGCTGCGCATCCCTGCTCCTCTTCACGCTATCATCACCCCTTCTCCACAACGAAATCAGTTAGTTTCTTGGATGGCACTCTCACGCATTTACTTCTCCGAAGAGCATAACTCTCTTACTGATTGTGTTTGACCACATGCATGTTCAAGTGACTATCCTTGCTGGCAAGTGAGGTGTCCTCTAATTCATCCATATGGGTCACAACAATACTCCCCTCCTGCTGAAGAACTTTGTCCTCAAGGTTCAGTGGAGGCTCAAAACCAAAGTCAGCTAGATCAGTGAGATGCAAGGGAGTGACCTGCTGGTCTGGTTCACCTACACAACGTTTGAGTATAGAGATGTGAAAGATTGGGGAATGCGCGCAGCGTCGGTAAGTCAAGCTTGTAGGCAACCTCTCCAATGCGCTTGAGAATTTTGAAAAGCCCGAAATAGCACCTGCCCAATTTAGGGTGTAGCTGAAGACGAACAATGTTTTGGCAATAGGGCTTGAGTTTGACATAGACCCAATACCCTACCTGGTAAGTCATCTCTAGCCGGTGCTGGTCAGCTAAGGCCTTCATACGATTTTGCGCACGATCAAGGTTCGATTTGAGGAGTACGAGGATCTCGTCCCTGTCTACCACATAAGCTTCAACTAAGTCACTAGGACTGTTGCCTATTATGTAACATGCAACAGTAGGAGGGTCTCTACCATATGAAGCCTTGAATAGTGTAATCCCTGTTGAAGTCTGGTATGCGGTATTGTACCAGTATTCTGCACATGGTAGCTTCGCGACCCATTTGTGAGGAGTATTCGCCACAAAGCAATGGAGATATTGCTCTACACACTTATTTGAATGCCTCAGATTGTCCATGACTTTGAGGGTGATAGGTTGTGCTCATTACTAGCGAAGTGCCTTACAACCGATTGAGTTGGTGCCAAAACATGTGTAAGAATCTAGGGTCGCGGTCAGTGACAATGGACCATGGAGGTCCGTGAAGACGAATGATTCCCACCACGAATGCTTCAGCCATATATTGTGCCATAAATGAAGAAGGCAGAGCGATAAAATGCCCATATTTGGACAGGCTATCTACGACAGTCATAATGGTGGATTTTCCTTTGGAGTTAGGCAGGCACGTGATGAAATCCATTGCAATATCTTCAAATACCATTGTAGGGATGTGCATGGGTTGTAGCAATCCTACTGGCAAATAATGATGGTCCTTCATCTGTTGGCAAACTTGGCAAGTGGAGACGAAGGTGTGCACATCTTTCTTCATGCCATTCCAGTAGAAATTTGAAGCTATTCAGTGGTACGTGCGAGCAACACCCTCATGGCCACCTACTGTAGTACCATGGAATTCATGATGCAAGGTCTGTCTCAATGGAGAATTAGCAGGTATAACCAAACGTCCTCAAAAAAAAAAAAGTCCATCTCTGAAGGTGAATCATCTATTTTCAATAGCTGGATCATGTAGAGACTTCTGAAGGGCCACCAACTCTGGGTATGTTTGGTTAAGAGCCTTGAGCTCGCACTCAATGTCATAGCTTCTCACAGTGATGGTGAGAAGTACAGGTTCCGAAGTACGGGAAAGGGCATCTGCTGCTTGATTCAATTTGCCCGGATGGTAGATTATCTGGAAGTCAAAACCCTCTAACTTACTAAGCCATTTCTGTTGTTCCGGAGTTTGAATGGTCAGGTTCTTGAGAGATTGTTGATCCGTATAGATAGTAAATTTCCTATCCAGCAAGTACTGCTGCCACTTGCTTACGGCCTGTGTGATTGCAAACATCTCCCTGTGATAGGTGGATGCACCCTGCATTCTAGCACTCAGTTTCTGACTAAAGTAAGCAGCTGGATGTCCCCTTTGTGAAAGTACTGCTCCAATTCCTTGTCCTGACGCATCTGTCCCAAGTTAAAACTCTTGAGTGAAGTCCGGTAATGCTAGGATAAGTGTGGAGCTAAGCTTGCCTTTGAGTGTCTCAAATGCTGCCTATGTTGCGGCTGACCAATTCAAGGAATCCTTGCACAGAAGATCAGTTAGAGGACCCGACGTTGCTGCGTAGTGATGTATGAACATTCTATAGTACCTTGCTAGACCTAGGAAACTTCGCACTTCCTTCACATTCCTAGGCTCAGGCCATTGTTAAATGGCTGCAATTTTTACCCCATCGACACTAAGGCCTTGAGCTGAAATTACATGCCCTAGATAGTCGATTGAAGTTTGGCCAAACTGGTACTTGCTTCGTTTCGCCATAAGATGGTGCTGTCTTAGTATGCTCAACACTAATTTCAAGTTCTTCAAGTGCTCCTCCCACGTGGGACTAGTATTAGTCTGAACACCTCATTCATTGTCGCCTGAAAAGTGGACGGAGCGTTGGATAAACATAATGCCCTTCGTGAGTCCGTAAGGCCATCTTTGCCACATCCTCCAGCCTAACTCGAATCTGATGATACCCCGATAACATGTCAAGCTTGAAAAAAAACAGCATTGTACAGCTCATCAAATAACTCATCAATTGTTGGAATGGGAAACCTATCTCGTATGGTGACAGCATTTAAAGCTCTATAGTCAATGCAAAATCACCATGTGCCATTCTTTTTGCGAACCAATAATACCGGTGAGGAGAATGACTCGTACTAGCTCAAATAACCCTTTCTCGAAGCATTTCAGTTACTAACTGCTTCATCGCTTGCTTCTGAAAGTAAGGATACCGACATGGCTTGACGTTGACTGGCTCTTCCCCGGCAACCATGTGCATTGCATGGTCCTGTGGCCTGGACGATAGTAGCCCCTATGTCTTTTGGAAAACATATACAAAAGAGTCCAGCAAGCCACTAAGTGTCGGACTGAGCGACTCATTTGCAGCTGGTGTAGGTGGTAATATTTGCAAGCAATAGTAAGAGGAAATGGCATCAGTAGCAGTACATCTGCGGAGATTGTGTAATTGGATTGGTTGCGCACTTGAAGAACCAACCCTTTCCAGCTAACAGTAGTGCCCTGATGGAAAAATTCAAATACTCTGATCCGCATAATCTGTAACCACTCGTCCTAATGTGGCGAGCCAAGCTGTCCCCAATACTACATTTTCCCCATGTAAAGGTAGCACATAAAGGTCCATCGAAAGATCGCATCCTTGGATTGTGAGCGGAACTTGTCGCACAACCCCCTCATACTTGAGTAGTTGTCCGCTTCCCACTACCACTGAGAATTTAGGTATAGCCTCGACTACCAACTGCAAGAAATCTGCCACTCTAGTCTGGATGAAATTGTGGTCGCTCCCTCCATCCACCAAAACTTGTACCGAAGAACCATTCACATGACCTAGAAAGCGAAGCGTGGAAGAGGAATTTCCACCAGCTAGGGCGTGATAAGAGATGGCTGAATGTTCCTGTACCTCCAAGAATTGTAATTCTTCTGCCAATATATCATCCGAAATGAACATTTCCGATAAAGTAGGATCGATGTCAGATCCATCAGTTAGAAGAAGTAGGCGTGGAGGGTTCTTACATTTATGACCGCCGGTGTATTTTTCCTCACAGTAATAACATATCCCACTCTCACGGTGGTTCTGGAGCTCCACATGAGTGAGGTGTTTCAAAGGTGGACGCGGTGGCGGAATGGAAGTGATGGCAACACATGTTGATGAAGAAGGGTTGTGATAAAGAGAAGCTGAATTAGGGTTGGGTAAAAGTGGTGGCCCTTTATTAGCAAGAGCGGGTCGGAGTGGCCCATTCTTAGCTTGGATCCGCCTCTCATGTATATGGGTCTGATTAAGGGGGTCATTAAATGTTTTGGGCTCATGACTCAAAACTAAATGCTTAATATATTCCCGAAGCCCAGAAATAAAGAGTCGGGTCATGAGCCTCTCAGAGATCTCATCAGTCTTATTAGCGATGGTTTCAAACCGCCCCTGCAACTCCGAGATGGTGGTGACTTGCCAGAGTTTTTCTAATCTCCCCTCCGCCGACTCGAGACCTTTCTGCTTAAATCGGATCCTCACCTTAGCAGCAAAATGAGGCCAATCCACCAATTGTTTGTGTTGGGTTTTTAAAGCTTAAATGTAGCTTAAAAGAGGGTGAATGGGAAATGGAGGAAAATTAAAAATATTTGAGTTTCCCTCTTTGACAAAGGGATATTGTCCCATATTGGAATAGGAAAAAATTTTGATAGGTATATATACAATTGCACTTCTTCTAGCTCTTAAAGAGTTAAGAAGAAGGTAAGCCTCGCGCCGCCGTCGTCGTCGCTCGCTCGGCTCGGCTTCGGCTATGGCTACAGCTACGACTTCGGTAGCATATGCCCTTCGCTTTTTGTAAAAGACATTTACAAAACATTTTACACCTCATCAGGTTTGAAGAACAGTTTGCACCTCTTCAAATCTGAAGAGTTGAAGAACAGTTTGCACCTCTTCAAATCTGAAGAGTTGAAGAACAGTTTGCACCTCTTCAGATTTGAAGAAACAGTTGGTACCTCTTCGGATTTGAAGAGTTGCACCTCTTCAGTTTGAGCTCAACATTGGCTATAAATACCAGTCCATTCTCTCAGATTTTCAATACGATTTTCTGACTTCTCCTCATTTCTTCTGCATTGTTTTAACTACAAACAAAGCATCAGTAAGTGTGATTTGCTACAGATCTTTGTGTTCGCTAAAACATTGGTGTTTGAAGTATCGCTACACCAGTGTGTAATTTATTTTATACTGGGAGGAAATAATCCACAACCTTGGGTACTAGGAGGGGATTATCAAATGGACGTTAAGACGACCTTCTTAAATGGAGATTTGGAGAAAGAAATCTACATGGAACAACCTGAAGGGTTTGTGGTTCCTGGTAAAGAAAAGAAGGTATGTAGACTTGTTAAGTCTCTTTACAGACTAAAACAAGCACCCAAACAATGGCATGCGAAATTTGACCAAACAATGTTGTCAAATTATTTTAAGATAAATGAATGTGATAAATGTGTGTACATTAAAAATGTTCCAAATCACATAGTCATTGTTTTCTTATATGTGGATGATATGCTGATAATGAGTAATGACATTGCCAACATAAATGCGACTAAGCGTATGCTAACTAGCAAGTTTGATATGAAGGACTTGGGAATTGCTGATTTAATTCTGGGGATTAAGATCAATAAGACTCCTCAAGGTCTGGAATTATCACAATCTCATTATATTAAGACAGTACATGAAAAATTCAAGCACTTAGGGTTTAAAGTTGAAAAGACTCCAATTGACGTGAATCTTGCATTAGCAAAGAACAAAGGCCAAAGCATATCACAATTAGATTATGCTCGTATTTTGGATGCTTAATGTATATCATGAATTGTACACGACCGGATATAGCTTGTGCTATAAGCAAATTGAGTCGATACACGAGCAATCTAGGTCAATCTCATTGGATGGCAATGAAATGAGTTTTGGGATATTTAGAACATACCTAGGACTTTGCTTTGCACTACAGTAAATATCCTGCGGTGATTGAGGGATATTGTGATGCAAATTGGATCACCGCTTCAACTGATTCTAAGTTCACAAATGGATATGTATTCACTATTGGTGGAGGAGCGGTATCTTGGAAGTCGTCCAAGCAAACTTGTATTGCCCGCTCTACAATGGAAGCTGAATTCAAGCCTTAGATAAAGCCAGTGAAGAAGCTGAATGGCTCCGAAATTTCTTGGAAGACATTCTATTTTGGCCCAAACCGTTGGCTCCAATATGCATACATTGTGATAGTCAAGCGGCAATTGGAAGGGCTGGGAGCGTGATGTATAACGGTAAATCTCGTCATATACGACGAAGACATAAAACCGTTAGGCAATTACTCTCTAGAGGAATTATCACGATTGACAATGTAAAGTCAAGCGATAATGTATCGGATCCACTTACAAAAGGCCTAACTAGAGAGGTAGTTGAGAAATCATCGAGGGGAATAGGACTATGGCCGAGAGCAAGCCATTGTGGTGGTAACTCTACCTAGAAGACTGGAGATCCCAAGATCTAGGTTCAAGGAGATCAAACAAAGTCATTAATGACGGTTCAACATTGTCAACTAAAAGTTTGGTCCATTCTCATGATGAGATAATGTTTAGTACCAAGGATAAAGCATTAAGGCTTTTTAATGATTTTTAAATTTGATACGGGGTATATCAAATAGTGTATCTACGGGATGACACGTTTAGGAATCACCTATGTAAGTGTAAAGTGTTAGCCGCTTCAAGGGGAATTTTCTAAGGCCAATTCTCTACGCACGTATTAAACCAGGCGGTGTTCATAGCTGAAACGAACACAACAATGAGAGCCAAAGACGGTTAAGGGTTGGTTGTGTGACTTATGGTTGTCTAGGTATACACCAAAGTTCGACGGTTTAAAGATATCAAATCTACCGATTGACCGAGTATATCCGACATAAGTTCACTACGAAAAGTTCAAAGGGAAACGTACTTATCCTGATACAATTAATCCTTGCTTGCGAATCACACAGTTTTTCATGCATATTTCCGTGATATAGCCATTCCCCATTCATGTGGGGGATTGTTGGGGGGTTTTTTAAGCTTAAATGTAGCTTAAAAGAGGGTGAATGGGAAATGGAGAAAAATTAAAAATATTTGAGTTTCCCTCCTTAACAAAGGGATATTGTCCCATATTGGAAGAGGAAAAGATTTTGATGGGTATATATACAATTGCACTTCTTCTAGCTCTTAAAGAGTTAAGAATAAGGCAAGCCTCACGCCGTCGTCGTCGTCGCTCGCTCGGCTCGGCTACGGCTACGGCTTCGGCTTCGGCTTCGGATTCGAATTCGGATTCGGATTCCGATTCGGATTTGGATTTTGATCGATTGATTGATTATTATTTTTGACCAAATTTATTTGTTAATAGTAAATATTAATAGAATTGTTATTAAATATCCGATTTTTGTAAACAGAATATTAATATTAAATCCAAACGTAATAGTATATGACCTTCGCTTTTTGTAAAAGACATTTACTACACCTCTTGAGGTTTGAAGAACAGTTTGCACCTCTTCAAATCTGAAGAGTTGAAGAACAGTTTGCACCTCTTCAGATTTGAAGAAACAGTTGGCACCTCTTCGGATTTGAAGAGTTGCACCTCTTCAGTTTGAGCTCAACATTGGCTATAAATAGCAGTCCATTCTCTCAGATTTTCAATACGATTTTCTGACTTCTCCTCATTTCTCCTGCATTGTTTTAACTACAAACAAAGCATCAGTAAGTGTGATTTGCTACCGATATTTGTGTTAGCTGAACATTGGTGTTTGAAGTATCGCTACACCAGTGTGTAATTCGTTCTATCCTGGGAGGAAATAATCCACAACCTTGGGTACTAGGAGGGGATTAAATTCCTTAAGAAAACACTGTGAATTCAGTGGGCTTGGATTCATCAAATGGACGTTAAGATGGCCTTCTTAAATGGAGATTTGGAGGAAGAAATCTACATGGAACAACCTGAAGGGTTTGTGATTACTGGTAAAGAAAAGAAGGTATGTAGACTTGTTACGTCTCTTTACGGACTAAAACAAGCACCCAAACAATGGCATGCGAAATTTGACCAAACAATGTTGTCAAATGGGTTTAAGATAAATGAATGTGATAAAGATGTGTACATTAAAAATATTCCAAATCACATAGTCATTGTTTGCTTATATGTGGATGATATGCTGATAATGAGTAATGACATTGCCAACATAAATGCGACTAAGCGTATGCTAACTAGCAAGTTTGATATGAAGGACTTGGGAGTTGCTGATTTAATTCGGGGGATTAAAATCAATAAGACTCCTCAAGGTCTGGCATTGTCACAATCTCATTATATTAAGACAGTACTTGAAAAATTCAAGCGCTTAGGGTTTAAAGTTGCAAAGACTCCAGTTGACGTGAACCTTGCATTAGCAAAGAACAAAGGCCAAAACATATCACAATTAGATTATACTCGTATGTTGGGATGCTTAATGTATATCATGAATTGTACACAACCAGACATAGCTTGTGCTATAAGCAAATTGAGTCGATACACGAGAAATCCAGGTCAATCTCATTGGATGGCAATGAAACGAGTTTTGGGATATTTAGAACATACCCACGACTTTGCTTTGCACTACAGTAAATATCCTGCGGCGATTGAGGGATATTGTGATGCAAATTGGATCACCGGTTCAACTGACTCTAAGTCCACAAGTGGATATGTATTCAATATTGGTGGAGGAGTGGTATCTTGTAAGTCGGCCAAGTAAACTTGTATTGCCCGCTCTACAATGGAAGCTGAATTCATAGCCTTAGATAAAGCCGGTGAAGAAGCTAAATGGCTCCGGAATTTCTTGGAAGACATTCTATTTTGGCCCAAACCGTTGGCTCCAATATGCATAAATTGTGATAGTCAAGCGGCAATTGGAAGGGCTGGGAGCATGTTGTATAATGGTAAATCTCATCATATACGACGAAGACATAAAACCATTAGGCAATTACTCTCTACAGGAATTATCACGATTGACTATGTAAAGTCAAGCGATAATGTATCGGATCCACTTACAAAAGGCCTAACTAGAGAGGTAGTTGAGAAATCATCGAGGGGAATAGGACTATGGCCGAGAACAAGCCATTGTGGCGGTAACTCTACCTAGAAGACTGGAGATCCCAAGATCTAGGTTCAAGGAGATCAAACAAAGTCATTAATGACGGTTCAACATTGTCAACTAAAAGTTTGGTCCATTCTCGTGATGAGATAATGTTTAGTACCAAGGATAAAGCATTAAGGCTTTTTAATGATTTCTAAATTTGATACAGGGTATATCAAATAGTGTATCTACGGGATGACACGTTTAGGAATCACCTATGTAAGTGTGAAGTGTTAGCCGCTTCAAGGGGAATTTTGTAAGGCCAATTCTCTACGCACGTATTAAACCATGCGGTGTTCATGGCTGAAACGAACACAACAATGAGAGCCAAAGACGGTTAAGGGTTGGTTGTGTGACTTATGGTTGTCTAGGTATATACCAAAGTTCGACGGTTCAAAGATATCAAATCTACCGATTGACCGAATATATCCGACATAAGTTCACTACGAAAAGTTCAAAGGGAAACCTACTTATCCTGATACAATTAATCCTTACTTGCGAATCACACAGTTTTTCATGCATATTTCCGTGATATAGCCATTCCACATTCATGTGGGGGATTGTTGGGGATTTTTAAGCTTAAATGTAGCTTAAAAGAGGGTGAATGGGAAATGGAGGGAAATTAAAAATATTTGAGTTTCCTCCTTGACAAAGGGATATTGTCCCATATTGGAAGAGGAAAAGATTTTGATGGGTATATATACAATTGCACTTCTTCTAGCTCTTAAAGAGTTAAGAAGAAGGCAAGCCTCGCGCCGTCGTCGCTCGCTCGGCTCGGCTTCGGCTACGGCTTCGGATTGATTAATTTTTTGGATTAAATTTATTTACTAATAATAAATATTAACAGAATTGTTATTAAATATCCGATTTTTTATAAACAGAATATTAATATTAAATCCAAACGTAACAGTTTGTTTCTCAATAACCATCTATACCATTCAAGTGCTTCACCGTCAAGATAAAATGAAGCCATTGTGAGTCTCTGATCCTCTTCGATTTTATAGAAATCGAAATACTGCTCCGCTTGAAATATCCACGATTCCGGATTATCACTTCGAAATCGACCAAACTCCACTAATGCTGGCTTGTGGCGGAGAGTGGTGGTCACTGGTATATGGTCCTGACGAGACCTCTCGATGAAAGCATCAATGTAACAATTGAATTGTTAACTCACAAGAATAGGAACTGGCAGATTGTATTGATTCAATCAATAAATTACAATGAAGCTTTAAGGGAAAATTGCAATAAAACAGTAAAAAAGTAAGAGAAGAGAGAAGAAAGAAGGGATGGGAAAGAGAGAAAATCAGACTGAGATGAGAGAATAAAGACTCAACATAACAGACTGCATACTACATTCACTAATCATTCTTTTATACCATCACGCTATCATCACCCCTTCTCCACAACGAAATCAGTTAGTTTCTTGGTTGGCACTCTCACGTGTTTACTTCTCCGAGTAGCGTCATGCTCTTGCTGATTTGTGTTTGTCCACGTGCCTGTTCAAGTGACTGTCCTTACTGGCAAGTAGGTGTCCTCCAAGTCAGCCATATGGGTCACAACATTTTCCGTTTGTACCCTTGTGCTCGGTATGGTAGAAATTTTCCTTGATGAAATTATTTTGAGTGTTTGTTTATCTTGAATTTCGAAATATATTTCCTCCACGGAAAATATTCTCCACCAAAGTGGAAAATTATTTTATTCTCCTATGCACTGAAGTTATTTTTCTTTGTAAGCACTTAAACTTTTACCTTGATAATTTGTTTCAAGCATTACTTAGACATAATGTGTTAAGCTTTTACTACTAAAGAACATCATCAAAATAACCGTCGATATTTCTTCCCTATATTTTATACAACTTCTTGTACAATTACCATGTAGTCAGTAGTATCACTTAATTTTACATCTAAACAGACATTGGGAAACGATTTAAGATGATTTCAGAAGTTAAAATATTTTTCTGAAAACACATATTCCTTCAAGCCAGTTGCCTAGGAATATAAAATTGCAAATTACTCTGTTGCTTCAGAGCTATTTCCTGTGTCTCCCCACCACACTAAATAGTGGCCACGGTAGCTAATTTTCTGGAGTGATATTTGAACGAAATTTTTTTAATTTTTTTCGAAATCAGCGTTTGTTCATAAAATTTTCAATTTTCACTTGAAAATGCATTTTAGAAATTTTCGAAAATTTGAAAAACTGTAAAAAGTTATTTTTCAAAATTTTTACTCAAATCACTCACAAAACTTTAAAAACAACCCAAACTGAAATTCATGTCCAAATACAACTCTAAATTTCAAATACCATTTTCACTTAAAAAAAAATTCACAATTTTTTTTTTAATTTTACAAATCTTATGTCCAAACGCCTACTAAATTTCACCAGTGATCAACACATCACGGACCAAAATATGATAATGCAAGGTCAAGGTACAAAATTCAAAAGTCCGGGCGGTTTGGTTCCCTTGAAAAGTTCCCAAAATCCTAAGGTTCATTCCATTGACTCAAAACTCCTTTTGGACATAAAACTTGGAATTTATTTTTTCAAATTGTTTTTGAAAATGTTATTTGTTCATGGCACTTGACCAGTTTTTGAAAAAATAAAAAAGTAAAATTTTTCAAGTTTCAAAAATTAGTTTGGGCCAGTTTTGGGTGGGAAGATTTCTTCCACTCACAAAACTTCAACTTTTATTTGAATAAAATGGATGTTCAAACACAACTTTGACTTTCAAAAGCAATTTTTCAATACAACTTCCATAATTTTTTTTTTCCAAATTTTAACCAAATCTATGTCCAAACACCAGCTAATAAGATAAGCGGGTATTGTAATTTGTAAATATCATCAAAGTGTAAATTCTCTAAATATTGCTATAGTATTTTGGAAAACTTACACAAATGTCCCAAATAAGTCTCAACTTACCAACCTCTAGCCATTAATCATAGACTTATCAAAACTAGCCAAGCACATATAAAAATTGAAAAACCAAATAAATAAGGTTCTTTCTCTCAAAGAACCACATGCAAAAATCACCTTCCATATTTTTAAGCGTGATTAGCCACATTAGGTGCAAGACAAAAAGAAAATTTCATGGATGAGGTAGCAAATAAGGTGATGAAATAAAAAAAAATATAATATTCCAAAAATCTAAGTAGAAAAGGAACTTTTTCCATGGGTATAGTTGAAATTCATTGAAAACATATAGATAAGTCAATATACAAAATTTGAGGAAAATTGGAGGTGATTTGGACTGGTCTTGTATCAAAATTCGTAATTAAATCGAGTTCAAAAAATTCTTCTGCGACACATGTATCTCACACACAGGTATACATGGATATACATGTGATACACAATTGATATAAATATGATACATATGTGATACACAAATGATACACATATCATTTTTTTATGTTCAGTTTTTAATTCGAATTTTCAATTCAAATCACCTCAAAACTTCACAAAATCATCTCAAAACTGAGATTCAAGCTCCTTAAGATGTACCCAATCTATTCTAATAACACCCACTCAAAAGAAAGCAAAAATTTGATATTTTTTTGCTACAAATAGCTAATTGTCTAATATTAGTAATATTTGGCTAATATTAGTAATATTTTATGAATTGACTAATTTTTGTAATGAGCTACTTATAAATGGACATAGCTGGTAGTTGCCCTAATATTTTTAAGTGGGCTGTCATGTAGTAGTAGAGGCCCAATTATATTTTCCAAAAATAATATAGGCCCATTTCAATGTTTCTCGTGTTCGCGTATCTCCATTGCACGACAGAGTCCTCGGAACGCTCCAGTGACCGGTGAACTGTGATCTCCGGTGGACCTTTGATTGACTGAGGTAACATTTCAAAGCAAGCTTGCTACGCTATTGTTCTCATCCCTATTAGTTTCTCTTTTTACCATATAAAGGAAGTGCTTAAGCTCCTTTTGTGGCAGAGATATATGTAAAAAAAAAAAAAGGGAAATGTTTCTTCATTTTATAATTTTATTTGATGAAAATTGTTGATATTTCACTGTTTTGGTGATATTTTTTTTTTTTTTTTTGCTTTATACTATAAAGCAGCGTTTTTGAAGATTTTCATTACATCTGAGTTGTTCCATGAAATTCGTCTGCGGATGTCCGTTTTCTAGTTTTGTGGCAGATTTAATTTGCTTCTAGAAATGTTTTTCGTTTATTAGTCTTAGGTTGACAGCTATCTACTGTTTTGGTGAGTGCTAGTTTGTGCGCTTTGGAGCAGTCTTCATTATCATGCCTCGGAGTTGCTCGACGAAATTCCTTAATGGATTTATTTGAATGTTATGCTTCTGAAATGAGAGTATGCTTCAATATACTAACTCGAGTAGTTGGATAATTCTTTCTCTTTGGCAAGTTAGCTGAATGTTATTTCTGCTGACTTTAACACGTTTGTAAAACCCAAAACACATCTTGAGAATCCGCTTAATCTGTAATACTTGAAGATCACCACACAGAGTCCTCTTAAACTAGCCCACTTCAGTAGCTAGTCATGCCTTTGGATCTTGAGAAGGTTTAGAAACGATTGTTGTTGCTCACCATTCGAGCTTTTTAATTGGTTGTATATCTAATTGTAGGAGTTAATTATTTGAAAACCCCCTTCATTGTATTACATATCTGCATCGGAAGAAACCAGGGGCGGATGTAGAGCAAACTTTACGGGTTCCCGTAAACCCAGTAACTTTTGCATAAACCTTGTATTTATACTAAAAATATTATTAAAAGTATACGAATATTTAGCTTGGAACCCAATTTGTTGGTCCAGTTATCATGAAGATTAACTTGAAATTGTTATAGGAACCCATAAACTTAAAATTCTGGTTTCGCCTCTGGAAAAAACCCCTGTTTGTTCCCTCTGCTCTCTACCCCCACCCTCGAAAAAGTTCTTCCCCTTTCTTTGGATCAAATAGGAAAATCACTTTGGTTGCCTTCCCTTCCTTGACCAGTTTTCCTTTGTTTATGCAGTGACTATTCACATTTTTAGTCACACAAGTGGCATTGCATATCAGCATATCCTACTCAACTGTTGTAGTTGTTTTGACCAAGTATTAGTCACACACCATTAAGTTAGATGTCCTAAATCTCATATTAATAGTTGGTATGCTTGCCTCCCTTAGTGGAAAAGAGTGATCTTGTTGTATTTTTGTCTTGATTTTTTCTTGTTTGGCATGTTCCTGTTCTATTATTGTGTAGGTTTTTTTTTCTTGTTTGGCCTACTAATGTAGTTTTCTTCATGTCATATCCTAGTTCAGCTGATCGATTAAATTCATCCAATGGAAGCTAAATTCTTCCGCTTTCTCAAGATTGTTGGAGTCGGTTTCAAGGCTAGAGCAGAATCTGAAGGTCGTCTCTTGTACCTTAAGCTGGGTTACAGCCATGAGGTTGAAATGACCGTGCCCCCTGCAGTTCGTGTCTTCTGTTTCAAACCCAATGTGATATGCTGCACTGGGATTGACAAGTATAGGGTACATCAGTTTGCTGCTTCTGTGAGGAGTTGTAAGCCTCCTGAAGTTTACAAAGGCAAAGGTATAATGTACATTGATGAAGTGATAAAAAAGAAGCAGGGGAAGAAATCAAAATGAGAACCTTTATTTGATGGTTCTTTCTTGGGCTTGGGCTTTGTTCTCCTGATGATGCTGGACAATTTCTCTTTAAGCATCCTTCCTATTGTAATTTTTTCTTTAGCTGCATGAATCCTTTAAAAGATAGTGGTTGAAGGTCTTCTACCATAGTCGCAGAAGTTGCTAAACATCTCAATGACTATTCCTGTATTAGCTTTTTCACCCTTTCAACAACTATAGAGAAGTGATGGATGGCGTTGATGAAATGTGGGTATTTGAATAAATGCTCTGCCCAAATAATTGCTTTCTTGGAACATTAGCGTATGATCTTAGGTTGCCTGAATATCTCAAATGTGAAGTTTAGAAAATTGATTCTTGTAGGACTTGTAGATTAAAATGTGTATTTGTGCTCCGTTATATTGAATTGCAGGCTGTTGTCTGCTTCTTCCACAATTTGATTAAATGTTCTATGCAAAGCATTGTTTTCATTGTTGGACGTGATCTTAGGTTGTCTGAGTGGTTCTCAAATTCAAAGGTTCCAGTCTGATTGATTTCTATGGGACTTGTAGTTTGAAATTTGTGTTGATTAATTATGCTTGGTGACATATTTAATGAAGTGCAGTGTGTGCTTCTTCTTAATTTATCTTCTCCCTGCCGCCTATAAACTTGTCATATTTGCTTTGCAGTTGTCATGAATTTAGAATATGTAATTGCTTTTTAGACAAAATAAAAAAATTTGTTTGTGATTTTAGTGTTTAATCCATGTATTACTAATATTTTTATTTCACATTTTCCCGTTAAAAAATACATAGGTTCCACATAACTTGTGTGTATATATGTAACTTGTGTGTACATAGGTTCCACTTCTCTTGCTATGCGACGAATATTTTCTTTGTCCAAAACGAAAAATAAAATAAAAAAACAGGTCGCCCTTAGAAAAAGCGACTACCCTAAAATATATTTAAAGCAAAACCGCTGTATTTCCTCATCCCCCTTTCAATCGTTTTTCCATTTCTCAGCAAACCAAATAGATTAAATCAAGCAGAACTCGAAACTTCAACAAGGTTGAAACTCACTCATAAAGTCTTTTAAAAGGAAAATCGTCTTTTTGTCCCTGATTCTGATGAGATTTAATGTAGAAGAAAAATAGAGGTACGACAGAATCCAGAGATAATACTTGATAACACAAAAAAAAAAATGTAAAGATTCACGAAGAGCTAACAAGCTGTATAATGGTAGTAAATTTCATTTATGGATAAAGACACGCATGACCATTTGCAAAGAGATGCAAAATACACAGTCAATATTAATCTTTTGAACCTTTTAGGTTGCCTGAAGGTATACTGTGATAGTTTAGAGTATTCTGATTGATTTCTTGTAGGAACATGTAGATTAAAATGTGTATTTGTGCTCCGTACATTCATATTGAATAGCAGACTGTGCTTCTTCCACAATTGTATTAAAGTAATACTCTATGCAAAGTATTGTTTTCATAGGTGTTTTGAGTAGTTTTCAAATTGCCATTCTGATGTATCTCTGTCGGAATTGTATAGTTTGAAATGCATGTGTACCGTTGACTATATCTGGTGACATATATAACGAAGTGCAGCTTAAGCGCTTATCGTCTGTGATTTTGCGATTTTCATGAACAATAGGTTGATTTCATCTACTTTTATACATTGCAATTAATGCCATCAGAGCTTTTACATTCTTGTGTTAAAACTTCATCCAAGTTTTCATAATTTTGTTATGATGTGGTCAGAAATTCCTCGTATACGGAAGTTTAAAGCAAATGATATGGGAAAGGAAAGTAGTAAATTTCTTCAAGCTATGTGCCTTTCAATAATGCATTGTGAATACAAGTATCCAATAGGAATAGCTAGAATTTTTCTGTTAAAAGCAAAAGACACATATTTTTTACAAAGTATATCTTAAAATATATTTTTACAAGAGAGGACTGAGCACTTCTAATTCAACTCCAATATTGGTGGCAACTTATACCGACACATAGGACAACTTGGGTTTTTTAGGAGCCATGTCTCAATGCAGTCAAAATGAAAAGTGTGCTTACAAGGCATGCTGTAAACTTCCGAATCAGGTAAATACCTCTCCATGCATATTGAACATATCTCTGTCAAATCATGGTTTGGAACATTTACTTTCTGTAAAAACTGAATTATTAATCTTACTGCAGGCAGTGACTTAAATTCCCTTCTAGCTTTCTCAATTAGAGACTGTATTAGTTCCCTTTCGTAATTCTCATCAAAACACCTGTTCCTCCATTTAGATGTGCCTCTGATCACAAGTTCTTCTACGTAATATTCTATCCATTGAAATTCTTCATACAAAGATGATCCCTGTCCCAATCGCTTGATTTTGTCATAAACTTCTTCCCAAAGTATTTCTGCCCAACATTCTCTCTCTTTTGCAAGAATTCTTGCTTTTGTAAGTTCAAATTCTTGAGGAGATACAGAGACTGGCTTAACAAAGAACAGCTTTATGTAAACTGTGTCATCATCTTTGAAAGGAGGTGTAGCATTCTCCACCCTACGAGCAAACTCCAAAATATGTTTGATCAAATCATCTTTGTTCTCCAAAATTTTGTCAGTTAGATCCCACTTAATCCCTTCTATTGAGTAAGGAAAATCAGTTCCCAAAAGTAATCTGTTAATAGTTTCCTCTGATAATGACTCATACTTACAAGCACACCTAGTACCAAAGTTGAACTCTTCTATAATGTTCTCACCACAAGCGTAAGTATGCATGGCTAATAGATTAATATCCAAGTTAAAATTGTGACCTGAAGTGGCTGAAGCAGGAATATTTCTTATAATATTATCAAATAGGGGGGACACATAAATTTCACTGGTGGTTAATGGCTCCATTTCGTGAAACTAACCAAAAGCTTAAAAGTAGGTTCTGAAAATTGAGTTTGGCCATTTGTGTAGCCTGCATTCGAATTTATAGAGACAAAGGCTCTCTCTCCCTAGGGTTGATCTTTTGTTTTTTGTGTTGGATTAGGATTCCTTAAGTCTAAGGATTTGTGTAGTACAGTTTATAGTCATCGACCATATTTCCTTTTCCTTTTCGATTTCGGTTTCCCATTCCCTATAGACTTGTGAACCAAATTTACAAAATATGGTAATTAGTTAATTACCACAAGTGTACGGACTACAATATTTGTGTTTTTCCTTTTCTTTCTTAAAATAAGTTTTTTTCCTTTGATAATTTCCTAAATGGATAAGGGCCAAATATACCCCTGAGAAAATGTTTAAATATATCTCTCGTTATACTTTGAGTCCAAATATACTCCCTGTCGTTATACTATTGGTTTAAATATACCCCCTTCCGTTAAGTTTGTCTAAGGTGGACATCTAATCCTATGTGGTACGGAAAAGGGGTATATTTAAACCAATAGTATAACAACAGCGGTATATTTGACCCAACGAATAACGAAGGATATATTTAAATATTTTCTCATAGTACATGAGCATATTTGGCTATTTAGGAAACTAGAAAAGTAAAAACTCATTCGCCTATTGGTTTAAATATACCCTCTTCTGTTAAGTTTGACCAAGGTGGACATCTAATCCTATGTGGCACGGAAAAGGGGTATATTTAAATAAATAGTATAACAGCAGGGGTATATTGATCCAAAGAATAACGAAGGTTATATTTAAACGTTTTCTCATAGTACATGAGCATATTTGGCCATTTAGGAAACTAGAAAAGTAAAAATTCATTCGCCTATTGGTTTAAATATACCCCCTTCCGTTAAGTTTGACCAAGGTGGACATCTAATCCTATGTGGCACGGAAAATGAGTATATTTAAACAAATAGTATAACAGCAGGGGTATATTTGGCCCAAAGAATAACGAAGGTTATATTTAAACGTTTTCTCATAGTACATGAGCATATTTGGCCATTTAGAAAACTAGAAAAGTAAAAACTCATTCGCCCCTCCCCCCTTATATTACCCATCCTAACAAACATATTCCTTCACTTGTTAAAAATGTCATGTTTGACCCTTTATTAGACTGATTCATCTAAGACCATCTTTCTTTTTTCTACCACACCAAATAATCGTCAAAAAGATTGGTCCTCCATCGTAACAAATTGGTGTATTCAAATTTCAAACCCTTTATTTAAAATACGTCAAAATGCGTAGTAGTATTAAATTCAGGGACCAATTTGTACTTTCACATTTGAAACTTATAAAAAATAAAATAAAATAACGAAAAATTGGCATCCTATAACAACACATAACAAGAATTGATAATTTTTTAGGTTTATATTAGGTTTGTCAAAGATATCTCCAAACAATTGGCATTATATAGTCAAATCTTTAAAAAAAACTACTCTCCTTTATATTCTCTCTAAAAAAATAACTACACGCTTATTTTGGCTTCCCATCTATTTTCTCTCCTTGTATTTATTCTTCTATCTCTTCTCTTTTCTCTCATAGTTTAGCAAAAATTCTTGCAAATTATGCAAAAAAAATCAGTGGGATAAAAAGGTAAGGTTGATCTCACATCAGAGAAAATCAGAAGCAAAAACTAAGAGAGAAAAAATATATTTCAACTTTATTTTTCTTCTCTCTTCTTTTTTTGGTTGGATTGAATGAGTGGGTGTGATTGAAATTAGTTGAAAATACCTAAACGAGGCTATATACAAAATTTGAGCAACATTAGCAAAAACTAAGAGAGAAAAAATATATTTCAACTTTGTTTTTCTTCTCTTTTCCTTTTTTTTGTTTGGATTGAATGAGTGGGTATGATTAAAATTGGTTGAAAATGCCTAAACAAGGCTAGATATAACATTTGATCAAGATTAGAAGTGATTTAGACTGGTTTTAGATAAAAAGTCAGACCTAAAAATCCAACTGCGACATGTGTATATCACGTTGTATATCGTGTACATCAGTGTATATCACACACAAGTTTTTAAGGATGTCTGTGTATATCACTTTGTATATCGTGTATACAACAAAAGTTTCTTATGGACGCCCGTGTATATCACGTTGTATATCGTATATATAACACAAATATTTATGGATATACACAGACACAAATAATATACATGAGATATCATTGATATACATAGAGATATACACGGGTTACAATAGGGGATACACATGTGGAGTCGTCTTGAACTTGAGTTTTCAATCTGAAATCTGTTATACAAAGAAGGAAAATAAAATTTTAATAAATATTTTTGATATATACATTATTATTATGTTATACACTGAGATATACAAATAATATAATTATTAATTATTGATCAAAAAAGGATTTTTGTTTGATATAGCATGTTTAAGCAAGTTCTAAAATATAAAAATAATAAATATAATTGCGGGAGTAAATAATATTTTGGTATATAAAGAAAATTAATTTTTGATATACACAAAGAAGAAAAATAAACTTATAATATCTATTTTGGTATACACATATCTGATGTGCTATACACTGTGATATACAAATAATACAATATTTTTATTGTGATATACTCTGATATAAAAGCAGCAATAACTATATATATAATTTTATATTATCGATATACAAAGAATAATATTATTTATATACAAAGAATGAAAATAAAATTTTAATATACATGTTGATATAGACAAAGAAGAAAAAAAAGTTGTGATATGCATATTATTATTGTGATATACATTTATTGGCTATTTGATGCCAATATCTATAACTAGGGCTATTTTCTGTCAATTATATGGGTATGTTGTTATACCATGCCAAAATCCCTAAAATAATAGCACTCTTTCTTCTCTTTTTGATGAAGTCCAATAGAAATAGCCTGACTTCCTTCTCAAGCTATCTCTGGGCATCTTTTCTTGTTAAGCAAGTATAATTTTCCAACCCAATTTTGATAAACTATAAATATAAACTATTAATTAAAGAGCAAATTTCACCGGTAACCGTTCTTTGCCTTGCTTTTTCTTCTATATGTGTAGGTCGCAAGCTAAAGTATGGTAAAGCGACAAGGTTTTAGAAAGACATGAGTAAGGATAAGAAAGGGCGAGTGAGAAGGTAATGAGAATGGATAAAGTCCTTAGGATTAAGCCCATGAAAACAAGAGAGCAAATAGTTTCTCTAAGTTATACAAAGCTCAGTATATCTTGAATGAACTCAAAGGAGTCTAAGATTAATGGCATTTAGAAGAGATGGAATGCCGCCCTGGTAGTAGAATCAGAGTGAAATCGTGATAGATAAAGGATGACGTTTGGGCCTTCGATTGAGTAATGATTTGAAGAGGATTTCATGAATTGTACGTAATTAAAATACCCACATAATTGAATCACATTAAGATGCTATAAAATATGCTTATTGAAGTACAGTATCGCCGCTAAGTGGACCAGGAAAATTACTTCAAATATTACTCGATGCACGTAAACCCTAGTGGCAATATATTACTAAGAGGTTTCAAGTTATCAGTAGTAGATTGTAGATCAATATTCAGGTGAATCAACAATTGATGGATAAAAGTTCAACAAAGTAGCGAGCGAAAAACTTCTATATACCTATAGATGCCCAGAGAGACATCTTACCAAGCTCTATATATGCTTACAAAGTGAGGCCTAGAGATTGGCTAAAAACTGGAGGAAAAAGGAGAGAAGAGTCTCATAGGCGCACATACAAGGAAAAAATCGTACATGCTACATGATAGAAGGTAGAAACAGTCCGACCACAAGTCGTGGTATGAGAAAGAGGTCTAAAGGGGGGAATGCCCTGGCCTTTGGGATTATTCATAGAACAGTTGCTTAGATGGCAAGGAGAGTACTAAAGTATTCAAAAGACATAGGTTATGAAAATGATAAGTGCATCAGTCGACATTCGAGGACGAATGTTCCAAAGGGGGGAATGATGTTATACCCCATGTTTTCATACGTGGAAGTACGCCATAAGTAAATTGATATAAGCTCGGAAATGAGATGTCACGTCCCGCATTTTCGTACGTTAAAGTTTCGTCGTAAGCTAATCGACGTAAGTTCGGGAATGAGATTATATGGAGATTATAAGAATTATGATACTTCAAACAAGTGATGAGATTATCTTGAGGTTAACATATTTATGCTATTTATAACAAGCGATAAGTAAGTTCCTTGAAGGATAAAGGGTAAACGAATTAAAGAAAATGAGTTTCGTCGAAGGTGGTCAATTTGGGATATAATACGATCTGAGCCATAATACCCGTTGTTTATGGACTAGTACCATACAAGGTACCATATGACCATGATAGTATGATGTATAATGTGTATTAAAAATAAATAGTATTTTAAGTAATTTGAGATAATTCTTAATTATGTGGGTAATTGGTTAATTATTGGGTAACGGGATATTACCTAATTAACTAATGAGTTATGGGATAAGATTAACCCCCCCTCCCCCCCACTCCCACATGGCAGCAAGCCACTGTCAAAACAAATGACTCTTAGTCATTAGGGGTAGGTGGAAACCAATTCATGACTCTTAGTCATTAGGGGTAGGTGGCAACCAATTCAAGCATAAGGAATTTTTAAATCAAAGAAGGCTACATATCTTTGGACAATTCAAAGATAAGCATTGTAATTCAAAGCAGCTACATATCTTTTAGCATTTACAATAACCCAGTAAAATTTCACTAATGGAATGTGGGGAGGGTAGTGTGTACGTAGACCTTACCCCTACCCCGAAGGAGTAGAGAGGCTGTTTCCGAAAGACCCTCGGCTCAAGAAAACAAAAAGACAAAAGGACAAAAGGAGACAATATTAGTATCACCACAGCAATCATAGGAATATTAAGAACACCATAAAATCTAGAACAAAGATGCGAAGCAAAAGCAATAGCTATTAAATAGGTCCTGCACT
Organism: Nicotiana tomentosiformis; assembly: GCF_000390325.3. NCBI lineage: Eukaryota > Viridiplantae > Streptophyta > Magnoliopsida > Solanales > Solanaceae > Nicotiana > Nicotiana tomentosiformis. Next base: position 34,209,806 of record NC_090813.1, on the reverse strand, counting down.
GAAAAGCGAAATAGTAAGACACAACATTTCCACTAGCTATCTTTGGCAAAAACCCTACCTGGCTAGTCCCACAATGGTAGAAGTAAGGCAAGACTCAACTACCTCCTAACCTACAACCCTAATACTCGACCTCCATATCTTCCTATCAAGTGTCATGTCCTCGAAAATTTGGAGCCTCGCCATATCCTGCCTAATCACCTCTCCCCAATATTTCTTAGGCCGCCATCTACCTCTTCTCGGGCCCTGCACAACCAGCCGTTCACACCTCCGTACCGGAGCATCTGGGCTTCTTCTCTGAACATGTCCAAACCATCTAAGCATCGCTTCCCGCATCTTGTCATTAATGGGAGCCACGTGCACCTTCTCCCGAATATCATCATTCCTAATCTTATCTATCTTAGTGTGCCCGCACATCCACCTCAACATCCTCATTTCTGCTACATTCATCTTCTAGATATGTGAGTTCTTAACGGGCCAACACTCAGCCCCATACATCATGGCCGGTCTAACCACCGCTTTATAGAACTTACCTTTGAGTATCGGTGGTACTCTCTTGTCATACAAGACTTTTAATGCTAACCTTCACTTCATCCATCCTACCCCAATACGGTGTGTGACATCCTCGTCGATCTCCCCTCCCCCCCTGAAGGCAATTTGAAGCAACGCAGAAGGGGAGATTGCACCCAATGAGCGCAAGTACCACTTTTGTCATGACTAACTTTGTTTTCAAACACAAGACTCTACTAGATACAACCCTTGTATTATACTCGAAGTCAGTTGATCCTTAGCTAGCTGTGCGGATTGTAGTTGTGGAGACACAAGGTAAACCTATTGTTCTGTTCGCAGGCTTCAGAGTCACCTTCTTATTTTGTATTCACACTGTTATACCTATTTCCAAACATTTGTATTTATAAATTTGTAGCAAACTCTGTAGAGCTTATGACTTATACTACCGATTTTGGGAACTGTAAGAGATTTCTATTTAACTTGTTAGATGTTATTTAAATAATGTTGTTGTTTCAATTAATGTTAGGCTTACCTAGTCCCTAAGCCTAGGTGCCATCACGATACCAAAGGGAGGGAAAATTCGGTCGTGACATAATCACTTCTTGATGATTCCATTCAAACTTCACAGCCTGATGTACAGTAGAAGCCACTGCCCCAGCGGTGTGTATCTAGGGTCGTCCTAATAATAGATTATAGGTAGCAGATATATCCAGCACTTGGAACTCAACATCAAACCAGGTCGGGCCCATTTTTAGGTTGAGGTTGATTTCTCCGATTATGGCTCTTTGGGATCCATCAAACGCCTTTACATTCATACTTCCCATCTGTATCTCGTACAGGCCTTTACCCAACCTCTTTAGAGTAGTCAGTGGGCATATATTGAGACTTGAACCCCTATCTATCATGACCCTGGCAATGAACTTATCCTTAAATTGCACTGTGATGTATAATGCCATATTATGACTTAGTCCTTTTGGTGGTAATTCATCCTCATGAAAGGTGATTTTGTGACTTTCCAATACCTGCCCGACCATGTTGGCCATCTCCCCACAAGTGATGTCGGTGGGTACATAAGCTTCACTCAGCAATTTCATCAAGGCATACTTGTGTGTCTCGGAGTTTTGCAGCAGTGACAAGATGGATATCTGAGCAGGAGTTTTGTTCAGATGATCGACGACAGAGTATTCCCTTGCTTGTACTTTTCTCTAAAGGTCATTAGGGCCAGTCTCAACAACAGGCAGCTTAGATGTAGATTCCTTGCTTGTTCCTCCCAAGTGCTCAAGTGTATAAACTCTACCAGTTCTAGTCATGCCTTGTGCCGCATCTGTTTCCTCCATTTTTTTTCCTTTCCTCCTTGCTTCTGCAACATAATCCCATGGGATAACATCAGACTTGTAAGATGGCATGGGAGCTACCATCATAGAGAAGGGTGTGGTTACCTCGTCTTCAAATGGTGCTTGTGTTTGTACCCCAACGGGTGTGAGGGTGATCGAAGATGTTTTAGGATCATCTCCCTCTCGAATGAGTCCAATTGACCCTTTCGGATCCCATTCCTCGCCAGTCTCTATCATGTTCACTCCCTCACCTTTGTGATCCGAGAGAGGATTGTTACGAACATTTGGTGTAGCTTCCCTTGCCTGTATGACTTTAGTGTTGATTGATGTCTGAATCTTGTCCTTTAGTGTGCGACACTCATCAATGGTATGACCCTTCATGCCTAAATGATAGGCATATGTTTTGTTGGGGTTTATCCACTGAGAAGAATTCTCCATGGCAACGGTAGGAATGGGAGTGACGTAACCAGCAGCCTTCAGTCTCTCTTATAGTTGGTCTATGGGTTCAGCAATTGGGGTGTATTGTTTAGGTGGTATGTGGTCGAAGTTTGGTCTTGGTTTTTGGTAATTTTGGCGGGCGGGTGGTGGTGAACGATAATATGTGGGTTGAGTGTTATAGGTGTGGTAGGTGGTAGCAGGTTGTTGATATCTGGGGGTGATGGCTGGTATGTGGGTGGAGGTGTTTGGTATGTAGGTGGAGGTGTTTGGTATGTGAAGGGAGACTTAGGACCATGGGACACTATTACAACACCCACTTCATTTTTCTTCGAGATACCTCCCGATTGCAAGGCTTGGCCTGCAGTGCTTCGAAATTCGTCACCATCCCACTTTTAATCCCTTCTTCTATTCTTTCTCCTAGCTTGATGATGTCGGAGAATTTGTGGTTCTCAATAACTATCAACCTTTCATAGTAGTACAGGTTTTGAGCTCTGACGAAGAACTTATTCATTTGTTCTTCTTCGAGTGCTGGTCTTAATTTTGCAGCCTTAGACCTCCACCGAGTAGCATATTCACGGAAGGTCTCTGTTGGTTTCTTTTTGAGGTTTTGAATGTACAAAACATCTGGTGCATTCTCGGTGTTAAACCTGAACCTTTCCATAAAGTCTGACGCCATGCATACCCAGCTTACCTACTTCTTCGAATTTTAGCTGATATACCAGGATAATGCATCTCCTGTGAGGCTTCTTATGAATAGTTTCATGCGAATTTGTTCGTTTTTGTCCACTCCTACAAGCTTGTCACAATATGTCCTCAGATGCACTTTTGGATCACAAGTTCCATCTAACATTTCAAATTTGGGAGGTTTGTACCCCTCCGGTAGCTCTACATCTGGCTGAATGCACAAGTCTTCATAATTCAAGCCTTCAACGCCTTTACCACCTTCGACATTCTGAACTCTGCCAGAGAGCTTCTTGAGTTCTTCTACCATATTCTTGATGAGCAGGTCCTTCTCGGTCGACTCAGGTATGTATAGGGTTTGTTGTGGGGTGTGGGGTAAGGTCTCCACATATATTGGATTGCTTTGGTGGACTCCGGGGAGCTGGGCATAAAGGTGATCATTATTTGAGTTTTGGAGGTCAGGAGTGGGTTGTGGTATATTCTGGGGAGTATGATAAGTGGTAGTCTGCGGGTATTGGGTTGGGTGGTGATGATGTTGTTGCTGAGTTGGTATTGGAGGAAGATTAGGGTTTTGGGGAGGTGTAGGGTACTAGTGTGGTGCAAGAGGGTTTGGTGGCAAGTTTTGGTTTTGTGGGTTTTGTGGTGGTTCTTGGTTCTGGATGTTTGGACTTTGTTTGTTAATATCAGGGACATTTAGAATGAGAGAGAGGTTTTCCAAGTTCCGGACCTGCTCAAGTTTTCCTTATGGCTCCAAAATCTTTTGTTCCTGACGTAAGACCAGTTCATTCTGTGTCGGGGTGCTCCAACTATCTGAAGTTTCGACGTTCTCAGCTATAGTAGCATTGTCCTTCCTGATACCACTCAAATCGTCCATTTTTCCTTTCCCTTTGCTTTTGCCTTTAGGATCACTTGGTGGAGGAGGAGGTGGAGGAGGAGGTGGAGGACCTCTGGATCTAGTGTGATACGCTAACGATGCTAGTATGTACGAACCAACCTTGGGGAGTGGGAATAATCAAAAGAAATAAAAAGCAAAAGGTACCCAAGTTAGTAGGGGTATTGAAAGAATGCTTGCAATATTAATCATGTTTCGCAAAATCATGTAATAATTTACGTCCTAATTTGGGGACCTCGTTGTGCCCGAGGTAGGCCTAAGCGACACATAGACTTGGAGAAAATTGATGCCAATAATTGCGTTATTTCATTAATGTGAAAATGAGCCAAACCTTCACTAAATTGACAATAATAATAAAGTTACTTATGGCATTTAGCCTTATTAGAATTGAAATCTAAAACTAAGCTAGAAAACAATAAAGAACATTATTTGCTAGTTTACTTGGTCCCTGAAGGACCTTCTCCGTGCTTTGCTCTTTTGACTCCCTCAATCAAATTCCCCAAGTCGTGCATATCCAATAATAAATAAGCTTTTGCTAGATGCCCTCCTTCACTGACATCTGTATTCTGACAATCCGCAAGCCTCTTTCTCATCTTTCCCTCAAGCTCCATCAATCCTTATTCTAGATATTCCAATCTCTCGGTGGACTTAGTGGCGATTTCCTTCCATTCATTAATTGCCTCCATGTCCACTTTATGTTGTTCCAGTTGTCTAGCTTCAGACTTAAAAACCCTTTTGCGAAGCCTTCTATACTTGACCTATGCCTCAGCATCATCATCGATGATCCTATTTTCCAAATTGACCCCTGGCTTAACGTCTCCCGCTATATCATCTACCAACCATGATGGATAGAAATACACATGGCCGGCATGGTACCTGTATGGATCGATATTCTTTATTTCCACAATGACCTTCTGGTTCCACATATGTTGCGCCTCGAACTTGAAAGGAATGATGTCCCCTTTGAAATCTGCCTTGTACTGGACCATGTTAGAAACCCGAGGTATGACTTGTTCGCTTCCTGCCTGTCTCATTACCTTTATAGGAGCATAGGGATAAATTCCTCGGAACCTGATCAATACCAAATGAGTAGTATCCCTCGACCTGATGATGAACTCACTGCGAGGAAACCACTCAAACATCCAATGTACCTTCTCGTCTGTCAGATTGCTGAAGAAACGTACCCAACTTATAGCACTTCCGGGCTGTGCGAACCTATCTGGGATAAAGGTCATTTTCTTTGTATGGTGGTAAGCTATGTAGTCATTCAATGGCCGTCGCAGAAGCTCTTGACAATATTCTCCCCTCTGAAAGTGTTCCAATAACCAGACTTGCAATAATAGATTACAACCTTCAAAATGTCCGAACCCCTGCTTGCACTGATCTAGAGTGCGGTACAATTCAGCTAGGTTCATAGGGATGATGGTGGAGGTTTGCTCCTCGATGCCTTCCATTAAAGTTCTTACAACCATAGCTAAACGAGTGTGAATCCTTCCCCCTTTCATTAGAAATATCACCAAACCCAAGAAGCAGATAATGAATACATAGACTCGACGGTGCGTCCAACCTAGGGAGGTAATGGCAAGTTCCTCATGATGAAGACGGTATGACTTACTATGCCCACAACGCTCATAAAGGAACCCAAAAGAGATGTAGGATTTCTTTAAGCAAAGCAACTCTTCATTTTTCTTAAAGCCCAACATCTTTAGAAAAGCGCGAGGGGTGCGATTCTCTAGTACTAGCAACCCCAGACTATCCTATGGTAGCTTAGCAAAACCTCCTATTTATTCTAAGAGAGGAGTCATTTCTATGTCACCAAATCAGAAGACCGCTCTTTTCTCATCCCAGAACATGGTAGCAACCTCAATCAAAGCTCTATTTTGCTGGGTATTAAGCAAAGACGGCAAGTCATCAAGTACTCTTATCACATGATTCTTGTTGCAAGGCGCAAGGTCTTTCCACCAGTCAAGTAGCAGAGGTGGGATATTTTGGACCATGCCGAACCTGGGGACTTCATGCTTCATTTTCTGCAAATAAATAAAGTTATCCCTTTCCCCCACCAGATACGACCACTTACACAATAATGATCAATATATTGGCACAATTTCTCTAAGTAATGCACATAACATGGTAGTGTCCATTGGGATTGTAGAAATCCCGTCAGACTTTGGACAAGGCTTATCTTAGCAGGCTATTACGTTAACAACATTCTAACCCGTACTAGGTTTAACATGATGCATGTACATTTGATATTGGAGTAAGGTTTCTAGAATGGCCTAGACTGGTACTCCCAAGTGGACAACTTAAGAGGGAAAGGCACGGGACCATCGATTGCATTGCTGATCAACTAATCTACCGCAAATAAGCCTTTTCCAATTTTAAAAAAGGTAATTTTGGAAGAGCGCGGACACTCATTAAGCGCCACTATGTTGATAATTGGCACGAGTGGAGTATGATGTGGAGCATGCTTTATGCAGAAATAACACGTTGTCAAGTATTTGCATGATAAATATGTAAAAGCAGTAAATACAATAGTAAAGTAAACATAGGAAATATAGAAAGGAAAGACAAAAAGGAGAGAGTCAGTTTAGTTCGTGGAATATATGCAAGAATGCAATAAAGCAGATATGAGAATAGGGATGGGAGAGGCATGATATGGCAGTCTTAGACAAGATGAAATGAAGAGTGGTCATAGAAAATAAAGGTGAACGGGAAAGGGATGTGTATGTCATAACAGATTTTAAAAAATAAAGGTGAACGGAGAAGGGATGTGCATGTCATAACAAAGTTAAATAAATAAAGGTGAATAGGGGAAGAGATATGTATGTAATAGCAAATTTAAACAAATAAAGGTGAAGAAGGAAAGTGTATGTAATAAAGAAAGTAATCCACGTAATTCAAGTTCATTATGGTAAGAGCCTAAGTGTAAATCCCCAGCAGAGTCGCCATGCTATTGCGCCCCCTTTTTCTCTCTCGCGAAAGCGGGCTTCGATGTGTGACAACTCTTTTGAGTGGGAGGTAAAGTGTAAAAAGAAGAAGAGTTGCCACCTAACGATTTTTAAGGTGCGTTAGGGCACCTATTATGCAGATAACTCTGTTTGACTAGTCAACACCACCAAAGATCGAGTAAGGGCACAAATTACCTCAAAAAGAAGGTGTTAGGCACTCTTCGAGGTCCACAACTGTGGGTCCCGGCCGAACTTAAGACTATGTGGATTATAATTAGGCAAGATGATTAAATAAACAAAGAGAATAAAAGGTCAAAGAGTTTCATTATATCAAAATAAGAATTGGTACAAATCTTAAGGACTACAAGGATACAACTATAACGGTCTATGTTAGATGACTAAGTGTATAAAGAGAAAAAGGGGGTCCTATGTTTTTTAGCCTAAAGGATAACCCCGTGCAACATAAATAATACTTCGCAACTCCTTTTAGATAGGAGTTGCTCAATTATTCAGCAGGCATAGACTATCATCTCCTGCTACCCGGTTACTATGTTGAAGTTGTTTACTTAAAGCGTTCTAATTCAATTCCAGGCCGCGTCATATGCGTGCCCTACCCATCCCATTCCTATGGTCCAGGAGGCGTTGGACCTCTATTTGGGTGGTTCTAGACTTTACTTAGGCTGCTCAAAATGATAAAAACTAAGCGACATTCAAAATAAATAGGACTTCACTTAAGGACAGTTAAAGGCTCAAGTTAGCCTCCACACTTAGACAACAAATGCACACAAATAGATTTCTACGTTAGGTACTAGACAGTTTCAGAATTGAGGAAAATTGAAGTCATTAAGCTCTATAGACATGGTTTCTAAACAACTATTCAGTTTAAGAGTATCTGGTACTGTTATGCCGTTTATTGAGATTACAGATTATAAGTTATTAAAACCTATAGACATGGTCTCTAAGTGATTTACGCAATAGGGGGAATGAAAACCATTGGGAATACTCAAAATTACTCGTGTTTGATCCTATTGGCATGCTTTTTAAGCAAGTAGCAGTATTTTATAGCTAGGTTCTAATAGTTGGTAGTTGAAAGCTGATTCTGTAACACTTCGTCCTATAGGCATGTTTTCTAGGCGAGGGATAGATATAAAAGTAGCTGATGAATCAATTAAGAACCTATGGACATGATATCTATATGAGGACCAGTAGAGCATAAGCTAGTATAATCCTATATGCATGGTATCTAATGAACATGCTGCCATAATGCAAACTGAAGGATGTGTATTGGCATTTGATTCCTATAGGCATGCTATCTAGTGACACATATCAGTGTACATGGGAATAAATAAAGTATTTAATCTCATGCTTTGATAGTAAAGAAGTTGTGCGAGTGTGTGATTCCCCTAATGGTAGGATTTCTACTAGTGTACATGAAAATTCAAATAGCATATATGGCAGGTTGGATAAAATAACAAGTAAATTATACGAATCCTATAGGCATGTTTTCTACCCTTTCATGCAAACATTGGAATATACCGTTTCCCCAATTTCACTAACACCCCAATTATTTATTACAAAAATATTACAGACCAGATGAGGAATATAAGTATAAATATTACACAAGAAATTATAGTAGGCCTACAGCAGGCCTAAAGGAGATACCCAGTATTGCATGGGCCTTCAACAAACTTCTTCTTCGCAAATAGCATGCCCAAATCCAAACTGGGGACTATGCCTATTAGCACACCCCAAAAGTCATAGAGGAACTCAAGCCAAACCAAACAATCACAAATTGCCCATATGACCCAAATATCGAATTACACAGAAATCACTTACACAACCTAGTTTGCAGATTACACAAATAATGTAAGGAAGAAAAGCTAAATGCCAGAGACATCTCAAGTTCCGGCAGCAAATAGAGTGATCAAAGAACCCCAAATCCTAGGATGTTAGAGTTCACAAGGGTCTCAAATGGACCCCGAGCAGTACTCAAACTAGGGAGGTCAATAGAGAGAGTTTTGGTGGCCTTGGCTTTCAGCCGGCCAAGAGTGATAGATTCAGAATAGTGTAGGTAACAAATGAGAGTGAGATGATAATGATCAAGTGATAGAATTTGAAGAGGTGCACTTATATTTTAGTAGCAGATATAGCAGGGGTGATTAAACAAAGAACATACAAGCAAAGAGAATCAACAAAAAACTCAAAGGACAGGTTGATATCACAAGTTCAAACACTTAGCATATTGGGCAGAAAACATTTTGTAAGAAGTAGGGGAATAATGTTTACTAAGACTACAAGATTAACACACAAATGTGCACAATGCCAAATGAGTCTAAAGTAGAGTACTAACTTAAAGGATTTAAAGCCTAGGGGTCCGAATTATGTTCAATATACATCACAACATCAGAAAGTAGACATGCCAACTTATATCACTAAGACAAAACAATATCAAACTTTATAAGGAAACACACGTTAAGATGGCTACTCTAAAGGTGCCAACTAATCACCAGGGGATACAGGATTAGGCAAACCGAAGACATAATAAGTGACAAAATAGCATGGGAGCAGGTCATAGCTAGAGTGAAGGTCATAGATTAGGACATATTATAGATACGAGTCCGTCATTATAGGAACCCAGAACAAAACATGGAAGCAAACTCATGCCAAGCAGTAAATGTAAACATTCAGGTACCAACACATTAGGCTAAACGAACTTAAGAGAGTCCAAATTACTCAAGTTAAGCATAAACATATCTCAGAACTGGCAGATTTAGGTAAATTCAAATGCTAAAGAAGTTCAGATCACAAAATGAGTTCAATGTCAATAATGTTGCACATAGAGATGGTCTAGAAACACATTAGGTCATGAAATTTTAGAGGTATGAATATGCAAATAATGAACACAAGAGAATAAAATTGCAAAAGATAAGGTACTTACTAGTTATCACTTGACAAATAGACAAACAAAAAAGAACAAACTCCACAATACTCTGAACATCGGCAAAGAGCAATAGAACCCAGAGTCTTAGTGCGTTAGAGTTCCCAAAGGCTTCAAACGAACCTCGGGCAGTGCTCGCACCAAGAAAAGTTGAAAAACTCGAATTCCGGTGGCCTTGGCTTTCAGCCGGCCAAGAGCCAAATCATAGAACAAGAGAATAATAGAGTGACAACCTTTAGTTCTTTAGTGAATCTCGTGAAAAAGGTCAGTTTCGAAGGGGAATGGGCAGGGGTTTATATAGTAGTAGAAATCAAGCAAATAAACAAGGAAACACTATAAAATCAAACATAAATAAGGAAATAATAACATGCAGAATCAATTTAATCAGATTAGGAGAAAAATTAGGTAAACCCTAGCTCATGATGGAGAACCAAAAAATAGTCAAAAATCTCATTGAATCAAACCCGTACGATCTTGCCATGATGCATATGGACGAAATATCGTCCAAATACCGAAGGGTGAAGTTGATCTCCCTTGATTTAGAGATTGATATTTACCAAAAATGGAGCGAGTACTATGTAATACCGTAAAGAAGCGACCGGTAGCGAAGGAACATAAGTATGGTAAGTAAATAATGGGTGAATCCCATTGTTAACGGGATTAGGAGAGGGATTGGTGAAGGGCGGCGATTAGGGTTCTTCAGAGAAGAAGGGGATTCTAGGGATTTCAGGGCGACGGGTCAGTAAGAAATGGGCTAGGGCTTTGGGTAAGGGGGAATATAAAGAAACAGTTAGGTGTGTTATAGGCCGTTGATCATTTGAGATCAACGGCCAGGATCGCAAGAGAGACGTGGTGGGTTATTTGAAATAGGTTCTGCCTGGGTTGAGGTTAAGGGATCGTTTGGATTGGGTTGTTGAAGAGGAGAGTGAGTGGGATAAGTGTTTGGGCCAAAGGTCCGAAAATTAGCCTAAAATTGGGCCAGTTTTTAAATAAGAGATTAAGGGGAAATAATTTAATAAAAATAGTTTAAAAAAATGCTATCTATGCAACTTAATATTTAAAAAGATAGTAGAAGATTATAAAAAATGTAGAAACTTATTTTGACCTTGAATAAAATGGCAAATGCATTAAATTTGTAAAATATAGGCTATTATTGCAAGGTTGTGCAAATAGCCTAAAATACTAGTGTAAAAAATGAAGTAAAAACATTTGAAAAATGTGTTATGGATGCAAATAATAATTTTAGATGATTAAGTCATCACAAAATGATTTGAAGGAGTAATTAATAAATATTCAAGTAATTTAAATGTAAGAAAATTAATTTTAAAGCTCGAAAAATTATGGAAAAGTATCAAAAATGCTTGTATAGATTTTGTAAACTAAATAATGATGCGAAATGATATTTTGAAGGTATATATATTATTTATGAAAATATGAGGGCAAAATTGGGTATCAACAACGGCCATGTCGCCTCACCCCAATATATGTAGGTGGGTGGTAGTGCAACAACAATACCAAAATCATACACAAAGCGGCCCTGCCGCCTCACCCCAATATATGCGGGTGGAGGTGTAACCCCAATCACAATCTCTACATAATTTGGCATAATAGTTTTCCACATAAATCACGACTTGGAATCATAACATGTAGATACACAATCCATAATTTGGAACACATCCTCAATTTATAATTCAATACGATAAGAGAATTTGAAATACGAATTAAGCATATATATTTGTCACAAAACTTATTCGGATTACTGAACTTGTAATAAATATCTTGGAATTTACAAGGATATCGTGGGATTCATTTCTAAGAGGAGAGTTTAGCCAACATACCTCAATAGAACTTCCTTAAACTCTAAAATGTTCCAGAATTCTTAGCAACTTCAATCTATTTTAGAAATATAACAAGTTGAACCAAAATTAGGAAGATGATCATGGTTCTAGCTCATTTGAGCATTTTATCAAACACTAAGTGTGCATTAAGGTTTCAAGGTCCTTTTATGGAGGATTCCATCATCCTACAACCCATTCCTTACCATTTTTAGTTCAACAATCTTCCTACACCCATTTGATAACACATGCATGTAAAATAAACAACTCTCATGCCCAAAATTTATCTTGCTAATTACCCATTTTCAGATAATTTCGAAATTAGGGGTTAGGGTGTAGAATCTTACCTCTAGGATGAAGACCTAGTGAGTTTTCCTTGTTAATCTTCAATGTTTCGAGCAAGAATTGAAGGACAATTTGTTGAAGATCACTCTCTCACTCTCAAAATGTCAGATTTTAGCTCAAAAATGGGACAACAAGTCTATTTAATAAAGTAGGGTCGGGTTATAAAAACCCAAAAATGAAGCTCCGGAACAGGGTATGCGGTCGCATATGCGATCGCAGAATTGGTGCCAAAAAAATTGGAAAACAATCTGCCTGGGTCTGCGTGGCCCGCAAACCTATTCTACGGTCTCGTAATGCACCGCAGAACTGGTCTGTGGTCGCATAATGCACTATAGACTTTCGCCCAAACTGCCTCACCCTTGCTTCATTCTGCGACCATTATGCGGTCCGCAAAGTGATTCTGTGGCAGCATAGTGGGCCGCAAAAATACATTTTTCTGCCCAAATTGTTCCTTTACTTTCCATTGCATTGTTCAACCCAAAAGGTCCGAGCCGCAAAATATGTCTACAATCCTTAAACACGTAAGCCTTGTCCGGCACCATGAAAATTTATTTTTCCTTTGCAAAATTTTACGGGGCCTTACATTCTCACCCACTTAGGATCATTCGTCCTCGAATGAGGGTCAAATTCTGTCATTAGCATTCAATGTAACTCAATTGTTAATTCACACACCAGTAGTTTCAAAATTTGGCTAACTCCCCAAAATTCCAAAAATTTTGCCAAAGTCTCCCTTGTAACCGGGCCTATCCACCTACCAGAAAATCGCAGAAACACATCCTAACAATATATACATAATCCAAAGATGTAACATAACACAAAACAACACCAATTGTGGCCTCACAAGCAATATATTGCCAGAAAGGAACACCCTTAACGTCAATTTGTACAAATGATACATAATTCATAAAAGGTAATCCTTAGAATTTTTATAGAACACAACTTTATAAATATATGTCTATTCAAACAAATAAAGATACTTTTTCTTCATTTCTTCCTCAGCCTCCCAAGAAGCCTCTTCAACCTATTAGTTTTGCCATAGCACTTTCACGGAGGCAATTTCTTTATTTCTCAACTTTCGGACTTGATGATCAATAATAGAAACTGGAATCTCTTCATACGTCAATTCATCATTAACCTCAATAGTATAAACCGGAACAATGAGTGTCGGATCTCCAACTACTTTCTTCAACATAGACACATGAAACACCGGGTGCACTAATGACATCTCAAACACGTAAGCCTAGTCCGGCACTATGAAATATTATTTTTCCTTTGCGAAATTTTATGGGGCCTTACACTTAATTTGGGGGACATAGCCCGTAACACCGGACAGGTAACAGTTCAGATAGTAGTTCAGTTTCAGCACAGTTTCAGCTTAACCTTCGGTTAAGTTCCAAATCAGTTGCTAGTTCAGACTCTTGTTTAGCTTTCAGCTTATTTTAAGATTTCCAGCTTACATTCATACTTTAGAATGCTTTACATATGCTTTCCACCCTACATACTTTGAACATATTGTACTCACGTCCTTTTCGAGGTGCTACATTTCATGTCACGCAGGTACCGATAGATCAACATTTGAGTCACATTAGTAGGCCATCCACCAGCTGTTGGAGTCACTCCGCTTACTCCCGGAGTTACTTATCTTTATGTGTAAAGTCATCTAGTTTGGGTATGATGGGGTCGTGTTCCATATAATACTTTTTTAGTTCAGCACTCCAAGAGGCCTGTAGAGATGCACCTGTGCAGTTAGTATGTTTCTATATATCAGATTTTGTTTGCCTTGTCAGCGTTCCAGATTGTACAGTTCTTATCGGTTATGCTTATGCTTTTAAAGTTTATCTGTTTATATTCATGACTAGTAGATTATCAATAAGTTTAGTGATGATCGGCACCTAGTGTCAGTTATTTATCGTGACCCTAGGCTGGGTCATGACAAACTTGGTATCAGAGCAAGGTTCAGTCCTATGGTGTCTGCAGGCCATGTCTAGTAGAGTCTTGTTTATTGATGTGTTTTGAACCACACTTATAGACAGGAGGCTACAAGATATTTAGGATGGTTCCTTTTCTTTCTGGTCTATATTGTGTGATAGAACTGAGTCGTATGTATTCGCTCATAATCTCTATCTTAATTATGTTCTCAGTGATGTCTATCAGTACTGGATAACGTGCGTCGACCACTAGTACGGGTCAAACCCGTTGGAGATCATGGTTTTTATTGAGGAGGATCCGTCCGAGTATCCATATGAGTCATTTGTTTGAGTAGTTTCGATTCTGCCAACAACAAATGGGTGAGAGGAGTTCGACCTCACCAAGGCCCATAGTTTCGTTATCAGGGCCAGTTGATCGGGGTATAAAGGGAGTGGTGTAGGGATTGGCATAGCCGAGTCACCCCCAGGCTCAAAAATATCTTAGGGTATTTACGGACACTAGCTCTTCTGACGAGCTAGATAGTTCATAGTCTTCGGAGTGCGTTAATCAGGGTTCGTCTATGTATGTCATGGGATATGTGAATGAAGAGAAGAGTTGTTAGGCCAAGAGGATGAATGTGGTTGATAAGTATGTGAGGATTCCACTTTGAAGTGTGTTTGATCGAAGCTCTCATATAGGATCGAGGCAGGATAGTTAGAGGTACATTAATCCCTCCACTGAAATTTCCTACATTATGAACTCAGGAGGAAACTTATTATTTGTTATACAGGAATAAATGTTATTCCAGGAGAAATAGACTGTGATTGTAAAATGTAATGGGGGGACTAGAGTAGAATTAACGGGACCGCAACACTGCTCTACTAGGCTAATAAGATATGGGTTTTAGTTCAGTTTACAAATAAGACCTTGGCAAAATTTACATAAGTCTCTAAGATTTAACATTAGAGGACTAAGAGAGGAGTGACCTAGTACCTTAAGAAGTTAGAACTCTGATGGCTCTAATGCCCTAGGAAGGAAACCATGGATAGTACATGACATTTTGGGGAAGTTAGAATAATGGAATAGAAAGTTAAGAATTCAGTTAATAAGTTTACAACCTGAAGGTGTCAGTGCCTACAAGATTGATTAACAGACTCATAGGTGACGAATGGATTAGGAAGTAGTTTTAAGAAGGGAGGGTGTCCTAACCCCTTGAGAGCCCGGTAGTTGTTTCATTGGAGTATAGCCCAGGAAGGTATATACATTTACAATTGCTGAGTATGTCATGTAGATCTGGCAAGTTTAAACATTCAAGGACTAATGTTTCTAAGGGGGAGGGGGAGGATGTTACATCCCTCATTTTCGTACGTTAAAGTTTTGCCGTAAGTTAATCGACATAAGCTCGAGAATGAGATTACTTTTGAGGTTATACGTATTTAAGCCATTTATAACTAGTGACAGGTAAGTGTCATGAAGTTTAGAGGATAAACAATCGAAGAAAATGAGTTTCGTTGAAGTTTGACATTTTGGGATAAAATACGGTCAAAGCTATAATACTCCGTAGTTATGGACTAGGGACATACAATGTACCACATGACCATGATAGTAAGGTATATAAAGTATGTTAAATTAGTATTTTGAGTGAATTAGGATGAGATCAGGCTGTCATTCTTAAGATGAACAAAATAGGGAATCATTAAAGGACTTAGATTTATACACACATGCTAAGTAGGGAGAGAGTAATGTGGGGTTGGGTAGCAGACCTCGGTAATAATAAATCGAAGTAAGTGTTATGGTATAATATAACCTACTAAGATGCAGGAATGCCATAAAATAATCGAGGATATGAAATAAAATATAGCAATAACCGTATGTTCGACAAAGTACCAAGCAAAGAACTTCAGTAGACCTATAGATGCCCAGAGGGATAGTTTGTCATAGTTATGATATGTTCACAAAGTGAGGCTTAGAATGATTGGATAAAAGCTGGAGGAAAAAGGAGAAAAAAGTCACATAGGTGTGCATACAAGGACATAGTCTTACAGGCTGCTTCACATAAGGTAGCAACAATTACGATATTGGAAGAATTCTTAACACATGTCATGGTGTGAGAAAGAGGCATGAAAGGGGGAATGCCTTGGCCGTTGGATTTATTCGCAGAACAGTTGGCTAGATTGAAAGGACAGTACATATTTGTAAGATTTATAGGTTATGAGACTAATAAACACATCAGTCAACATTTGAGAACGAATGTTCAAAAAGGGGGAATGACGTTACACCCCATGTTTTCCTGTGTAAAAGTACGTCGTCAGACAGTTGATGTATGCTCGGAAAGTAGATCATCTTTGAAAGTACATAAAGTAAGATAATCATGTTACTTAAGAGGTTACAGATATTTAATATCATGAACTTCAAGTATCAAGATGCTAAACAAATCAAAGAAAATAAATTTTGTCGAAACGGCAAGTTGGGAATGTTATAACCCATACTTTTGGGGTGATAATTGGGTGATTAATATTATAAGGAGGTGGTATTATGAGGTATTTGAGTCATATTATAGTCGTGCATTAATTTTGAAGTCAAACGAGTTAGGAAACAAAAGTGGACAAAAGTGGACAAAATTTGTCGCAAGTTACATTCATAATTTTACTTAAAATTTAGGTCTAATGTTACATAGATTTTCTCTTAATGTAATTGGAGTTACAGGGTGATTGTAAGGCCCCATTACAATTTCCTAATGATTTAATATTTTAAAGTGCGCCAGCGGTATTTTAGGATAACGTATTCGAGTATTAAAGGAGACCTATGGGATAGAACCACATCATTTTGAAATGAAAATAAATATTTAAGGTGTGTTTGATCATACTAAGGAGTTTTGTGAATGGCAAGAATTTGTGTGGAACAAGTTTGATACATTAAATGGAAAGGTTGTCTCAATTAGCACAAGACCCGACTTCAAACGATTTCCACTCCGAAAATATAATAACTTAGGTGGTGCTACAACTACCAAATCAAATCCCTCTGAGTCTAGTTTCCAACTCATCAAACCGTTTGTCATTTGGATATTTCTACAGAACGTTATAGCCATTTTACCGGACCTATGCCATATGCGCGCCCAGATGCGCGACCGCACATATAAGGGGGTTTCTGCCTTATGTGCGCGGACAGACGTGCGGTCACTTGACCAGGTGCACGGCAGCACACGTAGGAGCCTTATAAATACCCCCAAGGCTGAGTAGAGAGAGGGGCTAAGTCATTTCTTTGAGCTAGGGCTTGCATATCAAGGGAAACCCTTCCTATACTTTCCTCCCATGAACCAATGTAATATGTTTTGAGTAATTTTGAGTTGATTACTACTCCTAAACACTTATATTAACTAGGATTAATCTTGAAAATCCATAGATTTCCATTCAAATCCCCAAATTGGTCAAGAACACTACAAGTTGGAATTTTCAAGAGTCTCACTACATGAGGTATGTCTACCATCTCTAACTACTCTATGGTGATTATCTATGTATGAAATATATGTTAGGACTTATGGGATGGTGATTGGAAGCCATAAGTGCCTAACATGGGTTGTGTTGGTGTTGTAGAGATTGTAAAATTGTTTAATTAATGAGATTGATGGTTTGGGTGTGAATTGTTGGGCATACGTGTGCTAATGAAAGTTGTGGATGTCCTAGAGACAATGGTAAGGTGAATCATTGGTATGGAAGGTGGTTGTTAGATGAAAAAATTCCATTGAAGGATGTTGTTGAAAGATATTCGCGTTAGATGTTTGATAAAAAGTCAAAATGACTTAAAGTATAGAAATCATACTAATATTGGTACAAATATGTTGCATTGTTGTAGATTGAAGTTCTTTAGTGTGGTGGACCACCGTATTACTATTAAGGGGCGAATTTCAAGTATGTTGGCTAAACTACTCTCTTAGAATTGAATTCCATGATATTTCCGCAAGTTTCAAGTATGGTTGGCTCAAGTTTCTAATACATTCGACTATTCCGAATGAACCTTGTGTCGAAATATATATATATGTTCAAAATGTGTTTCGTATGCACTTATCATATTATGTTATCCTTCGAGAACGTGTTCAAAGTATGATATGTGCATTAAAATGTTATGACTCTTAGTCGTGTTTCAAATGAAAGTCCATTATGCTTAACTTGGAAAGAATACTCCATGCGTCCAAAACTCCTATTGCACATATATATACTTAACACCTTGATTTCGAATACTCATATTGTCGATAATCTATAAATATGCTTGAAAGTGATAGAATTGAGTTGAAATTGTGTATTTCCCTTTTTGGGAAAAGTATTTCAAGAATAAATGGTGTGTTACTCCTCTATGATTTTAATTTGCGCTTCGTTTGCCAATCATTTTACTCTATTTCTTGGAAAGAAATATATTGTGTTTAAAGTCTTCATTTCTAATGAACTTAAAGTTGTGATTTCAAAAATATTATATATGTTGATATTAATGATGATGATACATGAAAGGAAAGAAATGGAAGTGTGGGACATGAAATACGGCCACCGTGCCATGAATAAAGAAACTTGTGAATGGCCAAAAGAGCCAAGGAAATATTTTTGTTATGAGTAGTTGAAAATACTAATTAAGATTTATGCAATGTGAAAGATAATGAGATGAATACATTTGTATTTATGTTACCTTGTGTGCAAAAACAAAAACAAATATTTTTGGGAGTATTATTAGCAAACCGAGGAAGGGTGATTCATATGGCCCACGCCCGAAACTACACGTGCCGGTGTAGGGGTGGATTGTGGTGGACTGTGATTATTCCCCTTATTTGGTATGAGATTTATATTAGTTGTGAATTGGAAAGTCAACCCATACAACATATGTGGGAAGTCGGTCTAGCCGATCGGGTGGAGATCGGACGCCATGCTGTGCACATGGTGGTACTACTCTTGGTAACACCTTTTTTCGCATCACATGTCAAACCACAGTGTCCGTGGGGAGATGTCCTAGTCGATCATGCGTGATCAGACTCTGTGATAAAAAAACGGTGCTATATAGGTGCTAATGATCTCCCAACCAAAAATATATATTATTTTTGTATTTTGAAAATTGTTATCTTTTAACTTGGCATTTGGATATCATTGATTGTTACTTGTTGCTTCCATGATGTTTCCCCTTCTTTCATTGGCGTTCTATTTCGTAAGAGGAGATTTAGCTTTATATACTAGTACTATTTCATATGTACTAACGTCCATTTATTTGGGGTGCTGCATCTTAAATGGATGCAGGTAGTTCATCAACGGGTGGTCTTGATCCTCGTTAGCAGTTACTCTATACTCAGCAAGTTTTGGTGAGCCCTACTCTGTTCTAGGCTTTATGTGATTTGAAGTTGTATTTTGTGCTTTGAGGTATAACCGGGGCCTTATCGCCGACACTTCCATTCTACTCTTCTATTGTACTTAGAGGCTCAGTAGACATAGTGTGGGTGGTGTTTGATGTTTGGAATTGAACTATAAGTGTTGGTATTTAGGCAAACATATTTTTCATCATATCTATAAAATTTTAATATTTTGGAAATCATAAGTGAATCTCCTTTGAGTAATGGTTGAGCGCCGGTCGCGGTCCCCGATGTCGGGGCGTGACAAGCTTGTTATCAGAGCCTAAGGTTTTAAAGTATCCTAGGATGTCTCGGAGCCGTGTCTAGTAGAGTCCATCTTATCGGTGTGTTATCGACCATATCTAAAATTAGGAGGGTACTTGGGCATTTAGAAATGTCACCTTTCTTTGATACTCCAGATCGTGCGATAAAGCTTAATATAGAAAGTTAGTTTCCTCATTATGTCTCATTTTCCAGATGAGTAATCCACGAGTTCGAAGCAGCAAGGAGGGAATGACCTCGCCGGAGAATCTGGTGGAGATTCCACAAGAGTTCATTGGGAGAATGCGTCAAGCCGTGGAGGGATTGGAAGAACTTGTTGCTAAGGGAAGTACCCATGTTCCTACCAATGTCACCAAACCATCGGATCATGTGGTGAGAGCATTTAAGAAAGGAAAATAGGTTGTTGGTACTAATAAACATGATTGTTTGATTTGCAGGAAACGTCACTTGGGAACATGTTGGATGACTCTTGAAATATGTTATAGTTGTGGAAAGAGGGGGAACAAGAAGAACAAATGCCCAAGATTGGTACACCTACCCCGGTCTGCCCTATATGCGGGAAGGAACATTTGGCGTCATGTTATGAGTATGCGCAGCAGCATGTTAGGGGTGGTAGGTTTGGCAAATTCCAAAGGCCCACACCGCAAGCCGGTAGAGAGATTGTTACTTCCGCCACAGAGGCTCTGAGGGAGGATAAGGGGGAAGCTTATGGTGTATGCAAAAAAAGTGTGAATATCAGGTTAGTGGGGTGAGTCAATTTAGCGGACCTCATCCCTGTTGTGTGAAGTGTGGGATATTTCATTCGGGAGTATGTCACTATGGTACCAATGTATGCTATGAGTGTATTATGAGGGGTCACATTCAGAGAGATAGTCGTTCGTCTTGCAGAGCATGGGTAGGGATGCGGCACATCCAACCAGTTCTGCAGCTAGTACATCCACAATTCCTCCCCCAGCTGGAGGCACTATAGCACCCGCATGGCGTGGAGCAGCTAGGGATTTTATTAAGAGCTCGGGAGGGCCCAACTAGTTTTATGCTATGAGGAGGCATCAAAAGTTGGAGGCTTCTCCATATGTGGTTACAAGTATATTACCGTCCAATCTCAAGATGTATATGCTCTTATTGACCCCGGTTCCACTTTGTCATATGTCATTCCTAATGTTGCTATGAAATTTGGGATAGAACCAGAATAACTTTATGAGCCGTTCTCTGTATCCACTCTTTGAACGAGACATATCATTTGTGAAGCCTCTTTATCACAATTATCTTACTTGCAACCTCTTGAATTGAGTCACAAGCCCAGGTTAATAATTCCAACTTGCTTCCCTAAATTCTCCACAAGGGACTATACCTATTGAATTCCTTAGAGAACCTTTTGATCCAAATGGATAACGTCTAATCCCTTGTGTTTATGCATGCACCGTCATAAAGTTTACCTATGTGGTATCAAGTACAATGTAAAGCAACCCAGTGTTGAGATCCTTCTTGAGCCACTCTCTCTTTCCTGTGCACGTGACACCTATGGTTTGAACAGTCACTTTGATCCTTTTATCAATATAGTCATAGATCCTTTTCCCTATCCAAGTAACATAAAAGCATATATCTCAGCACCAATTATATGTGTACATGTCAAGTGAGAGGGTCAATTGTCGGCATAAAGTTACCAAATTTCCATTGTTTGCCCATCTTAGTATGACTTTTATGGCCACTTAGGACATTCCGTATTAACTAGATCACTTTGTTCCTAGTATTGTAGTTGCCCATGATGTGGCCTGGCATTGCAGTTTGGGAGTTATTATAGCAGAAATATCTCCAGCTCATAACAAATGTTCATTTTCTCTTTAAACCTCTGCAACATGTATTGATTGTGTTCCTTAGTTAGTAAATCATTGACTATGTCATTGTCCTGTGTGGATGGTTTACTACCCTTAATGTTCCACATCCCTGGGTGGATAGGAGTTATTTATCTTTTTTCCCCGGAGCATCATATTACCCATTAGAACCTTTCTAACTAATGCATGATTTAACCCCAATATTAAGATGTCCTAGGTACATGGTCTCACTCGTGAAAGGTTGGAATTAGATATTCCAGATTATTAGGCACCTATCATGAACATATTTAATTTAAGGGTCAAGTTTATCATATCTCTAGTCCTCTCATATAGGATCAACCATCGGGAAGGAATAAGTTGTCGTAATAATAATCCCACTAGTGACCAACCTTTTTTTCAGCCGGGTAGGCTTGGGGCTTAGTTTTCTTTATGTCAAATACTGTTAAGGGCGTAATGCAACTTCATGTATTTTTGAAATCACTAACACATTCATGGTGTAAGAATCTTCTCATTCCGAGCTAAACTGATTTTCCCTACCCTAAAGGAGGCAACTGGTGTCATGTACTTGACTATTTCTCCTTATAGCTTACTATTGTCGGTCAAGGCACATATGGAATGGAACAATTGTTACTATCCCTTGCATAACTCATCTCCTTCCAAGAATAACTAATGCTAACGACTCACCTCTTTTACATTATAGGATCATGTACATGGTTTCCACATTATCTGTGTGTACTACTTAACTCTATGCTTCATTTGTCGAATCAATGATGACATCACAATAATTAATCATGTTATCACCATTGGTATTAACCTTAACATCCCTTAGGATATAACCTCCTGTAATGCCCTGCTAAGCACATTGATGAATTCTGGAACAATTCCAACTCAATCTCGAACCCCGTTGTTCCTCCTTGTATTAAATCTACCGATAGTAGTGGATCCATCCTGTCAAAGAGAAAGTATCATTCCATGATCGAACCTATTGGGTAGGAAATCTATGGTCATATTCATTCTATCACATCCTAGAATAATGGTTGAAGGTCGCCAAGCGTTTAGTTTGGGTGTCCGACATAGCGATTTAGAGTTGAAGGAAGTGAACAGGTTATTCTCAAGATTTTCTCCATGAAGATATTATGTGAATTGTTAATAAATGTAGAGTAGGTGTAGTGCACATTGGGCCTTGTTGAATCTTGAAAGAAATAGGCCAAACTACAAGTATGATGTTTCTCCATCATTGTCCTCTATGCACCCGGTGCTTCGTCTGTCTACGTCAAAGAAGAGAAATATGGAAATGCAGGCAACAAGGCCCCAGCTATACCTCAACCACAAAGTACATGAGAAGCAGAAGATACATGACCCCGAAATGAAGTGGGGCTCACCAAGTCAGCTGAAAAGGGTGTACCGCTATCACTGATCAATACCGCTTGCTGTACAACCACCTGCATCCATTAAAGATACAGCGCCCCCGGCAAAAGGGACGTTAGTACCGTCGAATAGCACTAGTATGTATAGCTAAAAGTCCTCTTTCAAAATAGAATGCCCATATAAGAAAAGGCAACACATAGAAATAACAAGTCACAATCAACAATATCCAAATGTCTAGTTAAAACATAATAATTTTCCAAATACAAACATCATATACAATTTTTGGTTGGGAGATCATTAGAACCAATAAGCCACTGTTCACAATACCATCATTCACAATATCAATGTTCACAATACCAATGTTCACAATACCAATACCACCATACTTTTAGCACGGAGTCCGATCACGACCCGATCGGCTAGGCCATCTCATTAGAGACATCAACCACAATCACTCTCAATACCAATACCACCGTACTTTTAGCACGGAGTCCGATCACGACCCGATCGGCTAGGCCATCTCATTAGAGACATCAAACACAATCACAATTTCAATTACAATTTCCAGCACAATCAACACCATGTGTGAGCCATGGTGTCCGATCATGACCCGATCGGCTAGGCCCTCTCATTCGAGACATCAATCACAATCACAATTACAATTAAAATTTCCAGTACAATCACCACCATGTATGCTACATGGTGTCCAATCACGACCCGATCGACTAGGCCGTCTCACCACAATACCGTGTGGATCGACATCATCCTTTTCTATCAATCATCTCATCTCAATTAAGGGGAATAATTTTATCACATCAATCTCATCCCAAATAAGGGGAATAATTACAATATATTCCTACACCGACATGTGTAGTTTCGGGGTTAGGTAATTTCAACCTACCCTTCCTCGGTGACTATCGATACTCCGCAAAATATTTTTGATTTGCTTACAAAGGAAACAACAATACAAATGCATTTACCTCATAACCTTTCATACCGTATATAGCCTCATTGGCACTTTTAACACTTTCAACATAATTATTTCATTGGCTATCTTGGCCATACATATGATTCTTCATTCTTGGCACAATGGCCGTATATCATATTCCACACTTTCATTTCTTCCCTTTCATGGATCATCATCATAAATATCAACAAATAGAATATTCCGGAAATCACAACTTTAGGTTCATTAGTAATGAAGGCTTTAAACACAATGGATTTCTTTCCAAGAAAATGGAGTAAAATGATTGGCAATCGAAGCACAAGATAAAATCATAAACAAGTAACACATCATTTATTCTTGAAATACTTTTCCCCAAAAAGGGCAATACACCATTTCAACTCCTGAATATATAAGAGTTCAAAACACATTGGAAATACTTACAAAGCATAACATTAGATAAAATAGCCACATTTGGGCATGACTTGAGTACATTAGCTTTTAGGCAAATCTATTTTCGAAGTCAATTCGGAATAGTTAAATCAAAGCTCATTCCATAACCTTTCTCACATCATTTCATTTCATTGGCACCATTGGCCACAAGTATAACTTTCATTCTTGGCACGGTGGCCACAATTTATATCACCAACTCACTTCTTTCACTTTCGAGCATCTTTATACATTATCAACAACAAGGCATTTTCAATCAAGACTTTAGGTATACGTATAAGCAATTAAGGGTCTTAAACATATCGAGTTTTTCTCACACAATTTGGCATACTAGCTTTCATTTGAAACACGACTCAAAGCCATAACATTTTAATACGCAACCCATACTTTGAAACTTACGGGAACATTATGAAATTCGATTCTAAGAGAGAGTTTAGCCAACATACCTCACTTTGAGCTTTCCTTAAATTACAACAACGTTTCGGAAATTCTAGTAATCCTAATCTATTTTGAGACATAACAAAATTGAAAACAAATTAGGAAGATATTCATGGTTTCAGCTCATTTGAGCATTTTATCAAACACTAGGTGTGCAAATTTGGCTACAAGGTTCTTCTACAAGATTTTCTTATTAGTACAAGCATATATAAATAATACTCTTACACCCAAGAATCATACTCTCTATCATCTATCTTTTACCCTAAACTCGAAATTAAAGATTAGGGTATGGAACCTTACCTCTTAGATGAAGATCTTGTGATTAGCTTCCTTGATTCTTGGAGATTGGTGCAAGATTGGATGATTAGATTGTTAGGTTTACTTATTCTCTCTCTAAAATGCTCTTACATCTCTCTAAAATATCAGGTTTTAGCTTAAGAAATGACTTAACCCCTCTCGCTACCCGGCCTTGGAGGTATTAAATTAGCTCCTACGTGCACGACCGCGCACCCGGGCAAGTGTCCACGCATCTAGCCGCGCACCTGAGGCAAAAACTCTTAAATATGCGTGGCCGCGCATCTGGGCGTGCATATGACACAAGTCCAGTTAAATGGCCATAACATTCTGTAGAAATATCCAAATGATGAACCGTTTAATGCGTTGGAAACGAGACACAAAGGGCTTTAATTCGATAGGTAGATCACCACCTAAGTCATGTCTATTTATTGCAAGTCGGGTCTTGTGCCAATTGAAATATCCTTTCCACTTAATGTATCCAACTTATTCCACACAAGTTCTTCCCATTCACAAAACTCCTTAGTATGTTCCAACACACCTTAAACATACATTATCAATTCAAAATTATGTGGCTCTATCCCATAGGTCTCCTTTAATACTCAAACACGTTATTCCCAAATACCGTTGGCGCACCTTAAAATCTTAAATCATTAGGAAAATTTTACGGGGCCTTACATTCTCCCACACTTAGGATCATTCGTCCTCGAATGATATGTAGAGTCTATGCCCACAAACTTAACATAACTCGTTTCTTCTTTCGCACATCTTAAGCTCCCAAATTTGACTAGCTCCCAAATTTTGTTTTTGGAAATTTCGGTAGAGTCTCCTCTGCAATTGGGCCTAACCACCTGCCAGAGGACCACCAAAACAACTCCTAACAACACATCCACATCTCAACAAAGTATCACAATATATATATCAACAACATGGATCTCAACATTAAGGGCATTATATTAACAAGAGTGATATCTGGACATGAGCTACACATATTTAAATCATCACACATATAAAGTGCCTTTCGATTCACAATCATTTACCTATACACTCAAGTGAGAACATTTCATTTCCTTAACACTTTTGGACCTCAAGGTGGCCTTCTCGACTTATAGACCACATCATAACACATTAACGGAGACAATCTCAACTCTCGGACATATCTAACAAGGATGGCAAATAGATACCCCTCATAATCCAATTATCTATTAACTTCACATTCACTAGCTTTCACCGGAACGATAGACAAAGGATTTATAATTACCTTCATAGACGTAGACACACGATATACCGGGTACACGGAGGACAATAATAGGGGAAGCATCATACTCATAGTTTGGCCTATTTCCTCTAAGATTTCATAAGGCCTAATGTGACTACACATACTTTACCTTCCTTAACAATTCACATAGCATCCTCATGGAGAAAATATTAAGAATAACCCGTTCACTTTCTTCAACTCTAAATCTCTATGCCAAACACCCAAACTAAACCTTTGGTGACCTCCAACAATTAGTCTAAGATGTGCTAGCCTGAATATGACCATAAAATTTCCTATCCAATATATTTGATCACGGGATGGTACTTCTTCTTTGACATGTGACATATGGGAGGCATAATTGGAAGGATAAAGACATTAGCGCCAGTTATTCTTGAAAGAAATGACAACAACAATTGTTTCATTCCATATGTGCCTTGTTTGGCAATAGTAGGCCTCGAAGAGAAATAGCCAAGTACGTGGCACCAGTCGTCTCCTGGAGTGTAGGGAAAATCAGTTTAACTTGAAATGAGAATATTTTGGCACCCCGAATGTGATATGGGTTTCAAAATGCATGAAATTGCATTACGCTCTTAACATTGACACAAGGAATCTATGTCACAAGACCACGGGGATGAAAAAGAAGTTGAACACTGGTGAGATCATTATCATTCTCACAACTTAACCTTTGCCAATAGTTGATCCTATATGAGAGGACTAGAGATACGATGAATTTGTCTTTCAAATCAATATATTCATAATATGTGCTCTTATGTTACTAAACAGTGAAAAGGATTCATTATAACATTCACAAAGGAGTAAAGTGATTGTTCAAACCATATGAGTCACGTGCACAGGAGAAAGAGACTAGCTCAAGAAAGATCTCGACACTAGGCTGCCTTACATTGGATTTGATACCACATAGGTAAACTTAACAACCGTGCATGCATAAGCACAAGTGATTAGATATTATCCATTCGAATCAAAAGGTTCTGTAAACTTTCATCAGGTATAGTCCCTTGTTGAGAATTTAGGGAAGCAAGTGGGAAATATTAACCTAGGGTTATAACTCATTCCAAGGAAATCATTATAGAACTCAATTCCTAAAGAGGCCGTAAATAAGAGAATTGTGTTCAAAAGGCTTCATGAATAATGCGTCTCGTTCAAATAGTATGTACATGCAATGTTTTTTGATTCAACGTCTTGTTAATACCGTGATTATGAAGGATCTTCAAAATGGATGTACCTATACAACAAGAAAAAATTATGCCTGTTCATAATGATGTACTAAGGAGTGACTTACTTGATGACTTTAGGTTGACGGGGCCGTGCCTTAAATGATGCCCCTCGACTCCACATCCGTAACATACATTGGTACCATAGTGACATACCCCTGAATGACATCTCCTACACTTCACACAACGAGGACGAGGTCTGTTAAACTGACTCGCCCCACTGACTTGATATTTACCCTTTTTGCATACATCATAATTATTCCCCTATTCTTCATCCAGGACCCTGTGATGGGATTAACAATCTTTGCAACAGCTCGTTGTATGGACTTTTGGAATTGCCCAAATCTACCACCCCTAACACGCTTCCGAGCATTCTCATAACATGACGCAAAATGTTCCAGCCCGCATATCGGGCAGACCGGGATGGGTGTACCCAACCTAAGGGCATTTTTTCTTCTTGTGCCCCTTCTTTCCACAACCATAACATGCTCCAAGAATCATCCAACATAAACCCGAGTGGCTCTTCTTTCATATCACACATTCAGGCTCATTGATGCCAATAATCCTCTTTCATTTCTTAGGTGCTCTCACCACATATTCCTGTGGCGCGGTAACATTAATAGGAACAACGACACTTTCCCTAGCAACTGGTTCTTTCAATACCTCCTCGCTTCCTCGAACCCGTGGGTTACTCATATGGAAAATAAGACATGACGAGGAATTTAGCTTCCTACCTTGAGCTCTATCGCACGATCTGGAGTATCAAAGAAGTGTGAAATTCCTAAATGTCCAAGTAGCCTCCTCATTATAGATGTTGTCGACAACACACTGATAAAAAGGACTCTACTAGACACGGCTCTGAGATATCCTAGGACACTTTAAAACCTTAGGCTCTGATACCAAGTTTGTCACGCCCAAAACTCGGGGAGCGCGACCGGCGCTAAACCGAGTGAACCTGGCCGAGAAGCCTGTTAGATTTCCTTCTACCCAAACTCATCCATGAATAAAGAGGAGATGTAATCTATTAATCAAACATTTAAAAGATTTCATTAGCAACTCCCATTTCATTTTCATTAGCAACTTCATTCATAATTTCAAAAATATTACGAGTTTATAGGATTAATGAAAAACATGATTTCCAAATACAAACATTTCTAATTCAATTCCCCACATTAAATACCACCCACAACTTGTCTACGGAGCCTCTAAGTACAACAAAAGAGAAATATGGAAATGCCGGCAACAAGGCCCCGGCTATACCTCAACCACAAAGTACATGAGAAACAAAAGATGCATGACCCCGAAATGAAGTGGGGCTCACCAAGTCAGCTGAAGAGAGTGTACCGCTATCACCGCATGCTGTAGAACCACCTGCATCCATTAAACATGTAGCGCCCAAGGCAAAAGGGACGTTAGTACCGTCGAATAACACTAGTATGTATAGCTAAAAGTCCTCTTTCAAAATAAAATGCCCATATAAGAAAAGACAACACATAGAAACAACAAGTCACAATCAACAATATCCAAATGTCCAGTTAAAACATAATAATTTTCAAAATACGAACTTCATATACAACTTTTGGTTGGGAGATCATTAGCACCGATATACCACTGTTCACAATACCATCGTTCACAATACCAATGTTTACAATACCAATGTTCACAATACCAATACCACTATACTTTTAGCACGGAGGCCATCTCATTAGAGACATCAACCACAATCACTCTCAATACCAATACCACCGTACTTTTAGCATGAAGTCCGATCACGACCCGATCGGCTAGGCCATCTCATTAGAGACATCAACCACAATCACAAATTCAATTACAAATTCCAGCATAATCACCTCCATGTGTGCGACATGGTGACCGATCATGACCCGATCGGCTAGGCCGTCTTATTCGAGATATCAACCAAAATCATAATTACAATTACAATTTCCACCACAATCACCACCATGTGTGCGACATGGTGTCCGATCACGACCCGTTTGGCTAGGCCATCTCACCACAATGCTGTGTGGATCGACATCATACTTTTCTATGAATCATCTCATCTCAATTAAGGGGAATAATTTTATCACATCAATCTCATCCAATATAAGGGGAATAATTACAATCCATTCCTACACCGACACATGTAGTTTCGCGGTTAGGTAGTTTTAACCTACCCTTCCTCGGTGACTATCGATACTCCCAAAAATATTTTTGATTTGCTTACAAAGGAAACAACAATACAAATGCATTTACCTCATAACCTTTCATACCGTATATAGCCTCATTGGCACTTTCAACACTTTCAACATCATTATTTCATTGGCTCTCTTGGCCATACATATGATTCTTTATTCTTGGCATAATTGCCGTATTTAATATTCCACACTTTCATTTCTTCCCTTTCATGGATCATCATCATAAATATCAACAATTAGAATATTCTGGAAATCATAACTTTAGGTTCATTAGTAATGAAGGCTTTAAACACAATGGATTTCTTTCCAAGAAAATGTCACGCCCTAACCTCGGGAAGCGTGACCGGCTCTAAACCGAGTAAACCTGATTGAGGAAGCCTGTCAGATACTTTCTACCCAACTCACCCATGATCAAGAAAAGACATGATATCATTAATTAAACAGTAGGAAGTTCATACATACAACATTAAACCGTTTAATTAGTTATTACACTATTAAGTCTCAAAATACACAACATAACTTGTTTGACTTTTCTAACACCCATGTACAACCCGCACAGTGTCTACGGAGCTTCTAAAAGATACAAAAGAGTATATGATAATGCCGGCGACAAGGCCCCAGCTATACCTTGATATGTGATAATAATATGAACAAAGATACAAAACGTGACCTCAGGATGAAGTGGAGCTCACCAAGTCCGCTGGGAAGAGGATGTGCCACTATCGTTGATCAACACTTCCTGCTATGTAACGACCTGCATCCAATTTAAGATGCAGCACCCCCGGCAAAAGGGACGTTTGTACCGTTGAATACCACCAGTATGTATAGCTAAACACCATCTTAATAGAATAAATAATAATACAAGAGGAATAGTCAAGAATTCAATAAGAGCTTCAAATAATATTAAAACATCAAGTTGAAGATCACATAAGTTTTCAAGTCAATTTCCATGTTATTAGGTTGGGTGATCTTTAGAGCCGATATACCCTAATTCACAATTCCACCGTATTCTTACACAGAGTCTGATCACGACCCGATCGGGAAGGTTGTCGCATTTGAGACATCAACCATAATCATAATTTCATCATAATTTCCAGCACAGTACCACCATGTGTGCGGCATGGCGTCCGATCATGGCCCGATCGGCTAGGCCGTCTCACCTGAGACATTACCTTTTTCAGTTTGTAATTTCCAGCACAGTTACCACCATGAGTGCAGCATGGCATCCGATCACGGCCCGATCGGCTAGGCCGTCTTACCCAAGACATTACCTTTTCGATCAATCATCTCACATCATACTTCTTTTATATATTTTTGATTCATTGGCACTAGTGGCCAAAACTTTAAAGTCATTCATGGCTCTTGGCCGTATTTCATAATTTCAGTTCCATTTTCCACATTCAAACATAATTATCATTATCAACAACAATAAGGTTTCCCATTTAAGATATTAAATTCACATATGAACAACTTGGGAATCTTAGACACATAGAGGCTTTTCATACAAATTAGCATAACAACCTTTATTCGATCTTGACATGAAGTCTTAACATTTCTAACACATATTCCACATTTTGAACACATCCTCAAATGTCAAGATGACATGATGAAGCATTTAGAATAAACATTGAACATACATCCTTCAACACCAAAACTTTAGGAATAGCCAATTCTATAATGGTCAAGGACTTGCACCAATTACATGAACACCGTGGGATTCGATTCTAAGAAGAAGGGGGTTTAGCCAACATACCTCAATTGAGCTTCTCAAGCTCTAAAATGATCCGGAATTCTTAGCAACTTAAATCTATTTTAGAAATTTAACAAGTTGGACCAAAATTAGGAAGATGATCATGATTCTAGCTCATTTGAGCATATTATAAAACACTAGGTGTGCATTAAGGTTTCAAGGTCCTTTTGTGAAATATCCCACCATTTCCCCACCCATTATCTACCATTTTTAGCTCACAACCTTCCCACATACTTCAAGAATATATGCATGCAAGACAACAACCCCCACACCCAATAATTGTCTCTCTAATTATCCCATTTATTTGTAAATTTTCAAAATTGAGAGCTAGGACATAGATTCTTACCTTTAGGATGAAGACTCCCTTGTTAATCCTCAATGATTGAGCAAGAATTAATGGGTAATAGGTTGAAGGTTGCTCCCCCACTCTAAGAACTCTCTCTCTCTCTCACTCTAAAATATCATAAATGTGCTAAAAATGAGCTATGGCTTGTGTTTTAACAAAATAGGGTCGAGTTTAAAAACCCCAAAAAAATGAAGCTCCGGAACAGGTTATGCGGACTATATGAGGACCACATAACCATTCAACTGTCACGCCCCAAACTCGGGAAGCTCGACCAGAAATGGAGTAAAATAATTGGCAATCGAAGCACAAGTTAAAATCATAAACATGTAACACATCATTTATTCTTGAAATACTTTTCTCCAAAAAGGGCAATACACCATTTCAACTCCTCAATATATAAGAGTTCAAAATACATTGGAAATATTTACAAAGCATAGCATTAGATAATATAGCCACATTTGGGCATGACTTGAGTACATAATCTTTTAGGCAAATCTATTTTCGAAGTCAATTCGGAATAGTTAAATCAAAGCTCATTTCATAACCTTTCTCACATCATTTCATTTCATTGGCACCATTGGCCACAAGTATAACTTTCATTCTTGGTACGGTGGCCACAATTTATATCACCAACTCACTTCTTTCACTTTCGAGCATCTTTATACATTATCAATAACAAGGCATTTCCAATTAAGACGTTAGGTACACATATGAGCAATTAAGGGTCTTAAACATATCGAGTTTTTTTCACACAATTTGGCATACTAGTTTTCATTTGACACACGACTCAAAGCCATAACATTTTAATACGCAACCCATACTTTGAAACTTACGGGAACATTATGGAATTCGATTCTAAGAGAGAAAGTTAATCCAACATACCTCACTTTGAGCTTTCCTTAAATTACTACAATATTCCGAAAATTCTAGCAATCCCAATCTATTTTGAGACATAACAAAATTGAACACAAATTAGGAAGATATTCATGGTTTTAGCTCATTTGAGCATTTTATCAAACATTAGGTGTGCAAATTTGGCTACAAGGTTCTTCTACAAGATCTCCATAACTCCTCAACCCAATCTTTACTTATTTTAGCTCATAAATCTTCCCACAAACCTTATTAGTACAAGCATGTATAAATAATACTCTTACACCCAAGAATCATACTTCCCATCACCCAACTTTTACCCCAAACTCGAAATTAAAGACTAGGGTATGGAACCTTACCTCTTAGATGAAGATCTTGTGATTAGCTTCCTTGATTCCTGGAGATTGGTGCAAGATAGGATGATTAGAATGTTAGGTTTACTCCTTCTCTCTCTAAAATGCTCTTACATCTCTCTAAAATATTAGGTTTTAGCTCAATAAATGACTTAACCCCTCTCTCTACCTAGCCTTGGGGGTATTAAATGAGCTCCTATGTGCGCGGCCGCGCATCTGGGCAAGTGGCCGCGCACCTGAGGCAGAAACTTTCAAATATGCACGGCCACTCATTTGGGCGTGCATATGACATAGGTCCAGTAAATTGGCCATAACCTTTTGTAGCAATATCGAAATGACAAACGGTTTGATGCGTTGGAAACGATACGCAAAGGGATTTAATTTGATAGGTAGATCATCACCTAAGTTAGTATATTGCGGGAGTTCTATTCATTTGAAGTAGGGTCTTGTGCCAATTGAAATATCCTTTCCACTTAATGTATCCAACTTATTCCACACAAGTTCTTGCCATTCAAAAAACTCCTTAGTATGTTACAACACACCTTAAACATACATTATCAATCCAAAATTATGTTTCTCTATCCCATAGGTCTCTTTTAACACTGAAATACGTTATTCCCAATTACCGTTGGCGCACTTTAAAATCAAAAATCATTAGGAAATTTTTACGCGGCCTTACAGTTTGGGTGTCCGACATAGAGATTTGGAGTTGAAGGAAGTGAACAGGTTATTCTCAAGATTTTCTTCATGAAGATATTATGTGAATTGTTAATAAAGGTAAAGTAGGTGTAGTGCACATTGGGCCTTGTGGAATCTTGAAAGAAATAGGCCAAACTACGAGTATGATGTTTCCCCATTGTTATCCTCTATGCACTCGGTGCTTCATGTGTCTATGTCAAAGAGGATAATTGGAAGAACTTTTGTCTATAGTTCAAGTGGAAGCTATTTGTTACACCCCATATTTTAGTACGTGAAAGTATGCCATAAATAAATTGAGGAATGCTCGAAAATGAGATATTACATCCCATATTTTTGTACGTTAAAATTTCATCGTAAGTTAATCTACGTGAATTCGGGAATGAGGTTATTTTGAAATTATAAGCATTATACTATTTCAAACAAGTGATGTGTAAATTCTTGAAGTTGAGAGGGTAAGTAAATCGAAGAAAATGAATTTCGACGAAGTTTGACAGTTAGGGATACAATACGGCCCGAGCTAAAATACCCGGTATTTATGGACTAGTACCATACAAGGTACCATATGGCCATGATAGTAAGGTGTATAAAGTGAGTAGTATTATAAGTAATTTGAGATAATTCTTAATTATGTGGGCAATTGGTTAATTATTGGATTTGTGGATAAATATTTAAGAGAGATTTGTTGGATAATTATAAGGAGGGCAACATCCACGTGTGATTTTGGAAAGTTGGCAGCAAGTTGCCATCTATTCAGATGCTTAAGGAGGTGGTGACTTATTTAGAGGAGTTTGTGGCTTAATCACCACATAAGTGGGGCCACACCCCCTAAAATTAAAAGCACCCCTCTAAATCACTTAAGGGATATACATATATGTCTAATGAAAAGAAGAATGCTTCAGCAAAACTCATATAGGTGAAAGCAATGTGATTTACTTCATTCTATTGCAAATATTCATTCTCTTTTGGCGGGAGGTCCTTTCTCTATGAGTAGTTCAGAAGATGCTGATGATACTTTCTCTAATACACACACAGGAGATTTTGAAGACCAAGATAGACGGAGCATGGTACAATCTTTCTCAGGAATATCATACGGATTTTTCCCTACTTCGATCCGTCATTATGTTTTTTGTCGCAATTGATGTGTGATAGAGTGATTGTCAAGAGAATTGGCTCAGGTATGTTAAGGCTATCCCTTCTTTCTTTTTTGCATGATCTATGCGACACGAACGAAACGAGCAAATGCACAATTTCCATAAATGACTATTCATTGAAATATTAGGGGTGTCTATATTCTTGATTCCCCATGTGAATTATTATTATATCTTCTGTTCATGGGTCCCAGAAAAATACGTATTTGATAAAGTCTATCCGAGAGGCTTATTATTTTTATGACATTCCGAGAAATCTAATTAATCAGAGGCATAATAGTCTTATGACAATGCGAAAGATTTTATTGACGTACTTATCATGCATTGTTACATTGACCCATGACCAGATGGCGTTATATACGTGTATATATGTATATATATGTATATGGGATATAGAAAAAGGTTACAGCGTTATATACGCACCACCATCTGATCAGCTGGTAGACGTTGAAAATTTGTCCACAGTGGCCGAAATGATATGATGGGATGCCCTCAAAGGCTTGATGATGTTATGAACGCATATACCTATGCATGGTATGACATTTATATGCATATGCATGACATTATAAAAATGAAATGATTCACAGATCTATGCAGACGAACATGTCGAGTCTTTTACTCCATCTTTCTCTCATGTGTATTACTTACTGATTTTTATTCCTTGCATACTGGGTACATTATTTGTACTAACATCCATTTTGCCTGGGGACGCTGTGTTTCATGCCCGCAGGTCCCGATATAGAGGTTGAGAGTCTTCCAAGTAGGCTATCAGCTCAGCATAAGATGTTGGTGCGCTCCATTTGCTCCGGAGTTTCTTGTTTGGTCAGTACGATTTAGATGTGTATTGTTTGGTATGGCGGGGCTCTGTCCCAACCTTTATGACAATTATGTATTCTTAGAGGCTTTTAGATAGATGTCATGTACGTAAAATATTGAATGGCCTTATAGGCCTATGTTCAATGTACGAGTGGCTATTTTGGTCTTAGGGGCCCATATGTCTTATGTATAAGTTGGTATTACATGTTGTATTCTACTTATCTCACGACAACCTCTCCGGCTCAGTTATCTATGATAGTATGATATGAAAAGATATGTTATATTGGTACTCGGTTGAGTAAGGTACCGGGTGCCCGTTGCGGCCCATCGGTTTGGGTCGTGACAAAAGTGGTATCAGAGCAGTTCTGTCCTAGGGAGTCTACAAGCCGTGTCTAATAGAGTCTTGTTTATGGGTGTGTTGTGCACCACACTTATAAACAGGAGGCTACAAGGCATTTAGGACTGTCACTCTTTCTTCTTACTTTAGATCGTGTGGTAGAGCTCAATTGTAAGAACTCAATTTCCTAAACTCTATCTTATTCGTAATACAACGATGCCTACATTCAGAAAGACGGTCGATAAGAGATATAGCTGTGGAAGTGTTGAGTGAGAAGAACTTTATTTTGCATCATGCTCATGATAAGTAAATGTGAGGTCTTCAGCAGACCATGCGTGTACTAAAAGGTGTAAGGTTGTTGATAAGGAGTATTAAGGCAAGAATACTTATCCACTCTTACAGTAAAAAGGAATAACAGAATTGGAAGGTGGACATAAGTTTCAGCAAGTAAAAGAAGCAAAGTGAAGAAGGGTACGAGGTACCCAGTTAATAAAGATTATCATTATTTACCATTCAGGAAGGGAGATATAAGCATTTTGAGTTACCTTCAATGGTAGCAGAGGTATGTACAATTGGCCACACCCATCTCATTTATGCCACATGGAAGCTAACAGAAGTGGTATAAGAGAAGGACAGATATCAGGATCCGACTGGTGTTAGAGTGATCCAAAAAGGGTTGATGGAATGTTTGCATTAGTTGACATTTCCGAAGGATATTCCAAATGTGCTAATAGATCTCCTTGTGAGACACCCAGATGGTGCACTCTAAAATAGTATAGCTAGATATGAGTACTACAAAGATAGGCACTGGAAGCCTTGAAGGGATAAATATTACCTTAGTGTGGCTCCCGTCCCTAGTAGAGAAAGAATGTTAGGTAATTCGAAGAGCCAATGGATTGAGCAAGGGGAGCTAAAAGCAAAAGAATGTCTTGTTCGAGTTTTCAGAATAAAGTAATAGACATAGATGTTAGCGGGAAATAAGAAGGGAGTTAATGAAGCATTATGAGTAAGATGTGATACATGGAAGACAACGGTAGGTCAAAAACAATGACAGTATTACAGAGTCTATAGTCAAGTGAAGGAAAAGACGAAAGGTGACAGGCCTTGAGACGACAAAAGAGTATAGGCCATAAAGTCGTATCCTCATTTTGAGAAATAAGTTCGTGACGCTAACATGATTACCGGAAGAAAATGTTATATCCCTAAGTAATAGAAATCAATATGGACTGGTGAATAATATAAACTAAACATGAATTAAGGACTGAGTGATTTGATGATGGTCGGCATCATGAGAACTTTATATTGCATTCCGGCGATAATAGAATGGACGACAGAAGAAGATTCATGAGAAATTTAGAGAATGGTTATTCAGGAAGACGCTTCCCTAATACAAGTAATGTGAGCAAAGTTAATCTTAAGGGACTGTATGTGCCAGTTACACTAAGTGTCACATCACGAGTAAGGAATTTTGTTATCCTTTGTACAGAAGGATTACCGCAAGGCGAGTAAGGATCATCGATGATGTGAAAAAAACCAAAGATGAGAAGGTAAAATATCTATACGTAGATCATCGTAGCACTAAATCTTAGTGCTCCCTAAAAGGGGGGAATATGGAGTTACGAGGCATTAAGTCGGAACTAAGTAATTCTAGTAACTATGGAATGGTAAAGGAAGAGTGCGGCAAAAATGAAAAGGGGATGAGATTGCACTTATTCAAATCCTACAGATGTGCTATGATT
Organism: Nicotiana tomentosiformis; assembly: GCF_000390325.3. Taxonomy (NCBI): domain Eukaryota; kingdom Viridiplantae; phylum Streptophyta; class Magnoliopsida; order Solanales; family Solanaceae; genus Nicotiana; species Nicotiana tomentosiformis. Next base: position 34,172,268 of record NC_090813.1, on the reverse strand, counting down.
CCAGAATATTATACAAGCACGATGTCACGGAGAGGAACTAAGGGTTCCTGCCTGAGATGTTATTGATAGATAAGGAGAACGTGCGAGACGTAAGATAAGATAAAGGAGATAACACAAGAAGATTACGCGGAATATAGATATGAGAATGGACCAACGAATAATTAGCAGTTGATTCAGGAAGAGTCTAGTTATGGCTAGACAAGAGGATACAAATAAATCAACAGATCGTGCAAGATAAATGTATTGAACCCCAGCATAGGGAATTCAGTCTCGCAGATGTGAGATCGCAATTGTTGAAAAACAAATTCAGATAGGAGTTGGGGTAACTAAAGGTACCGTATGAGTGTTACGGAAAGAAAAGAGAGTACCTCTAGGAACACAATCAAAAATATCAGTTCAGGAGCAACCCTACAAGCCGAAGGGCATGGAGGTAAGTAACTACGGATAATTATAGGTGAGGAAGGACATCAAAAATTCCATCGGGTATACGATGTGATAAGCGCTAAGCTTTACAGGAGTCAGAGGATCTTCCCTAAGTACTACAATGAAAGACTAGCTGAGGGAATAAGGAAGAGAGCTTCAACCTAAGCACAGTGACCTTAAAAGGAAATGGTCTTGTAACAACAGTCTCACTACAAAATTGTATGCACTCCAAAAGAAAGTGGCACCTACCATGGCTAATGAACAGGGAGTAAAATTAAAAGTAATATTTGAGATCATATGAGTTGCAAGAAAACTCCGGCATGTGTGGGAACTAATATAAGCTAAGTATGCACGCAACAAGGGGGCAGAAAGACCAGGAAAAGTAATAGCTTATGTTTAAATAAAGCTGAGAAGGAACAAAAGGAATTATTCAATCAATGATCCAAAGATAGTTACGTTATGAACGCATTTAAGAGTTCAGAGTATTATCCATGCATCATATATGCTGACAATCATACAGCCGTAGAAGATTCCGGTATAAGTTAAAAGAAAGAATTGAGCCCAGGTCATAGATAAATGATTGAATTATTAGAAGATTGTATCATGGATATTCCATATCATCCATGAAGGGCTAAAGTAATAACAAATACCAAAACCCACAGATCGGAAGACAGCTTAAGCTTACATAAATGTTGGTCGGAGGGAAGAGGAAACTAAAGAGTTACATCAACTAAGTAAATCAGGAGTCTGATTATTGGACCCAAAAAATTATAGGAATCGTGATTGAGGACACTGCAGAATCACTGTTAATATCAGAGGTATAATAGAGATAGTACAATAGCCATATTCTATAACGGCTCTACAATAAAGCCAATTAGAAGAGCCAAGCCTCATAAGAAGTCAGTATGAAGCTCCCACCGGATTGTGTATGCACCAAAGGTGCAAGTATTATAATAGAGCTTCAAGTTGTCGATGTGAATTATACCTGTGTTAAAGCAAGGTCGTGAAAGAGATAGAAGACGTGATGCGAGATTTTAAGGTAAGTAAGGTAAAGGTGAACAACGTATGAGATATTCAAATACAGAAGGTTGCAAATAATCCATACTACGGATAGAAGGTTAGAAGCACTGGGGTTCAGTATCCAGGAATGGTAGCGTCGTCGTCAATGGCATATCTCCCAGCCTATGGTTTCTAAGTATCGAGAGGTCTAATTAAGAGATTAAAGAAGAGTGAGAGATGATGTGATGTCTCGCTTGATGTTCCAGGATGACATAAAGAAATCTATGGTGCAAACAAGTTGAAGGAAGGTTACGAGTAGTATAAATAGATACGTATAGGTCGCAAGCTAAAGTATAGTAAAGCGACAAGGTTTTAGGAAGGCAGGAGTAAGGATAAGAAAGGGCGAGTGAGAAGGTGACGAGAATGGATAAGTCCTCAGGATTAAGCCTATGAAAACAAGGGAGCTAATGGTCTCTCTAAGTTATACAAAGCTTAGTATAGCCTGAGTGAACTCAAAGGAGTCTGAGACTAGTAGCATTTAGAAGAGATGGAATGTTGCCCTGGTAGTAGAATGAGGGTGTAATTGTGATAAATGAAGTATGACATTTGGTCCTTCGATTGAGTAATGATTTCATAAATTGTACATGATTAAAATACTCACGTGAGGAAAATCACATTGGGATGCTATGAAATACGGTTATGGAAATATAGTATCGTATCGCCCCCAGGTTCGGGGAGTGACATATAATCACTTCAAATGTTCCTCGATGCAACATGGGCCCTAGTGATTACGTAAGAAGTTTCAAGTTATCAGTGGTAAATTATAGATCAATATTGAGGTGAATCAACAATTTATGGACAAAAGTCACAAAGTATGAGATGAGATTAGGCCATCAGTCTTAAGATGAATAATAATGAAGAAGCGTTAAAGGACTCAGATTTATACCTATAGGATAAGCAATGAGAGTAACCTGGAGTTTGGTAGCAGACCTCAGTAATGATGAATCGAAGTAAGAGTTATGATATAGTATGACCTAACTAGATGCAGTAAAGTCATACGAATGGATAACCGAGTCTATGAAATAAGATATAACAATATTCGTAAGTTCAATAAAGTATCGAGTGAAGAACTTCATTGTACTTATAGATGCCCAGAGGGACATCTTATTAAGCTCTGTATATGTTCACAAAATGAGGCCTAGGGATTGGCTAAAAGCTGGAGGAAAAAGGAGAGAAGAGTCGCATAGACGCACTTACAAAGTCAGAGTCGTACAGGCTGCATGATAAAAGATAGCAACAATTATAAGATTGGAATGATTCCGACCACGAGTCGTGGTGTGAGAAAGAGGAAAAAAGGGGGGGGGGGGATGCCCTGGCATTTGGGATTCATTCACAGAACAATTGCCTAGATGGCAAGAGGAGTACTGAAGTATTCGCAAGAGCTATAGGTTATGAGAATGATAAGTGCATCAGTCAACAATCGAGGAAGAATGTTCCAAAGGGGGGAATGATGTTACACCCCATATTTTCGTACATGAAAGTATGCCATAAATAAATTGATGAAATCTCGGAAATGAGATGTTACATCCCGCATTTTTGTACGTTAAAATTTTATCGTAAGTTAATCGACGTGAATTCGGGAATGAGGTTATTTTGAAATTATAAACATTATGCTATTTCAAACAAGTGATGAGTAAATTCGTGAAGTTGAGAGGGTAAGTAAATTGAAGAAAATGCATTTCGTCGAAGTTTGACATTTTGGGATAAAATACGGCCCGAGCTAAAATACCCGGTATTTATGTAGTACCATACAAGGTACCATATGGCCATGATAGTAAGGTGTATAAAGTGAGTAGTATTATAAGTAATTTGAGATAATTCTTAATTATGTGGCAATTGGTTAATTATTGGATTTGTGGATAAATATTTAAGAGAGATTTGTTGGATAATTATAAGGAGGGCAACATCCATGTGCTATTTTGGGAAGTTGGCAGCAAGTTGCCATCTATTCAGATGCTTAAGGAGGTGGTGACTTATTTAGAGGAGTTTGTGGCTTAATCACCACATAAGTGGGGCCACACCCCCTAAAATTAAAAGCATCCCTCTAAATCACTTAAGGGATATATATATATATATATATCTAATGAAAAGAAGAATGCTTCAGCAAAACTCATATAGGTGAAAACAACATGATTTACTTCATTCTATTGCAAATATTCATTCTCTTTTGGCGGGAGGTCCTTTCTCTATGAGTAGTTCAGAAGATGCTGATGATACTTTCTCTAATACACACACAGGAGATTTTGAAGACCAAGATAGACGGAGCACGGTACAATCTTTCTCAAGAATATCATACAGATTTTTCCCTACTTCGATCCGCCGTTATGTCTTTTGTCGCAATTGACGTGTGATAGAGTGATTGTCAAGAGAATCGGCTAAGGCATGTTAAGGCTATCCCTTCTTTCTTTTTGGCATGATCTATGCGACACGAACGAAATGAGCAAATGCACAATTTCCATAAATGACTATTCATTGAAATATTAGGGGTGTCTATATTCTTGATTCCCCATGTGAATTATTATTATATCTTCTGTTCATGGGTCCCAGAAAAATACGTATTTGATAAAGTCTATCCGAGAGGCTTATTATTTTTATGACATTCCGAGAAATCTAATTAATCAGAGGCATAATAGTCTTATGACACTCCGAAAGATTTTATTGACGTACTTATCATGCATTGTTACATTGACCCATGACCAGATGGCGTTATATACGCGTATATATGTATATATATATGTATATGGGATATAGAAAAAAATTACGGCGTTATATACGCACCACCACCTGATCAGCTGGTATACGTTGATAATTTATCCACAGTGGCCGAAATGATATGATGGGATGCCCTCAAAGGCTTGATGATGTTATGAACGCATATATCTATGCATGGCATGAAATTTATACGCATATGCATGACATTATAAAAATGAAATGATTCATAGAGTTATGCAGACGTACATGTCAATCCATGTTTCTCTCATGTCTATTACTTACTGATTTTTATTCCTTACATACTCGGTACATTATTTGTACTGACATCCCTTTTGCCTGGGGACGCTGCGTTTCATGCCCGCAGGTACCGATAGACAGGTCGGGAATCTTCCAAGTAGGCTATCAGCTCAGCGGAAGATGTTGGTGCGCTCCATTTGCTCCGAAGTTGCTTGTTTGGTTAGTACGATTTAGATGTGTATTGCTTGGTATGGCGGGGCTCTGTCCCAACCTTTATGACAAATATGTATTCTTAGAGGCTTGTAGACAGATGTCATGTACGTAAAAGATTGCATGGCCTTGTCGGCCTGTGTTCAGTGTACGAGTGGCTATTTTGGTCTTAGAGGCCCATATGTCTTATGTATAAGATGGTATTACATGTTGTATTCTACTTATCTCACGGCAGCCTCTCCGACTAAGTTATCTATAATAGTATGATACGAAAAGATATGTTATGTTGGTACTCGGTTGAGTAAGGTACCGGGTGCCCGTCGCGGCCCATCGGTTTGGGTCGTGACACTATTGAACGTAAAGTAGATAATTAGCTTATGAGAGGTACCTTATGGTCATCCTTGTTAGATAAGTCCGAAAGTTGGGATTGCCTCCGTTAAAGTGCTATATCTAAGTCAATGAGTCAAGGAGGTCGTCTCAAAGGCCGAGTGTGTTGTGGAAAGGAAATATTTTCACTTGTTTGTAGAGCCAAATAACTATGGTTCAAAAGGTATTTTCTATGTGTTATGATTTAGTGCAGTTCATGTCAAGGTATCACTTCTAATAGCGTAATTCCCTTAATATTGAGGTCGGTGTTATTAATATATATTTTGATGCTTTGTTGTGTTGTAGATGTGCTGTTAGGAGTTGTTTTGCTGGTTCTCTGGCAAGTGGTTATGCCAAATTATAGGGGAAACGCTGCCAAAATTTCTTGAAATTTTGGGAGTTAGCCAAAATTTTGAGCTTTTGGTGAGAGGATAATGATTTAAGTCACATTGGGTGTCTGTGGCGGACTCTAACCCTCATTCAAGGACAAATGATCCTAGGAGAGGGAGAATGTAAGGCCCCGTTAAAATTTCCTAATAATTTATGATTTTAAAGTGCGCTAGCGGTATTTGAGGATAACGTATTCGAGTATTAAAGGAGACCTATGGGATAGAACCACATCATTTTGAAATGAAAATATATGTTTAAGGTGTGTTGGATCATACTAAGGAGTTTTGTGAATGGCAATAATTTGTGTGGAAGAAGTTGGATACATTAAGTGGAAAGGATGACTCAATTAGCACAAGACCCGGCTTCAAACGAATGCCACTCCCAAAATCTAAGGACTTAGGTGGTGATGTACCTATCAAATTAAAGCCCTTTGAGTCTAGTTTCCAACTCATCAAATCGTTCGTCATTTGGATATCTCTATAGAATATTATGGCCATTTTACCGGACCAATGCCATATGCGCGACTACGCATATAAGGGGGGTTCTGCCTTATGTTAGCGGTCACTTGCCCAGGTGTGCGGCCGCGCACATAGGAGCCCTATAAATACCCCAAAGGTGTAATACTCAGTAAATCCGGATTAGTTGTGGATGCGTTAAATGAGTATTAATGTGACCTTTTAGACATGTGAAGTCCTATTTGGATGAGTATGGGTGGAAACAATTGTTTTAGAATCAGGACCGAGACTTAGGTGTATAAAATTCATTAGAATCGACTAAGTTTATGGGAGGTCCGTCTTATAGCCTTAAATAGTGCAAGGCCATGAAAACTCACGGCCATAGACAGTACAAGGCCATAAAAACTCAGTGCCCTAGATAGTACAAGGCACAGTCCAGGGCATCAAACTCAGCTCCCCAGACAGCGCAAGGCTTTGTAGTTTTGGCGCCTCAAATGGCTCCTTGCACAGTTATTTAGGCGCCCTTAACGATGCCTCGCGCCGGCGAGGTTTATCTGAGCTACTTTTATTTTCCTGCTTAATTTTGGGACGTGTTCACTTATTTAAAGCCCTACCTCTTTCCCCCACAACCCAAACACGAAAACGTACTCTAGAAAGGGAAGCTCTCAAGAACCTAACTTCCCCAAGGTCCCTCCATCATCCAAGGTATGTTCTAACAATGATTCTAAGTTAATTTCAATTCTCCAACACCTTATTAACATGGGTAAATCCTTCCACTCCTTAGATATTAGGTCGAGATACCATAGATGAGAGAGTAAACCCTAGAACTCGAATTAAAGAGGAGTGAACTTCGAAAAGGTAATTCTTATACTCCCTAATCATTTATAAATATGAATTGATAAGTTTTTGGGAGAATAGTAAATGGGTTTGATAAAGAGAACCATAAGAACTAGGACTTTGGATTGTTGTAAACATTTGGGTGATGAGAAATGGTGTTAGTTACATCTATTTGGGATTGTAGAATCACCTAGAAGTAGTAGAATGAGAACTTGGTGAAGAAAAGACCAATTACTAAGGTCGATTAGGCTTTACACCCATAAGGTGTTTGATAAAATTTCTAAGTTACTAAAACAGGAGCATTAGTGCTAATATTGGTTCCTCTTGATATATATATATATATTGACGTAGATTATCGTTGAAAGAGGCGACAAATATCGTGATACTCTTAAAAAGGGCCAGATCTAAGGTATGTGAGGCTAACTAACTCTCTTTACGTTTGGGAATGTTTATTATTCTCCATACTTCCCATTCTTTATGATTGTTTCGAGTTTCCTCAGAAAGTAATTATGCCTTAGTCCCATGAATAGTTGTAGAACTTCTATTCTCAAGATGGCATAGTTTCATAATCGTTCAATATCTTATGAGCTTCATTTATGACAAAGCAATTTATTATGAATACATGTCTCAGTCTAGTTCTATTCAGCATTTCAGTATCATGTAACTCAGTATAGTTCAGTAGTTTAGTAGTATATATTGTAGTATGATTCTCAGTTCCTAATTCTAAATTCCTGAATGTTGAACACCTGTATTTGGGCTTAAGGCCGCAGTTTATGCTTTATGCATCTTTGGGCCTGATGCCGTAGTTTATGCTTTATGCATTTTTGGGCATGAGGTCACCCTTATGTATATGTATACTTGGCCCCGAGGCCGCAGCTTGTGCACATACATATTGGGCCTGAGGCCATAGTTTAATATTCAGATAAACAGGTGGTTCATCATTCAGAAGAGGGAGTATTCATATCCTTACTTCCTTTGTTCAGTTCAATTATCACTTATCTGTTATCATTTCAGTTTCTCTTTTAGCAGTTGTTGGTCCAGTTATCAGTTAACAGTCATCTCAGTATTCTGTTATCAGTTCTTAGTTATCAGCTGATTTTCAGTTCTAGTATTTACAGTTCTTTCTTTCAGTTGTTTTACATACCAATGCAATTCAAATGTACTGATGTCCCTTTTTGCCTGGGGCCTGCATCCCGCAATGCAGGTAACGATTTACAGGTTGACGATTATGCTTGATAGGACATCTCGTATCAGCTATTGGTGAGTCCAGTCTTTCGGGGCATTATCCTTTTTTTTAGTTTTTAGTCTTTATTGTATTTAAGTAGTAAGGTATGCCAGGGACCATGTCCCGGTAAACAATTAGCATTACAGTATTCTTAGAAGCTTCATAGCCTATAGTTCAATTAGTCAGATGATACCAGACTTTTATGTGTTAGCCTTGTTGGTTACTCATTTACACTAGCAGACTTTTCAGTGTTTTCTGCATCTATGATATTTCAGTCAGACTCTTTAATAGATCATCATGTTGTATATTTATATCTAGCTTACAGTTATACCACATCTTGATTCAGACATACAGCTGGTTTGCTCGATCACATGCTGTTAGGAATCGAGTGCCGTGTTACTCCCAGGCCATGGCGTGACACAAGTCCAGGTAGAGAGACGGGCTAAGTCATTTCTTTGAGCTAGGGCTTACATATCAAGGGGAACCTGTCCTATACTTCCCTCCCATGAACCAAGGTAATGTTTTTGGAGTAATTTTGAGTTGATTACTACTCCTAAACACTTATATTAACTAGGATTAATCTTGAAGATCCATAGATTTCCATTCAAATCCCCAAATTGGTCAGGAACACTACAAGTTGGGATTTTCAACAGTCTCACTACGAGATGTATGTCTACTATCTCTAACTACTCTATGGTGATTATTTATGTATGAAATATATGTTAGGACTTTAGGATGGTGATTGGAAGCCATAATTGCCTAACCTGGGTTGTGTTGGTGTTATACAGATTGTAAAATGGTTTAATTAATGAGATTGATGGTATGGGTGTGAATTGTTTGGCATGCATGTGCTAATGGAAGTTGTGGATGGCCTAGAGACGATGGTAAGGTGAATTATTGGTATGTAAGGTGGTTGTTAGGTGAAGAAACTCCATTGAAGGAGGTTGTAGAAAGATATGCACGTTAGATGTTTGATAAAAAGTCTAAATGACTTAAAGTATAGAAATCTTACTAATATTGGTACAAAAGTGTTGCATTTTTGTAGATTGAATTTTTTTAGTGTGGTGGACCATCGTAGTACTATTAAAGGGCGAATTTCAAGTATGTTGGCTAAACTACTCTCTTTGAATTGAATTTCATGATGTTTCAGCAAGTTTCAAGTATGGTTGGATCAAGTTCCTAATAAATTCAACTATTCCGAATGAACCTTGTGTCGAAATATATATATATATATATATATGTATGTTCAAAATGTGTTCTCGATGCTCTTATCATATTATGTTATCCTTCGGGAACGTGTTCAAAGTATGATATGTGTATTAAAATATTATTACCTTTAGTCGTGTTTCAAATGAATGTCCATTATGTTTAACCTGGAAAGAATACTCCATGAGTCCAAAACTCCTATTGCTCATATATATATACTTAAGACCTTGATTTCAAAAGCTCATATTGTTGATAATCTATAAAGATGCTTGAAAATGAAAGAAGTGAGTTGAAATTGTGTATTGCCCTTTTTGGGAAAAGTATTACAAGAATAAATGGTGTGTTACTTGTCTATGATTTTAACTTGCATTTCGATTGCCAATCATTTTACTCTATTTCATGGAAAGAAATCTATTGTGTTTAAAGTCTTCATTTCTAATGAACTTAACGTTGTGATTTCCGGAATATTATATATGTTGATATTTATGATGATGATACATGATAGGAAAGAAATGGAAGTGTGGAACTTGAAATACGGCCATCGTGCCATGAATAAAGAAACTTGTGAATGGCCAAAAGAGCCAAGGAAATACTGTTGAAGATTTATACAATGTGAAAGATGATGAGGTGAATACATTTGTGTTTATGTTACCTTGTGTGAATAAACAAAAAAAAATATTTTTGGGAGTATCATTAGCAAACCGAAGAAGGGTGGGTCATAAGGCCCACACCTGAAACTACATGAGCCGGTGTACGAGTGGATTGTGGTGGATTGTGATTATTCCCCTTATTTGGGATGAGATCGATATTAGTTTTGGATTGGAAATTCAACCCACACAGCATATGTAGGAAGGCAGCCTAGCCGATCAGGTGGAGATCGAACGCCATGTTGCGTACATGGTGGTACTACTCTTGGTAACAACTTTTTTCGCATCACATGTTAAACCAAATTGTCCGTACGGAGATGGCTTACTCGATCGGGCGTGATCGGACTCCGTGCTAAAAACACGGTGTTATATCGATGCTTATGTTCTCCCAACCAAAAATATATAATATTTTCGTATTATGAAAATTGTTATGTTTTAACTTGGCATTTAGATATCATTGATTGTTACTTGTTTCTTCCCTGGTGATTCCCCTTATTTCATTGGCATTCTATTTCGTAAGAGGACATTTAGCTTTACATACTAGAACTATTCCATATGTACTAACTTACCTTATGCCGGGGGCGCTTCATCTTCAATGAATGTAGGTAGTTCATCAGCGGGCGGTCTTGATCCTCATTAGCATTTACTCTCTACTCAGCATGTTTTGGTGAGCCCTACTCTGTTCAAGGATTTATTGTGTGCTTTGAGGTATAGCCGGGGCCTTGTCGCCGGCACTTTCGTTCTACTCTTCTGTTGTACTTAGAGGCTCAGTAGACCTAGTGTGGGTGGTGTTTGATGTTGGGAATTGAACTAGAAGTGTTGGTATTTTTGCAAATATGTTTTTCATCATATGTATAAACTTGTAATATTTTTGAAATCATAAATGAATATACTTTGAGAAATATCATGTACACACTCAGTTTCTCCCTAAAATGGGGATAGGCTCCTCCGTCCATCTTATGGATGACTAGAGTCATATTATGTTTGTAATTCCGTTTATGGATTCCATCACGATCTCTTGAGTCCATATGATGTTGCAACATATGTTATGTCTCATACATGCTTACATTGATTATGCTGGGGGGATATATCCCATAATACCAGCGAGACCTATAGATTAAATGTTAGGGGGAGATAGCCCGTAACGCCAACGAGGCCTATTATATGCTAGGGGATGTAGCCCATAAAACTAGTTGGGCCTGTTGATTATATATTTATCTACTGCGGGGGGGGGGGGGGGGGGGGGGGGGGTGTATGGCCCATAATACTAGTCAGGCATGTTATGTTCACTTATATAGAAATAGTTTGTATTGCATGACTATACATGAGGCTAGTTCAGTTTACAATTACCTTATTTGGGGGACATAGCCCATTTCACCAGACATGTACCTGCAGTTAGTATGTTTCTATATGTCAGCTTGTGTTAGGCTTGTCAACTTTCCATATTGAACATTTCTTATCAGCAATGCTTATGCTTGTTCAGTTTATCTGTTTATATTCATGATTAGTAGATTATCATCAAGTTTAGCGATGATCGGTACTTAGTGTCGGTTATCCATCGCGGCCCTAGGATGGGTCGTGGCAATAACCTGGCAGATTATATAGTACTCTATTTCGAGAGTTTGGTTCATTTTAACATAGTTTGAGTCGTAGAGCTTAATTTTGGGCAATTTTGGAAGTGATTTTCACGGTTTGGACGGGGGTAAGTGTTTTTTACTTGGATTTTTCAATTATTCATGATTTAGTCATTGTTTTTATCATTTAATTAGTGATTTGTATTGGAGAAATTGGGGGAGTTTTGTTAATGCTTTCCTAAATAATAAATTGAGAATTTGAAGGTCGATTTGAGGTCAGAATTGAATAATTTTTGTATGGTTAAACTCAGATCGGAATGGGTTCTCAAAATTTATAAGTTTGGTCGTGTTCTGAGGTGCGGGGCTGGGGTTGACCTTTTGAGTTGACTTTTTAATTTTCATTAAAGATTGAATGTTTATTATCCGAAATTATTTTTATGGCTTTTATTTAGGATATTAAGTTATTTTTGCTAGATTCGAGTCGTCTGCAAGTTGTTTCAAATGGGAAGGGCTTTTTAGTGGATTGATTTACGTTGTTCGAGGTAAGTATCTTGCCTAATTTTATGTGGGGGAACTACACCATATTGATTGGTTGATTTTCATTAAAGATTGATTTTTCTTTTTGAGTAGAGAGAAAAATCTGTGTCTTCGATCTAACGACTTTAAAATGAATCGACCTAAGGCAGCAATCCGTCCCGTTAGCCTCTGCATAGATTTTACACTGTCCACGATGGCGATGTATTCGATGGCCTTGATTTTATCAGGGTTAATCTCGATCCCCCGATTTGATACCATGAAGCCGAGGAACTTGCTCGAACCGACCCCGAAAGCACATTTCTCGGGGTTGAGTTTTATGTTGTATTTCTTTAAAATCTCGAATGTTTCCTGCAAATGAGCCAAATGGTCCTCTGCGCGCAGGGACTTAACTAGCATGTCATCAGTATAAACTTTCATTGATTTACCTATTTGTTCCTCGAACATTTTATTTACTAGGCGTTGGTAAGTAGCTCCGGAAGTTTTTATCCCGAAGGCCATCACATTATAACAATACGTTCCATACTTGGTGACAAATAAAGTCTTTCCCTGGTCTTCCGGGTTCATTTGGATTTGATTATACCCGGAATAGGCATCGAGAAAAGTAAGGACGTCATGGCTGGCCGTGGCATCGATCATGCGATCGATGTTAGGCAGTGGAAAAGAATCTTTGGGGCATGCCTTGTTTAAATCCTTGTAATCTACACACATTCTAAGTTTGTTCCCTTTAGGGACTACAACAACATTAGGTAACCATTCGGGATATTTCACCTCCCGAATGGACCCTATTTTGAGAAATTTAGTTACCTCGTCCTTTATGAATGTGTGCTTTATCTCGGACTGGGGTCTTCCCTTTTACTTTACCGGTTTGAATCTAGGGTCCAGGATTAGCCGATGCGTCATTATATTTGGTGGGATCCCTGTCATATCTAAATGAGACCAAGCAAAACAATCTATGTTATCGATAAGAAATTGAATAAGCCTTTTCCTGAGTTCGGGGTTAATCCCGTTCCCAGGTATACCTCTCGTTCGGGAAAATGCTCGATTAGTATGACTTGCTCCAACTCTTCAATCGTTGATTGGGTAGAGTCGGAATTATCGGGAAGCATGAAGGATCGAGAGATCCTTTGATCATCATCTTCATCGATCTTCTGATTTTCTGGTTGGGTTAAAGCTGATGTCTGTGATTGCTTTTTGGCATCTCGTTCCCCTTTTGAGTCAGATCCCTTTATTGACGAAGGTGAGGATATCATATTCGCTTCCTCGATGACAAACATTGCTCTTACGGCCGGCCGTTCTCCGTACATTGTTTTGACTCCCCTCGATGTTGTGAATTTAAGAACCTGGTGTAGGGTCGAAGGTACATATCTCATATTGTGGATCCATGGCCTTCCAAAAAGGGCGTTGTACCTCATGTCGCCTTCGATTACATGGAACTTCATTTATTGGATGGTCCCGGCCACGTTTAATGGCAGAATTATCTCGCCTTTGGTGGTTTCACATGCCATAATGAATCCATTTAGAACTAGGGTTGCGGGTACGACCTGGTCCTGTAGACCGAGCTGTTCTACAACCTTCGATCTAATGATATTGGCCGAGCTACCTGGATCAATTAAAGCACGCTTAACTTTAATTTTATTCATTTGTACGGATATTACCAGTGCATCATTATGAGGTTGTATGACTCCTTCTGCCTATTCATCATTGAAGGACAAAGTTCCTATGGGTTCGTAATCCTAAGTTCTAGGTCGCTTTTCTCTCATAATCGATATCTTAGTGCGTTTAAGCACCGGCCCTTGAGTGGTATCAACGCCGCCGATGATCATGTGGATGATGTGCTGTGGTTCTTCTTATTCGTTTTGTTTGCCAAAATACCTGTTTTTGAAATGGTTCTTCGCTCTTTCGCTTAAAAATTCTCGAAGGTGCCCTTTATTGAATAACCGGGCTACCTCCTCTCTTAGTTGCATGCAATCTTCTGTTCTGTTGCCATGGGTGCCATGATATTCATACATTTGATTGGGATTCCTTTGGGCAGGATCAGTCTGCATGGGTCGAGGCCATTTAGTATCTTTGATGCGTCCGATAGCCGACATGATGGCGGATGCATCAATGCTGAATTTATACTCTGATAACCGTGGTGCTTCCTTAGATCCGATAAGCCTGTCAAACCTACTTCTGTTCATCAACCCCCGAGACCATTGACCTCGATCACTTCTTTTGTTGCTTTGTCTAGGGTTACGTCTCGATTCATTGATTATGTGGTTTCTATTATACGGTCGGTATCGGTCCCTGATCAGACCTTGTTCTCAATTGATATCCTTTCAAGCAGCAGGTTCAAACCCCAACTGATCATCTTCAACTCTAATTTTTGATTGGTATCGATTGTGTATGTCGGCCCAAGTGATAGCTGGGTACTCGATCAGGTTATGCTTCAACCATCGTGAAGCCATCGAACTTTGTTCGTTCAGACCTTGAGTGAAAGCCTGAACAGCCTAATCGTCTGTGACTGGTGGCAGATCCATTCGTTCCATTTGAAAGCAAGATACAAACTACCTTAGCATCTCGTTATCCTTTTGTCTTACCTTGAACAGGTCCTACTTCCTGGTCTTGACTTTTATGGCCCCGACGTGCGCTTTTATGAAGGAATCTGCAAGCATAGCAAAAGAATCGATAAAATTAGATGGCAAATTATGATACCATAACATTGCTCCCTTTGACAGGGTTTCATCGAATTTCTTCAATAATACTGATTCGATCTCATCATCCTCTAGATCGTTCCCTTTGATGGCATATGTGTATGAGGTGACATGTTCACTGGGGTCGGTAGTTCCGTTATATTTAGGAATCTTGGGCATGCGGAACTTCTTTGGGATCGGTTTAGGAGTTGCGCTTGGGGGAGGGCTTTTGTATGAATTATTTGGAATCTAAGCCCTTCAATATTAGTGGTGCCCCCGGGATCTGATCAGCCCTGGAGTTGTATGTTTCAACCTTTTTGTCATTTTCTTCGATCCTCCTTTCTCCTGATTCTATTCGTCTGGTCAGTTCTTCGGACATCATAGCAATTTCGGGATTAGTCCCCGACTCCTTCTCATTTGATTTCACTATAGCTGGTTCCATTGTATGGGTAATTTCTCAGGGTTGACTGGGCTCCGGCCTGCTCGGTATCTGGGTTTGACTCTACAACTGAGCTATCACTGCCTGTTGAGCTTGCAATATTTCGAAAATCATTTGCAAGCTGACGCTGTTTTCCTCGACGTTATGGGTATCTCGAGCTGCAGATCGAGTGCCACCATGTATGCTATTTTCAGGTTCAGAATGTAGGTTCGCCTTAATGTCCACATGCGAATTAATGTCTATCGACACTTCGATTCGAGCTCCAACGGCATTGACAAACGGCCTTTCGGTACTTGGTGTCTAGTTCTTGTTCTCATCTTGAAGACCAGTGAATGTTTCTGGTAATTTTGGCCATTCTTGGGGTTTGTAACTTACAAGGAATTCATATTTACCTGGACGACTTAACGAGCCAATTGAAGGGTCTTTATTTTCATATTTGGCTCGAAATTGCTTTTCAGTAGTTTTCCCCTTTTTCTTGGATTTTGGTTTGGTCTCGTTGAGACCAAATCTTTCCCAATGATGCAGGTGATGTTCATCATATTCTCCAATTGGATCTTCCAAACAGTCTTGGCAGTCGCAACCGAGATCCCAAGGTTAGTGTCCCGTAAAGGGGCATTTGAATCACCAAACTCTTCTGCCGTCTTTGTCGAAATGTTTACACCAGTCATGTTCTTCCATGATAGTTTGTATATTCCAGAAGGGTTCCCTTTCAGGGTCATGGTCTTTGGGTTGGAACATTTGGCAAGAAAAGCTAGTTTTATTGGGTTTTTTGAGATGGGAATGGGCAAAGGTTATGGAAACGGTTTCGTCATTTGTTTTGGTAAAAGTTGGCTCACCAGATTGCAGAGATTCTTCTGGTTCTCTTAGCTTTTCATAATTTGTGATCCAGGAATCAGGAAGAATTTTAACTATTTCATCTCTGGAAATTTGTCTGGGTATTTGGGTGCACTTGGTGTTTCCTTTGGTAGCATCAATATTCAAGAGTAAAGCATTTTCTCCTCCGGGAAGGCAGAGATCCATGGCATGATTTTGGACCCGCCACACCATTTGGTGATGAAGAGTGGCTTGGATAAAATCTTTGGCTTATGGGGAACCTTGGATTTGGACTTGGATTTTGAGTGCTTCGGTTAAGTATGGGTCATAAAGGGACATGTTGAAATTTGGAAAGATAGTTATGAAGACAGTTCCTGCATTCAAGATAACTTCTGCAGTACCCAAATTTGCATGTTGGTACTCTAAGTATCTTGTATCTAGAAGAGAAAGTCGAGCAACAACAGGTTGACCTTTTCTTCCATGATAAGTCGGAGCAGTTCGGATAGCACCAAAATGGATATGGGTAAAACCATGATCTCTCCATTGTCTGGGAAAATCATCTGGAATTTGGAGGGTAATAAATTGTTCCTCTCGAGTGGCAAGAATAGGATGTTGGTCAAGTTTTGAGGTAGCAACATATTCTTTGACTCCTTTTGGTTTCTGTTGGACTAAGGAACGGATTTGGGTCCATGGTGCAAATGATTTTTTGGCAAAGGCTGAGTAAGGGTTTATAAGGGGTAGTTCAGTGGAAGATACTTTTTGTTCGTCGGGTAGGATATCTACTTCATAGAGGTAATCATATTTTTTGGACAAGGTTTTATATATAGTAGGAGACATATTCATTTTTGCAAGGGAAGAGGATGATGGAAATGACTCAGACATATTTAGTAAACTGTTCCTCCCTCCGAAAGGATGGGCTGGTTCTGAGCTTGGCAAGCCGTCCCTTATGGGTTGTGAAGCCTCATAAGTCTGAGTCAGAACCAGCCCATCCTTTCGGAGGGAGAAACAATTTACTAAATATGTCTGAGTCGTTTCCATCATCCTCTTCCCTTGCAAAAATGAATATGTCTCCTACTATATATAAAACCTTGTCCAAAAAATATGATTACCTCTATGAAGTAGATATCCTACCCGACAAACAAAAAGTATCTTCCACTGAACTACCCCTTATAAACCCTTACTCAGCCTTTGCCAAAACATCATTTGCACCATGGACCCAAATCCGTTCCTTAGTCCAACAGAAACCAAAAGGAGTCAAATAATATGTTGCTACCTCAAAACTTGACCAACATCCTATTCTTGCCACTCGAGAGGAACAATTTATTACCCTCCAAATTCCAGATGATTTTCCCAGACAATGGAGAGATCATGGTTTTACCCATATCCATTTTGGTGCTATCCGAACTGCTCCGACTTATCATGGAAGAAAAGGTCAACCTGTTGTTGCTCGACTTTCTCTTCTAGATACAAGATACTTAGAGTACCAACATGCAAATTTGGGTACTGCAGAAGTTACCTTGAATGCAGGAACTGTCTTCATAACTATCTTTCCAAATTTCAACATGTCCCTTTATGACCCATACTTAA
The DNA here is from genome assembly GCF_000390325.3 of Nicotiana tomentosiformis. Classification (NCBI taxonomy): domain Eukaryota; kingdom Viridiplantae; phylum Streptophyta; class Magnoliopsida; order Solanales; family Solanaceae; genus Nicotiana; species Nicotiana tomentosiformis. The sequence continues at coordinate 34,154,879 of NC_090813.1, read as the reverse complement.
CCGAAGCACTCAAAATCTAAGTCCAAATCCAAGGTGCCCCACAAGCCAAAGATTCTATCCAAGCCACTCTTAATCACCAAATGGTGTGGCGGGTCCAAAATCATGCCATGGATCTCTGCCTTCCCGGAGGAGAAAATGATTTACTCTTGAATATTGATGCTACCAAAGGAAACACCATGTGCACCCAAATACCCAGACAAATTTCCAGAGATGAACTAGTTAAAATTCTTCTTGATTCTTGGATCACAAATTATGAAAATCTAAGAGAACCAGAAAAATCTCTGCAATCTGGTGAGCCAAACTTTACCAAAAGAAATGAAAAAACCGTTTCCATAACCTTTGACCATTCCCATCTCAAAAAACCCAATAAAACCAGCTTTTCTTGCCAAATGATCCAACCCAAAGACCCTGACCCTGAAAGGGAACCCTTCTGGAATATACAAACTATCATGGAAGAACATGACTGGTGTAAACATTTCAACAAAGACGGCAGAAGAGTTTGGTGGTTCAAATGCCCCTTTACGGTACACTGCCCTTGGGATCTCGGTTGCGACTGCCAAGACTGTTTGGAAGATCCAATTGGAGAATATGATGAACACCACCTGCATCATTGGGAGACCAAACCAAAATCCAAGAAAAAGGGGAAAACTACTGAAAAGCAATTTCGAGCCAAATATGAAAATAAAGAGCCTTCAATTGGCTCATTAAGTCATCCAGGTAAATATGAATTCCTTGTAAGTTACAAACCCCAAGAATGGCCAAAATTACCAGAAAAATTCACTCCAAGCTGGGAAGATAGTGAAATCACACCAAAACTCAAAGCACCATCAGCTAGTAACCCAAAACCCGAAAAGCCACTTGAACCTAAAACTCCATCAACCCAAAAGTCCACACAACCACAAATATTCATGTTGAGCCCTTCAAGTTCCAGTCATACCCAAGATTTTCCTTCACTTCAACCTTTTGAAAAAGAGGGTATCATCCATGCTCCAAAAATCCCCAAGAAAAACATAGTACTACATACTGGAGAAAAACCCCCAACAAGTAACATCGAAGCAACAATGAACTGGCAATCAAAAAATTCCATCTGCCAAAACAAAGTGCTCAACAATATTGGCAATACTATAAAAAATGTGGCCCAACAGAAAACAAGATGTTGAGCAAAGTGGAAACAATTGAGAAAAAGGTTTAGTAGACATCGTCACACCATGCAGGACTAATCAAAGCCTTGGAGCTAAGATTGTCAAATTTACAATATGAGATTTGTCCACCAGGAATTCACTTTTCAAGTTATTCCATCAACAACAAAAGGAGATGATTTCAATCAAGGAACAAATTAAACTTTTGAGAAATGACCGTTTTAAGTTAGAAAAAAACCCCACTTTTCCCTTCAAAATCAACCTTCTACCCCATGTCAGCACAAGCATATTCCCCACCAAAATTGGACTACACCTTTTCTACTTTTCCTACTATCTTACAAAATCCTATCTCATTCACCCAACCCTTAAAAGAAGAACCTGAATTCGATATTGCAAAAATGGTTCGGCAATAATAAGCCTTAAGGAGAAATAGCCAAGTACGTTACACCAGTCGCCTCCTGAAGTGTAGGGAAAATCAGTTTAACTTGAAATAAGAAGATTCTTGCACCATTAATGTAATATGGGTTTCAAAATACTTGAAGTTGCATTACGCTCTTAACAGTATTTGACACAAGCAGTCTATGCCATAAGCCCATGAGGTTGAAATAGAGTTTGAACGCTTGTGAGATTATTATCATTCTGACAGCTTAGCCCTTCCCGATAGTTGATCCTACATGAGAGGACTAGAGATACGACAAACTTATCTTTCAAATAAATATGCTCATGATATGTACCAGAATCTGAAACATCCACCTGAAGTGGGGAGGGAAAGGTCATGGTAAGGCTACTTAACTCCAACCATACACAAGTGAAACCATGTAGCTATGACATCCTAATATTGGGATTAAGTCATACATTGGTTAGAGAGGTGCTAATGGTTAATATGATGCTCCGGGGAGAAAGACAAATGAAACTCTTATCCACCCAGGGATGTTGAATATTAAAGATACTAAACTCTCCGCCCATGACAATGGCATAGTAAATGATCCTAGAAGTCGAGTGTTTAAAGATAACGGAACTCAGGGAGACACTATAAAATAATCATGGAGGTTTGCGAATGTTCATAATGAGTTCTCCACGGGTCTTATGACTTGAAAACTACCATATGCTACCGAAGGAGGGGAAAAATATGAGAAACGGGCATTATGCTATGATAACCCCAAAAGTGTATTTGGTCTTGACAACGAGCCTATCAAGGATCCTTATGAGAAAGGAAGTGTTACAACAATATATGGAAAGATGCGATCTCTCATGGTTATCCAATAATTTTTGGGAATTAGCACAATGAATTTACTTACTAAGGAACACAATCAGAATATGTTGTAGAGGTGTAAATAGAAACTGAACACTTGTTATGAAGTAGACACGTTTCTGCCATAATAACTCTCAAACTGCAATACCAGGCCACATCATGGGCAACTATAATACTAGGATAAAAAATAGTGAGCTACTGACTGCGGAATGATCTAAGTGGACATGAAAGCCATACTAAGATGGGCAAACAAAAAGATCTTCCTATGATGAATTTGTGAAATCTCAAATTTTAGAGGAACTTCATGCGGACAAGTGACCCCTTTCAATTGACATGTACACATATGATAGGTGCTGATATATGCTCTCATGTTACTAGACAGTGAAAAGGTTTCATGACAACGTTCACTAAGGGAGTAAATTTATTGTTCAAACCATAGGAGCCACACACATAGGAGAGAGAGAGAGAGTGCTCAAGAAGGATCTCAACACTATGCTGTCATACATTAGATTCAATACCATGTAGGTAAACATTATTATGGTGCGTGCACAAGTGAGCAGATGTTCTCCATTTGAATCAATATGTTCTATAAGAAATTCATCACATATAGTCCCCTGTTGAGAATTTGGGGAAGCAAGTGGGAAGTGTTAACCTACGGTTATAACTCAATGTAAGGAAATAAATGTAGACCTCAATTCCACAAGAGGTTGTAAACAAGAGAGTTTGTGATAAAGTGGCTTCAAGAATAATGCGTCTCATTCAAAGAGTAGGTACATGCAATGTTTTGCGAATCAGTTTCTTGTTAACACCATGTTTATAAAGGCTCTTCAATATGGATGTACATATACAACAACGAAAATTATGCGGTCTACATAATGATGAACTAAGGAGTGACTTATTTGGTGCTTTTGGGTTGACAGGGCAGTACCTTAAGTGTTGCCCCTTGACTCCACAAACATTAGTACCTTAGTGACATACCCCGAATGATATCTCCTGCACTTCACGCAATGGGGATGAGGTCGGTTGAACAGACTCGCCCCACTGACTTGATATTTACCTTTTTTTGCATAGATCATAATCTTCCCCCTTATCCTTCCTCCAGGCCTTCACGTGGGAGTAACAATCTCTATGCATGTTTGCTGTGTGGGCCTTTGGAATTGCCCAAGCCAGCCACCCCTAACACGCTCTTCAGCATACTCACGGCACAATGCCATATGTTCCTTCACGTACATCAGGTAGACCAGGATGGGTGCCCCCAACCTAGGGCATTTGTTCTTCTTGTGCCCCCTCTTTCCACAACCATGACATATTTCAAGAGTCATCCAACATAAACCCAAGTGGCGCTTCTTACAAATCAAACATTATAGCTTATTGTTTCCAATAATCCTCTCTTGTTTCTTAGGTGCCCTCACCACATGATTCAGTGGCATGGTAACATTAATAGGAGCAAGGGCACTTTCCCTAGCAACCAGTTCTTTTAATCCGTCCTCGCTGTCGTGCATTCGTGGGTTACTTATTTGGAAAATGAGACATCACGAGAAAATTAACTTCCTACCTCTAGCTCTGCCGCACGATCTGGAGTATCAGAGAAGGGTGACATTCCTAAATGCCCAAGTAGCCTCCTAATTATAGATATGGTCGACAACACACCGATAAGAAGGACTCTACTAGACAAGGGTTCGAGACATCCTAGGACACTTTAAAACCTTAGGCTCTGATACCAAGTTTGTCATGCCCCAACCTCGGGTAGCACGACCGTCGCTAAGCCGAGATAACCCAGTCAAGCAAGCTTGTTAGATACTTTCTACCCGACCTTGCCTATGAATAGAGTGGATATGTATTTAGTTGTTTAAACATTACGAGGATTTCATAATCAACACCAATTCCATTACCATTAGTAGTTTGATTTATAATTCCCAAAATATATTACCCATTCATAGTTTGAAGTGGAACATATGGTACAAATACAACATTTCTAGTTTTTACTTTCCCAACACCAATGTACAACCCACAACATGTCTAAGGAGCCTCTAAGTACATCAGAAGAGAAGTATGGAAGTTCTGGCGACAAGGCCCCGGCTATACCTCAAAACACAAAGTACGACATCAAGTGACATCAGGCCCGGAATAGAGTAGGGCTCACCAAAACCTATTAAATAGGGAATAACTGATAACGAGGACTAAAGATGCCCGCTGATGAACCACCTGCATCCATTGAAGATGCAGCGTCCCCGGAGAAATGGACATTAGTACATATGTCATAGTACTAGTATGTAAAGCTAAATGTCCTCTTTCGAAATGGAATGCGAATATAAGAAAGGGAAAATCATGGAAACAACAAGCAACGATTGATGATATCCAAATGCCAAGTTAAAACATAAGAATTTTTAAAATACGAAGATAATACTTTGAAGATGATAATCAAAACATGAAGATATTATTATTTTTGGTTGGGAGACCTTTAGCACGGAGTCCAATCACGGCCCGATTAGCTAGGCTATCTCATCCGATGACATCAACCACAATCACAATCACTATCTCAGTACCGATATACCATCGTGAATTTAGCATGGAGTTTGATCACGGCCTGATCGGCTAGGCCATCATATCCGAAGACATCAACCACATTCATAATCACTATCTCAATCACAATCATTAATCACAATCATCACCATATGTACGGCATGGCATCTGATCTTGACCTGATCGGCTAGGCCGTCTCAACACAATATCGTACGGATCAACATCACCCTTCGCTAATAATCCTCTCATCTCAGATAAGGGGAATAATTTTATCACATCAATATCATCCCAAATAAGGTGAATAATCACAATCCAATCCTATACCGGCACGTATAGTTTCGGGGTTAGTTTATTTCAACCTACTCTTCCTCGGTGACTAACGATACTCCCAAAAACATTTTTGTTTTACATACAAAGGAAACATAAATTCAAATACATTCACCTCATAACCTTTCACACCATATATAGCTTCATTATTACTTTCAACCTCTCACAACATCATTATTTCATTGGCTCGCTTGGCTAGACATATGATTCATCTTTCATGGCACGATGGCCGTATTTCATATTCCACACTTTCATATCTTTACTTTCAAGGATCATCATCATAAGCATCAACATATAGAATATTATAGAAATCCCAACTTTAAGTTCATTAGTAATGAAGGCTTTAAACACAATAGTTTGCTTTGCAAAGAAATAGAGCAAGATGATTTGCAATCGAAGCATAAGTTAAACTCATAAATAAGTGACACACCATTTATTTTTGAAATACTTTTCCCCAAAAGGGCAATGCACAATTTCAACTCATGCATATGTAAGAGCTTAAAACGCATTGGAAATACGTACAAAGCATAACATTAATTAAAACAGCCACATTTTGGCATGAATTGAGGACATAAGCTTTTAGGAAAATCTATTTTTGAAATAAATTTGGAACAGTTGAATCGAGGCTCATTTCATAACTTTTCTCACATCATTTAATTTCATTGGCACCATTGGCCATAAGTATAACTTTCATTCTTGGCACGGTGGCCACACTTTATATCTCCCACTCACTTCTTTCACTTTTAAGCATCTTTATAGATTATCAACAATATGAGCATTCAAAATCAAGTCCTTAAGTAAATTTATGAGCAATAGGAGCTTTAGACGCATTGAGTATTCTTTCCAAGTTATGCATAATGGACTTTCATTTGAACATGAATTGAAGTTATAAGAGCTATAACACATAAACCATACTTGAACACATTCCCGAAGGAGATCGTGATGAGATAAGAGTAATTGGAACACATTTTCAGTACATACATCTTTCGACACTTTGGTTACATGGGATAATTGAATTTATAAGGACTAACTCGGAACATGAGAATTAGGAACTTGGCCCAACCATACTTGAAACTTAAGAGAGAAGTTTGGCCAATATACCTTTCTTGAGCTTTCCTTAAGTTACTGCAATGTCCCAACACCTCTAGCAATTTAAATCTATAGGAAGATAGCGAAAATCGGATAATAATTAGAAGGATTCTCATGACGTAAGTCTCTTGGAAATTTTGTCAAACACCTATTATGCAAAATTGACTACAAAGCTCTACAATGGTAATCCCTTCCTCCATCGACCAATTTCAAAAACAAACTACCCCAAACAAGTTTAACAACTCCACATACTACCACCTAATGTTACATGCATGACCTATCTCCAATTCCATAACCTAATTAAACCCATAACAATTGCATGAACATTTTTGGACAAGGTCTTACCTAGTTAGATGATGGATTAGTGAGTGGATTCCCTTGAATCTTCAAGATTGGGGCAAGGATTGATGATTAGAATGTCCAGGTCTTCTCCCCCTCTCTATAATTTACTCTCACTTCTCTCTAAATTATTAGATATTTTCTTTAAAATGAGCTCCAAAGGATATTAATCAAAATGGGGTCGGGTAAGCAAATTTCTAAAAATGACCCCCGAAGTCAATTATGTGATGCAATTTTATTGTAGCAAAATAGATATGTTGCAAATAGAATAGATATATGGCCAGCAAAATAGATATGTGGCCAGCAGTATGGTTATGCGACCAGCAGAATAGCCACAAAATGATTTTCAAACTCTGGGTTGGGTCTGGTCCATTTCGCGATGCAATTTCACGGTAGCATAATCATTGTGCGACCAGCAGAATCATTATATGGCCAGCAAAAATAGTTTTCAAAATTTCCCCCTCTCCTGTTCCACTACGCGGTGGATTTATGGTTCGCGGAGCAATTCTGTGGTCGCATAATAGACCGCAGAAATGCCATGTTCGGCAACAATTTTCCTGCAACTCCCCAATGCATTGTACAACCCAAAAAGTCTGTATCACAGCTTGTTTTCTACAATCTTCAAACACATTAGCCTACCTCGGCACTACGAAACCTTAATTTTCTTGGCAAAATTTTATAGTGCCTAACACTAGTGACCCGTCAAAGTTTCATATTCTTATGGGATCGGGCCGGATTTTTGTGGGATCGGTCCACTCGCCTTGACAGGGTTATTGTAATAAACTTTAATAGGATTAAGCCGTTCGCCTTGATGGGATACTATAATACACTCTTATGGGATCGGTCTATTCGTATTGGCAGTTCTATGAAACACTCTTACAGGATTTGCTCTCTTGCCTCTGCAGAATCGTGCATAATATTTGATAAGAAGTTAGTGTACCCGTTAGTTTTCCTGATTTGATATGTGATATTTTATATTTTGTTGAACATTATGTATTCCGTTCAAGGTAGTATCCGGTATTTGAGGACATTGTGTTTATTATTCAATTGAAAAATCGTATTATGCTCTTACATTTGTTTCGTTGTTTTACCTCTTATGCCTCATATCTATTTACATTCATTATACCTGATTTATTAGACCACTAGTAAGGGTTGATGTCGACCCCTCATCACTACATCTTCGGGGTTAGGGTAGATTCTCACTAGGCACGCGTTGATTTACATAATCATGTTACACTTGTGCACTAATTATGCAGGTAGTGAGACTGGTTCATTTAGTGGTCATCTTGGTGCATAGGCGTAGCTGCTGGGGGGACTTTGTGGTGAGCTTGATTCCATGCCAAAATCTGCAGCACACATAGTTTCCATTATATTTATTTACTTTATCCCGTCTCTCTTGTATTCCAGACATATGTTGTATTAGTATAGTACTCCCTAAAAAATGCTCATGCACTTGTGACACCTGGTTTTGAGAGTTTCTAGTAGATGATTATGATTGTACTTAATATTATCATCATTTTGCTTCATGTTTTCGTTAATACCTTATATCTTATGGATTTATGCACCTAGTTTCATTTATTTAACCAAACCCACGATTTCAAAATCATAAAAGTGAATAATTAAGTAGATGGTTCATTGTTGGCTTGCCTAACAGGGTCGTTGGGAGTTATCACGACCCATAGTGGGATTTGGGTCGTGACAGTTGGTATCAGAGCTCTAGGTTTACTTAGGTCTCACGAGTCATGATCAAGTCTAGTAGATCTTGCAGAGAGACATTTATACTTATCTTCGAGAGGCAATATGGTTGTTAGGAAGAACTTCCCTTTCTTTTCCTTGTCGTGCTATTTGATTTCAATTGAAGCTTATCTCTTCAATTCGTTCTGAGTCATTCGAATACGATTTTGAGCACTTCATATCAGTTGCGCATCGAGGAGTTGTGGTGGTGTTATAGGTGTGGTGCATGATGTTTTCTATCACGCCCCAAAATTTAGGAGCGCGACTGACGCTCAACCGAGTAAACCTAGTTGAGCAAGCCTAATTTACTTTAACCTCTCATCATTACTCATGCATGATTTACCATAACATAATTAGATTTTGACTTTAATATTGAATATATTTGGCTCAATGGAACATATTTTATTTCCCGTGATGGTTAAACAACTTTATAAATAGCTATAAATACTGTGAACATAAATACATGACAAAACTCAAATCTTCAATTACATGACCCACAGTGTACATTGAGCTTTTATGACAATAGATACCTAAATACATAAAATGGACTAGACCCAAACACCCACTAGCACTGTAGTGGGCTCACCATAAGCTGAGTAGTGAAGAAGATCCTTATCAAAGTTCCATATCATCCTGTAGATGTATACCTGCATCCAATAAAAGATGCAGCGCCCCGGGCAAAAGGGACGTGAGTATATGTGGAATAGTACTCGTATGTAAGGCAGTCAAAACAACATATGAAAATATGGTAACTCCAATAAGAGGCAAATAAAGTTCATCAAGAAACTACGAAACATCCCATAGGATCACATTTCAAGTCTTATTATACTTGCATCATTCTAAACTTCTTTTAAGATCAATTGAGCCATATGAACTATACGTGGAATACATAATATAATGTAATTGTAACAATATGTACAAACAAGGCCAATGAAAGTGGCTCCTTCCTCCCTTATTTTACACATATATATTTCATATACCACATTTGCGGGTGGAGGTGTATCACAATACCACATATATATTGGGGTGAAGCGGCATGACCATTTTGTGTAGGGATTGTGGTATTTTGATACACCTCCACCCGCATATATATTGGGGTTAGGCGGCAGGACCACTTTGTTCAGGGATTATGGTATTGTGATACACCTCAACCCACATATTTTGGGGTGAGGCGGCATGACCGCTTTGTGTAGGGATTGTGGTATAGTGATACACCTCCACCCACATATATATTGGGGTGAGGCGGCATGGCCGCTTTGTGTGAAGGTGGTTATAGAGGATCCCCTGACATAATATCTATAAATTTGAATGGAAGCTCTTAATAAATTTGATTGACGTTAATGGCTATCTAAGCCCTTTTATTGTTGCCATGATTCATCATATTCATGTTGTATTTCCAAGCCTTTGAATATGTGTATTTGTATTGTGTATGTGAACACTAAGTATGGTCTACGAAATGTATATGTGTAAAATAAGGGAGGAAGGTGCCACTTTCATTGGCCTTGTTTGTACATGTTGTTACAATTACATTATATTATGTATTCCACGTATAGTTCATATGGCTCAATTGATCCTAAAAGAAGTTTAGAATGATGCAAGTATAATAAGACTTGAAATGTGATCTTATGGGATGTTTCGTAGTTTCTTGATGTACTTTATTTGCCTCTTATTTGAGTTATCATATTTTCATATGTTGTTTTGACTGCCTTACATACGAGTACTATTCCACATGTATTCACGTCCCTTTTGCCGAGGGCGCTTCACTTTTTATTAGATGCAGGTATACTTCTACAGGATGATATAGATCATTGATAGGGATCTTCTTCACTACTCAGCTTATGGTGAGCCCGCTACAGTTCTATGGGTGTTTGGGTTTAGTTCATTTTATGTATTTAGGTATCTATTTTCATGGAAGCTCCATGTACAATGTGGGTCATGTAATTAAAGATTTGATTTTTGTCATGTATTTATGTTTACAGTATTTACAACTATTTATAAAGCTGTGTAACCATCACGAGAAAGAAAATATGGGACATTGAACCAAATGTATTCAATATGAAAGTCAACACCTAATTATGTTATGGTAAATCATGCATGAGTAATGATGAGAGGTTAATGTAAATTTGGCTTTCTCGACTGGGTTTACTCGGTTGAGCGCCGGTCGCGCTCCTCGATTTTGGGGCGTGACAAACTTGGTATCGGAGCATGGTTTAGGAGTCCTAAGGTGTCATGGATCTATGTCAGTAGGAAATGTTTCTCTTCTTCTATCCTTGATTGTGTGTTAAGGTTCCAAGATAGTCTCGGAGTTCCCTTGTTAATACCAACGAATGTTGCACATCGTGCTACGATATGAAAAAGGCCCAAGGATTAAAGTAATGACACACATGACAGGCATAATCTGTGAGATGCTCAATTGTCCTCGTAATGGAGGAAGAACAAGTCAAGGATACGACCAAGGTAAGCAAGATCATACAGTTGACCTCGAGAGTCATAGTTGTTTATTTCATGTATATGGTGAAATGTAGTGTTATCTATATGTTATTTAGGATTGTTTCTGGGATTCTCTAGTAAGTTGCAATTTTGGAAAGGATGTATGAGACCGATGTAGTCATAAGTTCCTATGTATAATGGTTGGAGGTAAAATGATGATAACTCTATTCTTATAAGGGACTTGTAAAACATTCGAGGATGAATGTTCTTAAGTGGGGGAGAATATAAAAACCCGAAAAAATTTGACGTACTTAAGCGCTATTAAGAAAGTTGATGTGCGCTAATTATATTATTTTATGTGCAGATGAGGACTATTAATATAATGGATATTAATTGGATATGATAATAAGTATATGAGGCATATTATGAGTGATGTGTGGTCTAAGGAGAGCCCTAAGTCCAAGTCAAGTTGGAAATTTCATGATAGACTAAAGTTTCGAATGGGTACGCATAAGACCAAACTTTGGATGGGAATTTCTAGATATATATAAGGATTATGTGATGGATGACATATAAAATTAAATATATTTGAGTCTAGTTTCTAACTCTTCAAACCGTTCGTCATTTGGACACTCCTACAAGAAGGTGATTCTGCGGCCAATTTTGCGATCGCAAAAGTGGTTATGCGACCGCAAAACTGGTCGCACAATGGACCAACGCAGCCCAGTTTTGGGCACCAGTTTCACGGTCAATTGTGCGACCCGCATACCCATTCTACGGTCCATTATGCGACCACAGACCTGATTTCGTAGGGTTGACTTTTCTATTTTCATAACCCGACCCCATTTTGATAAATAGCCTTTGGAGCTTATTTTGGGGTATTTTTCTGAGGGTTTTAGAGAGAGGTAAGAGCATTTTAGAGAGATAAGGAGGAAACCTAACATTCTAATCATCCAATCTTGCACCAATCTTCAAGAATCAAGGAATCCAATCACAAGATCTCCATCTAAGAGGTAAGATTCAAACCCGTAGTCTTCAATTTCGAGTTTGGGGTAAAAGATGGGTGATTGGGGGTATCATTCTTGGGTGTAAGAGTATTATTTATACATTCTTGTACTAATAAGGTTTGTGGGAAGATATTTGAGCTCAAATAAGTATAGATTGGGTTGTGGAGTGAAGGAAATCTTGCAGAAGAACTTTGTAGCTAAATTTGCACACGTAGTGTTTGATAAAATGCTCAAACGAGCTGAGACCATGAATATCTTCCTAATTATGGTTCAACTTTTGTTATGTCTCAAAATAGATTAGGATTACTAGAATTTTCAGAATGTTGTAGTAATTTAAGGAAAGCTCAAAGCGAGGTATGTCGGCTAAACTGCTTGCCTAGAATTGAATTCCATGATGTTCTTGTAAGTCCCGAGTTATTCTTTATAAATCAACTATTCCAAATAAACTTTGTGTTGAAAGGTATATTTTCAAAATGTGTTCTGGATGCTCTTATCATATGATGTTATCCTTTGGGAATGTGTTCAAAGTGAGAGTTGGGTACAAAAATATTTTGACTCCAAGTAGTGTTTCAAGTGAAGGCTATTATGCCAAATTGTGTAAGAAGTCTCAATGTGCTTGAGACTCTTAATTGCTCATAGGTGTACTAAAAGTTGTGATTAGAGATTCTTTGTTGTCGATAATCTATAAAGATGCTTGAAAGTGAAAGTAGTGAGTTGGGCATATAAAGTGTGAACACCGTGCCAAGAATGAAAGTTATACTTGTGGCCAATAGAGCCAAAGAAATGAAATGATGTGTGAAATATTCAACTATTACAAATTCATTCCGAAAATAGAATTATCCAAAAGCTTATGTACTCAAGTCATGTCCAAACGTGGTTGTTCGAACTAATGCTATGCTTGGTAGGTATTTCTAATATGTTTTGAGCTCTTACATAATCATGAGTTGAAATGGTGTATTACCCTTTTGGGAAAATATATTTCAAGAATAAATGGTGTGTTACTCGTTTATGAGTTTAGCTTGTTCTTTTATTGCCAATCATTTTACTCCATTTCTTAGAAAGAAATCCATTGTGTTTAAAGTCTTCATTGCCAATGAACCTAAAGTTGTGATTTTCGGAATATTGTATAGGTTGATATTTATGATGATGATCCATGAAAGGAAAGATATGAAAGTGTGGAATGTGAAATACGGCCATTGTGCCATGAAAGAAGAATCATATGTATGGCCAAGAGAGCCAATGAAATAATAATGTTGTAAGTCGTTGAAAGTATGAGTTAAGTAATATATGGTGTGAAAGGTTATGAGATGTATGTATTTGTACTTTTGTTTCCAATGTGTTATAAGCCCCTACGTTATTGCGAGTAAAGGTTATGATGTTCCTAAATGTTCTAAATGCTCTTAATGTTAAATGATCACCCATGGCAAGTACGAGTAAGTGATAGTATGAACATGAAATGTGGTTGTTGCCTAAATGAGAACTATGAAGTGTTGTATGTCCCAATAGTTTCAACTATAGTTGCGTGCTTCTGGAATAATGTATGTAAATGACTTCAATTGTTAGGTCCCCAAGATTCATGGACCTAGATAATGATATCAAGATGTCAAGGGAGTGAATAATGAGATGGAAGGGAGACTTCCTTTGATAAATGATGATGAACCTTAAGAAAAATATTGTGCCCATGTGCCATTGAAATCGACTTATTAATTTACCATGCATGTGCTAATATAATGAGTTTTGTTTCTCCATGATGAGCATGAATATGAAGTATTCCAATGATATGAGAAATTACGACCTTAAATGTAATTACAAACTATGTCACTTTGAGTTGATATATGGTATTGTGATTGGGATTACACCTCCACCCGCATACATTGGGGTGAGGCGGCAAGGCCGCTTTCTGTAGAGTTTTTGGTATTATGGAATGCACCTCCACCCCCATATATTTTGGGGTGAGGTGGTAGGACCTCTTTGTGTAGGGATTGTGGTATTGTGATACACCTCCACCCGCATATATATTGGGATGAAGCGGCAGGACCGCTTTGTGTTGCTAGAAATTTACCGCGGGGGATTGTGACTTGGTCCGTCCCGTGAGACTGTAAAGTCGAATAACTTATTGTTAATTACATGTTCTCTCTGTCTTCTAGAAATTTGACTGCCATTCATGTTAGATACCATGCTTAGGTCATATGATATCATTGTTGGGACCCGCACCGGTCGGGTACTTGTTGAATTAGCTGCTATTTGCTGTCTTGTACTCAGTCACAGTTTTACTTGCGTGTCATATCTCTGTTTCCTCTTGTTTTCTTGTTGATACTTGTTATCATCTCTTTTGGGATGATTTGTATGATTTCTGGGAGCCCGAGAGGCTAGAGAGGTTAGTGTCTGAGATAGGGCATGAGTGTCGAGCTGTGAGCTATGTGATTGTATATGGATTGGGTTGCACGCTGCAACAGGCCTGAGGGCTGAATGTGTATGGATCGGGTTGCACGCCGCAACGAGCCTCATAGCTACTTATATGATTGGATCGGGCTGCACGCCGCAACGATATAGCACTTGGGATGAAGAAGCACCTCCCTGTACACCCCCAGTGAGCGCAGGTACCTATTGAGTGTGATTATTGAGGGCTGAGAGCCAAGTGTTTGAGCTATTGAGAGCTTCAGTGATAGTTATCCTGAGAGGTTGCATTTGTTTCCTTTGTTGGTGCACTTAGCTGAAATATGTCATTGTTTTGAACTTCTAGAAAATATTGTATCCGGTTTATCTGAACTTAGAAATCGTATAACTGACTTAACTTATATTGTCGGAATTGAATCATGTTTACTCTCATTGCTAAAATTACTGAAGTGAACGGTAATTGTATAGCTCGACACTACTTCTCAGTTCCTTATATATTTTTGTTACTTACTGAGTTGGCTGTAATCACGCTACATCCTACACTTCATGTGCAGATCCAGGTGTATTCGGTCACGGAGGACATTGATCTCGTGTGTGGTTGAGTATCTGAGATTCACGAGGTAACTACCGGCGTTCGCAGTCCTTGCCTCTCCTTTCTTGTTATCTTTCTTTTCTGTACTCTCCTGTCTTTATGAAAACTCTGTCATATCAAGCACGTGGTTTTATTTGTGAATCATTTGAAGTATTTTGAAAAATCTGCTTGCCTAGTACCATCGATAGGCGCCATCATGACAAGTTAGAGTTTTGGGTCATGACAAGTTGATACCAGAGCCTAGATTATATAGGTCTCACGAGTCATGAGCAGGTTAGTAGAGTCTTATGGAGACATCTGTACTTATCTTCGAGAGGCTGCCGAACCTTTAAGAAATTTCACATTCTTGAATTCTTGTCATGCGAATCATTTGATTCTGGTAACTGAATTTTTGTTATACTATTCTCTCAGAGATGGTGAGGACGCGTGCTACGGGGTAGTATGGACAGCCACCAGTACCACCAGTCAGGGCCACAAGAGGCCTAGGTCGCGGTAGAGGCCGCGGTAGGGGAAGAGGTGCAGCTCGCACTGCAGCTAGGGCAGCACATGCAGATCCACCAGTTGCCAAGGTTCAGGAGCGGCTTCCAGTTGTGGATGAGCCTGTGGGACCAGCTCAGGCACCACCTGTGCCCATTGCGATTCCAGGCCTTCAGGAGGCCTTAACTCAAATTCTGACCATGTGCACCAGTCTTGCTCAGGCGGTTTTGTTCCGGCCGCAGCAGCCACTTCCCAGGCCAGAGGAGGTGCTCAGACTCCTGCCACCCGCACAGTAGAGCAGGTGGTACAGGGACTCCAGACATCGGGGGCACCACCAGCCCAGCTGGTTGCAACTGCTTAGGACTATGTGGTTCCTGTCATGCCCGATGATGATCAGCGTCGATTGGAGAGGTTTGGGAGACTCCAGCCTCCATCTTTCAGTGGTTCCGAGGGAGAGGATGCACCGGGCTTCTTGGATAGGTGTCAGAGGATACTCCATAAATTAGGTATTCTAGAAGCCAGTAAGGTCTCGTTCACTACTTGTCAGTTCTTTGGGGCTTCCTTCAGTTGGTGGGAGGCTTACGAGAGGCGTAGGCCGGTCGGCGTAGCACCCCTTTCCTGGCAGCAGTTCTCCGGTCTATTCCTTAAGAAGTTCGTGCCTTAGTCCCATAGAGAGGAGCTGCGCAGGCAGTTCGAGCAGCTTCGTCAGGGTGATATGTCTGTGACGCAGTATGAGATGAGATTTTCTGAGTTGGCCCGTCATGCTATCTGGTTGATTTTCATAGATTGCCTCGCTTTTCAGCTGCAATTGCTTATGACTAGAGAGAGAGTGTCTGGTGCTACTTTTGATGAGGTTGTCGAATTGCTCATCAGATTGAGATGAATCGCAGTCAGGAGAGGGTTGAGAGGGAGGCCAAGAGGCCTCGTGGACAGGGTGGGTTTAGCGTTGTTTCTTCTGGGGGTCAGTTCCACCACAAAAGGGGTCGTCCTTTTAGACATGCTCAGACGGCTCACCCAGTTCACCATGGTTCATCATCTGGTAACTGTGTGAACCATGGCCAGATGATGCACCACGGTGAACTGGGCGAGCCGTCTAAGCATGTCTGAAAGGACGACCCCTACCGTGGTGGAACTGACCCCCAGAAGGAACACCGCTAAACCCACCCTGTCCACGATGCCTCTTGGCCTCCCTCTCAACCCGCTCCTGGCTACGAACCTCTCAATCTGACAAGCAATGTCAACAACCTCATCAAAAGTAGCACCAGACACTCTCTCTACTCATAAGCAATTGCAGTTGAAAAGCAAGGCCATCTATGAACCTCCTGATCCTCTCCCTATCTGTGGGAACCAACCAGATAGCATGACGGGCCAACTCAAAAAATCTTATCTCATACTGTGTCACGGACATATCGCCCTGATAAAGCTGCTCGAACTGCCTGCGTAGCTCCTCTCTACAAGACTGAGGCATGAACTTCTTAAGGAATAGACCGGAGAACTGCTGCCAGTTAAGGGGTGCTGTGCCAACCGGCCTAAGCCTCTCGTAAGCCTCCCACCAACTGAAGGGATCCCCAGAGAACTGACAAGTAGTGAACGAGACCCCACTGGTCTCTAGAATACCTGATGTACCGAGTATCCTCTAACACCTATCCAAGAAGCCCTGTGCATCCTCTCCCTCGGTACCACTGAAAGATGGTAGCTGGAGTCTCCCAAACCTCTCCAATCGATGCTGCTCATCATCGGGCATGACAGGAACCACATAGTCCTGAGCAGCTGCAACCGGCTGGGCTGGTGGTTCCCCCAGTGTCTGGATTCGCTGTACCACCTACTTTGGTGTGCGGACAGCAGAAATCTAAGCACCTCCTCTAGCTTGAGAAGTGGCTGCTGCGGCCGAAATAAAGACCGCCTGAGCAAGGCTGGTGCATATGGTAAGAATCTGAGCTAAGGCCTCCTGAAGGCCTGGAATCGCAATGGGCACAGGTGGTGCCTGAGCTGGTCCCACAGGCTCATCCACAACTAGAGCCTGCCTCTGAACTGGGCAACTGGTGGATCTGCAGGTGCTGCCCTAGCTGCTATGCGAGCTGCACCTTTTCCCCTATCGCAGCCTCTACCGTGACCTCGGCCTCTCACGGCCCTGACTGGTGGTACTGGTGCAGTCCATCCTTCCCCGTAGCACGCGTCCTCACCATCTCTGAGAGAATAGAATAACAGAAATTCAGTTACTACGATTTGCACAACAAGAATTTAAGAATGTGAAATTTCCTAAGGGTTCGGGAGCCTCTCGAAGATAAGTACAGACGTCTCCGTAAGACTCTACTAACCTGCTCATGACTCATGAGACCTATGTAACCTAGTCTCTAGTACCAACTTGTCACGACCCAAAACTCTAACCTATCGTTATGGCGCTTATCGATGTTACTAGGCAAGCGGATTTTTCAAAATACTTCAAATGTTTGACAAAATAAACCAAAAGCTTGATATGACAAAGTTTTCATAAAGATAGGAGTTAAACTCAAAGTACAACGCATCTAAACAACCAGTCTAAGAAACAGTGTCTACAAGAGTCTATGTCTAAATGCTAGTACAGAAAAGAAAGATAACAAGAAAGGAGAGGCAAGGTCTGCGAACGCCGGCAACTACCTCATGAATCTCCGATACTCAACGTCCTCTGTGACTGGATACACCTAGATCTGTACATGAAGTGCAGGGTGTAGCGTGAGTACAACCAACTCAGTAAGTAACAAAAATAAATAAGGAACTGAGAAGTAGTGACGAGCTATATAATTACCGTTCACTTCAGTAATTTACCCAATGAGAATAGACATGATTCAATTCCGGCAATCTAAGTTAAGTCAGTTGTACATTTACTAAGTTTAGATAAACCGGATACAATATTTTCTAGAAGTTCAGAACAATGACATATTTCAGCTAAGTGCAGAAATAAAGGAAACAAATGCAACCTCTCAGGATAAAAATCACTCAAGCTCTCAATAGCTCAAACACTCGGCAATCGCACTCAATAGGTACCTGCGCTCACTGGGGGTGTACATACTACGGAGGGGTTCCTTCAGCCCAAATGCTATATCGCTGTGGCGTGCAACCCGATCAAATCATATAAGTAGCCATGAGGCTCGTTGCGGCGTGCAAGCCGATCCAAAATCTATAAACAACCATAAGGCTCAGTGCAGAGTGCAACCCAATCAATATGCATTCAGCCCTCAGGCCTGTTGCGGCGTACAACCCGATCCATATACACTCACATAGCTCATAGCTCGGCACTCATGCCCTATCTCAGACACTAATCTCTCCAGCCTCTCAGGCTCTCAGAAATCATACAAATCAGCCCAAAGGAGATATGACACGCAAGTAAAACTGTGACTGAGTATAAGACAACAAATAGCAGCTAATTCAACAAGTACCCGACCGCTGCGGGTCCCAACAGTGATATCATATGGCCTGAGCATGGTATCTAACATGAATGGAAGTCAAATTTCTAGAAGACAGAGAGAACATGTAACTAACAATAAGCTATTCGACTTTACAGTCTCACGGGAGGGACCAAGTAACAATCCCCCATGGTGCACGCCCACACGCCCGTCACCTAGCATGTGCGTCACCTCCAAAATAATCAATTCATACCAAAAATCCGGGGTTTCATACCCTGAGGACCAGATTTAAGACTGTTACTTACCTCAAATCGCGCAAAATCCTACTCCGAAATGCCTTTGCCCCTCGAATCAGTCTCCAAATGCCCCGAATCTAGCCACAAGCAGTACAATATAATTAATATAGGCTAAAGGAATCAATTCCACAAGAAAAGCACGAAATTATAAGCTGAAATCCGAAATAGGTTCAACCCCCCCGGGCTCACGTCTCGAAATCCGACGAAAGTCACAAAACCCGAGAGCCCATTCACTCATGAGTTCTCTCGTACCAAAGTTATCCAAATCCGATATCAAAATCTCAATCGAAACCCAAAATCTTAGTTGAAGAACTTCTTCCCATTTTCCCCAGATTTTCACCCAAATGCGAAATTAAAAGGTGAAATTAGTGATAGATTAGTGGTATATAACCAAAATCAAGTGAAGAATCGTTACCCAAATGATGTCTATGAAAATCTCTCAAAATCTCGCCCAAATCCGTGCTCTCAAACTCAAGTTTTGATAAAAATGGTCAAACCCTCATTTTTGAAATCTTATATTCTGCCCAGGCAAATCCTTCTTCACGAACGCGATACCCTTGTCGCTAACGCGAAGACAACTCAGCTGAACCCTACGCGAACGCGGGACCAACATCGCGAATGCATAGGCCCAAAGGCCTGGGTCCCAGCCGCTCAACTTCCTCTACGCGAACGCGATGCCCTTCTCGCATTCGCGATGCACTGCCTAACAACCCCTTTCCGAACGCGACCCCCACTTCGCGAATGCGAAGAACAACCTTTCCTCCTGCCTCCAGCTCCTCTTCACGAACACGGAACACCCCTCGCGAACGCGAAGAAGGAAACCGGCAACTCAAAAAACTAGAAAATCTGCTATCTTTCACAAGTCCAAAATGATCCGTTAAGCATCTGAAACTCACCCGAGGCCCCCGAGACCTCAACCAAACATACCAACCAGTCCTAAATCACCATACGAACTTAGTTGAGCACTCAAATCACATCAAAAAACAACAAAAACATGAATCACCCTCCAATCCAAATTTAATGAACTTGAAACTTCAAATTTCTACAACCGATGCCGAAACCTATCAAACCACGTTCGAATGACCTCAAATTTTGCACAAAAGTCATATTCAATATTATGGAACTACTCCAACTTCTGGAATCGGAATCCGACCCCGATATCAAAAAGTTCACTTCTGGTCAAAACCTCCAAAAATTTGACTTTCGCCATTTCAAGCCTAATTCTACTACGGACCTCCAAATCACATTCCGTACGTGCTCCAAAGTCCAAAATTACCCAACGGAGGTAACGGAATCAAAGTAATTCCATTCCGGAGTCGTCTTCACACAGTTCTGACTACGGTCAAAATCCTAAAACTTAAGCTTCTGTTTTAGGGACTAAGTGTCCCAAATCACTCCGATACCACAACAAAACCTCCCGGCAAGTTTCATAAGCAGAAAAATATACGAGGAAAGCAGTAAATAGGGGATCAGGGCTAATACACTCAAAACAATCAGCCAGGTCATTACATCGACCAGGGCATCTCAACCGAAGACATCAACCACAATTACAATCAAAAATCATTATCTTATTACCGATATATCACCATGAATTTAGCACGGAGTCTGATCAAGGCCTGATCGGCTAGGTTGTCTCATCCGAAGATATCAACCACAATCACAATCACTATCTCAATCACAACCATTAAGCACAATCACCACCATATGTGCGGCATGACGTCTTATCTCGACCTGATCGGACAGGCTGTCTCACCACAATGCCCTGTGGATCAACATCACCCTTCGCTAGCAATCATCTCATATTAGATAAGAGGAATAATTTCATCACATCAATCTCATCCTAAATTAGGAGAATAATCACAATCCAATCCTACACCGTCACGTGTAATTTCGGGGTTAGGTTATTTCAGCCTACCCTTCCTCGGTGACTAACGATACTCCCAAAAACATTTTTGTTTTGCATACAAAGGAAACAAAAATACAAATACATTCACCTCATAGCCTATCACACCATATATAACTTCATTAGTACTACACAACATCATTATTGCATTGGCTCTCTTGGACATACATATGATTCTTCTTTCATGGCACGATGGTCGTATTTCATATTCCACACTTTCAAGGATCATCATCATAAGTACCAATATATAGATTATTCTGAAAATCCCAACTTAAGTTCATTAGTAATGAAGTCTTTAAACACAAAAGTTTCCTTTGCAAAGAAATGGAGGAAGATTATTAGCAATCAAAGAACAAGTTAAAATCATAAACGAGTGACACACCATTTATTTTTGAAATACTTTTCCCGAAAACGGCAATAAACAATTTCAACTCATGAATATGTAAGAGCTTAAAGCACATTGGAAATACGTACAAAGCATATCATTAGTTAAAACAACCACTTTTGGGCATGACTTGAGGACATAAGCTTTTAGGCAAATCTATTTTCGCAGTCAATTTAGAACAGTTGAATCAAGGCTCATTTCATAACTTTTATCACATCATTTTATTTCATTGGCACCACTAGCCACAAGTATAACTTTCATTCTTGGCACGGTGGCCACACTTTATATCTCCAACTCACTTCTTTCACTTTCAAGCATCTTTATAGATTATCAACAATATGAGCATCCGAAATCAAGGCCTTAAGTATATATATGAGCAATAGGAGTTATAGGCGCATTAAGTATTCATTCCAAGTTATGCATAAAGTACATTCATTTGAACATGAATTGAAGTTATAACGCTTTAACACATAAACCATACTTGAACACATTCCCGAAGGAGATCATGATGAGATAGGAGTAATTGGAACACGATTTGAGTACATTCATCTTTCGACACTTTTCTTACTTGGGACAATCGAATTTATAAGGAATAACTCGAAATATGAGAATTAGGAACCTGGGCCAACCATACTTGAAACTCATGGGAACATCATGGAATTCAATTCTAAGAGAAACGTTTAGCCAACATATCTTTCTTGAGATTTCCTTAAGTTACTACAAGGTCTCAACACCTCTAGCATTATAAATCTATAGGAAGATAGCAAAAACCGGATAATAATTAGAAGGATTCTCATGACACAAGTCTCTTTGGAATTTTGTCAAACACCTATTATGCCAAATTGACTACAAATCTCTACAATGGTAATCCCTTCCTCCCTCAACCAATTTCAACAACAAACTACACAAAATAGTTCAACAACCCCACATACTACCACATAGTGTTACATGCATGGTCTATCTCAAATTGCATAACCTAATTAAACCCATAACAATTGCATGAAGGTTTTAGGACAAGGTCTTACCCGAGTAGATAATGGTCTAATGAGTGGCTACCCTTGAATCTTAAAGATTGGGGCAAGGATTGATGATTACAATTGCTAGGTCTTCTCCCTCTATCTCTAAGATACTCTCACTTCTCTCTAAAACATCAAATATTTGCTTCAAAATGAGCCCCAAAGGCTATTAATCAAAATGGGGTCGGGTATGAAAATTTCTAAAAAGACCCCCGAAGTCAATTATGTGGTTCAATTCTGTGGTAGCAGAACGGATATGTGGCCAGCAGAATAGATATATGGCCAGCAGAATAAATATGTGGCAAGCAGAATGGTTTTGCGGCCAGCAGAATGGCCACAAAATAATTTTCATATTCTGGGTTGGGTTGGGTTTGGTCCATTCCGCGATGCAATTTCGCGGTAGCATAATCATTATTCGGCAGGTAGAATCATTATGTGGCCAGCAAAAATAGTTTTTAGAATTTTCCCCTCTTTTGTTACACTCCACGAAAGATCTATGGTCCGCGAAGCAATTCTGCGGTCGCATAAAGGACCATAGAAATGCCATGTTCTACATCAATTTTCCTCCAACTACCTAATGCATTGTACAACCCAAAAAGTACGTACCGCGTCTCCTTTTATACAATCATCAAAAACATTAGCCTACCTCGGCATCACGAAACCTTAAATTCCTTGGCAAAATTTTATGGGGCATTACATCCTCGCCCGCTTAGGATCATTCGTCCTCGAATGAGGAGTAGAGCCAGCCCTAAACACCTAACATAACACATCTCAAGCCCCCAAATTGTATCTAACTCTCAAATGTTTCAGAAATTTTGGCAGAGTCTCCTCTGTAATTGGGCCTATCCACCTACTAGAGAATCACCTTAACCACTCCTAACAACATATTCACAAATTAACAAAGCATCACAATATTCCAATAACACAAATTTCAACACTACCAACATTACATTAATAAAAGTTGCATCTGGACATCAACTGTACATATTTGAATCATAACACTTAGAAAGTACCTTTCGAATCACAACCATTTGCTATACAAACAAGTGAAAATATTCTCTTTCCACAATATTCTCGGCCTTCGAGGTGACCTCCTCGACTAATAGACTGCGCCATATCACTTGGCAGAGGTAATCTCAACTTCCGGATTTATCTAACAAGGATGACAATTAGGTACCTCTCGTAGGCCAATTATCCATTAACTTCACCCTGAATAGCTTCCACCAAAATGATAGACAAAGGATTTTCAACTACCTTCTTTGACGTGGACACATGAAACACCATGTGCATGGAGAACAATGATGGAGGATATCATACTCATAGGTTGACCCATTTCCTTCAAGATTCCATAGGGCCCAATGTGAACTACACCTACTTTACCTTCCTTAACAATTCACCCAATATATTCACGGAGAAAATCTTGATAATAACCTGTTCACTTTCTTCAACTCTAAATCTCTACGTCGAACACCCAAACTAAAACTTAGGTGACCTTCAACAATTATTCTAAGATGTGCTAGCATGAATATGACCATAAAGTTTCCTACCCAATATGTTTGATCACGAGATGATGCTTTTTCTTTTACATGTTTGAACCTTCAACACCCATAGATGTAATACAAAGAGGAACTATAGGGTTCGAGATTGAGCTGGAATTATTCAAAAATCGACCAATGTATTGAGCAGGGCATTTCAGGAGGTTATATCTTAACAGATATGAAGGTTACTACCAATAGCGCTGACGAAGATAATCATTGTGATGACATCATTGATTCGACAAATGAGGTATAGAGTTTCCTAGTAGGCATTGAAAATGTGGGAACCATGTACATGATCTTAAGATTTAAACGAAATGAGTCATTTTAGACATGGGATACATGGGTGGCATGATCAGGAGGATAAAGAAGTTAGCATATGTTATTCTTGGAAGACGATGAGTTAATAAAGGGACAATAACAATTGTTTTATTCCATGTGGGCCTTGTTCGGCAATAATAAACCTTAAGGAGAAATAGCCAAGTACGTTACACCAGTCGCCTCCTAGATTGTAGGGAAAATCATTTTAACTCGAAATAAGAAGTTTCTTGCACCATTAAGGTGATAGGGGTTTCAAAATACTTGAAGTTGCATTATGCTCTTAACAGTATTTGACACAAGGAGTCTATGCCACAAGCCCAAGAGGTTGAAATAGAGGTTGAACACTTGTGAGATTATTATCATTCTGACAGCTTAGTCCTTCCCGATAGTTGATCCTATACGAGAGGACTAGAGATACGACAAACTTTTCTTTCAAATAAATATGCTCATGATATGTGCCAGAATCTGAAACATCCCCCTGAAGTGGGGAGGGAAAGGTCGCAGTAAGGCTACTTAACTCCAACCATACACGAGTGAAACCATGTAGCTAGGACATCCTAATATTGGGATTAAGTCATACATTGGTTAGAGAGGTGCTAATGGTTAATATGATGCTCAGGGGAGAAAGACAAATAAAACTCCTATCCACCCAGGGATGTTGAATATTGAAGATAGTAAACTCTCCGCACATGAGAATGGCATAGTAAATGATCCTAGAAGCCGAGTGTTTAAAGATAACAGAACCGAGGGAGACATTATAAAATAATCATGGAGGTTTGCAAATGTTCAGAATGAGTTCTCCACGGGTCTTATGACTTGAAAACTACCATATGCTACCGAAGGAGGGGAAAAACATTAATAACAAACATGATGCTATGATAACCCCAAAAGTGTATTTGGTCTTGACAAAGAGCCTATCAAGGATCCTTATGAGACAGGAAGTGTTACAGAAATATATGGAAATATGCGATCTCTCATGGTTATCCAACAATTTTCGGGAACTAGCATAATGAATTTACTTATTGAGGAACACAATCAGAATATGTTGTAGAGGTGTAAATAGAAACTGAACACTTGTTATGAACTAGACACGTTTCTACCATAATAACTCTCAAACTGCAATACCAGGCCACGCCATGGGAAACTATAATACTAGGATAAAAGAAAGTGAGCTATTTACTACGGAATGATCTAAGTGGACATGAAACTCATACTGAGATGGGTAAACAAAAAGATCTTACTATGATGAATTTGTGAAAATCTCAAATTTCAGAGGAACTTTATGCGGACACGTGACCCCTTTCAATTGACATGTACACATATGATAGGTGCTGATATATGCTCGCATGTTACTAGACAGTGAAAAGGTTTCATGATAACGTTCACAAAGGGAGTAAATTTATGGTTCAAACCATATGAGCCACATACATAGGAGAGAGAGAGGGAGAGAGAGAGAGAGAGAGAGAGTGGCTCAAGAAGGATCTCAACAGTAGGATGTCTTACATTAGATTCAATACCATGTAGGTAAACATTATGATGGTGCATGCACAAGTGAGCTGATATTCTCCATTTGAATCAACATGTTCTATAAGAAATTCATCACGTATAGTCCCCTGTTGAAAATTCGGGGAAGCAAGTGGGAAGTTTTAACCTATGGTTATAACTCAAGTCAAGGAAATAAATGTAGAGCGCAATTCCACAAAAGGTTGTAAACAAGAGAGTTTGTGATAAAGTGGCTTCAAGAATAATGCGTCTCGTTCAAAGAGTAGGTACATGCAATGTTTTGCAATTTAGTTACTTGTTAAGACCATGTTTATAAAGGCTCTTCAATATGGATGTACATCTACAACAACGAACATTATGTGGTCTTCATAATGATGTTCTAAGGAGTGACTTATTTGGTGCTATTGGGTTGATGGGGCAGTACTTTATGTGATGCCCCTCGACTCCACATACATTGGTACATTAGTGACATACCCCGAATGATATCTCTGACACTTCACGCAATGGGGATGAGGTACGTTAAACTGACTCGCCCCACTGACATGATATTTACCCGTTTTTGCATAGATCATAAGCTTCCCCCTTATCCTTCTTCCAGGCCTTCACGCGGGAGTAACAATCTCTATACCTGTTTGCTGTGTGGGCCCTTGGAATTGCCTAGGCCTGCCACCCCTAACACGCTCTTCAGCATACTCACGACACAATGCCATATGTTCCTTCCCGTACATCAGGCTGACCAGGATGGGTGTCCCCAACCTAGGGCATTTGTTCTTCTTGTGCCTCCTCTTTCCACAACCATAACATATTTCAAGAGTCATCCAACACAAACCCAAGTGCCGTTTCTTACAAATCAAGCATTCTAGCTTATTGTTTCCAACAATCCTCCCTCGTTTCTTAGGTGGCCTCAGCACATGATTCAGCGGCATGGTAACATTAATAGGAACAAGGGCATTTTCCCTAGCAACTAGTTCTTTCAATCCCACCTCACTGCCTCGAACGCATAGGTTACTCATTTGGAAAATGAGACATGACGAGAAAATTAACTTCCTACCTCTAGCTCTACCGCACGATTTGGAGTGTCGGAGAAGGGTGACATTCCTAAATGCCCAAGTAGCCTCCTAATTACAAATATGGCCAACAACACACCGATAAGAAGGACTCTACTAGACATGGCTTCGAGATATCCTAGGACACTTTAACACCTTAGGTTCTGATACCAATTTTGTCATGCCCCAACCTCGGGGAGCGCGACCGGCGCTAAGCCGAGATAACCCGGTCAAGCAAGCTTGTTAGATACTTTCTACCCAACCCTGACTATGAATAGAGTGGATATGTATTAAATTGTTTAAACATTACGAGGATTTCATAATCAACACCAATTCCATTAACATTAGTAGCTTGATTTATAATTCCCAAAATATATTACCCATTCATAATTTGAAGTGGAACATGTGGTACAAATACAACATTTCTAGTTTTAACTTTCCCAACACCAATGTACAACTCACAACATGTCTAAGGAGCCTCTAAGTACAACAGAAGAGTAGTATGGAAGTGTCGGCAACAAGGCACCGGCTATACCTCAAAACACAAATTACGACATCAAGTGACATCAGACCTGGAATAGAGTAGGGCTCACCAAAACATGTTCATTAGGGAATAACTGATAACGAGGACTAAAGATGCCCACTGATGAACCACCTGCATCCATTAAAGATGCAGCGCCCCCAGAAAAATAGACGTTAGTACATATGTAATAGTATTAGTATGTAAAGCTAAATGTCCTCTTTCGAAATAGAATGCCAATATAATAAAGGGAAAACCATTGAAACAATAAGCAACGATTGATGATATCTAAATGCTAAAATAAAAAAAAACCTTTTTTAAAATATGAAGATAATACTGTGAAGATGATAATCAAAACCTGAAGATATTATTTTTTTTGGTTGGGAGACCTTTAGTACCGATGTACCACTGTGAATTTAGCACGGAGTCCGATCACAACCCGATCGGCTAGGCCATCTCATCCGATGACATCAACCACAATCACAATCACTATCCCAGTACCGATATACCATCGTGAATATAGCACAGAGTCTAATCACGGCCTGATCGGTTAGGCCATCTCATTCGAAGACATCAACCACATTCACAATCACTATCTCAATCATAATCATTAATCACAATCACCACCATATGTGCGGCATGGCGTCTGATCTCGACCTGATCGGCTAGGCCGTCTAACCACAATGTCGTGTGGATTGACATCACCCTTTGCTAATAATCATATCATCCCAAATAAGGGGAATAATCACAATCCACTTCTACACCGGCACGTGTAGTTTTGGGGTTAGTTTATTTCAACCTACCCTTCCTCGGTGACTAACGATACTCCCAAAAACATATTTGTTTTGCATACAGAGGAAACAGAAATACAAATACATTCACCTCATAACCGTTCACACCATATATAGCTTCATTAGTACTTTCAACAACTCACAACATCATTATTTCATTGGCTCGCTTGGCCAGACATATGATTCATCTTTCATGGCACGATGGCCGTATTTCATATTCCACACTTTTATATCTTTACTTTCAAGTATCATCATCATAATCATAAGCATCAACATATAGAATATTATAGAAATCCCAACTTTAAGTTCATTAGTAATGAAGGCTTTAAACACAATAGTTTGCTTTGCAAAGAAATGGAGCAAGATGCTTTGCAATCGAAGCACAAGTTAAACTCATAAAAGAGTGACACACCATTTATTCTTGAAATACTTTTCCCCAAAAGGGCAATGCACAATTTCAACTCATGAATATGTAAGAGCTTAAAACGCATTGGAAATACATACAAAGCATAACATTAATTAAAACACCCACATTTGGGCATGAATTGAGGACATAAGCTTTTAGGAAAATCTATTTTTGAAATCAATTTGGAATAGTTGAATCAGGGCTCATTTCATAACCTTTCTCACATCATTTAATTTCATTGGCACCACTGGCCACAAGTATAACTTTAATTCTTGGCACGGTGGCCACACTTTATATCTCCATCTCACTTCTTTCACTTTTAAGCATCTTTATAGTTTATCAACAATATGAGCATTCAAAATCAAGTCCTTAAGTAAATATATGAGCAATAGGAGCTTTAGACGCATTGAGTATTCTTTCCAAGTTATGCATAATAGACTTTCATTTGAACTTGCATTAAATTTATAAGCGCTTTATCACATAAACCATACTTGAACACATTCCCGAAGGAGATCGTGATGAGATAGGAGTAATTGGAACATGTTTTGAGTACATACATCTTTTAACACTTTTCTTACTTGGGATAATCGAATTTATAAGGACTAACTCGGAATATGAGAATTAGGAACCTAGCCCAACAATACTTGAAACTTATGGGAACATCATGGAATTCAATTCTAAGAGAGAAGTATAACCAACATACCTTTCTTGAGCTTTCCTTATATTACTACAATGTCCCAACACCTCTAGCAACATAAATCCATAGGAAGATAGCAAATATCGGATAATAATTAGAAGGATTCTCATGACGTAAGTCTCTTGGAAATTTTGTCAAACACCTATTATGAAACATTGACTACAAAGATATACAATGGTAATCCCTTCCTCCCTCGACCAATTTCAACAACAAACTACCCAAACAAGTTCAATAACACCACATACTACCACCTAATGTTACATGCATGGCCTATCTCTAATTCCATAACCTAATTAAACCCATAACAATTGCATGAAGGTTTTGGACAAGGTCTTACCCAGGTAGATGATGGATTAGTGAGTGGATTCCCTTTAATCTTCAAGATTGGGGTAAATAATTAGAATGGCCAGGTCTTCTCCCCCTCTCGATAATATACTCTCACTCCTCTCTAAATTATCAGATATTTGCTTCAAAATGAGCCCCAAAGGATATTAATCAAAATGGGGTCGGGTAAGCAAATTTTCAAAAATGACCCCCGATGTCAATTATGTGGTGCAATTCTATTGTAGCAAAACAGATATGTTGCAAGCAGAAAAGATATATGGCCAGCAGAATAGATATGTGGCCAGCAGTATGGTTATGTGGTCGCATAATGGACCGCAGAAATGCCATGTTCTGCAACAATATTTCTCCAACTCCCCAATGTATTGTACAACCCAAAAAGTCCGTATCGCGGCTCGTTTTCTACAATATTCAAACACATTAGCCTACCTCGGCACCACAAAACCTTAAATTCCTTGGGAAAAGTTTACAGTGCCTAACACCAGTGACCCGTCAAAGGTTCATATTCTTATGGCATCGGGTCGTGCACCTCAGCAGGAGTTTTGTAAGATCGGGCCATTCGGCTCGGTAGCGTTATTGTAATACACTTTAATGGGATTAAGCTGTTCGCTTCAATAGGATACTATAACACACTCTTATCGGATCGTGCTATTCGCATCGACAGTTATATGAAACACTCTTACAGGATTAGCTCTCTCACCTCGGCAGAATCGTAAAATTTGATAAGAAGTTAGTGTACCCGTTAGTTTTCCTGGCTTGATATGTGATATTTTATCTTGTGTTGAACATTATGTATTCTGTTCAAGGTCGTATCCGGTATTTGAGGACTTTGTGTTTATTATTCAGTTGAGGATTGTATTATACTCTTAAATTTGTTTCGTTGTTTTACCTCTTATGCCTCATATCTATTTACATTCATTATACCTGATTTATTGGACCACTAGTAAGTGTCGATATCTACCCCTCGTCACTACATCTTCGGAGTTAGGGTAGATACTTACTAGGAATGCGTTGATTTACATAATCATGTTACACTTCTAAACTAATTGTGCAAGTAGTGAAACTGGTTCATTTGGTGGTCATCTTGGTGCATAGGCGTAGCTGGAGGGGGGACTTTGTGGTGAGTTTAATTCCATGCAAAAATTTGCAGCACACAGAGTCTCCATTATATTTATTTACTTTATCCTGTCTCTCTTGTATTCCAAATATATGTTGTATTAGTATTGTACTCCCTAAAAGATGCCCATGCACTTGTGACATCGGGTTTTGGGAGTTTTTAGTAGATGATTATAATTGTACCTAATATTATCATCATTTTGCTTCATGTTTTCGTTAATACCTTATATCCTATGGATTTATGCACCTAATTTCATTTATTTAATCATACCCACTATTTCAAAGGCATAAAAATGAATAATTAAGTAGATGGTTCATTGTTGGCTTGCCTAACATGAACGTTGGGAGCTATCACGACCCATAGTGGGATTTGGGTCGTCACAGTTGGTATCAAAGCTCTCGGTTTACTAAGGTCTCACCAGTCATGAGCAAGTCTGGTGGAGTCTTGCAGATCAGTACAGAGACATTTGTACTTATCTTCGAGAGGTAATATGGTTGTTAGGAAGAACTTCCCTTTCTTTTCCTTGCCGTGCTATTTGATTTCGATTGAAGCTTATGTCTTTAGTTCGTTCCGAGTCATTCGAATACGATTTTGAGCACTTTATATCAGTTGCGCATCGAGAAGTTGTGGTGGTGTTATAGGTGTGGTGCATGAAGTTTTCTGTCACGCCCCAAAATCGAGGAGCGCGACCGGTACTTAACCGAGTAAACCCAGTCGAGCAAGCCTAATTTACACTAACCTCTCATCATTACTCATGCATTATTTACAATAACATAATTAAATGTTGACTTTCATATTGAATACATTTGGTTCAATGGCCCATATTTTATTTCTCGTGATGGTTACACATCTTTATAAATAGTTGTAAATAGTGTGAACATAAATACATGACAAAAATCAAAACCTTAATTACATTACCCACAGTGTACATGGAGCTTCTATGACAATAGATACCTAAATACATAAAATAAACTATACTCAAACACCCACTAGAACTGTAGCGGGCTCACCATAAGCTGAGTAGTGAAGAAGATCCCTATCAAATATACATATCATCCTGTAGAAGTATACCTGCATCCATTAAAAGATGCAGCGCCCCTGGCAAAAGGGACGTGAGTAAAAGTGGAATAGTACTCGTATGTAAGGCAGTCAAAACAACATATGAAAATACGGTAACTCAAATAAGAGGCAAATAAAGTACATCAATAAACTACGAAACATCCCATAGGATCACATTTCAAGTCTTATTATGTACTATACGTGGAATACATAATATAATTTAATTGTAACAACATGTACAAACAAGGCCAATGAAAGTGGCACCTTCCTCATTTATTTTACACATATAGATTTCATAGACCGTCCTTAGTGTTCACTTACACTACAAATACACATATTCAAGGGCTTTGAAATACAACATGAATATGATGAATCATGGCAACAATAAAAGGCCTTAGATAGTCATTAACGTCAAGCAAATTTATTAAGAGCTTCCATTCAAATTTATAGATATTAAGTCGGGGATCCTCTATAACCACCTTCACACAAAGCGGCCATGCCGCCTCACCCCAACATATGCGGGTGGAGGTGTATCACGATACCACAATCTCTACACAAAGCGGTCTTGCCGCCTCACCCCAATATATATGCGGGTGGAGGTGTATCACAATACCACAATCCCTACACAAAGCAGTCATGCCGCCTCACCCCAATATATGCAGGTGGAGGTGTATAACAATACCACAATCCATACACAAAGCGATCCTGCCACCTCACCCTAATATATGTGCGGGTGGAGGTGTATCACAATACCACAATCCCTACAGAAAGAGGTCATGCCGCTTCACCCCAATATATATGCGGGTGGAGGTGTATCACAATACCACAATCCATACACAAATATGTCCTGCCGCCTCACCCGAATATATATGCGGGTGGAGGTGTATTCCACAATACCAAAACTCTACACAAAGCGGCCTTGCCGCCTCACCCCAATGTATGCGGATGGAGGTGTAATCCCAATCACAATACCATATATAAACTCAAAATGACATAGTTTGTCATTACATTTAAGGTCGTAATTTCTCATATCATTGAAATACTTCATGTTCATGCTCATCATGGAGAAACACAACTCATTACATTAGCACATGCATGGTAAATCAATAAGTCGATTTTAATGGCACATGGGCACAATTCTTTTTCTTAAGGTTTATCATCATTTATCAAAGGACATCTCCCTTCCATCTCATTATTCACTCCCTTGACATCTTGAGATCATTATCTAGGTCCATGACTCTTGGGGACTTAACAATCAAAGTCATTTACATACATTATTTTAGACGCACGCAACTATAGTTGAAACCATTGGGACATACAACACTTCATAATTCTCATTTAGGCAACGACCACATTTCATGTTCATATTATCACTTACTCGTACTTGCCATGGGTGATCATAAAATATTAAGAGCATTTAGAACATTTAGGAACATCATAACCTTTACTCGCAATAACGTAAGAGCTTATAACACATTGGAAACAAAAGTACAAATACATACATCTCATAACCTTTCACACCATATATCACTTAATTCGTACTTTCAACCACTTACAACATTATT
This sequence comes from Nicotiana tomentosiformis, assembly GCF_000390325.3. Lineage (NCBI taxonomy): Eukaryota > Viridiplantae > Streptophyta > Magnoliopsida > Solanales > Solanaceae > Nicotiana > Nicotiana tomentosiformis. The sequence goes on along the minus strand of NC_090813.1, from coordinate 34,121,688 downwards.
ATTTCATTGGCTCTCTTGGCCATACATATGATTCTTCTTTCATGGCACAATGGTAGTATTTCACATTCCACACTTTCATATCTTTCCTTTCATGGATCATCATCATAAATATCAACATATACAATATTCCGAAAATCACAACTTTAGGTTCATTGGCAATGAAATCATTAAACACAATGAACTCTCCAAGAAATGGAGTAAAATGATTGGCAATCGAAGAACAAGTTAAAATCATAAACGAGTAACACACCATTTATTCTTGAAATACTTTTCCCCAAAAGGGCAATACACCATTTCAACTCATGATTATGTAAGAGCTCAAAACATATTAGAAATACCTACCAAGCATAGCATTAGTTCGAACAAGCACATTTGTACATGACTTGAGTACATAAGCTTTTGGATAATTCTATTTTCGGTGTGAATTTGGAATAGTTGAATTAAGGCTCAGTTCATAATATTTCACACATCATTTCATTTTGTTGGCGCTATTGGCCACAAGTATAACTTTCATTCTTGGCACAATGTTCACACTTAATATCCCCCACTTTCAAGTATCTTTATAGATTATCGACAACAAAGAATCTCTAATCACGACTTTTAGTACACCTATGATCAATTAAGAGTCTTAAGCACATTGAGACTTCTTACACAATTTGGCATAATAGCCTTCACTTGAAAAACTAATTGGAGTCATAACATTTTTATACCCAACTCTCACTTTGAACACATTCCCGAAGGATAACATCATATGATAAGAGCATCCGGAACACATTTTGAACATATACCTTTCAACACAAAGTTTATTCGGAATAGTTGATTTATAAAGAATAACTCGGGACTTACAAGAACATCATGGAATTCAATTCTAGGAAAGAAGTTTAGCCAACATACCTCGCTTTGAGCTTTCCTTAAATTACTACAACGTTCCAAAAATTCTAGCAATCCCAATCTATTTTGAGACATAACAAAAGTTGAACCATAATTAGGAAGATATTCATGGTCTCAGCTCGTTTGAGCATTTTATCAAACATTAGGTGTGCAAATGTAACTACAAGGTTCTTCTACAAGATTTCCTTCACTCCACAACCCAATCTTTACTTATTTGTGCTCAACAATCTTCCCACAAATCTTATTATTACATGAATGTATAAATAATACTCTTAAACTCAAGAATCATACTCCCAATCACCCATCTTTTACCCCAAACTCGAAATTGAAGACTAGGGGTTTGAGTCTTACCTCTTAGATGAAGATCTTGTGATTGGCTTCCTTGATTCTTGAAGATTGGTGCAAGATTGGATGATTAGAATGTTAGGGTTCCTCCTTCTCTCTCTAAAATTCTCTTACCTCTCTCTAAAACACTCAGAAAAATACCCCCAAATAAGCCCTAAAGGCTATTTATCAAAATGGGGTCGGGTTGTGAAAATAGAAAAATTAACCCTCCGAAATCAGGCCTGCGGTCGCATAATGAACCGCAGAATGGGTATGCGGGTCGCACAATTGACCGTGAAACTGGTGCCCAAAACTGGGCTGCATTGGTCAATTCTGCGACCCGTTTTGAGGTCGCATAACCACTTTTTTGATAGCAAAATTGGCCGCAGAATCACCTTCTGCCAGCCTTTGGTAATTGCGTCATAACTTCTTCTAGGAGTGTCCAAATGATGAACGGTTTGAAGCGTTAGAAACTAGACTCGAAGATATTTATTTTGAGATCGTGACATTGTTTTCATGCTATTTTACATTGTCACGCTAAGACCGTGACGTTGGCGATGCCGGGGTTGCCAAGGGTTGAGTGGAGCAGCTCTATAGACTATGTTCCTAGTAGAGTGATTTCATACTTGAAGGCTCAGCGGATGGTTAAGAAGGGTTGTCTATCTTATTTGACCTTTGTGAGAGATGTTAGTGTAGAGACCCCTGGTATTGATTCTGTTCCGGTGGTACGAGATTTTCTGGATGTGTTTACTGCAGACCTGCCGGGCATGCTGCCTGACATGGATATTGACTTTGGTATTGATTTGGTGTCGGGCACTCAGCCTATTTCTATTCCACTGTATCATATGGCACCGGCAGAGCTGAAGGAATTAAAGGAACAGCTTCAGGAACTCCTTGATAAGTGGTTTATACGGCCTAGCGTGTCACCTTGGGGTGCACTAGTTTTATTTGTAAAGAAGAAGGATGGTACTATGAGAATGTGCATTGATTACATGCAGTTGAAAAAGGTCACAATCAAGAACAAGTATCCTTTGCCACGTATTGATGATCTGTTTGACCGGCTTCAGGGAGCGATGGTGTTCTCCAATTTTGATTTAAGGTCAGGGTATCACTAACTGAAGATTCGGGACTCAGATATTCTTAAGACAGCTTTCAGGACCCGATATGGCCTCGCAGATCGGTATTGGGTATGTTCTGATGCAGGAGGGCAAAGTGATTGCTTATGCTTTGCGCCAGTTGAAGGCCCATGAGAAGTACTATCTTGTCCACGACCTTGAGTTAGCAGCTATTGTTCACGCCTTGAAGATTTGGCAACACTATTTGTATGGGGTCCATTGTGAGATTTACACTAATCATCAGAGTTTGCAGGATCTATTCAAACAAAATGATATTAACTTGCGTCAGCGGAGGTGGTTGGAGCTTCTTAAGGACTATGATATCACCACTTTGTACCATCCAGGGAAGGCCAATGTGGTGGTCGATGCCTTGAGTCGCCGGGCGGAGATTTTGGGGAGATTAGCATATCTTCCAGTAGTAGAGAGGCCATTAGTGTTGGATGTTCAGGCCTTAGCTAGCTAGTTTGTTAGATTGAATATTTCTGAGCCGAGTCGAGTATTGGCTTGTGTGGTCTCTCGGTCTTCTCTTTATGATCGTATCAGGGAGCGTCAGTATGATGACCCTCATCTACTCATCCTGAAGGACATGGTCCAGCACGGTAACGCTAAGGATGTCATTATTGTGGATGATGGTGCATTGAGGATGCAGGGCAGGCTATGTGTGCCCAATGTAGATGGTTTGAGTGAGTTGATTCTCCAAGAGGCTCACAGTTCGCGGTATTCTATTCATCTGGGTGCCGCAAAGATGTATCAGGACTTGAGACAACATTACTGGTGGAGGAGAATGAAGAAGGACATAGTGGAGTATGTAGCTCGGTGCCTAAATTCCCAACAGGTGAAGTATGAGCATCAATGACTAGGTGGGTTTCTTCAGAAGTTAGAGATTTTGGAGTGGAAGTGGGAGCGGATCACTATGGATTTCGTTGTTGGACTCCCATGGACTCAGCGGAGGTTTGATGTAGTTTGGGTGATTGTGGATAGGCTGACCAAGTCAGCTCATTTCATTTCTGTGATGACTACCTACTCTTCCGAGTAGCTGGCTCAAGTGTATATCCGCGAGATCGTCAGGCTTCATGGCGCACCGGTATCTATCATCTCTGATCGGGGTACTTAGTTTACATCTTGGTTCTGGAATACCGTACAGCATGACTTGGGTACTCGAGTGGAGCTGAGCACAGTATTTCACCCTCAGATGGACGGACAGTCCGATTGACTATTCAGATATTAGAGGATATGCTTCTTGCATATGTGATGGAGTTTGGGAGTTCGTGGGATTAGTTCTTGCCTCTAGTGGAGTTTGCTTACAACAAAAGTTATTAGTCGAGCATCCAGATGGCACCGTATAAGGCTCTATATGGTAGGCGATGTAGGTCTCCAGTGGGTTGATTCGAGCCGCGTGAGGCTAGATTAATGGGTACAGACTTGGTTTAGGATGCTCTGGAGAAAGTTAAGGTGATTCAGGATAGACTATGCATAACCCAGCACAGATAGAAGAGTTATGCGGATCGGAATGTCTGCGATGTTGCATTCATGGTTGGAGAGCGAGTCTTTCTTCGGGTTTCGCCTATGAAGTGAGTTATGAGGTTCGGGAAGAAGGAAAAGCTGAGCCCATGGTTCATTTGTCCATTTAAGGTGTTGCGGAGAGTTGAGGAGGTTGCTTTACCTCCTAGTCTAGCAGGAGTTCACCTAGTATTCTATGTTTCTATGCTCCAGAAGTATCACGGTGATCCGTCTCACGTATTGGATTTCAGCTAAGTCTACTTGGACAAGGATCTATCTTATGTTGAGGAGCTAGTGTCTATTTTGGACAGGCAGGTTTGAAAGCTGAGGTCAAAGAACATTGCTTCCATGAAGGTTCGGTGGAGGGGTCAGCCGGTCGAGGAGGTGACTTGGGAGACCGAGTATGATATACGCAACCGCTATCCTCATCTTTTTACCACTTCAGGTATGTCTCTATACTCGTTCAAGGACGAACGATTGCTTTAAAAGGGGGAGGATGTAATGATCCGGCCAGTCGTTTGAGTGATTCGGGGCATTTGGAGACTGATTTGAGGGGCAAAGGCATTTCAGAGTAGGATTTTGCGTGGTTTGATGTAAGTAACAGTCTTAAATCTTGTCCCGAGGGTATTGTGATGGGCCTGTTTGCATGCACCATGGGGGATTTTGACTTGATCTGTCCCGTGAGACTGTAAAGTCAAATAACTTATTGTTAATTACATGTTCTCTCTGTCTTCTAGAAATTTGACTGCCATTCATGTTAGATACCATGCTTAGGCCATATGATATCACTGTTGGGACATGTAGCAGCCGAGTACTTGTTGAATTAGCTGCTATTTGTTGTCTTGTACTCAGTCACAGTTTTACTTGCGTGTCATATCTCCGTTTCCTCTTGTTTTCTTGTTGATACTTGTTATCAACTCTTTTTGGCTGATTTGTATGATTTCTGAGAGCCCGAGAGGCTGGAGAGATTTGTGACTAAGAAAGGGCCTGAGTGGATATGAGCTATGTGAGTGTATATGGATCGGGTTGCACGCCGCAATGAGCCTTATGGCTATTTATGGATTATGGATTGGGTTGCATGCCGCAACGAGCCTCATGGCTACTTATATGATTGGATCTGGCTGCACGCCGCAGCGATATAGCGCTTGGGCTGAAGGAGCCCTTCCGGAGTCTGTACACCCCCAGTTAGCGCAGGTACCTATTGAGTGTGATTATTGAGGGCTGAGAGCCGAGTGTTTGAGCTATTGAGAGCTTGAGTGATTGTTATTCTGAGAAGTTGCATTTGTTTCCTTTGTTTCTGCACTTAGCTGAAATATGTCATTGTTCTGAACTTCTGGAAAATATTGTACCCGGTTTATCTGAACTTAGTATATGTACAACTGACTTAACTTATATTGCCAGAATTGAATCATGGCTACTCTCATTGCTGAAATTACTGAAGTGAATTGTAATTGTATAGCTCGTCACTACTTCTCAGTTCCTTATTTATTTTTGTTACTTACTGAGTTGGTTGTACTTACGCTACACCCTGCACTTCATGTGGAGATCCAGATGTATCGGTCACGGAGGACGTTGAACTCGTGCGTGGTTAAGTATCGGAGATTCACGAGGTAGCTGCCGGCATTCACAGTCCTTGCCTCTCCTTTGTTGTTATTTTTCTTTTTTGTACTGGCATTTAGACACCGATTTCTTGTAGACACGGTTTCTTAGACTGGTTGTTTACATGCTCATGACTTGGTGACACCCCGATGTTTGTGGCTATTTTTCCGCGTTGTATTTTGAGTTTAACTCTTGTCTTTATGAAAACTCTATCATATCAAGCTTTTGGTTTATTTTGTGAAACATTTGAAGTATTTTGAAAAATAGGCTTGCCTAATACCATCGATAGGCGCCACCACGACAGGTTAGCGTTTTGGGTCCTGACAGCCGATCGGGCCGTGATCGGACTCCATGCTAAATTCACAGTGGTACATCGGTACTAAATATCTCCCAACCAAAAATAATATTATCTTCATGTTTTGATTATCATCCTCACAGTATTATCTTTGTATTTTGAAAATTGTTATATTTTAACTTGGCATTTAGATATCATTGATCGTTGCTTGTTGTCTCCATGGTTTTCCCTTTCTTGTATTGGCATTCTATTTCGAAAGAGGACATTTAGCTATACATACTAATACTATTCCATATGTACTAACATCCCTTTTGCTAGGGCGCTGCATCTTCAATGGATGCAAGTGGTTCATTAGCGGGTAGCTTTGGTCCTCGTTAGCAGTTACTCCGTATTCAGCAGGTTTTGGTGAGTCATACTCTATCCTGGGCCTGATGTCACTTGATGTCATACTTTGTGTTTTGAGGTATAGTCGGGGCCTTGTCACCGGCACTTTTATACTACTCTTATGTTGTACTTAGAGGCTCTGTACACATGTTGTGGGTTGTATATTGGTGTTGGGAAAGTCAAAACAAGAAATGTTGTATTTCTACCATATGTTCCGCTTCAAACTATGAATGGGTAATATATTTTGGGAATTATAAATGAAGATACTAATGGTAATGGAATTGTTGTTGATTATGAAATCCTCGTAATGTTTAAACAATGGAATACATCTCCACTCTATTCATAAGCAAGGTTTGGTAGAAAGTATCTGGCAGGTTTGCTTGACCGGGTTATCTCGTTGAGCGCCGGTTGCCCTCCCCGAGGTCGGGGCGTGACAACTGGCCCAACTCACGAATATATGTATTAGTTATAAAATTTAAGAAAACTTCCGGACGAATATGCACAACGCGGAAGAAATCCGTAAAGGGAAGTACAATTTCCACAGCTAATCAATTAGCTCGCCAAATATCTTAAATCGCAAGTCCGATAATTTATACAAGTCTAGTCTCGGGCAAAAATGTAAATCAAAGATTTTAAACATGCAAGAATGAATCAAATAATTCAGTTAAAGCATGGAGTGAGTCTAAGTCTACCCGAACCTCATCAGGAATTCTAGCATATGCACGAACACTCGTTACCTAATATGTTCATAGCTCCCACAACTAGCACATAGCAAAAATAACCGGGTCTGATAACCCCCCCTCCCTCACAATGTTAGAAAAGAGACATACCTCATTCCGAATTCTGATAACCGGGTCCAACGCCTCTCTAACTCCTCAAATCAATTCCAAACTATCTGAAACTAGCCAAAAAATGTGCAAACCAATCAAAGTATACCCAAAGACTCGTTATTTAACAATTCATAACAATTCCCAACTCCACTCGAAAAGTCAACAAAATCACCCCCAAGTCCACACGCCCAGATTCCAAACTTTTTCGAAGATAAATATTACCCATAGCACCATAAACTCAAATATACAATCTATTCCCAATTCCACGTCCAATTTCGTAGTAAAAATCCAAATTTACCATTTCTAGCTCACAATGTGTAGAAATCACTTACCTTGTGATGAATGATGCAAAAGCCCCTTTAGAATCAGCCATAAACCAGCTCCAGTGGAAGAAGTGAGCTGAAACGAGCCAAATCCCGATTTTGCAAACATGTACATAGCATACGCGACCCTTCATTGTGAACGCGACATGTCTCTCACATTCCCGAAGCATTCCTTGCTCCTGCTCCAAAATCATCTTTCGCAAATGCGATGTCCTTGTCGCGAACGCGGTGCTCCTATGCACCCATACCTTTACGGATGTGACCCTGGCATCGCAAACGCGAAGAACAAATGATCTCCAGCTCAAATCCTTCTTCGCAAATGCAAGCTCCCCACCGTGTTCGCGAAGAACAAAACTAGAACCAGCAACCAACAGTAGCAAAACACTCCAACTTGATCCGAATCCACCGCGCATCACCCCGAGGCCCCTGGGACCCTGTCGAATCATGCCAACCAGTCCTAATACCTTATCCAAACTTATCAAGAGGCTCAAAACGACACAAATAACATCAAAATCAAGAATCGACGTTCAAAATCCTTTTTTTACCTTTCAAACATTCAAACTTAGCCAACGCGTCTGAATCACACTTAGACAATCCGGATCACCACCAAACTTAGCACACAAGCTCCAATCAATAAAATGAACCTATCCAAGGTGCCTAAACACTACATAGAGTCTGATAACTTTGAAATACACTCCAAGTCAAACATAGCAAATTTCAACCTTCAAAATACAATCTTTCGATAATAAGCGTCGAAGCACTCCTGGACTATCCGATACTCTAGAGGAATGAATCTTGCCCAAGTACTAATCAAAATCACATAGCCAAATCATGGGGCGTGGTGCACGCATATCCTCAAAATATGTGCCACCACCTCAATATCAATATAATTGTTGCAACGTGTAACTCGATCCAACATGACTCACAAAATTACTCATAGACCCACATCATTCATCAATCTGCTCAAGTCTCCATATTTCAACATTCTCAAGGAAACATGATTCAATTATATAACACAATATCACAACTTGCCTTAAATATAGCTTGTGTCGCGTGCAAGGACACCAATAACATGTGAGATAGCATATCTAAAGTGCATAGAGACAAATATATATCATGAGGATATAACTATCATGACTGTACAATATGACTACGGCTCAAGGTATCTAGCTCAACATGGCAAAAATAACCCTATTATGTCTCAAACAGTTAAACATGTAGCCTAGACATGATTTCTATCATGAATAATATCTCATGTAGTCATATAAATGGAGAAAACATGATATCAAACAAGCATGATAGAAATACAGGGCACATATTGGCCTAAGAACTACCCAGATCATGAATCCCTCGGAGCACACACACGTGCCTATCACCTACCATGTGCGTCATCCCCAACCCAACTCAATATCACAGTTCTCAGGGATATTTACCCTTAAATCAAAGTTTAGATATGTTACTTACCTCTAAAAAGCAAAATCAAATACCGAGCGAGAAACATAATACTATAAAAATGCCATCCCGTGCAAATCAATCTCCGAATGTCTCGAAACTAGCCAAAAGCAACTCAAAAACATCAAATAATTCTATAGGAAACAAACCCAAACGAAAAGGTCGAATCATTCATCAATTACTAGAAGTCAACCAAAAAGTCAACCTAGGCTCGTACTTCATAACCCAGAAAAACTCACAAATTTCGACAGCCCATTCGAATACGAGTGCAACCATACTTATTTTACTCAAATCCGACTCCGAATTGATGTTCAAAACCAAATAATTTACTTTAGGAAGTTTTTTAAAAAAACCCAATTTCTCTTTCAGAATCATCGCTAAAATGCCAAAATCCAAGATAGAATCATGTAATATAATCAAAACCACGTCAAAAATACTTACCCCTATCCATGTGGTGAAAATCGTCTCCAAATTCGCCCAAAACGGAGCTCCACATCTCCTTATTTGATAAAATGAACAACCCTCAAACTAAATATAACCTTCCAGGGAAGTCGCATCTGCGAATGAAGACCCGCTTCTGCGGATGTGCATATACGACCTCAACCCCGCTCCTGTGACAATGCCCCAATTTAGCTATGTCACTTCTGCGACAACAAATCCGCTTCTGCGATCGGGCTTCTGCGCTAAGGGAATCGTTCTTGTGTATGCACAGATGCGCCTAGGTCCCTGCATCTGTGGCCTTCTCGCCCTCCAATCCATATTTGCTTCTACGATAATATGTCTGCATCTGCTGGCTCGCATCTGTGCCCAAACTTTCGTTGGTGCAGAAACACCAGCACCAAAACTTTCTTCAGCAATGCAACATGAGACAAAATGATCTGAAACCACCCTGAAACTCATGCGAGACTCTCGAGACCCGGTTCGAACATGCCAAAAAGTCCCGAAATATAACACGGACCTATTCGAGGCCCCAAATCACACATAATAACATGAAAACCATGAATCGTACCTCAAATAAAACTCAATGAACTTTTAAACTTTCAACTTCCAAAGCTCGTGCCGAACCACATCAAATCTACTCGTAATGACCTCAAAGTTTGCACACAAGTTCCAATCCGCTCAAGTCTCTATATGTTAACATTCTCATGGAAATGTGATTCAATTATATAACGCGAAACATCACAATATGCCTCAAATAGAGCTCAAACTGGTGTCACGTGCAAGGACACCAATAACATGTGAGATAGAATAACTAAAGTGCATAGAGAAAAATATATAACAAATGGATGTAACTATCATTAATGTACAATATGACTACATCTCAAGGCAATTAGCTCAACATGGCAAAAATAAACCTTTCATGTCTCAAACAGTTAAGCAGGGAGCCTGGACATGATTTTTATCATAAATAATATCTCACGTAGTCATATAAATGGAGAAAACATGATATCAAAGAAGTATGATAGAAATACAAGGAGCATATTAGCCTAAGAACTAACTAGATCATGAATACCTCAAAGCACGCACATGCGCCCGTCACCTAGAACATGCATCACCCCCAACCCATCTCGAATATCATAGTTCTTAGTGATATTTACCCTCAAATACAAGTCTAAATATGTTACTTACCTCTAATAAGCAAAATAAAATACCGAGCAAGCTGAATAATACTCCAGAAATGACATCCCATGCAAATCAACATCCGAATGGCTCGAAACTAGCCAAAAGCATCTCAAGAACATCAATTAACACCATAGGAAACAAACCTAAACGAAAAAGGTCAAATCACTAATGAATTATTCAAAGTCAACCAAAAAGTCAACCCGGGCCCATACTCGGAACCCATTTAAGCATATGAATTTCAACAACCCATTCGAGTACGAGTACAACAATACTAATTTCACTCAAATCCGACTCTGAATCGATGTTCAAAACAAAATAACTCACTTTGAGAAAGTTTAGAAAAAAACCCCCGTTTCTCTTTCAAAATCTCAATCAAATGCAAAAATCGAAGATATAATCTTGTAATATAATCAAAACCGCGTTAATAATACTTACCCCAATCCAAGTGGTGATAAACCTCTCAAATATCGCCCAAAACCAAGCTTCAACTCTCCAAATGTGATAAAATGAAAGACCCTCAGACTAAATATAACCTTTTAGCGAAGTCGCATCTGCGACTGAAGATCGCTTATGCGGACGCGCATATACGGCCTCAACCCTGCTCCTACAACAATGCCCCAATTCCGCACATGTCAGTTATGCAATAACAAATGCGCTTATGCGCTTAGGGGACTGCTCCAGTGTACATGCAGATGTGCCTAGGTTCCCAATTACATTGAAGTCAACTCCCGGTCAAACCTATGAACTTTCCAAACCTTCAAATTGCCAACTTTTGCCAAATAGAGCCGAAACCTTCTATTAGTATAAAATTGCAAATACAGACATATGCCCATGTCCAAAATCACCATCCAGACCTAACAGAACCATTAAAACCCCGATCTAGTGTCAGATAAACAAAAGTCAAACTCGGTCAACTCTTCCAACTTAAAGCTTCCAAATTGAGAATCATTCTTCCAAATTAATCATGAACCACTCGAAAAGCAAAATAGACCATACATTAAAGTCATAATTCATCATGTGAAGCTACTCAAGACCTTAAACAACCAAAGAGAATGCAAATTAATAAAACAATCCTACTTAAACATACATTCGTCCTCGAACATGCCAAGAGTCGTAACAAAGCCATCAAGTCACTATAAACTCATCATGCATGTACCCATGGGAGATACCACATCACCTCAATCCACATAATCCCATCAACACAACCTAACTAAAAATCCTTACTTAGACCTTAGTCCATAACCTTTGAACCAAATTTTTGACATTCGAAATTTATCATGAGACCCGATTCCCGCATCTTTACACGATATAAGCTTGAATCAGTTGTACCAAACCATAACCATAACAATAACCCAAGATATAATTACATGATATACCACATAACTCAAATACTCGTAGCAATAAATTCTGACCATAATAGCTATTCAATAACAAAACCCAGTGCCGACGACACACCTCATATTAAATAAAACCTTGTTCTAAAACTTTGTACACTACCAATAATGAAAGAAACATGCAGAATGTCATAAACACTCATCAGATCAACAAGTCGTAGAGTTTCCTCGCCCGATAAGAACCATTGCCAAATTATAAACTGAATTTTGATATTATTCTCCCAAACATACCTTATCCAAATTTTATAGTGCAAATTTCAGGTCTAATAATCTCATCTCATCTTGTACAAGCTGCTCGACTGATACATCACACTAGCACAACCTCGAGCCACATATCGTGCAATTCGTGCACCAACAGTAGACAACTCGAATTTACCCAATGGTGGGTACTATTAATTTTGATAAATCCTTATATGATTCTGGTGCCTTAATTAATTTAGTGCATCTATCTATCTATAGGAAATTGGAGAAGAAGATTGGAGAGATAAGGTCTGCACCCATATCTTTGCAGCTTGCAGACCAAACGACTATAATACCCGAGGGGACAGTGGAAGATGTGTTAGTTCGGGTGGATACGTTCGTATTTCCTGTGGATTTTATAGTGGTAAATATGGAGGAAAACAAGGAGGCCCCCCTCATCCTAGGAAGACCATTCTTAGCGACGGGTAGATCTATATTAGATATACACGAGAGAAAACTCATGCTTAGAGTGGGTGAGGCGACTGTGACTTTTAAGATGGATATAGCAAAGGGGGCACAAAAGGAAAAACCAGATGTGAGTGTCTAGTAGAAAGTAAAGGGCTCAAAAGAGAAGGCTGTGATGAGTGAGAAAGATAAGTGTGGGGTCTACCCAAAGAAGGTCGAGAAGAAGTTGTCTGCATGGATGTGTGCATTGGTTTGACTCAGACCCCGACTAGATGTTCAGGGAAGTTTCCTTTACCTTATACTTTTTAATTATGCGCCATGAGGACATCACAACTTAAAGTGTGGGATGAGGGATATTTATATGTATGTATATTAGTTTTCGTTTTGTTAGTTGTAGGATTTAGAGATAGAAAAAGTTTAGATTTTGTTTTTTTAAGTTTTCGATTTTTCTTTATGATGGATATGATCGACATGTTTCTTGATGGATTAAATTCAAAGGAAAAAGACAAAAATAATTTCTTTTGTTAGGTAGTGTACAAGTCCCCCTTGGTTTTTCTTTGTGCCGCGGTTCTTTTTCAAGGGTTCTATTTGAACCGGGTGTAGCTAGTTTTATTTTTTTCTAGGAGTAGAAAATCTTGTGCTATGATTTGAAATGAAGGCAATATCTCTTGACTTTATTATACCTTGAGAATAGTAAGTGATTTAGTTGTGACGCTTAGGCTCAATTTTGACTCTTGTATAAGTACCTTGAATTGTATGATCTTAACTTAGCTTAACTACTTTGACTAGAGTGTCTTGATAGTCTGATCTTTAGTGAGTTATGTGCCATGTGTGTGTGAGATTTTGTGTTATTATGTGCATTGCATTTGATGTCTATAACTTGCCGGATGTGTTTGCAAAGTTAAATGGTAGTTTTATTCAGTCTTGGAAGTGATATATACGTTTCTTTGTTGAGCCAGTTATATTATTTTACCCACCTAAATGTTATGTATATTAGTTAACCCCTTTTAGCCTGTAATCTTTTTTCTTGGCAACCACATTACATTCCTTACCCATTTGTTTGAATTGACTATCTATTTGAAACTTTTACCTCTCGTGAGCACTTGAAATTTTTATGAACTTTGTAAAACTTAAAGTGTGGGGTGGTGGTTTGGCTTTTGAGTGGAACTATTTAAATAAAGAGAAAGGTGCATTATTTTGAAAAAGTAAGAGCCCCTTGAATTGAAAAAGAAAATGAAAAAAGAAAAGTAGTTGTATTGTTGTTAAAAATATTCCTTGATTGTGGTAATTTATAATGTATTTGTTCTTAAAGAAGTTGGGAGTTGATGTATATTGATGTGAAGGTGGAGTTATGGTTTGGCAGAAGTGTGGAGTTTTGAACGGTTAACTGTATGTACTAAAGTGCTTAGGGAGGTGTAGTAATTCTTATATCCAAATATATCCTACCCATACCACAACCTACATTACAACCAAATAAAGTCATACTTGATCCTTGACTGAATGAGCTCAATTAGTAGAGTAGTACACTACGGGCAAGCCTATGGTATGTCTATTGTGGCATATAAATGTTGTTTCTGAGAGAGAGTGAATTGTTTCTATCTTGAGTTCCTAATTGTTCTTAATTTTATTTTGTGTGGAAGTACTCTCTATTGCTGTGTGAGGGCACTTGATTCAGGAAGGAACGGTAATGTCGTTGACCTATGTGTTAGAGTAAGTGAGCGGGTTGTGAAAAATATGTGGTTCTTTTGAGTCAAATCTCGACCTGAGGATGTTACGGTATTGTGCTTAATCTGTTTTAAATATTCATGGTGTGATGAGTTAGGAGAGTTGTTTAAAAATGTCATGTCTTTATAAAGTGTAGTTTGATTGCCCGAGGACGAGCAATGTTTTAAGTGGGGTATGTTGATGGTAGGCTATAATTACATTTTTAGTCGCTTATTGCACACTAATTCATTGCACTTTACTTGTGTTGAGCTTTAATTGGTAGAATTTTGTACTTATTGTGTGTTTTATGCCTTGTAGGAGTGATTCCGAGTTATGAAGATTTCATGGAGCTAATTCGAGGTATTTGGAGCTTTCAAGTATGAGTAAAATCCTAAGGAATTAAGTCGGGATCGTGTTCAGGGGTCGAGGATCACGTATGGACATCAAAAATCAAGCAAAAAGCAACACTCTGAGGAATTTGCACTGCTGCGGTATGTGGGGCGGCGCGTGGTGCACCGCAGCAGTGTGTTTTGGAAGCATGATGAAAATTACATGCTCCCTGATAAGTCCCACAAATGCCACTCATGGAAAGTCGCCCCATGCGGCACGCATGTGCAATATTTACAGAGTTATTTTCCTATTTCGGTTAACAAAGGGTGATTTCGTCTGGGTCCGACCCTACTTGGTATAAATACATGCAAAAACATTATTTTCTTGAGTTTGGACATACCATGGAACTAAGGACGCTAAGGACGAGTTAGAAGAACACAAGCACAAGGATTTCATCATTCCTTCCTCCCTCAAGACCCGAGTTTGGATCGAATTTATGTTTTTATCCTTTAATTATATTTGTGATGAATTTCTCCATGTCTAAGGATTAGTTCCATCTAGGGTTTGATGGATTTGGTGTATTGATGATTTTTTGTGGATTATAACTCTAGTTTTTTGCATTGAATCATTTGGAAGATTTAATTGTTGCATCTTATTCACTAGTTCATGTAATCGAGAGAGGCATAACTTGTGATATCTTTGTATTATATTATTGGTTGATTTCATATATTCTTTTAAGTAATCGAAAGAGGCTAGTTAAATTAAACCTAGTTAGGAGAATAACCAAAAAAGGTTTTCCTAAAGACCAATCCACTACGCATTCTTGCATATCTTCATGTGCTTAAATTGGTTCATCTCGTGCGGTTAAGACTTAATCGAGAGAGGAGTTTATGCTGAACATTTGAACTAATAATTGAGTGAATTCGAGAGACTCACTTAAACATTAGAAGTGAATTATCTAGAGTTAGATCCCATACAATTATCTTGCACCTATCCTATCTAAACCCTATCTTATCCCACATATAACCTTAGTTGCTTATCCCTTGTCTCGATAGTCACTAGTCAATAGCTTTAGATGATTAGTTAATTTTAGTTATTAATCCTATAAATCTCAACTGTTGATTCTCCTGGATAGCAATCAAGCAAGAAACTACGAGAATACTGTTTAAATCCAATCCCTGTGGATACGATATTATACTATACTATCTTTGATTAGCGAGCATAATTTAAGTGTGTGTTTTGCGCTTGTCAAATTTTGTCACTGTTGCCGGGGATTGGTAATCAATAGTATTTGAAATAGTTTGTAGTGCTAATTCAGGATTTTTTTCTTTTCTTTTTGTCTTTCTCTTTTTACGGTTGGTGTTCATCGGCTGTGTGCAGGTTACAGGTTAAGATTGGCGCATGACTCGAGTTTTTGTGAAAGAAGTGCTACCATACGAGCAGAGTTATAAGCAACACTGCGACAACTGAGGAAGGAAAGAGATCTCACCGAGAAGTTAGAAAAGTTTGGGTAACCCTCAACCCAGGAAACTATGGCCGAAAATGGTGATGATAATGTAGATTTGGCTGCAAGAGAGGCAATCCAACAACGATAAAAAGCTGCACGGGAGTCTGAAGAAGCAGCTTTTAGAGTTGCAGAAAATGTCTATCAAGAAGAAAGGGGTCAAAAAATTAATCAACACCAACCCTTGGCTGCCGACAAGTTCGAAAATATAGATCCCATGGCTTGGAGACCACTTGGCGATTATGCTAGACCGATCTACAATCAAGGATTATCAAGTGGTAGACCACCTCCGATTGTAGCAAACAATTTCGAGTTGAAGCACGGGTTGCTTCAAACCATTCACAATTGTTGTGTCTTCATAGGGAAGATGAACGAAAATCCAAACTCATATCTAATGGACTTCGAGGAGATTGTGAACACCTTTCAATAGAATAGGATATCATAAGATGCAGTGCACTCAAGGGCATTCACCTTTTCACGTAAAGATGATGCGAAGGAGTGGCTTCGAAGCTTGACCAGTGGATCGATTAGAACCTGGGAGGAGATGACTAAAGAATTCCTTGATAAATAGTTCTCTTCATCAAAGACGGGCAAGATTAGAAGAGAAATCCATAACTTCTGCTAGAAACATGCTGAAATGGTTTTTTAAGCATGAGAGAGGTTTATGGAGATAGTTAGAAAGTGTCAACATAGCGGAATTGAACTCTGGATGCAACTGCAGGACTTTTGGGAAGGATTGACATTGGCCTCGCGTAGAACATTGAGGAATGCAGTTGGATGCCCTTTGATGAGGAAAACTCTAAAGGAGATACTTACAATTCTTGATGAGTTATCTGAAGCTGCCAATTAGTGGCCCTCTGAGGGTGCTGAAAGAAGAAAATCAACTGGTGTTCACAAAGTTGATGCTAATACATCTGTGCAGGTACAACATGATGTTGTGGCTAACGAAATACGAAAGCTGACCTTAGCCAGGATACAAAATAAGCCTCACGCAGCTTGTGATATATTGGAAGAGGACACCGTACTCATGAGTGTCAAGTCTTAACTCAGGAAGTGAGTGGAGTGGAAAATTATGATTTTAATGCAATGGATCAGAGGCACCCTGATTTTTGATGGAGTTCACCTGGGGGTACTGTGAATGTATGGCAACAAAAATGCCCTAGACCACAGGTACAAGGAGCTATACTCTTCCAAAATCAGCAGAGACATCAATATCAGCCTCCACAATCTAATAATTCCAGTATGGAAGACCTAATTAAGGCTTTTATTATCAAGAGAGATGAGAGGCCTGAAACTGATAGCTCAGTTATACAGGAACATGGAGTAGCTATCAAAGAACTGGGCATGGGTTTTTAGAACCTGAAAAGACATATTGGGCAGCTAGCTACTCTATTGTTTGAGAGGATTCCATGTACTCTCCTGATACAGAAAGAAATCCCAAAGAAATAGTGAATGCTGTAATTTTGAGAAGTGGGCAAGGGTTGAAAGATCTCACCCCAATCCAAAATGATATGAGACTTGAAAACGAAAGTGGGGAGAAGCTGAAGTGTGATGTTGATAAGAAGAAGAAAGGCCATATGAAAGCCAAGAAGAACAAGAAGGAAGAAAACTCGAGAAGGGAGGACCTCGAGGAGAGCGAGCATATGTCTGCTATGCCATTCCCTCAAAAGCAAAGTAGAGAAAAGTTAGACAAGCAGTTTGGGTGATTTCTAGTTGTGCTGAAACAGGTTCATGTGAAATTACCATTCACAGAAGTATTCTCACAGATGCCTGCTTATGCCAAATTCTTGAAAGAGATCATTACGAAGAAGGGGAAAATAGAGGTGACCTCAGTGGTCAAGCTCACAGAGCATTGCAGCGCGATATTGCAAAATAAACTCCCACAAAAGTGTGGAGATCTAGGGAGTTTTACTATACCTTACTCTTTCGGAACTATTAATTTTGATAAATCCTTATGTGATTCTGGTGCCTCAAATAATTTAATGCCTCTATCTATCTACAGGAAACTGGGGAAGAAGATTGGAGAGATAAGGTCTGCACCCATATCTTTGTAGCTGGCAGACCAAATGACTACAATACCCGAGGGGATAGTGGAAGATGTGTTAGTTCGGGTGGATAAGTTTATATTTCTTATGGAATTTATAGTGGGAAATATGGAGGAAACAAGGAGGTCCCCATCATCCTAGAAAGACCATTCATAGTGACATGTAGAGCTATAATGCTTAGAGTGGGTGAGGAGACTGTGACTTTTAAGATGGATGTAACAAAGGGGGCACAAAAGGACAAACCAGTTGTGAGTATCGAGTTGAAAGTAAAGGGCCGAAGAGAGAAGGTTGTGGTGAGCGAGAAAGATAAGTGTGGGGTGTACCCAAAGAAGGCCGAGAAAAAGTTGTCTGCATGGATGTGTGCATTAGTTTAGGCGCCATGGAGCCCGACTTCGACTCATACAAGCCTTTTACCTCTCATGAGCACTTGAATATTGTATGAACTTTGTAATATTGTTTCTTTGGCAACCACATTACAAACCTTACCCATTTGTTTGAATTGACCATCTATTTGAACCTTTTACCTCTCGTGAGCACTTGAATATTGTATGAACTTTGTAAAAGTTAAAGTGTGTGGTGGTGGTTTGGCTTTTGAGTGGAACTATTGAAATAAGGAGAAAGGTGCATTATTTTGAAAAGGTAAGAATCACTTGAATTGAAAAAGAAAAGGAAAAAAGAAAAGTAGTTCTATTGTTGTAAAGAATATTCCTTGATAGTGGTAATATTTGATGTATTTGTGCTTAAATAAGTTGGGAATTGATGTATATTGATGTGAAGCTGGAGTTATAGTTGACATAAGTGTGGGGTTTTGCACGATTTACTGTATGTATTAAAGTTCTTAGGGAGGCGTAGTCGCTCTTATATCAAAATGTATCCTACCCATCCCGCATCCTACATTAGAACCAAATAATGTCCTACTTGATCCTTGACTAAATGAGCTCAATTAATAAAGTAGTACACTACGGGCAAGCCTATGGTATGTCTTTTGTGGCATATGAATGCTATTTCTCATAGTGAGTGAATTCTTTCTATCTTGAGTTCAGAATTGTTCTTAATTTTATTGTGTGTGGAACTAGTCTCTATTGTTGTGTGAGGGGACTTGATTCACGAAGGAAAGGTAATGTCGTTGACCTCTGGGTTAGAGTAAGTGAGCGGGTTGTGAAAATTATGTGGTGCTTTTGAGTCAAATCTCGACATGAGGATGTTACGGTATTGTGCTTAATCTGTTTTAAATATTCTTGGTGTGATGAGTTAGGAGAGTTGTTTAAAAAGGTCGTGTCTTTAAAAAGTGTAGTTTGATTTCTTGATGGTAGGCTATAATCTCATGTTTTGGTTGCTTATTACATTCCTATTTACTGCACTTTAATTGAGTTTGAGCGTTAATTACTAGTGTTTTGCACTAATTGTGTGTTTTATGCATTTTAGTAGTGTTTTCGAGCTATGAAGATGTTACATAATGAATTTGGATGATTTGGAGCTTTGAAGTCTGATTAAAAGTTCAAGGGAAAAATTCGGGATGCGTACGGGGGTCGAGAACCACGTCGGGATAGCTAAAAAGCAAGAAAAATCTGTACTCAGAAAAAGTCCCACAGCCGCGGCGCGTGGGGCTCTGCGTGAGGCGCCGCGGCAGGCTTATCCCTTGTTGTCTGTCAGAAATAAACTCTCTAAACTTCCCCACTAATGACCCGCATGGCGCGTCGCCCCATGCAGCGTGCCTGTGCAATTTTTTCAGAGTTGTTTTCCTATTTCGCGCGGGTGTTTTCATCTGGGCCCGACTCTACTTAGTATAAATACATGTAATAACGTTATTTTATGGACTTTTGACACACCTTAGACCTAAGTAAGCCAAGGAGGAGGTGGAGAAGTATAAGCTCAAGGATTTCATCATTCAATCCTCACTCAAGACAAGGGTTTGGATCATTTTATGTTTTCCTTTAACTTAAACATTATTATGATGAATTAATCCATATCCATGGACTAGTTCTCTTTAGGACTTGATGGATTTGGTGTATTGATACTTGTTTGTGGATAATTAACTCTAGTTTTATGTATTGAATCATTTGGATGTTTTAATTGTTGCATCTATATTCACTTGTTCATGTAATCGAGAGAGGCATAACATGTGATATTGTTGCATTATACTTTGTTGTTTGAAGTCGGTAACTCTTCTTAGTAATGGCAAGAGTCTAGTTGAATTGTTGATTAAACTTAGTTAGAAGGATAATCAAGAGCGGTTCTCCCAGAGACCAATTGTATACAGTAAAAACCGGTTAGTCCTTCGTACGAATTGGTTTAAATGGTAATACATTGGATCGTAGAAGCATCTTCATAGTATCAGGTTGAGGTCCGAAGTCAGGTCACCAAACTTCGAGCCTGAGGGATCGATCAATGTTGAGCTCGATGTCATTATCAAGCTCGAATCCAAGTCGAACTATGATGCAAAGTAAAGTTATCAAGCTTATGATTCAGAGACCGACCAACACTGACCCCGAATCAATATAAGGATCCGAGTCAGAATCGAGCTCGAGTCAAGATCGAGAGCTCGAGTAAAAACCGAAAGCTCGAGTGAATATCGAGCTCATAGATAAGAGCCATTGCAATCCCACTAGAGGAGAGAATCCTGGAAGGAATTATGAAAAAACTGATTTATCATGGGTCTCCTACTATGTATTTTTAATTATATCTAAAGTAAGATCCCTCTATTATAAAGGGGATGGTTATTATTTCTGTAAGGACCAAGCTTTTGCTTACATTGTAACTCAAATACCACACACTCCTATATTGAAGTGTTATTCTTTTTGGCTTCATAGATTGATTCATCTTGCTTAGTCCTTAAATCATCTTCTTTCCAACCTTGTGTATTTTTCATTCTTTACAATCCGTATTTGATACTTTCAATTTATCCTTACGATTTGTGTTAAGTTATACCACATTCCTTTAAACTACGTATAAATTCAACTCTATCCGTTTTTGGGGTAAACAGTTTGGCGCCCACCATAGGGCTAAGGATAATAGTGGTTATTTGATACGAATATGCAAAAACACGCCGTTTTGCGCTTGTTTCCGGAAGTGTCTTTGATTTCGGTTTAGCAATGACTAAACTATCTGGGAAGATAGTGAAACCACACCAAAACCCAAACCACCATCGGCTAGTAACCCAGAACCTGAAAAGCCACTTGAACCTAAAACTCCAACAACCCAAAAGTCCATACAACCACAAATATTCATGTTGAGCCCTTCAAGTTCCAGTCATACCCAAGATTTTCCTTCACTTCAACCTTTTGAAAAAAAGGGTATCAGCCATGCTTCAAAAATCCCCAAGAAAAACATAGTACTACCTACTGGAGAAAAAACCCCCAACAACTGACATCGAAGCTACAATGAACTGGCAATCAGAAAATTCCATCTGCCAAAACAAAGTGCTCAACAATATTGGCAATACCATCAAAAATGTAGCCCACACACAAAACAAGATGATGAGCAAAGTGGAAACAATTGAGAAAAAGGTGGAGCAGACATCGTCACACCATACAGGACTAATCAAAGCCTTGGAGCTAAGATTGTCAAATTTACAATATGAGATTTGTCTGCCAGGAACTTCACTTTTCCAGTTCTTCCAACAACACCAAAAGGATACGATTTCAATCAAGGAACAAATTAAACTTTTGAGAAATGACCTCTTTGAGTCACAAAAAACCCCACTTTTCCCTTCAAAATCTACCTTCTACCCCATGTTAGCACAAGCATATTCCCCACCAAAATTGGACTACACCTTTTCTACTTTTCCTACTACCTCACAAAATCCTATCTCATTCACCCAACCCTTAAAAGAAGAACCTAAATTCGATATTGCAAAAATGGTTTGGGAAAGGAAAGATGCTCTTGCAGCACAGAAACAAACCAAGAAAAGGCGAGATCAAGGCAAAAGTTCAAAAAGGTCCAACCCCGAAAATCGGATGACTTATGATCAGAAGACTCCAGAACTCTATGTATCCTAGCCAAGAAACATGTCAGAAGGAGAAACCACATGGTCGAAATCTCTAAATTCATCAGACGATGATACAATGGAAGATATCACTCAATCAAGCAATGAATCCACAACAAACTCTTCCGAAGAAGTCGATTCCCCAATATTTGTAAGCCAACCACGAGACCCAGAAATATCTGAAGTAGAGGAGGATGAGAATGGCATGACGGATGAACAAATTCCAGAAAGAATACATGAACCCATGGCGTCAACACCAGTTGGAACTGGCTTCCACACTTTCACCTTAGATAACGTCAAGATTTCAAAATGGCCTCAAAGGATCCAAGACTTCTATACTTGGATGGTGACCAAAAATTTGGTTGAACGAGAAAGGTATATCATCCTGTCAGAACTAACTTTGCGGTTCTCAAGAATCCTTAGAGACTGGTGGAACTCAATTGGGATTCAAGAAAAAAATACTTTTCTTACTTCACGGGATTTTGCCTTCAACATCAGAATCCTACATGAAGTTTTTTGTGGAGATACTGGCCAAAGACAAGAGAAAATGCGAAGACAACTCTTCACGATGAAGTATGTGTCATTCGACAGAAATGACATTGACATGCATTTTAAAAAAATGGCAAAAATATACTTTGAAATCGGTGGAGACATCAACTTAAAGCAAGCCTTTGTCTCTTCTCTTCCAAAGTTGTTAGCAAGGCGAACCATGACCATCATTGAAGAAAGGTTTCAATCGATAACAATCCCACAAGTCGGCTAAATCAGGCAAGCTATTTTTGTCTCATTAGAATACATTTGTACAAAGCGCTCATCCCTAAAACAAATTATCCAACACAATCCAGCGCTTGACAAATCATGCCGCAGATCCGATATGATCACCGGATCAGGATGTTACTGCCACACATCTAGGCGACGGAAAGAATTCAGGAGGTTCAGATGGCTAAGAATTCCGGATGAAAAATCAAGGTCCAAGAGGCGTACAAAATATTTCAGATGAATAAGGCCAGGAAATTTTCACAAGAAAAATAGATGCTTTATTTGCCACAAGTTTGGACAATTTGTGAGAAATTTTCCCCAATCGAGAAGATCTGTCAAACTCTTTGAAGTGATTGAAGATTACACTGGCATAAATCTCGGAAAAGAAGAGGACCTTGAATCCATATTCTCTGTGGATGATGAACCCACTGAAGAAACTTTATTCTCTCTTGATATATACGAGGATCAAGGCGATGACCACTACCAAATTTCAGAACCTGTGGCCGAAGCGCGAGAGGAGATCAATGCTCTCGTAGTCATCCCTCAAGTAGAACTCAAGGTTTATTCATCAAAATTAGATAAACCAACTCGAGTTATTGCTTTCATTGACACTGGAGCTGCTTGTTCACTCATGAATCCTGCTGTTCTCCCTAAAAATCAATGGGTGTCGCACTTTAAGAATTTTAACACTGCGTCAAATGGAATCCTGACTACCACCGTCATCACAAAGCATCCGGTCACAATTGAGTTCTTTCCAGGATTGAAGTATAGAACCAAGCTGATAGGGTCTGATGTACCAGGAAAAGATCTTATTGTTGGATTCGACATTTTCAGACAACTGAAAGATCAACTCCAGATCAGGGCTAACGGGATAACCTTTAAGAAGCAGTTCAAACCTTATTTTGAGATTCCAAGGCTATTCCAAATCACCAACGACGAACAAATCAAAGAGATTAAGCAAAATCTCATTGAGCATTCATGCGCTGAATCCTATAAGGATTTCATGAAGAAAGGAAAAAGCCCGTTATGGAAAAATGAAGAGTTTTTTATCAATCTCCCTTTCAAGAAGAATGAAAACATCAATCCAACAAAAGCCAGTCATTCAGGCATGAATCCAGATCATCTTCATCTTGCAAAGAAAGAATGCAAAAACTTTTGGAATTTGATCTAATAGAGCCATCAGATTCACAATGAGCATGCGAAGCATTTTATGTCAACAAAAGAGCTGAGCAGACAAGAGGAAAACTCAGGTTAGTCATTAACTACCAGCCACTTAACCATTTCCTCCAAGATGATAAATTCCCATCCCAAATAAACTCACTCTTTTCTCCCACTTAGCCAAGGCCAAATATTTTTCCAAGTTTGATTTAAAATTTGGATTTTGGCAATTGGGAATCCACCCTGAAGAAAGACCCAAAACGGGATTTTGCATCCCCGATCATCACTTCCAATGGATAGTCATGCCCTTCGGATTAAAAATTGCACCCTCCTTGTTCCAACTATTCATGATAAAAGTATTCCAGCCCATCATCCATACCTCTTTAGCTTACATTGATGACATCCTGTTATTTAGTGACACATTGGAGGAACATGTCAACTTGCTTCGTCAGTTTGAGGCACTGATAACACACTATGGAATCATGCTTTCAGCAAAAAAGATGGTTCTTGCCCAAAAAGAGATTGATTTTCTTGGAATGCATTTTGTCCAAGGTGCATACAGTCTAGGACCACATATATGTCAATACCTACTCAAATATCCAGATACCAACCTCACAACAAAGCAAATCCAACAATTCTTGGGTGTAGTAAATTATGTAAGAGATTTCATCCCAAATATCTCTACACACATTTCTCCGCTCACAGAGATGCTCAAGAAAAATGCTCCATCATGGGGAAAGAAACAAGATGAAGAGTCAGAGAAATAAAGGATATATCTAAAAATGTCAAGTCCCTCTACGTCCCTTCAGAAGGTAAGAAAATACTGCAAACTGATGCTAGCAACGAATATTGGAGTGCTATTCTATTTGAAGAAAAATATGGCCAGAATAAAATATGCGGATAAGCCAGTGGAAAGTTCAAAGATGCCGAGCAACATTATCACTCCACCTTCAAGGAAATTCTTGGAGTAAAAAATGGAATCAAGAAATTCAATTTTTTAATAATTCACACAGAATTTCTGATAGAAACGGATATGAAGGCCTTCCCAAAGATGATCCAAATAAATGCAAATATTATTCCCAATCCTCAGATTCTCAGATGGGCCCAATGGTTCTCTCCATATAAGTTTCAAGTCAAGCACCTGAAAGGAAAGGATAATATTCTCGCAGATTTTCTGTCTCGACCGGAAGAATTCTCAAAGAGTTTTTCCCCAGCAAAATTAAAGTCAAAGCAAAATCTAATCAGCCACATCTTCATGATTTCAAATGTATTAGGAACAAGTTCATTAAAGCCAATGGATCATCCACCGGAGTTGTTCAACCTCATGGATCCCTTTGATCCGTCAATTATAATGGAAAAAAGAACCTATTATGAGCTCCAAGTTTTCCGGCAACATGGAGGATCCATTCTCAAGCCTTATGGGGTCAATCCAGAACACCCATTCTGCCATATATTCATAACACAAGCCAAAGATTTTCCACAAGAACTATTATGGTTTTTCTGGTACCTATGCCATCAGTACTACATTTTCATGGAATTCAAGTGCAACGTGTTCAAAGATTTTGACAACATTGAACCAGCTCTTAAAGTATTTTTACTATGGTTCAAGCCTAGAAGATATTGGATAAAATGTTTCAACGATTCCTACGAAGCAAAGGTATTCATGTTTCATAGGCCAGTGAAGATTATTAATGAAAAAGTCCAGGCACAAGCAGAGGCGTAATTATGGTGGAAATTTACCGTATCCATTTTCTCAATAGAAGAAGAATATAGTGAAGCACAAAGAATTATCTTCCAGCAAAACATGTGCATCCCGAAAGAGATATGGCCAAAAGATTGGGCAAGCTAGAATTATACCAGCACTCATCCTCATTGGGAAAAAGTCTGAGAAGCAGCAAAGGCATATCAAACTCCGTATGAAGTCATCCAGGAAAAGATCACTCAAGACATCTCCAGAATAAGGTTGCGGATCACATCCCTCAATCCAAAGGACAGTTAAACATGTACCACCGATCTACGGTCGGTCGGGCAGTCATGCATTTACCACCAAGCTACGGTCGGTCGGGCAGTCATGCATTTACCACCGTGCTACGGCTGGTCGGGCAGATACCACTTATCAGTTGGGCAGTCATGCATCATACGAGATGGATAATACTCTCAAAGAGAAGAATTATATATATAAGTATATTAAGTATGTATATACGGTGGCACTTCAAAGATTCAGGTTGATTCTTATATGTCTTTAATTAATGTTGACTTATTGTTATATTTACAGTTCCGCCTTACATACTAGATACATTATTCGTACTGACCCCTTCCTAATATATCAAAACTTTCTTAAACACATAACGGACCAGTTACACCCCATGTTTTCGTATGTAAAAGTACGCCATAAGTAAATTGATGGAAGCTCGGAAATGAGATGTTACATCCCGCATTTTCGTATGTTAAAGTTTCGTCGCAAATCGACGTAAGTTCGGGAATGGGATTATTGTGAGATTATCAGCATTATGCTATTTCAAACAAGTGATGAGTAAATTCATGAAGGTGAGAGGGTTAGCGGATCGAAGAAAATATGTTTAGTCGAAGTTTGTCACTTTGAGATAAAATACGGTTCGAGCTATAATACGCGGTATTTATGGACTAGTGCGATACAAGGTACCACATGACCATAATAGTAAGGTGTACAAAGTGTATTAAAAGTGAGTAGTATTTTAATTAATTTGAGATAATTTTTAGTTATGTGGGTAATTGGTTAATTATTGGATTAGTGGGGAATTACCAAGTTAATTAAGGGACTGGTAATTAATTAAAATGCTTTGGATAAGCCCAATGGAGATTAACGTGGTAGCCAAATACCTTACATAAACATGACTCTTGAATTCAAATAAAAGGTGTCAAAGCTTGGAGATGTCGTTTGCCAACTAAGCCACAAGTGAGGCCCACACCCACTAATACAAAATCTTCTCTAAAATCACCAAATAAAGAAGGGTCACACTTACAATGATCAGATTTTTCAATAGTAATGTGAATTATCTCATCAAGTTCATACTACACTATAAAAAAAGTAACGGATGAATGCTCAACAAATTCGTATGAAAATGTAGCAACGGGATTTTGCAATTCTAAGGGAGTACGGTGCAATCCTTCTCAAGAATATCATATGGATTTTCCCCTACTTCGATCCGCCGTTACGTGTTGTCGCAATTGACGTGTGTTAGAGGGATTGTCAAGAGAGTTGGCTCAGATATGTTAAGGCTAAACCTTTCTTTCATTTTGGCATGATCCAGTAACTACATGTGTTTGATAACAAGGCATAACGAGATGTTCATACTCCCAAATTTATATACATTTTCCTAGTCTCATAAATTACAATATTATCCTTACCGGGACTTCATATTTAATTGAGTATTGTCTTTTTCCAGTCAAGAGAGCAGAGAGCCTATATATACAGTATTACAGTATTTTCATTAACATCGAGCTATAATCGATGGGCTGGCCCCTATTGGGCAACCTCTGATCAGATGGTAAGTTATATACCGAGCCTACTGTGGCTGAGCGCCTATGAGCGAGCCCAGTTGGCCGAGATACAAAGCCTATTATGGCCGAGCACCTATGAGAGAGCCTACTACGACAGAGCAGTTGTATATATACCGATCCTTATAGGGCTGGACATATATTTTACTTACTATATTAAGAGAGTTAAGTCAGTATTAGCAGGTAAGCATATCTTCAGATTATCTTTGACTCCCAGTTACTTTCAGTTATTATATTATCAGTTCAGTTTCAGCTTTCAATATATTGCCTTACATACTCGGTACATTATTTCGTACTGACATCCCTTTTCTGGGGGCACTGCATTTCATGCATGCAGGTTCAAACAGACAGACGGGTAGGCCTCCTCATTAGGTGTTTCTCGAATTCAGCTTGATCGGTAAGCTCCACGCCCTTCGTAGTTACCGGGTCTAGAGCTTTATGTACATCTTGTGTATATATGTATATATGTTATGAGTAGGTCGGGGCCCTGTTCCGATCACAGTATATCCATCAGTAGATGCTTGTAGACATATCATATCAGTTAGTGCAGTATGTTGGGCTTGTAGGCCTTTTATGTATATTGTGTTAGTTTGCCAGCCGTAGTAGTTATGACGGCCTTATCAGCCCAGCTTTTATTGATGTTTAGTCAGCATTCGCAATTTTCTTGCAATGTGACCCATGGCCAAAGTATGACATTATATGTTCAGAGTCCCTTAGTCGTAAGTTGGTACGCAAGGATAAGTGAGGCACCGGGTGCCGGTTTCGCCCCCTTAGGTTCGGGGCGTGACAAAAGTGGTATCAGAACCAGGTTCTGTCCTAGGGAGTCTACAAGTTGTGTCTAGTAGAGTCTTGTTTATGGGTGTATCGCGCACCACACTTATAAGCAGGAGGCTACAGTGCATTTAGGACTGTCACTTTTTCTTCTTGCTATAGATCGTGTGGTAGAGCTCACTTATAAGAATTCAAATTCCTAAATTCTATTTTATTCGTAATACAATGATATCTACATCCAGAAGGACAGCTGGTAAGGGATTGAATGCGGCTGTGGAAGAGTTGAGTTGGAGGAACTCGAATTTGCATCATGCTTATGATGAGTAAATGTAGGGTCTCTAGCAGATCATGTCTGTACTAAGACGTGTGAGCTTCTGGAAAAGGAGCCCTAAGGCATGAATATCTATCCACCCATATGGTAAAAAGCAACGAGAGATTCAGAAGGTAGATACAAGCTTCAACAAGTAAAAGGGGAAAGATGAGAAGGGTACGAGGTACCCCGTTAATGAAGATTATCGGTATTTACAACTAAGGCAGAAAAATATAAGCATTGTGAGTTACCTTCAACAGTAACAAAGGTATGTATAATTGGCCACACCCATCTCAGTTATGCCCTATGGGGGCTAACATGTATAGTTTAAGAAAAGGACGGGATATCAGGATCTGGCTGGGGTTGGAGTAACCCAAAATGGTGGATGGATTGTTTGTGTTAGTTGACATTTCCGAAGGATATTACAAATATAGACACTGGAAGCATGGAAGGGATAAATATTATCTTAGTGTGACTCCCGTCCCTAGTAAAGAAAGAATGTTAGGCAACCCGAAGAGCTAGTAGATGGAGCAAGGGGAGCTAAAAGCAAAAACATGTCCTATTGAAATTTTCAAAATAAAGTGATAGATAGAAATGTTAGCAAGAAATGAGAAGAGAGTCAATGAAGCATTATGAGTAAGATGTGATGCATGGATGACAACGGTAAAAAAATGACAGTATTATAGATTATATAGTCAAGTGAAGGAAAAGACGAGAGGAGCCAGGCCTTGAGACAACAAAAGAGT
The DNA here is from genome assembly GCF_000390325.3 of Nicotiana tomentosiformis. Classification (NCBI taxonomy): domain Eukaryota; kingdom Viridiplantae; phylum Streptophyta; class Magnoliopsida; order Solanales; family Solanaceae; genus Nicotiana; species Nicotiana tomentosiformis. Next base: position 34,092,464 of record NC_090813.1, on the reverse strand, counting down.
ATAGGCCATAAAGTCATATCTTCATTTTGAGAAATAAGTTTGTGACTCTAACGTCATTACTAGGAGGAAAGGTTAGACCTCAGAGTAATAGAAATCAGTATGGACTGGTGAACAAGATAAACTAAGCATGAATTTGGGACTGAGTGATTTGATAATAGTCGGCATCGTGAAAATTTCAGAGATTACGTTCCGGCGATAATAGAATGGACGATAGAAGAATAACCTTTAAAGTTCATTCAAGAAGACGCTTCCCTAAAGCAAGCAATGCGAGCAAAGTTAGGCTTAAGGGGCAATGTGTGCCAGTTACACTAAGTCTCACCCTCGTGGATAAAGAATTTTGTTATCCTTAGTATAAAAGGATTACTGCAAGGCATGAAAAGGTCATCGATGATGTGAACAAATGCCAAAGAGGAAGAGCTAAAACATCTATAGGTAGATCGTCGTGGCTCTAAATCTTAGTACTCCCCTAAATGGGGGAATATGGAGTGATGTGGCATTAAGTCGGAATTAAGTGATTCTAGTGACTATGGAATGGTAAAGGAAGAATGCGATAAAAATGAGAAAGGAATGATATTGCACTTATTTAAATCCTACAGATATGCTACGACTCCAGAACATTACTCAAACACGATGTCAAGGAGAAGAAGTAAGGGTTCCTGCCTGAGATGTTATTGATAGATAAGGAGCCAGTGCGGGACGTAAGTTAAGATAAAAGAAATGACTCAAGAAATATTTCATGGAATATTGATATGAGAATGGGCCAACGAGTAGTTAGTAGTTGATCCAGGAAGAGCCTAGTTATGGCTAGATAAGAGGATACAGAAAAATAAACCGATCGTGCAAAATAAACATAGTGAACCCCAACATGGGGAATTCAGTCTCGCAGATATGACATCGTGATCCTTGAGAAATATTCGGATAGGAGTTGGGGTATTTAAAGATATCGTATGAGTGTTATGGGAATAAAAGAGAGTCCCACTGGGAAGACAGTCAAAACATCATTTCAGAAGCAACCATACGAGCACATGAATGTGGAGGTAAGTAACTAAGGATGATTATAGGTGGGTACGAACATCAAAAAATTTTGTCGGGTAAACAATATAACAAGCTTGTAACTTGCAAGAGCCAGAAGGTCTCCCTAAGTACTACAACGAAAGACTAGCTGAGGAAATAAGGAAAAAGACTTCAACCTAAGCATAGTAACCTAAAGAGGAAATGGTCTTATAACAATAGTCTCACAACAACATTGTATGCACTCCATAAGAAAATGGAACCTACCGTGGCTAATGAACGAGAAGTAAAATCAGAAGTGATATTCAAGATCATATGAGTTGTATGGAATTCCAATTTGTGTAGGCACTAAGGTAAGCTAAGTATGCACGCAACAAGGGGCAGAAAGACAAAAAAACGTTAGTGCTTACTTTTTAACAAGGAATAGAAAGAATTATTTGATTAATGACCCAGAGTACGTTATGAACGCACTTAAGAGTTCAGAATTTTATACATGCAGCATATATATTGACAATTATACAGACATAGAAGACTCCGCTATAAGTTAAAAGAAAGAATTTAGCCCATGGCATAGATAAAAGATTGTGTTGTTAGAAGATTGTATCATGAATATTCCATAACGCCCATGGAAGGCTAAAGTAATAACTAATACCAGGAGCCGCAGAGCAGAAGAAGCTTAAGCCTACATAAAGGCTGATCAGAAGGAAGAGGAAACTAAAGAATTACATCAACCAAGTAAATCAGGAGTTTGATTATTGGACCCAGAAAATTATGGAAATCGTGATTGAGAACATTGCAGGATCACTCTTAATATCAGCGGTACAAGAGAGAAAGTACAACTACCATATTACATAACGGTGCTACGATGAAGCCAGTCAGAAAAGTACCAGCCTCATAAGAAGTCAGTACGAAGCTTCCACCGGATTGTGTATGCACCAGAGGTGCAAGTATTATAATAGAGCTTCAAGTTATGGACGTGAATTATACCCATGTGGAAGGGAGGTCATGAAAGAAATAGAAGATACGATGCAAGATTTTAAGGTAGTAAGGTAAAGGTGAACAACGAACGAAATACTCAGATGCAGAAGGTTGTGAATAGTCCATACTTCGGATAAAAGGCTAAAAGCGCAGGGATTCAATATCCAGGAATAATAGCGGCATCGTCAGTAGCATATCTTCCAGCCTATGGTTTCTAGGTACCGAGAGATCTAGCCAAGAAAGTAAAGAAGAATTAGAGACGATGTGATGTCTAGCTTGATGTTCCAAAAAAACATAAGGAAATCTATGGTGCAAGCAAGTTGAAGGAAGGTTGCGAATGGTATAAATAGATATGTATAGGTCGCAAGCTAAAGTATAGTATAGCGATAAGGTTTTATGACAGGAGTAAGGATGAGAAAGGGCGAGTGAGAAGGGGACGAGAATGGATAAGTCCTCGGGATTAAGACCATGAAAACAAAAGAGCTAATGGTTTCTCTAAGTTATATAAAGTTCAGTATAGCCTGAATGAACTCAAAATGAATCTAAGACTAATAGCATCTAGAATCAATGGAATGCTGCCTTGGTAGTAAAGTGAGGGTGTGATTGTGATAGATAAAGGATGACGTTGGGCCTTCGATTGAGTAATGACTTGAAGAGGATTTCATGAATTGTTCGAGATTAAAATACCCCTGTAAGGTGAGTCATATTAGGATGCTATAAAATACGGTTATGAAAGTATAGTATCGCCCCTAGGTGGATCAATCACGTGATCCCTAGTGGCAGTGTTACATAAGAGATCAAGTTAGCAATGGTAGATGATAGATCAATATTAAGGTGAATCAACAATGAATGTAAAAAAGTCACAAAGTATGAGGCGAGATTAGGCCATCATTCTTAAGATGAACAGTCACGAGGAAGCATTAAAGGACATAGATTTATACATATGGGATGAACAACGAACGTAAGCTGGAGTTTGGTAGCAGACCTCAGTAACGATAAATCGAGGTAAGAGTTATGGTATATTATGACCTACTTGATGCAGTAAAGTCATGCGGATAGATAAACGGGCCTAGCACCATTGCCTAATCCTCCACCTTCATACCATCAAAGAACATTGCCTAATCCTCCACCTTTATACCATCAAAGACTTGCCAAGTAAAATGGTGAGAATCAATTCAAGAAGTTCATTCAAATAATGAAGAGTCTTTCAATCAATGTGTCATTGGTAGATGGTTTGAAACAAATGCACAGTTATGCAAAGTTTATGAAAGATCTTGTGACAAAGAAGCGGTCGATGAATTTCATGACTATCAAAGTCACTCATCAAGTGAGAGCGATTGTTCATTCAATGGCTCCTAATTTAGAGGATCCCGGTGCTTTCATGATTCGTTGTACAATTATAAGTGCCGAGTTTGGTAAAGCTCTTTATGATCTCGAGGAAAGTACAAATTTGATGCCCTATTCAATTTTCAAGACTTTGTGGCCACAGATGTGATTGAAGATGTTTTGGTCCGGGTTGATAAGTTCATTCTTCTGGCGGACTTTGTCATTCAAGATTGTGAAGGTGATTAAGAAGTGACAATTATTCTTGGAAGACTTTTCCTTGCTACGGGTAAGTCTCTTTGTGCTATTGAAGCCGGAGAACTCACTTTCCGGGTAGGTGATGAAAAAGTGGTATTCCATGTGTGTGTCCATGCGGCAGCCAAATAGCAATGAGGTGTGTTCCCTTGTTGATTTGGTGACTGATGTTATTGTTGATGATACAAGTGATACTATCAATGTTGGTGATATGTTGGAGGACGTCTTGCTCAACTTTGATGATGACGAAAGGGAATAGTGTCGTACAACTATGCACCCCGGAAAATGTCTTTGGATCTTGAAAATAGGAAGACTCTTCCTACAAAGCTTTCTATTGAAGAGCCACCTACCTTGGAGTTGAAGCCATTGCCTCCACACCTTTGTTATGAATTTCTTTGCCCTTGTTCTACTTTACCGGTTATTCTTTCCTCTTGTTTGACTAACGTGCAGGTAGATTCCACATTGGCATTGTTACAAAAGAGGAAGAAGTCTATTGGGTGTACCTTGGCGGATATTTGGAGTATAAGCCCTACCTTTTGCATGCATAAGATCAAGTTGGAGGATGGCGCTAAACCATCCATTGTACATCAAAGAAGACTCAATGAGGCTGTGCAAGAAGCTGTCAAGAATGAGATTATCAAGTGGTTGGATGCCGGGGTTTTCTACCCTATCTTCGATAGTTCATGGACCTCTCCGGTTTGATGTGTCGCAAAGTAGGGGGCATGATGGTGGTCACCAATGACAAGAATGAATTGATGCCTACAAGAACAGTGACCAGATGGAAGGTGTGTATGTATAATCGCAAGATTAACAAAGTAACAAGGAAGGATAACTTTCCACTTCCTTTCTTAGATCAAATGCTCGATAGATTGGATGGTCATGCTTCATACTACTTTCTTGATAGGTACTCGGGCTACAACCAAATTCTCATTGCTCTGGAAGATCAAAAGATGGCTTTTTTCACGGACATGGTGGAGGACTACGTTGAAATTTTCATGAATGACTTCTTGGTAGTTCGAGATTCTTTTGATGATTGTCTTGCAAATTTGGACAAAGTTTTCGCTAGATGTGATGAAACCAACTTCGTACTCATGATTGTCTTCCTCATGGTTGAGGAAGGAACTCTCCTTGGCCATAAAATCTCAAGGAATGGAAGTGAAGTTGACAAGGCAAAGATTCAGGTGATTTCTAATCTTCCACCCCCAACTTTGGTTAAGGGTGTGCGGAGTTTCCTAGGCTATGCGGGTTTTTACCGGCGCTTTATCAATGATATCTCTAAAGTGGTGAAACCATTGTGAAAGCTCCTTGAGAAAAATGACAAGTTCAATTTCAATGATGATTGCGTGAGAGCTTTTGAATTGTTAAAGCTCATGTTTATAGCTACTCCCATCATCACCGCTCCAAATTGGAGTGTGCCTTTTGAACTCATGTGTGATGCAAGTAATGTAGTGCTAGTAAGACCAAATTGGGGTGAATTGGGGCAACGTATCAACAAGATTTTCCATTTGGTCTACTATGCTAGTAAGACCATGAATAGTGCCCAAGTCAACTATATCGTTATTGTATTTGAAACTGAGAAGTTTTGCCCGTACTTGATGGGTACCAAAGTTATTGTCCACACGGACCATGTGGTGCTTCATTGTCTTATGAGAAAAAAGGAGTCCAAAGCTCAGTTGATGAGATGGGTACTCTTGTGGCAAGAATTGTATGTTGACATCCAAGATAGGAAAGGTAGTGACAACGAAGAGGTAGACCACTTGTCTCCTTTGGAGGAGGATGGGAGGCCACATGAAGGACTTGAAATAAATGACTCCTTCCCCAAAAAGCAACTTTTGGCAATTACAATGAAAGATGTGCCATGGTTAGAGGACTTGGCAAATTTTCTTGTGCGTGGAATCATTTCGTTTGAGTTCTCTTCAAGCCAAAGGAAGAAGCTCAAAAGGGATTGTCAAGATTATTATTAAGATGAACCATACCTTTTTCGGATTTGCACGGATGGGATAATTAGGATGTGTGTACCGGAAGACGAGCAAGGTGATATTCATGGGGCTTGTCACTCTTCGCCATATGGTGGTCATCATTGCGGAGCAAGAACGGCGGCCAAAGTGCTTAGTTGTGGTTTCTATTGGGCTGATCTTTACAAGGATGCTAGTGAGTTGGTGAAAAGATGTGATGAATGTCAACGGGCTGGTGGAATCTCAAGGAAAAATGAAAGGCCTCTCACAACCATTTTTGAGATTGATATTTTCAATGTTTGGGGCATTGACATCATGGGCCCTTTTGTGAGCTCTTATGGAAATACCTACATCTTTGTCATGGTGGATTGTGTGTCCAAATGGGTTGACGCTGTCGCTTTACCCATCAATGAGGCGAGAAGTGTAGTGTCTTTCTTGAAGAATAATATTTTCCCAAGATTTGGTACTTCACGTGCAATCATAAGCAATGGGGGTCACACTTTTGCAACAAAGTTTTTGACACTTTACTTAGCAAGTATGGTATTACTCACAAGGTCATGACTCCATCTCACCCACATGATAATGGGCAAGTGGAAGCCTCCAACCGGGAGATAAAGAGAATCTTGTCTAAAACGATGAATGCTAATCGGACGGATTGGTCCAGGAAGCTTGATGATGCATTATAGGCTTATCGGATATATTACAAAACACCTATCGTTATGTCTCCATATTGGTTGCCAATCAATTTACTCCATTTCTTGGAAAGAAATTCATTGTGTTTAAAGTGGTGTTCGACAAATCTTGTCCTCTTCTGGTGGAACTAGAGTACAAGGCAATGTGGGCTCTAAAGAAGTTTAATCTTGATTGGGATGTAGCCGCTAAATTGAGGGGCGCACATTTGAATGAATTGGATGAGTTTCGGTACCATGCCTATGCGAGTTCATCCTTTTACAAAGAAAAGATGAAATATCTTTATGACAAATACATTTGGAACAAAGATTTCAAGGTGGGCGATCTAGTATTGTTGGTTAACTCAAGGTTGAGAATGTTTTCCGGAAAGCTAAAATCCAAGCGGAGTTGTCCATTTGAAATTGTTGGTGTGACACCTTTTGGTGCATTAGACTTGAAGAATAAGAAAGATGAAGTATTCTGAGTCAATGGTCACCGGGTGAAGCACTACTTGGCCAAGGTTGGAGATCGCCACATGGTGTCGATCATTTACTTCACTTGAGGGAGCTTTGACATTGCTTCTTGCTGCGACGTTAAATTAGGCGCTCTTGGGAGGCAACCCATGTTCTTTTCCTTTTCTTTGGTAGTTAGATGTTAATTGTGTTCTCATGTGATTTGAAGTGTGCTACAGCGTTGAGTGTGACTTGCAAGAAGGGTGAACTAAAAAATGGCCAAGTGTTGAAGGATCTGCGAACCGCACAATTCTTTGTGCCACAGCAGGAGGACATTCGTGGTCGCACATTTCACATGCTGACCACACAATTATGATCTTGTAAAAGTTTAAAAATCTCAACTCTTTGAAGTTTGAGCCTGTCAGTGCAGGGCTAATCTACGACCACAAGAGTAAATTTGTGGCCGCATCAAAAAATGTGCGGACCACACATTAAGATCAGAGAATACTGACCTATGTGATAGAGTGCGTATTGCACATGGAAATCTGTGGCCGCACTTGACCCTTTTTCCCTCTTAAGATTCTTAATATAGATAGAAATCTTAATTTCATTTTACACTTTTCTCTTTCCTCAAAATCGTTGTTACTCTGCAAGTGTCACGCCACAAAATCGAGGAGCGCGACCGGCGCTCAACCGAGTGAACCCGACTGAGCAAGCCTGTTAGATTTCATTCTACCCAAATTCATTTGTGAATAAAGAGGAGATATACTCCGTTAATCAAATACTGAAGAGATTTCATTAACCGCTTCCATTTCATTCCCATTAACAACATCATTCAATATTTCCAAAATAGTACGAGTTTATAGATTTAATGAAAAACATGTTTCCAAATACCAACAGTTCTAATCCAATTCCCAACATCAAATACAACCCACAACCTGTCTACGGAGCCTCTAAGTACAACTGAAGAGTAATATGGAAATGCCGGCAACAAGGCCCCGGCTATACCTCAACCACAAAGTACATGAGAACCAAAAGATACATGACCCCGAAATGAAGTGGGGCTCACCAAATCGGCTAAAAGGAGTGTACTACTATCACTGATCAATGCCACCTACTGTAGAACCACCTGCATCCATTAAAGATGCAGCGCCCCCGGCAAAAGGGACGTTAGTACTATCGAGTAGCACTAGTATGTATAGCTAGAAATCCTCTTTCTAAATAGAAGACCCATATGATCTATACATGGAACACATAATATAATGTAATTGAAAAAACCTGTACAAACAAGGACAACAAAAGGGGCACCTATTGTCTGCATTAATAATGTGTCTCATTAGACCGTCCTTAGTGTTCACATATTATATTATACACTTATGCATTTCATAGACCGTCCATAGTGTTTATTTATACCGTACATCTATACCTATTATACACAATGCACCTATGCGTTTCATAGACCGTCCACAGGATTTCATATCACAATGGATTTCATAACACAATGTACCTATGCGTTCATAGACTGTCCACAATATTTCATATCGCAATGTACCTATGTGTTCATAGATCGTCCATAGGATTTCATAACACAATGTACCTATGCGTTTCATAGACCGTCCACAGGATTTCATAACACAATGTACTTCATAACTCAATGTACCTATGCATTTCATAGACCGTCCACAGGAGTTCATAACACAATATACCTATGCGTTTCATAGACCGTCCATAGGATTTCATAACACAATATACCTATAAGTTTCATAGACCGTCCATAGGGTTTCATAACACAATATACCTATGCGTTTCATAGACCATCCATAGGGTTTCATAACACAATATACCTATGCGTTTCATAGACCATCCATAGGGTTTCATAACACAATATACCTATGTGTTTCATAGACCGTCCATAGGGTTTCATAACACAATATACCTATACGTTTCATAGACCGTCCATAGGGTTTTATAACACATTGGAAACAAAAGTACAAATACGTACATCTCATAACCTTTCACACCACATATCACCTAATCCGTACTTTCGACCACTTACAATATTATTATTTCATTGGCTCTCTTGGCCATACATATGATTCTTTATTCATGATGCAATGGCCGTATTTCATATTTCACACTTTCATTTCTTCCCTTTCATAGATCATCATCATAATTATCAACAAGTAGAATATTCCGAAAATCACAACTTTAAATTCATTAGTAATGAAGGCTTTAAACACAATCGATTTCTTTCTAATAAATGGAGTAAACTGATTGGCAATCGAAGTACAAGTTAAAATCATACACAATTTTCACTCACGAATATGTAAGAACGCAAAACACATTGAAAATTACTTACAAAGCATAGCATTAGCTAAAATATCCACATATGGGCATCACTTGAGTTCATAAACTTTTAGCCGATTATATTGTTGAAGTCAAATTTGGAATAGTTGAGTCAAAGCTCATTTCATAATCTTTCTCACATTATTTCATTTTATTGGCACCATTGGTCACAAGTATAACTTTTACTATTGGTACGTTGGCCACACTTTATATTTCCAATTTACTGATTTCACTTCCAACCATCTTTATAGGTTATCAACAATAACACATTCTCAATCAAGACTTTAGGTACACATATGAGCAATTAAGAGTCTTAAGAATATTGAGATTTTCTCACACAATTTGGCATACTAGCTTTCATTTGAAATAAGATTCAAGCCACCACATTTTAATACGCAACCCATACTTTGAAACTCATGGAAACATTATGGAATTCAATTCCTAGTGAGAAAGTTTAGCCAACATACCTCAATTGAGCTTTTCTTAAATCACTACAACGTTTCAAAAATTCTAGCAATCCCAATCTATTTTGAGACATAACAAAATTTAACAACAATTAGGAAGATATTCATGGTCTCAGCTCTTTTGAGCATTTTATCCAACACTAGGTGTGCAAATTTAACCACAAGGTTCTTCTACAAGATTTCCTTCACTACACAACCCAATCCTTACTTATTTAAGCACAACAATCTTCCCACAAATCTTTTTAGTACATGCATGTATAAATAATACTCTCAAACCCAAGAATCATACTCCTAATCAACCATCTTCTACCCATATTCGAAATTGAAAACAAGGGTATGGAACCCTACCTCTTAGATGGAGAACTTGTGGGTTTTCCTTGTTAATATTCCAAGATTTGAGCAAGACTTGATGAATAATTAGCCTAGGGTTTTCTCTCTTTCTAAAACACTTTCCCTTCTCTCTAAAACATCAGAATATTTGCTCAAAAATGACACTTTGCGTGTATTTAACGAATTAGGGTCGGGTTTCAAAATCCAAAAATGGAGCTCCGGAACAGGTTCTGCGGTCGCATATGCGACCGCATAATGGTTATGCGGACCGCATGTCGGTCGCATAATTGGTGTCCAAGATGACAAAAGATCTGCCTGAGTCTGCGGTCAATATGCGGTCCACATAACTTTTCTGCGGTCACATAGTACACCGCATAACAGTTATGTGGTCGCATAGTCGACCGTATAATTGCTTCCAACTGACCCAATTAACTGCCTCACTCTGCGGCCATTATGTGGTCCGCAAAGTGATTCTGCTATCAAATAATGGACTGCAGAAATGCACTTTTCTACCAAACATTTTCCTTTACTTTCCCGTGCATTGTTCTACAATCCTCAAACACGTAATCCTACTCCGGCACCATGAAACATTATTTTCTTTGCAAATTTTACCAGGCTTTACACTTAAGTTCTTCAAAAATTTTTGGGGTGTTACAACAAGTTTCCTGAGAGATTTTCACTGTCCCCCCCCCCCCCCCCCACCCACCTGTGCTTATATACCCACTGTTCTCACTCTATCTGGTATGGTTCATTTCATGTTATTTTTTTGTGTTAGATTAATTTTTAAAATTTTCTTTTCTTTTTAGGCCATCTATTATTAGAGTTCATCCATGTGCCTATGTGGGGTAGATCTTAATTGGTTAGTTGATAATACACGCTATAATGGGTTGGGTTAATGAGATTTCATGTTTATACCATGTTTCCATGTCCATTTGTACAAGTAATTGCAAAATCTAAGTAGAAAAAGAATGTGTGTGCGTAGTTTTTAAAATCTACAGCCTCACTCGAATTTGTTTCTTCCGCAATTTAAGTGTTTTGGGAAACTTGGTGAAGCAAGTGCATCTGTGGCTGCACTTTAATTGTGCAGAACACATAAAACTTAAAGGGGTTGCACTCAAAAATGTGCGTTCCGCAAAACTACCTCTACACTATCGTCAGAGAGGGGCTTCTGGGCCTTTGATGTTTTTTGATAAATGTGTGGCTGCACTAGTAATTGTGTGGTCCACACTTCTTGTCTGCGACCGCACATCAAAAATTTGCGGACTGCAGATCTCAGTTCCAGCAGCCTGTTATTTTTTTCGTAATTTCATTGTGTCCACAATGTTCTCCCTTACATACATAAGTCTTGCATATGTTGAATGATGAGTTGCAACTAACACTTTTCTCTGCTTTGATATACGCAATGGTTCGATCGCACCGCGGTGGTGAAACTACAAAAGTAAAATATGAATCTTCTAGGGCTCGAGGTAGAGATACCTTGCCCCTTGGCTAGCCGAAAACCATTAGGAAGAAGGCCACAGCAGGTAGACGGAACAACTAGGGAAGCTTCGGAGGGAAACTCATCTTATTATGAGGAGGAGCAGACACCAACACAGTCTAGGCCATAGGGGAGATTTTATCTCATAGATGAGGCCACCTCATCTCACAGCACTTCCGAGGGGTTAGAAAGTGCTAGCCAGACCTTTGATCCAGCAGCTACCTCAGACACAAATGCACAGACTGTATAGGATATCCCCGATGATGTTAGAGGGGGGAAATGATACATCCACGGGTGTGGAGAGATTGAAGAAAAAGGAGATATGGGAGGTTAGTATGATCCTTGACTCTTGAGAAACAGTTTCCCTTGAAGGATTTGGATAAATATTACCCGACATTGTTGAGGAAGTTCAGAGCAAGAAAGGGCCAGATGTGGTTTACCGAGAGAGTTGAAGGTGCCAAGGAGTACCTCATCCGAGAGTTCTACACAAATGTTTCTCTCATCAAGAAGGGGACGAAGGTGACTAATGTACGCAACCTCGAGATGAGGTTTGATCAGCACACGCTAAATGCCTACTTGGAGTTTGAGGACTTGGAGCTAAGGAAGTACCTATAGAAGTGTGCAATGAAAGAAGAAGTCCGACCTTGGCTAGCAGAGATCTTAGCACCACTAGGGCCACCACCACCATGGATCACTGTTGGGGTTCCCAGTTAGCGAAACACGTTGAGCTTTGAGGTGAAGGGATGGTAGACCTTTGTCTACAGTAGACTGGATCCGTTCCAGAATGAGACTTATCTTCCTCTTTCTCGTGATGTTTTTGTAGCACCTATCATGTCCAGGTGCCCAATTAATGTGGGTGCCATGATATCGGCCAATATTTCATTGGTAGCACAACATACCAACACGACCTACCCTTATACTAACGCTATCACAGAGTACCTCACTGATGTAAAGTTAGATCCAAGATCATATGACACCAAGGTGAAGCCGAAGAAGCCATTTGACCGGTATTTGTTGATGGATGCGACAAACCCAAAGAAGAGAGCTTAGCTTTCTACCACCACAGGCCAGTCTGATGAGCCGAGAGGTGTAGTCACCGAGACAATTGACATTCCATCTACCTCTGTTGAGCCCTCTTCAAGTGCTACTATTATGCCTCTGCCACTACCCTCAGGTCTTACCACAACACCTAGGGCAGCCCCTGCTACAGCTCCGAGGTTGGTGCCCATGCTTACAGCTCCATTATTTGCTCTACGAGTCTTCAATACATTGGCGAGTCTCAACAACTAGATGCATGCGACTACTTAAACGTTATCTGACATATAACCCCGGATTTTGTATCATTCTACTATTTTTAGTGACGCACATGCTAGGTGACGGGCGTGTGGACGTGCACTGTTGGGGATTGTGACTTGGTCCGTCCCGTAGCAACTGTAAAGTTGCATACTTTGTTGAAACTATATGATACTTATATGTTTTAAAAAGAGTTTCTGTAAATTGGGCCGAATGCCATGTTTGGGCCTTGTGCCAGTGTTGTTTGGACCCTTAGGGTCCTTTTCTTACTATCCTCTCACTATTTTCAATTGAAAATCTATACTCAGTCATGTTTATACTTGTTTACCGCATAACTTAGTTTTATGACTCTATGTTGATGCATATAAATGTTTTGGGCCGAATGCTCTATTTTACTGAAATGCCCGAGTGGCATGAGAGGTTTATGACTGGGTGAGGCCAAGGGCCTGATTTGTGAGGATATTTATGGGATAGGGCTTCACGCTACAACATGTTTGATATAGGCTGAGGGTCTGAGTGATTTATGCCATGATTTGGCTTGATTTAGCGCTTGGGCTGAAGGAGCCCCTCCGGAGTCTGTACGCACCCCCAGTGAGCGCAGGTACCTACTGAGTGCGAGAGACGAGTGCTGAGTGACTGGGAGGCATGAGTTATGGTGAGGTATTCCCGAGTGGCAAAGAGTAATTGTGAGGTATGCCCGAGTGACTGTGAGGTTCGCCCGAGGGGCTATATATGAGTGATGTTTTGCTCGAGGGGATGTTTATGATTTCATCATTTTTGCTCACCTTTGCATTTTTCCTCTGTTTGAAAACTGTTAAAAAATATCTTTAAATGATTTTTACCAGAACTGGGTTTAAACGAGATGTTTTGATTCAAATCCTGATTTTTAAAGCATGTGGTATTTTATCGAGATTTCCTGATATGAACGTTATATGCTTTATTTCTCGTCACTACTGCTCAGTCTTTATTTATTGTTGTTACTTACTGAGTTGGCGTACTCACCTTACTCCTTGCACCTTGTGTGCAGATCCAGGTGTAGCTGGACACGGTAGCGGTTGTTGATTGTTCTGATTGCAGATTTTTCCGGGGATAGCAAGGTAGCTTCCTGGCGATCGCAGCCCTGCTCTTCTCCCTCTTATCTTCCTTTAGTTGTATTATCTATTTTCCAGACTGAGTTAGTCTTGATATTGTTAGACAGATTGTAGTAGACGCTCATGACTAGTGACACCCCGATGTCGGGCTTTTCCTTCCACACTTTTATTTTGATTTGAACTCCTTTACGAAGGTTTTTATATTAAATAACATTGAAATTTTCTCTGAAATGAAAATATCGGTTTGTTTTGGAAATGAGTCGACTTGCCTAGTTCCACGATAGGTGCCATCACGACAGGGGTTAGTTTTAATTGAGAGCCAAGAAATGAAAATATGTAGTTCTTAAGGAAAGGTGTAACCACTTAACCATATGGTATCCTACCCCAATCCAAAATCCTTCATTACAACCCGAAATAAGTCCTACCTGATTTTGAATGTAGTAAGCTTACATTAGTGGTGATGTATACCAGGGGCAAGCCTATGATACTTGAAGTCGCACTTGTGACATTCTGTTGTGAGAGAAGAGTAAACCTTCCATTGATCTAGAGATTGAGTGCTAACCTTTATAGTGAACTTGGCAGATGGAAGGTAGAGGAATAAAAGTTTTGATTCCACCATGATCTAAATGATAGAACAAGAGTCCTCGATGAGTAAAGTCAATTCTTGAAGCTCAAATATCACATTAGAACTATAGGTGCATGATATGTGAATGGTCAACTTGTTGAAAATGCACGAGTGTTGTGTGTAATTGCTGGTCCCAACTGAGTACGGATGGCTTACCATTGACTCGCTGAAATGACCTTTCACTCTAAGGAGATGGGAGCTAATCTATTTGCTAGAGGACAAGAAAAGACTTAAGTTTGGGGGAGTTGATAAGTGTGGATTTTGACAACTTTTTAGTAACTTCTTGCTTTACTTTTAGTCTGAAAGTGTTGATTTATGTTCCCAAAACTAATCGAAGTGTGCAAATTGCATGAATGTTGGAGATTTGGACTCTAATGAAGAAATCCAACTCAAAAAGGAGTGTTCCGGCTCACAAGGAAAGAAGGGGCACAACTGACCAGAAGTGCGGACCACATAATTCTCTCTACGGCCACAGATCTTGTGTAGAATCCCAAAAATGATTGAAGAGAAGTGCGGCCGCAGAACATGGTTGCACTGACAATAATTCAAAAGGTTCATAGAGTGCGCAAAATTACCAAGAATGAAGCGTTGCCAGAAGTGCGAACCACAAATGATTTGTGCAGCCGTAGAAGCTGAAGTGCAGGCACAAATCAAATAATGCGGCTGCAGAATCTCTCAACCTACAGAGTCAAGCAATGTGCGGCAACAGAACATCCCAATGGGCATTTTTGTTACCGAATTTTGAGCCACTATAAATTGACGGGAATCACTTTTTAATGTCATGTTTTGAGGTTTTCCTAGCTGTAGCCGTTGTAGTTTACCATTTTGGGTAATTTGTGATCATTTTTGGACTAAAACATCATAGTTTATCATTTCAATTTTATATTATGGCTTTAATTAGTATTTCTTCTTTGTTTTCTTCATTTTCTACTATAAGTAGCTCTATTCTTACTAGGGTTGTGACCCAACCCTAGTGTGTAAACCTTTTGGATATTTAATTTAATCCTTGTTTATGATTGGCTATTTGTTATTTAGCCTTGTTCATGCTTTAGTTTTATAATTAATGGTTGCAGACATTGATTAATGCCTTTTTGACTTGCTATTTACTTGAGAAAGAGGGACCTACTCTAGGAAAACATGGCTAATAAGGAATTGGTCGAGTTAAGGATTTGAATAGCCTAATTAAAGGGTTTGAATTAGAGATAGGAAAAACTCGACTTCAGCTCATATCAACTATTTAGCTTGATACCCATATGAGCTTAAGAAAGCCAAATTGGGCAAAATCACTCTATGACCGCGAGGTATTGAGTAAGTAACTTAGAGTTGAGAGCTATGATACACCCCAACTACTAAAACAAGTGTTAACATAATTAACCAATTAGGCGAACACCTAGGCGAAGGTTACATCCCTAGGCCTTTTTACCTATTTGAAAACAACCAAAAATAATTAGTCAATTTCTAGTTTCATATCTCTAGTTGATCATTGATAGTATAGTTTATAGAGGTAATTAGCAAAACCAACTTGATTGGAAGTGTATTTAAGTTGTTTCGTCTCCACGCATCAACTATAGACTCTAACACCCATTGTTAGCTCCCTGAGAAAATCGACCCCGACTCATATTTGCGAACTATTCTTCCAACGACCTCTTCCACTCATTGTTGAGTGTGGATTGGGAGTGGTTCATATATTGTGCTATCCGTTTCACTATGGTTATAGTCATGTACTTTGCATTTTTTTTTGTTATTACGCATATGGTTATTGAATTTAGAGCATCGTGGCATGAGGTATTCCATATGGAACGGTGTTCAGATTTGGTCACACATCGAATTAGAGTAGGTTGAAATATGATCCTTTTTATTATTTCATGTATATTGTTCCTCCTTTGTGTGATGGGTTCATAGAATTGCACTTTGTAGTGGTATTTGTTCAGCTTGCGGGACGTTTCTCTTATTTGTTTTTCTTTCCATTATTGAGTACATTCGAGTTATTGCCTATTTGGTGTGCGGGTTGCACTAAATGTGGATCAAGGCGGTGCTGGTGTGGCATGTCGGTCAAGCATCTTATGCTAGATGAGATGAGGTTATTAGACCTAGAATAAGTGCTATCGGATTTGATTACGGTATGTTGGGTAGAATAACGTTACTAGACAGCTTAGAATTTGTCTCTGATTCTTGTCGGGCGAGACAACTCGGAGTTTGTGCCTTTGTCATTCTATTCTCTCACATATGGTGAGGACACGAGCTGGAATTACTGTTGACCCTGCCCCCAGAGCCGGTGTTGCTAGAGGCCGGGGCAGAGGCAGAGGCTGAGTAAGAGCATGTGCTATAGCTAGAGCACCTAGTAGAGCAGCAGTTGAGTAGCTGCCAGTAGCTCCTATTGGGGGACAGGCATCGGAGGTGCCTGTTGTTTCCCCCGGACTTCAGTAATACATACACTTTCATAGTTTGATGTGGAACGTGTGATATAATTTCAAAATACATACTGTTGATGTTACATCTCGTATTTTCGTACGTTAAAGTTTCGTCTTCAGTTAATCGATGTAGACTCAGAGAAGAGATTATCTTGAGGTTAACTTATTTATGCTATTTTTAACAAGCGATAAGTAAGTGACATGAAGGGTAAAGGATACACGAATTAAAGAAAATGAGTTTCGTTGAAAGTTATCGATTTGGATTAAAATACGGTCCGTGCT
This sequence comes from Nicotiana tomentosiformis, assembly GCF_000390325.3. Taxonomy (NCBI): domain Eukaryota; kingdom Viridiplantae; phylum Streptophyta; class Magnoliopsida; order Solanales; family Solanaceae; genus Nicotiana; species Nicotiana tomentosiformis. The sequence continues at coordinate 34,075,502 of NC_090813.1, read as the reverse complement.
ATAATACCCGATATTTATGGATTAGTACCATACAAGGTACAATATCACCATGATAGTATGATGTATAAAATATATTAAAAATGAGTAGTATTTTAAGTAATTTGAGATAATTCTTAATTATTGGGGTAATTGGTAATTATCTAAAATATTTTGGATAAGTCTAAATTTTTCCACGTGGCAGCAACACATGGACCCTTAGTGACTCTTGAATTAAAGTGCAAGATGGCACCTTTGAAAGGATTTGGTACTCTAATCCCCATTCTCCACAATATTAAAATTTTATATATGTTTGCTTCATAAGATTAATGTGGTCCTGGATTTTACAAGCTATAGACATCTCACCATCCACGTGTAAAATAAGGGAGCCCTTGATTCTTGTACAAAAGTTAGAAAATATTCATCTCCTAACATAGAGTCTAAAAAGGAAAACTAAAAGGCATTAAAGATTTAGAGCTAAGAAGCCAATATAATGTCTTCAAAAGCACTGAATCTGATAGACAAATAAGTCATCACTTTAGAGTTTAGCCTACCCTTTCCATAATTCTAATATGAAATTCTAAATGGTCCATGATCCTTTAGTGACTCAAAAATGCTAGTAGTGTTGCTGATCGAAATACATCTTCTAGTTCTAATGTCAACAATTATACAAAAAAATGCTCCTTGAATTTTTAACGCATGAAAGGAGAAAAGATGCTGGTTTAGCCTTCTATACATCGCAAATTCCTGAAAATGGTAGGCAACATAGTAACGTGACATTTCTGCTTCAACAAGAATTTGAGCAAGAATATCTTACAGATTTTCCCCTACTCCAGGTATGTTAAGGCTATCCCTTCTTTCATTTTGGCGTGATCCAAATAATACAAATAAAACGAGCAAAATACGCAACATTCATAAATGATTCTATCCATAAAAATACTAGAGGTGTCTATATTCTTGATTCCCCATGTGAATTATTATTATATCTTCTGTTCATGGGTCTCAGAAAAATACGTATTTGATAAAGTATCCGAAAGGCATATTGATTTTTATGACATTCTCAGAAACCATATTAACGTAATTCTTATGCATTTATACATGTACATTGACCCATGACTAGATGGTGTTATATACGCGTATATTATATGTATATGGGATATGGAAAAAGGTTATGGCGTTATATACGCACCACCACCTGATCAGTTAGTATATGTTGATGGTGTTGCCCATAGTGGCCGAGAAGATATGATGAGATGCCCTCAGAGGCTTGATGATGATATATATACACCTATACCTATGCATGACACGACATTTATATGAACGTGCATGACACTATAAATGTTTCAAAATTTATAAAGTTATCCAGACTTACAGGTGGATTTTTTTATTCCATGTTTCATCTATGTCTTTTATGTACTGATTTTCATGCCTTACATACTCAGTATATTATTCGTACTGAAGCCCTATTTCTCGGGGCCTGCGTTTCATGCCAGCAGGTGCAGGTAGGCAAGTTGACGGTCCCCCTTCTTAGGATCCTTGATCAGTGAGAGTTGGCGTGCTCCACATGATCTGGAGCTTCTTTTGATGTTGGTACGATATGCTTGTATACATTTATGGGTATGACGTGGCTCAGTCCTATCTTTGTACAGTTGTATTTCTATTAGAGATCTATAGATAGTTATGTATAGTCGAATAGTATGCGGCCGTATCGGCTTCCAGTTTTAGGTATATAGTTGTCTATAGCAACCTTGTCGGCTCGTCCCACTGTATTCCGTATGTATATGTATATATATATATATCTTTTGGACAGGTTTTCCTCACGTATGATATTCATGTTTATATCTTAAACGCATGCTTAAGGATGCTCGACATGTAGGATTCGGGCACCTGTCGCGGCCCATAGGTTTGGGTCGTGACTGTTGAATAGTACTAGTATATATGACTAAACACTCTCTCAAAGAAACGAGTAATAATGCAATTAAGGACAGTCATAATAACAGTTATAGCCTCAAACAATTACCAATATCAAATTATAGATAAGATAAGTTTTAAATAAATTTCCAAACTTTTCTATGTAAGACATCACCCTTTTCTATCAATCATCCCGTTTCATATTTCTTGCACATCTCTTCATTTCATCGGCAATATTGGTCACAATTGTATTATTTCTCTTGGCACATTTGCCGTTTCATATTTCACATTTCGCATTACATGATTCGTATTTCATGCACACCTTTTTACTTTCAACCATCATCATGGACTTTCCAACAATAAGGTATTTCTATTCAAGACCTCTAAGAACACATTTGAGCAAATAGGAGTTTTAGGCACATTACGATTTCTTACACAAGCTTTCATTAGCTTTCCTTTGAAACAAAACTTGAGGTCAAGGAATTTAGATATGCAATCCATACTTTGAACACATTCTCAAATAGTACTACAACATAACAAGAGCATTAGAATAGTACTAGTATATATGACTAAACACTCTCTCAAAGAAACGAGCGGTAATGCAAGTAAGGACAGTCATAATATCAGTTAAAGCCTCAAACAATTATCAAATATCAAATTAGAGATAAGATAAGTTTTAAATAAATTTCAACTTACGGTTCTCTGTAGTGGTGAGGAGGATTAAATAAACAACAACTCCAACTCGTTATCAGTAGTTGCATCATTTATAAGCTTCAAAATACATACTCTTTCATAGTTTGATGCGGAACGTGTGATACAATTTCAAAATACATTCTGTTGAATAGTACTAGTATATATGACTAAACACTCTCTCAAAGAAACGAGCAGTAATGCAAGTAAGGACAGTCATAATATCAGTTAAAGCCTCAAACAATTATCAAATATCAAATTAGAGATAAGATATGTTTTAAATAAATTTCCAAATTTTAAGTTGGGAAATCTTTGGTACCGGTATACCACTATTCACAATTTCGATTACGATTTACAACACTGTCACCACTATGTGTGTGACATGGCATCCGAACATTACCCGATCGATTAGTACGTCTCATGCGAGAAATCAACCAAATCACAATTTCAATTACAATTCTAATAGATTCACCGCCATGTGTGCGGCATGGCGTCAGATCACGACCCGATCATGGTTCTATCTCATTTGAGAATTTTATCAAGCACTAGGTGTACTGGCTGAAGACTGAGCAAAAGACTGGGATGGCCCTGATGACCCTCCCCTGATTGTTGACCTACCGCCACCAAATGAATTCCCAAAGTTGCCCACGGACAGAGCCTTCCTGCTACCCTCTCACTCCATTCTGTTATTCAACTTACAGTTCTCTGTAGCGGTGAGGAGGATCAAGTAAACAACAACTCAAACTCGTTATCAGTAGTTACATCATTTATAAGCTTCAAAATACATACTCTTTCATAGTTTGATGCGGAACGTGTGATACAATTTCAAAATACATACTGTTGAATAGTACTAGTATATATGACTAAACACACTCTAAAAGAAACAAGCGGTAATGCAAGTAAGGACACACATAATATCAGTTAAAGGCTCAAACAATTACCAAATATCAAATTAGAGATAAGATATGATAAGTTTTCAACTTACGATTCTCTGTAGCGGTGAGGAGGAACAAGTAAACAATAACTCAAACTCGTTATCAGTAGTTACATCATTTATAAGTTTCAAAATACATACTCTTTTATAGTTTGATGTGGAACGTGTGATACAATTTCAAAATACATACTGTTGAATAGTACTGGTATATATGACTAAACACACTCTCAAAGAAATGAGCAGTAATGCAATTAAGGACAGTCATAATATTAGTTAAAGCCACAAACAATTATCAATATGAAATTAGAGATAAGATATGTTTTAAATAAATTTCCAAATTTTAAGTTGGGAAATCTTTGGTACCGGTATACCACTATTCACAATTTCGATTACGATTTACAACACAGTCACCACCATGTGTGTGACATGGCATTCGATCATGACCCGATCGACTAGTACGTCTCATGCGAGAAATCAACCAAATCATAATTTCAATTACAATTCTAATAGAATCACCGCCATGTGTGCGGCATGGCGTCCGATCACGACCCGATCATGGTTCTATCTCATTTGAAAATTTTATCAAGCACTAGGTGTACTGGCTGAAGACTGAGCAAAAGACTGGGATGGCCCTGATGACCCTTCCCTAAATGTTGACCTACCGCCAACAAATGAATTCCCAAAGTTTCCCACGGACCGAGCCTTCCTGCTACCCTCTCACTCCATTCTGTTATTCAACTTACAGTTCTCTGTAGCGGTGAGGAGGATCAAGTAAACAACAACTCAAACTCGTTATCAGTAGTTGCATCATTTATAAGCTTCAAAATACATACTCTTTCATAGTTTGATGCGGAATGTGTGATACAATTTAAAAATACATACTGTTGAATAGTACTAGTATATATGACTAAATACTCTCTCAAAGAAACAAGCGGTAATGCAAGTAAGGACACACATAATATCAGTTAAAGGCTCAAACAATTACCAAATATCAAATTAGAGATAAGATAAGATAAGTTTTAAATAAATTTCAACTTACGATTCTCTGTAGCGTTGTGGAGGATCAAGTAAACAATAACTCAAACTCGTTATCAGTAGTTACATCATTTATAAGTTTCAAAATACATACTCTTTTATAGTTTGATGTGGAACTTGTGATACAATTTCAAAATACATACTGTTGAATAGTACTGGTATATATGACTAAACACACTCTCAAAGAAACGAGCAGTAATGCAATTAAGGACAGTCATAATATTAGTTAAAGCCACAAATAATTATCAATATGAAATTAGAGATAAGATATGTTTTAAATAAATTTCCAAATTTTAAGTTGGGAAATCTTTGGTACCGGTATACCACTATTCACAATTTCGATTACGATTTACAACACAGTCACCACCATGTGTGTCACATGGCGTCCGATCATGACCCGATCGACTAGTACGTCTCATGCGAGAAATCAACCAAATCACAATTTCAATTACAATTCTAATCGAATCACCGCCATGTGTGCAGCATGGCGTCCGATCACGACCCGATCATGGTTCTATGTCATTTGAAAATTTTACCAAGCACTAGGTGTACTGGCTGAAGAATGAGCAAAGACTACGATGGCCTTGATGACCCTCCCCTGAATGTTGACCTAACGCCACCAAATGAATTCCCAAAGTTTCCCACGGACCGAGCCTTCCTGCTACCCTCTCACTCCATTCTGTTATTCAACTTACAGTTCTCTGTAGCGGTGAGGAGGATCAAGTAAACAACAACTCAAACTCGTTATTAGTAGTTACATCATTTATAAGCTTCAAAATACATACGCTTTCATAGTTTGATGCGGAACGTGTGATACAATTTCAAAATACATACTGTTGAATAGTACTAGTATATATGACTAAACACACTCTAAAAGAAACAAGCAGTAATGCAAGTAAGGACACACATAATATCAGTTAAAGGCCCAAACAATTACCAAATATCAAATTAGAGATAAGATATGATAAGTTTTAAATAAATTTTAACTTACGATTCTCTGTAGCGGTGAGGAGGATCAAGTAAACAATAACTCAAACTCGTTATCAGTAGTTACATCATTTATAAGTTTCAAAATACATACTCTTTCATAATTTGATGCGGAACATGTGATACAATTTCAAAATACATACTATTGAATAGTACTAGTATATATGACTGAACACTCTCTCAATGAAACGAGCAGTAATGCAAGTAAGGTCAGTCATAATATAAGTTAAATCCTCAAACAATTACCAAATATCAAATTAGAGATAAGATAATATAAGTTTTAAATAAATTTCAACTTACGGTTCTCTGTAGCGGTGAGGAGGATCAAGTAAACAACAACTCAAAATCATTATCAGTAGTTACATCATTTATAAGTTTCAAAATACATACTCTTTCATAGTTTGATGTGGAATGTGTGATACATTTTCAAAATACATATTGTTGAATAGTACTAGTATATATGACTAAACACTCTCTCAAAGAAACGAGCAGTAATGAAATTAAGGACAATCATCATATCCGTTAAACTGAATAGTACTAGTATATATGACTAAACACTCTCTCAAAGAAACGAGCAGTAATGCAATTAAGGACAATCATCATATCAGTTAAACCCTCAAACAATTACCAATATCAATTTAGAGATAAGATAAGTTTTAAATAAATTTCAAAATTTAAAGTTGGGAAATCTTTGGTACCGGTATACCACTATTCATAATTTCGATTATGATTTCCAACACAGTCACCACCATGTGTGAGGCATGGCGTCCGATCACGACCCGATCGGCTAGGATGTCTCATGCGATACATCAACCAAATCACAATTTCAATTACAATTCTAACACTGTCACCGCCATGTGTGCGGCATGGCGTCTGACCACGCCCCGATAGGCTAGGCCGTCTCATGCGATACATCAACCAAATCACAATTTCAATTACAATTCTAACACAGTCACTGGCATGTGTGTGGCATAGCATTCGATCATGACCCGATCGGGTAGGCCGTCTCATGTGAGACATCACCGTTTTCTATCAATCATCCCGTTTCATATTTCTTGGACATCTCTTCATTTCATTGGCACTATTGGTCACAACTGTATTATTTCTCCTGGCACATTTGCCGTGTTTCATATTTCACATTTTGCATTACGTGATTCGTATTTCATGTTTCGTATTTCATGCACACCTTTTTACTTTCAACCATCATCATGGACTTTCCAACAAGAAGGCATTTCTTATCAAGACATCTAATAAACATTTGAGCAAATAGGAGTTTTAGGCACATTACGATTTCTTACACAATCTTTCATTAGCTTTCCTTTGAAACACAACTTAAGGTCAAAGCATTTAGATAAGCAAACCCTACTTTGAACACATTCTCAAATAGTAGTACAACATAACAAGAGCATTAGAATAGTACTAGTATATATGACTAAACACTCTCTCAAAGAAACGAGCAGTAATGCAACTAAGGATAGTCATAATATCAGTTAAAGCCTCAAACAATTACCAAATATCAAATTAGAGATAAGATAAGTTTTAAATAAATTTCAACTTACTGTTCTCTGTAGCGGTGAAGAGCATTAAGTAAACAACAACTCAAACTCGTTATCAGTAGTTACATCATTTATGAGTTTCAAAATACACACTCTTTCATAGTTTGATATGGAACGTGTGATTCAATTTCAAAATACATATTGTTGAATAGTACTAGTATATATGACCAAACACTCTCTCAAAGAAATGAGCAGTAATGCAATTAAGGACAGTCATAATATCAGTTAAAGCCTCAAACAATTACCAAATATCAAATTAGAGATAAGATAAGTTTTAAATAAATTTCCAAATTTTAAGTTGGGAAATCTTTGGTACCGGTATACCACTATTCAAAATTTCGATTATGATTTCCAACACAGTCACCACCATGTGTGCGGCATGGCGTCCGATCATGACCGGATCGGCTAGTACGTCTCATGCGCGACATCAACCAAATCACAATTTCAATTACAATTCTAACAGAGTCACCCCCATGTGTGCGGCATGGCATTCGATCACGACCCGATCATGACTCTATCTCATTTGATCAATTTATGAAGCACTAGGTATACTGGCTGAAGACTGAGAAAAAGACTGGGATGGCCCTGATGACCCTCCCCTGAATGTTGACCTACCGCCACCTAATGAATTCCCAAAGTTGCCCACGGAACGAGCCTTACTGCAACCCTCTTGCTCAATTCTGTTCTTCAACTTACGGTTCTCTGTAGCGGTGAAGAGGATCAAGTAAACAACAACTCAAACTCGTTATCAGTAGTTACATCATTTATAAGTTTCAAAATACATACTCTTTCAAAGTTTGATGCGGAACGTGTGATACAATTTCAAAATACATATTGTTGAATAGTACTAGTATATATGACTAAACACACTCTCAAAGAAACGAGCATTAATGCAAGTAAGGATAGTCATAATATCAGTTAAAGCCTCAAATAATTACCAAATATCAAATTAGAGATACGATAAGATAAGATAAGTTTTAAATAAATTTCAACTTACGGTTCTCTGTAGCGATGAGGAGGATCAAGTAAACAATAACTCAAACTCGTTATCAGTAGGTACATCATTTATATGTTTCAAAATATATACTCTTTCATAGTTTGATGAGGAACATGTGATACAATTTCAAAATACATACTGTTGAATAGTACTAGTATATATGACTAAACACTCTCTAAAAGAAATGAGCAATAATGCAATTAAGGACAGTCTTAATATCAGTTAAAGCCTCAAACAATTATCAAATATCAAAATAGAGATAAGATAAATTTTAAATAAATTTCCCAATTTTATGTTGGGAAATCTTTGGTACCGATATACCACTATTCATAATTTCGATTACGATTTCTAACACAGTCACCACCATGTGTGCGGCATCGCATCCGATCACGACCCAATCGGCTAGGACGTCTCAAACGATACATAAACCAAATCACAATTTCAATTACAATTCTAACACAGTCACCGCCATGTGTGTGGCATGGTGTCCGATCACGACCCGATAGGCTAGGTTGTCTCATGCGATACATCAACCAAATCACAATTTCAATTACAATTCTAACACAGTCACTGCCATATATGCGGCATGGAGTCCGATCACGACCCGATCGGGTAGGCTGTCTCATGTGAGACATCACCCTTTTCTATCAATCATCCCGTTTCATATTTCTTGCACATCTCTTCATATCATTGGCACTATTGGTCAAAATTGTATTATTTCTCCTGGCACATTTGCCGTGTTTCATATTTCACATTTTGCATTATGTGATTCGTATTTCATGCACACCTTTTTACTTTCAACCATCATCATGGACTTTCCAATAAGAAGGCATTTCTATTCAAGACATCTAAGCACATTTTTGAACAAATAGGAGTTTTAGGAACGAGATGAGGCACTGAGATACCAGGGCCGATTATGTGTGCCTAGTGTGGCAGGGTTGCGAGAGAAGATTATGATTGAGATTCATCAGTACTGATTTTCTATCCATCCCTACTCGACAAAGATGTATCATGACGTTAAAGAGCAATATTGGTGGGATAACATGAAGAAGTCTATTGCAGAATTCGTAACCCAGTGTCCTAATTGTCAACAAATAAAGATCGAGCATCAGAAACCCGGTGGATTGATTCAGAATATAGAGATTCCGACCTGGAAATGGGAGGTGATTATTATGGACTTCATTATTGGATTACCTCGCTCTTATCATAAGTTTGACTCCATCTGGGTGATAGTTGATCGACTTACAAAATCTGCCCATTTTTTGCTAGTTAAGACAACTTACACGGCTGAAGATTATGTGAAGTTCTATATTAAGGAGATTGTTAAGCTTCATGGTGTGCCGGTATCTATTATATCAGACCGAGGAGTTCAATTTACGGCTAACTTTTGGAGGTCTTTTCAGAAGGGCTTAGGCACACTAGTGAAACTCAGCACTGCATTTCATCCGTAGACTGACGGACAAGCTAAACGTAGCGTTTAGACACTTGAAGATATGTTATGAGCTTGTGTTCTATATTTCAAGGGGAATTGGGATGACCATCTGGCACTCATAGAATTCGCCTACAATAATAGCTACCATTCCAGTATTAAAATGGCCCCCTACGAGGCACTGTACGAGAGGAGATGTAGATCACCAGTTAGATGGTTTGAAGTCAGTGAGATAGAAATATATGGGCTAGATTTGATTCACCAAGCCATTAAGATGGTGAAAGTGATATAAGAGGGACTGAGGACGGCACAAAGCAGGCAAAAGTCATATTCCGATATCCGACGTCGTGATCTTGAATTTGAGGTTGGTGATTGGGTTTTCCTGAAGATCTCGCCGATGAAGGGTGTTATGAATTTTGGGAAGAAGGGTAAGCTGAGTCCACGGTATATTGGGCCATACAAAATTTTTCGACGAATTGGATAGGTTGCTTATGAGTTAGAATTGCCATTCGAATTAGAATTTGTCCACCCGGTATTCCATGTATCTATATTGAGAAAATGTATTGGAGATCCTTCTCGGGTCGTCCCTATCAAAGATGTACAGGTTATAGAGGATCTATCAAATGAAGAAGTGCCAGTGGCTATATTAGATCGATAAGTCCGCAAGCTGAAAACAAAGGATGTAGCTTCCGTCAAAGTATTGTGGAGGAACAAGAATACAAAATAAATGACTTGGGGAGCAGAAGAGGAGATGAAGTCTAAATACCCTTACCTGTTCCATATTGAAGATAACGAGGATGCCGGGGAAAAGAAGGACGCATTAGAAGGTGAAACGACTCTATGAGGTAAGCAATAGCTTTTGAATACTCTTTTTTTAAACACAAAATGGTTATATGCAGATAATGTACATATCCATAATGCTTTGTATAATCTTGTAAGACCATAGGTTTGGTTTAACTGCTTGAAAGTTTGGCTAGTGTCCATTTTATAGGGGAAACTCAGCCGGATATTTCCGACGGAATCCACGATGAGTTAGACACCCCATAAACCCTTACATTCGAGGACGAATGTTCCTAAGGGGGGGGAGGGTGTTACAACCCAAATTCGTGTACCTTAGATCACACCGTAAGTTAGTCGACGTAAATTCGAGAAGAGATTATCTTTGAGATGATAAGTAGTTAATCCTATTGGTCTTAAACGATACAAGAATGTATAAGAGTGGTTAAGAAGTATTAGAAGTTAAACGAATCAAGGATGTTGTAACCCATATTTTCGGATACAACTAGAGGTGCTTAATTGTCCCAAGAGGTCATGTTTTAATGTATTTGAATCATATAATATCCGTATCATAAGTCTTGAAGTCAAGCGAGTTATGAAACAAAAGTCGACAAACGTTGTAGCTACTTATGTTTATAATTTTACTTAAACTTTAGGTCACATGTTACTACGTTTTTATCCCAATATACTTGAAAATACGGGGTGATATACCCACAAAATTTAAAATCTACGAGTCTAGATTTCAACGCACTAAACTGTTCGTCGATACGATCTCGGAATAGAGAGATATTCTCTTTTTCGCGAGACTGCGCCAAGCAGCTCTCTATGGGGCCTACATAGGCGGTTTAAGACATATGGATATATATAAGATGCCTCAACCCCGTTTTAAGTCATTATTTTTCAGTATATTCAGACCTTAGAACCCTAAAAACATTCTCTCAAGGTTCTCTCATGATCCAAGACCCAAACAAAGGGAAAATAACACAAATCAAGTGTCGGGAATCCCGTGGCGCTAGTAAGTTTCTTGTTCTGCTTGTTGTTGCTGATTTTTGTGTTGTTACAGCTCATGTGGGAGGTTTTTTTAAGTGTTTTATGTTCTGTAAATACTCCCTCAAGTTTTTAATATCAACCCTAGGTTATTTCAAGTCTTCTAAAGTAATTATAGTGCCGAAAACCCCGAATTGATAGCTAGTTTCACTTCCTTGTTCTTGTGGCAGCATTGGAGTAATATTTCGTGGATAATTAAGGTCAAATTGGAGTTGTTCTTTCCATTTAAAGGTAATGAACCTCTTACTCTACATGTATTTAAGATTATCCAAGTTGCGGTTAAGTCGTTGAAGCTAGAACTTGTGAAATATATATATATCAAAAGGGTTGGTGGTAATGTTGTTGGTTGGTGGACTATTTTGGGAGGCTCAATATGATTATTGTTGTTGTTGTTTGGGATGTTTGGTAATTGTCTTGACTTGTGGGAAGTCATATAAGTATGGGAGGTGCTGTCCGTTTCATCGTAAAATAGGTTGCGGTCGATACATAATAGTTACGATGCTTAAACGATAACAATAGTGTCATTTCTCTTATTATAGACTAAGGAGTCGTGACATTTGCATAGCTTGAGGTTGGGCAGTATATACAAGGTATGTGAGGCTATCCCCTTCATTCTTTTGCACGACTCCGATTGTACATAATGTAATGAACGAGCTTTCAAAGGTACTCTACTCTTAGAAGCTAGTAGTACTTACATTGTTGCCCTTCTTATGGAACGATTGATGTTGATGTTACTTCTCTTATTCTTATGTTATCAATGTTGTTGGTACTTCCTGATTCTTATAAGATTCTTGATGAAGAGTTAATCCTAATAACGTGTACGGAGGATACCGACCTTGCGTCACTCTGAAAGGTTCAAAATGTGATTCCAATGAGTCCAGCACTCATCATATATATGTATCTATTTTACTCTTCCGAGCCGCACTATAGTCGGCCGGGTACAACACCTTTTGTGCAACCACTGATCAGTTGGGTTTTACCGATCTCCACGTGTCCGGGTACGATTCTACCGAGCCTTATGATGGTTGGGTACGTTTAACCGAGCCTATTACGGCTGGGTACAATATGATGATGATGATTCCCATAGAGGCGTATGTTTTAAAAGTTTACGTATATATATATGTATGTATCATGCATTTCATGTCAGTAGCCCTCAGAGGTACTCGGATGTCACAGGTTGTATATCCTCTATCCCTGTTTACATTATTGTTCTTACTTATGCTTTCCTGCCTTACATACTCAGTACTTTATTCGTACTAACGTCCTTTTTATTTGTGGAAGTTGCATGTCGTGATGCAGGACATGATAGACGGGTAGACGCAACTCCCCCACCATAATAGGCTGCCCAGTTCAGCGGTTATTGGCGAGATCCCTTCTTCGAACTTGCCATGGTCTTGGTATGCATTTTTGTTATAGACATTATGGGTATGTCGGGGCCCTGTTCCAGCAATGTTGCAGCACTTATGTTCCTTTAGAGGCTCATAGACAAGTGTTGACTCATGTATGGTTTGGAATGCCTTGTCGCCTGATTTTTGTTGTATAGTCTTTCATGGCAGTGTGGTAGCTCGTAACTTATATATAGTTTCTTGACAGTCTAGTCGTCCCATGTTATGTATGTTCATGCCATTATCTTTCATTGTTGGTTGTTCATTATCCATGTCTACCATTTATATTGATCTCGTCGGCCCTTAAAGATAATAAGGAAGGGTAGATAAAATGCACGTTGGTGCTCGGCAAGTATGGCCCGGGTGCTAGTCATGACCCTTCAGTTGGGTCGTGACAACAACGCACCTGCGATATCGTATTTGCGGCCAATATCACGCACATGTGAACTCCACTTATATCCAGACCTACCGCTTCTGCGGACATACTCTCGCACCTGTGGAGCCCTTCCGCATCTACGGTCCAGGCTGCTTCAGCCAAACTCCGCTTCTGTGAACCCCTCCTCATAGAAGCGCATCTGCTTCTGCGTAATTCTTCGAACCTCCCATGGCAAAGAAAACCCTGCACATGTGCAACAAAAGTTGAACCTGTGTCTCTGCATCTGCGGCCAATCCCACTGCAGGTGCGAAAGCGCCAGAAGACAAAAGCTTCAGCAATAACACCAAGTCCCAAAATGGCTTGAGCTCTATCTAAAACACCCCCCGAGGCCCCCGGGAACCCTTCCAAACAAACAAATCAATCCTAAAACATAACAAGAACCTTGTCGAGACCTCAAATAAAAAATAACAACATCAAAACCTCAAATAACACCTCAATTTAAGCCTAATGAACTAATGAACTTTCATCTTTTAAAACGCATGCCAAACCATATCAAATCAACTCTGAAATTTTTTACATGCAGGTCCCAAATGACACAACAGACCTATCCTAACCTGATATCATCAAATTCAACTCTCGATCAAACATATTAACCCTCCAAACATTCCATTTTCCAACTTTTGCCAAACGACACCAAATCAACCTACAGACCTCCAAATCAACATCCGGACATAGGACTGAGTCCAAAATTGCCATACGAAGCTATTGGAATCAGCAAAACCCCATTCCGAAGTTATCTACGCAAAGGTCAAACTCTGGTAAACTCTTTCAACTTAAGCTTCAAACCTTGGGAATATGTGTTCCAATTCACTGCAAACATCACCGAAGCCAAACCAGCCACCTAGCATGTCACGAAACCTAAGAAACACAGACCTAAAGCACCAAATAAGGGAACCTGTGCTAAAGTACTCAAAACGACATGCCGGGTCATTATATTTTCCCCCTCTTAAACAAGCATTCATCCTCAAACGAGTCTAGCATCTTACCTGGAGTCTCAAAAAGGTAAGGATATCTGCTATGCCTCTCCTGCTCAGTCTCTTAAGTAGCCTCCTACACTAGCTGACCTCTCTAATACACCTTCACTAATGCTATATTCTTTGACCTCAATTTCCGAACCTGCCGATTCAAAATAACCACCACCTCCAAATCAAAAGTCAAATCCCTATCGAACTGTATTGTAGTAAAGTCCAAAATTTGTGACGCATCATCATAATACTTTTGGAGCATCAAAACATGAAATATTGAGTGAACCCCTCATAGATTAGGTGTCAAGGCAAGTATGTAGGCTGCCTCTCCCACTCTCTCAAGAACCTCCAAAGGACCAATATACCTAGGGCTCAACTTGTCCTTATTCCCGGACCTCATCACACCCTTCAAGGGTGAAACTCTAAGCATAACCTTCTCCCCCACCATATATGAAACATTACGAGCCTTCATGTCATCATAACTCTTCTTCCTGTATTTAGCTACACAAAGCCACTCCTAAATCAACTTCACCTTCTCTGAAGCATCATGGATCAGGTCAATTCCTTACAGCCTAGCCTCCCCAAGCTCAAACCAACTAACCGGAGAACGACATCGCCTCCTTTATTAGGCCTCATAAGGAACCATCTGGATACTCGACTATTAGTTATTGTGGTAGGTGAACTCTATTAACATAAGAAAATGATCCCATGAACCTCCAAAGTTAATGACACAGGCACGTAACATGTCCTCCAAGATCTGAATAGTGTGCTTGGACTACTCGTCTGTTTAGGGATGAAATGTTATGCTCAACTCTACCTATGTGCCCAACTCTCGCTGCTCTGCTCTACAAATTTACGATGTGAACTGAGTGCCTCAATCTGAGAAAATAGATATGGGCACACCATGAAGGTGAACAATCTCACTAATATAAATCTGAGCCAACTGCTCTGAAGAGTATATATCACTACTGGAATGAAGTGTAAAGAATTAGTCAGTCTGTCCACAATGACCCATAGTATATCAAATTTCCTCAAGGTTCGTGGAAGTCTAACTACAAAATCCACGGTCATACGCTTCCACTTCCAATATGGAATGTCAGGCCTGTGAAGAAAACCACCCGGTTTCTGATGCTCGTACTTCACCTGCTGATAGTTCAACACCATGAAACATAATCAACAATATCATTCTCCATCCTCCTCCACCAATAGTGCTACCTCAAATCTGGTACATCTTTGCGGCACCCAGATGAATAGAATACTGTGAATTGTGGACCTCCAAAAATATCAAATCTCGCATCCCATCCACAATCGGCACACAGAACCGACCCTGCATCATCTCCAACAGTAACTTCCTTGGCATCACCATGTTGCACCATGTCCTTCAGGACAAGCAAGTAGGGATCATCATACTGACACACTCAAACAAATAAGACAGTGGAACCACGCAAGCAAGAACCTGGCTGCGCTCCAAAATATCCTACCGATTGGCCAAAGCCTGAACATCCAATGCTAACGTTCTCTCCCCTACTAGAATAAGCAAGACTCCCCATGCTCTCAACCTTCCTACTCAAATTATTGGCCCCCACATTGGCCTTCCTTGGATGTTAAAGAATTGGTGATATCATAGTCCTATAATAGTTCTAACCACCTCCACTGCCTTAAGTTTAGATCCTTTTGCTTGAACAAGCGATGTAGACTCCTGTGATATGTGAACACCTTATAAGACATGCCATAGAGATAGTGCCTCAAAATCTTCAATGCGTGAACAATGGCTGCCAACTCCAAATAATGTATAGGGTAATGCTTCTCATGGGGCTTCAACTAACGTGAAACATACGCAATAAATCTACCATCCTACATCAATACACATCCAATGCAAATCCGCAAAGCATCATAATAAACTATATAAGAACCCGATGTTCAAGGCAAAACCAGAACTGGAGCTATGGTAAAGATAGTCTTGAGCTTCTGAAAGCTCTCCTCACACTTATTGGGCCACCTGAATTGGGCACCCTTCTGGGTCAATCTAGTCAAAGGTGCAACAATAGACGAGAAACCCTCCACAAAACTACGATAATACCCGACGATACTAAGGAAACTCCGGATCTCAATAGCAGAAGACGGTCTGGGCCAACTCTGAAGTGCCTCCACCTTCTTCGGATGCACTTTAATCCCCTCACTAAACAATCCATGGACCAAAAATTCCACTGAATCAAGCCATTAATCACACTTGGAGAATTAAGTCTGGAGCACGATCCTTAGATGCTGCTCACGATCCTCCTGGCTACATGAATACCCCAACATGTCATCAATGAGAACTATGATGAAGGAATCATCAAGTGCATAAAGGCTGTTGGGGCATTGGTCAGCCCAAAAGACATCACGAGAAACTCATAGTGACCATAACGGGTCCTAAAAGTTGTCTTCAAAATATCTAAAGGATGAATCGTCAACCGATGATACCCTGATCTCAAATTAATCTTCGAGAACACCCTAGCACCCTCAAGGTGATCACACAATCATCGATATGCGGTAGTGGTTACTTGTTCTTGACAATAACTTTGTTCAGCTGCCTATAATCAATACACATCCTTATAGAGCTATCCTTCTTCTTCATAAATAGAATCGGTGCACCCCAAGGGGACACACTAGGCCTGATGAAACCCTTAGCAATAAACCCCTAAAGTTGTCCCTTCAACTCCTTCAACTTAATAGGTGCCATGCGGTACAGTGAAATAGACATCACCCTCTGCTAGCAATTATCTCATCTTAAATAAGAGGAATAATCTCATCCCAATTAAGAATATAATTTCATCATATCAATATAGGGATTTACCCCTCAATAACTCTTACACCGGCACGTGTAGTTTTATGGTTAGGTTGTTTTAACCTACCCTTCCTCGGTGACTAACGATACTCCCAAAAATATTTTTGTTTTGCATACAAAAGAAAATAGAAATACAAATACATTTACCTCATAACATTTCACACCATATATAGCTTCATCAGTACTTTCAACCATTCACAACATCACTATTTCATTGGCTCTCTTGGCCACACATTTATTCTTCATTCATGGCACGGTGGATCTCATATTCTACATTTTCATTTCTTTACTTTCAAGGATCATCATCATAAACATCAACATATGGAATCATAGGTAACATGCAATTTCAACTTATGAGTATGTAAGAACTCAAATCACATTGGAGATCTTTATAAAAGAGAGCATGGTGATTTACGACTAAAACAGTGGTTAAAATCATAGGTATTAGTTGAAACAACCATATTTTAGCACCACTTGAGTACATAAGCCTTTAGGCAATTTTATTTTTAGAGTAGATTTGGAACAGTTGATTCAAGGCTCATTTCAAAATCTTTCACACATCATTTTATCTCATTGGCACCATTGGCCACAAGTATAACTTTCACTATTGGCACGGTGGCCACACTTTATATCCCCCAACCCACTTCTTTCCCTTTCAAGCATCTTTATAGATTATCAGCAATGAGAGCATTTGAAATCAAGGCCTTAAGTATAAATATGAGCAGTAGGGGTATTAGGCGCATTGAGTATTCTTTCCAAGTTAAGCATAATGGACTTTCATTTGAAACATAAATTGAAGTTATAACACTTTAACACATAAACGATACTTAAACACATTCCCTAAGGAGATAATGATGAGATAGAAGTAATTGGAACATGTTTTAAGTGCATACATCATTCGACACATTGATTACTTAGGATAATAGAATTTATTAGTAACACCTTGAAATATGGGAATTAGGAACTTGGGCCAACCATACTTGAAACTTATGGAAACATCATGGAATTCAATTCTAAGATAGAAGTTTTAGCCAACATACCTTTCTCGAGCTTTTCTTAAGTTACTACAACGTCCCAACACCTCTAAAAATACAAATCCATAGGAAGATAGCTAAAATTGTATAATAATTAGAAGGATTCTCATGACATAAGTCTCTTGGGAATTTGTTCAAACACCTATTATGCAAAATTGACTACAAATCTCTACAATGGTAATCCCCTCCCCCCTCAACCAATTTCAACAAGAAACTACCCAAAATAGTTCAACAACCCCACATACTACCACCTAATGTTACATGCATAGTCTATCCCCGATTCCATAACCTAATAAAACCCATAACAATTTCATGAAGGTTTTAGGACAAGGTCGTACCCGGGTAGATGATAGTCTAGTGAGTGGTTTCCCTTGAATCTTCAAGATTGGGGCAAGGATTGATGATTAGAAAGACTAGGTCTTCTCCCTCTCTCTCCAGGATACTATCACTTCTCTCTAAAATAATAGATTTTTGCTTCAAAATAAGCCCCAAAGCCTACTAATCAAAATGGAGTCGGGTAAGAAAATTTTCAAAAATAACCCCCGATGTCAATTATGTGTTGCAATTCTGTGGTAGCAGAATAGATACGTGGCTAGCAGAATGGCGACAAAATGGTATGTCAATTCTGCGATGCCATTTTGGGGTAGCAGAATGGTTATGCGGCTAGCAGAATGGACACAAAAGGGTTTTCAAATTCTTGGTTAGATCTAGTCAACTCCGCCATGCAATTTCACGATAGCATAATGGTTATGCGGCCAACAGAATGGCCACAAAATGGTTTTCAAATTTGAATTGCTTGTGATTCATTTCGTGGTGATTATGTGGTCAGTGGAACAGATCCGCTATATCATAATGGACCACATTATTGTCATTTTTACAAATTCTTCTACCAACTCCAAGATGCATTGTACAATCAAAAAATCCGATTTGTGGCACATTAGCTTACCTTCGCACTATAAAACTTTAATTCTTGGTGAACTTTTATGGGGCATTACAGTTTTGTACTTTGGCTTAGGCGGGGTTGATCCCGATTACACCAGCTCCTTATCAGGATAGGGGAGGAGCTCAAACTCCCATCCCCACCCTACAAAATAATGGGCTCACATTGATCTGGCTCCGAGTGTTATAACGATCAGCCCGTGGTTACAATTCAGCTCAAGGTCAGGCCAGTTGCATCAGAGGAGATGCATAAGAGGTTAGAGATGCTCTAGAAGTATCATCCTCCTCATTGTAGCAATGGGCCTTCTGAGGATGCATAAGGTTTCTTAGACAAGTGTCACTGTATTCTATACACTATGGCATAATGGAGTTGATCAAGGTCGACCTTACTGCTTTCCAGCTGATGGGGCCATCATATTGATGGTGGTAAGCTTATGAGGAGCGTAGGCCATTTGGTGCCGCACCACTTACTTGGGCTCAGTTCATTTATATTGTTTTGAGCGACTTCATTCTACAAACCCTTAGTTATGCATTGCGCACCGAGTTCGAGCAATTTCACCAGGGGACTATGACCATGACCGAGTATACTATGAGGTTTATCGAGTTATCTCGTCATGCACATGCTTTGGTTTCCACTATTAGAGAGAGAGTCTGCATATTTATTGAGGGACTCGGTTATAGCCTCAAATTTGGGATGGAACGGGAGCTAGCGACTAGGACTCTATTCCACCAGGTTCTGGAGATTGGTAGGAGGTTGAAGCGTATCAATGGGTAGAAAGAGCGGAGATAGAGAGGCCAAGAGGCCTGGGGTTTTTTGAGGATTTAGCGGTTCCCATTGTTAGGCTACAAATTGTCATTGAAGAGGCTTTATCAATCGACGAGTTCAGTCTGCACTTCAGGTTACATGTAGTGCTCTAGCTAGTAACGGACCACAAAGTATTCATTTTGGACATTCATCCTGTAGTGCACCTTCTGTACCGGGTTCCTGCAACAGTTATTTTATTCGTTCGAGGCAGACTCAATACCTGCAGCCACACTCGCAAATGAGTTGTTTCTAGTATCGTTATACAAGGCATATGGTGAGGGATTGTCTCAAACATCGAAGGGGTGGACTTCGCAGGGAATTCAGGCTATGGCTACTACTCTAGTTGCTACTTCACCTGCTCAACCGGGTAGAGGTAGAGAACATGCGGGTAGAGGACATCCTAGAGGGGGAGGTCAGTTCCATTTTTATGCTTTCCCTAATAGGACTGAGGTTGTTGCATTAGATGCTGTCAACCATCAGTTCTATTTGATCTGAGTTTCACTTATTTGTATGTGTCATCCTATTTTGCTTCATATTTTGAGTGTCTCGTGATTCTTTGTGTGCCCTTATTTATGTGTCTATGCCTGTTGGGGTTTCTATTGTGGTAGACCATACATATCGCTCTTGTCTGGTCACTATCGGGCTATAAGAATAGGGTTGACCTTCTGTTACTCAATATGGTAGATTTTGATATGATTTTGAGTATGGATTGATTGTCACCAAATCACACTATTTTTATTGTCACGCTAATACCGTGACGTTAGCTATGCCAGGGTTGCCGAGGATGGAGTGGAGAGGTGCATTGGGTTATGTATCTAGTAGTGTAGTATGTTTTTCTAAAGGCACAGCGGATTGTTGAAAAGTGGTGCTTGGACTACTTATCCTTTGTAAGGGATGTTAGTACTGATACTCCTACCGTTGAGTCAGTTCTGATAGTGAGTGAGTTTCCAGATGTATTTCTAGTAGACCTACCGGGCATTCCACCCGATAGGAATATTAGTTTTTGTATTGACCTTGTGCTGGGCATTCAACCCATCTCTATTCCACCTTATCGCATGGTACCAGTGGAGTTGAAGGAGTAGAAAGAACATCTTCAAGATAAAAAACTCAATAAGGATTTCATCAAACCGAGTGTATCACCTTGGGGTGCCCCAGTTCTATTTATGAAGTGGAAAGACGGCTCTATGAGGATGTGTATTGACTACAGGCGACTGAACAAAGTTATGTTTAAGAACAAGTACCCACCACCATATATTGATGATTTATTTGATAAATTGCGGAGTGTTATGGTATTCTCAAAGATTTATTTGAGATCAGGGCACCATCAGTTGAGGATCCGGGCGTCTGATATATTGAATATAGCTTTCAGGAAATGATATGGTTACTACGAGTTCTTTGTGATGTCTTTCGGGCTGACCAATGCCCCAGCATCTTTTATGCACTCGATGAAAATAGTGTGTCAGTCGTATCTCGATTCCTTCATCATTGTATTTATTGATGATATACTATTATATTCCTGCAGCCGAGAGGAGCATGAGTAGCGCATAAGGATCGTGCTCCAGACTTTGAGGGAGAAGAAGAAATATTCCAAATTCTACAAGTGCCAGTTTTGGCTAGATTGTGTGGCGTTCTTGGGTCACGTGGTGTCTAAGAAGATTAAGGCAGTTCAGAGTTGGCCCTGACATTCTATTGCTCCGTATTTGTCTAGGTTTTGCTAGGTATTTTCGTTGTTTCATGGAAGGGTTTTCATCCATCATAGCTCCTTTGACTAGATTGACTCATAATGGTGCCCCATTCAGGTGGTGAGACGAGAGTGAGGAGAGCTTTCAGAAGCTCAAGACTACTCTGACTAAAGCTCCAGTTCTGGTTTTACCTTCAGGATCGGGTTCTTATGCAATATATTTTGAGTTGAAGCCTTACTAGAATAACTACTCGATGCACCATTTTGAGTTAGCATCCATTGTTCACGCTCTTATGATTTGGAGGCACTAACTTTACGGTGTGTCATTTGAGGTGTTCACGGATCACGGGAGACTATAACACTTATTCAAACAAAAAGGATCTGAACCTGACACAACAGAGGTGGTTATAGCTACTAAAGGACTATGATATCACCATTCTTTATCATCCCTGAAAGGCCAACTTGGTGGCTGATGCTTTGAGTAGGAAGGCTGAGAGCATGCGTAGTCTTGCTTTTATTCCAGTTGGGGAGCGATCGTTAGCTTTGGATGTTCAAGCTTTAGCCAATAGATTCGTGAGGTTGGAGATTTCAGAGCCTAGACAGGTTCTTGCTTGTGTTGTGTCATGATCGTCTTTGTTTGAGTGTATCAAGGAACGTCAGTATGATGATCCCCAGTTGCTTGTCCTTAGGGGCTTGGTGCAACACGAAGATGCTAATGAGGTGACTATTAGTGATGATTTGGTATTGAGACTTCAAGGTCGAATTTGTATGCCAATGTCGATGGGTTGCTGGAGCGGATTCTTGTAGAGGCCCATAGTTCACGGTATTCCATTCATCCAGGTGCGATGAAGATTTACCATGATTTGAAGCAGCACTACTGGTGTAGAAGAATGAAGAAAGATATTGTGGTGTGTGTGGCTTGCTGTTTGAACCGTCAGCAGGTTAAGTACCAGCATCAGAGACCGAAGGGTTTACTTCAGAGGATATTCTGGAGTGGAAGTGGGAGTGTATCACTATAGATTTTGTGGTTTGGCTTCCATTTACCTTGAGAAAATTTGATGAAGGTGAGTACGACATTTCATCCCTAGACGGATCGGTGGCTCATGGGACCAGTTCATACCGCTAGCAGAGTTCGCCTACAACAATAACTATCAATTGAGCATCTAGATGACTCCGTACGAGGCCTAATATGGGAGGCGATGTCGTTCTCTGGTATATTTGCTTGAGCCTGGAAAGGCCATGTTGATGGGCACTGATTTGGTCAGTGATGCTTTGGAGAAGGTGAAGTTGGTTCAAAAGCGGCATCATACATCGCAGTCCAAGCAAAAGGGTTATGTTGATATGAGGGCTCGTGATGTAGCATTCATGGTGGGTGAGAAGTTTCTACTCAAAGTTTCTCCCATAAATGGTTTGATGAGGTTCAATAAGAAGGGTAAGTTAAGCCCTCGGTATATTGGTCCTTTTGAGATACTTGAGAGAGTGGGTGAGGTGGCCTACAGAGTTGCATTGCCACCTACTTTATCGGGAGTTCACCTGGTTTTTAGCGTTTTCATGCTCCAGAAGTACTATGGAGATCTGTCATATGTGTTAAATTTCAGCTCAGTCCATTTGGTCAAGGACTTGACCTATCTTGAGGAACCGGTGGCTATTTTTGACAGGCAGGTCCCGAAGTTGAGGTCGAAGAATATTGCATCGGTGAAGGTTCAATAGAGAGGTCAACCAGTCGAGGAGGTGACTTGGGAGACCGAGCATGATATTAATTATCGTTATCATCATATTTTTGGAGTTTCAAGTATGTCTCTATACTTGTTGGAGGATGAACGTTTCTATAAGAGGGGGAGAATGTAACGACTTGACCGGCTGTTTAGTGTATTGGATCCCGTTTTTCCTTTTTAAAGCTTCCCGTATATGTATTTGTGGTTTCGTGACTTGCGGGGATAGTTGGTTGGGTTTCGGGAAGGTTTTGTGTTGATTTAGAATGCTTGGTTCTTAGTTTGGAACCTTAGGTTAAGAGTGTTGATCGAGGTTTGACTGTTGTGAAAATGACCACGTAACGGTATTTTGATGGTTCCAATAGGTTCTTATGGTGATTTTGGACTTAGGCATATGCTTGGAATTGGATTTGGAGTTTCCTATTTTGAATTGGCTCTTCTTGCCGAAAGTTGGCAATTTGGAAGCTTAGAAATTTCATAGTTTTGACCATAGGTTGACTTTGTGGCTATCGGGTTCGGATTTTGGTTTTGGCATTTTTAACTTGTGTGCAATGTTTGGTGTCATTCAGAGTTGGTTTGATAGGAATCAGATGCTTGGTTGTGATTTTAGCGGTTTTTTAGTTTCATCGTGAATTTTATGTGTTTTGGTGTCCAACTCATTGTTCTAGATTTTATTTTTGTATTTTGAGTTTGCGATACGATCGCGAGCAAGATCGCATGATGTTTCTAGACTTGTGTGGATGTTTGGTGTGGAGCCCCGGGGGCTCGGGTGAGTTTCAAACATGTTTCATATTGGTTTGGACTTGATTCATAATTGTTTGTGTGCTAGTGCTGCAGTTATAGCAAATGCGAGCACCAGTTTGCATTTTCATATACCCCATTTCCGAAGTAACAATCGCATTTGCGAAGGGGCCAGTGGATGGCTGGCTTTGCATTTGCAAAGCAAGCCTCGCAAATGTGAAGTGGGTTGGGCTGGGAGCAGGTCACTTTTGCAAAGGTGTATTTCATCACATATGCTAAGTGAGTGTCACTTTTGCAACATTCTCGGGAATTTTGGGGATTTATTTTTATGTTTTGAAAAATAAAAATTTGAGATTTGAGGGTCGAATTGGACTCGGATTTGAAAACCAAACACATATATGAACTTATGGTGTTATGGGTAGTCGAGATAATGTTAATGTGCATTCTGTTGTTAATGACATTCCATTATGACCTGATCTATGACTAGATTTGGCATTCCATTGTTAATGTGCATGCGACGACATAAGAGTAGCTTGTGGGGGATAGTTATGAGATATATCGGGGGTGATTCTTGTTATTGTTTATATGTTGGAACCGAGGGTTGATGTTTTGATCAAATTCTTCTTTTTATTAAATGACTTTCCCTTGTGTTTTATGAGTCGTTGGTGGAATTCAATATGTTATCACATGCCCTGGTCCCATTGATATGTTGTTGGCAAAGGCGTATTTTCTTACATTCACTTATTGTTAAACATTCTTCGAGGTGGTTAATATTTATTTTGTTATATTTTCCGTTGTCAGTTTTATTTTGATATCTTGCACATGTTATTTTTACTAGTGAGTGTCTTTACTTTAACCGAGGTTAGTTTTGACACTTACTGGGTATAGATTGTGGTGTATTCATACTACGCTTCTGCATATTTTTGTGCAGATCCAGGTATATCGGATCGTGCTGGACACTAGAGAGTCGAGCGAGACCTGCAGAGACTTCAAGGTATACATGTTGTTCCGCTCACATGCATCGAAGTCATCTTCTGTTGATTCCTTACTACTGTATATTATATCCCAAACAATGTTGTATTTTGAGACTTCTTGTACACTCTCTGTAGAGCTTATGACTCAGTATTAGCGTGTTTTGGAATTAGACTATTGTATTTCTGTTTTGGTTATGTTATGGTACTTTTTCAGCTTTCATTAATATTTGAGTTGCTATTTATCTGTTGATCTTGTTATGTGATAGGATTACCTAGTCTTAGGAACTAGGTTCCATCACGACCCTTAAGGTGGAATTTTTGGTTCGTGACAGAGCCAAACTAAAACATGAATCCTATATTGCAGTAAATATGATGACATTACTATTTGAGATAAAGGGTGAAAAGAGTAATTTTGGGTAGGGGCCTCGTGAAACAAAGTTATGAATTTTTATAAGGAAAAATAGATGAATACCATCAGGTATGTTACTTTTTAAATTTAATATTTGGGGGTTATGAATATGATATGCATATGAGTTGTGAATATTATAAATAGTAGAAGTTAAGGTGGTATGTGTTATGAAAGTATAATTTTAAATTTTAAAGCAAATAAAAGACAACACAGATAAATGAAAATGGTATTCAAGTGTTAAAGCTACGTGGGCTATGCTCTAGAAAACTGCTACATTGGGTTCTTGATTACTCCATTGTGTTAAACAACTTAAATGAGAGAAATGAGGGAAAAATAGTATTAAAAAAAGAAAAATTACCATAAAGTTACACATTAAACATTTGGGAGTTATGGATATGAAATGGATGGGAGTGATTGATATTAACATGCGTATAGGTTATGAAGATTAAAAAGTGTGAGTTATAAAAATATATTAATGTAAATCAAATTGAAATAATGATGAAACATTAAAAAGAAAATTAGAGATAAAAGATGATTATGCCTTTTTTGCTTAAGAGAGGTGCCACCTCACTTTTCTATTGCTCTCTTACATATATATAGACAAATAAGCGTAGAAACTATCATATAAGCCATGTTGAATACAACGACATGCTATTACATGGTAATAGTTTTTAAAAAACAAAAAAAGAAATGCCAAGTAATTCAAAGAAATAAGATAACAATCAATTGAATAAGATATCGTTGTACATAGATTAAAGAATTACATTAGAACTTACATTGTACTATAATGAGAGTTTTTCTGGAAAAGAAAAGAAAGAAGAATAGTCGACAGTAAAACTCTAACGATTAAATATAGAAGAGAAAAATATTTGGGAATAATGACTGACTTTATTCTTTATACTGATAGGAAGATGTTGGATTGTTTGTGTGATGACCCGATATGTTGTTTTGAGCACTAGCTTCATTTTCTATTTTTCGGAAACTCCCGTAGCTTTATCTGATGATATATGACTTGGGTGCTTCATCCGTATCATTTTTTCAGAAAGCTTATATCATATGTTTAAAGAAAAAGTGATTTTTGGCTTTAAACACAACTAGAGGTGACAGTGGTAAACTTATTTGGTAAACGACCTCGGATCAACATTTTAATGATTCCGCTAGGTTAGTATGATATTTTTGGACATGTACGCATGTTTTGTTGGGGTCCCGGGTGACCGGAGGAAGTTTCGGCGCATTATGTGAACAATTAGAAAATTTAATTTCTATGACGAATATCTTGAGTTTTGATGATCGATTCTTGATATTTGGTATTATTTTAATTATTTTAACCTCGTTGTTATGCATTTCCAGCTAGACTTGAGGTGGAGTCATCCGGATATAGTTATTACGGGTATAATCTCAGCCTATCATAGAGATTCTTTCTTGTTGTTTGATCTGAGTTCTACATATTCTTATGTTCCTTCATATTTTGCTTCGCATTTGAATATGCATCATGATTCTCTTTATGTTCCTATTTCTATGTCTATGACGGTTGGGGATTCCATAATAGGTGATCGGGTGTACAGGTCTTGTGTTGTTACTATTAATGGTTTCGATATTGCAATTGATCTTATGTTGTTCGATATGGTGTATTTTGAGGTTATTCTTGGTATGGAATGGTTGTCCCTGTATCACGCTATCTGGGATTGCCATGCAAAGACTATGACTTTATCCATGTTGGAGTTGCCTATATTGGAGTGGACAGGGACTCTTGGTCACTCCACTAGTGGGGTGTTTTCATATTTGAAGGCTCGACATATGGTCGAGAAATAGTGTTTGGAGTATTTGGCTTATATCTATGATTTTAGTGCGGAAGTTCCTTCTATGGATTTGGTACGGGTCCTGAGTGAGTTTCCTGAGGTGTTTCCTACCGATTTGACGATTATCCAACCCGATAGGGGTATCAACTTGTTCATTTATTTGGTTTCGGGAACTCAACCCATTTCTATAGGGGTATCAAAGATTTAATGGATAAGTTGCAATATTTGCTTGACAAGGGGTTAATCAGATCGAGAGTGTCACCTAGGGGTGCGTTAATGTTGTTTGTTAAGAAAAAGTACGGATTAATGACGATGTGCATAGATTATCGGAAGTTGAACTAGGTCACTATCAAGAACAAGTATCCATTGTCGAGGATTGATGGTTTATTTGACCAGCTTCAGGGTGCCGAGGTGTTTTCAAAGATTGACTTAATATCTGGCTACCATTAGGTGAAGATTGGGGCATGATATGTCCCTAAGATAGCTTTTAGCACTCAATTTTGTAACAACAAGTTCTTGGTGATGTCATTTGGCATGACTAATGCCCCGACAACCTTTATGGACTTGATGAACCGAGTGTTCAAGCCTTATCTGGATTCCTTCGTGACTTCATTGGTGATATTTTTGCTTACTTCTATAGTCGAGAGGAGCATAAGCAGCACCTACGGTAGTGGTTCAGACTTTGAAGAATCGTCAATTGTATGCCAAGTTTTCAAAGTGTGAGTTCTCGTTAGGCTTGATTTCCTTTTTGGGTCATGGGGTGTCGTACGGGGGTATCAAGGTGGATCACAAGAAGATTGAGGCAGTTCAGAACTAGCCTAATCCTACTTCAGCTATAGAGATTCGATGCTTCTTGGTAGCTTACTATCATTGGTTCGTGGAGGACTTTTCATCTATGTCTGCACTATTGACCAAGTTGACCTAGAAGGGTGCTCTTTTCAGGTTGTCCGACAAGTATGAGACGAGATATTAGAAGCTCAAGACTGCATTGACTATAGCACCAGTGGTTGTGTTTCCTACAAGTTCGGGATCTTACACTGTGTATTGTGATATATCGCGTATTGGACTTGGCGCAATATTGATGTAGGACAGTAAGGTTATTGCCTACGTGTATCGTAAGTTAAAGGTTTACGAGAAGAATTACCATGTGCATGATTAGGAGTTTGCATCCCCTGTTCACGCTCTCATAATTTGGAGGCTCTATACATACGGGGTTCCACGTGAGGTCTGTACCGACCATCAGAGTCTCCAACACCTGTTCACACAGAAAGACCATAATTTGCGATAGTGGAGATGGTTGGAGTTATCAAAAGACTATGATATCATCATATTATATCATTCAGGGAAGGCCAATGTTGTGGTTGATGCCTTGAGTAGAATAGCAGATAGCATGAATAGTGTGGCATTTTTACCGACAATGGAGAGGCCACAAGCCATGGATATTCAGGCTTTGGCCAACCGATTTGTCAGGTTGGATGTTTTAGAGCTTAACGGGGTTCTTGCTTGTGTTTTGGCACAGCCATCACTGTTGGAGCGTATCAAGGCTCGGTAGTTTGATGATCCTCACTTGTAAGTGTTGAAAGACACGCTCAGCGGTGTAGTGATAAGGAGGTTGTGATTGGAGATAATGGTGTTATGTAACGACCCGACCGGTCATTTTATGTATTTTTGCCTCGTTTCCCCCTTTTGATGCTTTACATATGTGTATTTGTGATTATCTAACTAGCGGGGGGTGGTTAGTTTGGTTTCGGGGGAGTTATGGATTGAATGGGGACACATAGTCCGTTGGCTAGAGGCTTAATTTGTAAGCGTTGGCCGGAGTTTGAGTTTTGTGTTGATGATCCAAGAATGGTGCTTTGATGGTTCCAATAGGTTTGTAAGGTGATTTTGGACTTAGATGTATGCCCAGATTTTGATTTGGGTTTTTCTAGGTTGATTTGGTTCTATTTAGCGAAAATTAGTAAGTTGAAGGTTTATAAGACTTATAGGTTTGACCAGGAGTTGATTTTGATGATATGAGTTTCGAATTGTGGTTTTGGGAGTTGGAATAGTTCCGTCGTGTCATTTGGGACTAGAATGTAATATTTGAGTTCATTGCGAGTTTTGTAGGCATATTCGACGTAAGTTTTGAATTTGAAAAATTTGATTAGTTCCTTATGTTCAAATTGAGGTGTGATTCATGGTTTTGATGTTGTTTGGTATGATTCGAGGCCTCGAGTAGGTCCATGTAATGTTTTGGGATTGGTTGGTGTGTTTGGACAGGGTCCCACGGGCCTCGGGCGTGTTTCAGATTTATTTCTGATCAGTTTGAGTTATGCTGGTATTGCTGAAGATTGCTGAGTCTTGTGTTTTCGCATCTATGGAATTGCGGTCACATATACGAAGCCGCAGAAGTGGATGATGTTATACAAAAGCAGACTGGGCTGGAGGCAAAAAGACTGCAGATGCAGAAGTTGGAATGTAGAAGCAATTTCACAGAAGCGGTAGGAGGACTGCAGACGTTGTTGGTCGGGGAATAAGCCATTCCCGCATCTCCAACGATTTTCCTCAAATGCGATATTTTGGACTGCAAATGCGGAATCGCTGGACAGTCTATTATTTTTTGAGGGTTTGTTATTTTTCATTATTTAGAGTTGTGGAGATTTGCTATATGCTATTTTTGGAGGGATTTCACAACAATTGAAGTGGTAAGTACACTAATGGATTTTGGTGTTAGATATTAATTATCCATGGATTATTACACCTAGTTTATGTGAATTAAAGGTGAAATTTGGTAGTTTTTGACTATGGTTTTGGAGAGTGGAAATTGACGACTTGAGGTTTGGATTTGGATGAAACACACATATTTGGACTCGTATTGGAATAGGTGTTCGGGATTTGTGAGTTTTGTCAGGTTCTAGGGTGCGGGCCCAGGGCTGACTATGTATAATTGCATCAAAATCTTAGCTTTACTGTTTGGGGTTGCTTTCTATGTCTTCTATTGATATTATAAAGTTGTTTTGGCTAGATTCGAGCCATCTGGAGGTTGATTCACTCGAGGAGGGCTTTCTAGAGTACTGATTTAGCTTCCTTGAGGTAATTATCTTACCTAAACTCGGTTGAAGCACTAGTTGCCTGAGTTATTAGTCAAAACTACATGCTATGGGTGGAGCACATGTGAGGGGATTGAGCCCATGTGCATATACCAGGGTATTATCCATGCTCGGGGTAGTGTTTAGGCTATTATATGCCTTGAATCGATTGCTAAGCTTCATGTTATCAAACTTCTTATGTTGTTTTCTCTTCGTGAGCAATTTGGAATCATGTCATAGATTATTTGTTGATTGATCTCCTATTCAAACGTGTTAGTTACTATTCTTGTGGCATAATCACCTGACTAGAATTGTGGTAGCACACTTCGCAAATTCCTATACTATAGCATGTCACTTATATCAGTCCATGAGTATGTAAATTGATATACATTGTTCATGTACATGTATCTTTGTCTGTGCTTTATGTGTGATATGGACTTGGTTGATAGCACGTGAGTTGTCTGTACGGACCTGAGTTATGTTGGCATGTGAGTTGTCCGTGCAGTGTGTGGATAAGGATCCATCCCCCTAGGGTCACCCTCTCATGTTCCTTTGATGTATAC
Organism: Nicotiana tomentosiformis; assembly: GCF_000390325.3. Lineage (NCBI taxonomy): Eukaryota > Viridiplantae > Streptophyta > Magnoliopsida > Solanales > Solanaceae > Nicotiana > Nicotiana tomentosiformis. The sequence continues at coordinate 34,044,822 of NC_090813.1, read as the reverse complement.
ATGTTTTGTTTACATATCTTCTCTATATGATAGATTAGGAATGCATACATGCCTTACTTTTGCATATCTTCTTTGTATGCTGGATCTTTAACTGAAATAGAGAATGTTCGCTTTTTGTGCACCAAGGAGGCTCACTCTGATTTATGACTTGATGATGTTATTGCTATATACTTATAGGGAGTATAAGCATAAATATGATTTATAGGTAAATTATATTTATAAATGATTAGGGAGTATAAGCATTACCTTTTCAAAGTTCATTCCTCTTGAATTCGAGTTTTAGTGTTTCCTATCTCAACAATGGTATCTCGACCCAATATCTAAGGAGTGGAAGGATTTACCCATTTTAATAAGGTGTTGGAGAATTTAAATTAACTTAGAATCATCGTTAGAACTTACCTTGGATGATGGAGGGACCTTGGGGAAGTTAGGTTCTTGAGAGCTTCCCTTTCTAGAGTAGGTTTTCGTGTTTGGGGTGTGGGGGAACGAGGTAGGGCTTTTAAATTAGTGAACACGTCCCAAAATTAAGGAGGAAAATAAAAGTAGCTCGGGTAAACCTCGTCGGTGCGAGGCATCGTTAGGGGCGCCGAAATAACTGTGCAAGGCGGCAAAACTATAGTGCCTTGCGTTGTCTGGGGCGCTGAGGTTGATGCCCTGGACCGTGCCTTGTCGTATCTGGGGCAGTGAAAGTTTATGGCCTTGCACTGTCTATGGTAGTGCGTTTTCATGGCCTTGCACTATTTAAGGCTATAAGACGGACCTCCAATAAACTTAGTCGATTCTATTGAATTTTATACACCTCAGTCTCGGTCCTGATTCTAAAACAATTGTTTCCACCCATACTCATCCCAATAGGACTTCACATGTCTAAAAGGTCACATTAATACTAATTTAACGCATCCACAACTAATCCGGATTTACTGAGTGTTACACCTTGGGGGTATTTATAGCGCTCCTATATGCGCGGCCACACACCTGGGCAAGTGACCGCGCATCGGGCCGCGTACATAAGGAAGAACCCTCTTTATATGCGCGGTCGCGCGTGTGGGCGCGTATATGGCATAGGTCCAATAAAATGGCCATAATTTCCTATCCCATAGGTCTCTTTTAATACTCGAATACATTATCCTCAAATACCGTTGGCGCACTTTAAAATCATAAATCATTAGGAAATTTTAACGGGGCCTTATATTCTCCCTCGCCTAGGATTATTTGTCCTTGAATGAGGGTTAGAGTCCGCCACAGACACCCAATGTGACTTAAATCTTTATCCACACACTAAAAGCTCAAAAATTTGGCTAACTCCCCAAATTTCAAGAAATTTCGACAGAGTCTCCTCTGTAATTGGGCATAACCACTTGCCAGAGGAGCACCAAAACAACTCCTAACAACACATCCACAACTCAACAAAGCATCAATATATATATATATATATATTAATAACACTGACCTCAATATTAAGGGCATTATGTTATCAGAAGCGGTACCTTGACATGAACTGCACAAAATCATAACACATAGAAAGTACCTTTTGAACCACAACTATTTGGATCTACAAATAAGTGAGAATATTTCCTTTCCACAACACACTCGTTCTTTGAGACGACCTCCTCGACTCACTGACTTAGCTATAGCACTTTGACGGAGGGAATCCCAACTTCCGGACATATCTAACAAGGATGACCATAAGGTACCTCTCACAAGCCAATTATCTACTTTACCTTTAATAGCTTCCACTTGAACGATAGACAAAAGGTATTCCAATTACCCTCTTTGACGTAGACACATGAAATACCGGGTGCATAGAGGACAACGATGGGGAAACATCATACTCGTAGTTTGGCCTATTTCTTTCAAGATTCCACAAGGCCCAATGTGCACTACACCTACTTTACCTTTACTAACAATTCACATAATATCTTCATGGGGAAAATCTTGAAAATAACCTGTTCACTTCCTTAAACTCCAAATCTCTATGCCGGACACCTAAACTGTAAGGCCCCGTAAAACTTTCCTAATGATTTATGATTTTAAAGTGCGCCAACGGTATTTGGGAATATGTATTTGAGTATTAAAGGAGACCTATGGGATAGAGCCACATAATTTTGAATTGATAATGTATGTTTAAGGTATGTTGGAACATACTAAGGAGTTTTGTGAATGGCAAGAACTTGTGTGAAAAAAGTTGGATGCATTAAGTGGAAAGGATGTTTCAACTGGCACAAGACCCGACATCAAATGAATAGAACTCCCTCAATATACTGACTTAGTCGTTTGTCATTTGGATATTTCAATAGAAAGTTATGGCAATTTTACTGGACCTGTGTCATATGCACGCCCAGATGCGCTCATATTTGAGAGTTTCTGCCTCAGGTGCGCGGCCAGATGTGCGGCCACTTGCCTAGGTGCACGACCGCGCAGGTAGGAGCTCATTTAATACCCCAAGGCCGGGTAGAGAGAGGGGTTAAGTCATTTCTTGAGCTAAAACCTGATATTTTAGAGAGATGTAAGAGCATTTTAGAGAGAGAAGGATTAAACCTAACATTCTAATCATCCAATCTTGCACCAATCTCCAAGAATCTAGGAAGCTAATCACAAGATCTTCATCAAAGAGGTAAGGTTCCATACCCTAGTCTTTAATTTTGATTTTGGGGTAAAAGATGGGTGATGTGAAGTATGATTCTTGGGTGTAAGAGTATTATTTAAATATGCTTGTACTAATAAGGTTTGTGGGAAGATTGTTGAGGTAAAATAAGTAAAGATTGTGTTGAGGAGTGAAGGAAATCTTGTAGAAGAACCTTGTAGCCAAATTTGGACATCTAATGTTTGATAAAATACTCAAATGAGCTGAAACCATGAATATCTTCCTAATTTGTGTTCAATTTTGTTATGTCTCAAAATAGATTGGGATTGCTAGAATTTCTAGAACATTGTAGTAATTTAAGGAAAGCTCAAATTGAGGTATGTTGGCTAAACTTTCTCTCTTAGAATCGAATTCCATAATGTTCCCGTAAGTGTCAAAGTATGGGTTACGTATTAAAATGTTATGGCTTTGAGTCGTGTATCAAATGAAAGCCAGTATGCCAAATTGTGTGAGAAAAACTCGATATGTTTAAGACCCTTAATTGCTCATATGTGTACCTAAAGTCTTGATTGGAAATGCCTTATTGTTGATAATGTATAAAGATGCTCGAAAGTGAAAGAAGTGAGTTTGTGATATAAATTGTGGCCACCGTGCCAAGAATGAAAGTTATACTTGTAGCCAATGGTGCCAATAAAAAGAAATGATGTGAGAAAGGTTATGAAATGAGCTTTAATTTAACTATTCCGAATTGACTTAAAACATAGATTTGCCTAAAAGCTTATGTACTCAAGTCATGCCAAAATGTGGCAAATTTATCTAATGCTATTCTTTGTAAGTATTTCCAATATCTTTTGAACTCTTATATATTCAGGAGTTTAAATGGTGTATTGCCCTTTTTGGGGAAAAGTATTTTAAGAATAAATGATGTGTTACTTGTTTGTGATTTTAAGTTGTGCTTCGATTGCAAATCATTTTACTCCATTTTTTTGGAAAGAAATACATTGTGTTTAAAACCTTCATTACTAATGAACCTAAAGTTGTGATTTCCTAAATATTCTATTTGTTGATATTTATGATTATGACCCATGAAAGGGAAGAAATGAATGTGTGGAATATGAAATACGGCCATTGTGTCAAGAATGAAGAATCATATGTATGGCCAAGAGAGCCAATGAAATAATGATGGTGAAAGTGTTGAAATTTCCAATGAGGCCATATACTGTATGAAATGTAATGTGGTAAATGCATTTGTATTGTTGTTTCCTTTGTAAGCAAATCAAAAATATTTTTGGGAGTATTGATAGTCACCGAGGAAGGATAGGTTGAAATTACCTAACCCCGAAATTACACGTGTCGGTGTAGGAATGGATTGTAATTATTCCCCTTATTTGAGATGAGATTGATCTGATAAAATTATTCACCTTAATTGAGATGAGATTATTGGCAGAAAAGGATGATGTCGATCTACACGGTATTGTAGTGAGACGGCCTATCCGATCGGACACCATGTCGCACACATGGTGGTGATTGTGCTTGAATTTGTAATGAATTTGTGATTGTGGTTGATGTCTCTAATGAGATGGCCTAGCCGACCGGGTCGTGATCGGACTCCGGGCTAAAAGTATGGTGGTATTGGTATTGAGAGTGATTGTGGTTGATGTCTCTAATGAGATGGCCTGGCCGATCGGGTCGTGATCGGACTCCGTGCTAAAAGTATGGTGGTATTGGTATTGTGAACATTGGTATTTTAAACATTGGTATTATGAACGATGGTATTGTGAACAATGGTATATCGGGGCTAATGATATCCCAAGCAAACATTGTATATGAAATTCGTATTTTGAAAATTATTATGTTTTAACTGCACATTTGGATATTGTTGATTGTGACTTGTTGTTTCTATCTGTTGCCTTTTCTTATATGGGCATTCTATTTTGAAAGAGGACTTTTAGCTATACATACTAGTGCTATTCGACGGTACTAACATCCCTTTTACCGGGGGCGTTGCATATTTAATGGATGCAGGTGGTTCTACAACAGGCGGTATTGATCAGTGATAGCGGTACACTCTCTTCAGCTGACTTGGTGAGCCCCACTTCATTTTGGGGTCATATATCTTTTGTTTCTCATGTACTTTGTGGTTGAGGTATAGCCGGGGCCTTATTGCCGGCATTTCCATATTTCTCTTTTGTTGTACTTAGAGGCTCCGTAGACAAGTTGTGGGTGGTATTTAATGTGGGGAATTGAATTAGAAATGTTGGTATTTGGAAATCCTATTTTCATTAATCCTATAAACTCGTAATATTTTTGAAATTATGAATGATGTTGATAATGGAAATGAAATGGGAGTTGCTAATGAAATCTTTTCAATGTTTGATTAATGGAGTACATCTCCTCTTTATTCATGGATGAGTTTGGGTAGAAGGAAATCTAACAGGCTTGCTCGGCCGGGTTCACTCGGTTGAGCACCGGTCGCGCTCTAAGAGTTTTGGGCGTGACAAACTTGGTATCAGAGCCTAAGGTTTTAAAGTGTCCTAGGATGTCTCGGAGCCGTGTCTAGTAGAGTCCGTCTTATCAGTGTGTTGTTGACCACATCTATAATAAGGAGACTACTTGGACATTTAGGAATTTCACACTTCTTTGATACTCCAGATCGTGCGATAGAGCTCAAGGTAGGAAGCTAAATTCCTCGTCATGTCTAATTTTTCATGTGAGTAACCCACGAGTTCGAGGCAGCGAGGAGGTATTGAAAGAACCTGTCTAGGGAAAGTGTCATTGTTCCTATTAATGGTACCGCGCCATAGGAATATGTGATGAGAGCACCTAAGAAATGAAAGAGAATTATTGGCATCAATGAGCCAGAATGTTTGATATGAAAGAAGAGCCACTCGGGTTTATGTTGGATGATTCTTGGAGCATGTTATGGTTGTGGAAAGAAGGAGCACAAGAAGAACAAATGACCTTTGGTTGGGTACACCCATCTCGGTCTGCCCGATATGCAGGCGGGAACATTTTGCGTCATGTTGTGAGTATGCTCAGAAGCGTGTTAGGGGTGGTAGATTTGGGCAATTCCAAAACTCCATACAACGAGCCGTTGTAGAGATTGCTAATCCCATCACGGGGTCCTGGACGAAGGATAGGGGAATGATTATGATGTATGCAAAAAGGGTAAATATCAAGTCGGTGGGGCAAGTCAGTTTAACAAACCTCATCCTTGTTGTGTGAAGTGTAGGAGATGTCATTCAGGGGTATGTCACTATGGTACCAATGTATGTTACGGATGTAGAGTCGAGGGGCATATAAATAGGCACTGCCCCATCAACCTAAAGTCATCAAGTAAGTCACTCCTTATCATTATGAACACGCATAATTTTCCTTGTTGTATTGGTACATCCATATTGAAGAGCCTTCATAAACACGGTCTTAACAAGACTTTGAATCACAAAACATTGCATGTACCTACTATTTGAACGAGAAGCATTATTCGTGAAGCCTCTTGATCATAATTCTCTTATTTACAACCTCTTGAGGAATTGAGTTCTATAATGATTTCCTTGGAATGAGTTATAACCCTAGGTTAATATTTTCCGCTTGCTTCCCTAAATTCTCAACAAGGGACTATACCTGATGAAATTTTACAGACCCTTTTGATTCGAATGGATAACATCTGCTCACTTGTGCTTTTGCATGCACAGTTATTAAGTTTACCTATGTGGTATCAAAACTAATGTAAGGCATCCTAGTATTGAGATCTTTCTTGAGCTAGTATTTTCTCTTGTGCACGTGACTCAAATGGTTTGAACAATCACTTTACTCCTTTGTGAATATTATAATGAATCATTTTCACTGTTTAGTAACATAAGAGCACACATTATGAATATATTGATTTGGAAGACAAATTCATCATATCTCTAGTCCTCTCATATAGGATCAACTACTGGCAAAGGTTAAGTTGTGAGAATGATAATGATCTCACCAGTGTTAACTTGCTTTTCATCCCTATGGACTTGGGACGTAGATTCCTTGTGTCAGTTAATGTTAAGAGCGTAATGCAATTTCATGCATTTTGAAACCCATATTACATCCGGGGTGCCAAAATATTCTTATTTCAAGTTAAACTGATTTTCCTTACAGTCTAGGAGACGACTGGTGTCACGTACTTGGCTATTTCTCTTTGAGGCCTACTATTGCCAAACAAGGCACATATGGAATGATAAATTGGATAGGAAATTTTATGGTCATATTCAAGCTAGCACATCTTAGACTAATTGATGGAGGTCGCCAAAGGTTTAATTTTGGTGTTCGGCATAGAGATTTAGAGTTGAAGAAAGTGAACGGTTTATTCTCTATATTTTCTCGATGAGGATGCTATATGAATTATTAAGGAAGGTAAAGTATTTGTAGTCACATTAGGTCTTATGAAATCTTAAAGGAAATAGGCCAAACATTGAGTATGATGTTTCCCTTATTATTGTCCTTCGTGTACCCGGTGTATTATGTGTCTACGTCTATGAAGGTAATTATAAATCCTTTGTCTATCGTTCCGGTGAAAGCTAGTGAATGTGAAGTTAATGGATAATTGGATTATGAGGGGTATCTATTTGCCATCCATGTTAGATAAGTCCGAGAGTTGAGATTGCCTCCGTTAATGTGTTATGACGAGGTCTATAAGTCGAGGAGGCCACCTTAAGGTCCAAAAGTGTTAAGGAAATAAAATGTTCTCACTTGAGTGTATAGGCAAATGATTGTGAATCGAAAGGAACTTTATATGTGTTATTATTTAAATATGTGCAGCTCATGTCCATATATCACTCTTGTTAATATAATTCCCTTAATGTTGAGATCCGTGTTGTTGATATATATCGTGATACTTTGTTGAGATGTGGATGTGTTGTTAGGAGTTGTTTTGGTGGTCCTCTGGCAGGTGGTTAGGCCCAATTGCAGAGGAGGTTGCCGAAATTTCTAAAAACAAAATTTGGGAGTTAGTCAAATTTGGGAGCTTAAGATGTGTGGAAAAAGAAACGAGTTATGTTAAGTGTTTGGGGACGGACTCTACTTGTCATTCAAGGACGAACGATCCTAAGTTGGGGGGGTAATGTAAGGCCCCGTAAAAATTTTCTAATGATTTAAGATTATAAAGTGCGCCAATGGTATTTGGGAATAACGTATTTCAGTATTAAAGGAGACCTATGGGATAGAGCCACATAATTTTGAATTGATAATGTATGTTTAAGGTGTGCTGGAACATACTAAGGAGTTTTGTGTATGGCAAGAACTTGTGTGGAACAAGTTGGATACATTAAGTGGAAAGGATATTTCAATTGGCACAAGACCCGAAATAAAATGAATAGAACTCCCTCAATATAACTACTTAGGTGGTGATGTACCTATTAAATTAAAGACCTTTGCGTCTAGTTTCCAACGCATCAAACCGTTCATCATTTGGATATTTCTACAGAACATTAAGGCCATTTTACTGGACTTTGTGTCATATGCGTGCCCAGATGTGCAGCCACGCATATTTGAGAGTTTCTGCCTCAGGTGCACGGCCAGATGCGCGGCCACTTGCCCAGGTGCGCGGTTGCGCATGTAGGAGCTCATTTAATACCCCCAAGGCCGGGTAGATAGAGGGGTTAAGTCATTTCTTGAGCTAAAACCTGATATTTTAGAAAGATGTAAGAGCATTTTAGAGAGAGATGGAGTAAACCTAACATTCTAATCATCCCATCTTGCACCAATCTCCAATAATCAAGGAAGACAATCACAAGATCGTCATCTAAGAGGTAAGGTTCCATACCCTAGTCTTTAATTTCGAGTTTGGGGTAAAAGATGGGTGATGGGGAGTATGATTCTTGGGTGTAAGAGTATTATTTAGACATGCTTGTACTAATAAGGTTTGTGGGAAGATTGTTGAGCTAAAATATTTAAAGATTGGGTTGAGGAGTGAAGGAAATCTTGTAGAAGAACCTTGCAGCCAAATTTGCACACCTAGTGTTTGATAAAATGCTCAAATGAGATGAAATTATGAATATCTTCATAACTTGTGTTCAGTTTTGTTATGTCTCAAAATAGATTGGTATTGCTAGAATTTCCGGGACGTTGTAGTAGTTTAAGGAAAGCTCAAAGTGAGGTATGTTGTCTAAACTTTCTCTCTTAGAATCGAATTCCATAATGTTTCCATAAGTTTCAAAGTATGGGTTGCGTATTAAAATGTTATGGCTTTGAGTCATGTTTCAAAAGAAAGCTAGTATGCCAAATTGTGTGAGAACAACTTGATATATTTAGGACCCTTAATTGCTCATATGTGTACTTAAAGTCTTGATTGGGTGCCTTGTTGTTAAAAATGTATAAAGATGCTCGAAAGTGAAAGAAGTGAGTTGGTGATATACATTGTGGCCACCGTGCCAAGAATGAAAGTTATACTTGTGGCCAATGGTGCCAATGAAATGATGTGAGAAAGGTTATGAAATGAGCTTTGATTTAACTATTCCGAATTGACTTCAAAAATAGATTTGCCTAAAAGATTATGTACTCAAGTCATGCCCAAATGTGGCTATTTTATCTAATGCTATGTTTTGTAAGTATTTCCAATGTGTTTTGAACTCTTATATATTCAGGAGTTGAAATGGTGCATTGCCCTTTTTGGGGAAAAGTATTTCAAGAATAAATGATGTGTTACTTGTTTATAATTTTAACTTGTGCTTCGATTGCCAATCATTTTACTCTATTTTCTTGGAAAAAATCCATTTTGTTTAAAGCCTTCATTACTAATGAACCTAAAGTTGTGATTTTCCGGAATATTCTATTTGTTGATATTTATAATGATGAACCATTAAAGGGAAGAAATGAAAGTGTGGAATATGAAAGACGGCCATTGTGCCAATAATGAAGAATCATATGTATGGCCAAGAGAGCCAATGAAATAATGATGTTGGAAGTGTTGAAAGTGCCAATGAGGCTAAATACGGTATGAAAGGTTATGGGGTAAATGCATTTGTATTGTCGTTTCCTTTGTAAGAAAATCAAAAATATTTTTGGGAGTATCAATAGTCACCGAGGAAGGGTAGGTTAAAATTACCTAACCCCGAAACTACACGTGTCGGTGTAGGAATGTATTGTAATTATTGCCCTTATTTGGGATGAGATTGATGTGATAAAATTATTCCCCTTAATTGAGATGGTATGATTGATAGAAAAGGATGATGTCGATCAACACGGTATTGTGGTGAGAGGCCTAGCCGATCAGATCATGATCGGACACCATGTCGCATACATGGTGGTGATTGTGGTGGAAATTGTAATTGTAAATGCGATTGTGGTTGATGTCTCGAATGAGACGACCTAGCCGATTGGGTCTTGATCGGACACCATGTCGCACACATGGTGGTGATTGTTCTGGAAATTGTAATTGAAATTGTGATTATGGTTGAGGTCTCTAATGAGATGGCCTAGCCGTTCGGGTCGTGATCGGACTCCGTGCTAAAAGTACGGTGGTAATTGTATTGTGAACATTGGTATTGTGAAAGATGGTATTGTGAACAGTGGTATATCAGTGCTAATGATCTCCCAACCAAAAATTGTATATGAAGTTCGTATTTATAAAATTATTATGTTTTAACTGGACATTTGGATATTGTTGATTGTGACTTGTTGTTTCAATGTATTGCCTTTTCTTATATGGTCATTCTATTTTGAAAGAGGACTTTTAGCTATACATACTAGTGCTATTTGACGGTACTAACGTCCCTTTTGCCCGGGGAGTTGTATCTTTAATGGATGCAGGTGGTTCTACAGCAGGCGGTATTGATCAGTGATAGCGGTACACTATCTTCAGCTGATTGGTGAGCCCCACTTCATTTCGGGGTTATGTATCTTTTGTTTCTCATGTACTTTGTGGTTGAGGTAGAGACGGAGCCTTGTTGCCGGCATTTCCATATTTCTCTTTTATTGTACTTAGAGGCTCCGTAGACAAGTTGTGGGTGGTATTTAATGTGGGGAATTGAATTAGAAATGTTGGTATTTGGAAATAATATTTTTCATTAATCCTATAAACTCGTAATATGTTTGAAATTATGAATAAGGTTGCTAATGAAATATTTTCAATGTTTGATTAATGGAGTACATCTCCTCTTTATTCATGGATGAGTTTGGGTAGAAGGAAATCTAACAGGCTTGCTCGACCGGGTTCACTCAGTTGAGCGCAAGTCGCGCTCCCCGAGTTTGGGGCGTGACACAAACTAAACCCTTGGGAAACTTCAACCATTATTCTAGGATGTGATAGAATGAATATGACCATAGATTTCCTACCCAATAGGTTCGATCATGGAATGATACTTTTTCTTTGACAGGCTGGACCCACTACTATCGGTAGCTTTAATACAAGGAGGAACAACGGGGTTCGAGATTGAGCTTGAATTGTTCAGGAATTCATCAATGTGCCGAGCAGAGCATTACAGGAGGTTATATCCTAAGGGATGTGAAGGTTACTACCAATAGTGCTAACATGATTAATTATTGTGATGTCATCATTGATTCGACAAATGTGGCATAGAGTTATGTAGTACACACAGATAATGTGGAAACTATGTACATGATCCTATGATGTAAAAGAGGTGAGTCGTTAGCATCAGTTATTCTTGGAACGAGATGAGTTATGCAAGGGATAGTAACAATTGTTCCATTCCATATGTATCTTGCCCGACAATAGTAAGCTCTAAGGAGCAATAGTCAAGTACGTGACACCAGTTGCCTCCTTGAGTGTAGGAAAAATCGGTTTACCTCAAAAAGAGAAGATTCTTGCACCATGAATGTGTTAGTAATTTCAAAAATACATGAAGTTGTGTTACACCCTTGACAGTATTTTACATAAGAAAACTACGCCCCAAGCCTACCCGGCTGAAAAAGAGGTTGGTCACTAGTGGGATTATTATTACGACAACTTATTCCTTCCTGGTGGTTGATCTATATGAGAGGACTAGATATACAATAAACTTGACCCTTAAACTAAATATGTTCATAATAGGTGCCTAATAATCTGGAATATCTAATTCCAACCTTTCACGAGTGAGACCATGTACCTAGGACATCTTAATATTGGGGTTAAGTGATGCATTGGTTAGAAAATTTCTAATGGGTAATATAATGCTACGGGGAAAAAGACAAATAACTCCTATCCACCCAGGGATGTGGAACATTAAGGGTAGTAAACCCTCCATACAGGACAATGACATACTCAATTATTTACTAACTAAGGAACACATTGAGTACATGTTGCAGTGGTTTAAAGAGATAATGAACATTTGTTATGAGCTGGACATATTTCTGCTATAATAACTCCTAAACTGCAATGCCAGGCCACGGCATGGGAAACTACAATACTAGGTACAAAGTAAGCTACTTAATGCGGAATGTCCTAAGTGGCCATAAAAGTCATACTAAGATGGGCAAACAATGGATATTCTTATGATGAATTTGTGAGGATCCCAAGTTTCAGAGTAACTTTGTGCAGAAAATTGACCCTCTCACTTGTCATGTACACATATAATAGGTGCTGAGATATGCTTTTATGTTACTTGGATAGGGAAAAGGATTTATGACTATATTCACAAAGGGAGCAAAGTGACTATTCAAACCATAGGTATCACATGCACAATAAAGAGAGAGTGGCTCAAGAAGGATCTCAACACTGGGTTGCTTTACATTGTACTTGATACCACATAGGTAAACTTTATGACGGTGCATGCATAACCACAATGGAGTAGACGTTATCCACTTGGATCAGAAGGTTATCTAAGGAATTCAATATGTATAGTCCGTTGTGGAGAATTTAGGGAAGCAAGCTAGAATTATTAACCTAGGCTTGTGACTCAATTCAAAGAAATCATTATAGAAATCAATTCCTCAAGAGGTTGCAAGTAAGATAATTGTGATAAAGAGGCTTCACAAATGATATATCTCCTTCAAAGAGTGGATACAAAGAACGTCTCATAAAGTTGATCCGGTTCAATCCCAAATTCCATAGCAACATAAAGAATGACATATGAGAAAGTGGAACCAGGGTCAATAAGAGCATATACATCTTAAGATTGGACAATCAATATACCTATCACCACATATGGAGAAGCCTCCAACTTTTGACGCCTCCTCATAGCATAAAACTTGTTGGGCCATCCCGAGCTCTTGATACCACCCCTAGCTGCTCCACGCCTTACGGGCGCTATAGTGCCTGTAGAAGGAGACGTTGAGGATGTAGTAGCTGCAGAACTGGTTGGTTGTGCAGCATCCCTGCCCATGCTCTACAAGATGAACGACAATCTCTCTGAATATGACCCCTCATAACACACTCGTAGCATACATTGGTACCAAAGTGACATACTCCCGAATGACATCTCCCACACTTGACACAACAGGGATGAGGTCTGCTAAACTGACTCACCCCACTAACCTGATATTCACACTTTATGCATACACCATAAGATTCTCCGTTATCCTCCCTCCGAGCCTCCATGGCAAAAGTAACAATCTCTCTACCGGCTTGTGGTGTGGGCCTTTGGAATTTGCCAAACCTTCCACCCCTAACATGATGCTGCGCATACTCACAACATGATGCCAAATGTTCCTTCCCGCATATCGGGTAGACCGGGGTGAGTGTACAAATCTAGGGCATTTGTTCTTCTTATTCCCCCTCTTTCCATAACCATAACATATTTGAAGAGTCATCCAACATGTTCCCAAGTGACGTTTCTTGCAAATCAAACAATCCGGTTTATTAGTACCAACAACCCTCTTTCGTTTCTTAAATGCTCTCGTCACATGATCCGGTGGTGTGGTGACATTGGTAGGAACATGGGTACTTCCTAAGCAACAAGTTCTTCCAATCCCTCCACAGCTTGATGCATTCTCCCGACGAACTCTTGTGCAATCTCCCCCAGATTCACCGGCGAGGTCATTCCCTCCTTGCTGCTTCGAACTCGTGGATTACTCATCTGGAAAATGAGACATAACGAGGAAATTAACTTTCTATTTTGAGCTTTATCGCACGATCTGGAGTATCAAAGAAGGGTGACATTCCTAAATTCCCAAGTACCCTCCTAATTTTAGATGTGGTCGACAATACACCGATAAGAAGGACTCTACTAGACACGGCTCCGAGACATCCTAGGACACTTTAAAACCTTAGCCTCTGATAACAAGATTGTCACGCCCCGACCACGGGGACCGCAACCGGTGCTCAAACGAGATACCCCGGTTAATCAAGCCTCGAAGATGCCTTCTATCCAACCTTACCCTTTAACAATATAAAAATCAGTACAAGTGATAGACAAGAGAAGAGTCAAGTGTTCCATATTTTTTTTCATTACTCAAAGGAGATTCATTTACGATTTCCAAAATATTAAAAGTTTATAGATATGATGAAAAACATGTTTGCCAAAATACCAACACTTCTAGTTCAACTCCAAACATCAAACACCACCCACATTATCTAAGGAGCCTCTATGTACAACAGAAGAGTAGAATGGATGTGTCGGCGATAAGGCCCCGGCTATACCTCAAAGCACAAAATACAACGTCAAATGACATAAAGCCTAGAACAGAGTAGGGCTCACCAAAACCTGCTGAGTATAGAGTAACTGCTAAGGAGGGTCAAGACCGCATGTTGATGAACTACCTGCATCCATTGAAGATGCAGCGCCCCCGACAAAAGGGACGTTAGTACATATGGAATAGTACTAGTATGTAAATCTAAATGTCCTCTTACGAAATAGAACGCCAATGAAAGAAGGGGAAACATCATGGAAGAAACAAGTAACAATCAATGATATCCAATTGCCAAGTTAAAACATAACAATTTTCAAAATACGAAAATAATATATATTTTTAGTTGGGAGATCATTAGCACCGATATAGCACCGTGTTTTTAACACAGAGTCTGATCACGCCCGATCGACTAGACCATCTCCCCACGGATAATGTGCTTTGACATGTGATGTGAAAAAAAGTGTTACCAAGAGTAGTACCACCATGTGCGCATCATGGCGTCCGATCTCCACCCGATCGGCTAGGCCGACTTCCCACATATGTCGTGTGAGTTGACTTTCCAATTCACAAATAATATCAATCTCATCCCAAATAAGGGGAATAATCACAATCCACCACAATCCACACCTACACCGGCACATGTAGTTTCGTGCGTGGGCCATATGAACAACCCTTCCTCAGTTTGCTAATGATACTTCCAAAAATATTTGTTTTTGTTTTTGCACACAAGGTAACATAAATACAAATGTGTTCACCTCATCATCTTTCACATTGTATAAATCTTAATTAGTATTTTTCAACCACTCATAACAATAGATAAAAGAATCCGAAACACATTTTGAGCATATATATATATATATATATATATATATATATATATATATATATCTTTCGACACAAGGTTCATTTGGAATAGTCGAATTTATTAGGAACTTGAGCCAACCATACTTGAAACTTGCGGAAACATCATGGAATATAATTTTAAGAGAGTAGTTTAGCCAACATACCTGAAATTCGCCCCTTAATAGTACTACTATGGTCCACCACACTAAACAACTTCAATCTACAACAATGCAACACATTTGTACCAATATTATTATGATTTCTATACTTTAAGTCATTTAGACTTTTTATCAAACATCTAATGTGAATATCTTTCAACAACCTCCTTCAATGGAATTTCTTCACCTAACAACCACCTTTAATACCAATTATTCACCTTACCATCGTCTCTAGGCCATCCACAACTTCCATTAGCACACGCATGCTCAACAATTCACACCCAAACCATCAATCTCATTAATTAAACCATTTTACAATCTCAACAACACCAACACAACCCAGGATAGAGATGGTAGACATATCTCTTGTGGTGAGACTCTTGAAAATTCCAACTTGTAGTGTTCTTGACCAATTTGGGGATTTGAATGGAAATCTATGGATCTTCAAGATTAATCATATTTAATATAAGTGTTTAGGAGTCGTACTCAACTCAACATTACTCCAAAGACATTACCTTAGTTCATGGGAGGGAATTATAGGACGGGTTCCCCTTGATATGCAAGCCCTAGCTCAAAGAAATGACTTAGCCCCTCTCTCTACTCGGCCTTGGGGGTATTTATAGGGCTCCTACGTGCACGGACGCGCACCTGGTCAAGTGACCGCACATAAGGTAGAAACCCCCTTATATGCGCGGTCGCACATTTGGGCGCGCATATGGCATAGGTCCGGTAAAATGGTCATACGTTCTGTAGAAAAATCCAAACGACAAACGGTTTGATGCATTGTAAACTAGACTATAATGAATTTAATTTGGTAGGTATATCACCACCTAAGTTATTATATTTTCGGAGTGGCATTCGTTTGAAATTGGGTCTTGTGCTAATTGAGACATCCTTTCCACTTAATGTATCTGTCACGCCCCAACCTCGGGGAGCGGGACCGGCGCTAAACCAAGGGAACCCGATCGAGCAAGCCTATTAAACCTTTTCTACCCGACTCAATCATAACCCAAAAAGGGATCGCATCACCATTTGTAAAACCGGGGAGAGATCAGTTATATAAATATACAAACATTGCTAGTTCATTTTCATTATATACATTATGCCATAGTTGAGTTTCCAAAATACAACTCGGTCCAACGACCGCCCCAACATACATACATGACCCACAAAAACGTCTACGGACCCTCTAAGGATACAAAAGAGCAACATGACAATGCCGGCAACAAGGCCCCGGCTATACCTCAAAATGTGAAAACTTATACAAAAGAAGGACTACATGACCCCTGGGAGAAAGGGGGCTCACCAAGATTGCTGTGAGGAGAGAAAGAGAGCACCACTATCTGCGATCGGCACTATCTGCGATGAAACCACCTACATCCATTCAAAGATGTAGCGCCCCAGGCAAAAGGGATGTTAGTACTGTCGAATAGTACTAGTATGTAAGGAAAACACCAATATTAGTAGAATGAATAGTGAAACAAAGAGAAGGCAGTCATAATAATCAATAAGTACTTCATAGATATACAAAGAAAACGTCGAGTAAGGATTACATAGTTTTCAATTCAATCTTTCCATATTTTTAGATTAATAGTGTTTAGTGCCAAAGCCACCACTCACAATGCCACCATGTTTTTCCACGGAGTCAGGTCTCGGCCCGACCGGCTAAGCCATCTCAAGTGAGACATATCCATATCCAAGGCATCATCATTTATGTCGATAAGTACCATCACATAAGGCATTTCACACATAAGGGAAGGAGCTTGGAAAATCATAATTACATTCTCAAATAGCATGATGACATGGTAACCATCTAAAACAATTAGGGAACATGAATCTTTCAATCAAACACACTAAGGCAAATGATTCTAGTATAATCAAGTTGGAACTTACACCAATTATTCGGACACCAGGAGTTTGATTCTAAGAATAAGAGAGTTAGCCATACATACCTCAATTTTTCTTTTTTGGACTCTACAATAATCCGGAACCCTTAGCAACCTCAATCTATTTTAGCAATACAAATTGAACCCAGAATTAGGAAAACTTGCATGGCTCTAACTCATTTTCTTTCCCCACACTCTTTATCACACATGCATGCAAGATAAACCACCCTTATACTCATGAAGTATCACCCTAGTACCCTATTATAGCTATGTTTAAAATTTAGAGTTGGGGTGATGAAGCCTTACCTCTTTACCTTTTAGCTCTTTTAAGGAGAACCAGTTGTTTCTATAAGGTGGAATGGATATAGGTTGTGTGCCCGGCATCACATCAATTCCAAAATCAATCTCCCTGTCTAGAGGAATTCCAGGGAGCTCATCCAGAAATACATCAGGGAATTCATTCACAATTGGTACAGATTCAAGGGTAGGCACCTCAGCAATGGTGTCTGTAACTCGGACCAAATGGTAAATATACCCCTTACTGATCATCTTTGTGGCCTTAAAGTAAGAAATAAACCTACCTTTTGGCATAACATTATTCCCCTCCCACTTAACAGCTGGCTCGTTAGGAAACTCAAGCCTCATGATTTTGTCTCGGCAATCGAGTTTGGCAAAACATGAATAAAGCCAATCCATTCCCATTATTACATCAAAATCGATCATCCCTAGTTCAATAAGATCGGCCATGGTATCCCGACCATGCACCGTGACAACACAATCTCTATAAACCCGCGCGGCCATAATAAACTCGCCAATTGGGGTAGATACAGAGAATAGATCATGAAGCTGTTCCGGTTCTACCCCAAAGCTCGAAGCAGCATAAGGAGTAACATAGGACAAAGAAGATCCGGGATTAATATGGGCATACACATCATGAGATTGAACGGTCAATATACCTGTGATGACATCTGGGGAAGCCTCCGCACTCTGTCGACCACTCATAGCATAGAATCGGCTGGGTCCTCCCAAACTCTGTGCAACACCTCTAGCTGTACCACGCCCTACGGGTGCTGAAGAGCCTCGAGCTGGAGGGTGTGCTGAAGATATGGCAGCTGTAGGATTGGATGACTGAGATGTGCCCCTGCCTGCACCCTGACGGGATGCACGACACTCTCTCTGAATATGGCCTCTCATTCCACATCCGTAACATACTGGCAAATCCAGGTAGCAGACTCCCGAATGTATCCTCCCACACTTGGGTCATGGGGCCCTCTGCTGCTGCTAGAATCTCCCCTCTGATCGGCCCTGATGGTGGGAACCCCTGCTGCCCTGACCGGGCCTAAAGCGACTCCCCTACTGTTGACCGTGCCCTGATGGTAGGGCACTAGCTGAAGATTGAGCATAAGACTGGGATGGCCCTGATGATCCTCCCCGAAAAGCTGATCTCCCATCTCCGAATGAATCCAAAAGGTTGCCCGCTGATCGGGCCCTACTACTACTTTCCCGTTCCATCCTGATCTTTAACTTTAAAGCCTCCGTATCTTGGGCAAATGCCACCATCCTTCCATAGTTCATGTCAAAATTTTAGCAGCTGTGGCAGCCTCATTAATAACTAAAAGGCTAAGGCCCTGCACAAATCGGCGCACTCTTGCCTCCATAGTCGGCATCATATGAACAACATATTTCGACAGGCGTACGAACTCCATGTGATACTCCCACAAATTCCTACTACCCTGTTTAAGGGTCTCAAAATCCACAGCATAGTATGCCTTAGTCTCGGTAGGCAAGAAATGATCTATGAAGGCATCCACGAACTCACTCCATCTCACTGGAGGGCTCCCCTCCTCACGGGAATCTTCCCACATTTCAAACTAGGAATATGCCACCCCTTTCAGACGATAAGAGGCCAACTCTACCCCCTATACTTTAGTAGCACGCATAACTCAGAGAGTCTTATGCATCTCATCAATGAAATCCTGAGGGTCTGCCCCGGGATCAGTACCTGTGAACACTGGAGGGTCTAACTGAAGGAATCTGTTTACCCTGGAACTAGAAGAATCCTCTTGCGAGCTAAATAGGGTGGGTGCAACATTTGACCTCTGGGCGTGAGAAGCTACTAACTGAGTCAGCATCTGAATTGCTCCCCTAAGATCCCCATAAGAAATACCGGGACCTAGAGCTGGGGCTGGAGGTGGATCGGCGGGAGAGATTGTGGCACCCTCCGCGGGTGTAGGAACTGCGGCAGTATGTTCTGGAATAGATGAATCAGGCAGTGTGATAGAAGGGGGATTATCCTCACCCGCATTATCAAGTAAGGGATCAACAACCACTCTTGGGGTGGTATTGGCTTCTTGGCGAATTCTCGCCCTCTTCTTAGGTGCCATTTACTGAAAGTTAGAACAATGCACGAGTTAGGGGAAAACAACATCACGTTCCGCTCTATCGCACGATATAGAACAACAATAAAGGGTATCATTCTTAAATGTCCAAGTATCCCCCTAATTATAGATGTGGTCGACAACACACCGATAAGAAGGGCCCTACTAGACACGGCTCCGAGACATCCTAGGACACTTTAAAACCTTAGGCTCTGATACCAAGTTTGTCACGCCCCAACCTCGGGGAGTGCAACCGGTGCTCAACCGAGTGAACCCGATCGAGCAA
Organism: Nicotiana tomentosiformis; assembly: GCF_000390325.3. Lineage (NCBI taxonomy): Eukaryota > Viridiplantae > Streptophyta > Magnoliopsida > Solanales > Solanaceae > Nicotiana > Nicotiana tomentosiformis. Next base: position 34,025,149 of record NC_090813.1, on the reverse strand, counting down.
GACTATTAAACCTTTCCTACCCGACTCATTCATAACCCAAAAAGGGATCGCATCAACATTTGTAAAACCGGGGAGAGATCAGTTATATAAATATATAAACGTTGCTAGTTCATTTTCCTTATATACATTATGCCATAGTTGAGTTTCCAAAATAAAACTCGGTCCAACGACCGCCTCAACATACATACATGACCCACAAAAACGTCTACGGAGCCTCTAAGGATACAAAAGAGCAACATGACAATGCCAGCAACAAGGCCCCGACTATACCTCAAAATGTGAAAACTTATACAAAAGAAGGACTACATGACCCCTGGGAGAAAGGGGGCACACCAAGACTACTGTGAGGAGAGAAAGAGAGCACCACTATCTGCGATCGGCACTATCTGCGATGAAACGACCTACATCCATTCAAAGATGTAGCGCCCTCGGCAAAAGGGACGTTAGTACTGTCGAATAGTAGTAGTATGTAAGGTAAACACCAATCTTAGTAGAATGAACAGTGAAACAAAGAGAAGGCAGTCATAATAATCAATAAGTACTTCATAGAAATACAAAGAAAACACCGAGTAAGGATTACATAGTTTCCAATTCAATATTTCCATCTTCTTAGATTGATAATCTTTAGTGCCAAAGCCACAACTCACAATGCCACAGTGTTTTTTCACGGAGTCTGGTCTCAGCCCGACCGGCTAAGCCATCTCAAGTGAGACATATCCATATCCACAATGTAATTCAATAATTCCAATACAAATGCCACCATGTGTACAGCATGGCGTCCGATCTCGGCGCGATCGGCTAAGCCATCCCAAGTAAGACATATCCATATCCACAATGTAATTCAATAATTCCAATACAAATGCCACCATGTGTACAGCATGGCGTCCAATCTCGGCCCGATCGGCTAAACCATCTCACTTGAGACATAACCTCTTTCAACTGTTCACTCAATTCACATTTCTTTCCCATCTCCATTACATGGCACAAACAACCTCATTTATTAAGTAGTTCTTGGCACTTGGGCACATTTTAAAATTCAAATCTTTCCTTCTTTTTTTTTATATGTTCGGATAACATCATCATTCATGTCGATAAGTACCATCACATAAGGCATTTCACACATAAGGGAAGGAGCTTGGAAAATCATAATTACGTTCTCAAATAGCATGATGACATGGTAACCATCTAAAACAATTAGGGAACATGAATCTTTCAATCAAACACACTAAGGCAAATGATTCTACTATAATCAAGTTAGAACTTATACCAATTATTCGGACACCGGGAATTTGATTCTAAGAATAAGAGAGTTAGCCATACATACCTCAATTTCGCTTCATTGGACTCTAGAATAATCCAGAATTCTTAGCAACCTCAATCTATTTTAGCAATATACAAATTGAACCCAGAATTAGGAAAACGTTCATGACTCTAACTCACTTTCTTTCCCCACACTCTTTATCACACATTCATGCAAGATAAACCACCCTCATACTCATGAAGTATCACCCTACTACCACATTATAGCTATGTTTGAAATTTACAGCTGGGGTGATGAAGCCTTGCCTTTTAGGGTGAAGAATTTTGGTGCTCTACTTGATTATTTCCTAGGCTTTGAGTGATGATTGAAGATCAATTTGATGAAAACTTAGGCCCTCCCTCTTGAACCCTCTCTCTCTCACTATAGAAGTATCATAAAATGAGCTCTAAATAAACCTAAGGGGTGTTTTAACGGAATAGGGGTCGGGTTTTAAATTAAGAAAAATGGTGCCCCGACACAGGTCTGCGGTCGCATATGCGACCGCATAATGGTTATGCGGTCCGCAAAGTGACCGCAGAAATGGCCCTCAGGGGCCTAAACTTTTGGCTCAGGTATGAGACCAGTATGCGGTCCGCATACTTGTTCTGCGGTCGCATAATGCACCGCAGAACTCCCTCCACAGAAACCCAAGAGGAATTATCCAACCGATATGCGGTTCGTATATCGATTATGCGGTCGCATAGTCGACCGCAAAACTGACCTCAAATTGGCCACACTTACTTCTTCACTCTGCGGCCATTATGCGGTCCGCAGAGTGATTATGCGGCCGCATAACGGGCCGCAGAAATGCGTTCTTCTGCGAAACATTTTCCTCTCAGTCCGTAGGGTACGGTTCAATCCAAAAAGTCCGAAGAATTTCTACTATAGTAACGCAGGAATCTATCTTGGCACCACGAAACCCCGAGTATTTTGGTTAAAATTTTATGGGTCCTTACAGTATCCAACTTGTTCCACACAAATTCTTGCCATTCACTAAACTCCTTAATATGATCCAACACACCTTAAACATATATTTTCATCTCAAAATGATGTGGTTCTATCCCATAGATCTCCTTTAATACTCGAATACGCTATCCCCAAATACCGTTGGCGCACATTAAAATCTTAAATCATTAGGAAATTATAACGGGGCCTTACAATAAGCCCGTAATTCAAATTACATTAAGAGAAAATCTAAGTAACATTAGACCAAAATTTTAAGAAAAATTATGAATGTAACTTGTGACAACTTTTGTCCACTTTTATTTCCAAACTCGTTTGACTTCCAAATTAACACACGACTATAATATGACTAAAATACCTCATAATACCATATCCTTATCATATTAATCACCCCAAAATTATGGGTTATAACATTCCCATCTTACCGTTTCGACAATACTTAATTTCTTCGATTTGTTTAGCATCTTGGTACTTGAAGTTCATGATATTAAATATTTGTAACCTCTAAAGTAACATGATTAACTTACTTTATGTACATTCAAAGATGATCAACTTTCCGAGCATACATCAACTGACTTACGATGCACTTTTAAATAGGAAAACATGGGGTGTAACATCATTCCCCCCTATGGAACATTCGTCCTCAAATGTTGACTGATGTGGTTATCAGTCTCATAACCTAGAAATCTTATGAATATGTTTATACTGTCCTTTCAATCTAAGCAACTGTTCTGCGAATAAATCCAAAGGCCAGGGCATTCCCCCCTTAAGGACTCTTTCTCACACCACGACCTTTGTTAAGAATTCTTCCAATACCGTAATTGTTTCTACCTTCTTTCAAGCAGCATGTACGACTATGTCCTTGTACGCACACATATGCGACTTTTCTCTCCTTTTTCCACCAGCTTTTATCCAATCGTTCTAGGCCACACTTTGTGAACATATCATAACTATGACAAACTATCCCTCCGATCATTTATAGGTGTACTGAAGTTCTTTGCTTGGTACTTTGTCGAACTTACGGTTATTGCTATATTTGTTTTCATATCCTCGATTATCTTATAGCATTTCTGCATCTGGGTAGGTTATATTATACCATAACACTTACTTCGGTTAATTATTATCGAGGTCTGCTACCCAACCCCAGGTAACTCTCTCCCTGCTTATCCTGTATGTATAAATTTAAGTCCTTTAATGATTCCCTATTCTGTTCATGTTAATAATGATAGCCTAATCTCATCCTAATTCACTCAAAATACCAATCTAACATACTTTATATACCTTACTATCATGGTCATGTGGTACATTGTATGGCCCTAGTCCATAAATACGGAATATTATAGCTTTGACCGCATTTTATCCCAAAATGACAAACATGTCTTCCAAAATACCAACACTTCTAGTTCAATTCCAAACATCAAACACCACCCACACTATGTCTACGGAGCCTCTAAGTTCAACAGAATAGTAGAATGGAAGTGTCTGTGATAAGTCCCCGGCTATACCTCAAAGCACAAAATACAATGTCAAATGACATAAAGCCTAGAACAGAGTAGGGCGCACCAAAACCTGCTGAGTATTGAGTAACTGCTAATGAGGATCAAGAGCACCCGTTGATAAACTACCTACATCCATTGAAGATGCAGTGCCCCCAACAAAAGGGACGTTAGTACATATGGAATAGTACTAGTATGTAAAGCTAAATGTCTTGTTACGAAATAGAACGCCAATGAAATAAGGGGAAACATCATGGAAGCAACAAGTGACAATCAGTGATATCCAAATGCCAAGTTAAAACATAACAATTTTCAAAATATGAAAATAATATATATTTTTTCTTGGGAGATCATTAGCACCGATATAGCACCGTATTTTTATCACGAAGTCTGATCACGTCCGATCGACTAGTCCATCTCCCCACGGACAATGTGGTTTGACATGTGATGCGAAAAAAGGTGTTACCAAGAGAAGTATCACCATGTGCGCAGCATGGCCTCCGATCTCCACCCGATCGGCTAGGCCGACTTCCCAAATATGTATTGTGGGTTAACTTTATAATTCACAACTAATATCAATCTCATCCCAAATAATGGGAATAATCACAATCCACCATAATCCACCCCTACACCGGCATAAGTAGTTTCATGTGTGGGCCATATGAACCACCCTTCCTCAGTTTGCTAATGATACTTCCAAACATATTTGTTTATGTTTTTGCACACAAGGTAACATAAATACAAATGTATTCACCTCATCATCTTTCACATCGTATAAATCTTAATTAGTATTTTCAACCACTCATAACAATAGTATTTCCTTGGCTCTTTTAGCGATTCACAAGTTTCTTTATTCATGTCACGGTGGCCGTATTTCATGTTCCACACTTCCATTTCTTTCCACTCGTGTATCTTCATCGTTAATATCAACATATATAATATTTTTGAAATCATAACTTTAAGTTCATTAGAAATGCTTGGCAATCGAAGCGAAAGTTAAAATCATAGAGGAGTAACACACCATTTATTCTTGAAATACTTTTTCCAAAAAGTGCAATACACAATTTCAACTCACTTCTATGACTTTCAAGCATCTTTATAGATTATCAACAATATGAGTATTCGAAATCAAGGTCTTAAGTATATATATGAGCAATAGGAGTTTTGGACACATGGAGTATTCTTTCCAAGTTAAGCATAATGGACTTTCATTTGAAACACGGCTAAGAGTCATAACATATTAATACATATATCATACTTTGAACACGTTCCCAAAGGATAACATAATATGATAAAAGAATCCGAAACACATTTTTAACACACACACACACACACACACACACACACATATATATATATATATATATATATATATATATATATATATATATATCTTTTGACACAAGGTTCATTTGGAATAGTCGAATTTATTAGGAACTTGAGCCAACCATACTTGAAACTTGCGAAAACATCATGGAATACAATTCTAAAAGAGTAGTTTAGCCAACATACCTGAAATTCGCCCCTTAATAGTACTACGATGGTCCACCACACTAAACAACTTCAATCTACAACAATGCAACACATTTGTACCAATATTATTATGATTTCTATACTTTAAGTCATTTAGACTTTTTATCAAATATCTAACGTGAATATCTTTCAACAACCTCCTTCAATGGAATTTCTTCACCTAACAACCACCTTCCATATCATTGATTCACCTTACATCGTCTCTAGGACATCCACAACTTCCACTAGCACACGCATGCCCAACAATTCACGCACAAACCATCAATATCATTAATTAAACCATTTTACAATCTCTACAACACAAACACAACATAGGTTAGGCACTTATGGCTTCAAATCACCATCCCATAAGTCCTAAAATATATTTCATACATAAATAATCACCATAGAGTAGTTAGAGATGGTAGACATACCTCTTGTAGTGAGACTCTAGAAAATTCCAACTTGTAGTGTTCTTGACCAATTTGGGGATTTAAATGGAAATCTATGGATCTTCAAGATTTATCCTAGATAATATAAGTGTTTAGGAATAGTAATAATATCAAAATTACTCCAAGAACATTACCTTAGTTCATGGGAGGGAAGTATAGGACGGGTTCCCCTTGGTATGCAAGCCCTAGCTCAAAGAAGTTACTTAGCCCCTCTCTCTACTCGGCCTTGGGGGTATTTATAGGGCTCCTACGTGTGCGTCCGTACACCTGGTCAAGTGACTGCATATCTGGTCGTGCACATAAGGTAGAAACCCGCTTATATACGCGGTCGCGCATCTGGGCGCGCATATTGCATAGGTCTGGTAAAATGGCCATAACGTTCTATAGAAATATCCAAATGACAAACGGTTTGATGCGTTGGAAACTAGACTAGAAGGGCTTTAATATGGTAGGTATATCACCACCTAAGTTATTATATTTTCGGAGTGGCATTCGTTTGAAGTCGGGTCTTGTGCTAATTAAGACATCCTTTTCACTTATTGTATCCAACTTGTTCCACACAAATTCTAGCCATTCATGAAACTCCTTAGTATGATCCAACACACCTTAAACATATTTCATTTCAACGGGGCCTTACAATCACCCGGTAATTCCAATTACATTATGAGAAAATCTAAGTAACATTAGACCTAAATTTTAAGTAAAATTATGAATGTAACTTGCGTCAACTATTGTCCACTTTTGTTTCCTAACTCGGTTGACTTCGAAATTAACACAAGAATATAATATGACTAAAATACCTCATAATACCACCTCCTTATCATATTAATCACCCTAAAAGTATGGGTTATAACATACCCAACTTGCCGTTTCGACAAAACTTATTTTCTTAGATTTGTTTAGCATCTTGGTACTTGAAGTTCATAATATTAAATATTTGTAACCTCTAAAGTAACATGATTAACTTACTTTATGTACATTCAAAGATGATCTACTTTCCGAGCATACATGAAATGAGTTATGACGTACTTTGACACAGGAAAACATGGGGTGTAACGTCATTCCCCCCTTTGGAACGTTCGTCCTCAAATGTTGACTGATGTGGTTATCAGTCTCATAACCTATAAATCTTACAAATATTTTTATACTATCCTTTCAATCTAGGCAACTATTCTGCGAATAAATCAGAAGGCCAGGGCATTCCCCCCTTCAGGCCTCTTCCTCACACCACGACCTGTGTTAAGAATTCTTCCAATATCGTAATTGTTGCTACCTTATGTCAAGCAGCCTGTACGATTATGTCCTTGTACGCACACCTATGCGACTTTTTTATCCTTTTTCCTCCAGCTTTTATCCAATCATTCTAAGCCACACTTTGTGAACATATCATAAATATGACAAACTGTCCCTCTGGGCATTTATAGGTGTACTGATGTTCTTTGCTTGTTACTTTGTCGAACTTACGGTTATTGCTATATTTTGTTTCATATCCTCGATTATCTTATGGCATTTCTGCATCTTGGTAGGTTATATTATACCATAACACTTACTTCAGTTAATTATTACCGAGGTCTGCTACCAAACCCCAGGTTACTCTCTCCCTGCTTATCCTGTATATATAAATCTAAGTCCTTTAATGATTCCTTATTCTCTTCAGGTTAAGAATGTGAGCCTAATTTTATCATAATTCACTCAAAATACTAATTTAACAAACTTTATAAACCTTACTATCATGGTCATGTGTTACATTGTATGGCCCTAGTCCATAAATATAGAGTATTATAGCTTTGACCGTATTTTATCCCAAAATGTCAAACGTGTCTGCAAAAATACCAACACTTCTAGTTCAATTCCAAACATCAAACACCACCCACACTATGCCTACGGAGCCTCTAAGTACAACAGAATAGTAGGATGGAAGTGCCGACGATAAGGCCCCGGCTATACTTCAAAGCACAAAACACAACGTCAAATGACATAAAGCCTAGAATAGAGTATGGCTCACCAAAACATGCTGAGTATAGAGTAACTGCTAACGAGGATCCAGAGCACCCGTTTATAAACTACTTGCAACAATTGAAGATGCAGCGCCCCCGACAAAAGGGACGTTAGTACATATGGAATAGTACTAGTATGTAAAGCTAAATGTCTTCTTATGAAATAGAACGCCAATGAAAGAAGGGGAAATCATTAGCACCGATATAGCACCGTGTTTTTCAAAATACGAAAATAATATATATTTTTGGTTGGGAGATCATTAGCACCGATATAGCACCGTGTTTTTATCACGGAGTCTGATCATGCCCGATCGACTAGTCCATCTCCCCAAGAGAAGTACCACCATGTGCACAGCATGGCGTCCGTTCTCCACCCGATCGGCTAGGCCGACTTCCCACATATGCCGTGTGGGTTGACTTTCCAATTAACAACTAATATCAATCTCATCCCAAATAAGGAGAATAATCACAATCCACCACAATCCAACCCTATACCGGCACATGTAGTTTCGGGTGTGGGCCATATGAACCACCCTTTCTCAGTTTGCTAATGATACTTCCAAAAATATTTATTTTTGTTTTTCCACACAAGGTAACATAAATACAAATGTATTCACCTCATCATCTTTCACATCGTATAAATCTTAATTAGTATTTTCAACCACTCATAACAATAGTATTTCCTTGGCTCTTTTGGCCATTCACAATTTTCTTTATTCATGGCACGGTGGTCGTATTTCATATTCCACACTTCCATTTCTTTTCACTCATGTATCATCGTCAATAATATCAACATATATAATATATTTGAAATCACAACTTTAAGTTCAATAGAAATGAAGACTTTAAAAACAATCGATTTCTTTCCAAGAAATTGAGTAAAATGCTTGGCAATAGAAGCGAAAGTTAAAATCATAGAGGAGTAACACACCATTTATTCTTGAAATACTTTTTCCAAAAAGTGCAATACACAATTTCAACTCACTTCTATGACTTTCAAGCATCTTTATAGATTATCAACAATATGAGTATTCGAAATCAAGGTCTTAAGTATATATATGAGCAATAAGAGTTTTGGACGCATGGAGTATTCTTTCCAAGTTAAGCATAATGGACTTTCGTTTGAAATACGACTAAGAGTCATAACATATTAATACGTATATCATACTTTGAACACGTTCCCAAAGGATAACATAATATGATAAAAGAATCCGAAACACATTTTGAACATATATATATATATATATATATATATATATATATATATATATCTTTCGACACAAGGTTCATTTGGAATAGTCGAATTTATTAGGAACTTGAGCCAACCATACTTGAAACTTGCGGAAACATCATGGAATACAAGTCTAAGAGAGTAGTTTAGCCAACATACCTGAAATTCGCCCCTTAATAGTACTACGATGGTCCACCACACTAAACAACTTCAATCTACAACAATGCAACACAATTGTACCAATATTATTATGATTTCTATACTTTAAGTCATTTAGACTTTTTATCAAACATCTAACGTGAATATCTTTCAACAACCTCCTTCAATGGAATTTCTTTACCTAAAAACCACCTTCCATACCAATGATTCACCTTACCATCGTCTCTATGCCATCCACAACTTCCATTAGCACACACATGACCAACAATTCACAGCCAAACCATCAATCTCATTAGTTAAACCATTTTACAATCTCTACAACACCAACACAACCCAGGTTAGGCACTTATGGCTTCAAATCATCATCCCATAAGTCCTAAAATATATTTCATACATAAATAATCACCATAGAGTAGTTAGAGATGGTAGACATGCCTCTTGTAGTGAGACTCTAGAAAATTCCAACTTGTAGTGTTCTTGACCAATTTGGGAATTTGAATGGAAATATATGGATCTTCATGATTAATCCTAGTTAATATAAGTGTTTAGGATTATAATCAACTCAAAATTACTATAAAAATATTACCTTGGTTCATGGGAGGGATGTATAGGACGAGTTCCCCTTCAAATACAAGCCCTAGCTCAATGAAATGACTTAGCCCCTCTCCCTACTCCGCCTTGGGGTATTTATAGGGATCCTACGTGCATGGCCGCGCACCTGGTCAAGTGACCGCACATCTGGTCATGCACATAAGGCAGAAAACCCCTTGTATACGCGATCCCGCATCTGGCTGCGCATATGGCATAGGTCCGGTAAAATGGCCATAACGTTCTGTAGCAATATCCAAATGACAAACGTTTTGATGCGTTGGAAACTAGACTCAAAGGTTTTTAATTTGGTAGGAAAGTGAGACATCCTTTCCAATTAATATATCGAACTTGTTCCACACAAATTCTTGTCATTCACAAAACTCCTTAGTATGATCCAACACACCTTAAACATTTATTTTCATTTGAACGGGGGCCTTACAATCACCCGGTATTTCCAATTATGTTGAGAGAAAATCTAAGTAACATTAGACCTAAATTTTAAGTAAAATTATGAATGTAACTTGCGACAACTTTTGTCCACTTTTGTTTCCTAACTGGGTTGACTTCGAAATTAACACACGAATATAATATTACAAAAATACCTCTTAATACCACCTCCTTATTATATTAATCACCCTAAAAGTATGGGTTATAACATTCCCAACTCGCCGTTTCGACAAAACTTATTTTCTTTGATTTGTTTAGCATCTTGGTACTTGAAGTTCATGATATTAAATATTTGTAACCTCTAAAGTAACATGATTAACTTCATTTATGTACATTCAAAGATGATCTAATTACCGAGCATACATCAACTGACTTACGACAAACTTTTACACAGGAAAACATGGGGTGTAACGGCATTCCCCCCTTTGGAACATTCGTCCTCAAATGTTGACTGATGTGGTTATCAGTCTCATAACTTATAAATCTTACAAATATTTTTATACTGTCCTTTCAATCTAGGCAACTGTTCTGCAAATAAATCCAAAGGCCAGGTCATTCCCCCCTTCAGGCCTCTTCCTCACACCAAGACCTGGGTTAAGAATTCTTCCAATATCGTAATTGTTGCTACCTTCTGTCAAGCAGCCTGTACGACTACGTCCTTATACGCCCAACTATGTGACTTTTTTCTCCTTTTTCCTCCAGCTTTTATCCAATCATTCTAAGCCACACTTTGTGAACGTAACATAACTATGACAAACTGTCCCTCTGGGCCTTTATAGGTTTACTAAAGTTCTTTGCTTGTTACTTTGTCGAACTTACAGTTATTGCTATATTTTGTTTCATATCCTAGATTATCTTATGGCATTTCTGCATCTTGGTAGGTTGTATTATACCATAACACTTACTTTGGTTAATTATTATCGAGATCTTCTACCAAACCCCAGGTTACTCTCTCCCTTCTTATCCTGTATGTATAAATCTAAGTCCTTTAATGATTCCCTATTCTGTTCATGTTAAGAATGACAACCTAATCTCATCCTAACTGACTCAAAATACCAATTTAACATATATTATATACCTTATTATCATGGTCATGTAGTACATTGTATGGCCCTAGTCCATAAATATAAAGTATTATAGCTTTGACCATATTTTATCCCAAAATGTCAAACGTGTTTGCCAAAATACCAACACTTCTAGTTGAATTCCAAACATCAAACACCGCCCACACTATGTCTACGGATCCTCTAAGTATAACAAAAGAGTAGAATGGAAGTGCCGGCGATAAGGCCCCGGCTATACCTCGAAGCACAAAACATAACGTCACATGACATAAAGCCTACAACAGAGTAGCGCTCACCAAAACCTGTTGAGTAAAGAGTAACTGTTAATGAGGATCAAGAGCGCCCGTTGATGAACTACCTGTATCCATTGAAGATGCAGCGTCCCCTCCAAAAGGGACATTAGTACATATGGAATAGTACTAGTATGTAAAGCTAAATGTCCTCTTACGAAATATAATACCAACAAAAGAAGGGGAAACATCATGGAAGCAACAAGTAACAATCAATGATATCCAAATGCCAAGTTAAAACATAACAATTTTCAAAATACAAAAATAATAAATATTTTTTGTTGGGAGATCATTAGCACCGATATAGAACCGTGTTTTTATAACGGAGTCTGATCATGCCCGATCGACTAGTCCATCTCCCCACGGACAATGTGTTTTGACATGTGATGTGATAAAAGGTGTTACCAAGAGAAGTACCACCATGTGCGTAGCATGGCGTCCGATCTCCACCCGATCGGCTAGGGCGACTTTCCACTTATGCCGTGTGGGTTGACTTTCCAATTCAAAACTAATATCAATCTCATCCCAAATAAGGAGAATAATCACAATCCACCATAATCCACCCCTACACCGGCTCATGTAGTTTCGGGTGTGGGCCATATGAACCACCCTTTCTCAGTTTGCTAATGATACTTCCAAAAATATTTGTTTTTGTTTTTCCACACAAGGTAACATAAATACAAATGTATTCACCTCATCATCTTTCACATCATATAAATCTTAATTAGTATTTTCAACCACTCATAACAATAGTATTTCCTTGGCTCTTTTGGCCATTCAGAATTTTTTTTATTCATGGCACGGTGGTCGTATTTCATATTCCACACTTCCATTTCTTTCCTCTCATGTATCATCGTCAATAATATCAACATATATAATATATTTGAAATCACAACTTTAAGTTCAATAGAAATGAAGACTTTAAACACAATTAATTTCTATCCAAGAAATTGAGTAAAATTTTTGGCAATAGAAGCGAAAGTTAAAATCATAGAGGAGTAACACACCATTTATTCGAAATCAAGGTCTTAAGTATATATATGAGCAATAGGAGTTTTGGACACATAGAGTATTCTGTCCATGTTAAGCATAATGGACTTTCATTTGAAACACGACTAAGAGTCATAACATATTAATACATATATCATACTTTGAACACGTTCCCAAAGGATAACATAATATGATAAAAGAATCCGAAACACATTTTGAACATATATATATATATATATATATATATATATATATATATATATATATATATCTTTCGACACAAGGTTCATTTGGAATAGTCGAATTTATTAGGAACTTGAGCCAACCATACTTGAAACTTGCGGAAACATCATGGAATACAAGTCTAAGAGAGTAGTTTAGCCAACATACCTGAAATTCGCCCCTTAATAGTACTACGATGGTCCACCACACTAAACAACTTCAATCTACAACAATGCAACACATTTGTACCAATATTATTATGATTTCTATACTTTAAGTCATTTAGACTTTTTATCAAACATCTAACGTGAATATCTTTCAACAACCTCCTTCAATGGAATTTCTTTACCTAAAAACCACCTTCCATACCAATGATTCACCTTACCATCGTCTCTATGCCATCCACAACTTCCATTAGCACACGCATGACCAACAATTCACACCCAAACCATCAATCTCATTTGTTAAACCATTTTACAATCTCTACAACACCAACACAACCTAGGTTAGGCACTTATGGCTTCAAATCATTATCCCATAAGTCCTAAAATATATTTCATACATAAATAATCACCATAGAGTAGTTAGAGATGGTAGACATACCTCTTGTAGTAAGACTCTAGAAAATTCCAACTTGTAGTGTTCTTGACCAATTTGGGGATTTGAATGAAAATCTATGGATCTTCATGATTAATCCTAGTTAATATAAGTGTTTAGGATTAGTAATCAACTCAAAATTACTCAAAAAATATTACCTTGGTTCATGGGTGGGATGTATAGGACGGGTTCCCCTTGATATACAAGCCCTAGCTCAATGAAATGACTTAGCCCCTCTCTCTACTCCGCCTTGGGGGTATTTATAGGGATCCTACGTGCACGGCCGCGCACCTGATCAAGTGACCACACATCTGGTCATGCACATAAGGCAGAAAACCCCTTGTATACGCGATCGCGCATCTGGGTGCGCATATGGCATAGGTCCGGTAAAATGGCCATAATGTTCTGTAGAAATATCCAAATGACAAAAGTTTTGATGCGTTGGAAACTAGACTCAAAGGTCTTTAATTTTGTTGGTAATTGAGACATCCTTTCCAATTAATATATCCAACTTGTTCCACACAAATTCTTGCCATTCACAAAACTCCTTAGTATGATCCAACACATTAAACATTTATTTTCATTTGAACGGGGCCTTACAATCACCCGGTAATTCCAATTACGTTAAGAAAAAATCTAAGTAACATTAGACCTAAATTTTAAGTAAAATTATGAAGGTAACTTGCGACAACTTTTGTCCACTTTTGTTTCCCAACTCGATTGACTTCGAAATTAACACACGAATATAATATGACTAAAATACCTCTTAATACCACCTCCTTATCATATTAATCACCCTAAAAGTATGGGTTATAACATTCCCAACTCGCCGTTTCGACAAAACTTATTTTCTTTGATTTATTTAGCATCTTGTTACTTGAAGTTCATGATATTAAATATTTGTAACCTCTAAAGTAACATGATTAACTTACTTTATGTACATTCAAAGATGATCTACTTTCCAAGCATACATCAACTGACTTACAACATACTTTTACACAGGAAAACATGGGGTGTAACGGCATTCCCCCCTTTGGAACATTCGTCCTCAAATGTTGACTGATGTGGTTATCAGTCTCATAACTTATAAATCTTACAAATACTTTTATACTGTCCTTTCAATCTAGGCAACTGTTCTGCGAATAAATCCAAAGGCTAGGGAATTTCCCCCTTCAGGCCTCTTCCTCACACCCGACCTGGGTTAAGAATTCTTCCAATATCGTAATTGTTGCTACCTTCTGTCAAGTAGCATGTACGACTACGTCCTTATACGCACAACTATGCGACTTTTTTCTCCTCTTTCCTCCAGCTTTTATCCAATCATTCTAAGCCACACTTTGTGAACGTAACATAACTATGACAAACTGTCCCTCTGGGCATTTATAGGTGTACTGAAGTTCTTTGCTTGTTACTTTGTCGAACTTACGGTTATTGCTATATTTTGTTTCATATCCTCGATTATCTTATGGCATTTCTGCATCTTGGTAGGTTGTATTATACAATAACACTTACTTCGGTTAATTATTATCGAGATCTTCTACCAAACCCCAGGTTACTCTCTCCCTTCTTATCTTGTATGTATAAATCTAAGTCCTTTAATTATTCCCTATTTTGTTCATGTTAAGAATGACAGCCTAATCTCATCCTAATTTACTCAAAATACCAATTTAACATACATTATATACCTTACTATCATGGTCATGTAGTACACTGTATGGCCCTAGTCCATAAATATAAAGTATTATAGCTTTGACCGTATTTTATCCCAAAATGTCAAACGTGTTTGCCAAAATACCAACACTTCTAGTTCAATTCCAAACATCAGACACCGCCCGCACTATGTCTACGGAGCCTCTAAGTACAACAAAAGAGTAGAAAGGAAGTGCCGGTGATAAGGCCCCGTCTATACCTCGAAGCACAAAACATAACGTCAAATGACATAAAGGCTAGAACAGAGTAGGGCTCACCAAAACTTGTTGAGTAAAGAGTTACTGTTAACGAGGATCAAGAGCGCCTGTTGATGAACTACCTGCATCCATTGAAGATGCAGCGTCCCCTCCAAAAGGGACATTAGTACATATGGAATAGTACTAGTATGTAAAGCTAAATGTCCTCTTACGAAATAGAATTCCAACGAAAGAAGGGGAAACATCATGGAAGCAACAAGTAACAATCAATGATATCCAAATGCCAAGTTAAAACATAACAATTTTCAAAATACAAAAATAATAAATATTTTTTGTTGGGAGATCATTAGCACCGATATAGCACCGTGTTTTTATAACGGAGTCTAATCACGCCCGATCGACTAGTCCATCTCCCTACGGACAATGTGTTTTGACATGTGATGCGATAAACGGTGTTACCAAGAGTAGTACCACCATGTCCGTAGCATGGCGTCCGATGTCTATCCGATCGGCTAGGGTGACTTCCCACATATGCCGTGTGAGTGGACTTTCCAATTCAAAACTAATTTCAATTGCATCCCAAATAAGGGGAATAATCACAATCGACCACAATCCACCCCTACGCCGGCTCATGTAGTTTCGAGCGTGGGCCATATGAACCACCCTTCCTCAGTTTTCTAATGATACTTACAAAAATATTTGCTCTTAATTTCGCTCACAAGGTAACATAAATAAAAATGTCTTCCTCTCATTATCTTTCACATCCTATAAATCTTAATTAGTATTTTCAACCACTCGTAACAACAGTATTTCCTTTATATTCACAAGTTTCTTTATTCATGGCACGGTGGCTGTATTTCATGTTCCACACTTCCATTTATTTACTCTCATGTATCATCATCATTAATATCAACGTATATAATATTTTTGAGATCACAACTTTAAGTTCATTAGAAATGAAGACTTTAAATACAATTGATTTCTTTTCAAGAAATAGAGTAAAATGATTGGCAATCGAAGCGCAAGTTAAAATCATAGAGGAGTAACACACCATTTATTCTTGAAATACTTTTCCCAAAAAGAGAAATACACATTTTCAACTCACTTCAATCACTTTCAAGAATCTTTATAGATTATCAACAATATGAGTATTCGAAATCAAGGTCTTAAGTATATATATGAGCAATAAGCGTTTTGGACGCATGGAGTATTCTTTCCAAGTTAAGCATAATGGACTTTCGTTTGAAATACGACTAAGAGTCATAACATATTAATACGTATATCTTACTTTGAACACGTTCCCGAAGGATAACATAATTATGATAAAAGCATCCGAAACACATTTTGAACATTTATATATATATATATATATATATATATATATATATATATATAAATATCTTTCGACACAAGGTTCATTTGGAATAGTCGAATTTATTAGGAACTTGAGCCAACCATATTTGAAACTTGCAGAAACATCATGGAATACAATTCTAAGAGAGTAGTTTACCCAACATACCTGAAATTCACCCCTTAATAGTACTACGATGGTCCACCACACTAAACAACTTCAATCTACAACAATGCAACACATTTGTACCAATATTATTATGATTTCTATACTTTAAGTCATTTAGACTTTTTATCAAACATCTAACGTGAATATCTTTTAACAACCTCCTTCAATGGAATTTCTTCACCTAACAACCACTTTCCATACCAATGATTCACTTTACCATCATCACTATGCCATCCACAACTTCCATTAGCACACGCATGACCAATAATTCACACCCAAACCATCAATCTCATTAGTTAAACCATTTTACAATCTCTACAACACCAACACAACCCAGGTTAGGCACTTATGGCTTCAAATCATCATCCCATAAGTCCTAAAATATATTTCATACATAAATAATCACCATAGAGTAGTTAGAGATGGTAGACATACCTCTTGTAGTGACACTCTAGAAAATTCCAACTTGTAGTGTTCTTGACCAATTTGGGGATTTAAATGGAAATCTATGGATCTTCAAGATTAGTCCTAGTTAATATAAGTGTTTAGGATTAGTAATCAACTCAAAATTACTCAAAACATATTACCTTGGTTCATGTGAGGGGTGTATAGGACGGGTTCCCCTTGGTATGCAAGCCCTAGCTCAAAGAAATGACTTAGCCCCTCTCTCTACTCGTCCTTGGGGGTATTTATAGGGATCCTACGTGCACGGCCACGCACCTGGTCAAGTGACCACATATCTGGTCATGCACATAAGGCAGAAAACCCCTTGTATACGCGGTCGCACATCTGGGTGCGCATATGGCATAGGTCCGGTAAAATGGCCATAACGTTCTGTAGAAATATCCAAATGACAAATGTTTTGATGCGTTGGAAACTAGACTCAAAGGTCTTTAATTTGGTAGGTATATCACCACCTAACTTATTATATTTTCACAGTGGCATTCATTTGAAGTCGGGTCTTGTGCTAATTGAGACATCCTTTCCAATTAATATATCCAACTTGTTCCACACAAATTCTTGCCATTGACAATACTCCTTAGTATGATCCAACACACCTTAAACATTTATTTTAATTTCAACGGGGCCTTACAATCACCCGGTAATATCAATTATGTTAAGAGAAAATCTAAGTAGCATTAGACCTAAATTTTAAGTAAAATTATGAATGTAATTTGCGACAACTTTTGTCCACTTTTGTTTCCTAACTCGGTTGACTTCGAAATTAACACACGAATATAATATGACTAAAATACCTCTTAATACCACCTCCTTATCATATTAATCATCCGAAAAGTATGGGTTATAACATTCCCAACTCGCCATTTCGACAAAACTTATTTTCTTCGATTTGTTTAGCATCTTGGTACTTGAAGTTCATGATATTAAATATTTGTAACCTCTAAAGTAACATGATTAACTTACTTTATGTACATTCAACGATGATCTACTTCCCAAGCATACATCAACTGACTTACGACGTACTTTTACACAGGAAAACTGGGGGTGTAATGACATTCCCCCCTTCGGAACATTCGTCCTCAAATGTTGACTGATGTGGTTATCAGTCTCATAACCTATAAATCTTACAAATATTTTTATACTGTCCTTTCAATCTAGGTAACTGTTCTGCGAATAAATCCAAAGGCTAGGGCATTTCTCCCTTCAGGCCTCTTCCTCATACCACGACCTGTGTTAAGAATTCTTCCAATATCGTAATTGTTGCTACCTTCTGTCAAGCCGCCTGTACGACTACGTCCTTATACGCACACCTGTGCGACTTGTTTCTCCTTTTTCCTCCAGCTTTTATCCAATCATTCTAAGCCACACTTTGTGAACGTATCATAACTATGACAAACTATCCCTCTGGGCATTTGTAGGTGCACTGAAGTTCTTTGCTTGATACTTTGTCGAACTTACAGTTATTACTATATTTTGTTTCATATCCTCGATTATCTTATGGCATTTCTGCATCTTGGTAGGTTGTATTATATCATAACACTTACTTCGGTTAATTATTACCGAGATCTGCTACCAAACCCCAGGTTACTCTCTCCCTTCTTATCCTATATGTATAAATCTAAGTCCTTTAATGATTCCCTATTATGTTCATGTTAAGAATGACAGCCTAATCTCATCCTAATTCACTCAAAATACCAATTTAAATTACTTTATATACCTTACTATCATGGTCATGTAGTATATTGTATGGCCCTAGTCCATAAATATAGAGTATTATAGCTTTGACCGTATTTTATCCCAAAATGTCAAACGTGTTTGCCAAAATACCAACATTTCTAGGTCAATTCCAAATAATAAAACACCACCCACACTATGTCTACGGAGCCTCTAAGTACAATAGAAGAGTAGAATGGAAGTGCCGGCAATAAGGCCCCGTCTATACCTCGAAGCACAAAACATAACGTCAAATGACATAAAGGCTAAAACAGAGTAGGGCTCACCAAAACTTGTTGAGTATAGAGTAATTGCTAACGAGGATCATGACCGCCCGTTGATGAACCACCTGCATCAATTGAAGATGCAGCATCCCCACCAAAAGGGACATTAGTACATATGGAATAGTACTAGTACGTAAAGCTAAATGTCCTCTTACGAAATAGAATGCCAATGAAAGATGGGGAAACATCATGGAAGCAACAAGTAACAATCAATGATATCCAAATACCAAGTTAAAACATAACAATTTTCAAAATACGAAAATAATATATATTTTTGGTTGGGAGATCATTAGCACCGATATAGCACTGCGTTTTTATAACGGAGTCTAATCACGCTCGATCGACTAGTCCATCTCCCCATAGACAATGTGGTTTGGCATGTGATGTGATAAAAGGTGTTACCAAGAGTAGTACCACCATGTGCGCAGCATGGAGTCCGATATCTATCCGATCGGCTAGGGCGACTTCCCACATATGCCATATGAGTTGACTTTCCAATTCAAAACTAATATCAATCTCATCCCAAATAAGGGGAATAATCACAACCGACCACAATCCACCCCTACACCGGCACATGTAGTTTCGAGTGTGGGCCATATGAACCACCCTTCCTCAGTTTTCTAATGATACTTACAAAAATATTTGTTTTATTTTTGCATACAAGGTAACATAAATAAAAATGTCTTCATCTCATTATCTTTCACATCCTATAAATCTTAATTAGTATTTTCAACCACTCATAACAACAATATTTCCTTTATATTCACAAGTTTCTTTATTCATGGCACGATGGCCGTATTTCATGTTTCACACTTCCATTTATTTACTCTCATGTATCATCATCACTAATATCCACATATATAATATTTTTGAGATCACAACTTTAAGTTCATTAGAAATGAAGACTTTAAACACAATAGATTTATTTTCAAGAAATAGAGTAAAATGATTGGCAATCGAAGCACAAGTTAAAATCATAGAGGAGTAAGACACCATTTATTCTTGAAATACTTTTCCCAAAAAGGGAAACACACAATTTCAACTCAATTCACTCACTTTCAAGCATCTTTATAGATTATCAACAATATGAGTATTCGAAATCAAGGTCTTAAGTATATATATGAGCAATAGGAGTTTTGGACGCATGGAGTTTTCTTTCCAAGTTAAGCATAATGGACTTTCATTTGAAACACGACTAAGAGTCATAACATATTAATAAACATATCATACTTTGAACACGTTCCCGAAGGATAACATAATATTATAAGAGCATCCAAAACACATTTTGAACATATATATATATATATATATATATATATATATATATATATATATATCTTTATCTTTCGATGCAAGGTTCATTTGGAATAGTCGAATTTATTAGGAACTTGAGCCAACCATACTTGAAACTTGCGGAAACATCATGGAATTCAATTCTAAGATAGTAGTTTAGCCAACATACCTGAAATTCACCCCTTAATAGTACTACGATGGTCCACCACACTAAACAACTTCGATCTACAACAATGCAACACATTTGTACCAATATTATTATGATTTCTATACTTTAATTCATATAGACTTTTTATCAAACATCTAACGTGAATATCTTTCAACAACCTCCTTCAATAGAATTTCTTCACCTAACAACCACCTTCCATGCCAATGATTCACCTTACCATAGTCTCTACGCCATCCACAACTTCCATTAGCACACGCATGCCCAACAATTCATACCCAACCCATCAATCTCATTAATTAAACCATTTTACAATCTCTACAACACCAACACAACCCAGGTTAGGCACTTATGGCTTCAAATCACCATCCCATAAGTCCTAAAATATATTTACTACATAAATAATCACCATAGAGTAGTTAGAGATGGTAGACATACCTCTTGTAGTGAGACTCTTGAAAATTCCAACTTGTAGTGTTCTTGACCAATTTGGGGATTTGAATGGAAATCTATGGATCTTCAAGATTAATCCTAGTTAATATAAGTGTTTAGGAGTAGTAATCAACTCAAAATTAATACAAAAACATTAAATTTGTTCTTGGGAGGTAAGTATAGGTTAATCACCCATTATCACCCTAAAAGTATGGGTTATAACATTCCTAACTTGTTGTTTCGACAAAACTTATTTTCTTCGATTTGTTTAGCATCTTGGTACTTGAAGTTCATGATATTAAATATTTATAACCACTAAAGTAACATGATTAACTTACTCTATGTACTTTCAAAGATGATCTGCTTTCCGAGCATACATCAACTGACTTACGACGTACGTTTACACAGGAAAACATGGGGAGTAACGTCAGTCCCCCATTTGGAACATTCGTCCTCATATGTTAACTAATGTGGTTACCAGTTGCATAACCTAGAAATGTAACGAATACTTTTATACTGTCCTTTCGATCTAGGCAACTATTCTACAAATAAATCCAAAGCCAGGGCATTCCCCCCTTCAGGCCTCTTTCACACACCACGACCTGTGTTATGAATTCTTCGAATATCGTAACTGTCGCTACCTTCTATCAAGCAGCCTGTACGACTATGTCCTTGTACGCATACCTATGCAACTGTTTTCTCCTTTTTCCTCCAGCTTTTATCCAATCACTCTAAGCCTCACTTTGTGAACATATCATAACTATGACAAACTATCCCTCTGGGCATTTATAGGTGTACTGGAGTTCTTTGCTTGGTACTTTGTCGAACTTACGGTTATTGCTATATTTTGTTTCATATCCTCGATTATCTTATGGAATTTTTGCATCTTGGTAGGTTATATTATGCCATAACACTTACTTCGGTTCATTATTACCGAGGTCTACTACCCAATCCCAGGTTACTCTCTCCCTGCTTATCCTGTATGTATAAATCTAAGTCCTTTAATAATTCTCTATTCTGTTCATCTTAAGAATCATAGCCTAATCTCATCCTAATTCCCTCCAAATACTAATTTAACATACTTTATATACCTTACTATCATGGTCATCTGGTACATTGTATGGCCCTAGTCCATAAATACGGAGTATTATAGCTTTGACCGTAGTTTATCCCAAAATGTTAAACTTCAACGAAACTCATTTTCTTCGATTGTTTATCATATGAACTTCACGACACTTACATATCACTAGTTATAAATGGCATAAATACGTATAACCTCAAAAGTAATCTCATTCCCGAGCTTACGTCGATTAACTTACGGCGAAACTTTAACGTACGAAAAAGCGGGATGTAACATCCTCCCCCTCCCACTTAGAAACATTAGTCCTCAAATGTTTAAACTTGCCAGATCTACATGACATACTCAACAATTCTAAATGTATATACCTTCCTGGGCTATACTCCAATGAAACAACTATCGGGCTCTCATGGGGTTAGGACACCCTAACTCCTTAAAACTACTTCCTAATCCATTCGTTACCTATGAGTCTATTAATCAATATTCTAGGCACTGACACCTTCGGGTTTTAAACTTATTAACTGAATTCTTAACTTTCTATTCCATTATTCTAACTTCCCCATAATGTCGTGTACTATTTCCTCCCTAGGGCATTAGAGCCATTAGAGTTCTAACTTATTAAGGTGCTAGATCACTCTCCTCTCCTCCCTTAGTCCTCTAATGCTAACTCTTTATGTAAATTTTGCCAGGATCTTCTCTGTACACTGAACTAAAACCCATATCTTATTAGCCTACTAGAGCAGTGTTGCAGTCCCGTTACTTCTACTCCGGTCCCCCCTTTACATTTTACAATCACAGTTTATTGCTCCTGGAAAAACATTCATTCTTGTATAACAAATAATAAGTTTCCTTCTGAGTTCATAATGTAGTAAATTTCAGTGGAGGGATTAATGTACCTCTAACCATCCTGCCTCGATCCTATATGAGAGCTTCGATCAAACACACTTCGAAGCGGAATCCTCACATCCTTATCAGCCACATTCATCCTCTTGGCCTAACAACTCTCTTCTTCATTCGCATATCCCATGACATACACAGAAGAACCCTGATTAACGGACTCTGAAGACTATGAACTATTTGGTTCGTCAGAAAAGCTGGTGTCCGTAAATATCCTGACATAATTTTGAGCCTGAGGTGACCCGGCTTTGCCAATCCCTGCACCACTCCCTTTATACCCCGATCAACTGGACCTCATAATGAAACTAAGGGCCTTGGTGAGGTCGAACTCCTCTCACCCCATTTGCTGTTGGCAGAATCAAAACTACTCGAACAAATGACTCATATGGATCCTCGGACGGATCCTCCTCAATAGAAACCATGACTTTTCGACGGGTCTGACCCGTACTAGTGACTGGCGCATGTCGTCTAGTACTAATAGGCATCACTGAGAACATAAATAAGGTAGAGATTAGGAGTGAATACATACGGCTCAGTTCTATCGCACAATATAGACCGGAAATAAAAGGAAGCATCCTAAATATCTTGTAACCTCCTATCTATAAGTGTGGTGAAAAACACATCAATAAACAAGACTCTACTAGAAATGGCCTGCAGACACCATAGGACTAAACCTTGCTCTGATACCATGTTTGTCACGACCCAGCCTAGGGTCACGATGAATAACTGACACTAGGTGCCGATCATCACTAAACTTATTGATAATCTACTAGTCATGAATATAAACGAATAAATTTTAAAAGGATAAGCATAACCGATAAGAACTGTACAATCTGGAATGCTGATAAGGCTAACAAAATCTGACATATAGAAACATACTAACTGTACGG
Source organism: Nicotiana tomentosiformis (assembly GCF_000390325.3). NCBI lineage: Eukaryota > Viridiplantae > Streptophyta > Magnoliopsida > Solanales > Solanaceae > Nicotiana > Nicotiana tomentosiformis. The sequence goes on along the minus strand of NC_090813.1, from coordinate 34,001,197 downwards.
GTGCATATCTACAGGCCTCTAGGAGTGCTGAATTAAAAAATTACTGGATGGAACACGACCCCGTCATACCCAAACTAGCTGACTTTACACCTAAAGATAAGTAATTCCGGGAGTAAGCAGAGTGACTCCAACAGCTGGTGGATGGCCTACTAATATGACTCAAATGCTGATCTATCGGTACCTGCATGATATGAAATGCAGCGCCTCGAAAAGGACGTTAGTACGATATGTACAAAGTATGTAGGGTGGAAAGCATATGTAAAGCATACTAAAGTATGAATGTAAGCTGGAAATCTGAATATAAGCTGAAAGCTAAATAAGAATCTGAACTAGCAACTGATCTGGAACTTAACCGAAGAATAAGCTGAAACTATGCTAAAATAGAACTACTATCTTAACTGGTACCTATCTGGTGTTACGGGCAATGTCCCCCAAATCAGGTGTAAGGCCCTGTAAAATTTCGCAAAGGAAAAATAATATTTCATGGTGCCGGACTAGGCTTACGTGTTTGGGATGTCATTAGTGCACCCGGTGTTTCATGTGTCTATGTTGAAGAAAGTAGTTGGAGATCCAACACTCATTGTTATGGTTGAGAATATTGAGGTCAATGCGAAATTGACGTATGAAGAGATTCAAGTTTCAATTATTGATCGGCAAGTCTGAAAGTTGAGAAATAAAGATATTGCCTCCGTGAAAGTGCTATGGCGAAACCAACAGGTTTAAGAGACTACTTGGGAGGCCAAGGAAGAAATGAAGAAAAAGTATCTTTATTTGTTTGAATAGCCATGTATTTATAAAGTTGTGTTCTATGAATTATGTATCATTTGTACAAATTGACATTAAGGGTGTTCCTTTCTGGTAATATATTGCTTGTGAGGCCACAATTGGTGTTGTTTTGTGTTATGTTACATCGTTGGATTATGTAGATGTGTTTCTAGGGTATTCTGGCAGCTGGATAGGCCTAGTTACAAGGGAGACTCTGGCGAAATTTTTGGAAATTTGGGGAGTTAGCCAAATTTTGAAACTACTAGTGTGTCTGAATTAACAATTGAGTTACATTGAATGATAATGACGGAATTTGACCCTCATTCGAGGATGAATGATCCAATGTGGGGGAAAATGTAAGGCCCCGTAAAATTTCGCAAAGGAAAAATAATGTTTCATGGTGCCGGACAAGGCTTACGTGTTTGAGGATTGTAGAAATTTTTCGCTTTGGGTTGAACAATGCACTGGAAAGTGAAGGAACAATTTGTGCAGAAAAATGTATTTCTGTGGCCCCCTATGCAATCTCAGAATCACTCTGTGGACCGCATAATGGTCGCAGAATGAAGCAGGGGCGAGGCAATTTGAGCGAAAGTCTACGGTGCATTATGCGACCACAGACCAGTTCTACGGTGCATTATGCGACCGCATAACAGGTCTATACCTCGAAGCACAAAACATAACGTCAAATGACATAAAGGCTAGAACAGAGTAGGGCTCACCAAAACTTGTTGAGTAAAGAGTTACTGTTAACGAGGATCAAGAGCGCCTGTTGATGAACTACCTGCATCCATTGAAGATGCAGCGTCCCCTCCAAAAGGGACATTAGTACATATGGAATAGTACTAGTATGTAAAGCTAAATGTCCTCTTACGAAATAGAATTCCAACGAAAGAAGGGGAAACATCATGGAAGCAACAAGTAACAATCAATGATATCCAAATGCCAAGTTAAAACATAACAATTTTCAAAATACAAAAATAATAAATATTTTTTGTTGGGAGATCATTAGCACCGATATAGCACCGTGTTTTTATAACGGAGTCTAATCACGCCCGATCGACTAGTCCATCTCCCTACGGACAATGTGTTTTGACATGTGATGCGATAAACGGTGTTACCAAGAGTAGTACCACCATGTCCGCAGCATGGCGTCCGATGTCTATCCGATCGGCTAGGGTGACTTCCCACATATGCCGTGTGAGTGGACTTTCCAATTCAAAACTAATTTCAATTACATCCCAAATAAGGGGAATAATCACAATCGACCACAATCCACCCCTACACCGGCTCATGTAGTTTCGAGCGTGGGCCATATGAACCACCCTTCCTCAGTTTTCTAATGATACTTACAAAAATATTTGCTCTTAATTTCGCTCACAAGGTAACATAAATAAAAATGTCTTCCTCTCATTATCTTTCACATCCTATAAATCTTAATTAGTATTTTCAACCACTCGTAACAACAGTATTTCCTTTATATTCACAAGTTTCTTTATTCATGGCACGGTGGCTGTATTTCATGTTCCACACTTCCATTTATTTACTCTCATGTATCATCATCATTAATATCAACGTATATAATATTTTTGAGATCACAACTTTAAGTTCATTAGAAATGTAGACTTTAAATACAATTGATTTCTTTTCAAGAAATAGAGTAAAATGATTGGCAATCGAAGCGCAAGTTAAAATCATAGAGGAGTAACACACCATTTATTCTTGAAATACTTTTCCCAAAAAGAGAAATACACATTTTCAACTCACTTCAATCACTTTCAAGAATCTTTATAGATTATCAACAATATGAGTATTCGAAATCAAGGTCTTAAGTATATATATGACCAATAAGAGTTTTGGACGCATGGAATATTCTTTCCAAGTTAAGCATAATGGACTTTCGTTTGAAATACGACTAAGAGTCATAACATATTAATACGTATATCTTACTTTGAACACGTTCCCAAAGGATAACATAATTATGATAAAAGCATCCGAAACACATTTTGAACATTTATATATATATATATATATATATATATATATATATATATATATATATATATATAAATATCTTTCGACACAAGGTTCATTTGGAATAGTCGAATTTATTAGGAACTTGAGCCAACCATATTTGAAACTTGCGGAAACATCATGGAATACAATTCTAAGAGAGTAGTTTACCCAACATACCTGAAATTCACCCCTTAATAGTACTACGATGGTCCACCACACTAAACAACTTCAATCTACAACAATGCAACACATTTGTACCAATATTATTATGATTTCTATACTTTAAGTCATTTAGACTTTTTATCAAACATCTAACGTGAATATCTTTTAACAACCTCCTTCAATGGAATTTCTTCACCTAACAACCACTTTCCATACCAATGATTCACCTTACCATCATCTCTATGCCATCCACAACTTCCATTAGCACATGCATGACCAATAATTCACACCCAAACCATCAATCTCATTAGTTAAACCATTTTACAATCTCTACAACACCAACACAACCCAGGTTAGGCACTTATGGCTTCAAATCATCATCCCATAAGTCCTAAAATATATTTCATACATAAATAATCACCATAGAGTAGTTAGAGATGGTAGACATACCTCTTGTAGTGACACTCTAGAAAATTCCAACTTGTAGTGTTCTTGACCAATTTGGGGATTTAAATGGAAATCTATGGATCTTCAAGATTAGTCCTAGTTAATATAAGTGTTTAGGATTAGTAATCAACTCAAAATTACTCAAAACATATTACCTTGGTTCATGGGAGGGGTGTATAGGACGGGTTCCCCTTGGTATGCAAGCCCTAGCTCAAAGAAATGACTTAGCCCCTCTCTCTACTCGTCCTTGGGGGTATTTATAGGGATCCTACGTGCACGGCCATGCACCTGGTCAAGTGACCACATATCTGGTCATGCACATAAGGCAGAAAACCCCTTGTAAACGCGGTCGCACATCTAGGTGCGCATATGGCATAGGTCCGGTAAAATGGCCATAACGTTCTGTAGAAATATCCAAATGACAAATGTTTTGATGCACTGGAAACTAGACTCAAAGGTCTTTAATTTGGTAGGTATATCACCACCTAACTTATTATATTTTCACAGTGGCATTCATTTGAAGTCGGGTCTTGTACTAATTGAGACATCCTTTCCAATTAATATATCCAACTTGTTCCACACAAATTCTTGCCATTCACAATACTCCTTAGTATGATCCAACACACCTTAAACATTTATTTTCATTTCAACGAGGCCTTACAATCACCCGGTAATTTCAATTATGTTAAGAGAAAATCTAAGTAGCATTAGACCTAAATTTTAAGTAAAATTATGAATGTAATTTGCGACAACTTTTGTCCACTTTTGTTTCCTAACTCGGTTGACTTCGAAATTAACACACGAATATAATATGACTAAAATACCTCTTAATACCACCTCCTTATCATATTAATCATCCGAAAAGTATGGGTTATAACATTCCCAACTCGCCATTTCGACAAAACTTATTTTCTTTGATTTGTTTAGCATCTTGGTACTTGAAGTTCATGATATTAAATATTTGTAACCTCTAAAGTAACATGATTAACTTACTTTATGTACATTCAACGATGATCTACTTCCCAAGCATACATCAACTGACTTACGACGTACTTTTACACAGGAAAACTGGGGGTGTAATGACATTCCCCCCTTCGGAACATTCGTCCTCAAATGTTGACTGATGTGGTTATCAGTCTCATAACCTATAAATCTTACAAATATTTTTATACTGTCCTTTCAATCTAGGCAACTGTTCTGCGAATAAATCCAAAGGCCAGGGCATTTCTCCCTTCAGGCCTCTTCCTCACACCACGACCTGTGTTAAGAATTCTTCCAATATCGTAATTGTTGCTACCTTCTGTCAAGCCGCCTGTACGACTACGTCCTTATACGCACACCTATGCGACTTGTTTCTCCTTTTTCCTCCAGCTTTTATCCAATCATTCTAAGCCACACTTTGTGAACGTATCATAACTATGACAAACTATCCCTCTGGGCATTTGTAGGTGCACTGAAGTTCTTTGCTTGATACTTTGTCGAACTTACAGTTATTACTATATTTTGTTTCATATCCTCGATTATCTTATGGCATTTCTGCATCTTGGTAGGTTGTATTATATCATAACACTTACTTCGGTTAATTATTACCGAGATCTGCTACCAAACCCCAGGTTACTCTCTCCCTTCTTATCCTATATGTATAAATCTAAGTCCTTTAATGATTCCCTATTATGTTCATGTTAAGAATGACAGCCTAATCTCATCCTAATTCACTCAAAATACCAATTTAACATACTTTATATACCTTACTATCATGGTCATGTAGTATATTGTATGGCCCTAGTCCATAAATATAGAGTATTATAGCTTTGACCGTATTTTATCCCAAAATGTCAAACGTGTTTGCCAAAATACCAACACTTCTAGGTCAATTCCTGTCACGCCCCGAACCTAGGAGCGAGACAAGCACCCCGTGCCTCACCTAACCTGGCGTACCAAATTGCGACTAAGGGACTCTGAACACATAATGTCATACTTTGGCTATGGGGCCACCTTGCAAGACAATTTGCGAAGCAAAATATAAAACTGAATGGAAACTAGCACTAACTAAATATCAATATAAAGCTAGGCCGACAAGGTCGTCATAGCTACTACAGCTGACAAACCACCAATTTATACAAACCCAACATACTGCACTAACCAACAGGATATGCCTACAAGCCTCTACTGATAGATGTACTGTGATCGGAACAGGGCCCCGACCTACCCATAACATATATACAGATATACATAAGATGTACACAAAACTCTAGTCCTGGCAACTCCGAAAGACGTGGAGCTTACCGATCAGGCAGAACTCGGAAAACACCTACTGAGGAGGTCTACCCGTCTGTCTGTCTGAACCTGCACGCATGAAATGCAGCGCCCCCAAAAAGGGACGTCAGTACGAAATAATGTACCGAGTATGTAAGGCAATAAAATAACTGAAATCTGAAACTGAACTGATAATATGATAACTGAAATTAACTGGGAGTCAAAGATGATCTGGAGATATACTTACCTGCTGATACTGACTCAACTCCTTCAATATAGTAAGTAAAATAATTGTACGGCCTTATAAGGCTCGGTATATATAACTGCTCTGCCATAGTAGGCTCGCTTATAGGCGCTCGGCCATACTAGGCTATGTATCTCGACCATGCTGGGCTCGCTCATAGGCGCTCGGCCACAGTAGGCTCGGTATATAACTTTCCATCTGATCAGAGGTTGCCCAATAGGGGCCTGCCCATCGATTATAGCTCGATGGTAATGAAAATACTGTAATACTGTATATATAGGCTTGCTGCTCTCTTGACTGAAAGAAGACAATACTAAAATTGAATATAGAGTCTCGATAAGGAATAATATTGTAACTTATGAGACTAGAATAGTGTGAATAAATTCATGAATATGAACTTCTCTTTTTGTCTCATTACTAACACATGTAGCTACGAGATCATGCCAAAATGAAGGAAGGCTTAGCCTTAACATACCTTATCACAATCTTTTCAATCACCAAGTTGAACTCACCTCTTCGCACCTTAATCTACAAGAATGATAATAATACTATCGTTAAGTTACGAAAGGTACAACTATCGCACAACGAACGACAAACCTATTTTGTATTAAAACGGGCAGCATCTCCCCTATAATATGCCCTTCCTCCAACTTCAAGATAACACCAACAATACAAGGACAGAACAATAACAACATATATACATCATTTTTCCAGCCCTATATACACCATCAAATACTACAAAACAGCCCAACACACCCCAATCTCTTCGTACACAAAACGACCACCGTAGTAGTGTCAAACGACCCGAAAATGTTATGACGAACGACCAGCCAACCACCCTACATTTATATGGTGTTTATAAACCCCCTTCCTCCTCCAAAACTCCACAAAATAGTAATAAAACACGCAGCCCAACAGCAACACAAAACAGTCCACAAAACAGTCCGCTACAAGTGAATAACTCGAACTCACGGCTTTCGATCACCATCCCGTGAGTTCTTACAAGTATAGAACGACTTACCATGAATTTACAGCAGAAAAAATGGATGAAAGAGAGCAGTAAACTCACCTTATTTGTTGGATAACTCAGCTCCTATCTTGGTTCTTCAAACTCTAAGTTTTATCTCCAATTGGAACTTGAAAGGGAGAGAAAATCAATTAGGGTTTGTGGGAAATTTTTGGGAGGATTCTTTGCAGAGCTTATGTCTGGTTATTATGCTCTATTTTAAGTCTAATATAAGAAGAAAATAGGCCCTTAAAAGGCCTCTTTGGACGACCCGAAATGGCCCATTTTTGGGCTTTCATTTAAGCAAGTAGGTGACACACCTACTTGTCACCTAGCAGCTTGCGCAGTATCGCAAAAATGCACATATCTCTCTACTCCGATGTCGTATTGACAAATGGTTTAATGCGTTGGAAAATAGACTCATAGATCTTTAATTTGATGGGTGGAACACACCATAACTCTAAGTATATTGGGAGAAAATTGCAGTTACATTTGACCCAAAGTTTCAGTAAAACTTATGAATGTAACTTGTGATGACTTTCATCGACTTTTGTTCCACAACTCGCTTGACTTAAAAACATAACACACGGATGTAATACGACTAATATAAATCATAACATAATCTCTTTATCATGTTAATCACCCTAGTCTCACCCCAAAGGTACATGTTATAACATTCCCAACTTGTCGACTTTCGATGAAACATTGTTTTATTTAATTGCTTTAGCTTCTGAACTGTCCAACCCTCTTTGTACTTGTTGTTCATGATCTTCAATATTTGTAACCTCAGAGGTAACATGATTAACTTACTTTATATACTTTTAAATATTATCTCATTTTTTTGTCCTACATTAGTTTGCTTACGACGCATTTTTACATACGAAAATATAGGGTGTAACAATTCCAAATAATAAAACACCACCCACACTATGTCTACGGAGCCTCTAAGTACAATAGAAGAGTAGAATGGAAGTGCCGGCAATAAGGCCCCGTCTATACCTCGAAGCACAAAACATAACGTCAAATGACATAAAGGCTAGAACAGAGTAGGGCTCACCAAAACTTGTTGAGTATAGAGTAATTGCTAACGAGGATCATGACCGCCCGTTGATGAACCACCTGCATCAATTGAAGATGCAGCATCCCCACCAAAAGGGACATTAGTACATATGGAATAGTACTAGTACGTAAAGCTAAATGTCCTCTTACGAAATAGAATGCCAATGAAAGATGGGGAAACATCATGGAAGCAACAAGTAACAATCAATGATATCCAAATACCAAGTTAAAACATAACAATTTTCAAAATACGAAAATAATATATATTTTTGGTTGGGAGATCATTAGCACCGATATAGCACTGCGTTTTTATAACGGAGTCTAATCACGCTCGATCGACTAGTCCATCTCCCCATAGACAATGTGGTTTGGCATGTGATGTGATAAAAGGTGTTACCAAGAGTAGTACCACCATGTGCGCAGCATGGCGTCCGATATCTATCCGATCGGCTAGGGCGACTTCCCACATATGCCATATGAGTTGACTTTCCAATTCAAAACTAATATCAATCTCATCCCAAATAAGGGGAATAATCACAACCGACCACAATCCACCCCTACACCGGCACATGTAGTTTCGAGTGTGGGCCATATGAACCACCCTTCCTCAGTTTTCTAATGCTACTTACAAAAATATTTGTTTTATTTTTGCATACAAGGTAACATAAATAAAAATGTCTTCATCTCATTATCTTTCACATCCTATAAATCTTAATTAGTATTTTCAACCACTCATAACAACAATATTTCCTTTATATTCACAAGTTTCTTTATTCATGGCACGATGGCCGTATTTCATGTTTCACACTTCCATTTATTTACTCTCATGTATCATCATCACTAATATCCACATATATAATATTTTTGAGATCACAACTTTAAGTTCATTAGAAATGAAGACTTTAAACACAATAGATTTATTTTCAAGAAATAGAGTGAAATGATTGGCAATCGAAGCACAAGTTAAAATCATAGAGGAGAAAGACACCATTTATTCTTGAAATACTTTTCCCAAAAAGGGAAATACACAATTTCAACTCAATTCACTCACTTTCAAGCATCTTTATAGATTATCAACAATATGAGTATTCGAAATCAAGGTCTTAAGTATATATATGAGCAATAGGAGTTTTGGACGCATGGAGTATTCTTTCCAAGTTAAGCATAATGGACTTTCATTTGAAACACGACTAAGAGTCATAACATATTAATAAACATATCATACTTTGAACACGTTCCCGAAGGATAACATAATTTTATAAGAGCATCCAAAACACATTTTGAACATATATATATATATATATCTTTCGACGCAAGGTTCATTTGGAATAGTCGAATTTATTAGGAACTTGAGCCAACCATACTTGAAACTTGCGGAAACATCATGGAATTCAATTCTAAGATAGTAGTTTAGCCAACATACCTGAAATTCACCCCTTAATAGTACTACGATGGTCCACCACACTAAACAACTTCGATCTACAACAATGCAACACATTTGTACCAATATTATTATGATTTCTATACTTTAATTCATATAGACTTTTTATCAAACATCTAACGTGAATATCTTTCAACAACCTCCTTCAATAGAATTTCTTCACCTAACAACCACCTTCCATGCCAATGATTCACCTTACCATAGTCTCTACGCCATCCACAACTTCCATTAGCACACGCATGCCCAACAATTCATACCCAACCCATCAATCTCATTAATTAAACCATTTTACAATCTCTACAACACCAACACAACCCAGGTTAGGCACTTATGGCTTCAAATCACCATCCCATAAGTCCTAAAATATATTTACTACATAAATAATCACCATAGAGTATTTAGAGATGGTAGACATACCTCTTGTAGTGAGACTCTTGAAAATTCCAACTTGTAGTGTTCTTGACCAATTTGGGGATTTGAATGGAAATCTATGGATCTTCAAGATTAATCCTAGTTAATATAAGTGTTTAGGAGTAGTAATCAACTCAAAATTAATACAAAAACATTAAATTTGTTCTTGGGAGGTAAGTATAGGTTAATCACCCATTATCACCCCAAAAGTATGGGTTATAACATTCCTAACTTGTTGTTTCGACAAAACTTATTTTTTTCGATTTGTTTAGCATCTTGGTACTTGAAGTTCATGATATTAAATATTTATAACCACTAAAGTAACATGATTAACTTACTCTATGTACTTTCAAAGATGATCTGCTTTCCGAGCATACATCAACTGACTTACGACGTACGTTTACACAGGAAAACATGGGGAGTAACGTCAGTCCCCCATTTGGAACATTCGTCCTCATATGTTAACTAATGTGGTTACCAGTTGCATAACCTAGAAATGTAACGAATACTTTTATACTGTCCTTTCGATCTAGGCAACTATTCTACAAATAAATCCAAAGCCAGGGCATTCCCCCCTTCAGGCCTCTTTCACACACCACGACCTGTGTTATGAATTCTTCGAATATCGTAACTGTCGCTACCTTCTATCAAGCAGCCTGTACGACTATGTCCTTGTACGCATACCTATGCAACTGTTTTCTCCTTTTTCCTCCAGCTTTTATCCAATCACTCTAAGCCTCACTTTGTGAACATATCATAACTATGACAAACTATCCCTCTGGGCATTTATAGGTGTACTGGAGTTCTTTGCTTGGTACTTTGTCGAACTTACGGTTATTGCTATATTTTGTTTCATATCCTCGATTATCTTATGGAATTTTTGCATCTTGGTAGGTTATATTATGCCATAACACTTACTTCGGTTCATTATTACCGAGGTCTACTACCCAATCCCAGGTTACTTTCTCCCTGCTTATCCTGTATGTATAAATCTAAGTCCTTTAATAATTCTCTATTCTGTTCATCTTAAGAATCATAGCCTAATCTCATCCTAATTCCCTCCAAATACTAATTTAACATACTTTATATACCTTACTATCATGGTCATCTGGTACATTGTATGGCCCTAGTCCATAAATACGGAGTATTATAGCTTTGACCGTAGTTTATCCCAAAATGTTAAACTTCAACGAAACTCATTTTCTTCGATTGTTTATCATATGAACTTCACGACACTTACATATCACTAGTTATAAATGGCATAAATACGTATAACCTCAAAAGTAATCTCATTCCCGAGCTTACGTCGATTAACTTATGGCGAAATTTTAACGTACGAAAAAGCGGGATGTAACATCCTCCCCCTCCCACTTAGAAACATTAGTCCTCAAATGTTTAAACTTGCCAGATCTACATGACATACTCAACAATTCTAAATGTATATACCTTCCTGGGCTATACTCCAATGAAACAACTATCGGGCTCTCATGGGGTTAGGACACCCTAACTCCTTAAAACTACTTCCTAATCCATTCGTTACCTATGAGTCTATTAATCAATATTCTAGGCACTGACACCTTCGGGTTTTAAACTTATTAACTGAATTCTTAACTTTCTATTCCATTATTCTAACTTCCCCATAATGTCGTGTACTATTTCCTCCCTAGGGCATTAGAGCCATTAGAGTTCTAACTTATTAAGGTGCTAGATCACTCTCCTCTCCTCCCTTAGTCCTCTAATGCTAACTCTTTATGTAAATTTTGCCAGGATCTTCTCTGTAGACTGAACTAAAACCCATATCTTATTAGCCTACTAGAGCAGTGTTGCAGTCCCGTTACTTCTACTCCGGTCCCCCCTTTACATTTTACAATCACAGTTTATTGCTCCTGGAAAAACATTCATTCTTGTATAACAAATAATAAGTTTCCTTCTGAGTTCATAATGTAGTAAATTTCAGTGGAGGGATTAATGTACCTCTAACCATCCTGCCTCGATCCTATATGAGAGCTTCGATCAAACACACTTCGAAGCGGAATCCTCACATCCTTATCAGCCACATTCATCCTCTTGGCCTAACAACTCTCTTCTTCATTCGCATATCCCATGACATACACAGAAGAACCCTGATTAACAGACTCTGAAGAATATGAACTATTTGGTTCGTCAGAAAAGCTGGTGTCCGTAAATATCCTGACATAATTTTGAGCCTGAGGTGACCCGGCTTTGCCAATCCCTGCACCACTCCCTTTATACCCCGATCAACTGGACCTCATAATGAAACTAAGGGCCTTGGTGAGGTCGAACTCCTCTCACCCCATTTGCTGTTGGCAGAATCAAAACTACTCGAACAAATGACTCATATGGATCCTCGGACGGATCCTCCTCAATAGAAACCATGACTTTTCGACGGGTCTGACCCGTACTAGTGACTGGCGCATGTCGTCTAGTACTAATAGGCATCACTGAGAACATAAATAAGGTAGAGATTAGGAGCGAATACATACGGCTCAGTTCTATCGCACAATATAGACCGGAAATAAAAGGAAGCATCCTAAATATCTTGTAACCTCCTATCTATAAGTGTGGTGAAAAACACATCAATAAACAAGACTCTACTAGAAATGGCCTGCAGACACCATAGGACTAAACCTTGCTCTGATACCATGTTTGTCACGACCCAGCCTAGGGTCACGATGAATAACTGACACTAGGTGCCGATCATCACTAAACTTATTGATAATCTACTAGTCATGAATATAAACGAATAAATTTTAAAAGGATAAGCATAACCGATAAGAACTGTACAATCTGGAATGCTGATAAGGCTAACAAAATCTGACATATAGAAACATACTAACTGTACGGGTGCATATCTACAGGCCTCTAGGAGTGCTGAATTAAAAAATTACTGGATGGAACACGACCCCGTCATACCCAAACTAGCTGACTTTACACCTAAAGATAATTAATTCCGGGAGTAAGCAGAGTGACTCCAACAGCTGGTGGATGGCCTACTGATATGACTCAAATGCTGATCTATCGGTACCTGCATGATATGAAATGCAGCGCCTCGAAAAGGACGTTAGTACGATATGTACAAAGTATGTAGGGTGGAAAGCATATGTAAAGCATACTAAAGTATGAATGTAAGCTGGAAATCTGAATATAAGCTGAAAGCTAAATAAGAATCTGAACTAGCAACTGATCTGGAACTTAACCGAAGAATAAGCTGAAACTATGCTAAAATAGAACTACTATCTTAACTGGTACCTGTCTGGTGTTACGGGCTATGTCCCCCAAATCAGGTGTAAGGCCCTGTAAAATTTCGCAAAGGAAAAATAATATTTCATGGTGCCGGACTAGGCTTACATGTTTGGGATGTCATTAGTGCACCCGGTGTTTCATGTGTCTATGTTGAAGAAAGTAGTTGGAGATCCAACACTCATTGTTATGGTTGAGAATATTGAGGTCAATGCGGAATTGACGTATGAAGAGATTCAAGTTTCAATTATTGATCGGCAAGTCCGAAAGTTGAGAAATAAAGATATTGCCTCCGTGAAAGTGCTATGGCGAAACCAACAGGTTTAAGAGACTACTTGGGAGGCCAAGGAAGAAATGAAGAAAAAGTATCTTTATTTGTTTGAATAGCCATGTATTTATAAAGTTGTGTTCTATGAATTATGTATCATTTGTACAAATTGACATTAAGGGTGTTCCTTTCTGGTAATATATTGCTTGTGAGGCCACAATTGGTGTTGTTTTGTGTTATGTTACATCGTTGGATTATGTAGATGTGTTTCTAGGATATTCTGGCAGCTGGATAGGCCTAGTTACAAGGGAGACTCTGGGGAGTTAGCCAAATTTTGAAACTACTAGTGTGTCTGAATTAACAATTGAGTTACATTGAATGATAATGACGGAATTTGACCCTCATTCGAAGACGAATGATCCAATGTGGGGGAAAATGTAAGGCCCCGTAAAATTTCGCAAAGGAAAAATAATGTTTCATGGTGCCGGACAAGGCTTACGTGTTTGAGGATTGTAGAAATTTTTCGCTTTGGGTTGAACAATGCACTGGAAAGTGAAGGAACAATTTGTGCAGAAAAATGTATTTCTGTGGCCCCCTATGCAATCTCAGAATCACTCTGTGGACCGCATAATGGTCACAGAATGAAGCAGGGGCGAGGCAATTTGAGCGAAAGTCTACGGTGCATTATGCGACCACAGACCAGTTCTACGGTGCATTATGCGACCGCATAACAGGTCTGCGGGCCACGCAGACCCAGGCAAATTTTTTCCAGTTTTTTTGGCACCAATTCTGCGACCGCATATCAGTTCTGTGATCGCATATGCGACCACATACCCTGTTCCGGAGCTTCATTTTTGGGTTTTTATAACTCGACCCTACTTCATTAAATAGACAATTTGTACCATTTTTTAGCTAAAGTCTGACATTTTGAGAGTGAGAGAGTGATCGTCAACAAATTGTCCTTCAATTCATGCTCGAATCTTTGAAGACTAACAAAGAAAACTCACTAGGTCTTCATCCAAGAGGTAAGATTCTACACCCTAACTCCTAATTTCGAAATTATCTGAAAATGGGTAATTAGCAAGATAATATTTGGGCATGGGAGTTGTTTATTTTACATGCATGTGTTTTCAAAGGGGAGTAGGAAGATTGTCGAACTACAAATGGTAAGGAATGGGTTGTGGGATGATGGAATCCTCCATAAAAGGACTTTGAAACCTTAATGCACACTTAGTGTTTGATAAAATGCTCAAATGAGCTAGAACCATGATCATCTTCCTAATTTTGGTTCAACTTGTTATATTTTTAAAATAGATTGAAGTTGCTAAGAATTCTGGAACATTTTAGAGTTTAAGGAAGCTCAATTGAGGTATGTTGGCTAAACTCTTCTTTAAGAATTGGAACCTCAATATCCTTGTAAGTTCCAAGATATTTATTACAAGTTGAGTATTCCGAACAAGTTTTGTGACAAAGATATATGTTCAATTTGTGTTTCAAATGCTCTTATGATTCCAAGTCGTGATTTATGTGGAAAGCTATTATGCCAAATTGTGTAGAGATTGTGATTGGGGTTACACCTCCACCCGCATATATTGGGGTGAGGCGGCAGGGCCGCTTTGTGTATGATTTTGGTATTGTTGTTGCACCAACACCCACCTATATATATTTGGGTGAGGCGGCATGGCCGCTTTGTGTAGATATTGGTATCGTTGATGCATTTCCACCCGCATATATTGGGGTGAGGCGGCGGGGTCGCTTGTGTAAAAATGGGTGTTGTGTTTACACCTCCACCGGCATACATTGGGGTGAGGCAGCAGGGCCGCTTGAGTAGAGATTTGGTATTGTGCTTACACCTCCACCTGCATACACTGGTGTGAGGCGGCGGTGCCACTTTATGTGAAAATGGTTACAGAGGATCTCACCTTAAAGTCTATAAATGTTAATGAGAGCTCTTGATGAGCTTGCTTTGGTTTAAACAGCTATCTTTTCTATTCTATTGTTGCCTTGATTCATCATATTCATACTGTATTTCCGAGTTCTTAAATTGGTGTTTGGTTTGTATACTAGTACTATTCGACATGTACTAACATCCCTTTTGCCGGGGATGCTACATTTTTAATGGATGCAGGTGGTTCCACAGCGGAGGATACTGATCGGTGATTGCAGTGCTCATTCTTCCCAGTTGACTTGGTGAGCCCCATCTCATTGCGGGGTTGTGCATCTTTTGTTTAGTATGTGTTATCGTGTTTTGAGGTATAACCGGAGCCTTGTTGTCGGCACTATCATTGTACTCTTTGGTATTTTTAGAGGTTCTTTAGACTAAGTGTGGGTTGTATATGGGTGTTGGGAATGATAAACAAGTTGTGTTGTGATTAAATCACTTGTTCCACTTTGAACCATGAAGGGGTGTGTGTGTTTTGAGAACTTAAAATGAAGTAATTTATGGTAAGAAATTGGTATACTTTCCCATCTAAATACACTTTAATGCTTAGCAAGCATGATTATTCCCAAAATGTGACACCACCTCCTTCAAACACATTAGTCATACTTTAGTTTAATTGTCTTGGTCTCACGTGGATAAAATAAATTTTACACTTATCCACTTCAATCAATAATTAACTATTTACCCACATAATTAAGAATTATCTCAAATTACTTAAAATACTACTCACTTTTAACACACCTTATACACCTTACTATCATGGTCATGTGGTACCTTGTATGGAACTAGTCCATAAATGCCGGGTATTATAGCTCGGACCGTATTTTATCCCAAATTGACAAACTTCGACGAAACTCACTTCCTTTGATTCGCTTACCCTCTCACCTTCACGAATTTACTTATCACTTTTTTGAAATAGCGTAATACTTATAATCTCAAAATAATCTCATTTCCGAGCTTACATCGATTAACTTACGACGAAACTTTAATGTACGAAAATGCTGGATGTAACATCTCATTTTCGAGCTTTCATCAATTTACTTATGGCGTACTTTTGCGTATGAAAATATGGGGTGTAACATGGTATTCCTTCTATGGCTTTGATTTGGTCGGAGTTGACCTCGATGCCTCTTTGTGATACTAGGAAGCCCAAGAATTTTCCTGAGGTCACGCCGAATGCACACTTTTCAGGATTCAGCTTCATCCCATACCACCTGAGTATATCGAAGGCTTCTTTCAGGTGGTCGATGTAATCTTCTTTCCTTTTGGATTTGACCAACATATCGCCTATGTAGACCTCCATGGTCTTGCCGAGTTGGTCTTTGAACATTTTGGTCGATCATCTTATTTTCTGATTAACAAAAATATGTATCCTATTTATTCATGGATGAGTCAGGGTAGAAGGAAATCTAATAGGCTTGCTCGTCCGGTTTACTCGGTTGAGCGTCGGTCGCGCTCCCTAGTTTCGAGGCGTGACATCAGGTAACTGTAAAACTAAACTAGCCTCATGTATTGTCTTACAATGCACACTATAGCTTTATACGCATACATAACATGCTCGACTGGTGTTATGGGCTATCCCCCCCCCCCCCACCCAAGCAAGTAAATATATAATCAACAGGCATGGCTGGTGTTATGGGCTATATCCCCAAGCATATAATCAATAGGCCTTGTTGTTGTTATGGGATATATCCCTCAAGCATAATCAATGTAAGGATGTATGAGTCATAGGACATGTGGCAACATCATATGGACTCAAGAGATCATGAAAGAAACCATGAACAGAATCACAAACGTAATCTGACGCTCGTTGTCCATAAGTTGGACAGAGGAGCCTATTACCATTTTCGGGAGAAACTGAGTATGTACATGAGATACTAAGATACATTAACTCATTATTATCCCTCTATAATCAATTTAGAACTAAGGAAATCAACATTTGTCAAACTCTTCGAATTTCCAAAAATTTCGGCAGAGTTTCCCCTAAAACTTGATGATCCCCCAAAACAACAGCAAGCACCGCAATATACACGGTAATGGATAGTCGGACAAGATGATAACATCAAACTAAAGGAGATCCAGTTATCCACAGTAATGTCAAACGATCGACAAAACAGAATTGTGAATGTAATGTCGACTCATAATGGCTAACTTGTGACATGAAAGTGTAAATCTGATTTAGGAATAATCTAAGCATCAACACATGATAATTAAGCTTATGTAATCTTAAATTAATCTATTAGAATCATATGGGGTATAGGTATACATAAAACATCAAAGGAACGGAACAAACGAAAGTCTAGATTACATAGGCCAAATGGGGATTTGCCCTTTCGCTCTTGTTGTGTTTTGAAGTTCCAACCTAAACTATTTTCTTCCACAATTAACATGTGGAATTCAATAATATACAAGGATACAATACATGCTGATATTTCCTTTGAACAACCCTAAAAGATCAAGAAGAAAGGCTAGAACATAGCTAAACCAAATCATGCCGAAAACAAAACGAAAACCCTACACACCTATTGTGTTCTTGCTTCCAAACCTTCTTCCCTTTTATCCACACCTTACTTATGCTTGTATAAGTAAAATATAAAGATTAAAATCTTCCTTAACCACGAAGCGCTTTCCAAAAAAGAGTTATAAGAAGAAAGGGTGATGGCAAAGTTTTACCTATTTTGTAAGTATCGCGCTGATGTGTTCGCATCTTGATTTTGAATTGCGGATGATGGAATTGCTTCAAAACCCTAAGGATGTATTTAGGATGTCTAGATAGAATTTTTAGGTCTGATTTGGATCGAAGTGAGCCTTAGATACGAAGGCTACAACTTTATATATCAAGATAAACTTCAACCGCACTTGTGGGTCCCAAAGGGAGCTGCTGGTGAAGTTTTGTGAAAAAGCGAATATCTGTATACTTCGATGTCGTATCGACAAATGATTTAATGCATTGGAAACTAAACTTGTACATTTTTAATTTGGTGGTTGGATCACCATGTAAATCCAATTACATTAAGAGAAAATCTTAGTAACAGTAGACCTAATTTTTATGTAAAATTATCAACGTAACTTGCGACAACTTTTGTCGACTTTTGTTTCCTAACTCGTTTGACTTCAAAACATAACACATGACTATAATATGACTAAAATACCTAATAATATCACCTCCTTATAATGTAAATCATCCTAGTATCACTCCCAATGTACGGGTTATAGCATTCCCAACTTGGCGTTTTGATGAAACTTATTTTCTTCGATTATTTTAGCTTCTAATCCTTCAAACCCTCTTGGTACTTACAGTTCATGATATTAAATATTTTCAACCTCAAAAGTAACATAATTAACTTACATTTTTAACTTACACTGGCATTAATGATGAACAAACTGTCACGCCCCAAACTCGAGGAGCGCGACCGGAGCTCAACCGAGAGAACCCGGCCGAGCAAGCCTGTTAGATTACCTTCTATCCAAACTCATCTATGAATAAAGAGGAGATGTACTCCATTACTCAAATACTGAAAAGATTCTATTAACAACTACCTTTTCATTCCCTTTAGCAACTTCATTCATAATTTTCAAAATATTATGAGTTTATAGAATTAACAAAAAAAAAAACATGATTTCCAAATACAAACATTTCTAGTTCAATTCCCAACATCAACCACAATCCACAACCTGTCGACGGAACCTCTAAGTACAATAGAAGAGTAATAGCGAAATACGGGCAACAAGGCCACAACTATACCTCAAAACACAGTACATGAGAAATAAAAGATACATGACCCCGAAATGAAGGGGGCTCACCAAGTCAGCTGAAGAAAGTGTGCCGCTATCACAGATCAATGCCTCCTGCTATGGATCCACCTTCATCCATTAAAGATGTAGTGCCCCCGGCAAAAGGGACGTTAGTACTATCGAATAGTACTAGTATGTAAAGCTAAAAGTCCTCTTTCAAAATAGAATGACCATATAAGAAAAGGCAACACATAGAAACAGCAAGTCATAATCAACAATATCCAAATGTCCAGTTAGAACATAATAATTTTCAATATATGAACTTCATATACAATTTTTGGTTAGGAGATCATTGGCACCGACAATGTGGTTTGACGTGTGATGCAAAAGAAAGTTGTTACCAAGAGTAGTACCACCATGTGCGCAACATGGCGTCCGATCTCCACTCAATCAGTTAGGTCACCTTCCCACATATGCCGTGTGGGTTCACTTTCCAATCCACAATTGTTACCAGTTTCATCCCAATTAAGGGAAATAATATCACAATTTTCTCCAGTATTTCAATTTCATCCCAAATAAGAGGAATAATCACAATCCACCCCTACACCGGCATGTGTAGTTTCAGGAGTGGGTCTTATGACCCACCCTTCCTCGGTTTTGCTAATGATGCTCCCAAAAATATTTTGATTTGATTTGCACACAAAGGTAACATAAATACAATTGTACTCACCTCAACATCTTTCACATTGTATAAATTCTTATTAGTATTTCCATTCACTCACAACAACAATATTTCCTTGGCTCATTTGGCCATTCACAATATTCTTTATTCCTGGCACGGAGGCCGTATTTCATATTCCACACTCACCTCTTTCAATTTCAAAGATCACTATCAAATATCAACATATAGAATATTTCAGCAATTATATACCTCAAATTTATTACTAATGGAAACTTTAACCACAAAAGGTTTCTTCCCAAATAATGGGGCATACCGATCAGCAATGCAAGCACACATCAAATCATAAGCAATAAATACACCATTTCAATACACTTTCCCAAAAATGATAATATACAATTTCAACACCTTGAGTATGTAAGAGCTCAAATCACACTAGATATATTTGTAAAGCAAAGCATTAATTAAAGCAGCCACTTATGGGCATGAATTGAGTACAAAAGCCTTTAGGCAATTCTATTTTCGAAATCATTTTTAAACAATTGAATCGAGGCTCATTTCATAATTCTTATCACATATTATCATTTCATTGGCACCACTAGCCACAACTATAACTTAAATTCTTGGCACGTTGGCCACACTCTATTTCTTCAATTCGCTTATTTCATTTTCAAGCATCTTTAAAGATTATCAACAACATGAAACTTAAAATCAAGACTTTAGGTACACATATAAGCAATTATGAGTCTTAGGCATATCGAGTTTTTCTCACCCAATTGGTATACTAGTTTTCATTTAAAACACGACTCAAAGCCACAACATTTAAATACGCAAAACCATACTTTGAACATCTATGTTTCGACATAAGTCTCCTTTGGAATAAACAAATTTACAGGGAATAACCCGGAATATAGAAGTTAGGAATCTTGAGCCAATCATACTTGATCTTACGGAAACAATATGGTACTCGATTCTAAGAGAGAAAGTTTAGCCAACATACCTCAATTGAGCTTCCTTACACTCTAAAATATTCTGGAATTCTTAGCAACTTCAATCTATTTTAGAAATATGACAAGTTGAACCAAACTTAGGAAGATGATCATGGTTCTAGCTCATTTGAGTATTTTATCAAACACTAGGTATGTATAAGGTTCTTAAGCCCCTTTTTGTGAAAGATTCCATCATTCCCCAACCCATTCTCTGCCATTTTTATCTCACAACCTTCCCACATACTTCAAGAATACATGCATGCAAGACAACAACCCCCACACCCAATAATTGTCTCTCTAATTATCCCATTTTTTGTAAATTTTTGAAATTGAGAGCTAGGACATAGATTCTTACCTTTAGGATGAAGACTCCCTTGTTAATCCTCAATGATTGAGCAAGAATTGATGGGTACTAGGTTGAAGGTCACTCCCCCACTCTAAGAACTCTCTCTCACTCTAAAAATATCAGTTATATGCTCAAAAATGAACCATGACATATGTTTTAACAAAATAGGGTCAGGTTTAAAAACCCCAAAAATGAAGCTCCGGAACAGGGTATGCGGCCGCATATGCGACCGTAGAATAGATATGCGGTCCGTATATCGGCCTCATAGTCTGGTGCCAAAGACTAGAAAAATCCGCATGGGTCTGCGGTAATTAAGCGGTCAGCAAACCTATTCTGCGGTCGCATAATGCACCGCAGAACCTTCCTCCGAAAAATCTCAAAGCTGATTGTGCGACAAGAGTGCGGACCGCGAAATGGTTATGCGGTCGCATAATGGGCCGCACAAATGACATAAAAAATTACCAGAAAACTGCCTCACTCTGCGACCATTATGCGGTCCGCAGAGTGATTCTGCGGCCGAATAATGGGCCGCAGAAATGACTAATGTTGCCCAACATAACTCACGCAGCCCATCTACGTTCCGTATACAAATCCGACCCTGCATCCTTAACACCCCATCAACTACAATAGTAACATCTTTGGTATCGCCGTGCTGAACGATGTCCTTCAGGATAAGCAAATGGGGATCATCATATTGGCTCTCTCTGATGCGGTCATATAAGGAAGACCGAGAAACTACACAAGCTAGAAGCCGACTGGGCTCCGAAACATCTAACCTCACGAACTGATTTGCTAAAACCTAAACATCTGATGTAAGTGGTCTCTCATCAACAAGAATAAATGCAAGACTACCCATACTCACCGCCTTTCTACTCAAGACATTGGCCACCACATTGACCTTTCGGGGATGATACAAAATGGTAATATCATAGTCGTTTAGCAGCTCCAACCATCTGTGCTGCCTCAAATTTAGATCTTTTTGTTTGAATAAGTGTTGTAGGATCCGGTGATATGTAAATACCTCACAAGACACACCGTAGAGATAGTGCCTCTAAATATTTAATGCATGAACAATAGCTGCAAACTCCAAATCATGAACATGGTAGTTCTTCTCATGTGGCTTCGACTGGAGCGAAGTATAAGCAATTACTCTACCCTCCTGCATTAAGACACACCCAATTGTAATCCGAGAAGCATCATAATACACAGTATAAGTGTAAGGCCCCGTCAAATTTTGCAAAGGAGAAATAATGTTTCAGATTTTTTGGGTTGAACAATGCACTGGATAGTAAAAGAAAATATTTTGGCAGAGAAATGCGCTTCTACGGTCCATTATACAATCGCAGAATCACTCTGCGGACAGCATAATGGCCGCAGAGTGAGGCAAGAGAGGGGCATTTTTGGACGCCATTCTGCAGTCGACTATGCGACCGTAAAACTATTTTGCAGTTCATTATGCGACCGCGGAACAGGTCTGCGGGCCGCAGACCTAGGTAGATTTTTTCCAAATTTTGGAGACCAATTATGCGACCGATATGCGGTCCGTATATCGATTATGTGATCACATATGCGATCCCAGACCTTGTTCCGGAGCTTCATTTTTGGATTTTTAAAACCCGACCCTACTTCGTTAAATACAACCCGACCCTACTTCGTTAAATACCCGACCTTGTTCCGGAGCTTCTGAAAGATATCTTCACACTCATCTGACCACCTGAATGGAGCACTTTTCTTGGTCAATTTAGTCATAGGCGCGGCAATGGATGAGATCTCTTCCACAAAGCGACAATAATATTCGGCCAACCCAAGATAACTCCGAATCTCAGTTGCATCTATCTTCCTCAGATCTGCACAAATCCCTTCTCCAGACACCACGTGTTGCAAGAATGCTACTGAACTAAGCCAGAACTCACACATGGTGAATTTGGCATAAAGTTTCTCCTCCCTCAACCTCTGTAGTACAATTCTCAAATATTGTGCATGCTCTTCATGGAAACGTGAGTACACCAAGATATCATAAATAAATACTATGACAAACGAATCAAGATACGGATGGAATACACTCATCATTTGGTATAAATGCTGCTGGGGCATTGGTCAGCCAAAAATACATCACGAGAAATTTATAGTGTCCATAACAGGTCCTGAATGTCGTCTTAAGAATATCCGAATCCCGAATTTCAACTGGTAATACGCAGACCTGAAATATATTTTGGAAAATACTCTAGCTCCTTGGAGCAGGTCAAATAAATCATCAATGCGCGTCAAAGGATACATGTTTTTTGATTGTAACTTTATTCAACTGCTTGTAGTCAATGCACATCCGCATAGTACCATCATTCTTTTTCACAAAAAGAACCGGTGCACCCCAAGGTGACACACTAGGCCTAATAAACCCCTTATCAAGAAGTTCCTGAAGCTACTCTTTCAATTATTTAAACTCTGCTAGTGTTATACAATATGGATGAATATAAATGGGCTGAGTGCCCGGCAACAAGTCAATACCGAAATCAATATCCCTGTCGGGTGACATGCCCAAAAGATCCGCAGGAAACATATCCAGAAAATCTTGCACTACCAGAATAGAATGAATAGTAGGAGTGTCTGCATCAACATCTCTCAAAAAGGCCAAATATGATAAACTCCCCTTCCCACCTATTCGTTGGGCCTTTAAATAAGAAATTACCTTGCTGGGGACAAAATCTGGAGAACATCTCCACTCGATCCTTGGCAACCCTGGCATTGCTAACGTCACAGTCTTAGCGTGACAATCTTGAATAGCATGACATGGAGACAACTAATCCATATCCAAGATCATGTCAAAATCGACCATACTGAGCAATAAAAGATCAACTCCGGTCTCCATTCCCCTAATGGTTACCACACACGGCTGATACACAGGGTCCACAACAATAGTATCGCCCACCGGTGTAGATACATGAACAAGTGAGCCTAAGGACTCACGGGGCAATTCCAAACAACGAGCAAAATATGACGGGACATACGAATATGTGGAACTAGGGTCAAATTATAGAGAAGCATCCTGGTGGCATACTGAGACAATACATTTGATTACCGTGTCTGAGGCAACTGCTTGTGGTATGGCAGGAATAGCATAGAATCTAGCATGACCACCTCCTGATCTGCCTCGTCCTCTAGGGCGACCTCTAGCTGCATGTGCCTCACCTCATGCTAGCTGGGCAGGTGGAGGAATAACAGTTGCGGGAGCCACAACCTAACTCCTTTGCTCAACTGGACCTCACAAAAGACGGGGACAATGTCTCTTCATATGACCCGAATCTACAAACTCAAAACAACCCTTCTCTAACAACGGAGGCAAGTACTGAGGTGGACCTCGAGAACCAGAATATCTACCAGAAGAATCTGGTATATATGAACCCTGCACTGATGGTGCACGAGATGAACTCTGAGCGGGAAGTGAACTAAGAGATGACTGACTCGGTCGAGTACTATATGAACCATGGCTAGCTGATGCACCAGGATGAGTTGAACGAGCCATCTGATCGGGCCTATAAGGTCGACCCTTTCTGTGATAGGATTGTCCCCTAAACGAAACACCACTAGAATTACCCGGACCATAGGACCACTTGGCCTCCCTCTCCTCCCGCTCTTGAGTACGGACCATTTCTAGCTGTCGAGCACTGTCGACCACCTCGTCGAACTTAGCACCTGCTACATTCCCTAGAGTCATAACAAAACGAAACTGCTGGTTGAGGCCATTAATGAACCTCCTAATCTTTTGCCTCTAAGTGGGAACCAACCAGACTGCATGACGAGCCAAGTCTTAAAACCTCATCTCATACTGGGTAACCGACATGAACTCTTGACGTAGCTGTTCGAACTGCCTGCGCAGTTCCTCTCTATGGGTCTTTGGCTCAAACTTCTCCAAAATAAGAATTGAGAACTCATGCCATGAAAGTAGTGCTGCGCCAATTGGTCTGCTCCTCTCATAAGCCTCCCACCATATGAAGGCTGCCCAGTCAGCTAAAAGGTAGTAAATGGGACCCCATTGGTCTCCAAAATACCCGGTGTACGAAAAATCCGCTAGCACCTGTCAAAGAAATCTTGAGCATCCTCTAACTCAGTTCCACTGAGTGATGGAGGATAGAGTCTCCCAAATCTCTCTAATCTCTTCTGTTCCTCGTTGTTCATAATAAAACTCACATGGGCCTGAGCAACTACAACCCGCTAGATTGGTAATACCCCTGGCATCTAGAGTCCCTGCACTACCTGTTCTGGTGTACGGGCGACGGGGGTATGAGTACCTCCCCCGTCCTGAAAAATGGCAGGTGTGGCCTTAGCCGAAACCACCTAAGAAAGGCCAGTGCAAACCTTCAATATCTAAGCCAACGCCTCTTGAATGCCTGGAATCACAATAGGCATAGATAGTGCCTGAGGTGGTCCCACCGGCTCATCTATATCCATAATACGCTTATAAGATGAAGCAACTGGTGGATCTACAAGTGCTGCTCTAGCTGCTGTGCGTGCTGCACCTCGGCCTCTACCATGGCCCTGGCCTCTACCACAGCCCCGGCCTCTCGTGGCCTAAACTGGTGGTACTGATGGCTATTCACTCGATCCGGTAGCACGTGTCCTCACCATCTGTGAGAGAATAGAATAATAGAGATTTAGTTCCCGGAATCAATAAGTCTCATGACTAGAATACAAGAAAGTGAAAATTTTCCCAAGGGTTCTGCAGCCTCTCGAAGATAAGTACAGACGTCTTCGCAATGATCGGCAAGACTCTACTAAACCTGCTCATGACTCGTGAGACCTATGTAACCTAGGCTCTGATACAAACTTGTCACGACCCAAAATCTCACCTGTCGTGATGGCGCCTATCTCATTACTAGGCGAGCCGACAACCTCAATAAATCACAAATTCTTTTATGATTGAAACCATAATATTTAGATTTAATAGAAAATCCCACAAATACTGATACAAATACACACCCAAAACGCGGAATCACTGAGTACATGACCATTTAAATGATCACACAGTCTGACTGATAAAACACTATCTGGAAATATAGAACAATACATATAGCTAAAAGAAAAGAGATTCAAGGTCTGCGGACACCAAGCTGCTAGCTCTATAATCTCCAATACATAATCTCTGAAACCTAGCAGCCGTCGTATCCAGAAGTACCTGGATCTGCATACGAAGTGCACTGTACCTATTGAGCTTAGTACTTTGTTTGATACGAGGAATATGATATCTCTATATATACATGCCAATGTACATGTTGTATACGGTATACTACCATGGAAGCATCACGTACTTACACTCTCAGAGTACTAAATCACTTAGTACTGTACATGTAGGTCCAACCCAGGGAAGATCCATCCCTCAATGTAAATAGCAACTAACAGTCAGTCACTTAAAGTACTGTATATGGCCAATCTTGCCTAGATATAATTGAAAGAAGGCAACTCCATCCCTTGGGAACTCCATCCCAAATGTAAATAAATAAGGCAACTCCATGCCCTGGGAAGTCCATCCCAAATATAAATAAATAAGGCTACTCCATGACCGGGTACTCCATCCCAAATGTGAATATATATGGCAACTCCATGCCCAGGGAACTCCATCCCAAATACAAAATGCACTGCGCTCACTATGTGGGGTGCAGACTTCGGAGGGGTTCCTTCATCCCAAGCGCTATAATAAGCCAAGTCCAGGCATAAAAGTCCAGGCATAAATCAATAAAGCATGTTGCGGCATGCAGCCTGATCCCATAAATATAACTCACAATCAGGCCCTCGGCCTCACTCAGTCATTAACCTTTCCAGTCTCTCGGGTCTCACAATGTCATGAAAATTAGCCCGTCAAAATGATATGATGTATCAATGAATGGCAACAGAGACTGAGATATGATATGCAAATAATAGATGTGACTGAGTATAAATTATATTTTTTAACATTTAATTCAACAACAACACGGCCTCTGCGGTTCCCAAAAATATCGGCACATAGTCTAAACATGAGCTTTAATATGAGTCTCAGCTCAATTCCTCTAACACGTGAAGGATATTTGGATAATGACTGAATTATTTGATTATAAAATTTCACATAATACATTAAGTCAATAATTCTACGGTTCATGCCCACACGCCTGTCACCTAGCATGCGCGTCACTTCAAAACCAGCCACATAACACGTAATTTCGGGAATTTATACCCTCAGACCGTGTAATTCTTTCTTCAAATATGACCTTGCCTCGTGAATCGGTCTCCGAACGCCTCGAATCAAGTCACAATTAATTTGATACAGTCAACACAAATTATAGGAATTAATTCCATATGAAAATACAAATTTTTCAACAAAATCTGAAATTCCACTCAATAATTGCCAGTGGGGACCACATCTTGGAACCTAACAAAAGTCACAAAATATGAACGTCCATCCAACCACAAGTCCAACCATACAAATTTTACCAAATTCCGACATCAACTCGACCCTCAAATCTTCAATTTAACCTTAAGAGTTTTCACAATTGTTTTCCAATTTAAAACACCAATTAAATGCTAAAATAATTATAGATTCAGGTAATTTGACCAAAATTGAGTTAAGAACACTTACCCCAAATCTTCCCTTAAAATTCTCCCAAAACTCACCTCTCCCCAAGCTCCATATCATCAAAAATGGAGTCTTATTTTTAGAACTTAAGTTCTGCTGCCTAGTCAGTTCCACTATGCGATCGGGGACCAACTCACGCGATCGCGAAGAACAATTTTCCCTTGCCAAAATTTTTACTTAAGCGATCGGGGATCCCTTCACGTGATCGTGAAGTACAGCTTCCTCCACCCTACGCGATTGCGGACAGTCACACGCGATCACATAGCATAACGCGTGAATTTTCCAGTTCCCTCCTTCACACAATGCAAACACAGCTTAATACACGCGTTCGAGTAGTATTGCTGGCCAGCAGCTTCGCGATCACAGACTTACCTACTCGATCGCATAGCACAAAAATTATAGCTTTCCAATTTAGCAATCGCGTAGAAGGAACCCAGACAGGACCCAGACAGGGCACGAGAAAAACTTTAGCAAAACTCCAAGTCCAAAATTCAATATGTTATCCATTCGAAACTCACCCGAGGCCCCCAGGACCTCAACTAAATACACCAAAAAGTCCTAAAATATCATACGAACTTAGTCGAAGCCTCAAATCACATCAAACAATGCTAAAAACACAAATCATACCCCAATTCAAGCCTAATGAAAACTAACAATTCCAACTTCTACATTTGATGCTAAAACCTATCAATTCAAATCCGATTGACCTCAGATTTTGCACACAAGTCATGAATGACATAAGGGACCTATTCAAATTTCCAGAATCAGATTTCAACCCTAATATCAAAAAGTCAATGTAGGCCCCGTAAAAAATTTCTAATGATTTAAGATTTTAAAGTGCGCCAACGGTATTTGGGTTATAATGTATTTGAGTGTTAAACGAGACCTATGGGATAAAGCCACATAATTTTAAATTTATAATATATGTTTAAGGTGTGTTGGAACATACTAATGAGTTTTGTGAATGGCAAGAACTTGTGTGGAACAAGTTGGATACATTAAGTGGAAATGATGTTTCAATTGGCACAAGATCCGAATTCAAATGAATAGAACTCCCTCCATATAATGACTTAGGTTGTGATATACCTATAAAATCAAATTGCTTTGAGTCTAGTTTTCAACGCATCAAACCGTTTGTCATTTGGATATTTCAACAGAAAGGTATGGCCATTTTACTGGACCTATGTCATATGCGCGCCCAGATGCGCGGCCGCGTATATTTGGGAGTTTCTGCCTAGTGTACACGGCCAGATGCACGGCCACTTGCCCTGATGTGCGGCCACGCATGTAGGACCCCATTAAATAACCCCAAGGCAGGGTAGAGAGAGGGGTTAAGTCATTTCTTGAGCTAAAAGCTGATAGTTTAGAGAGAAGTGAGAGTGTTCTAGAGAGAGGAAGTAGATGAAGTATTTTGTTCATCAAGATCTTGTTCAAGCCTTGAAATCTAACATGGCAAGATCTTCACTCAAGAGGTAAGATTCAAACCCCAAGTCTTCAATTTTGAGTTTGGGGTAAAAGAAGGGTGATTGGGAGTATGATTCTTGGGTGTAAGAGTATTCATTATACATGCTTGTACCAATAAGGTTTGTGGGAAGATTTTTGTGCTAAAATAAGTTAAGATTGGGTTGAGGAGTGAATGAAATCTTGTAGAAGAACCTTGTAGCCAAATTTTCACACCTAGTGTTTGATAAAATGCCCAAATGAGCTGAAACCATGAATATCTTCCCAATTTGTGTTCAATTTTGTTATGTCTCAAAATAGATCGGGATTGCTAGAATTTTCGGAACGTTGTAGTCATTTAAGAAAAGCTCAAAGTGAGGTATGTTGGCTAAACTACTCTCTTAGAATTGAATTCCATGACGTTCCCGTAAGTTTCAACTATGGTTGTCTCAAGTTCCTTAGTCTATGTTCCGAGATGTTCCCAATACATTTAATTGTCCCGAATAAGCAAAGTGTCAAGAATTATGTATTCAAAACGTGTTCCGAATGTTCCTATCACATTATGTTATCCTTCGGGAATGTGTTCAAGAATGATATGTGCATTAAAATGTTATGGCTTTGAGTTGTGTTTCAAATGAAAGTTATGATGCCAACTTGTGTGAGAAAAACTCGATAAGCTTAAGACTCTTAATTACTCATATGTGTACCTGAAGTCTTGATTGGAAATGCCTTGTTGTTGATAATCTATAAAGATGCTTGAAAGTGAAAAAAGCGAATTGAAGATATAAAGTATGGCCACTGTGCCAAGAATGAAAGTTATACTTGTGGCCAATGGTGCCAATGAAATAAAATTATGTGAGAAAGGTTATGAAATGATCCTTGATTCAACTATTCCGAATTGACTTCGAAGATAGATTTGCCTAAAAGCTTATGTACTCAAGTCATGCCCAAATGTGGCTGTTTTAACTAATGCTATTTATGAGTATTTTCAATATGTTTTACGTTCTTACATATTCGTGAGTGGAAATTGTGTATTGCACTTTTTGGGGAAAAGTAATTCAAGAATAAATGGTGTGTTACTTGTTTGTGATTTTAACTTGTGCTTCAATTGTCAATCATTTTACTCCATTTCTGGAAAAGAAATCTATTGTGCTTAAATTCTTCATTTTTAATGAACTTAAAGTTGTGATTTCCAGAATATTATATATGTTGATATTTATGATGACGATCCATGAAAGGATAGAAATGAAGGTGTGGAATATGAAATTATGATTTCACACATGGTGGTGATTTTGCTGGAAATTGTAATTGAAATTATGATTGTGGTTGATGTCTCTAATGAGATGGCCTAGCCGATCGGGCCGTGATCGGACTCCGTGCTAAAAGTACGGTGGTATTGGTATTGAGAGTGATGGTGGTTGATGTCTCTAATGAGACGGCCTAGCCGATCTGGTCGTGATCGTACTCCGTGCTAAAAGTACGGTGGTATTGCTATTGTGAATATTGGTATTGTGAACATTGGTATTATGAACGGTGATATTGTGAACAATGGTATATTGGTGCTAAAGATCTCCCAACTAAAAATAATATTATCTTCCTATTTTGGAAATTAATATATTTTAACTTGGAAATTGGATATCATTGATTGTTGATTGTTGTTTCCATGGTTTTCCCTTTTATGTTGGCATTCTATTTTGAAAGAGGACAGTTAGCTTTACATACTAGTACTATTCCATATGTACTAACGTCCCTTTTTTCGGGGGCGATGAATCTTCAATGGATGCAGGTGGTTCATCAGCGGGCAGCTTTGGTCCTCGTTAGCAGTCACTCTCTATTCAGCAGGTTTTGGTGGGCCCTACTCTATTTCGGGCCTGATGTCATTTGAGTTGTACATTGTCCTTTAAGATATAGCCGCGACCTTGTTGCTGGCACTTCCATACTACTCTTCTGTTGGTATTTGGCAAACATGTTTTTCATTATATCTATAAACTTGTAATAATTTGGAAATTATAAATAAAGTTGCTAATGGAAATGAAATGGGAGTTGTTAATGAAATCTTTTTAGTGCTTGATTAATGGAGTGCATCCCCTCTTTATTCATGGATGAATTTGGGTAGAAGGAAATCTAACAGGCTTCCTAGGCCGGGTTCACTCGGTCGAGCGTCGGTCGCGCTCCCCTAATTTGGGGCGTGACAAACTTGGTATCAGAGCCTAAGGTTTTAAAGTGTCCTAGGATGTCTCGGGGCTGTGTCTAGTAGATTCCTTCTTATCGGTGTGTTGTCGACCACATCTATAATGAGGAGACTACTTGGACATTTAGGAATTTCACCCTTCTTTGGTATTCTAGATCATGCGGCAAAGCTCAAAATAGGAAGCTAAATTCCTCGTCATGTCGCATTTTCCATATGAGTAACCCACGGGTTCGAGGCAACGAAGAGGAAATGAAAGAACCAATTACTAGGGGAAGTATCCTTGTCCGTATTAATGTCACTGCGCCACCAGATTATGTGGTGAGAGCACCTAAGATATGAAAGAGTATTATTGGCATCAATAAGCAAAAATGTTTGATATGAAAGAAGATCCACTCGGGTTTATGGTGGATGATTCTTGAAATATGTTATGGTTGTGGAAAGAGGTGGCACAAGAAGAAAAAATGCCCTTATGTTGGATACACCCATCCCGGTCTTCCCGATATACGGGCGAGAACATTTTGCGTCATGTTGTGAGAATGCTCAGAAGCGTGTTAGGGATAGTAGATTTGGGCAATTGCAAAAGTTCATACAATGAGCTGTTGGAGAGATTGTTAATCCCATCATGTAGTCCTGGAGGAAGGATAGGGGGAATGTTTATGACGTATGCAAAAAGGGTAAATATCAGGTCAGTGGGGCGAGTCAGTTTAGTGGACCTCATCCCTGTTGCGTGAAGTATAAGAGATGTCATTTATGGGTATGTCATTATGGTACCAATGTATGTTACGGATGTGGAGTCGAGAGACATCCGTTAAGGCACTTCCCTGTCAATATAAAGTCTTCAAGTAAGTCACTCCTTAGTACATCATTATGAACAAGCATAATTTTTCCTTACTGTATATGTACATCCATATTGAAGAGCCTTCATAAACACAGTCTTAACAAGATGCTGAATCACAAAACATTGCATGTACTTACTTTCTAAATGAGATGCATTATTCATAAAGCCACTCTATCACAAATTCTCTTATTTACAACCTTGTGAGGAATTGAGTTCTATAATAATTTCCTTGGAATGAGTTATAACCCAAGGTTAATACTTCCCATTGCTTCCTTAACTTCTCAACAAAGGACTATACCTAATGAATTTCTTACAAGAACCTTTTGATTCAAATGGATAATATCATTATCATTCTCATCAACAATAAGGCTTCCCATTCAAGACATTAAATTCACATATGATCACTTTGGGAATTTTAGGCACATAAAGGCTTTTCATACAATTTGGCATAACAACCTTTATTTCGATCTTGACATGAAGTCTTAACATTTTTAACACATATTCCACATTTTGAACACATCCTCAAATGGCAAGATGACATGATGAAGCAGTTAGAATAAATATTGAACATACAGCCTTCAACACAGCCATATTAGGAATAGCCAATTTAATAATGATCAAGGACTTACTCCAATTACATGAACACCGTGGGATTCGATTCTATAAAGAAGGGGGTTTAGCCTCAATTGAGATTCTCAAACTCTAAAATGATCCGGAATTCTTAGCAACTTCAATCTATTTTAGAAATATAACAAGTTGGACCAAAATTAGGAAGAAAATCATGACTTTAGCTTATTTGAGCATAGTATCAAACACTAGGTGTGCATCAATGTTTTAAGGCCCTTTTTGTTGAAGATTCCATCATTCCCCAACCCATTCTCTAACATTTTTACCTCAAAACCTTCCCACATACTTCAAGGATACATGCATGCACGACAACAACCCCCACACCCAAATATTGTCTCTCTAATTATCCCATTTTTGTAAATTTTTGAAATTGAGCGCTAGGACATAGACTCTTACCTTTAGGGTGAAGACTTCCTTTGTTAATCCTCAATGATTGAGCAAGAATTGTTGGATAATAGGTTGAAGGTTGCTTTCCCACTCTAAGAACTCTCTCTCTCACTCTAAAATATCAGAAATGTGCTCAAAATGAGTTGTGGCATATGTTTTAATGAAGAAGGTTCGGGTTTAAAAACCCTAAAAAAGAAGCCCCGAAACAGGTTATGCGGTCCGCACATCGGTAACATAATTTGGATGACAAAACTGGAAAGAAATTGACCGGGTATGCGGTCACTATGCGGCCCGCAAACCTGTTCTGCGGTCTCATAATGCACCACAGACTGGTTCTGTGGTCGCATAATGCACCACAGACTGGTTCTGCGGTCACATAATGCACAGCAGAACCTCCCTCTAAAAAATTTCAAAGTTAGATATGCGACAAGAGTGCGGCCCACAAAATGGTTATGCGGTCGCATAATGGGCCGCGAAAATGACATCGAGATGACCCAGAAAACTACCCCACTCTGCGACTATTCTGCGGTCCACAAAGTGGTTCTGCGGTCACAGAATGGGCTATAGCTATGCCTACTTCCGCCCAACATTTTCCTTCAACTTCCCAGTGCACTGTTCGATCCAAAAAGTCTGAACTGCGGTTCACAAGCACGTCGTGAAGAATTTCTACTATTGTTAACCTCTACGCCTAACCCGTCATCACGGAACCCCGCTTTTTAGGAAACTTTTCACGGGGCCTTACATTGAGCCCAGGTCATAGACAAAGGATTGAATTGTTAGAAGATCGTATCTTGGATATTCCATAGTGCCCATGAAAGGCTAAAGTAATAACTAATACCATAAGCCGCAAATCGGAAGATAGCTTAAGCCTACATAAAGGCTGATCAGAAGGAAGAGGAAACTAATGAGTTACATCAACTAAGTAAATCAGAAGTGTAATTATTGGACCCAAAAAATTATAGAAATCGTGGTTGAGAACATTGCAGAATCACTCTTAGTATCAGAGGTACAAGAGAGATAGTACAAAAACCATTTTCTATAACAGCTCTACGATAAAGCCAGTTAGAAGAATACCAGCCTCATAAGAAGTCAGTATGAAGCTCTCACCGGATTGTGTATGCACCAGAGGTACAAGTATTATAATAGAGCTTCAAGTTGTGGATGTGAATTATACCTATATGGAAGGGCGGTCACGAAAGAGATAGAAGATGTGGCAAGATTTTAAGGTAAGTAAGGTAAAGGTGGACAACGTACGAGATACTCAAATACAAAAGGTTGTGAATAATCCATACTTCAGATAGACTGCTAGAAGCGTGGGGATTCAGTATCCAAGAATGATAGCGACATCGTCAGTGGCATATTTTCTAGCCTATGGTTTCTATGTATCGAGAGCTATAGTTAAAAGAGTAAAGAAGAGTTAGAGACGATGTGATGTCTCGCTTGATGTTCCATAATAACATAAGGTAATCTATGGTGTAAGTAAGTTGAAGGAAGGTTGCGAGTAGTATAAAAAGATATGGACAAGTCGCAAGCTAAAGGCGAGTGAGAAGGTGACGAGAATGGATAAGTCTTCGGGATTAAGCCCATAAAAGTAAGAGAGTTGATGGTTTCTCTAAGTTATAGAAAGTTCAGTATAGCCTGAATGAACTCAAATGAGTCTAAGACTAATAGCATTTACAAGAGATGGAATGCTTCCCTGGTAGTAGAATAAGGGTGTAATTGTGATAGATAAAGGATGACGTTTGGGCCTTCGATTGAGTAATGATTTGAAAAAAAGGGGGATTTCATGAATTGTACAGGATTAAAATACCCACGTAAGGTGAATCACATCGGGATGCTATGAATTATGGTTATGGAAGTATGGTATCGCCCCTAGGTGGATCAGGCAAATCACTTCAAATGTTCCTCGATACAACGTGAGCCCTAGTGATTATGTAAGAGGTTTCAAGTTATCAGTGGTAGATTGTAGATCAATATAGAGGTGAATCAATAATGGTTGGATAAAAGTTACAAAGTATGAGATAAGATTAGGCCATCATTCTTAAGATGAACAGTAATGAGGAAGCATTAATGGACTTAGATTTATACATATGGGATAAGCAACGAAAGTAACCTAGAACTTTGGTAGCAGACCTCTGTAACAATAAACCGAAGTAAGAGTTATGGTATAGTATGACCTACTTAGATGCAGTAAAGCCATAGACGCCCAGAGGGACAGATTATCATAATTCCATATATGTTCACAAAATGAGGCCTAGAGATTGGCTAAAGGCTAGAGGAAAAAGGAAAGAAGAGTCACATAAGCCCACATACAAGGACAAAGTCGTACAGACTGCATGATAGAAGGTAGCAATAGTTACGAGATTGGAAGAATTTCGACCACAAGTCGTGGTGTGAGAAAGAGGCTTAAAGGGGGAATGCCCTGGTCTTTGGATTTATTCACATAACAGTTGCCTAAATGGCAAGGACAATATTAAAACCATTTGTAAGAGCTATCAGGTTATGAGACCGATAACTGCATCAGTCAACATTCGAGGACGAATGTTCCAAAGGGGGGAATGATGTTACACCTCACAGTATTACGTCGACGTTACACCCCGTAATATTGTACGTTGCATTTGTCGTAAGATAATATACATCAGTTCAATGACAAGAGTATTTTGAGGTTATAAGTATTGTGCTATTTATAGCAAGTGATAAGTAAATCCGAGAAGGTCAGTGGTAAATGAGTGGAAGAAAATGAGTTTCGTCGAAGTTTGACATTTTGAGATAAAGTACGGTCCAAGCTATAATACCCCGTATTTATGGACTAGTACTATATAAGGTACGACATGACCATGATAGTAAGGTGTATAATGTGTGTTAAAAGTAATTAGTATTTTAAGTAATTTGAGATAATTCTTAATTATGTGGGTAATTAATTAATTGTTGATTAGTGGGAGATTAATGAGTTAACAAATCAATTAGAAAAATTGTGGATAAGCCTAAAGGGCCCCCAACGTGGCAGCAAGTTAATTAGGTGATAAGTGACTCTTTGGTTTGGATATTAGAAGGCATTTTAGGGGATTTTTGGGCAAAAGTCATCCTTATCAAGTGGGGCCCACAACCCACAAGTTATAAGAGATCTTCCTAAATCATTAAGTGGCATGTTATGTTTTGCTAAGCTTGCTAAGTAACGAATGAGACTCAAGTAATTCATTTGAAAATTCACAATGCTACAGCAGCGTGAATTGCAAATTCCAAGGGAGCCCGGTACAATCTTTCTTAAGAATATCATATGGATATTTCCCTACTCCGATCCGCCGTTATGTGTTTTTCGCAAAATACGTGTTAGAGGGATTATTAAGAGAATCGGTTCAGGTATGTTAAGGCTATCCCTTCTTTCCTGTTGGCATGATCCATATGATACAAACAAAACTAGCAAATGCGCAACTTTCATAAATGACTCTATTCATAGAAGTGCTAGGGGTGCCTATGTTGTTGATTCCCCATGTGAATTATTATTATATCTTCTGTTCATGAGTCTCAGAAAAATACGTATTTGATAAAGTTTATCCGAAAGGCATATTGATCTCATTACATTCCGAGAAATCGTATTATCGTATTTCTTATGCATTACATTCATTTATACATGTACATTGACCCATGACCAGATGCCATTATATATGCGTATATTATATGTATATGGGATATGGGAAAATGTTACGGCATTATATATTCCAACAGTGGCCGAGATGATATGATGGGATACCCTCAAAGGCTTGATGATGTTATGTACACATATACCTATGCATGTTATGACATTTATACGCATATGCATGACATTATAAATATAAAATGATTTACAGAGCTATTCAGACTTACCTATTGAGTCTTTTTCTCCATGTTTCTCTCGTGTCTTTTATTTACTGATTTTCATTCCTTACATACTCGGTATATTATTTGTACTGATGTCCCATTTGCCTGGGGACGCTGTGTTTCATGCCCGCAGGTCCCGATAGACAGGTTGAGAGTCCTCCAAGTAGGCTATCAGCTCAGTGGAATGTGTTGGTACAATCCATTTGCTCCGGAGTTGCTTATTTGGTCAGTATGATTTGGACATGTATTGATTTATATGGCGAGGCCTTGTCCCAAACTTTATGGTATTTATCTACTCTTAGATGCTTGTAGACATATGTCATGTGCATGAAAGATTGTATGGCCTTGTCGGCCTATGTTCAGTGTACGAGTGATCATTTTAGTCTTATAGGCCCGTATGTCATATGTATAAGTTTGTATTACATGTTGGGTGGTCCAATGTCGAGTATTTCCTCATGTTTTATTCTACTTATCACATGATAGCCTCTCCGGATCATTTACCTATGATAGTATGATATGAGAGATACGTTATATTGGTACTCGGTTGAGTAAGGTACCGGGTGCAAGTTGCGGCCCATCCGTTTGGGTCGTGACAAAAGTGGTATCAGAGCAGTCTTGTCCTAGGGAGTGTACAAGCCGTGTCTAGTAGAGTCTTGTTTATGGGTGTGTTGTGCACCACACTTATAAGCAGGAGGCTACAGGGCATTTAGGACTGTCACTCTTTCTTCATACTCTAGATCGTGTGGTAGAGATCAGTAGTAAAATTGAAACTCCTAAATTCTATTTTATTCATAATAAGACGATACCTACATCCAAAAGTCAGTTGGTAAGAGATTGTATGTGGTTGTGGAAGAGATGAGTCAGAGGAACTCGATTTTGCAGGATGCTTATGATGAATAAATTTGAGGTCTTCAGCAGAACATGTGTGTACTAAGACGTGTAAGCTTCTTGATAAGGATCCCTAAGGCAAGAATATCTATCCACTCGTATGGTAAAAAGGAATAAGAGAATCGGAATGTAGACACAAGTTTCAGCAAGTTAAAGAAGCAAGGTAAAGGAGGGTACGAGATACCCAGTTAATGAAGATTATTAGTATTACAATTTGGGCAGAGAAATAAGTTCGTGACTCTAGCGTGATTACCAGAAGGAAAGGTTAGACCCCAGAGTAATACAAATCAGTATGGGCTGGTGAGCAAGGTAAACTAAACATGAATTAGGGACTGAGTTATTTGATAATAGTCGGTATCATGAGAATTTCAAAGATTGCGTTCCGACGATAATAGAATGGACGACAGAAAAATAACCTTTAAAGGTCATTCAGGAAGACGCTTCCCAAAAGCAAGCAATGTGAGCAAAGTTATGCTTAAGGGACTGTGTGCCAGTTACACTAAGTGTCACCCTCGTGAGTAAGGAATTTTGTTATCCTTGGTACAAAAGGATATTTGCAAGGCAAGTAAGGGTCATCGATGATGTTAAAAGACGCCAAAGATGAAGAGGTAAAACATATATACGTAGATTATCGTAGCACTAAACCTTAGTACACCCCTAAATGGGGGAATATGGAGTGATGTGGCATTAAGTCAGAATTAAGTGGCTCTAGTAACTATGGAATGGTAAAGTAAGAATGCGATAAAAATGATAAGGGGTTGAGATTGCACTTATTCAAATCCTACAGATATGCTACGATTCTAGAACATTATGTAAGAATGACGTCAAGGAGAGGAAGTAAGGGTTCTGACCTGGGATGTTATTGATAAAAAAGGAGCCAGTGTGAGACGTAAGTTAAAACAAAGAAAATAACCCAAGAAAGATTACGCAGAATATTGATGTGAAAATGGACAAACGAGTAGTTAGCAGTTGATTCAGGAGGAGTCTAGTTATGGCTAGACGAGGATACAAATAAATCAACAGATCATGCAAGATAAATGTATTGAATCCCAACATAGGGAATTCAGTCTCGCAGATACGAGATCGCAATTGT
Source organism: Nicotiana tomentosiformis (assembly GCF_000390325.3). Classification (NCBI taxonomy): domain Eukaryota; kingdom Viridiplantae; phylum Streptophyta; class Magnoliopsida; order Solanales; family Solanaceae; genus Nicotiana; species Nicotiana tomentosiformis. The sequence continues at coordinate 33,962,250 of NC_090813.1, read as the reverse complement.
TGGATAAAAAAATATTTCAGATAGGAGTTGGGGTAATTAAAGGTACCGTATGAGTGTTATGAAAATAAAAGAGAGTACCACTGGGAAGACTATCAAAATATCAGTTCAAGAGCAACCCTACAAGCACAAGGGCGTGGAGGTAAGTAACTACGGATAATTATAGGCGAGGAAGGACATCAAAATTTCCGTCGAGTATACGATGTAATAAGCTTGTAACTTTACAAGAGTCAAAGGGTCCTCGCTAAGTACTACAATGAAAGACTAGCTGAGGAAATAAGGAAGAAAGCCTCAACCTAAACATAGAAACTTGAAGGAGAAATGGTCATGTAAAAACAATCTCACTACAACATTGTATGCACTCCATAAGAAAGTGGCACCTACCATGGCTAATGAACGGGAAGTAAAATCAAAAGTAATATTCGAGATCATACGAGTTGCACAAAAATTTTGGCAAGAGTGGGAACTAAGATAAGCTAAGTGTGCACGCAACAAGGAGGCAGAAAGACCAGGAAAAGTAGTAGCTTACGTTTAAAGAAAGCTGAAAAGGAACGAAAGGAATTATTTGATCAATGATCCAGAGTTAGTTACGTTATGAATGCACTTAAGATGTCGGAGTATTATCCATGCAGCATATATGTTGACAATCATACAATCGTAGAAGACACCGGTATAAGTAAAAAAGAAAGAATTGAGTCCAGGTCATAGACAAAGGCTAAAGTAATAACTAATACCATGAGCCTCAGATCGGAAGATATCTTAAGCCTACATAAAGGCTGATCAGAAGGAAGAGGTAACTAATGAGTTACATCAACTAAGTAAATCAGGAGTCTGATTATTGGACCCTGAAAATTATAGAAATCCTGGTTGAGAACATTGCAGAATCACTCTTAGTATCAGAGGTACAAGAGAGAGAGTACAACAACCATATTCTATAACGACTCTACGATAAAGCCAGTTAGAAGAATACCAGCCTTATAAGAAGTCAATATGAAGCTCCCACCGGATTGTGTATGCGTTAGAGGTGCAAGTATTATAATAGAGCTTCAAGATGTGGATGTGAATTATACCTATGTGGAAGGGAGGTCTTAAAAGAGATAAAAGATGTGGCAAGATTTTAAGGTAAGTAAGGTAAAGGTGGACAACGTACGAGATACTCAAATACAAAAGGTTGCGAATAGTCTATACTTCAGATAGATGGCTAGAAGCGCTGGGATTCAGTATCCAGGAATGATAGCATCATCGTCAGTGGAATATTTTTCAGCCTATGGTTTCTATGTGTCGAGAGGTCTAGTTAAAAGAGTAAAGAAGATTTAGAGACTATGTGATGTCTCGCTTGATGTTCTAGAATAAAATAAGGAAATCTATGGTGCGAGCAAGTTGAAGGAAGGTTGCGAGTAGTATAAATAGATATGGATAGGTCGCAAGCTAAAGTATGGTAGAGCGTCAAGGTTTTAGAAAGACATGAGTAAGGATAAGGAAAGGCGAGTGAGAAGGTGCCGAGAATGGATAAGTCCTCGGGATTAAGCCTATGAAAACAAGAGAGCTGATGATTTCTCTAAGTTATAGAAAGTTCAGTATAGCCTGAATGAACTCAAAGAAGTCTAAGACTAATAGCATTTACAAGAGATGGAATGCTTCCCTGGTAGTAGTATAAGGGTGTAATTGTGATAGATAAAGGATGGCGTTTGGGCCTTCGATTAAGTAATGATTTGAAAAAAAGGGGGATTTCATGAATTGTACTGGATTAAAATACCCACATAAGGTGAATCACATCGGGATGCTATGAAATATAGTTATGGAAGTATGGTATCGCCCATAGGTGGATCAAGCAAATCACTTCAAATGTTTCTCGATGCAACGTGCGCCCTAGTGATTACGCAAGAGGTTTCAAGTTATCAATGGTAGATTGTAGATCAATATTGAGGTGAATCAACAATGGTTGGATAAAAGTTACAAAGTATGAGATGAGATTAGGCCATCATTCTTAAGATGAACAGTAATGAAGAAGCATTAAAGGACTTAGATTTATACATATGGGATAAGCAACGAGAGTAACCTAGAGTTTTGTTACAGACCTCAGTAACAGTAAACCGAAGTAAGAGTTATGGTATAGTATGACCTACTTAGATGCAGTAAAGCCATAGACTCCCAGAGGGACAGCTTATCATAATTCCATATATGTTCACAAAGTGAGGCCTAGAGATTGGCTAAAGGCTAGAGGAAAAAGGAAAAAAGAGTCGCATAAGGCCACATACAAGGACAAAGTCGATCAGACTGCAAGATAGAAGGTAGCAATAGTTACGAGATTTGAAGAATTCCGACCACAAGTCGTGGTGTGAGAAAGAGGCCTAAAGGGGGGAATGTCCTGGCCTTTGGATTTATTCACAGAATAGTTGCCTAAATGGCAAGGACAGTATTAAAACCATTCGTAAGAGATACCCAAAGGGGGGAATGATGTTAAACCTCACAGTATTACATCGAAGTTACACCCTGTAGTATTGTACATTTGATTTGTCGTAAGATAATTGACATCAGTTCAAGGACAAGATTATTTTGACGTCAGTTCAAAGCCATGAAAGTCAAAGGGAAAACGAGTGGAAGAAAATGAGTTTTGTCAAATTTTGACATTTTGAGATAAAGTACGGTCCAAGCTATAATACCCCGTATTTATGGACTAGTGCCATACAAGGTACGACATGACCATGATAGTAAGGTGTATAAAGTGTGTTAAAAGTGATTATGTTGTAAGAGGATGAAAATGCCAATGAGGATATAAATGGTGTGAAAGGTTATGAGGAAAATACATTTGTATGTTTGTTTCCTTTTATGCAAATCAAAAAAAAATTTGGTAGTATCGATAGTCACCAAGGAAGGGTAGATTGAAATAACCTAACCCCGAAACTACACGTGCCGGTGTAGGAGTGGATTGTGATCATTCCCCTTATTTGGGATGAGATTGATATGATATATTTATTCCCCTTATTTGGGATGAGATTGATGTGATAACATTATTCCCCTTAATTGAGATGAGATGATTGATAGAAAAGGATGATGTCGATCTACACGGCATTGTGGTAAGATGGCCTAGCCGATCTGGTCATGATCGGACACCATGCCGCACACGTGGTGGTGATTGTGAAGGAAATTGTAATTGAAATTATGATTGTGGTTGATGTCTCTAATGAGATGGCCTAGCCGATCGGGTCGTGATCAGACTCCGTGCTAAAAGTACGGTGGTATTGGTATTGAGAGTGATGGTGGTTGATGTCTCTAATGAGATACGTAGCCAATCGGGTCGTGATCGGACTCCGTGCTAAAAGTACGGTGGTATTGTTATTGTGAATATTGGTATTGTGAACATTGGTATTATAAACGGTGATATTGTGAACAGTGGTATATCGGTGCTAAAGATCTCCCAACCAAAAATAATATTATCTTCATATTTTTTAAATTAATATGTTTTAACTTGGAAATTGGATATCATTGATTGTTGATTGTTGTTTCCACGGTTTTCCCTTTTATGTTGGCATTCTATTTTGAAAGAGGATAGTTAGCTTTACATACTAGTACTATTCCATATGTACTAACGTCCCTTTTGCCGGGGGCGCTACATCTTCAATAGATGCAGGTGGTTCATCAACGGGCAGCATTGGTCCTGGTTAGCAGTCACTCTCTATTCAGTAGGTTTTGGTGAGCCTTACTCTATTCCGGGCCTGATGTCATTTGAGTTGTACATTCTCCTTTAAGGTATAGCCGCGACCTTGTTGCCGACACTTCCATACTACTCTTCTGTTGTACTTAGAGGCTCCGTAGACAGGTTGTGGGTTTCGTTTGATATAGGGAATTAAACTAGAAATGTTGGTATTTAGCAAACATGTTTTTCATTATATCTATAAACATGTAATAATTTTGAAATTATGAATGAAGATGCTAATGGAAATGAAATGGGAGTTGTTAATGAAATCATTTTTCTGTTTGATTAATGGAGTGCATCCCGTCTTTATTCATGGATGAGTTTGGGTAGAAGGAAATCTAACAGGCTTGCTCGGCCGAGTTCACTCGGTTGAGCACCGGTCGCGCTCCCCGGGTTTGGGGCGTGACAGTCAATTCCCCGGTCAAACTTCTAAAATTAAATTTCCTATTTTTGCCATTTCAAGCCAAATTTGACTACGAACCTCTGAATAAATATCTGGACACACTCCTAAGTCCGAATTCACCATACGGAGCTATTAGAACCATCAAAATTCCATTACGGTGTCGTTTACACATAATTTATCATTCTGTCAATTATTTCAACTTAATCTTTAAATATTGGTACTAAGTGTTCCAATTAATCCTTAAACCTCCTCGACAAGTCACATAATTATAATTGAACACAAAATAAGCTGTAAATGAGCATAGAGGCTGCAATACTCAAAACAACCGATCATGTCGTTATAGATACCCCACGCTGCCTTGACACATTCAACGCAATCCGTACAGAACCGTCACAACTCGAATATAACTAAAGATGGAAAGAGAGACACATGTGAGAGCTACCCAACAAATCTGACAGGCACAACTATCTATCAGTACCATACTACAAATCCATTCCACAAGGGAGAAACAAAACATATGAACTAATCAGAAAGGATCTTCATCCTAACATAACTCCACCGTGACAGTTAGCCCAGTCCAAACATACTGACCCACACAAAAACACGAGGATCCCATCCCTAGCTCTGAATCACAAGTAGAATACACATCACATTGGCTGACACCTTTCAGCCTAAATTCGGTAGAACAAAATCACAACACGTAACTGACTCCCCATTCTTGTAGGGCACCTAAATCACAAGTCGTAGCCAAACCATCCAGAAATCACATCAAAACCTACCATATTAAGTAACAAAAAGTTTATCCTACTCTCTTAGATCTCGATAGTGGACAATCTAAAATTACAAACACGGGCTACCAGTATAGAATCTTGCAACAGATGCCAACACATAAACAGAGTACAAGAATCACGAAACACATCCATACATGAAGCAAGGTAGGATGAATATTACCAATAGATGGAACCTGACCGAATAATACTAATGCGTCTCTATAACCAACCAAAACAATACATGTAACGACATCATCTAGTACACCACCCTCAGTCCAACCAAGAAAAAACATAATAATGGGCATGGCCTCCCCCTCTAGGACGAACTTTACCTGCCTGACCTCCAAATCTAGTTGGCGAAGCAGGTATAGCAGTAACTGGAGTGGAGCCTATAGCCTGAATACTCTGTTGTGGTACACCGGCCTGAAGGCTGGGACAATCCCTCACTATGTGCCTAGTATCCCCACACTTAAAGCAACCTCTCTGCTGACATGGTTGTGGAAGCTATCCTAAACGGGTACTCCGAGAACCATTTATATTTATAGCACCACGTCAAACTTGTAGTGCAGATTGAATGGGCTGACCCACAAAACCTCTACCATGATGCGCCCTACCTCCAAAATAGGGTTCAGTAGATCCTCCCGGTCCACAAGACCTTTTAGACTCCATGTCCTTCCTCTCTTGGCCCCGCATACCCTCAAACCTTCGAGCGATCTCCACAACCTGCTGAAATATAGTATCTGTCTCCAACTCTCAAGTCATGCTAAATCTAATACCATAACTGAGTCCTTCATTGAATCTGCAAAATTGATCTCTGACGGTAGCAACCAAACCAGTCGCATGTTGGGAATACTCTCACACTAACATAGTCCCCTAACGCAGATGCTCAAACACTGTGCGCCATGCATCATGAAGGGTTCGGGGAACAAACTCTCTAAAAAACATCTCTAGAAATTGAGCCTAAGTTAGTGGGGCTACATCAGCTGGACTACCCTCCTCGTAAGACTGCCACCACTTATATGCTACTCATAACAGCTAAAATGTTGTAAAGGTGACTCTGTTCATCTCCACAACACCCATGATGTGTAGAATACGAAGGCACTTGTCTAGAAAACCATGTGCATCCTCAGTAAGTGCACCATCATAAGTAAGAGGGTGATACTTATTGTACCTCTCAAGTCGTAGTTTCTCCTCCTCAGATGCCTTTAGCCTAAGCTCATGCTAAAGCTTATTAACAAGTTGTGCTAGCATAACTCTCGAAACCTGGTCAACACGGACTCGCTACTCTGAAGTGCAGGCGGCGGGGGTATGATGATAGCATCCTAGTAAGTTCAACTCTATTCAAGGACAAGTATAAATCTTAGGAATCTCAAAGAGGGCCTTTAACAAGATGTCAAGCTAAAGAGTTGCGAAACAAGGTCATTAGACTCAAAGTGTAAATAAAGAAGTTGTTAATTGGGAGAAAGACCTCAAGGATAAAGGATATGAATTGGCTAGGTGTTACAATTGTTTTATGGCCCAAATTTATGTCTAAGAAGAGGAGTATTGGATCCCAAGAGACATCCTTTGAAGAAGGTCCTAATCAGCCCACTTTTGGACAATTTTGGCACCTAAAATGTGTCCAAACTTGCAGCCCAATAAGTCCTACATGAAGTCACGTTTTTATAACATAGAAAGGACTTACCTTTTGTCAAAGAAGGGTTCGATAGTCATGCTAGAAGTTGAGTGCATGGTTGTGTGAAGTTGCTTGAAAATTTCCTTCATGCTTTCCAAGATTTCCAAGTCCAAGATTGCTTTTGGACTTTCAAGATCATATCCTATGGTAGTTGGACATTTTTTCCAAAGTAGTTAGGACTTTATTTCTTTTTCAAAGATTTCTAAGATTTCCAAAATTGGTTTTGGACTTTCAACATCCTATCCTAAGGTAGTTGGACATTTTGTCCAAAGTAGTTAGAATTTTTTGTCCAAAGTAGTTAGGATTTTCTTTCTTTATTATTTTGGTAGAATTAAGTGACTCCCTGTCTATATAAAGGGGTTGATTCTCTGTTTTTAGGAAGATCATGATAGACAATATCAACAAAAATTGTGAGATTTTTCTTGTACACTTGTGTGTCGCTACTCTTGGATTTATTCTTTCACCATCAAGAATCAACTTAAGGTGGTAATATTAAACCATTTTCGAAATCTTAGATCACTTCTAGGTATTCAAGAAAGGTGATAAGTTTATGCTTATTGTTGTTCTTATTATTATAGGGTCGTGTTTCACAATCTCTCTCTTATTTTTAATTCTCTGCCAAAGGCGATTAGTTCTTCATTAGCTAATTATTGTTGCTAGGATTCAACTTCAAGAATAAACATCTTGAATTGAAGAAACTCTTCTTGAATTCAATCTATTTTTAATTTTCGTTTTTTCGTTTGTTTATTTTCTTTTAGCTTCCGCACGTTTTTCTTATTTTTCTTTAGTAACTCTTGGACCCCTATCGTGTTATTTTTAAGTGGTATCAGAGCATAGGTTAATCAAGATTTCAATGTTGATAATATTGGAAGGTTCTTGTATAAAAATTAAACAAAAATCAGCCAAAAAAAGTGTTATTTCTCATTTTTATTTTCAGAATTTAAGTATTATTTGGTTTCCAAGTCAAGAAAGGAAACAAGAAGAGGGGATCCTAGTTCTTGAAGATTAAGGTAACTTCTTTCCTTATTCTAGTGGGTTTTGGGTTTCTTAAATTCTTTCATTTTTTCTTCTACTAACCAATTCCTATTCTTCCTAGGTTTTGTCCTTCACTTTTCTTTTCTTTTACTAACTCCACATTCTTATCACTAAGGTTGTGACTAGTATGGTTTATTAATAAATCTAAAGATTAACGACCAAGAGTTGCTTTGAGTGGAAAAAGGCAAGATAAGTGAACATTAGAAGGAAAAGCCAAATTTGAGACATATTTCTTCTAATCTATATCAAGATGTCTCAAACAGGTAGTTATAGTGGAAGGAGGAGAGCTATGACTCAACAACTTAAAAATTCAAACTTACCGTATACCGAATAGAAGGAAGACAATGGTAAAGTTATTTTTCAAACAAGAGCTAAAGTGATGTCTGTTATTCATGCCATTAGAATTGACAAAGAATTTGGCTATAACTTAATTAGCACTTATATGGCTGAGAAATTGAATTTGCCTTGTGTTGAGATTATTGAACCCTACATGTTGAAAGGAGTAAAGGTGGATAAAAGAGTGTTATTGCCATTCTCTATTGGAAGGTATGAGGATGTGATTTGGTGTGATGTCATTCCAAGGAATAGTTTTTATATTTTGTTGGGAAGGCCATGGTATGTCTATAAAAGTGCTTCATATAGTATGGAAAAAATAGATACTCTTTTGAGGTTAATGGGAAGAAACTCATTCTTGGGCTTTTGACTCCCTCACAAATATGTGAATATGAAAAGATTGTTAAAGAAAATGTGAAAAAATATGAGAGAGAAAAGAATGAGAGGAGTAAGGGAGTGCATGTTGACATTCCAATAGAGGAAAAAGGAGAGGTTGACTTGAGTGAAAAGAGTGGGATGTAAAGTGAGGTAAAGAGTGATCTTGAGAAAAACAAAAAGAGATAAGGCAATGAGATAAAAAAGTATATGTGGTAGAGAGAGAAAAACAAGAGGGATTGAGTGGAGAAAGAGAAAAACTCTTTAGTGAGAGAAAAGAGGCTAAGGGTGAGGAAAACATTAGTCTTGTGATAAAAGCCAAAGAGAGTGTAAGCAAGAAAAGAGTTTCTTTACTTCCTAACCCATTAACTCTTTCTTGTTTTAGATCTTGTGATTTTATGTAGTCACGTGTTGAAATACCTTTTGAAAGGGGTGGTGAGGTGCAAAAGTCTGTGGCAAAAGATCCAATTAGATTCCAATATGAATTTGGCAATATCTATTCTTGTTGGATTGTGGAAGATAAATGCTTGATTAAATTCTTTGTTATTGAACCTTTTGACTATTTTGATTCTTATATACAGGTTTATGAAACGGAGTTACCTAAAAGCTTTGCTATTTTGGAGCCATTTCATAAAAAAATACAAGGTGGTGATGTTCAATTTGTAAATAAGTTCAAGTACGATATGTATAATTGGTTTATTTGCATTCTTGGCCTTTCTAGAACACCCAAGGTATTTTTGGAGGTAATGAATTATACTCTTATTTCTTATGTTTGTGACTTTATAATTATTGTGGATGATGATATTTTGATGCACATCAAGTCATTATTTGTAATATTTAAGTTAAAGTACAAGAGTAATTTGCTTCCTTTTGAAATTGTGTATGACATAGATGATTATGTATTCCAACTTGGTAGAAAGAGGCATGATTTTTATGAGAAGAGACTTGTGAATGAGTTAAACATTTCTTCTTCTCTTATTGAAGTGTCTAATGAATTTTCATGTAATGAATTGCAAGAATGTTATTTTTGTTGTGGGATGAGGAGTCATTCTTTAAGTCATGTTCATTGTGAGCTTGTCTAAGTGTTTGCTACTAGTAAACAGGATATGAATGATTGTTGTGACATTTGCGACCAACTACTCTTTCAGGTAGAGGAATCCCTGAGATTTGTAATTGTAGATAGTTGGCTATATCATAAAAGTGTCTTCAATGATACATGTAGTATAGATACTTATATTAAATGGATGCGTGGTCGATCTTTTATAATTTCTTTGTCATGTATGCCTATGGACTACCTTACCGACAAGATCGAATTGCAAGTTCCATTGCATAGTGCATCTAAGAGAGGTTTTTATTGTATTAATCTAGGTAGGCATAAATTTTATTGGGATGAAGATGTCCATATGTTTATAAGGGAGTATTTACACCTATTAGGATTAATTGGGTTAAATGGACAAATGGTCACTATCTTATTTTATTCCCACTATTGTCTCATATTAGTGGATGCCATTTACTAGTGCGTGTTTATTTTTCTTGCAAGGTCAAAATTCAAGGAAAACTTTTCTTCAAGAAGAGGGGAATTATAGCATACTAGGAATCTTAACTCTATTCAAGGACAAGGATAAAGCTTAGGAATCTCAAAGAGGGCCCTTAAAAAGATGTCAAGCTAAAGAGTTGCAAAACAAGGCCATTAGACTTCAAGTGCAAATAAAGAAGTTGTTAATTTGGAGAAAGAGCTCAAGGATGAAGGATATGGATTGGCTAGGTGTTACAATTGTTTTATGGCCCAATGTTATGTCCAAGATTAGGAGTATTGGATCCCAAGAGACATCCTTTGAAGAAGGTCATAATCAGCCAACTTTCGGACCATTTTGGAACCTAAAATATGTCCAAACTTGCAGTCCAATAAGTCCTACATGAAGTCACATTTTTATAACATAAAAATGACTTACATGATGTTATAGAAGGGTACAATACTCGTGCTAGATGACGAGTGAATGTTGGTGCGAAGTTGCTTGCAAATTTCCTTCAAGATTTCAAAGTCGGAGATTGGTTTTGGATTTTCAAGATCATATCCTATGGTAGTTGGACATTTTGTCCAAAGTAGTTAGGACTTTACTTCTTTTTCAAATATTTCTAAGATTTAGAAGATTCATTTTGGACTTTCAAGATCATATCCTAAGGTAGTTGGACATTTTGTCCAAAGTATTTAGGACTTATTATCCAAAGTAGTTAGGATTTTCTTTCTTTATTGTTTTGGTAGAATTAAGTGACTCCCTCTCTATATAAAGGGGTATATTCTTTGTTTTTAGGAATATCATGATAGACAATATCAAGGATATGAATTGGCTAAGTGTTGCAATTGTTTTATGGCCCAAGTTTATGTCCAAGAAGAAGAGTATTGAATCCCAAGAGACATCCTTTGAAGAAGGTCCCAATCAGCCCACTTTTGGACCATTTTGGCACCTAAACTGTTTCCAAACTTGTAGCCCAATAAGTCCTACATGAAGTCACATTTTCATAGCATAAAAAAGGCTTACGTGATGTCAAAGAAGGGTATAATAGTCGTGATAGAAGTTTAGTTAAAGTTGGTGCCAAGTTGCTTGCAAATTTCCTTCAAGATTTTCAAGATTTCCAATTCCAAGATTTTGTTTTGGACTTTCAAGATCATATCCTATGGTAGTTGGACATTTTTTCCAAAGTAGTTAGGACAGTATTTCATTTTCAAAGATTTCTAAGATTTCCAAGATTGGTTTTGGACTTTCAAGATCATATCCTAAGGTTGCTAGACATTTTGTCTAATGAATTTAGGACTTTTTGTCCAAATTAGTTAAGATTTTCTTTCTTTATTTTTTTTTGGGTAGAATTAAGTGACTCCCTCTCTATATAAAGGGGTAGATTATTTGTTTTTAGGAAGACCATGATAGACAATATCATGGATATGAATTGGCTAGGTGTTGCAATTGTTTTATGGCCCAAGTTAATGTCCAAGAAGAAGAGTATTGAATCCCAAGAGACATCCTTTGAAGAAGGTCCTAATCAGCCCACTTTTGGACCATCTTGGCACCTAAAATGTGTCCAAACTTGTAGCTCAATAAGTCCTACATGAAGTCACGTTTTTATAACATAAAAAGGACTTACTTGATGTCAAATAAGGGTATAATAGTCGTGGTAGAAGTTGAGTGAAAATTGGTGTCAAGTTGCTTGCAAATTTCCTTCATGATTTTCAAGATTTCCAATTCTAAGATTGTTTTTGGACTTTCAAGATCATATCCTATGGTAGTTGTACATTTTGTCCAAAGTAGTTAGGACTTTATTTCTTTTTCAAAGATTTCTAAGATTTCCAAGATTGGTTTTGGACTTTCAAGATCATATCCTAAGGTAGTTGGACATTTCGTCCAATGTAGTTAGGACATTTTGTCCGAGGTAGTTAGGATTTTATTTCTTTATATTTTTTGGTAGATTTAAGTGACTCCCTCTCTATGTAAAGGGGTATATTCTTTGTTTTTAGGAAGATCATGATAGACAATGTCGATAAAAATTGTGAGATTTTTCTTGCACTCTTGTGTGTGGCTACTCATGGATTTACTCTTCAACCTTCAAGAATCAACTTAAGGTGGTAAGATTAAACCCTTCTCGAAATCATAGATCACTTCTAGGTATTCAAGAAAGGTGATAAGTTCTGGCTTATTTTTGTTCTTGTTATTCTAAAGGGTCGGGTTTCAGAATCTCTCTCTTGTTTTTAATTCTCTACCAATCGCGATTTGTTCTTCGCTAGCTAATTGTTGTTTCTAAGATTCAACTTCAAGAATAAACTTTTTGAATTCAAGAAACTCTTTCTTGAATTCAATCTATCTGTCTTTTTCGTTTCTTTAGTTTCTTTTAGCTTCTGCATGCTTTTCTTGTTTTTCTTTAGTAACTCTTGGACCCCTATCATGTTGTTATCATCCGAGCTCCTATGCCAGTCTGTGAAGTAGTTGATACAACCGCAATCAATCCCGCCTGAGCCAATATACCAACTATGCTCAAGAACTGCGCTAAAGAATCCTGAAGTCTGGGGGTAGCAACAGGCACCTCTGGTGCCTGGCGCCTAGCCGTAGCTACTAATAGCTCCTTAGCTGGTGCTTTGGTAGGTTCTCTACTTGTAGCACGTGCTCCTCCTCGTCCTTTACCTCTACCTCTGCCTCATCCTCTAGCAACACCAGCTCTGGGGGCAGCATCATCACTAACTGCAGCTTGTGTCCTCACCATCTGTGTGAGAATATAATGACAAAGGCTCAAACTCTGAAATCAAAAAACTTGCACGATAAGATTGAAAGAAGTGAAGGATCCTAATAGTTTCGTAGCCTCTCGGAGATAAGTACAGACATCTCTGTACTGATCTGCAAGTCTCTACTAAGCTTTCGTATGACTCCAACTCACGACTCCAAATTCCCACCTTAGAGCTTTGACACCAACTCACGACTGACATTTCGTATGAACCTAGAGCTCTGACACCAACTCACGACTCCAAATTCCCACCTTAGGATGTCGTGATGACACCTGGACTGTAAGACTAGGTAAGCCTAACATACAATGAGAGTTAACAGAATTTATAGATTAGATATCAAATTAAACTATTAAGCTATCATAATAAAACCTAAATAGTATAACTTTCAAAATTTCCAAAAATTTGGTGGAAACGAGTCATAAGCTATACAGAGAGTGCACTGTTAATCTCTAAATACAATACTGGTTTGAGCAGGAGATAAACAATAATACATATAAAAGAAGGTGATGACTCTGAGGCCTACGAGCATCGAGCAGGTGGACCTTGAAGTCTTCTAAAATAAATGGTCAGTCACTAGCGTCCGACACGGGCAGATGTACATCTGAATAAAAATGTGCAGAAGCGTAGCATGAGTATACCACAATGGTACACAGTAAGTATTATGACTAACCTCGGTGGAGTAATGATGAGGAACAGTCGAGACACCTACTAGACAAAATAACCTATGCAAGTAATAATATAAAGCTAACAGAGGAACGAATATCAATGTAAGGCTAAACAGGGAAAGAATAAGTATATAATGCTAGCAAATGGAAAGTAGGAGCAATAGTAAGCAACAAGGAGTAAACATGTGATAACGCTGCAAGGTAACCAGAACACAGTTAAAGTACTAGTGAAACCAATTAAGGAAAACAATGACAACCAAATAATCAACCGTTATTTCACAAGTATTATACAAGAATTACACCGAGGTACCATGCCTCATAATCACAAATCACGGGTCCCAAATCATGATTCATAATCACATGGCATCTTGTGCCCACTTTGTTAATCACAACGGCATGGATAACTCACGCGCTGCACGGGCAACTCATATGCCAATACCAGTAATAATAACCTCATACCCGCGCGGATAACTCATGTGCCAACAGTAAAAATATCTCATATCCTCACAAAAAACTCACATGCCAACAATCCAGTCCTCACACAAAAAGCAGATATACAAGAATACATGTACACAATCAATGAACATTAAGAATTATACTTCTGGATTGATATAGGTGACAGATTATGGTGTATGGTTGTGCAAGTGTACTATCATAGCTCGAATCAACAAGTAAGATCAGAGACACCGAATAGCACATTGGAAACGACACAACTAAAGCCCTTGATATGCATGACTCACACAAGATAGTCACACCACCACACAAATATTATCAATGACAATGCCCCCCGGCCATCACAAATCATCCCCGACATAGCCTCCTTGTCTTGACGTGTGCGCAACAATAAAGTAAATGCCCGACATATCTCGCCACATGCACATAATAATTATCCCGCCTTGTCTTGCCACATGCGCAAACCAAACATATATAGCCTGCCTTGTCACACCTCATGTGCAAATATCAATAATAATAATAGCACGAATAACTCATGTGCAAACACCCTGACAATCCTCTAAACAATCCCACATGTGCCAAAAATATTACAACACAATATAATAACTCGCACCACATGTGCCCATATGCCACAACATTTGCTTACCAACAATCCCAATACCACAACCACACATAGCCTACGGCTCAACAACACTGAGTACAACGACAACAACAATAAAACGGGAGTACGAAAGTTAAGTCAACACAAGAATTGCAATAACACAATGAAATGGAAGAATAAGCTCAACAATGAATGACATAATAAGTAATAATGACTTAAAATAAGAATAACTCAACAATGAGTGAGATAAATGTAATGATCCAACTTGTCGTTTTGAGAATTAACGTCTCGTTCAAAAGTTTAGTGTCTCGAGCAGCTTTGAAATATGTATTATGACATGCGTGTGCGGCTGAGTTTGGTTTTCAAATGATTCGAGATTAAATTTGAAGAACAATTCTCATTTAAGAAGCTTAAAAGAAAAGAGTTGACCGGAGTTTGACGTTTGTGAAACGACTCTGGAATGGAATTTTTATGATTACGATGGCTTCATATGGTGATTTCAGACTTAGTCGTATGTCCGGATTTAGATTTTGAAGTCCGTAGGACAATTCGACTCATTATGGTGAAAATTGGAAAAGTTAAAGTTTTAAAATAGCTATAAGTTGGCCGAAGGCTGATTTTGTTGATAACGGGTTCAGATTTCGATTCCAGAAATTGAAACAGGTCGTCATATATGAATCATGTGCAAAATTTGAAGTCATTCTGGATTGATTTGATATGTTTTTGCACAAATTATAGAATTTGAAAAATTGATAAACTCATAATTCGATTTGAGGTACGATTTATAATTTTGACATTTTTTGACGTGGTTTGAGGCCTCAACTAAGTTTGTATTGTAGTTTAAGACATTTATTTATATTAGTAAAGGTCCCGAGGGCCTCGGGTGGGCTTCGGACGGATACGTTTTTTGCTGGAAATTCTAGTTTTTGCTCCAACCATTGGATACAGTTGCTCAAACTGTTGGAGACGGTTGCTCCAACCATTGGATACGGTTGCTCAGACAGTTGGAGACGGTTGCTCCAACCGTTGATGAAATGAAGGTTCTGGAATTCATTGCGGTTTAGTGCATCTCACGATTGACCTCATGGTTGGGGAGTGGAAGGAAAATGTTTGGCAGAATAGAGCATTTCTGCGGCACATTATGCAGCCGCAGAATAACTATGCGGGCCACAGAATGTCCGCAGAGTTAGGCAGTCATTTGGGCTAATTTTGGATGTCATTTCGCGGCCCATTATGCGAATGCAAAACTATTTTGCTGGCTGCACACTGATCGCAGAATCAGCATGGAAATTTTGTGGAGGGAGGTTCTCCGATGCATTATGCGACCGCAGAACAGGTCTGGGGACCGTATAACGGCCATAGAGCGGGGCAGACCAGACCAGTTCCGGAAGGCTATTTCGCGAACAACAGAAGCATTATGCGGTCGCATATGCGACCGCATATCCTATTTCAGAGATTCATTTTTGAGTTTTTATAACCGACCCCATTTCGTTATTTAGAGTCTATGGACCATCTCTGAAGGGAGAACTTGATATTTTGAGTGAGAGAAAAGGCTCTAGAGAGGGAGAGCATTCTTCAATCAATTATTCCCCAATTCTTACTCAAAATCATGGAAGAATTAACAAGGGAAGCACACCAGGTCTTCATTCTAGAGGTGAGATTCTACACCCTATCTCTTAATTTCGAAATTTAACTATAAATGGGCAATTAGTAAGATAATTCATGGGTATGGGAGTGGCTTATTTTGCATACATGATTGATCATGGGATGTAGGGAGATTGTTGAGCTAAAATAGTAAAGACGGGGTTGTGGGATGAATTAATTCTACATAAAAGGACCTCGAAACCTTAATGTACACCTAGTGCTTGATAAAATGCTCAAATGAGCTATAACCCTGATCATCTTCCTAATTCAATTTTTTACTTTTCTAAAATATATTGAAGTTGCTAAGATTTCCGGAATATTTTAGAGTTAAGGAAGCTCAAGTGAGGTATGTTGGCAAAACTCTTCTCTTAAAAATTGAACCCCACAATATCCAGGTAAGTCTACAGTTGCTCATTGTGAATCGATTACCCGAATAAGCTGGTGTCAACAGACATCCGTGATCAATATGTAATTCAAATGCTCTTGTTATGTTGTATTACTATTTGAGAATGTGTTCAAAGTATGGGTTGCATATCTAAATACCTTGACTTCTAAATGTTGAAAGCTAATGAAAGATTTTCTAAGAAATTGTGATGTGCCTACGACTTCTATTTGCTCAAATATATGCTTAAATGTCTTGAATAGAAATGCCTTGTTGTTGGAAAGTCCATGAATGTAACGACCCAATTTGTCATTTTGAGAATTAACAGCTCGTTCAAAAGTTCAATGTCCCGAGCAGCTTTGAAATATATATTATGAGATGCGTGTGCGGCCGAGCTTGGATTTCGGATGATTCGAGATTAAATTGGAAGAACAATTCTCATTTAAAAAGCTTAAAAGAAAAGAGTTGACCGGAGTTTGACGTTTGTACAAATGACTCAGGAATGGAATTTTTATGATTTCATTGGCTTCGTATGGTGATTTCAGACTTAGGTGTATGTCCGAATTTGGATTTGGAAGTCCGTAGGACAATTCGGTTCATTATGGTGAAGATTGGAAAAGTTGAAGTTTTAAAATAGTTATAAATTGGCCAAAGGTTGATTTTGTTGATAACGGGGTCAGATTTTGATTCCAGAAATTGAAACAGGTCCATTATGTCATGTATGACTCATGTGCAAATTTTAAAGTCATTCCGGAATGATTTGATATGTTTCGGCGCAAATTATAGAATTTGGAAAATTCATAAACTCATAATTCGATTTGAGGCACGATTTATAATTTCGGCATTTTTTGACGTGGTTTGAGGCCTCGACTAAGTTTGTATTGTAGTTTAAGACGTGTTGGTATATTTAGTAAAGGTCCCAAGGGCCTCAGGTGAGTTTCAGACGAGTTTCCGAAGACTTTGTGAAGGGAGAACTTGATATTTTGAGTGAGAGAAAAGGCTCTAGAGAGGGAGAGAGTTCCTCAATCATTTATGCCCCAATTCTTACACAAAATCTAGGAAGAATTAACAAGGAAAGCACACTAGGTCTTCATCTTAGAGGTAAGATTCTACACCTTATCTCTTAATTTCGAAATTTAACTATAAATGGGCAATTAGTAAGAAAATTCATGGGTGTGGGAGTGGCTTATTTTTCATACATGATTGATCAGGGGATGTAGGGAGATTGTTGAGCTAAAATAGTAAATAAGGGGTTGTGGGATGAAGGAATTCTCCATAAATGGACCTTGAAACCTTAATGTACACCTAGTGCTTGATAAAATGCTCAAATGAGCTAGAACCATGATCATCTTCCTAATTCAATTTGTTACTTTTCTAAAATAGATTGAAGTTGCTAAGATTTTTGAAACATTTTAGAGTTAAGGAAGCTCAAGTGAGGTATGTTGGCTAAACTCTTCTCTTAAAAATTGAACCCCACAATATCCAGGTAAGTCCCAAGTTGCTCATTGTGAATCGATTACCGAATAAGCTGGTGTCAACAGACATCCGTGATCAATATGTAATTCAAATGCTCTTGTTATGTTGTATTACTATTTGAGAATGTGTTCAAAGTATGGGTTGCATATCTAAATACCTTGACTTCAAGTTGTGTTTCAAATGAAAGCTAATGAATGATTATGTATGAAATCGTGATGTGCCTAAGACTCCTATTTGGTCAAATGTATGCTTAAATATCTTGAATATAAATGCCTTGTTATTGGAAAGTCCATGATAATGGTTGAAAGTAAAAAGGTGTGCATGAAATACGAAACATGAAATACGAATCACGTAATGCAAAATGTAAAATATGAAACACGGCCAATATGCCAAGAGAAATAATACAATTGTGACCATTAGTGCCAATGAAATGAAGAGATGTGCAAGCCGCACACATGGTGGTGACTGTGTTAGAAATTATATTTGAAATTGTGATCTGGTTGATGTCTCGCATGAGATGGCCTAGCCGATCGGGTCGTAAGCCAACGCCATGCCGCACACATGGTGGTGATTGTGTTGGAAATTGTAATCAAAATTGTGAATAGTGGTATACCTGTACCAAAGATTTCCCAACTTAAAATTTGGAAATTTATTTAAAAACTTATACTATATCTAATTTGATATTTGGTAATTGTTTGAGGCTTTAACTGATATTATGACTACCCTTATTGCATTACTGCTCATTTCTTTGAGAGACTGTTTAGTCATATATACTATTACTATTCGACAGTACTAACGTCATTTTTGCTGGGGGCACTGCATCTTTAATGGATGGAGGTGGTTCCACAGCAGGTGCCACTGATCTACGATAGCACTACACTCTTTTCCCATCTGATTTGGTGAGCCCACTTCACTCGGGGTCATGTATCTTTTGTTCATTTTATCACCATCTTTTGAGGTATAGCCGGAGCCTTGTTACCGACACTATCATTGTACTCTTTTGTATCTAATAGAGGCTCTGTAGACATAGCTTGGATGGTATGTTGGGGTGGGGAGAGTCAAACTAGTAATCTTGTAATTGGTTCACATGTTCCACATTAAACTATGAAAATGTATGTATTTTGGAAACTTATAACTGATGTAACTGCTGATAATGAATTGTTGCTGTTGTTTACTTGATCCTCCCCACTGATTAATTAATGAATTGGATTTTTCTATCATTCATGAGTAAGTTCGGGTAGAAGGTATTGTACAGACTTACTCGGCCAAGTTATCTTGGTTGAGCGCCGGTCGCGCTCCCCGAGTTTCGGGGCGTGACAGGATAATAAAGATTCAATCTTTACAGAAAATAAAAAAGTCAACTCAAAAAGTCAACCCTGGCTCGCACCTCGGAACATGATCAAACATACAAATATTGAGCACCCATTCTGATACGAGTCTAACCATAAAAAATTATCTGTTTCCGACCTCAAATCGACCTTCAAATCTTCAATTTATAATTTTGGAAAGCTTTTAAAAAAATCTCAAATTTCTCCAACACAAATCACTAATTAAATAATACAAAAAATGATGGAATCATGAATAATGGGCAACTCAGAGTCAAAAACACTTACCCCGATCCAAACCGTGAAAATCCTCTGCAAAAT
The DNA here is from genome assembly GCF_000390325.3 of Nicotiana tomentosiformis. Taxonomy (NCBI): domain Eukaryota; kingdom Viridiplantae; phylum Streptophyta; class Magnoliopsida; order Solanales; family Solanaceae; genus Nicotiana; species Nicotiana tomentosiformis. The sequence continues at coordinate 33,942,828 of NC_090813.1, read as the reverse complement.
CGCACAAACCTGAGCTCTGCAACTCAAAATATGTTGAAATGAACCAAACCCTGGAAATAGAGTACTATATTTCACCAACTCTCCACTATCGCGGAAAAGACTTCGCGATCGCGAAGAACAAATTTCACCAAATCCCTAAACATCTTACGCGAACACGAGGCTACAAATGTGAACGTGGTGACAAAATGTCCTCAGGCTTCGTGATCGCGACTCTGTCCTCGCGACCGCGTGCGTGCCACCATACAACCTCGCCTTCTTTCTATGCGGACGCGGCCCGACATTCGCGTTCACGATGAACAAACACCCCAAGGCTTCGCGAATGCATCCTTCTCTTCACAAATGCGAAGTAAAAAAACTCATGTGCTAGCGAAGACTCTACATGATCGCGACCCATTCTTCGTGACCGCGAAGAAGGTTACCAGAAGCATAGAAATCAAAAGTTCCAACACATGAAGAGAGTCGGAAACCCATTCGAAACACACCCGAAGCCCTCGGGACCTCAACCAATTACACTAACAAATCCTAAAACACAATACAATCTTACTCGAAGCCTCAAATCACATCAAACAACAAAACCACAAATCGTATCCCAATTCAAGCCTAATGAACTAATGAATATTTCCAAATTCAAAACTAACGGTGAACAAGCCTAAACACCTCATAATGACCTTAAATTTTCCATGCAAGTCCCAAATGTCATAATGGACCTATGCCAGTTTTCGAAATCACAATCCGAGCCAAATATCAATAAAGTCAACTCTCGGTCAAACCTATCAACCTTCCAAACCTTCAACTTTCTAACTTTCGCCAATTCAAGTCAGAACAACCTACGGGTCTCCACATTCACATCCGGACATATGCTTAAGTCCAAAATCACTACACGAAGTTATCGGAACCATCAAAATACTGTTCCGGGGTCGTTAATACAAAATTCAATCTTTGGTCAACTCTTTCAAATTAAGCTTCCAACTTTGGGACTAAGTGTCCCAATTCACTCTGAAACTCACCCGGAACCAAACTAACCACCCCGACAAGTCACGTAACCACAAATGAAAAAAAAAGACATTAAATAGGGGAACATGGCTTCAATATTCAAAATGACTAATCAGGTCGTTACAAGAACTTTAGAGATCACCTCGTCCGGAAGTACCTGGATCTGCACACGAAGTGTAGAGTGTAGTATGTGTACAACCAACCCCATGCAATAAGTAACAAAACTAACCTTGGTCTGAAAGTAGTGATGAGCTAAGTAGAAACATTCAAATACCAATATTAATAACTAATAACAACTCATGATAAAAAGAAAAATCAGTGTATGCATGTAGGTCAATAATATCAGGAATTTAGGCATACTTTCCATATATAACCGTTAAAGCCCAACATAGATAATAAATTTAATTTACCATCTAGCATGAGGAAAGTGGGAGTCAAATATACATGTCAACTCAACAATATCACTATGGACCCATCAAGAATAATCATACATAGCATTGTACGGGTGCTGGCATAACTGCCCATAATCAAGCACGTATATCTAATAATATGCCTGCACCCACTGCTGGCATGTCAGACTCTTATGAGGCGGATCCTGCCCAAGCGCTAAAAATAATCACATAACCTAAATAATAGGGCTTAGTGCATGTGCCACCCAAAAATAATAATACTTAGCCAAATGTGAGCATAGCGTACGCGTCACCTCAAAATCAATACCAAATCGGCTCTATGGCCCAAGCACAGTCCTTAACTGATCAAGTCTCAGATAATCACATCTCACAAAACTCAGTTAAACAGTGTTACACATATGAGTGAAGAATCAAATAAGAATATACTGAGACAAAGATATCACACACAGACATAGCATCGTGACTGAGATTATGAGGGCAATTTAGGCAAATAGATCATAAACAATAAGAATAAGCCCTATCATGTTTCAAACAAATAGCACATAGCCTAGACGTGGTTTCTAACATGAATCATGTCTCAAATAACCTTACAAGTCGAGAAGACATGGATATAACAAGGCACAATAGCAAAACAAATCTCATAATAGTCTAAAACCACCCCTAATCATGAACACTTTGGTGCACGCACCCATTTCCGTCACCTAGAATGTGTGTCACCTCAATATGTCTCATGTAACATAGTTTCCAGGGTTAATTACCCTCAAATCAAAGATTATATTTGTTACTTACCTCAAAACGCGCGAGTCAGTACTCCAAAAATCCCTTGCCACACGAATCGGCTTCCGAACAATTCGAATCTAGTCACAATCAACTTAATATCATCAAATAATGTTGTAGAAAACTACTTTAAACAATAAAGCTTCGATCTTTATTAAAATCAAAAAGTCAACTCGAAAGGTCAACCCTGAGATCGCACCTTGGAATCCAATAACACTCACAAACTCTGAACACCCATTCACTTGCAAGTTCAACCATACCAATTTCATCCAATTCCGACCTGAAATGACCTTCAAATCCTAAATTTTAACTTTAGGAAATGTTTTGCCAAAATCCCAAGTTCTTCACTTTAATTAACCAATTAAATTCTAAAAACAATGATAAAATCATGGAATATAAACAAATTCGAGTAAGAAGTACTTACCCTAAACCAAATCGTGATAAAATCCCCTCCCAAATCGTCCAAAACCAACCACTCTAACTCAAAATGTGGTATAGTGACCAAACCCTTGAAATAAAGATGTTAAATAGTCTGCCCAGGCATACCCTTCGCGACCGTGAAGAACAAACTTCCCAGTCCTCCAAAAGACTTTACGCGAACTTGAGCCCATGGTTGCAAACACAAAACACAACACACTCTTGAACTACACGAACACGGAAACAACATTGCGGTCTCAAAGGCTTACTGCCTGACACCTAAGCTGAACTTACCCTTTTACGTGAATGCGACCGTCCACTCACGACCATGATGACCACTCCCATCCAACGCTTTGCAAATGTGTCACCACTTCGCGAAGTCGAAGTAAATTTTGCCTGCCATCCAGAACACTCTACATGCTTGCGACTTACTCCTCATGATCGCTATAATAACCCGGCCTGTCATTTTAAGTATTTTTGCTCTGATTCCCTCTTTATTTTCTCCTCTATGTCGTATTATGGTTATGTGACTTTCTGGGGGTGTTTGGTTTATATTTGGTTGAGTTTTAGAGTGAAATAAGACACTTAGTCCCAAAGTTAGAAGTTTAAGTTGAAGGAGTTTACCGTAATTTTAATTGTGTTTAGAGGACTCCGAAATGGAGTTCTGATTGTTCCAATAGCTCCAAATGGTGATTTTGAACATAGTCGCATGTCCGGATAGTGATTTGGAGGCCCGTATGTCGTTTCAGCTTGAATTGGCAAAAGTTAGAAAGTTGAAGGTTTGGAATATTGATAAGTTTGACCGGGAGTTGACTTTATATATATATCGGGGTTGGATTCCAATTATGGAAATTTGAATAGGTTGGCCATGTCATTTGTGAGTTGTGTGCAAAATTTGAGGTCAATCGGAGTTGTTTTGGTATGAATCGGCATTAGTTTTGGAAGTCGGATGTTCATAGTTTCAATAGGCTTGAATTAGGCTACGATTCGTAGAATTGATGTTGTTTGATGTGATTTTTGGCCTCTGGTAGTGTAAAATTTCTTAATGATTTAAGATTTTAAGGTGCGCCAATAGTATTTTGGAATAACGTGTTCGAGTATCAAAGGAGACCCATGGGATAGAACCACATCATTTTGAAATGAAAATATGTGTTTAAGGTGTGTTGGAACATACTAAGGAGTTTTGTGAATTGCAAACATTTGTGTGGAACAAGTTGGATACATTACGTGGGAAGGATGTCTCAATTCGCACAATATCCTACTTCAAACGCATCCTGCTACCAAACTATAATGACTTAGGAGGTGATATACATATCCAATTAAAGCTCTTTGATTCTAATTTCCAACACATCAAACCGTTCATCATTTAGATATGTATACAGAAAGTTATGGACATTGTACTGGACCTATGTCATATGCAGGGCCAGATGCGCGGTCGCACATCTTTGGAAGTTTCTGCCCTGTGTGCGCGGCCAGATACACGGCCACTTGCCCAGGTGCGCGTCCGAGCATGTAGGATCCCATTAAATAACCCATGGCTGGGTAGAGAGAGGGATAAGTCATTCTTGAGCTAAAACCTGATATTTTGAGAGTGAGAGAGTGCCCTAGAGTGGGAGAGTGATCTTCAACAAATTGTCCTTCAATTCTTGCTCAAATCTTTGAAGATTAACAAGGAAAACTCACTAGGTCTTCATCTTAGAGGTAAGATTCTACACCGTAGCACTAAATTTTGAAATTTATCTAAAAATGGTTAATTATCAAGACAATTCTTGGGTATGGGAGTTGTTTATTTTGCATGCATGTGTTATCAAAGGGTGAAGGAAAATTCTGAGCTAAAAATGGTAAAGAATGGATTGTGGGATGATGGAATCCTCCATAAAAGGACCTTGAAACCTTAAAGCACACCTAGCGTTTGATAAAATGCTCAAATGAGCTAGAACGACGATCATCTTCCTAATTTTGGTTAAACTTGTTATATTTCTAAAATAGATTGAAGTTGCTAAGAATTCCGGAATATTTTAGAGTTTAAGGAAGCTTAATTGAGGTATGTTGTCTAAACTCTTCTCTTAGAATTGAATCCCACGGTGATCGTGTAATTTGTGTAAGTCCCGAATTGATCATTATAAAATTGGCCATTCCGAATATGCTTGTGTTGAAAGATATATGTTCAATATGAATTCCAAATGCTTTTATCATGTTATCTTATCATTTGAGGATGTGTTCAAAGTATGGGATGTGTGTTGAAAATGTTAAGACTTCAAGTCAAGTTAGAATGAAGGTTGTTATGCCAAATTGTGAGAAAAGTCTCTATGTGCCTAACATTCTTAGTTGCTCCCATGAGTATTTAAAGTCTTGAATTGAAAAGCTTTGTTGTTGTTGATGACGATGATGACGTTTGAAAGTGGAAAAGAATTTGAATTATGAAATACGGCCAAGTGCCAAGAATGATTTTATAATTGTGGCCACTAGTGCCAATTAAATAAAAAGATGCGAAAGAAGTATGAAATGAAATGACTAATATAAAAAGGTTGTCTCGAATGAGACGGCCTAGACGATCAGGTCGTGATCGGATGCCATACCGCACACATGGTGGTGATTGTATTGGAAATTGTAATTGAAATTGTGATTGTGGTTGATGTCTCTAATAAGATGGCCTAGCCGATCGGGTCGTGATCGTACTCCATGCTAAAGGTACGGTGGTATTGGTATTGAGAGTGATTGTGGTTGATGTCTCTAATGAGATGGCCTAGCCGATCGGGACGTGACCGTACACCATGCTAAAAGTATGGTGGTATTGGTATTATGAATAATGGTATTGTGAACGATGATACATCGGTACTAAGGATCTCCATCTTAAAAATATGGAAATTTACTTGAAATTTTATGTGGTTCAAACTTGATGTTTTGGTATTGTTCGAGGCTTCCATTGATTTTATGATTTTTCCTCCTCCTAATATTATTCATTCTATTGAGAAAGTGTTTAGTTATACATATTAGTGCTATTCGATGGTACTAACATCCCTTTTGCCGGGGGCGCTGCATCTTTAATGGATGCAAGTGGTTCCACAGCAGGAGACACTGATCAGTGACAGCGGTACACCCTCTTCCCATCTGACTTGCTGAGCCCCACTTCATTTCGGGGTCATGTATCTTTTTTTCCTTGTGTATTGTGTTTGAGGTATAGTCGGGGCCTTGTTGCCAGATTTATCATAGTACTCTTCTTTATCTATAGAGGCCTGTAGACATAGTGTGGGTTGTATATTGGTGCTGGGAAGGTCAAACAATGTTATGTTGTGGTTTAATTGTTCCGTTTCAGAATATGAAAAATGTGTGTGAAATTTGAGACTTTAAAATTATGAAACTATTGGTAATGAATTGGTATTATAGACATGATCACCTTATTGGCTAATTAATGAAAATATGTATTATCTCCATTTATGTATGACTTTGGGTAGAAGGAAATCTAATAGGCTTCCTCGGCCGGGTTCATTCGGTTGAGCACCGGTCGCGCTCCCCGATTTTGGGGCGTGACAAACTTGGTATCAGAGCATAAGTTTTTAAAGTGTCCTAGGATGTCTCGGATCCTTGTCTAGTAGAGTCCTTCTTATCGATGTGTTATCAACAATATCTATAATTTGGATGCTACATGGGCATTTAGGAATAATACCCTTTTTTCATGTTCTAGATCGTGAGATAAAGTTGATTATAAGATTGTTCCTTCTTTAACTCGTGTTTTGCTCTAACTTTCAGTATATGGCACCTAAGAAGAAAGCAAGAACTGGCCAAAAAGCCAATGTCACCCCAGGGCAGTTAATTCTATATTTAATGATGCGGGTGAGCACCCAAGGAGTGAGAATATTCCTCCAGTTACTACGCTGCCTGACTCTACTACAACTTATCAGATCGTAACTGTCCCTAAACCTACAGAGGGTGCAACAGTCCCTACACCTATCGAGGGTGCAACAGTCCCTACAACTGATATACCAGTTCCACCTCCAGTTCCAGCTTCCGATTCTTGTGTTTCTGATGTTGATCTTACGGGAGCCATACATATGTTGGCTCAATTAGTGGCTTCCTAGGCTCAGAGATCAAATGTTGCACCCACTTCTTCCAGTCAGCCAGGGGATTCTAGTAGTTTCATGGTGGACAGGTTTCTCCAGTTGGATCCTCTAGTGTTCATGGGTACTAACCGAGAGGAGGACCCCAGGAATTATACCGCATAAAAGAGGTGGCATATTCTTGGTTTGAACTATGGGAGAAGTCCCATGAAGAAGGGAGCCCTTCGGCGAAGTGGGGTGAGTTTGTCGATGCCTTCATTGATCATTTCTTGCCTGCCGAGATTAAGGCAGCCCGTGCTGCTGAGTTTGAGAACCTGAGGCAAGGTAGCTTGAGTGAGTAGGATTACCATATGAGATTCACATACCTGTCCAAGCATGCTATTAACATATTGCCCACTAGGGAGGCTAGAGTGCGCCGATTTGTGCAGGGCCTTAGTCCCTTGGTAATTAATGAGGCCGCTACAGCTACCTTAAATTCTGATATGAACTATGGTAAGATGGTGGCATTCTTTCAAGCCACAAACCCACAAATTGAAGAACAGAATGGAGCGAGATGGCAACTTTAGTGGTTTTTATGGTGGTGGCAGGTCAATATTCAAGGGAGCGTCGTCAGGGCCATCTCAGTCCTTTGCTCAGTCTTCGGCTAGTGCACAACTAGCAAGGCCCAGTCAGGAGTAGCAGTGAAGCCGTTTCAGGCCCAATCAAGGCAACAGGGGCTCCTATCAACAAGTTCGTCATGGTGGTAGATTCCAGGAGCAGCGGAGGCCTCCATGCCCTAGGTGTGGAAAGGTGCACCTAGTAATATGCTACATGGACTTACCCATATGCTACGGATGCAGTTGAGGGGTCACATACAGAGGGATTGTCGTTCGTCCCGCCAGGGTGCGGGCAGGGGCCCAGCACAGCCAGCCAGTTCTACAGCTACTACATCCACATCACCTCCTCCAGCTCGAGGCACTCCAACACCCGCAGGGCGTGGTGCAGTTAGTGGTGGAGCACAGAGATCAAAAGGATCCGACTATTTCTATGCTATGAGGGGTCGTCAGAATTCGGAGACTTCTCCAGATGTTGTTACGAGTATATTGACTGTCCAATCTCATGATGTGTATGCTCTTATTGATCTCGGTTCCACTTTGTCATATGTTACTCCTTATCTTGCTATGGAATTTGGGAAAGAACCGAAATAGCTTCACGAGCCGTTCTTTGTATCTACTCCGGTTGGTGAGTCTATTTTGGCCGTGCGGGTTTATAGGGATTGTGTTGTCACGTTGCGTGGTCGGGACACCATGTCCGATCTCATTGAATTGGGGATGGTCAATGTCAATGTAATAATGGGAATGGACTGGCTTTATTCATGTTTTGCCAAGCTTGACTGCCGAACTAGGACCGTTAGGTTCGAATTTATAAATGACCCAGTCATTGAGTGGAAGGGGGATGATGTGGTGCCGAAGGGTAGGTTTATTTCTTACCGTAAGGTCGTGAAGATGATCAACAAGGGATATATTTACCATTTGGTCCGGGTGACTGACACCGATGCTGAGGCACCTACACTTTAGTTTGTGCCTGTTGTGAATGAATTTCTGGGAGTCTTTCCGGATGAGCTCCCTGGGATCCCACCAGACAGGGAGATTGAATTTGGATTGATGTGATGCCAGACACACAACCTATATCTATTCTGTCCTATAGAATGTCACCAACAGAATTGAACGAGCGAAAGGAACAATTGAGAGATTTGTTAGAGAAAGGTTTCATCCGGCCGAGTGTGTCACCTTGGGGTGCACCGGTCCTTTTTGTATGGAAGAAAGATGGGTCACTGAGAATGTGTATTGACTATCGGCAGCTCAACAAGGTCACAATAAAAAATAAATACCCACTACCAAGGATAGATGACTTGTTTGATAAATTGCAAGGTACCAAGTACTTCTGCAAAATTGATTTACGATCCGGGTATCACCAATTAAAAATCAGAGAGTAGGATGTTCCGAAAACAACTTTTAGAACTCGATTTGGGAACTTTGAATTTTTTGTGATGTCTTTTGGGCTAACAAATGCCCCGGCAGCCTTCATGGATCTTATGAATTGAGTTTTCAAGTCGTTCCTCGATTCCCATAAGCTTGTGGCGGATGCTCTTAGCCGGAAATCTATGGGTAGTTTAGCACACATGGAGGCATATCAAAGGCCATTGGCCAAGGAATTTCACTGATTGGCTAGTTTGGGAGTCTGTATTGTGGACTCTAGTGAAGGAGGGGTGATTGTGCAAAATAGGGTTGAATCATCACTTGTTGTGGAAGTCAAGGAGAAGCAATGCAACGATCCATTGTTGGCACAACTGTAACAGGGAATTCATAAACATAATGATGATACACTAAGATACCAAGGACGACTATGTGTTACAAACGTGGATGGTCTTCGAGAAAGAATTATGACCGAATCTCACACTTCTTGGTATTCTGTGCACCCGGATTCTACAAAAATGTATCATGATCTTAAGGAAGTCTATTGGTGGAATTATATGAAGAGGAATGTAACGGACTTTATGGCGAACTGTCCAAATTGTCAGCAAGTGAAGGCCGAACACCAAAGGCTCGGTGGGTTGGCGCAGAACATAGAAATTCCAATATGGAAGTGGGAAATGATTAATGTGGACTTTGTGGTAGGATTACCTCGTACGCATCGTAAGTTTGACTCGATTTGGGTGATTGTAGATCGACTCACAAAATCAGGACACTTCTTGCCGGTTAAGTCTACCGATATGGAGGAACAATATGCTTAGTAATATATCCAAGAAATAGTCAGTTTGCATGGCACTCCAGTTTCTATCATTTTTTATCAGGGGGCACAGTTCACGGCTATTTTTTGGAAGACATTTCAGCAAGGTCTGGGTACGCAGGTGAATCTTAGTACAACCTTTCACCCACAGACTGATGGGCAGGCAGAGCAGACTATTCAGACGCTTGAGAATATGTTGTGTGCTTGTGATCTAGACTTCAATAGCTGGGATGATCATTTGTCACTCATAGAAATTGCCTACAACAATAGTTATCATGCTTGCATTTAGATGGAACCGTTCGAGGCTTTATATGGAATCCATTCACACTCACAAACTCTGAACACCCATTCACTTGCAAGTTCAACCATACTAATTTCATCCAATTCCGACCTGAAATGACCTTCAAATCCTAAATTTTAACTTTAGGAAATGTTTTGCCAAAATCACAAGTTCTTCACATTAATTAACCAATTAAATTCTAAAAACAACGATAAAATCATGGAATATAAACAAATTCGAGTAAAAAGTACTTACCCTAACCCAAATCATGATAAAATCCCCTCCCAAATTGTCCAAAACCAAGCACTCTAACTCAAAATGTGGTATAGTGACCAAACCCTTGAAATAGAGATGTTAAATAGTGTGCCCAGGCATACCCTTCGCGATCGCTAACATATCCTTGTGATCGTGAAGAACAAACTTCCCGGTCCTCCAAAATACTTTACGCGAACTTGATCCCATGGTTGCAAACACAAAACACAACACACTCTTGAACTTCACGAACACGGAAACAACATTGCGGTCTCGAAGGCTTACTGCCTGACACCTAAGCTGAACTCACCCTTCTACGCGAATGCGACCGTCCACTCATTATCATGATGACCACTCCCATCCAACTCTTTGCAAATGTGTCACCACTTCGCGAAGTCGAAGTATATTTTGCCTTCCATCCAGAACACTCTACATGCTTGTGACTTACTCCTCGTGATCATTGTAATGACCCGGCCTGTCATTTTAGGTATTTTTGCTCCGATCCCCTATTTATTTTCTCCTCTATGTTGTATTATGGTTATTTGACTTTCTGGGGGTGTTTGGTTTATATTCGGGTGAGTTTCAGAGTGAAATGGGACACTTAGTCCCAAAGTTGGAAGTTTAAGTTAAAGGAGTTGACCATAGTTTTAATTGTGTTTAGACAACTCCGAAATGGAGTTCTGATTGTTCCAATAGCTCCAACTGGTAATTTTGAACATAGTAGCATGTCCGGATAGTGATTTGGAGGTCCGTATGTCATTTCAGCTTGAATTGGCAAAAGTTAGAAAGTTGAAGGTTTGGAATATTGATAAGTTTGACCGGGAGTTGACTTTATATATATATATATCGGGGTCGGATTCCAATTATGGAAAGTTGAATAGGTCGTCCGTGTCATTTGTGAATTGTGTGCAAAATTTGAGGTCAATCGGAGTTGGTTTGGTATGAATCGACATTAGTTTTGGAAATTGGATGTTCATAGTTTCAATAGGCTTGAATTAGGCTACGATTCGTAGAATTGATGTTGTTTGACGTGATTTTTGGCCTCTGGTAGTGTAAGTCCCCGTTAAAATTTCCTAATGATTTAAGATTTTTAGGTGCGCCAATAGTATTTTGGAATAACATGTTCGAGTATCAAAGGAGACCCATGGGATAGAACCACATCATTTTGAAATGAAAATATGTGTTTAAGGTATGTTCAAACATACTAAGGAGTTTTGTGAATTGCAAAAATTTGCGTGGAACAAGTTGGATACATTACGTGGGAAGGATGTCTCAATTCACACAATATCCTACTTCAAATGCATGCTGCTACCAAACTATAATGACTTAGGAGGTGATATACCTATCCAATTATAGCTCTTTGATTCTAATTTCCAACAGCATCAAATCGTTCATCATTAAGATATGTATACAGAAAGTTATGGCCATTGTACTGGACCTATGTCATTTACACGGCCAGATGTGCGGCCGCACATCTTTGGGAGTTTCTGCCCTGTGTCCGCGGCCAGATACGCGGCCACTTGCCCAGGTGCGCGTCCGTGCACGTAAGAGCCCATTAAATAACCCATGGCTGGGAAGAGAGAGGGGATAAGTCATTTTTGAGCTAAAACCTGATATTTTGAGAGTGAGAGAGTACCCTAGAGTGGGAAGTGATCTTCAACAAATTGTCCTTCAATTCTTGCTCAAATCTTTGAAGATTAACAAGGAAAACTCACTAGGTCTTCATCTTAGAGGTAAGATTCTACACCGCAGCACTAAATTTTGAAATTTATCTAAAAATGGTTAATTATCAAGACAATTCTTGGGTATGGGAGTTGTTTATTTTGCATGCATGTGTTATCAAAGGGTGAAGGAAAATTCTGAGCTAAAAATGGTAAAGAATGGGTTGTGGGATGATGGAATCCTCCATAAAAGGACCTTGAAACCTTAAAGCACACCTAGCGTTTGATAAAATGCTCAAATGAGCTAGAACGACGATCATCTTCCTAATTTTGGTTAAACTTGTTATATTTCTAAAATAGATTGAAGTTGCTAAGAATTCTGGAACATTTTAGAGTTTAAGGAAGCTCAATTGAAGTATGTTGTCTAAACTCTTCTCTTAGAATTGAATCCCGCGGTGATCATGTAATTTGTGTAAGTCCCGAATTGATCATTATAAAATTGGCCATTCCGAATATGCTTGTGTTGAAAGATATATGTTCAATATGAATTCCAAATGCTTTTATCATGTTATCTTATCATTTGAGGATGTGTTCAAAGTATGGGATGTGTGTTGAAAATGTTAAGACTTCAAGTCAAGTTCGAATGAAGGTTGTTATGCCAAATTGTGAGAAAATTCTCTATGTGCCTAACATTCTTAGTTGCTCCCATGAGTATTTAAAGTCTTGAATTGAAAAGCCTTGTTGTTGTTGATGACGATGATGACGTTTGAAAGTGGAAAAGAATTTGAATTATGAAATACGGCCAAGTGCCAAGAATGATTTTATAATTGTGTCCATTAGTGCCAATGAAATAAAAAGTTGCGAAAGAAGTATGAAATAAAATGACTAATATAGAAGGATGTATCGAATGAGATGGCCTAGTCGATCGGGTCGTGATCGGACGCCATACCGCACATATGGTGGTGATTGTATTGGAAATTGTAATTGAATTTGTGATTGGGGTTGATGTCTCTAATATGATGGCCTAGCCGATCGGGTCGTGATCGTACTCCGTGCTAAAGGTACGGTGGTATTGGTATTGAGAGTGATTGTGGTTGATGTCTCTAATGAGATGGCCTAGATGATCGGGTCGTGATCGGAGACCGTGCTAAAAGTACGATGGTATTGGTATTATGAATAATGGTATTATGAACGATGATACATCGGTACTAAGGATCTCCATCTTAAAAATATGGAACTTTACTTGAAATTTTATGTGGTTCAAACTTGATGTTTTGGTATTGTTCGAGGCTTCCATTGATTTTATGATTTTACCTCCTCCTAATATTACTCATTCTATTGAGGGGGTGTTTAGTTATACATATTAGTGCTATTCGACGGTACTAACATCCCTTTTGCTGGGGTGCTGCATCTTTAATGGATGCAGGTGGTTCCAAAGAAGGAAACATTGATCAGTGATAGCGGTACACCCTCTTCTTAGCTGACTTGGTGAGCCCCACTTCATTTCGGGGTCATGTATCTTTTGTTCCTTTTGCATTGTGTTTGAGGTATAGCCGGGGCCTTGTTGCCGGATTTATCATAGTACTCTTCTTTATCTATAGAGGCTCCGTAGACATAGTGTGGGTTGTATATTGTTGCAGGGAAGGTCAAACAATGTTATGTTGTGGTTTAATTGTTCCATTTCACACTATGAAAAATGTGTGTGAAATTTGAGACCTTAAAATGATGAAACTATTGGTAATGAATTGGTATTGTAGACATGATCACCTTATTGGCTAATTAATGAAAATATGTATTATCTCCATTTATGTATGACTTTGGGTAGAAGAAAATCTAACAGGCTTCCTCGGCCGGGTTCACTCGGTTGAGCGCCGGTCGCGCTCCCTGATTTTGGGGCATGACAAACTTGGTATCAGAGCCTAAGTTTTTAAAGTGTCCTAGGATGTCTCGGATCCTTGTCTAGTAGAGTCCTTCTTATCGGTGTGTTATCAACAATATCTATAATTTGGATGCTACATGGGCATTTAGGAATAATACCCTTCTTTCATGTTCTCGATCGTGAGATAAAGCTGATTATAAGATTGTTCCTTCTTTAACTCGTGTTTTGCTCTAACTTTCAGTATGTGGTACCTAAGAAGAAAGCAAGAACTGGCCAAAAAGCCAATGTCACCCCAGGAGTGGCAGTTGATTCTATATTTAATGATGTGGGTGAGCACCCAAGGAGTGAGAATATTCCTCCAGTTACTACGCTGCCTGACTCTACTACAACTTATCAGACAACACCTGTCCCTACACCTACCGAGGGCGCGAAGTGGGGTGAGTTTGTCGATGCCTTCATTGGTCATTTCTTGCCTACCGAGACTAAGGCAGCCCGTGCTGTTGAGTTTGAGAACCTGAGGCAAGATAGCTTGAGTGAGTGGGATTACCATATGAGATTCGCATACTTGTCCAAGTATGCTATTTACATGTTGCCCACTAGGGAGGCTAGAGTGCGCCGGTTTGTGCAGGGCCTTAGTCCATTGGTAATTAATGAGGCCGCTACAGCTACCTTGAATTCTGATATGAACTATGGTAAGATGGTGGCATTCTCTCAAGCCACAAACCCGCAAATTAAAGAATAGAATAGAGCGAGATGGCAACTTTGGTGGTTTTTATGGTGGTGGCAGGTCAATATTCAAGGGAGGGTCATCAGGGCCATATGAGTCCTTTGCTCAGTCTTCGGCTAGTGCACCACCAGCAAGGCCCAGTCAGCAGTAGCAGTGGAGTCGTTTTAGGTTCAATCAGGGCAACAGGGGCTCCTATCAGCAAGGTCGTCATGGTGGTAGATTCCAGGAGCAGCGGAGGCCCCCATGCCCTAGGTGTGGAAAGATGCACCTAGGAATATGCTACATGGACTTACCCATATGCTACGGATGCGGTTCAGGGGTCACATACAGAGGGATTGTCATTTGTCCCGCCAGGGTGCGGGCAGGGGCGCAGCACAGCCAGCCAGTTCTGTAGCTACTACATCCACATCCCCTCCTCCAGCTCGAGGCACTCCAAAACCCGTAGGGCGTGGTGCAACTAGGGGTCGAGCACAGAGTTCGGAAGGATCTGAACGTTTCTATGCTATGAGGGGTCGTCAGAATTAGGAGGCTTCTCCAGATGTTGATACAAGTATATTGACTGTCCAATCTCATGATGTGTATGCTCTTATTGATATCGGTTCCACTTTGTCATATGTTACTCCTTATCTTGCTATGGAATTTGGGAAAGAACCGAAATAGCTTCATGAGTCGTTCTTTGTATCTACTCCGATTGTTGAGTCTATTTTGGCCACGCGGGTTTATAGGGATTGTGTTGTCACGTTGCGTGGTCGGGACACCATGTCCGATCTCATTGAATTGGAGATGGTAAATGTTGATGTAATAATGGGAATGGACTGGCTTTATTCATGTTTTGCCAAGCCTGACTGCCAAACCAGGACTGTTAGGTTTGAATTTCTAAATGACCCAGTCATTGAGTGGAAGGGGGATGATGTGGTGCCAAAGGGTAGGTTTATTTCTTACCTTAAGGCCGTGAAGATGATCAACAAGGGATATATTTACCATTTGGTCCGGGTGACTGACACTGATGCTGAGGCACCTACATCTTTAGTCTGTGCCTGTTGTGAATGAATTTCTGGGAGTCTTTCCGGATGAGCTCCCTGGGATCCCACCAGATAGGGAGATTGATTTTGGGATTGATGTGATGCCAGACACACAAACTATATCTATTCTGTCTTACAGAATGGCACTAACAGAATTGAACGAGCTAAAGGAACAATTGAGAGATTTGTTAGAGAAAGGTTTCATCCGGCCGGGTGTGTCACCTTGGGGTGCACCGGTCCTTTTTGTAAGGAAAAAAGATGGGTCACTGAGAATGTGTATTGACTATCGGCAGCTCAACAAGGTCACAATAAAAAATAAATACCCACTACCAAGGATAGATGACTTGTTTGATCAATTGCAAGGTGCTAGGTACTTCTCCAAAATTGATTTACAATCCGGGTATCACCAATTAAAAATCAGAGAGTAGGATGTTCCGAAAATAACTTTTAGAACTCGATATGGGCACTTTGAATTTTTGGTGATGTCTCTTAGGCTAACAAATGCCCCGACAGCCTTCATGGATCTTATGAACTGAGTTTTCAAGTCGTTCCTCGATTCCCATAAGCTTGTGGCGGATGCTCTTCGCCGGAAATCTATGGGTAGTTTAGCCCATTTGGAGGCATATCAAAGGCCATTGGCCAAGGAAGTTCACCGATTGGCATGAATGATGGTACACTAAGGTACCAAGGACGACTATGTGTTCCAAACGTGGATGGTCTTTGAGAAAGAATTATGATCGAATCTCACACTTCTAGGTATTCCGTGCACCCGGGTTCTACAAAAATGTATCATGATCTTAAGGAAGTCTATTGGTGGAATTATATGAAGAGGAATGTAGCGGACTTTATGGAAAAGTGTCCAAATTGTCAGTAAGTGAAGGGCGAACACCAAAGGCTCGGTGGGTTGGCGTAGAACATAGAAATTCCAATATGGAAGTGGAAAATGATTAATGTGGACTTTGTGGTAGGATTACATCATACTCATCGTAAGTTTGACTCGATTTGGGTGATTGTGGATCGACTCACGAAATCAGGACACTTCTTGCCGGTTAAGGCTATCGATATGGAGGAACAATATGCTCAGTAGTATATCAAAGAAATAGTCAGGTTGCATGGCACTCCAGTTTCTATCATTTCTGATCGGGGGGCACAGTTTTTGCCTAATTTTTGGATGAAATTTCAGCAAGGTCTGGGTACTCAGGTGAATCTTAGTACAGCCTTTCACCTGCAGACTGACGGGCAGGCAGAGCAGACTATTCAGACGCTTGAGGATATGTTGTGTGCTTATGATATAGACTTCAAAGGTAGCTGGGATGATCATTTGTCACTCATAGAATTTGCCTACAACAATAGTTATCATGCTTGCATTTACATGGCACCGTTCAAGGCTTTATATGGAAGGAGATGTAGATCTCCCATTGGGTGGTTCGATATTGGAGAAGTAGAGTTTATAGTGCCAGACCTCATGCATCAGGCCATGGAAACAATTAAGATCATTAAGGAGAGGTTGAAGACTGCTCAGAGTCATCAGAAGTCTTATTCGGATGTTCGTCGTAGGGATTTGGTGTTCAAAGAAGATGATTGGGTATTATTGAATGTTTCCCCCATGAAAGCTGTAATGCGATTTGGTAAGAAAGGGAAATTGAGCCCGAGTATGTTGGATCGTACAGAATCATTTAGAGGATTGTTGAGGTAGCGTACAAGCTTGAGCTACCAAATGAGATGTCATTAGTGCACCCGGCATTTCAGACAAATGAGATGTTGAAGAAAGTAGTTGGAGACCCGACACTCATTGTTCCGGTTGAGACTGTTGAGGTTAATGAAGAATTGACTTATGTAGAGATTCCAGTTTTTATTATTGATCGGCAGGTCCAAAAGTTGAGAAATAAAGAAATTTCCTCCGTGAAAGTGTTATGGTGAAGGTAGCAGTCTGAAGAGGCCACCTAGGAGGTTGAGGAAAAAATGAACAAGAAGTACCCTTATTTGTTTGAATAACTATGTAATCATTCTATGAAATTGTTCCCGAAAAGAGAAAGAACAAAAAAAAAACAAAAAGAGAAAATGCAAAAAAGATAATAATGGAAGGATTGATGGATTCAAAAAGAGATAATGATCCCTAACATGAGCATCGAGGGAGAAAAAGAATGAAATGCACAAGAAAGATTAATGTTAAGTCTCTCTAGCCCCCTAGAAAAAGAGAATGCCTCTAAGAATTGGTAATTGAGAGCCAAAAAAAGAAAATATGGAGTGCTTAAGGAAATGTGTAACCACTTAACCATATGGTATCCTAGCCCAATCCAAAATCCTTCATTATAACCCGAAATAAGTCCTACTTGATTCTGAACCGAGTAAGCTTACATTAGTGGTGATGTACACCAGGGGCAAGCCTATGGTACTTGAAGTCGCACTTGTGACATTCTGTTGTGAGAGAAGAGTAAACCTTTCATTGATCTAAAGATTGAGTGCTAACCTTTATAGTGAACTTGGTAAATGGAAGGTAGAGGAAGAAAAATTTGGATTCCACCATGATCTACATGATAGAACAAGAGTCCTCGATGAGTAAAGTCAATTCTTGAAGCTCAAATATCACATTAGAACTATAGGTGCATGATATGTGAATGGTCAACTTGATGACCATGCACGAGTATTGTGTGTAATTGCTGGTCCCAACTGAGTATGGATGGCTTACCATTGAATCGCTAAAATGACCTTTCACTCTGAGGACGTGGGAACTAATCTATTTGCTAGTGGATAAGCAAAGACTTAAGTTTGGGGGAGTTGATAAGTGTGGAATTTGACAACTTTTTAGTAACTTCTTGCTTTAGCTTTAGTCTGAAAGTGTTGATTTATGTTCCCAAAACTTATCAAAGTGTGCAAATTGCAGAAATGTTGGAGATTTAAAATCTAATAAAGAAATCCAACTCAAAAAGGAGTGTTCCGGCTCACAAGGAAAGAAGGGGCGCAACAGACCAGAAGTGCGGAAAGTAGAATTCTCTATGCGGCCGTAGATCTTATATAGAATCCCAGAAGTGATTGTAGAGAAGTGTGGCCGCAGAACATGGTTGTACTGACAATAAATCAAAAAGTTCATAGAGTGCGCAAAATGACCAAGAATGAAGAATTGCCAGAAGTGCGGACCACACATGATTTGTGCGGCTGTAGAAGCTGAAGTGCAGCCACAAATCAAATTATGCGGCTGCAGAATCTCTCAACCTGCAAACTTAAGCAATGTGCGGACCACACATGGAATTGTACAGCAGTAGAACCTCCCGAAGGGCATTTTTGTCAGCAAATTTTGGGCCACTACAAATTGACGGGAATCACTTTTTAAGGTCATGTTTTGATGTTTTCCTAGCTGTAGCCATTGTAGTTTACCATTTTGGTCATTTGTGATCATTTATGGACAAAAACATAGTTTATCATTTCAATTTTATATTATGGCTTTAATTAGTGTTTCTTCTTTGTTTTTTTCATTTTCTACTACGAGTAGCTCGATTCTTACTAGGGTTGTGACCCAACCCTAGTGTGTAAACCTTATGGATATTTAATTTAATCCTTGTTTATCATTGGATGTTTGTTATTTAGCCTTGTTCATGCTTTAGTTTTATAATTAATGGTTGCAAACATTGATTAATGCCTTTTTGACTTGCTCTTTACTTGAAAAAGAGGGACCTAGTTTAGGAAAACACGGCTAACAAGAAATTGGGCCAGTTAAGGATTTGACTGGCCTAATTAAAGGGTTTGAATTAGAGATAGGGAAAGCCCGACTTCAGCTCATATCAACTATTTAGCCTGATACCCATTTGAGCTTGAGAAAGCTAAATTGGGGAAAATCACTCTATGTCTGGAAGGTATTGAGCGAGTAACTTAGAGTTGAGAGCTATGATACACCCCAATTACTAAAACAAGTGTTAACATAATTAACCCATTAGGCGAACACCTAGGGGAAAGTTACATCCCTAGGCCTTTTACCTATTTGAAAACAACCAAAAACAATTAGACAATTTCTAGTTTCATTTCTCTAGTTGATCATTGATAGTATAGTTTATAGAAGTAATTAGCAAAACCAACTTGATTGGAAGTGTATTTAAGTTGTTTCATCTCCACGCATCAAGTATAGACTCTAACACCCATTGATAGCTCCCTGAGGAAATCGACCCGTCTCATAATTGCGTACTATTTTTCCAACGACCTCTTCCACTCATTGTTGAGTGTGGATCGGGAGTGGATCATATATAGTCATGTACTTCGCGCGTTTGTTGTTATTGCGCATATGGTTATTGAATTTAGAGCATCATGGCATGAGGTATTCCATATGGACCGGTGTTCAGATTGGGTCATGCATCGCATTAAAGTAGGTTGGAATATGATCCTTTTTCTTATTTCATGTATATTGTTCCTCCTTTGTGTGACGGGTTCATATAATTGCGCCTTGTAGTGGTATTGTTTCAGCTTGCGGGATGGTTCCCTTATTTGTTTTTCTTTCCATTATTGGGTACATTCGAGCTATTGCCTATTTGGTGCACGAGTTGCACTAAATGTGGATCAAAGCGGTGCTGGTGTGGCATGTCGGTCAAGCAGCTTATGCTGGATGATATGAGGTTATTGGAACTTGAATAGGTGCTACCGGATTTGATTATGGTATGTTGGGAATAATAACGTCACTAGCCAGCTTAGAATTTGGCTATGGTTCTTGTCCGGTGAGACAACTCAGAGTTTGAGCCCTTGTCATTCTATTCTCTCACATATGGTGAGGACACAAGCTGGACTTGCTGATGACTTGCCCCCAGAGCCGGTGTTGATAGTGGTCGAGGCAGGGGTAGAGGCCGCAGAGGAGCACGTGCTATAGCTAGAGCGCCTATCAGAGCAGCAATTGAGGAGCTGCGAGTAGCTCCTGTTGGGGGACAAGCACCGGAGGTGCCTGTTGTTGCCCCCGGACTTCAGGAGACCTTAGCACAATTCCTAAGCATGTTTGGTAGATTGGCTCGGGCGGGGTTGATTCTGGTTGCACCCGCTACTTCACAGACCAGGGGAGGAGCTAAAACTCCCGCGGCCCATACCTTAGACCAGCGAGCTCACATTGGTTAGGTTCCAGGTGTAGTGCCGGTACAGCTATGTTTTCCAGTCCAGCCCGTGATTAGGACAGCAACATCTGAGGAAGAACATCTTAGACTTGCAAGGTTCAAGAAGTATTAGCTTCCTACCTTGAGTGGTTTGGCTTCAGAGGATGCACATGGTTTCCTAGAGGAGTGTCAGCATTTTCTCTACACTATGGGTATTGTGGAGATAAGTGGGGTTGTTTTTACTACGTTCCAGCTTAAGGGAGAGGCATATCTGTAGTGGCGAACGTACGCGTTTGGTAGCATGGACGAGGCAACTTCACTCACATGGGATCGATATTCAGAGTTCTTCTTGAGGGAATATGTTCCTCAGATTCTTCGGGATGCCTGGCGTATGGAGTTTGAGCAGCTGCACCATGGCACTATGTTCGTGTCACAGTATGCCGTCAAATTCAGTGATTTTTCCCGACATGCACCTGCTTTGGTTTCTACAGTTAGAGAGCAAGTCCGTAGGTTCATTAAGGGGCTCAACCATGATATCCGGTTTAGCATGGCTCGGGAGTTGGAGTCGGATATTCCATTTCAGTAGGTGATAGAGATCGCTCACCGAGTAAAGGGCATGCGGGACTAGGAGGGAGAGGACATATGGGTTTAGGAGAGAGAGGACAGGGAGGCTAAGAGGCCTTGCAGATCGGGAGGATCTACTAGTCCGTATTTTGGAGGCAAGGTACGCCGTGGTAGAGGTTTTGTTGGTCAGTCTGTTAAGTTTTCACATCAGGCTTTGTGCGGTGCTTCAGATATCCATGGGTCTCAGAGTGCCCGTGCTGGAGAACTTCCACAGCCATACCACCAGAGAGGCTGCTTTGAGTGTGGAGATACTAGCCACATGGTGAGAGATTGTCCTTGACTCCGAACATATGTGTCACGGTGGGGTATCCAGGCTATGCGTGCTACTCTAGTTGCTGATATCCCTACACCGCAAGCTTGGGGTGCAGGTCAGGTGGGCACCCAAGAGTAGGGGCTCGGTTCATTGATGTACTTTCTACGGTAGGGATGAGGCCGCTGCACCGGATGATATCGTACAAGTATGGTTTTGATTTGTTATAGAGGAGCATCATTCATATTTTGTTTTGGTTCTGCTTATCGGGGTGAGCCCTCCTATGCTTCTTCACATATGGGTGAGTTTTGTGATTTTGTACTATGCTTATGTGTTTACCCCTGTTGGGAGATTCTATAGTGGTAGCCCGTGTCTATCGTTTTGTTTTATTAATTAATTAGAGCTATAAGACTAGGAATGACTTTCAGTTACCCATTACTGTAGGTTTTGATATGGTTTCTAGGTGGTTGGTTACAATTTGTGAATTAGATACTTTACCGGTGTGGGAGTTCAGCATGTGTTGTGACCTTGCTAGCAGAAATTAAATTAATGGAAGGTTTCGATTGGTATGATGTGTAATCTACTTGTGATTCAGAGTTGAGGATGGGATCCTCGCATTTCCATGAGGTTTGTTATGTTTGGGCCGGGCTGCGTGCCACAGTGAAGTTATATTAGGATGAGATCCTTGTGAGTTATTCGTATACTTTGATTCTCCCTTGTGGAATTAATTCGTAGTATGCTACCGATAGGGAGTTGTGCTTGTCTGTCTTGTTTGATAGTTCTTTCATGTGTTGCCTCGTATATTCAGTCATATTCATGCAGTGCTTATTGGGGTTTAGCTTGCGAGGTGTGTGCCCAAGTGGTGTTAGGTGTGACTTGTTTATTTGAGTGAATAATCATGGCATCTTTGTGCTTCTTTTATCCTTGTCGGCGTTGTGGAAGTTTGGAACAGGGTTCTAAGCAGATATGAGGTTAATTGTTGGTGCTGGGTTTGAGTATTGATGGCTATTGTGATTAGAAATTTTGTTATGGACATATGTGTAGTGTGTTAAGTCATGTGTTTGTATTTGGTGAGTGTATATATAGGTTATTGCAGCTGGTTGAGGCTGATACCGTGTGTTGATGTAGGAATCATGTCTTGTGGAAATAAACGGATGGTGAGAAATTTGGTTATACGGCCTATTGGTATTGGTGGAAGGAAAAACCTTCAGTTGAGGTGGTGTGATCGGGCTTATGTAGATTTGGGTTAACGTGGGGTCACCCGCGGGTGTATGTATGGATTGTACACTCAGTGATTGAGGACTTCGGAACGATTCTTGGTATGGTCAAGGACGAACGTTTGTTTAAGAGGGGGGAGAAGGTAACGATCCGACCGGTTATTTTGAGAATTAGCATCCCATTCGCCGGCTTAAGGTCTCTAGAAGCTTCGTATTATGTATTATGACTAGCATGTGTGGTGGAGTTTGGATTTTGGATGATTCGGGATCAATTAGGAAGAAGGATTCTTGTTTTAGAAGCGTAAACAGTAAGAGTTGACTGGAGTTTGACTTTTTTATAGACGACTCCGAAATGGCATTTTGGGCTTAGCTGTGCGTCCGGATTTGGATTTGGAGGGCCGTAGGATAATTTGAAGCATTTTGGCAAACATTGGAAAGTTGAAGTTTTGGAAGGTTAAGAGGTTTGACCGAGAGTTGACTCTGCTGTCTCTTTCATTGTGAGCTCATTCGTTCGTTTCTTTGTGTACTGAAGTTCTTGAGTTGATTTATTTGTCGTATTCCTATGTTATTGTTGTTGTTGTTGCTGTTGTACCGAGTATTGTTGAGCCGAGGGCTATGCATGGTTGTGGTATTGAAATTATTTTGAGGAAATGTTGTGGCATATGTGCACATGTTGTAAAGTTATTTTATTATGTTGTTATGTTTTGGCACACGTGGTATTGTTGAGAGGATTGCCGGGGTGTTCGCACATGTGTTGTCCGTGCTATTGTTACTATTTATATTTGCACATGCGGCGTGATAAGGAGGGCTATATATGTGGGTTTGCGCATGTGGCGAGACAAGGTGAGAATATTATTATGTGTTTGTGGCAAGATAGTGTAGGTATTTACTTTATTATTGCGCACGTGGCAAGATAAGGTGGGCTATGTCGGGGAATGATTTGTGATGAGTTGTGATGGCCTGGAGGCATTATTATTGTTGTTATTTGTGTAGTGGTGTGCATACCCTGTGTGAGTTAGACCGTGTACATTTTGTGGTGATCGTTTCTTATGTGCCATTCATTGTCTCTACTCTTGTTTGTTTACTTCAATTGTGGTAGAACACTTATACAACCATACACGTAAATAAATCACCCATATTGGTTTAAGAAGATGAATCCTGATGTTATTGACCATTTACATGTACTCCCGTGTACTTGTCTTCTGTATGAGAGTTATCCTGTTGGCACGTGAGTTATCTGTGCAGTCTGATGGTAGGCTATAATCCCGTATTTTAGTCGCTTATCGCACTCTAATTTACTACACTTCAACTGAGTTTGAGCTTTAATCGCATGTGTTTTGCACTAATTGCGTGTTTTATGCCTAGTAGGAGTGATTTCAAGCTATGTAGATATTATGGAATGAAATCGAGCTATTTGGAGCTTTGAAGTCTGAGAAAAAGCCTAGGGTATTAAGCCGGGATCGCGTTCGGGAGTCGAGAACCACATCCAAATTTCAAAACACAAGGAAAATAATTCACTCTGACAAAAACACACAACCACGGCATGTGGGGTGCTGCGGCTGCCCGAATTCTGCCCCAGTCAATTTTGCACGCTTTCTGACCAATCCCACTACAGCCCCGACTGGTGCGTAGCCCCATGCGCCGTGCCTGTGCAATATTTACAGAGCTGGAATCATATTTCGCGCAGCAAAAGGTTTTTTTGTCTGGGCACGACCCTACTAAGTATAAATACATGTAAAAATATTATTATTAGGACTTTTGACACCTCTTAGACCTAAGGAAGCCGAGGAGGAGGTGGAGAAGCAAAAGCACAAGTATTTCATCATTCAATCCTCACTCAAGACAAGAGTTTGGATCGTTTTATGTTTTCCTTTGATTTAAACATTGTTGTGATGAATTGCTCCATATTTATGGAGTAGTTCTCTTTATGGGTTGATAGATTTGGTGTATTGATGTGGATATTAACTCTAGTTTTTATGTATAGCATCGTTTTGGATGTTTTAATCGTTGCATCTATATTCACTTGTTCATGTAATCGAGAGAGGTATAACTTGTGATATTCTTGCATTCTATCTTGTTGGTTGAATTCATTAATTCTTCTTAGTAATCGAAAGAGGCTAATTGAATTGTTGATTAAACCTAGTTAGGAGGATAATCGAGAGAGGTCCTCCTAAAGACCAATTCACTACTATCTCGTGCATATCTTCACCGATCTTAAATTAGTTTATCTTGTGAGGTTGAGACTTAATCGAGAGAGGAGTTTATACTAAACAATTGAATTAATTAACTAGTGAATTCGAGAGACTCACTTGAACATTAAAAGTGAATTATCTAGAGTTAAATCCCAACATTTGTCTTGCACCTATCTTATCAACCCTATCATCTCTCAATTGATAACCTTCTTTGCTCACTACTTGCGTCGATTGTCATTAGCCAAAAGTTTAGATTCTTAGTTAACTTTAGTTTTAATTACAGAAATCTCAATTGTTAATCATCTTGGATAGCAATCTAGCTATAAACTACAAAAATACTATTTAACTCCAATCCTTGTGGATACGATATTATATTTTACTATATTCATTTATGGAGCATATTTAAGTGTGTATTTTGCGCTCGTCAAATTTAGATGTCGTTGTCGGGGATTGATAATCAATAGTGCTGGAAATAGTTTGTAGTGCTAATTCAGGAATTTTATTTTTATTTTATTTTTCTCTTTTTACGGTTGGTGTTCTTTGACTATGCGCAGGCTACAGGTTAGATTGGTGCACGACTCGATTGTCTGGGAAAGAAGTGCAACCATACGAGCCAGAAATAGCGAGACAATTGCGATAGTTGAGGAAGGAAAGAAATCTCCCTGAGAATATAGAGAAGGTTGTGAAATCCTCAACCAAAGAAAACATGGTCGGAGATGATGATAATGTAGATTTGGTTGCGATGGAGGCAGCCCAATGAAGAGAAAAAGCTGCAAGGGATGTTGAAGATGCTGAAATTGCATATGAAGAAGAGAGGACTCGGAGAATGGCACAGAATCAGCCCTTGGGTGCAAACCAAATCGGAAACATAGCTCGCGACCAAGTGTTATCAAGTGTGAGACCACTCCCAGTTGCAGCTAATAATTTCGAGTTGAAGCAAGGGTTACTTCAAACCCTTCAAATTGTTGTGTCTTCAGAGGAAAGCAGAACGAAGATCCAAACAATCATCTAATGGACTTCGAGGAGATCATGAACACGTTTCAATATAATGGTGTGTCACAAGATGCAGTTTACCTAAGGCCATTCCCCTTCACTCTCAAAGATGATGCAAATCTTTGGCTTCAAAGCTTGCCCCATGGATATATTAGAATACGGGAGGAGATGACCAGAAAATTTCTTGCTAAATATTTCTTCTCAGCTAAGACAGGCAAGTTTAGAAGAGAAATCCATAACTTCTGCCAGAACGAGACTGAAACTGTGTTTGAAGCTTGGGAGAGGTTTAAGGAGATTGTGCGAAAGTGTCAACATAGCAGAGTTGAACTCTGGATGCAACTCCAGGATTTTTGGGATGGATAGACACAGACCTCACGTAGAACATTGAGCAATGCAGTTGGAGGTTCGTTGATGAAAAAGACTCCAGAGGAGATAGTCACAATTCTAGATGAGTTATCCGAAGATGCAAATTAGTGGCTCTCGGAGATTGCTGAAAGAAGAAGATCAACTGGTGTTCACTAGGCTGATACTAAGACATATGTGCACGTACAACTTGATGCCATGGCAAAAGAAATAAGGAATCTTACCTTAGCCTCGATACATAAAGAGCCTCATGCAGCCTGTGATATATGTCGAAGAGGACACCCTACTCATGAGTGTCAAGCTACCATGGAGGAAGTGAATGTTGTGGGTAATTATAATTTCAATGGAATGTGTCAGAAGCACCCCGATGTTTCATGGAGTTCACCTTGGGGTACAGCAAATGCATGGCAACAAAAAAACTCCAGATTTTAGGAGAGGGTGCAAATTCAGTCTCAACAGCCAATTTAGACTGGGCTAGAAGATTTGATGAAGTCTTTATGTCACGCCCCAAAATCGAGGAGCGCAACCAGCGCTCAACCGAGTGAACCCAGTCGAACAAGCCTACGTTACATCAACCTCTCATCATAACTCATGCATGATTTATCAAAATATAATTAGATCATGACTTTCATATTGAATACATTTGGCTCAATGGCCCATAGAATTTTTATTTATTATTATTATTTTTTTTATTTTTCACTCGTGATGGGTACATAGCTTCATAAATATCCGTGAACATAAATACATGACGAAACTCAAAACTTAAGTACATGACCCACAGTGTACATGGAGCTTCTATGACAATAGATATCTAAGTACATAATACCAACTAGACTCGAGTGCCTACTGGAATTATAGCAGGCTCACCATAATCCGATGCACAGAAGATCCCTACCAAAGGTCCATATCATCCTGTAGAAGTATACCTGCATCCATTAAAAGATTCAGTGCCCCCAGAAAAAGGGACGTCAGTACTGTCGAATAGTACTATTATGTATAGCTAAGCACCCTCTCAATTGAACAATTAATATTACAAGGAGGAATAATCACAAAATCAATGAAAGTCTCGAACAATACCAAAACATCAAGTAGGTTGAAATATCAAGCCTTATTATACTTGCATCATTCTGAACTTCTTTTAGGGTCAACTGAGCCATATGATCTATACGCGGAACACATAATATAAATTAATTGAAGCAACATGTACAAACAAGGCCAATGAAAATGGCTCATAATGTCTGCGTTGACAATGCGTCTTACTTGACCGCCCATATCCCTCTCTTATCTTACCCCTATGCATTTCATAGACCGTCCCTAATGTTCACATATCATATTATACACCTATGCATTTCATAGGCCGTTCATAGGATTCCATACACAATACACCTATATATTTCATAGACCGTTCATAGGATTCACATATACCATACGATACACCTGGGCGTTTTATAGACCGTTCACAGAGTTTACTTACACAATACACCTGTGCGTTTCATAGACCGTTCATAGTGTTTACTAACACAATACACATGTGCGTTTCATAGACCGTTCACAGTGTTTACTTACACAATACACATGTGCGTTTCATAGACCGTTCACAGCGTTTACTTACACAATACACCTGTGCGTTTCATAGACCGTTCACAGTGTTTACTTACATAATACACATGTGCATTTCATAGACCGTTCATAGTGTTTACTTACATAATACTGCATAGTACACCGCATAACAGTTATGCGGTCTCATAGTCGACCGCAAAATTACTTCCAATAGACCCAAATAACTGCGTCACTCTGCGACCATTATGCGGTCCGTAGAGTGATTATGCGGTCAACTATGCGACTGCAGAAATGCACAGTTCCGCCAAAATTACTTTCCCGTGCATTGTTTAACCCAAAAGGCACCATGAAACATTATTTTCTTTGCAAATTTTATCGGACTTTACACTTAAGTTCTTCAAAATTTTTTGGGGTGTTACACTTTCATTATTAAGAAAGATGAGAGATTAGATGCTCATGGTACAACTATTAAAGAACTTGGAACATATTTGTGTAACTTGGAGAGACAAGTGCAACAAATTGCAAATATATTGTCTGGAAGAATCCCGGGTACTCTGCCAGCTGATACTGAAAAGAATCCCAAAGAAACGGTAAATGTTGTGACCATTAGAAGCACACAAGTATTGAAAGATCCCACTGCAGTCCAAAAAGAGGTGATACCTGAAAAAGAAAGTGGGGAGGAGATGAAAATTGAAGATGATAAGAAGAAGAAAGGTAAGAAGGGAGTAGAGAAAAAGAAGAAGGAAGAAACTTCAAGAATGGAGGACTCTAATGAAGAGACCAAGCACATGCCTGCTCTACCTTTTCCCTAAAAGCTCTATAGAGAAAAGTTGGACAAGCAGTTTGAGAGCTTTTTAGATATGCTACCCGTCTAGCAACCTACATTACAACCAATTAAAGTCCTACTTGATCATTGACTGAATGAACTTCATTAGTAGAGTAGTACACTACGGGCAAGCTTATGGTTCATCTTTTGTGGCAAATGAATGTTATTTCTGAGAGTGAGCAAATTCTTTCTATCTTGAGTTCGTAATTGTTCTTAAATTTTATTATGATGCCATTAAGGGTGCTTGTAAGCTAAGGTAAGCTTTGGTTTGAGATTTTTCTAATTATTTAAGGTATGTATAACACTCTGTTTCTTGGGCTTAAGCTTATATATGCGTTGGTTAAGTTATTTGGATGAAGAATTACAAGATAGAACTTGAAGTTGTATAAGAAGTTTTTGTCTCTTATTGGACTATTTTGGAGTTGTGTATATGACTTCATATGGCTGGAAATCATGGGGAATGGCGTGGTTATAATGTTCGTATTGTTTTTATGCTGGTAAGTGTTTTTAGTATGTTGATGATGTTTTAAATAGGAGAATAAGCAATAACACAATACCTAGAAGTTGTCCATATTGTTGTAATATGTTGTTTGGTTGCTTGCTGTTGCTTTTATGATGGATATAAGGTTGCAATGTCATGCCAATATATGTTTTTATATTCTAGACTGTTTGAAGGTGTATTAAGTATAGGGGAGATGGTAAAAAAATTTGGGGTTTGGTTCCAATCCAAGCTTACCGCTCGTCGTGTTAAGTAGTAGTTCTGTTGGTGACATTTGTGCACTTGTTGTGTAGGGTGAATTGTGTTGTTTGGATGTTCGGTTTGTTGTGGTGCTGAAAGTATATAGTTGAAGGTCGTATGTGATCTTGTTGTTTTTATGGACTTAGGGAAAGAAAGGAAAACAAGGAAGATGGTGCCCGGTTTAATAATAAATAAGCTTGACATTCATTGTACGATAGTTGTATCTTTCATAGCTTAACGATAGCATTATTATCGTTGTTGTAGTTTAAATTGCGATGAGACGGTTTCAGCGTGTCATTGGATAGACTGTGATAAGGCATGTTAAGGCTATCTCTTCTTTCCTTTTGGCATGATCCATATGATACAAATGAAACGAGCAAACATGCAACTTTCACAAATGACTCTATTCTTAGAAATAATAGGCATGCCTATGTTCTTGATTCCCCCTGTGTCCTGTTATTGTATCGTCTATTCATGGGTATCAGAAAATACATAAGTTGAAAATTTTTATTTCACGATATTAAATGAAGGCATATTTATCTTATGATATTCCGAGATATCTTATTGACTTACTTCATTATTCATTGCATTCAGATATATATGTACATTGACCCATGACTAGATGGCGTTATATACCCGTATATTATATGTATATGTGGTATGAGGAAAGGTTATGGTGTTATATATGCACCAGCCACTTGATAAACTGCCATACATTTATGATTTCGCCCACTGAGGCCGAGATGATATGATGGGATGCCCTCAGAGGCTTGATGATGTTATGTACGCATATACCTCTACATGATGTGACATTTATACCAATATACATGATACTATGAAGATTTCATGATTACTAAGCTATTCAGACTTACAAATTGAGTCTTTTACTCTATGTTTTTTTCACGTCTCTTATATACTTCTTTTCATGCCTTACATACTCAGTACTTTATTAGTACTAAAGTCCCTTTTGCTAGGGGACACTGCGTTTCATGCCCGTAAGTCCCGATAGACAGGTTGACAGTCCTCCTAGTAGGCTATCTGCTCAGTGGAAGGTGTTGGTGCACTCCACTTGCTCCGGAGTTACCTATTTGGTCAGTATGCTCTGGGCATGCATTGATTGGTATGGCGGGGCCCTGTCCCGACCGTTATGATCTTTAAGTACTCTTAGAGGTTTGTAGACATATGTCATGTATGTGGGTACTTGTATGGCCTTGTCGGACTTTGTTTTGAGTGTACAAATGATCATGTCGGCCTTCTAGGTCCTTATGTCACATGTATAAGTTTCTATATCATGCTGGATCATCCTATGTTGAGTATTCCTTTACGTTTTATTCTAGTTATCTCATGATGGCCGTTCTGTCCTATATACCCAAGATGGTGTGATGAGAAAGATACGTTACATTGGTACTCTGTTGAGTAAGGCACAGGGTGCCTATTCGCGGCCCTCTGATTTTGGTTGTGACAACAAGGCCTTCTAAGGAGCCATCTAAATACTTGATAGGTAGATGTTATTGTAGGAGAACTCTGCAAGTAGTAGAAACTGATCCCATGAATCCCCAAAATCCATAACACAAGCACATAGCATATCCTCGAAGATCAGAATGGTGCACTCGGACTGCCCGTTTGTATGGGGTTTGAAATGTTCTACTCAACTCAACTTGTGTGCCTAACTCACGCTGCACAGCTCTCCAAAAATACATTATGAAGAGCATTCCTCGATCGGAGATAATGTACATCGGCATACCATGGAGACGAATAATGTCACGGATATAGATCTGAGTTAGATGCTCTCAAGAATAAGTAGGCATAATCGGAATGAATTTTGCAGACTTGGTCAGTCTATCCACAATATCCCACACTGCGTCAAATTTCTTCAAAGTATGTGGGAGCCCAACAACGAAATCCATGGTAATACATTCACACTTCCACTATGGAATCTCAAGTCTCTGATGCTCGTACGTCTCCTGCTGACAGCTCAAACACCGAGCCACATACTCTACTATATCTTTCTTCATTCTTCTCCTCCTATAGTGATGACTCAGATCCTTATACATCTTGGTGACACTTTGGTGAATGGAATACCACAAAGTGTGAGCCTTCTCAAGGATCGAATCATGAAACCCTTCACAACACCCCATCATCTCTAATATAAACATTCTTGGCATCGCCGTGCTGCATTGTGTCCTTAAGAGCAAGCAAATGGGGTCGTCATACTGATGCGCTCTAATGCGCTCATACAGAGAAGATCGAGAATCCATGCAAGTAAGTGTCACACCCCAAACTCAGGGTGCTCGACCGGCATTCAATCGAGATAACCCGACCGAGAAAGCCTGTACATTACCTTCTACCTTAACATATTCAAGAATAACCGTAAAATCCAATTAATTAATTAAGTGATGAGGAGGATCAAGTAAACAACAACTCAAACTCGTTATCAGTAGTTACATCATTTATAAGTTTCAAAATATATACTCTTCCATAGTTTAATGTGGAACGTGTGATACAATTACAACATTACACATTTGATTATCCTCATACCAACATACCACCCATGCTATGTCTACGGAGCCTCTATTAGATACAAAAGAGTACAATGAAAGTGCCGGCAACAAGGCTCCGGTTATACCTCAAAACATGCTGATAAAATTAATAAAAGATACATGACCCCGAGTGAAGAGGGGCTCACAAAATAAGTTAGGAAAAGAGTGTAGTGCTATCGCTGATCAGTGTTTCCTGCTTTGGAACCACCTGCATCAATTAAAGATACAGTGCCCCCGGCAAAAGGGATGTTAGTACTGGTATATATGACTAAACACTCTCAAAGAAATGAGTAGTAATTCAAGTAAGGAGAGTCATAATATCAGTTAAAGCCTCAAACAATTACCAAATATCAAATTAGAAATAAGATAAGTTTTAAATAAATTTCCAAATTTTAAGTTAGGAAATCTTTGGTACTGGTATACCACTATTCACAATCTCGATTACGATTTCCAACATAGTCACAACCATGTGTACGGCATGGCATCCGATCACAACTCGATCAGCTACGACGTCTCATGTGAGACATCAACAAAATCACAAACCTAGAGCCTTTTTTCTCTCTCCAAATATCAAGTTCTCCCTTCAGAAATGGTCCATATGCGACCGTATAATGCTTCTGTGGTCCGCCAAATGGCCCTCCGAAACTAGGCTGGTCAACCCTATTCTGCGGCCATTATGCGGTCCACAAACCTATTCTGCTGTCGCATAATGCGCCATAGAATCTCCCTCCACAAAATTTCCAAGCTGGTTGTGCGATCAGTGTGTGGCCCGCAAAATCATTTTGCGGTCGCATAATGGGCTGTTAAATGACATCAAAAAAGGCCCAAATGACTGCCTCACTCTATCGCCATTAAGGAGGACACTGCGTTACATGCCCGTAAGTCCCGATAAACAGGTTGACAGTCCTCCTAGCAGGCTATCTGCTCAGTGGAAGGTGTTGGTGCACTCCACTTGCTCCGGAGTTGCCTATTTGGTCAGTATGCTCTGGGCATGGATTGATTGGTATGGCGGGGCCCTGTCCCGACCGTTATGATCTTTATGTACTCTTAGAGGCTTGTAGACAGATGTCATGTATATGGGTACTTGTATGGCCTTGTCGGACTTTGTTTTGAGTGAACAAATGATCATGTCGGCCTTATAGGTCCTTATGTCACATGTATAAGTTTCTATATCATGCTGGATTGTCCTATATTGAGTATTCCTTTACGTTTTATTCTAGTTATCTCATGACGGCTGTTCTGTCCTATTTACCTATGATGGTGTGATAAGAAAGATACGTTACATTGGTACTCGGTTGTGTAAGGCACAGGGTGCCCATTCGCGGCCCTTTGATTTTGGTTGTGACAACAAGGCCTTCTAAGGAGCCATCTAAATACTTGATAGGTAGATGTTATTGTAGGAGAACTCTGCAAGTAGTAGAAACTGATCCCATGAATCCCCAAAATCCATAACACAGGCACATAACATATCATCAAAGATCATAATGGTGCACTCGGACTGCCCGTCTATATGGGGTTTGAAATGTTCTACTCAACTCAACTTGTGTGCCTAATGGTGCACTCGGACTGCCTAGATCTGAGCCAGATGCTCTCAAGAATAGGTAGGCACAACCAGAATGAAGTGTGCAGACATGGTCAGTCTATCAATGTATTAGTACTAAAGTCCCTTTTGCTAGGGGACACTGCGTTACATGCCCGTAAGTCCCGATAAATAGGTGGACAGTCCTACTAGTAGGCTATCTGCTCACACTGCGTCAAATTTCTTCAAAGTCTGTGGGAGCCCAACAATGAAATACATGGTAATACGATCCCACTTACACTATGGAATCTCAATTCTCTGAAGCAAATACCTCGACCTCTGATGCTCGTACTTCACCTGCTGACAGCTCAAATACCGAGCCACATACTCTACTATATGTTTCTTCATTCTTCTCCACCAATAGTGCTGACTCAAATCCTGATACATCTTGGTGACACATGGATGAATGGAATACCATGAAGTGTTAGCCTTCTCAAGGATAAACTCATGAAACCCATCTACATTGGGCACACATATCCGGCCCTACATCCGCAACACCCCATCATCTCTAATAGAAACCTCCTTGGCATCACCGTGCTGCATTGTGTCCTTAAGGGCAAGCAAACAGGGGTCGTCATACTGAAGCACTCTAATGCGCTCATACAGAGAAGACTGAGAAACCACGCAAGAAAGTGTCACACCCCAAACTCAAGGTGCTCGACCGGCATTCAACTGAGATAACCCGACTGAGAAAGCCTGTACATTACCTTCTAACTTAACATATTCAAGAATAACAGTAAAATCCAATTCATTAATTAAGCGGTGAGGAGGATCAGGTAAACAACAACTCAAACTCATTTTCAGTAGTTACATCATTTATAAGTTTCAAGATACATACTCTTTCATAGTTTGATGTGGAACGTTTGATACAATTACAACATTAGCAATTTGACAATCCTCATACCAACATATCACCCACGCTATGTCTACAAAGCCTCTATTAGATACAAAAGAGTACAATGATAATGTCGGCAACAAGGCTCCGGCTATACCTCAAAACATGGTGATAAAATAAACAAAAGATACCTGACCCCGAGTGAAGTGCGGCTCACCAAATCAACTGAGAAAAAAGTGTAGTGCTATCGCTGATCAGTGTTTCCTGCTGTGGAACCACCTGCATCAATTAAAGATGCAGCGCCACCCGGCAAAAGGGACGTTAGTACTGTTGAACAGTACTAGTATATATGACTAAACACTCTCTCAAAGAAACGAGTAGTAATACAAGTAAGGAGAGTCATAATATCAGTTAAAGCCTCAAACAATTACCAAATATCAAATTAGAGATAAGATAAGTTTTAAATAAATTTCCAAATTTTAAGTTGGGAAAACTTTGGTACCAGTGTACCACTATTCACAATCTCGATTACGATTTCCAACACAGTCACCACCATGTGTGTGGCATGGCATCCGATCATGACCCAATCGGCTAGGACGTCTCATGCGAGACATCAACTAAATCACAATTTCAATTACCATTCTAACACAGTCACCGCCATATGTGCGATATGGCATCCAATCACTACCCGATCAGCTAGGCCGTCTCATGCGATACATCAACCAACTCACAATCACGACCTGATCGGGTAGGCCGTCTCATATGAGACATCACCCTAATCTATCAATCACCCTGTTTTATATTTCTTGCATATCTCTTCATTTTATTGGGATTAATGGTCACAACTGTATTATTTCTCTTTGCACATTTGCCGTGTTTCATTTTTCACATTTCATATTTCACATTTTGCATTACGTGATTCGTATTTCATTTTTCGTATTTCGTGCACACCTTTTCACTTTCAACCATCATCATGGACTTTTCCACAATAAGGCATTTCTATTCAAGACATTTAAGCACTCATTTGAGCAAATAGGAGTTTTAGGCACATTACGATTTCTTACACAAGCTTTCATTAGCTTTCCTTTGAAACACAACTTGAGGTCAAGGCATTTAGATATGTAAGCCCTACGTTGAGCACATTCTCAAATAGTAGTACAACATAACAAGAGCATTTTAATTACATATTGATCACGAATGTCTTTTGACCCTAGCTTATCCGGGTAATCGATTCACAATAAGCAACTCGAGAATTACATGGATATTGTGGGGTTAAATTTTAAGAGAACAGTTTAGCCAACATACCTTACTTGAGCTTCCTTAACTCTAAATGATCCAAAAATCTTAGCAACTTTAATCTATTTTAGAAAAGTAGCAAATTGAACAAAAATTAGGAAACTGATCGTGGTTCTAGCTCATTTGAGAATTTTATCAAGCACTAGGTATTAATTAAGGTTTCAAAGTCCTTTTATGGAGGATTCCTTCATCCCGCAACCCATTCTTTACTACTTTAGCTCAACAATCTCCCTATATCCCATGATCAATCATGCATGCAAAATAAGCCACTCCCATACTCATGAATTATCTTACTACTTGCCCATTTATAGTTAAATTTCGAAATTAAGAGATATGGTGTAGAATCTTACCTCTAGGATGAAGACCTAGTGTGTTTCCATTGTTAATTCTTCCAAGATTTTGAGTATGAATTGGGGAATAAATGATTGAGTAACTCTCTCCCTCTCTAGAGCCTTTTCTTTCTCTCCAAATATCAAGTTCTCCATTCAGAAATGGTCCATAGGGTCTAAATAACGAAATGGGGTCGGGTTATAAAAACCAAAAAATGAAGCTACAAAATGGGATATGCGGTCGCATATGCAACCGTATAATGCTTCTATGGTCCGCGAAATGACCCTCCGGAACTGGGCTAGTCTGCCCCACTTTGCGGCCGTTATGCGGTCCACAGACCTGTTCTGCGGTCACATAATGCTCCATAGAACCTCTCTTTGCAAAATTTCCAAGCAGGTTGTGCGATCAGTGTGCGCCCGCGAAATCGTTTTGCGGTCGCATAATGGGCTGCAAAATGACATCCAAAAAAGGCCCAAATGAGTGCCTCACTCTACGGCCATTCTACAGCCTTCAGAGTGATTCTGTGACCGCATAATAGGCCGTAGAAATGCCCATTTCTGCCAAATATATTGCTCCAACTATCATTAACACATACGCCTGCCTCGGCACCACAAAACCTCAAGATTTTTTAGGAAAGGTTTTACGGGGCCTTACT
The DNA here is from genome assembly GCF_000390325.3 of Nicotiana tomentosiformis. NCBI lineage: Eukaryota > Viridiplantae > Streptophyta > Magnoliopsida > Solanales > Solanaceae > Nicotiana > Nicotiana tomentosiformis. The sequence goes on along the minus strand of NC_090813.1, from coordinate 33,906,521 downwards.
GCAAGAACCCGGCTAGGCTCCGACAAATCTAGTCTCGCAAACTGATTAGCAAAGTATGAACATTCGTGGCTAGTGGTCTCTCTACGGCCACAAAATATGCCAAATTGCCCATACTCTGAGACTTTGTACTCAAGGCATGGACCACCGCATTGGCCTTCTTGGGATGATACAAAATGCTGATCTCATAGTCTTTCAGCAACTTTAACCATCTTCGCTACTCCAAATTAAGGTTCTTCTGCTTGAACAGCTACTGGAGACTCCGATGGTCAGTATAGACCTCACATGGAACATCGTATAGATATTGCCTCCAAATCTTCAATGCGTGAACAATAGATACCACTTCTAAATTATGCACAGGGTAATTCTTCTCATGAACCTTCAAATGTCGAGACGCATAGGCAATCACCCTACCATCTTACATCAACACTGCGCCAAGCCAATACGTAATGTATCACAATACAAAGTGTAATACCCGAAACTTGTAGGCAACACCAGCACTGGGGCCGTAGACAATGCAGTCTTGAGCTTCTGAAAATTCACCTCACAATTGTCGGACCATCTGAAAGGAGCACTCTTCTAGGACAGTCTTGTCAAAGGTGCAGCAATGGATGAGAATCCCTATACAAAACAACGATAATATCCGTCCAAACAAAGGGAACTCCAGATCTCAGTAATTGAAAATGGTATGGGCCAACTCTGAACTGCCTCAATCTTGTTCGGATCTACCTTGATCTTCTCATGAGACACCATGTGACCCAAAAATGCCACTGAATCAAGCCAAAACTCACACTTGGAGAATTTTGCATATAGCTTCTTCTCCCTCAAGGTTTGGAGCACGATCCTCAAGTTTTGCTCATGGTCATCCCGACTGCGAGAATACACCAAAATATCATCAATGAATAGATGATGAAAGAATCAAGACATGGCTGGAACACACTGTTCATTATGTGTATAAATGTTGTTGGGGTATTGGTCTGCCCAAATGACATCACTAGAAACTCGTACGGATCATACTGAGTCCTAAAAGTGGTCCTCGGGAATTCTGATTCACGAGTCTTCAATTGATGATACCCTGACCTCAAATCAATCTTCGAGAACACTCTAGCACCCTGAAGCTGGTCAAATAAGTCAGTTTTGGTTATTTTCGACCAAGGAAATTTCCTAAACTCTCTCAACACCTCTCTAACAGCTCTCCAAGGTTTCAAGTCTAATCCAAGGTGGTTTTACCTAGACCTATCCTCAAAAATTAGCCTACGTGAAGAAAAGAGTCTCTATGGCGTTGTGAGGCCATTAAGGGTGCTTATAAGCTAAGGGAAGCTTTAGTTCAATTTTTTTATGATTATTTAAGGTATGTATAACACTCTATTTCTTGGGCTTAAGCTTATATATGTGTTGGTTAAGTTATTTGGATGAAGAATTACAATATAGAACTTGAAGTTGTATCAGAAGTTGTTGTCTCTTATTGGACTATTTTGGAGTTGTGTATATGACTTCATATGGCTGGAAATCACGGGAAATGGCTTGGTTATAATGTTCATATTATTGTTATGCTGGCAAATTTTTTTAGTATGTTGATGATGTTTTAAATAGGAGAATAAGCAACCACATAATACCTAGAAGTTGTCCATATTGTTTTAATATCTTGTTGGGTTATTTGATGTTACTTTTATGATGGATATAAGGTTGGAATGTCATGCCAATATAAGTTTTTATATTCTAGATGGTTTGAAGGTGTTTTAAGTATAGGGGAGATAGTAAAAAGAGTTGGGTTTTGGTTCCAATCCAAGCTTACCGCTCGTCGTATTAAGTAGTAGTTCTGTTGGTGACATTTGTGCACTTGTTGTTATATAGTGTGAATTGTGTTGTTGGGATGTTCGGTGTGTTGTGGTGCTGAAAGTATATAGTTGAAGGTCGTCTGTGATCTTGTTGTTTTTATAGGCTTGAGGTAATAAAGGAAAACAAGGGAGATGCTGCCCGTTTTAATAATAAATAAGCTTGTCGTTCGTTGTACGATAGTTGCATCTTTCGTAGCTTAATGATAGAATTATTATCGTTGTTGTAGATTAAAGTGTGAGGAGATGATTTCAACGTGGTCATTGGATAGACTGTGATTAGCCATGTTAAGGCTATCTATTCTTTCCTTTTGGCATGATCCATATGATACAAATGAAACGAGCAAACATGCAACTTTCACAAATGACTCTATTCTTAGAAGTAATAGGCATGCCTATGTTCTTGATTCCCCCTATGTCCTGTTATTATACCGTCTGTTCATGGGTCTCAGAAAATACATAAGTTGATAAATTTTATTTCATGATATAAATCAAAGGCATATTTATCTTATGACATTCCGAGAGATCTTATTGACTTATTCACTATGCATTGCATTCATATATACATGTACATTGACCCATGACTAGATGACGTTATATATGCCTATATTATATGTATATGTGATATGGGTAAAGGTTACGGTGTTATATACGCACCAACCACCAGATCTGCTGGCATACATTTATGATTTTGCCCACTAAGACCGTGATGATATGTTGGGATGCCCTCAGAGGCTTGATGATGTTATGTATGCATATACCTATGTATGGTATGGCATTTATACCCATATACATGACACTATGAATATTTCATGATTACTGAGCTATCCAGACTTACAAATTAAGTCCTTTACTCCATGTTTATTTCACGTCTTTTATATATTTCTTCTCATGCCTTACATACTCAGTACTTGTCACTCCCCAAACTCGGGGAGCTCGACCGGTGCTCAACCGAGTGAACCAGGCCGAGCAATCCCATTAGATTTCCTTCTGCCCAAACTCATCCATGAATAAAGAGAAAACTTAATTTCATTAATTAGACAATAAGGTGATCATGTCTACAATACCAATTCATTACCATTAGATACTTCATTAATAAGTCTCAAACACACACACATATACACCTTCATGGTTGAAAGTGGAACAAGTGATATAATCACAACACAACTTGTTAATCATTCCCAATTCCCAAAAGAGTACAATGATAGTGCCGACAACAAGACTCTGGCTATACCTCAAAACACGAAAACACATAGGAAACAAAGATGTACAACCCCGGAATGAGATGGGGTTCACCAAGTCAACAGGGAAGAATGAGCACCGCTATCACTGGTCTATATCCTCCCTTGTGGAACCACCAACATCCATTAAAGATGCAGTGCCCCCGGCAAAAGGGACGTTAGTACATGTCGAATAGTACTAGTATGAAAACCAAACACTAATCTAAGAACTCGTAATTACAATATGAATATGATGAACCAGGGTGACAATAGAATAGCATAGATAGCCGTTTAAAACAAAGCAAGCTTATCAAGAGCTGTCATTAACATTTATAGAATTTCAGATGAGATCCTCTGTAACCATTTTAACACAAAGCGGCCCCGTCGCCTCACCCTAATGTATGCAGGTGGAGGTGTAAGCACAATACCAAAACTCTACTCAAGCGGTCCTGCCGCCTCACCCCAATGTATGCGGGTGGAGGTATAACCATAGTACCAAAAACTTACACAAAGCGGTCATGCCGCCTCACCCCAATATATGCGGGTGGAAATGCATCAACGATACCAATAACTACACAAATCGGTCATGCCTCCTCACCCCAATATATATATATGTGGGTGATGGTGCAAGACCAATAACAACATCATACACAAAGCAGCGTTTCCGCCTAACCTCAATGTATGTGGGTGGAGGTGTAATCCCAATCACAATCTCTACACAATTTGGCATAATAATTTCCACATAAATCACGACTTGGAATCATAACATGTAGATACACAATCCATAGTTTGGATCACATCCTCAATTGATAATACAATATGATAAGATCATTAGAAACACAAATTGAACATATATCTTTGTCACAAAACTTATTCGGAATACTCGATTTGTAATAAATATCTTGGAACTTACAAAGATATTGGGGGTTCTAATTATTAAAGAAGAGTTTAGCCAACATACCTCAACTGAGCTTCCTTAAACTCTAAAATGTTCCTGAATTCTTAGCAACTTTAATCTATTTTAGAAATATAACAAGTTGAACTAAAATTAGGAAGACGATCATGGTTCTAGCTCATTTGGGCATTTTATCAAACACTAGTTGTGCATTAAGGTTTCAAGGTCCTTTTATGGAGGACTCCATCATCCCACTACCCACACTTTACCATTTTTAGCTCACAATCTTCCTACACCCTTTGATAACACATGCATGCAAAATAAACAACTCCTATACCCAAGAATTGTCTTGCTAATTACCCATTCTTAGATAAATTTCGAAACTAAGGGCTAGGGTGTAGAATCTTACCTCTAGGATGAAGTCCTAGTGTGTTTTCCTTCTTAATCTTCAAAGATTTGAGCAACAATCGAAGGACAATTTGTTGAAGATCACATTCCCACTCTACGACACTCTTTCACTCTCAAAATATTTGGGTCTTGCTCAAAAATGGTCCATTGCTCCTATTTAATCGAAGTACGGTCGGGTTTTAAAAAACCAAAATTAAAGCTCCGGAATAGGATCTATGGTCGCATATGCGACCGCATAATGCTTCTGCGGTCCGCAGAATAGGCCGCACAATTGCCCTCCGAAACTGGGCAAAACTAACTCGGTCTGCGGTCATTTTGCATCCCGCAGACCTATTATGCGGTCGCATAATGCACCGCAGAACTGGTCTGCGGTCAAATAATGCACTGTAAACCTGATCTCCAAACTCGCCTCACCTGCTTCACTCTACGACCATTATGCGTTCGGCAGAGTGATTCTGCGGCCACATAGAGGGCCACAAAAATGTATTTTTCTGCCCAAAATTTTCCTTTACTCGCCAGTGCATTGTTCAAACCAAAAAGTCCGAGTCGTGGCGAGCAAGCTCTCCGCGAAGAATTTCTATAATCCCTAAACACGTAGGCCTACTTCGGCACCAAAAAACCTCAGTTTTTAGGAAAGCTTTTACGGGGCCTTACAGTACTTTATTAGTAATGAAGTCCCTTTTGCCTGGGGACGTTGCTTTTCATGCCTGTAGGTCCCAATAGATAGGTTGACAGTCCTCCTAGTAGGCTATCTTCTCAGTGGAAGGTGTTAGTGCACTCCACTTGCTCCGTAGTTGCCTATTTGGTCAGTATGCTCTGGGCATGTATTGATTGGTATGGCGGGTCCCTGTCCCGACCATTATGATTTTTATGTACTCTTAGAGGCTTGTAAACAGATGTCATGTATATGGGTACTTGTATGGCCTTGTCAGCCTATGTTTTGAGTGTACAAATGATCATGTCAGGCTTATAGGCCCTTATGTCACATGTATAAATTGCTATATCATGTTGGATCGTCCAATGTCTAGTATTCCTTTACGTTTTATTCTAGTTATCTCATGACGGCCCTTTTATCCTATTTACCCATGATGTTGTGATAAGAAAGATACGCTGCGTTGGTACTCCGTTGAGTAAGGCAAAGGGTGCCCTTTGCGGCCCTCCAATTTGGGTTGTGACAATAAGGTCTTCTAAGGAGCCATCTAAATACTCGATTGGTTGCTGTTGTTGTGGATGAACTCTGCAAGCAGTAGAAATTGATCCCATGAACCCCCAAAAACCATAACACAGGTACATAGCATATCCTCCAAGATCAGAATGGTGCACTCGGACTCCCCGTCTGTCTGGGGTTTGAAATATTCTACTCAACTCAACTTGTGTGCCTAACTCACGCTGCAACGCTCTCCAAAAGTACAATGTGAAGAGTGTGCCTCGATCAGAGATAATGTACATCGGCACACCATGGGGACAAACAATCTCATGGATATAGATCTGAGTCAGCCGCTCTGAAGAATAGGTAGTCACAAACGGAATGAATTGTGCAGACTTGGTTAGTCTATCCACAATAACCCACACTGCATCAAATTTCTTCAAAGTTTGTGGGAGCCTAACAACTAAATCCATGGTAATACGACCCCACTTCCACTCTGGAATCTCAAGTCTCTGTAGAAAATCGTCGGACCTCTGATGCTAGTACTTCACCTGCTGACAGCTCAAACACCGAGCCACATACTCTAATATATCTTTCTTCATTCTTCTCCACCAATAGTGCAGACTCAAATCCTGATACATCTTTGTGACACCTGGATGAATGGAATACCTCGAAGTGTGGGCCTCCTCAAGGATAGATTCATGAAACCCATCAATATTGGGCACATATATCCGGCCCAACATCTGAAACACCCCATCGTCTCTAATAGAAACCTCCTTGGCATCGTTGTGCTACATTGTGTCCTTAAGGGCAAGCAAATAAGGGTCATTATACTGACACACTCTAATGCGCTCATACAGAGAAGACCGAAAAAACCACGCAAGCATGTGTCACATCCCAAACTCGGGGAGCGCGACCGGCACTCAACCGAGATAACCCGGCCGAGCAAGCCTGTACATTACCTTCTACCCGAACATATTGAAGAATAACAGTAAAATCCAATTCATTAATTAAACGGTGAGGGGGATCAAGTAAACAACAACTCAAACTCGTTATCAGTAGGTACATCATTTATAAGTTTCAAAATACATACTCTTTCATAATTTGATGTGGAACGTGTGATACAAATACACCATTACCAATTTGACTTTCCCCACACCAACATACCACCCATGCTATGTTTACGGAGCCTCTATTAGATACAAAAGAGTAGAATGATAGTGCCAACAACAAGGCTCCAGCTATAACTCATAACACGGTGATAAAATAAACAAAAGATACATGACCCCGAGTGAAGTGGGGCTCACCAAATCAACTTGGAAAAGAGTGTAGTGCTATCGCTGATCAGTGTCGCCTGCTATGGAACCACCTGCATCCATTAAAGATGCAGCGCCCCCGGCAAAAAGAATGTTAGTATTGTCGAATAGTACTAGTATATATGAATAAACACTCTCTCAAAGAAATGAGTAGTAATGCAAGTAAGGAAATTCATCATATCAAATAAAACCCTCAAACAATTGCCAAATATCAAATTAGAGATAAGTTAACTTTTCAATAAATTTCCAAATTTTAAGTTGGGAAAGCTTTGGTACCGGTATACCACTATTCACAATTTCGATAATGATTTTCAGCATAGTCACAACCATGTGTGCGGCATGGCATCCGATCATGACCCGATCGGCTAGGACGTCTCCTGCGATACATCAACCAAAATCATAATTTTAATTACAATTCTAACACAGTCACCGCTATGTGTACGTCATGGCGCCCGATTACAACCTGATCGGCTAGGCCGTCTCATGCGAGATATCAACCAAATCACAATTTTAGTTATAATTCTAACACAGTCACCGCCATGTGTGCGGCATGACGTCCGATCTAGACCTGATCGGCTTGGCCGTCTCATGTGAGATATCACCATTTTCTATCAATCATCCCGTCTTATATTTCTTGCACATCTCTTCATTTCATTAGCACTAATGGTCACAATTGTATTATTTCTCTTGCCACATTTGCCGTGTTTCATATTTCACATTTCGCATTACGTGATTCGTACTTCATGTTTCGTATTTCATGCAAACCTTTTTACTTTCAACAATCATCATGAACTTTCCAACAACAAGGCATTTCTATTCAAGACATTTAAGCAAACATTTGAGCAAATAGGAGTTTTAGGCACGTTACGATTTCTTACACAAGCTTTCATTAACTTTCCTTTGAAACACAACTTGAGGTCAAGGCATTTAGATATGCAAGCCCTACTTTGAACACATTCTTAAATAGTAGTACAACATAACGATAGCATTTGAATTACATATAGATCACGAATGTCTTTTGACACCAGCTTATCCGAGTAATCGATTCTCAATAAGCAACTCGGGACTTACATGGACATTGTGGGGTTAAATTTTAAGAGACCGGTTTAGCCAACATACCTTACTTGAGCTTCCTTAACTCTAAATGTTCCGTAAATCTTAGAAACTTCAATCTATTTTAGAAAAGTAGCAAATTGAACCAAAATTAGGAAGATGATCATGATTATAGTTCATTTGAGCATTTTATCAAGCACTAGGTGTACATTAAGGTTTCAAGGTCCTTTTATAGAGGATTCCTTCATCCTACCACCCATTCTTTACTATTTTAGATCAACAATCTCCCTACATCCCATGATCAATCATGCATGCAAAATAAGCCACTCCCATACCCATGAATTATCCTACTACTTGCCCATTTCTAGTTAAATTTCGAAATTAAGAGATAAGGTGTAGAATCTTACCTCTAAGATGAAGACCTAGTCTGCTTCCCTTGTTAATTCTTCCAAGAATTTGAGTAAGAATTGGAGAATAATTGACTGAGGAACTCTCTCCCTCTCTAGAGCCTTTTCTCTCTCTCCAAATATCAAGTTCTCCCATCAGAAATGGTCCAAAGGGTCTAAATAACGAAATGGGGTCGGGTTATAAAAACCCAAAAATGAGGCTCCGAAATGGGATCTGTGACCGCATAATGCTTCTGCGGTTCGCATAATAGGCTGCAAAATGGCCCTCCGTAACTGGGCAGGTCTACCCACTCTGCGGCCATTATGCGGTCCGCAGACCTATTTTGTAGTCGGATAATGCGCCGCAGAACCTCCCTCCGCAAAATTTTCAAGCTTCTTCTGCGATCAATGTGCGGCCCGCGAAATCGTTTTGCGGTCGCATAATGGGCCGCCAAATGACATCCAAAAATGGCCCAAATGGGCCGCATAAATGCCGAATTCTTCCCAATATTTTCCTCCAACTATCGTTAACACATACGCCTTCCTCGGCACCACGAAACCTCAGGTTTTATTTAGGAAAGATTTTGCGAGGCCTTATAGGAAGAACCCGGTTAGGCTCCGAAAAACCCAGTCTCGCAAACTGATTGGCAAAGCCTGAACATCCATGGATAGGGGCCTCTCTGCTGCCGCAAAATATGCCAAATTGCCCATACTCTGAGCCTTTTTACTCAAGGCATGGACCACGACATTGGCCATCCCGGGAAGATACAAAATGGTGATCTCATAGTCTTTGAGAAACTTTAACCATCTTCGCTACTTAAAATTAAGTTTTTTCCGCTTGAACAGATACTGGAGAATCTGATGGTCGGTATAGACCTCACATGGAACACCGTATAGATATTGCATCCAAATCATCAATGTGTGAACAATATATACCAGTTCTAAGTCATGTACATGGTACTTGCTGAGATGCGTAGGCAATCTCCCTACCGTCTTGCATCAACACTGCGCCAAGGCCAATACTTGATGTATCACAATACAAAGTGTAATACCTGAAACTTGTAGCACCACAAGCACTGGGGCCGTAGTCAATGTAGTCTTGAGCTTTTGAAAATTAACCTCACACTCGTCGGACCATCTAAAAGGAGAACCCTTCTAGGTCAATCTAGACAAAGGTGAAGCAATGAATGAGAAACCATATACGAAATGACGATAATATCCTGCCAAAACAAGGAAACTCCGAATCTCAGTAACTGAAGACGGTCTGGGCCAACTCTGAACTGCCTCAATCTTCTTCGAATTACCTTAATCCCCTCATTAGACACCATGCGACCCAGAAATGCCACCGAATCAAGCCAAAACTCACACTTGGGGAATTTTGCATTTAACCTTTGTAGACAATAAATTGCATCGAGAAAATAAAATCAAGACCGAAAATATCGCAACAATCGTAGTATTTGATTTCAAATAATATGAGTGTACAATCTCTATGAATCCTCTAATTCTTCTTTCCAATAGTAAATAAATCCAGGGGCCTTTGAGCTTAATCTTGAATCTATATTTATTTCCACGAACGATGATCTTGAATTCAACTAGCACGAACTTTGATTTGAACTCGTACTCCTTGAATCTTGACTTGTTCTTCGTTCATGAGCTTGAACTTGATTTCTTGAGCTTAAAGTTCTTCGTTCTTGAGCTTGAACTTGATTTCTTTAACTTGAACTTGATTGCTTGAAGCTTGAAACTTGCGGCGTTTGATCCGCGGGCTCTCTCTTGCTTCTTGTTATAACTTCTGTTCTCTTTTCTGGGTTATGAAGACCGCTATTTACAGTTGTAAGAGGGAAGAGTTATGATAAGACCAAACTCTTTACGACCAATCAAATTGAAGTGTGACAAGGCCGCATTTGATTGGCCAGAACATGTCACTCGCACATGTGGCGCGGTTTCATTGGCCTTTTTTATTTGACTTGGCATGCCTTGTCATTTTGACACATGGCATGATCCCATTGTCTCTTCTGCTTAATTTGGCGTGCCACGTCATTTGACATGTGGCACCAAACTGGGCCTCTAGGAAGATGATGGGCTTAATGAAGTGGGGTCATCACTTTAGCCCAATTAAATGGGCTAGCCAAGTGGATTAAGACTTACTAATTTAATCCATATATATTAGACATATATAATTAATTCAATTATATTAGCCCATAATATTTATTTGGACCAATATATCTTGAATTTTAAAATATAATCCAAATTATTTTATGGATTTAATTTTAATAAAATTTATATGCCTACAAATGCCCCTTACTTCAAGACTTGGCAAAATATACATTTTGATGAATTTGGAAGACGAGTATTGAAGTATTACGGAAACAATATGCAGCTTTCAAGATTAAGGAAACAATTATTGAATCCAAGTACTAGATGGATTCCCTTAGGCAAACTTTACATAAACATCGGTTTTGACTGGCATGAACTTAAGTCCAAGACCAAGTCACGTCAGTCTTGAATTGTTTCTCAAACAATAGTGCAATTTAAGGCACGTGGCTCCATTTAGAATCCAACTTCTTTCAAATGCTTAATTAGAATCCTACTTGAATTATGGAATACGTGTATTACTATCTAAGGAGTTGTCAAATTACTACAACCCAGTTCACGTTAGAAACTACTTGGAGCCGCCTAAACAGGTGATCCCACATAGCCCAACAAATATTTAACGCCACATCTTGACAGTTATATAAACCCGTATGCCTTCCCTTTAGGAACATCAATTTCAGTGTTTGCTAGCTAGTTCAGAGTCTATTTTTGACGACTCAAAAATATTGACGCGAAGGTAATTTCTTCTTTTTTTCTATGCGTTTTCTTTTGCCCTTTTTCTTTGTTTCCTTTTTTTTCTTTAGAGGCCGAGAAGAAGGTGATTTTACGGTGTGAAAGGATTTGTATTCATCCCCGCCCGAATATCGAAGAGATCATCAAAGAGATTACTCTGAAATATGGCCCGACTGTCGGAGAGATTACTCTCAATGTGACCCGACTATTGGAGAGATTACTCTCAATGTGGCTTAACTATCGGATAGATTACTCTCAAAACGACCTGACTATAGGAGAGATTACTCTCAAAACGACTCGACTATCGGAGAGATTACTCTCAATGTGGCCCGACTATCGGAGAGATTACTCTCAGTATGGTTTGACTATCAGAGAGATTACTCTCAATGTGGCCCAACTATCGGAGAGATTACTCTCAAAACGACCTGACTATCAGAGAGATTACTCTCAATGTGGCTTGACTATCGGAGAGATTACTCTGAATGTGCCTCGACTATCGGAGAGATTACTCTCAATGTGCCCCGACTATCGGAGAGATTACTCTCAAGAGACTTACATGTCCTCCTTAAGATTGGAAAATATAGTTTCCTTTTAAGTACAAACCCACAAAGAGACCAACTTAAGGTTCAAAAGGACTTATATGTCCACCTTAAGATTAGAAAGTTATAGTTTCCTTTTAAGGACAAACCCATGAAGAGGCCAACTTAAGGTGAAAATGGATTTATATGTCCACCTTAAGATTGGAAAGTTATAGTTTCCTTTTAAGAACAAACCCACGAAGAGGCCAACTTAAGGTGCAAAGGAACTCAGTCGGGTGCAACACTTCAAGAGGTTGATGAATAAACTTTGCATGGAATTGACAAACCTTGCATCTTCGAATATAGTCCAAGCAATCTTTGACCATCGTTGGCCAATAATATCCCATCCTTTTTATATGGAAGTGGAGTTTTGGTCCAGACTGATGTGACCCACGTACCCCAGAATGTGCCTCTTGCAAAGCTTGGAGTGCTTCTTCTTCCCCTAATTATCGCAAGAGTAGTCCCTCAAATGACCTTCTGTATAGAGTATCTTTGTAGTAAAGGAAGCGATGTGCACGACGACGAATTTCAATCCTTCTTCTCAGATTTTCTGGAAGTATCCCATAGCATAAGTAGTCGATAATAGGTTGTTGCCAGTCTTCTTTCTCAACTTCAGAAACAACGACAAGATGCTTGAGTTCATTTTCTTCACCTTCAGCCTCATTTGGCGGCGGTACTACCCATTTTTTGGCAGACAGTAACTTGTGTTTGATCAAGCACGGTTAACGATGAAGCTATGGCAGCTAAAGCATCAGCCTTCTTATTTTCTTTCATTGGCACATGCTGAATAGTCACATCACCGAGCCACCCCATTAATATTTTAGCGTAATCATGATATGGGCGTAGTTCAGGCTTTTTGACCTCGTAACTACCGAGAAGCTGATTGACCACTAACTGAGAGTCACCAAAGACTTGCAATTACAACCGCTTCATTTCGACAGCCATTTTATGCCCAAGTATTAGTGCTTGATACTCAGCAACGTTGTTAGAGCAGAGTTGCGTCAACGTAAAAGAGTAGGGTAGAACTTCACCTGGAGAAGTGACAAATACTACACCAGCACCAGCTCATCCGCAATGTCCAGCACCATCAAAATACATCTTTCATGGAGATTGAACTTCAATGACCATTGCATCCTCATCGGGCAGATTAATAGTTAGCTCCCAATCATCAGGTACAAGGTGATCTGCCAAGAAGTCTCCTAATGCTTGTCTTTTTACAGCCTTTTGAGGGATGTACAAAATCTCAAATTGTTGAAATTGGAGATACCATCTCGCTAGTCGATCACCAAGAACAGGTTTTGACATCATGAACTTGATGGGATTTGCTTTAGAAACAAGATGAACAACATGAGCTTTAAAGTAGTGCTTCAACTTTTGAATTGATAAGAGTAGCGCGAAACACAACTTTTCAATTGGCGAATAATTCAGCTCGTTTGGTGTCATCATCATGCTCAATTAGTAAAGAGAGTTTTCTTTCCCCTCACTATTTTCTTGGTCTAACATCACTCCAACAGACCTTTTTTGTACTGGAATGTATAGTATAAATGTCTTTCCAAGTATAGGGGCTTCTAAAATCGGAGGCTTCATCAAGTAGGATCTAATGCTCTCAAAGACATTGCTACACGCTTGGTCCCATTTGAAAGGGACACCTTTCTTCATAAGGCGACTGAATGGTTGGCACCTCCCAGCTAGGTTTGAATATCCTAAGGTACGCTAACTTTTATTGCACACTTTTCAATTCGTGAATATCCCGAGGCTCAAGCAGTTTCAAGATTGCATCTACTTTGGCTTGATCAATTTCAATCCCTCGATGTCGGACAATGAAATCAAGGAACATTCCAAAAGTAACTCCAAATGCGCATTTCAGTGGATTCATCCTAAGTTGGCACCTCCAGAGCAACTCAAACACCATTCTCAAGTCTTTCAAGTGGTCGCCCATCTTTCTTGATTTTACCACCAAGTCGTCCACATAGCATTCGACATTATTGTGGAGAAGGTCGTCAAAAATATTCTGCATAGCCCTTTGATAAGTAGCACCAGCGTTCTTCAAGCCAAAAGGAATTACCCTATAGCAATAAATACCTTTGGGGGTGCGGAATGCAGTAAGATCTTCATCTTTTGGTTTCATGCAAATTTAGGTATAGCCTGACGAACCATCCATAAACGACATTGCCTCATACCTAATAGTAGCATCGATCATCAGCTTTGGAATAGGAAGCAAGAATTCATCTTTGGGACACGCATTGTTGAGATCCCTAAAGTCGACGCACACTCGAATCTGTCCATTCTTCTTCCTTACAAGGACAATAGTTGAAACCCATGTTGGGTATTTAACTTCACGAATAAAGCCAGCTTCGATGAGTTTGTTAACTTCGGTTTCAATCAAGGGAACCAAGTCCGGCCTAAAGCGCCTTTGGGCTTATTTAACAGGGCGAGCACCATTCATCACGGCAAGGTGATAGACTGCTACTTTCGGGTCCAAGTCAGGCATCTGTTTGTAGCTCCAAGCAAAGACATCCCTGAACTCCTTGAGTAACTCAATATAAGTGCTTCCCTCATCCACTTCTAGTAAAGAATTTAGGTAGGTGGGTCTTGGTTCTTCATCGGTACCAAGGTAAACTTCTTTCAAGGCATCAACTGTAGTCTTCACTCCTTCTTCAAGTTCAAGTCGACCACCTTTCGCATCTTCATCTTCTTGAGGGTCCCCATCATTGAAGGATATGTGATAACACAATGAAATATCGTCCAATTTCTCGTCATCCTCTATTAGAGATAAAACACCATGCTCGCCTTGTGTAGTAACGTGATATGAAGAACCCACACTTTCTTCGTCTTCATCACGTTATTTAGTGTAGACCACATTGTATGGCTTTACCTTCAGTACCTTATCACACGAAACCATGACTTTTGTTTGTCGCTTCATTCTAGAAGTAACCAAACTTTGGAAATCTTTAGAGATCTTCTGAATTTTGGGCAAAGCGGCTGTTTTTGTATTTTGATAATTTCTCTGGAACTTATTCCCCTTCTTTAATGGAACCAATCTCTCAAAAAGAGAAGTTCTCACAGTTGATTTTCCAAGTCGATCAAGGACAAAAGGCCTGTAAGAAGCGGCAGATTCGTCTTCTACAGTGATATAATTGCTGCTCGCCATTCTTATGGAGATGTGCACTAGTGACGATTGCTTGTATCCCAAACCTTCACATGGTTGCCTCGTCGCATCTTCTGATGGGAGCTTCCCTAAATTTGACGGCTCATTGGGATTGTATCCAGCTTTTGCAAATAGCCTGTAAGCATTAGGATCAAAACCTTCATCTGTTCGCTTTGTAGGGAGTGCCACATTCTGCAAACGATTTTGGGCTACAGACCCTGCAAGTGGATTTAAGGACAACTTTATTGCCTCAATTAATTTTACCAGAAGAATTAACTCCTTTAGCATGTTAGTTTGGAGATTAGATGATTCACCTTCATCTTTCTTTCTTTTAGGGACATATTGGAGTGCATGACTTACTTTCTTGCCATAAGATGCAATATCCCGTCTATGCAATTTATTCACATTGGGTTGTACCTCCTTAGTAACAGCTTTGGCTCTACCAGTAATCACCTCAGCTCTATTAGTTGTGGGCTCGTCATTCTTGATTTTCATGCCATCATCAGCTTTTAGCTCCTTCACAATGCGGTTCTTTAAGTAAAACTTTGCATCGGCGAAGTGTGACTCAGCCTCGGTGAATGGCTCATCATCAGCAACTATCTTCTTCTCGACTTCACCCTCATAGTACTTCAAACATTGATGGTAGGTAGATGGAACCACTTTATTCTCATGTATCCTAGGCCTTTCGAGGAAGACGTTGTATGAAGTCCTTTCATCACATGCTGCCATGCACTTGATTGCATATCTTCAATGGTGATTCCCAACCTGATTGAACCTATGGCTCTTTTCCCCCCTTGGTTGAATCCTTGGATCATCACATGACTTTCTGAGAGTTCGTTCATGGGAATACCAAGTTCTTTCATGGTGCGAATTGGCAAAATGTTCATTGAGGATCCTCCATCAACCAAAAATCGATTTACCCTTTCATCACATATAGCCAACCAGGTACAATGGCGGTTATGAAGAGTGTCACCTAGCAGAAGATCGTCATTTGTGAACGTGACTTTTTCCTCACAAGCATTAACTTCTTGAGGAGTGGACTCGATGAGATTTTTCGAAGATGGTGCCAATGGTGGGTCATCACTCTTTTCTTCCCTTTCGCCAGCATGGCAACAGGAGGCATCAATACCCCCATGGGAAATCTTCATGCATAACCAACTTGGTAAAAACTCCTCCAAGGTCACTGGATGTCGTGGCTTTTGAGGGTGGTGCACCTCCACTTTTGATTTCTTTAAGTGCTTAACTTTGTTGTTCTCCAGTAATTTTTCATCTTTACTTTCTTTTAAACTACATAATTCGTCTGGACTGAATGAGCCAAATGTGATAGATACTTGGTTTGTGCTTGCTTTCTCATCTTCAAGCACGATCTTCTTTTCACGAACCAAGTTCATAACTTTATCCTTGAAGATAGAGCACTTCTCCAGAGGGTAACTCACAAGTCGATGATATTTGTAGTAATTTGGGTCATCAGTTTTCCCAGCTTCATTTGGCCGCTTCATCTCCGGAAGCTCAATGAGATTTAACTCGAGGAGTTCTTCGAAAATGGCTGGCACATCAGAATCCAGAAATGGGTACTCTTTCTCTTGCATTTCTTTTAGAGTCAACTTTCCACTTGGCATATCTTGAAACGAAGTGGATTTCATACTCTGCTTCTTGATCACTTTCGTCGTGAATACCACAGGTGATGCGTTGACATTCATAGCTTCTTTGTTTTCAAATCTTGGTACAAACTTGCTCCATTTTCTAACTTCTTGCTTGTCGTTCCCTTTGCGAGGTTCATAGATGGGCAGCCTTTCATTTCCAGCGGAGGCCATGCTCAATTCTATGTCATGGGCATGAGTTGCAAGTTCTTTAAATGTGCTAGGCTTGATACCTTGCAAGATGTAGCGCAATCCCCAATGCATGCCTTGGATGCACATCTCTATGTCAGAAGCTTCACTAAGCCTGTCTTTACAGTTGAGGCTTGCGTTCCTCCAACGATTGATAAAGTCAATAACTAGTTCACCCTTCCATTGACGAGTATTTGTGAGTTCTACCATGCTCACAGTGCACCTTGTGCTATAAAAGAGATTGAGGAACTCTTGCTCTAGTTGATCCCAGCTATCAATAGATCCCGCCTCGAGGTCTGTATACAAATCAAAAGCATTTCCTTTTAGCGAGTGGACAAACTGTTTGATAAGGTAATCTCTATAAGTCCCAGCATTGTTGCATGTCTCAACGAAGTGCGTCACATGTTGCTTTGGATTGCCTTTACCATCAAACTGTTGAAACTTTAGAGGTCGATAGCCAGCAGGCATCTTCAACATATCGATCCTTGCAATGTACGACTTTGCGTATGTAAGGGAGGACTTGGCAGCAACTTCATATTTATTCTTAATAGTTCCTTCAAATGAGACAGGGATAGCCTTAGCGGATGCTACTCGTATCGGGGGAGAATCAATTTCTGGAACTTATGGGAGCTTGCCATGTGCATGGGTGGATTCTTCTTCCATCAAGATTCCCAACCTATCTGTTAGCTTGTCAATTCTAGCATCTTGATTTTGCATGCACTTCGTCAAGCCAGCGATTGCTTCCGTCAAGTTCGCCAATTGCTCTTCCACAGATGAAGTGTTTATCAACATGGCTCGCATGATTGTTATAGATGATAGGTAGTAGCATGGGTTGTCACACAGATTAATTCTCGAATGGCTCACGCTACGCAGTCTATGTGGGGAGGATCCATAACTTGAAGCATCATCATCTTCCTTCATAGCCGAGTTCTTGGATCCGGAGAGGTCAAGCAGAGCAAGAGTTTTCTTGATCTTTTCAGCAACATCGCTTACTCCTTCGGGTACGTTTGTGGAAGATCTTGCTCCTTTTGAGGATGAAGATCCAAAAACAGGGGTTGATGCGGACGGCACTTGGGGTGCTTGTTGTCCTAACGAGCTTGCTTTGCTCCTCGTAACTGGTAGAAAGCTTCCAAAAGTAACATCGAGGATGCTTTCCACATCAACATAGAACCTGGAATTAGCAGCCTTGGTGGAAGTTGAACTGGAGTTGATTTTCTTCGAAGCCATTTAAATGTTCTTGAACTTTGATGATTGAAAAGTTGTGACGAGATGTAGAGATTGTCCCACTGGGCGTGCCATAATTTGTAGACAATAAATTTCGTCGAGAAAATAAAATCAAGACCGAAAATATTGCAACAATCATAGTATTTGATTTCAAATAATATGAACGTACAATCTCTATGAATCCTTTGATTCTTCTTTCCAATAGTAAATAAATCCAAGGGCCTTTGAGCTTGATCTTGAATCTATATTTATTTTCATGAACGATGGTCTTGAATTCAACTAGCACGAACTTTGATTTGAACTCGTACTCCTTGAATCTTGACTTGTTCTTCGTTCTTGAGCTTGAACTTGATTTCTTGAGCTTAAAGTTCTTCGTTCTTGAGCTTGAACTTGATTTCTTGAGCTTAAAGTTCTTCGTTCTTGAGCTTGAACTTGATTTCTTGAACTTGAACTTGATTGCTTGAAGCCTGAAACTTGTAGATAAATTTGCGGCGTTTGATCCACGAGCTCTCTCTTGCTTCTTGTTATAACTTCTGGTCTCTTTTTTAGGTTATGAAGACCCCTATTTATAGTTGCAAGAGGGAGGAGTTATGATAAGAACAAACTCTTTCCGACCAATCAAATTGAAGTGTGACAAGGTCGCATTTGATTGGCCAGAACATGTCACTCGTACATGTGGCACGATTTCATTGGCCTTTTCATTTGATTTGGCATGCCTTGTCATTTTGACACATGGCATGATCCCATTGGTTCTTCTTCTTGACTTGTCGTGCCACGTCATTTGACATGTGGCACCAAACTGGGACTCTAGGACGATGATGGGCTTAATTAAGTGGGTTCATCACTTTAGCCCAATTAAATGGGCTAGCCCAAAGGATTAAGACTTATTTATTTAATCCATATATATTGGACTTATATAATTAATTAAATTATATTAGCCCATAATATTTATTTTGAACAATATATCTTGAATTTTAAAATATAATCCAAATTCTTTTATGGATTTAATTTTAATAAAATTTATATGCCTACAACTTCTACTCTCTCATTGTTTGGAGCATGATCCTCAAGTTCTGCTCATGGTCCCCCCGACTACAAGAATACACCAAAATATCGTCAATGAACTGATGATGAAAGAATTAAGACATGGCTGGAACACACTGTTCATTATGTGCATAAATGTTGTTGGGCATTAGTCAACCCAAATGACATCTCTAGAAACTTGTACTGACCATACTGAGTCGTGAAAGCAGTCATCGGGAATTCGAATTCATGAATCTTCAACTGATGATACCCTGACCTCAAATCAATCTTCGAGAACACTCTAGCACCCTGAAGCTGGTTAAATAAGTCATGAATGAGTGGCATTGGGTACCTTTTCTTGATTGTAAATTTGTTCAGCTGCCTATAGTCAATACACATCCTCATAGAGACGTCTTTCGTCTTCACAAATAGAACTGGAGCATCCCAAGGCGAGACACTGGGTCGGATTAAACACTTATCAACCTACTCCTGAAGTTGTTCCTTTTACTCATTTAATTCTGTGGGTGTCATATGATATGGTGGAATAGAAATGGGTTGAGTGCCCGGCACCAAGTCAATACCAAATTCAATATCCCTATCGAGCATCATGCCCGATAGGTCTACTGGAACACATATGGGAAATATCTCACCACCAGAACTGACTCAACGGTAGGAGTATTAGTACTGACATCCCACACAAAGGCTAGATATTCTCTACAAATAACTCACGTGTCAATAATTACAATCCACCAAGCGTAGTCACAAGCTCAATATCTCAATCCCCCGGGTATGGTCGCGGGCTATCAGTCCAAATCATATCACACAGAAAAACATATATACAAGATTACATGGTATGGTGTATGTAGGTTCAAAGTGAGCTATGATAACTAAAATTAGCAATTCCATCACAAAAACAACAGTTATCAAGTTGAATCATGAGACTGACCTCTATGTAACATCAAATATGGCTCAATTAGGTCACAACATGGTATAAATATGAGAAACATCACAACATATATGTTGACAATCTATTCAAGGAATTTCATAACCTAAGCACTACCCCTAGCATGGATAAACACCCTAGTGCATGCACATGGGCTCAGCCCCACACATGTGCACCACCCATAGCACATACATATCACAAATAACTCAGGCAACTAGTGCTTCAACCATATTTTGGTAAGATACATACCTCAATCAAGCAGCATCACTCCTCTAACAAGCCCATCCCGCGTGAATCAACCTCTGGACGACCCGAAGCTAGCCAAATTAACTTAATATAATCAATAAAAGCCATAAGAATTGATTCCAAATAATAAAGCTAAGATCTTTAACAAAAATTAAAAAGTCAACCCAAAAAGTCAACCCCAGGCTCGTGCCTCGGAATCCGAAAAAACTCACAAATTCCAAATACCCATTCGGTTAAGAGTCCAACCATACCAAATTCATCAAATTCCAACCACAAATCGTTCCTCAAATCATCAAATCTCACTCTCAAATTACATATTGCAAAAAACCCCAAAATCCCAGCTTAAATTCATGAATATTAGGTGTATTAATCAATCTGAAATCAATATCTATCATCAAAACTGATTAAATTTCAATTAGATCTTCAATTAGGAAAAGCACTCTAGAGATCGCCTTGGTCCGAGCTCCGCAAAAACAAAAAGGAGAAAAACACTCAAACTCTCGATATTATAGAGTCTACTAGAAAAATTGCATCTATGATCCATAACAACGCACCTGCGATATTGTATTTGCGGCCAAAATTACGCACATGTGAACTCCACTTATATCCAGACCTACCACTTCAGTGGACATTCTACCACACCTATGGAGCCCTTCCGCATCTACGGTCTATGCTGCTTCAGCCAAACTCTGCTTCTGTGGACCCCTCCTCGTATAAGCGCATCCACTTCTGCGGAATTCTATGAACCTCCCATGGCAAAGAAAACCTTGCACCTGTGCAACAAAAGTTGAACCTATGTCTCTGCATCTGCAGCAAATCCCACCGCATGTGCGAACGCACCAGAAGTCAAAAGCTTCAACAATAACACCAAGTCCCAAAATGGCCCGAGCTCTATCTAAAATACCCCCGAGGCCGCCACGAACCTGTCCAAACATACAAATCAATCCTAAAACATAACAAGAATCTTCTCGAGGCCTCAAATAAAATAAAACAACATCAAAACCTCAAATCACACCTCAGTTTAAGCCCAATGAACTTTCATCTTTTAAAACTCATGCCAAACCATATCAAATGAACTCTGAAGGACCTCAAATTTTACATGCAGGTCCCAAATGACACAGCAGACATATCCCAACTCTCGAAACCAAGATACGAACCTGATATCATCAATTTCAACTCTCGATCAAAACTATTAACCTTCCAAACATTTCATTTTCCAACTTTCGCCAAACGACACCAAATCAACCTACGGACCTCCAAATCAATATCCGGACATAGGACTGAGTCCAAAATTACCATATGAAACTATTGGAACCATCAAAGCCCCATTTCGGATTTATCTACGTAGAGGTCAAATGCTGGTAAACTCTTTCAACTTAAGCTTCCAAGCTTGGGACTAAGTGTTCCAATTCACTGCAAAACATCACCGAAGCCAAACCAACAGCCTAGCATGTCACAAAACCTAAAAAACACAGACGTAAAGTACCAAATAGGGGAACCTATACTAAAGTACTCAAAATAACAGCCCATGTCATTATATTCTCCTACTCTTAAACAAGCGTTCATCCTCAAACGAGTCTAGCATCATACCTGGAGTCTCAAAAAGGTGAGTATATCTACTATGCCTCTCCTGTTTAGTCTCCTAAGTAGCCTCCTACACTAGCTGACCTCTCTAATACACCTTCACTGATGCTATGTTCTTTGACATAAACTTCTGAAATGCCGATCCAAAATAGCCACCAGCTCCAAATCGTAAGTCAAATCTCTATCGAACTGCACTGTAGTGAAGTCCAAAATATGTGACGCATCACCCTAAAACTTTCGGAGCATCGAAACATGAAATATTGAGTGAACCCCTCATAGATTAGGTGTCAAGGCAGGTCTATAGGCCACCTCTCCCACTCTCTCAAGAACCTTTAAAGGTCCAATATACCTAGGGCTAAACTTGTCCTTATTCCCGGACCTCATCACACCCTTCATGGGTGAAACTTTAAGCAGAACCTTCTCCCCCACCATATATGCAACATTACAAGCCTTCATGTCATCATAACTCTTCTTCCTGTATTTAGCTATACGAAGCCATTCCTAAATCAACTTCACCTTCTCCGAAGCATCATGAATCAGGTCAATTCCTTACAGCCTAGCCTTCCCAGGCTCAAACGAAAGTTGTTGTTAGGCCTCCTTTATTAGGCCTTATAAGGAGCCATCTGGATACGCGACTGATAGTTGTTGTGGTAGGTGAACTCTATTAACAGAAGAAACTGATCCCATGAACTCCAAAGTTAATGACACAAGCACGTAACATGTCCTCCAAGATCTGAATAGTGTGCTCAGACTACCCGTCTGTCTAGAGATGAAATGCTATGCTTAACACGTTAAGTTCAGATCCTTTTGCTTGAACAAGTGATGTAGACTCATGTGATATGTGAACACGTTATAAGACATGCCATAAAGATAGTGCCTCAAAATCTTCAATACGTGAACAATAGCTGCGAACTCCAAATCATGTATAGGGTAGTTCTTCTCATGGGGCTTCAACTAACGTGAAGCATATGCAATAACTCTACCATCGTACATCAATACACATCCAATGCTAATCCGCAAAACATCACAATAAACCATAGAAGAACCCGATGATGAAGGGATTTACCCCTAAATAACTCCTACACCGGCACATGTAGTTTTAGGGTTAGGTTGTGTCAACCTACCCTTCCTCGGTGACTAACGATACTCCCAAAACCATTTTTGTCTTGCATACATAGAAAACAGAAATACAAATATATTCACCTCATAACCTTTCATACCATATATAGATTCATTAGTACTTTCAACTATTCACAACATCATTATTTCATTAGCTCTCTTGGCCACACATATAATTCTTCATTCATGGCACGGTGGTCGTATCTCGTATTCCACATTTTCATTTCTTTAGTGGAGCAAAATGACTAGCAGTTGAAGCACGAGTTAAAATCATAAATGAATGTTACACCACTTATTCTTGAAATACTTTTTCCCAAAAGGGCAATGCACAATTTTAACTTATGAGTATGTAAGAACTCAAATCATATTGGAGATGCTTATAAAAGAGAGCATGGTAATTTATGACTAAAACAGTGGTTCAAATCATAGGTATTAGTTGAAACAACCATCTTTTAACACGATATGAGTACATAAGACTTTAGGCAATTATATTTTCAGAGTGAATTTGGAATAGTTGATTCAAGGCTTATTTCAAAATCTTTCACACATCATTTCATCTCATTGGCACCATTGGCCACAAGTATAACTTTCATTATTGGCACGGTGGCCACACTTTATATCCCCAACTCACTTTTTTCCCTTTCAAGCATCTTTATAGTTTATCAACAATGAGAGCATTTGAAATCAAGTCCTTAAGTATAAATATGAGCATTTGGGGTATTAGGCGCATTGAGTATTCTTTCCAAGTTAAGCATAATGGACTTTCATTTGAAACATAAATTGAAGTTATAATGCTTTAACACATAAACCATACTTGAACACATTCCCTAAGGAGATCATGATGAGATAGGAGTAATTGGTACATGTTTTGAGTAAACACATCTTTTGACACGTTGATTACTCAGGATAATCAAATTTATTAGGAACACCTCGAAACATAGGAATTAGAAACCTGGGACAACCATACTTGAAACTTACGGAAACATCATGGAATTCAATTCTAAGAGAGATGTTTTAGCCAACATACCTTTCTAGAGCTTTTCTTAAGTTACTACAACATCCCAACACCTCTAGAAATATAAATCTATAGGAAGATAGCTAAAATCGGATAATAATTAGAAGGATTCTCATGACATCAGGCCGTGGTTGTGGTTCAGCCCAAGGTCAGGCCAGTTGCGTCAGAGGAGGAGAAGAAGAGGTTAGAGATGCTCTAGAAGTATCATCCTCCTCATTGCATCAATGGGCCTTCTGAGAATG
The DNA here is from genome assembly GCF_000390325.3 of Nicotiana tomentosiformis. NCBI lineage: Eukaryota > Viridiplantae > Streptophyta > Magnoliopsida > Solanales > Solanaceae > Nicotiana > Nicotiana tomentosiformis. Next base: position 33,882,487 of record NC_090813.1, on the reverse strand, counting down.
CATAGGGTTTCTTAGACTAGTGTCACTATATTCTATACATTATTGCTTAGTGGAGTTGATTGGGGTCGACCTTACTACTTTCCAGCTGACGGGGCCGTCATATTGATGGTGGAAAAGTTTTGAGGAGAGTAGTCCATTTGGAGATGCACTACTCACTTGGGCTCAGTTCATTTATCTCATTTTGAGGGACTTCATTCTACAAACCCTCAGGTATGCGTTGCGCACCCAGTTCGAGCAGTTTCACCAGGGAAGTATGACCGTGACCGAGTATGCTATGAGGTTTACCGAGTTATCTCGTCATGCACATGCTTTGGTTTTCACTGTTAGAGAGAGAGTCTGCAGATTTATTGAGGGACTCGATTATAACCTCAAATTTGGGATAGAACGGGAGCTAGAGACTAGGACTCTATTCCACCAGTTTTGGAGATTAGTAGGAGGTTGAAGCATATCAATGGGTAGAAGAGTGGAGCGAGAGAGGCCAAGAGGCTTCAGGGTTTTGGAGGATTTAGCGGTTCCCATTGTTAAGCTACAAATTATTATTGAAGAGGCTTTATCAATCGACCAGTTCAGTCTTCACTTTAGGTTACATGTAGTGCTCTAGCTAGTAACGCACCTTAAGGTACTCATTTTGGACAGCCATCCTCTAGTGCACCTTTTGCACCGGGTTCCTATAGCAGTTATTTTATTCGTCCGAGGCAGACTCAATACCTGCGGCCATGCCTGCAAAGGAGTTGTTTCGAGTATCGTTATACAAGGCATATGGTGAGGGATTGTCTCAGACATCGAAGGGGTGGACCTCTCAGGGTAATCAGGCTATGGTAGAGGTAGAGAACATGTGGGTAGAGAACATCTTAGAGGGGGAGGTCAGGTCCATTTTTATGCTTTCCCTAATAGGACTGAGGTTGTTGCATTAGATGTTGTCAACCATTAGTTTTATTTGCTCCGAGTTCCATTTATTTGTATGTGTCATCCTATTTTGATTCATATTTTGGGTGTCTCGTGATTCTTTGAGTACACTTATTTATGTGTCTATACCTGTTGGGGTTTCTATTATGGTATACCGTACATATCGCTCTTGTCTGGTCACTATCGGGCTATAAGAGGATTGACCTTCTGTTACTCAATATGGTAGATTTTGATGTGATTTTGGGTATGGATTGATTGTCACCAAATCACACTATTCTTTATTGTCACACTAATACCGTGACGTTAGCTATGCCGGGGTTGCCGAGGATGGAGTTGAGAGGTGCATTGGGTCATGTACCTAGTAGTGTAGTATCTTTTTCTAAAGGCACAGCAGATGGTGGAAAAGGGGTGCCTGGAATACTTAGCCTTTGCGAGGGATGTTAGTGCTGATACTCCTACCGTTGAGTCAGTTGTGGTAGTGAGCGAGTTTCAAGATATATTTCTAGTAGACCTATCGGGCATGCCACCCGAAAGGGATATTGGTTTTTGTATTGACCTTGTGTTGGGCACTCAGCCCATCTCTATTCCACTTTATCGCATGGCACCAATGGAGTTGAAGGAATAGAAGGACCAACTTCAATAGAATAAACTTGATAAGGATTTCATAAAACCGAGTGTATGACCTTGGGGTGCCCCAGTTTTATTTGTGAAGAAGAAAGGCGGCTCTCTGAGGATGTGTATTGACTATAGGCGGCTGAACAAGGTTTTGGTTAAGAATAAGTACCTACCACCACGTGTTGATGATTTATTTGATTAACTTCACAGTGCTAGGGTATTCTCAAAGATTGATTTGAGATCGGGGTACCATCAATTGACGATCCGAACGTCGGATATATCGAATACGGCTTCCAAGGCCTGCTATGGTCACTAGGAGTTCTTTGTGATGTCTTTCGGGCTGACCAATGCCCCCAACAACTTTTATGCACTCGATGAAAAAAGTGTTCCACTCGTATCTCGATTCTTTCATCATTGTATTTATTGATGATATACTGTTGTATTCCCTCATCCGAGAGGAGCATGAGTAACGCTTAAGGATCGTGCTCCAGACTTTGAGGGAGAAGAAGCTATATTCCAAATTATACAAGTTCGAGGTTTGGCTAGATTGGGTGGAGATCTTGGGTCACGTGGTATCTAGTGTGGGGATTAAGGTGGATATGAAGAAGATTAAGGCAGTTCAAAGTTGGCTCAGACTATCTACTTCTCCAAATTTTTCTAGGTTTTGCTAGGTATTATTGTTGTTTCGTGGAAGGGTTTTCATCCATTGCAGCTCCTTTGACCAGATTGACTCAGAATGGGGCCCTATTCAGGTGGTGAGACGAGAGTGAGGAGAGCTTTCAGAAGCTCAAGACTACTCAAACTACAGCTCCAGTTCTGGTTTTACCTTCAGCATTGGGTTCTTATGCAATATATTACGAGTTTAAGCCTTACGAGAATAACTACTGGATGCACGATTTTGAGTTAGCATCCATTGTTCACGCACTTATGATTTGGAGGCACTATCTTTACGGTGTGTCATTTAGGGTGTTCACGGATCACAGGATACTATATCACTTATTCAAATAAAAAGGATCTGAACCTGACGCAACAGAGGTGGTTATAGCTACTAAAGGACTATGATATCACCATTCTTTATCATCCCTAAAAGGCTAATTTGGTGGCTGATGCTTTGAGTAGGAAGGCTGAGAGCATGGGGAGTCTTGCTTTTATTCCAGTTAGGGAGTGATCGTTAGCTTTGGATATTAGATCTTTGGCCAATAGATTCGTGAGGTTTGATATTTTAGAGCCTAGACGTGTTCTTGCTTGTGTTGTGTCATGATCGTTTTTGTTTGAGTGTTTTAAGGCACGTTAGTATGATGATCCCTAGTTGCTTGTCCTTAAGGACACGATGCAACACGATGATGCTAAGGAGGTGACTATTAGTGATGATTTGGTATTGAGACTTCAAGGCCGAATTTGTATGCCCAATGTGGATGGGTTGCCGGAGCGGATTCTAGTAGAGGCCCATAGTTCGCGATAATCCATTCATCTAGGTGCGATGAAGATTTAGCATGATTTGAAGCAGCACTACTGGTGTAGAAGAATGAAGAAAGATGTTGTGGAGTATGTGGCTTGCGGTTTGAACTGTCAGCAGGTTAAGTACCAACATCAGAGACCAGATGGTTTACTTTAGAGGATATTACGGAGTGGAAGTGGGAGTGTATCACTATAGATTTTGTGGTTTGACTTTCGCATACCTTGAGGAAATTTGATGAAGGTGAGTATGACATTTCATACCTAGATGCATCGATGGCTCATGGGACCAGTTCATACCGCTAGCAGAGTTCGCCTACAACAACTATCAATCGAGCATCTAGATGGCTCCGTACGAGGTCTAATATGGGAGGCGATGTGGTTCTTTGTTATGTTTGTTTGAGCCTGGGGAGGCTAGGTTGATGGGCACTGATTTGGTCCGTGATGCTTTGGAGAAGGTGAAGTTGGTTCAAAAGCGGCATCATATATCGTAGTCTAAGAAAAAGAGTTATATCGATATGAGGGCTCGTGATGTATCATTCATGGTGGGTAAGAAGTTTCTACTCAGAGTTTCTCCCATAGAAGGTTTGATGAGGTTCGGTAAGAAGGGCAACTTGAGCCCTCGGTATATTGGTCCTTTTGAGATACTTGAGAGAGTGGGTAAGGTGGCCTACAGACTTGCATTACCACCCGGTTTATCGAGAGTTCACCTGGTTTTCTGTGTTTCCATGCTCCGGAAGTACTATGGAGATCCGTCACATGTGTTAAATTTTAGCTCAGTCCAACTAGTCAAGGATTTGACCTATGTTGAGGAGCCAGTGGACCTATGAAGGTTCAATTGAGAGGTCAACCGGTCGAGAAGGCGACTTGGGAGACCGACCATGATATTTGTTTTTGTTATCCTCATTTTTTGGCGTTTCAAGTATGTCTCTATACTTGTTGGAGGATGAACGTTTGTTTAAAAGGGGGAGAATGTAATGACTCGACCGACTGTTTTGTGTATTTGATCCCGTTTTTCCTTTTTGAAGCTTCCCGTATATGTATTTGTGGTTTCATGACTTGTAGGGATAGTTGATCGGGTTTTGCAAAGGTTTTGGGTTGATTTGGAATGCTTGGTTCTTAGTTTGGAGCCTTAGGTTAAGAGTGTTGACCGAGGTTTGACTGTTGTGAAAATGACCACGTAATGGTATTTTGATGGTTCCAGTAGGTTCTTATGGTGATTTTGGACTTAGGCACATGCTCAGAATTGGATTTGGAGGTTCCTATGTTGAATTGGCTCTTCTTGCCGAAAGTTAGCAATTTGTAAGCTTAGAAATTTCATATGTTTGACTATAGGTTGACTTTTGGCTATCGGGTTTGGATTTTACTTTCGATACATGGATTATGTCCGTTTTGGTATTTTGAACTTGTGTGTAATGTTTGGTGCCATTCAGAGTTGGTTTGATAGGAATCGGATGCTTGGCTGTGATTTTAGCGATTCTTGATTTTCATCTTGAATTCAATATGTTTTGTTGTCCGACTCGTGGTTTTGGATGTTATTTTGGTGTTTTGAGTTTGCGATAAGATTATGAGAAGGATCGTATGATGTTTCTAGACTTGTGTGGATGTTTGGTGTGGAGCCCCGGGGGCTCGGGTAAGTTTCAAACATGTTTCAGATTGGTTTGGACTTGATTCATGATTGCTTGTATGCTAGTGCTGCAGTTATAGCAAATGCGAGCACCAGTTCGCATTTTCAAATACCCCATTTGCAAAGTAACAATCGCATTTGCGAAGGGGGCAGTGGATGGAATGCTTTGCATTTGCAAAGCAAGCCTCGCAAATGTGAAGTGGGTGGGGCTGGGAGCAGGTCGCTTTTGCGAAGGTGTATTTCATCGCATATGCTAAGTGAGTGTCACTTTTGCAACATTCTCTGGAATTTTGGGGATTTTGTATTATGTTTTGAAAAATAAAAATTTGAGATTTGTGGGTCGAATTAGACTCGGATTTGAAAACAAAACACATATATGGACTTTTGGTATTATGGGTAGTCGAGATAATGTTAATGTGCATTCCGTTGTTAATGGTATTCCATTATGACTAGATTTGGCATTCCATTGTTAATGTGCATACGGCCACATAAGAGTTGCTTGTGGGTGATAGTTATGAGATATATCGCGGGTGATTCTTGTTATTGTTTATATGTTGGAACCGAGGGTTGATGTTTTGATCAAATTCTTGTTTTTATTAAATGACTTTCCCTTGTGTTTTATGAGTCATTGGTGGATTCCAATATGTTATCACATGCCCTGGTCCCATTGATATGTTGTTGTCAAAGGCGTATTTTCTTACATTGACTTGTTGTTAAACATTCGTCGAGGTGGTTAATATTTGTTTTGTTATATTTTTCATTGTCAGTTTTACTTTGATATCTTGCACATGTTATTTTTACTAGTGAGTGTCTTTACTTTAACCGAGGTTAGTCTTGACACTTACTGGGTATAGATTGTGGTGTACTCATACTACGCTTCTGCATATATTTGTGCAGATACATGTATATCGAATCATGCTTGACACTAGAGAGTCGAGCCAGAGCTGCAGAGACTTCAAGGTATACATGTTGTTCCGCTCACAGGCATCGAAGTAACCTTCTGTTGATTCATTACTACTTTTTATTGTATCCCAAACAATGTTGTATTTTGAGACTTCTTGTACACTCTTTGTAAGGCTTATGCCTCAGTATTAGTGTGTTTTGGAATTTGACTATTGTCTTTCTGTTTTTGGTTATGTTATGGTACTTTTTCAGCTTTCATTAATATTTGAGTTGCTATTAATTTGTTGATCTTGTTATGTGATAGGCTTACCTAGTCTTATGAACTAGGTGCCATCATGACCCTTAAGGTGGGATTTTTGGGTCGTGAGAGCGTAACGACCCGGCCGCTCGTTTTGAGTGTATTAGCCCCGATCCCCTATTTACTGCTTTCCCCGTATCTTTTTCTGCTTATGTGACTTGCTGGGATGTCTTATTTTTGGTTTCTGAGTGTTTTGGGACACTTAGTCCCTAAAACGAAAGCTTAAGTCTTATGATTTTGACTGTAGTTAGAACTGTGTGAAGACGACTCTGGAATGGAGTTCCGTCAGTTTCGTTAGCTCCGTTGGGTATTTTGGACTTAGGAGCGTGTCCGGACTATGAATTTAGGTGCCAAAATGGTCCAAAAGTGGGCTGATTAGGACCTTCTTCAAAGGATGTCTCTTGGGATCCAATACTCCTCTTCTTGGACATAAATTTGGGCCATAAAACAATTGTAACACCTAGACAATTCATATCCTTTATCCCTGAGCTCCTTCTCCCAATTAACAACTTCTTTATTTGCACTTGGAGTCTAATGACCTTGTTTTACAACTCTATAGCTTGACATCTTGTTAAAGGCCCTCTTTGAGATTCCTGAGCTTTATCCTTGTCCTTAAATACATTTGAGCTTCCTAGGAAGCTATCATCATACCTTTGCCGCCCGCACATCAGAGTAGCGAGTATGTGTTGATCAGGTTCCGAGAGTTATGCTAGCACAACTTGTTAATTAGGTTTAGCATGAGCTCAGGCTAGAGGTATCTGAGGAGGAGCAACTAAGACTTGAGATGTTCAAGAATATCACCCTCTTACTTACGATGGTGCACTTACTAAGGATGCACATGGTTTTCAAGACAAGTGCCATCGTATTCTGCACATCATGGGTGTTGTGGAGATGAGCGGAGTCGCGTTTACTATATTTTAGCTATTAGGAGTAGCATATAGGTGGTGGAAGGCTTACGAGGAGGGTAGTCCAACTGACGCAACCCCACTCAATTGGGCTCAATTTCTAGAGATGTTTTTTAGAGAGTTTGTTCCCTGGGCCCTTCGGGATGCATGGCGCACAGTGTTTGAGCAGCTGCGTTAGGGGACTGTGTCAGTGTCAGAGTATTCCCTTAGATTCAGTGAGTTGTCCCAATATGCGCCTACTTTGGTTGCTACAATCAGAGATCGATTTTGCAGATTCAATAAAGGACTCAGTTATGGTATTAGATTTTGCATGACTCGGGAGTTGGAGACAGATACTCTATTTCAGCAGGTTGTGGAGAACGCTTGAAGGTTTGAGGGTATGCGAGGCCAAGAGAGGGAGGACATGGAGTCTAAGAGGTCTTGTGGACCAAGAGGATCTACTGATCCATATTTTGGAGGCAGGGTGCATCATGGTAGAGGTTTTGTGGGTCAGCCAGTTCAATCTGCACTTCAGGTTTGACGTGGTGCTATAGATATCCATAGTTCTCGGAGTACCCGTTTAGGACAGCCTCCACAGCCATGTAAGGGGAGAGGTTGCTTTAAGTGTGGGGATACTAGGCACATGGTGAGGTATTGTCCCATACTCCAGGCTGGTGCACCACAATAGAGTATTCAAGCTATGGGCTCTACTCCAGTTACTGCTATACCTTCTTCGCCAGCTAGATTTTGAGGTCAGACGGGTAAAGATCGTCCTAGAGGGGGAGGCCAGGCCCATTGTTATGTTTTTCCTGGTTGGACTGAGGGTGGTGTACTAGATGATGTCGTTACATGTATTGTTTCGGTTGGTTATAGAGACGAATTAGTATTCTTCGGTCTGCTTCCATCTATTGGTAAGATGCATCCTACCTTGCTTCATATATAGATGTGTTTCGTGATTCTATAGCGGTAGCTGATCTGTGCCAAACCTACACCACAATTGAGTAGCGAGGCGGTCGATGCAATAATAAACCCAACAAAGGTCGGGATCGAATCCACAGGAGTTAGAATATGGGATTAGGCGTATATCTAAGTTAATTGCATGTTTTGGCTTTAATTGCACTTCCACAAACTTGATTGGTTTTTCTATTTCTAACTTTACTCTAAAGATTGCAATAATTGAAATTAAGGACAATATTTTTGTTGTTGTTTTTCAAATGTTTAAAGAGACTAGGGTAGTGACTTCTACCTAGTGGGATATCTAATGGGTAGCAAAATCCAGGGCAAGCTTGATTAGTTGGGATTGTAATATAGCTATCACACCCAGATACTCACTCTATACCTCTCCGTAGTTTGAGTGATTTTACCCAATTTGGCTTTCCCAAGTCTAAATGGGTATTCATGCAAATCAGGTGATATTGGCTCAAGTTGGGTATTACTAACTCTAGGTTTAACCTTTTAATTGGGGCTATCAATTTCTTGAGTTCACCCCAATTCCTTGTTAACCTAGTTTTCCTAGACTTAGTCCCTCTTTCTCAAGTAGAGTCTAAGTCATAAAGGCATGAATCAATGTTGGCAACCATTAATTCTTGAGTTCTAGCAAGAACTAGGCTAAATATCACTAACCTATTCACATTCAAGCCTAAAATCAAATACCCATTAAATACCCACTTAGATACTCATGGAAATAACAAAAATTAAAGATGAAATGAAGATAAAATCCATAATATTAATTTGTGGACTGAAAATCTAATGTTAAAAAGTGAGTCTCATACAAAAACTCCAAAAATAGAAAACTCAGCCGTATACAAAACATAACATAACCTAAAAATGACAAAAAGTTCTATTTATACTAAGCTGAAAATATCTGACAAAAATGCCGCTGCATAATTCTGATGCGGTCCGCGTTCTTCTCTTTGGGATCTGGGTTGAGTTGAACTTTCGCGGACCGCATAATTCTAAGTGCGGCCACGCTCCAGATTATGCGACCGTATAAAAGTGGAGCGGTACGCACTTGCTTGAGTTTTGCTTGAAATCAACTCTCTGGTTCTTCATTTCGCGGACCGCCTAATTTCGATCGCGACTGCACAAGGGATTCCGCGGCCGCACAATTCTGGTGCGGTCCACACTTCTCTTTTTTGCTCAAGTTGTCAAATCTCTAAATCTCAGTCATCGCGGTCTGCGTAATTTCAATCGCGGCCGCATAGGGACTTTCGCGGCTGCACATTTCTGGTGCGGTCTGCGCTCATCATTTAGCCCAAAAATCACTCTCTGGATCTCCCTCTCGCGGACCACATAATTTTGACCGTGACCGCATCATGGCTTTCGCGGCCACACAATATTTGTCCGGTTCGCGTTTCAGACCTCTTTGCTCAGCCTTGGTTTTTGTTCAACGTTTGACTCCTTTGTGAGTTGATTTTGATTCCTTTGGCTCATTTTGAACAATTCCTGCAAGCAAGCATATTTCATTAGTTTCCGGGAATACCTCCAAGCATTTTTGGCCTAAAACACAAGTAAAAGAGAGAAAATGATAGGTTAAAATCCCTTCTTATCAACTCCCCCAAACTTAAGCTTTTGCTTGTCCTCAAGCAAATAAGGTAATTCCCGCCTCCACTAGAAACAAAAGGGTATTTCAGCTGGCCTAAGGTGAATCAATCATGCATCGATTGGGACTAACAATTACCCTAAACACAAATGAGTTATCAACAACACCATGTTTTGACCTTTTAAGGACCATAGTTCTAATGTGACACTAGAGCATCAAGGGTTGACTTAATTCACCAAGGAAGCTCGCTCTATCACATTGGTAATTGTGGAACCCAAACTCCTCCTCCTCTAGTCTCCATGAGCAAATCTCACTTTAGAATGTAACACTCAAAACAAGGATTGTGAAGAAGTGCGGTCATCTCTCTCAAAAGAAATGTCACAAGTTCGGCTCTAAGTATCATAAGCTTGCCCCTTATGTAAATCACCACTAATGTAAGCTCACTCAACTTGAAATCATATAGGGATTTTGCGGGAATTTAATGAAGGCTTTTGGATCAAGGTAGGACTTATCGGCATATGATGGTTTCATCTTTCCTTAAGCACTCCATTTCCTCTTTTTGTCTCATACATTCTTGACTCTTTGAGTCATTTTCTTCTTCCTTAGGGAAACTAGAGAGACGTAATGTCACTCTTTGTTGCTCATGAAAATCATTTTTCTCCTCTAATCACTCCATGCCTTTCATCATAGCTTTTTTGAATCACTTCAACTTTCTACTTTATTCCCCGTCTTTCACTCCACGCCTTTCATCATTGCTTACTTTGAATACATTTCATCTTTGTACATTTTATCACTTTCACATTCCTCGTCTCTCCCCCAAACTTATGCTTTTTCCAATTGTATCAAGAATGCTAAGGAAAGATCGGGTGCCAAGAAAGAGTCATTATAAAACGGATAAAGGCTTGTAACATGGCTATTGAATAAAAAAGGCTTCGGCTCAAAAGGGTTGACTAGGGATGTCACATTGGTAGGCTATGGAATCTTTCAAGTTTCCAATTGGATCAAGTAGAGCCTACAATCATTTCTCAAGTCGAACTACACTTAGAAGTTTGCCTAGAAAAACATTCAGGACAAGTTCTAGACTTATTGGCACGGAACTTGGACTTGCAATTCAATACCTCACCTCTCAAGCTGCTGGATTGTTAAAGAGAACAGAGTCGAGGGCCCACAACAACCCTAACTAAGATTGAAAATCACAAATGGCTCAAAGAAACTACTCGATGATTGTTTTAGTCAACACAAAAGTCTAAAGATCACAACTGGAGCTATTCTTTGCCAATCAACTTGTTTCTAACCATAAGGTCGAAGGTAAATGTGCTAGTACCAAGTAAAGCCTGCTTGAGACACTTTTATTCATTACTACTATATATACAAAAACATAAATAAAATTTACTCAATCCATTAAGATGGTTGTCACGCCATCCATCGTTGGGAAGAGCCATCCGGTTCACACAACATCCACTTTTGGAAATGACCATGGCATTAAGAAAACCAAAGGCTTATTGTTCACACAAAACATAAAAAGAAGCAAACAACTTAAAAAGAAGCTACTAAAGTAAATAATAAGCTATGCTACTAAGGAAAAATGACGAAAGAAGTTATGAAGTAAACTACGGAAAGTAGACTGAATATGTACAAAATGAAGTAAAGTGAATATATACATAATGGAAATCAATATATACATACCAAAAGTGAAAATAAAGATAAATAAAGATAAAGAAAAATAGTATAATGGTTATTACATACCAAATTTCATAAAATCCAAATGGACCACCCCCCGAAAGAAAAATAGCATTGTCCTCAATGCTCATAACAAATAAGAACAGGGAGAAAGGGTAGAGAGTAGAGAAAACTCCCTATGTGGTTTCTGTCTGCATCGGGTCATCATCATGGACGGGGTCATCAGCACCCTCTATATCCTCTAACTAGATCTCCACATCCTCTGATTGGGTGACTACGGGGTTGCTGAGCATCTAAATCAGCTCTTCAACAATGCATAAAGTGGCAGCCGGATCCTCAGCCTGGCTGGCTGCTGCCTTTGATACCTCGAGCACTGCTTTATGTGCTACTGGGGTTGTCTCCTCCATGAGCAGGTCCAGTGGAATATCACCAGCATAAGCAATCTTTTGAACCTCTTTGCTCAACTTCTCCACCGACTCCTTAGATGCTTGAGTCTTCGCATCTTCTTCACCTGTTTCCCCAAATCCTTGATAATCCTCCCCTGCGTATTAAGAGTCTCCCGAATCTTTTTCTGGTCATCCAAAATCTTCCTCTGGTTGTCCAGAATCTTCTTCAAAGAGTCCTCCACTGATGGAGGTACCTGAATCTCTGATGGGGCTGAAGACTGTGCTGCCACTACACTGGATATGGCAGTCAGCTTTGTGGTAGCTGCCTGTATCCAGTTGTTGAGACTGGATAGTGTATGTAAAACCCACAGTGCAGTCTGAGGGTAGGTAGAAGATATGGGCACTGACAGTGGCACTGAGAGGGATGGTCCGGAGGAAGGAGGAGGCATGGCTGCTGCTCCGGCAGAAGTACCGACTGATGTGGAGGGCTCGGCAACTAACCCGGTGGCCATTACCCCTGGCTCTTCAGACTGGCCGGTGGAGGTAGTGGCTTTACCCTTGAATTTAGGGTTGTTCGCTCCTTGGATGTGGTGCCATGAGAAAGGCTTTTTATCCTTCACCTGCGCATCAAAATGTCTCAGCTCTACCCCTTGGTCTTGGAAATACTCTGTGAGGAAGTTGGGGTAGGGATATGATCTTTCTTCTTTCTGGACTGCATTGGAGATATTGTAGGACATCAAGTTTCCTACATTAATAGGATAGCCTACCATGATTGAAGCTATCAATACTGCCCGGTGGAGTGGAATGATATTCTCATGTTGGCACAGGTCAAGACGGCTGCACACGAATGTTGCCCACCCTTTTGCTTCAAAGTTAAGGGTGGCTCTGACAATTTGAACTCCTACTGTGAGCCATGCAGGTGTTGTTCCTGGAAAAGCAAGTATCTCAGCTAGCCATAGGCGAACTGCATCACCCAAGGCTAGCTTCTCCAGGTATTGCACTGCCTCGACATCCTCAAACCCTACATATGTGTTTAGTGAGTGTCCATCAAACCGGATTTTCAAGTTCCGAACTTTCGTTACCTTTGTACCCTTTTTGATGTGAGCAACATTGGCATAAAATTCCTTGAAAAGGTATTCATTTGCATCATGCATCCGGCAGGTGAACCATTTCCATCATTTTCTCTCTGTAAATTGTTTTAGGACATTCAGATTGTGATGGCTTAGGTTTTTGGTTATGAATTGTCGCTCAAGAGTGAGGGACCTTTGGGGCCACCATTCCCGAAATTTTCCATACGCCTTCTCACTTGCAAACCTATCAGCCCACACCTCCGGCTTCTTTGATCTAGCCAGGCCTCCCACAATTGTGTCACCCCCTCTCCCGTCATCCGGAACCTCAACATCATCATCTAAAATAATTGGAGTAGCTGTCGTGGAAGGTGTTGTAGCAGGTGGGGAAGATGGTGAAGATGCCTGACTACCTCCCTTTGAGCCATCAGAAGAACTAGAGGAGGAGGTAGGTTCATCGACTAAACGGAGCCTATCGGGGAATTGTTGTGATTGTGCCCCCGGTTGTGGTTGTATAGAATCCCCCTCAGACGTTTCCCGGGATGGGAGGTATTCACTGGTGTCTGAGGATTCCGGAGGTGGTCTACTGAGAGTAATCATTTTTCCCAAGACGTTCTGGATTGATAGTGGCATGTTAGGTTTTACTCTACCCCGCCCTCGGGAGGATTCTGCCTTCCTTTTGGAAGTATCACCTCGACCACGTGAACGCACCATTGTCTGCAACAAACAAGTAGTGAAAGTCAGTTAGAATTGGGGTTCAACATGTGTTATTGAATTACAGTTGGAAAGAAAGACACTGCTTCTCCAAACAGGGCAGCGTGGACTGCACAAAATTGAGTGCGGCCGTGGACTGCACATAAATGAGAGCGGCCGCGACAGCCCATCACGGACCGCACAAAATTGAGAGCGATCGCTGAGATCCCGGGTTCAAACTACTGATTCTCTTAAGTTACCTCAGTACGGACCGTATACTTTTGAGTGCGGCCACGAAAAATTATTGCGGACCGCACAAAATTGAGTGCGGCCGCATAATCGATTTGTTGGGTCTCTGAAGTTTAATTATGCGGACCGCACAAAATTGAGTGCGGCCGCGAAAACCAACCACGGACCGCACAAAATTGAGTGCGGCTGCACAAAATTAGCAATGACAAGTGCCTTCAACCTAGGGTATCGCGGACCACACAATTTTGTATGCCGCCGCATACCCTAGCGCAGGCCGCACAAAAATGTATGCGGCCACGAAATTCAAATCAGAGCGGCACTAAGTACGATTAATACTAGGGTTTTCTCTAATTAGGAATGATTTGTGGCAATTAAACAATAAAAGCTACTAACCCCAGACCCCATTATGCATTCAAACACAACCCAGATGCTTCTAATCAAGAAACTAAGCATCAATTCGACATTTTTGGCATGAATATAACCCTAGATAAAAAGAAAACTACAACAAAGAGAAAAGAAAACAAAACAAAATGAAATTAATTCATTGAAATTAACATACCAGTAATGAAATGTAGTAGGAAATCAACAATTGATGAATATGGGATGAGATTGAAAACAAGAAATAGTGCACTGCTTTAGTCTAGTTTGAGACGTCAGAGTGTGTAAAGTGTGAATAGTCTCAAAAAGTCCTATTTATACTCGACCATGTTCGCCCACCGACTTACCTGAGTGCGGCGGCATAATTTTGGTGCGGTCCGCACTCTTTACCTTTTCTAACTCAGCAGCGGATTCAGTAGCGCGGGCCGCATAAAAAGGGCCGCGACCGCACAATCAGTGCAGTCCGCAAAATTTTGATCACGGCCGCGAATCCTTAAGGAATTTTGTTAGGCCAAACTTCAGAGAGTTGGCATTTTCCATCTTCAAGCCGTGCGACTACACATAAAATTGTGCGGCCACGAAGGGCTTGTGCGGCCGCATAATTCTGGCACGGTCCACACAATTTCACCACTTGGCCAATTTTTGTCTTGTAAAAATTTTACACTGCACACCCAATTCCTGCATACACTTCACAACCAGTTAGTCCAAAACAATTCCTAATCTAACAAGAAGATCAGAAGAAAACAAACACATGGGTTTCCTCACAGGAAGCGCTTGGTTTAACGTCGTGACACGACGCATGTTATCATCATTCAATTGAAATGGAACAATGCCAGAACATGGGCATCATCAACCTTACCAAGGTGGTGCTTCACCTGGTGCCCATTGACTCTAAAGATCTCACCATTCTTATTTTTCAAAACAAGAGCACCAAGAGGAGTCACATGTACCACTTCAAAAGGACCACTCCACTTTGATTTAAGCTTTCCCGGAAACATACGTAGCTGAGAGTTGAATAAAATAACAAGGTCACCTTCTTTGAATTCTTTATTTCGGATATACTTATCATATAGGTACTTCATCTTTTCCTTATACAAGGATGAACTAGAGTAAGAATGGAAACGGAACTCATCAAGTTCTTCCAATTGCTCCACCCGAAGATTGGCAGCTACATCCCACTCAAGGTTCAATTTCTTCAACGCCCACATGGCCTTATGCTCTAATTCTACCGGGAGGTGACATGCTTTCCCAAACACCAACCGATATGGATACATACCAATTGGAGTCTTGTAAGTTGTTCTATAGGCCCAAAGAGCATCGTCAAGTTTCCTTGACCAATCAGTCCGATTGCATTGACAGTCTTGGATAGAATACTCTTGATCTCCCTGTTGGAGACTTCAACCTGTCCACTTGCCTGGGGGTGATAGGGGTTGACACTTTGTGAGTGACACCATACATAGAGAGTAAAGTGTCAAAGGCTTTATTGCAAAAATATGAAGGGCCATCACTAATGATGGCCCTTGGAGTACCAAACCTTGTGAATATGTTCTTCTTCAAGAAAGCTAACACACTCCGAGCTTCATTATTGGGAAAAGCCACGGCTTCAACCCATTTGGACACGTAATCCCCAGCTACCAATATATAGGTGTTTTCACATGAGCTCACAAATGGACCCATAAAGTCAATGCCCCAAACATCAAAAATATCAATCTCCAGGATGGCGATGAGAGGCATCTCATATTTCTTGGAGATCCCACCGGCCCTTTGACAATCATCACAATGCTTAACGAGCTCGCTACCTTTATAGTAGTTCTCGCCCCACCATGGTGACCACCATAGGGCGAAGAGTAGCAACCTTAAAGAATACCCAATTGTTCTTCTTTAGGTACACATCTTCAGATAACACCATCAGTACAAATTTTGAAGAGATATGGCTCATCCCAATAGTAGTCCAGGCAGTCCCGTTTGAGCTTCTTCCTTTGCTTTGAGGAGAACTCATTCGGAATAATGCCACTCACAAGATAGTTGGCCACATCGGCAAACCATGGCATCCCAGTCATAGAAATGGAAAGTAGTTGTTCCTCAGGAAATGAATCATTGATCTCAAGGCCATCATGTGGCCTCTCCTCCTCCTCCTATCGGGACAAGTGGTCTGCCACTTGATTTTCACTACACTTTCGATCTTGAATCTCTACATCAAACTCTTGCAATAGAAGCACCCACCACATCAACCTTGCCTTAGAGTCTTTCTTCCTCAGCAAATAATGAAGTGCCGTATGGTCGGTGTGAACAATCACCTTTGTACCCATTAGGAACGGGCGTAACTTCTCTATAGCAAAGAAAATGGCTAGGAGTTCTTTCTTGGTCACCGTATAGTTGAATTGGGCCCCGTTCATGGTCTTGCTAGCATAGTAGACAGGATGAAAGATCTTATTAATTCATTGCCCCAATACCGCACCAACTGCTGCATCGCTTGCATCACACATGAGCTGAAATGGTAAGCTCCAATTTGGCGCGGTAATAATAGGAGTGGTAGTCAACTTATACTTGAGTATTTCAAATGCCTTCATACAATCTTCATTGAAAAGGAACTTGGCATCTTTCTCCAAGAGTTTGCACAAGGGGTTTACCACCTTAGAAAAGTCCTTGATGAATCGGCGGTAAAACCCCGCATGACCTAGAAAACTTCTCACTCCCTTTATGGAAGTAGGGGGAGGTAGTTTTAATATCACTTCAATTTTTGCTCTATCAACCTCAATGCCATTCTTGGAAATCATGTGACTGAGGACAATGCCCTCATTTCCCATAAAGTGACATTTCTCCCAATTCAGCACTAAGTTAGTTTCTTCACTACGTGACAATACCTTATCCAAGTTATCCAAGCACTCTTTAAAAGAATCCCCCACAACAGAAAAATCATCCATGAAAACCTCGAGAAAGTCCTCCACCATATCGGTGAAGATAGACATTATACACTGCTGAATAGTTGCATGTGCATTGCACAACCTGAATGGCATCCGCGAGAATGCAAAAGTTCCCTATGGACAAGTGAAGGTGTTCTTCTCTTAGTCTTCAGGTGCAATAAGAATCTGGTTATATCCGGAATATCCATCAAAGAAGTGATAATAAGCTCGTCCGACTAACCTATCCAACATTTGATCAAGAAATGGAAGCGGAAAATGGTCTTTCCGTGTATCTTTGTTGAGCTTTCTATAGTCCATGCACACTCTCCACCCGGTGACAGTTCTTATGAGGATCAATTCATTTTTGTCATTTGTGATCACAGTCATGCCCCCTTTCTTTGGGACACATTGCACCGGCGAGGTCCACGAACTATCGGAAATGGGATAAACCACCCCGGCATCCAACCACTTGATGATCTCTTTATTTACTACCTCTTACATGGCCTCATTCAATTGGCTTTAATGTTCCACGGAGGGTTTGGCATCCTCCTCTAAAATGATTTTGTGCATGCAAAAGGCGGGGCTTATACCCCGAATATCCGCCAATTTCCAACCTATTGCTTTCTTCCTTCTTTGAAGCACCGCAAGGGTGGCATCTACCTGTATGTTAGTTAAGCATGAGGAACGAATAACTGGTAAAGTGGAACAAGGGCCTAGAAACTCATACCTGAGGTGTGAAGGAAAAGGCTTTAACTCCAAGGTGGGAGGCTCCTCGATTGAGGGCTTTGTTGGGAGTCTTCCGGTTTTCGAGATCCAAGGAAAGTTTTCGGGGCTTATAAGTATATGATCCAATTCCTTGCACAACATTGACACATTCTACAAAGCCTTCCTTCTCATCCTCGTCATGATTCAACAACACAATTTCCAAGGTATCTTCCACATTTATCACAGCACTTGTGTCATCAACAATTACTTCGGTCACATGATCCACGAACGAACAGACTTCGCTG
The DNA here is from genome assembly GCF_000390325.3 of Nicotiana tomentosiformis. NCBI lineage: Eukaryota > Viridiplantae > Streptophyta > Magnoliopsida > Solanales > Solanaceae > Nicotiana > Nicotiana tomentosiformis. The sequence goes on along the minus strand of NC_090813.1, from coordinate 33,864,891 downwards.
CTATTTGGTTGCCTCATTGATTTACAACCATGGAATACCACATTTTCATCGCCCACTCGGAAGGTGAGCTCTCCAGCTTCCACATGAACTAAGGCCTTCCATGTAGCAAGGAAAGGTCTCCCCATAATGATTGGCACCTCGTAGTCAACCTCACAGTCAAGTATCACAAAATATGAGGGAAGGATGAACCTGTCGACCCTAACTAACACATCATCAATTATCCCCAATGGCTTTTTCATTGTCAGATCTGCCATTTGCAACCTCATGGATATGGGTCTTGGTTGGCCAATCCCCAACGTTTTGAACACAGAATAGGGCATCAAGTTAATGCTTGCCCCCAAATCACATAAAGCTTTGGCGAAATAGACACTCCCAATAGTGTACGGGATTGTGAAAGCACCCGGGTCTTCCAACTTTGGAGCCATGGAGTGCACCATAGCACTCACTTGATTTGCCATTTTGATCGTTTCATAGTTCATTGATCTCTTCTTTGTTACCAAATCCTTCATGAACTTGGCATATCCCGGTATTTGTTCTAAGGCTTCCACCAACAGCACATTTATTGACAAACTTTTCATCATATCAATGAATTTCTTGAATTGATCCTCATTGTTTTTCTTTGCAAGTCTTTGAGGGTATGGAGGAGGAGGCCTTGGCATTGGTACCTTAGCCTTTGGCACTACCGGTTCTGACATGTTAGTCACGTGCACCCTAGACGGGTTCACATCTTCTTGCGTCTCCTCCACATTTTTATCAATATCAATCCTCGCTTCTTCATTAGCTTGAACATCATTTCTTGGATCATCATCATCTTGCACCAACACATCATCGCCCACATGTTTTCTTTCATTTGAGGTACTAGCAACTCCACCTCTCCCACTTCTTGTTGTCATGGCCATTGCATACCCCGTATTCCCACCTTTCGGGTTCACCACCGTATCACTAGGTAGTGCCCACTTTTGGCGAGTATTTAAAGCTTGATAAATTTGTCCAAGTTGAACCTCCAAGTTGCGGATACAAGTGTTGTGGGAGGCTAATTGGGTATCGAAGTCGGCATTTTTCTCCATCATTTGCTTAAACATGTTTTCAATCCATCCCATTTCACTATTGGAAGAACTAGGATCTTGTGACGGATATGGAGGCGCGTTGTTTGGTTGTTGATACATCGGGGTCCTCTGAAAGCCCGACCCCCAATTTCATTGATTGTTATTGTTCCAACCCCCTTGATTATTGTTGTTCCTCCAATTGCTTTGATTGTTGCCACCCCAATTACCTTGATTATTTCCTCCCCAATTGCCTTGATTACCCCAATTGCTTTGATTATTGTTGTTTCCAGCACTCCAATTTCCTTGGTGGCCTTGGTTGTTCCAGTTTCCTTAGTTTCCTTGTGATCTCCATTGTTGTTGATTTGGAGCATTGCTTCTTTGACCTTGATAATTGTTGACATATTGAACCTCTTCATCTTGCTCATCATATGAATCATTTTGGTTATACCCACTATTACTTTGCTCAAATTATTCCGGATGGTTTTATACTTGTTGACCTCGTTGCCGTCTCTTGTTTACCATCATGTTCACCCCTTCCATAGCATTCACCCATCTCGACCCTTGAACCTGTTGAAGCCGAGCCTTGGACAATTGGTTCATGGTGGTTGTCAACTCCGGAATAGGTTGCCCATGATCATGTAGCTCCTTGTGTAGGTGAATAACATTTGGGTCACCCTGAGGAACATTGGCTTTACTTTGCCACGCCGAAGAGGTGTCCGCCATCTTATCCAAGATTTAACAAGCTTCAGAATAAGGCGTGTTCATGAAGTTACCCCCAGCGAGTTGATTTACCACACACTGATTTGTTGTGTTGATCCCCCTATGGAAGGTCTGTTGTATCATGGCCTCGGTCATATCATTGTTCGGGCATTCTTTGTCCATGGTGCGATATCTTTCCCAAATCTCGTGCAATGTCTCATTGGGCTCTTGTTTGAAAGCTAAAATTTCATCCCTTAGTGTAGCCATGTGCCTCGGAGAGAAGAATATGGCAATGAACTTCTCGGCCAACTCATCCCAAGTGTGGATGGAATGATTGGGCAATCTCTCTAACTGGTCCAAAGCCTTTCCCCGTAGAGAAAAGGGAAACAGCCTTAACCGTAGTGCATCCTCGGTGAGATGTGTTTTCTTGCTCCCCCAACAAGTATCAACGAACCCTTTGAGGTGCTTGTAGGCATTTTGGTATGGAGCTCCGGTGAAGAAACCCCACTGCTCAAGCAGTGTAAGCATCACGTTGGTAATTTGGAAGTTGCCCGCCCTAATCCGGGGCAGGACTATTGCACATGCATAGCCCTCATTCGGCAACACCTGGTGCACTGCTCTTTGTGGAGGCGGTCGGCCCCACCTGTTTACTTGAGGCTCGGGATGAACCTCATCCACTTGATCGTCATCTACCTCCTCCCCGAATGGTAAATTTCTGAGGGGCTCATTGTTAAGGGCCATTTTGTACCTAAAAGCAATTGACAAACAAAATTAGTGAATCGGAATGAAAGAAAGAAAAAAACATACAAATACCTAGATATATAGCTAAATCCATTTAACTCCCCAGCAACGGCGCCAAAAATTGATCTGTGCCAAACCTACACCACAATTGAGTAGCGAGGCGGTCGATGCAATAATAAACCCAACAAAGGTCGTGATCGAATCCACAGGGAGTTAGAATATGGGATTAGGTGTATATCTAAGTTAATTGCAAGTTTTGTCTTTAATTGCACTTCCACAAACTTGATTCATTCTTCTATTTCTAACTTTACTTTAAAGATTGCAATAATTGAAACTAAGGAAAATATTTTTATTGTTGTTTTTCAAATGTTTAAAGAGACTAGGGTAGTGACTTCTACCTAGGTGGATATCTAACGGGCAGCAAAATCTAGGGCAAGCTTGATTAGTTGGGATTGTAATATAGCTATCACACCCAGATACTCACTCTATACCTCTCGGTAGTTTAAGTGATTTTACCCAATTTGGCTTTCTCATGTCTAAATGGGTGTTCATGCAAATCAAGTGATATTGGCTCAAGTTGGGTATTACTATCTCTAGGTTTAACCCTTTAATTGGGGCTATCAATTTCTTGAGTTCACCCCAATTTCTTGTTAGCCTAGTTTTCCTAGACTTAGTCCCTCTTTCTCAAGTAGAGTCTAAGTCATAAAGGCATGAATCAATATTTGCAACCATTAATTCTTGAGTTCTAGCAAGAACTAGGCTAAATATCACTAACCTATTCACATTCAAGGCCTAAAATCAAATAGTCATTAAATAACCACACTAGGGTTGGGTCACAACCCTAGATATGGGTTTAGCTACTCATGGAAATAACAAAAATTAAAGATGAAATGAAGATAAAATCCATAATATTAATTTCTGGAATGAAAATCTAATGTTAAAAAGTTACTCCTTTGTGAGTTGATTTAGATTCCTTTGGGTCATTTTGAATAATTCCTGCAAGCAAGCATATTTCCTTAGTTTCCGGGAATACCTCCAAGCATTTTTGGCCTAAAAGACAAGTAAAAGAGTGAAAATAATAGGTTAAAATCCCTACCTATCAGTAGCCCATGTCTGTAATTTTAGATTGCCCACTATTGAGATCTAAAAGAGTAGGATGAACTTTCTGTTACTTAATATGGTAGGTTTTGATGTGATTTTTGGATGGTTTGGCTACGACTTGTGATTTACGTGCCCTACAAGAATGGGGAGTCAGTTACGTATTGTGATTTTGTTCCACCGAATTTAGGGTGAAAGGTTTCAGCTAGTGTGATGTGTATTCTTCTTGTGATATAGAGCTGAGGATGGGATCCTCGTGTTTTTGTGTGGGTCGGTATGTTTGAACTGGGATAACTGTCGCAGTGGAGTTATGTTAGGATGAAGATCCTTTGTGATTAGTTAGTATGTTTTGTTTCTCCCTTGGGGAATGGATCCGTAGTATGGTACTGATAGGGAGTTGTACCTGTCAGATTTTTTGGTAGCTCTCACATGTGTCTCTCTTTCCATCTGTAGTTGTATTAGAGTTGTGACGGTTCTGTACGGATTGCATTGAATGTGTCTAGGCGGCGTGTGGTGTCTATAACGACCCGACCGGTCATTTTGAGTATTGCAGCCTCGTTTCCCCATTTACAGCTTATTCTGTGTTCAATTATAATTATGTCACTTCTCGGGGAGGTTTTAGAATGAATTGGAACACTTAGTACCAATATTTAAAGCTTAAGTTGAAATAATTGACGGAATGATGAATTATGTGTTAACGACACCGTAATTGAATTTTGATGGTCCGAATAGCTCTGTACGGTGAATTAGGACTTAGGAGGGTGTCCGGATATTTAGTCAGAAGTCTGTAGTCAAATTTGGCTTGAAATGGCAAAAATAGGAAATTTAAGTTTGGAAGTTTGACCGGGGAGTTGACTATCACACCCCAATCTCGGGGAGCGCGACTGGCGCTCAACCGAGTGAACCTGGCCGATCAAGTCTGTTAGATTTCCTTCTACCCAAACTTATCCATGAATAAAGAGGGGATGTACTCCATTAATCAAGTACTAAAAAGATTTCATTAACAACTCCCATTTCATTTCCATTAGCAGCTTCAGCTTCATTCATAATTTCAAAATTATTACAAGTTTATAGATATAATGAAAAACATTTTTGCCAAATACCAACATTTCTAGTTCAATTCCATATATCAACCACAACCCACAACCTGTCTACGGAGCCTCTAAGTACAACAGAAGAGTAGTATGGAAGTGCCGGCAACAAGGTCGCAGCTATACCTTAAAGGACAATGTACAACTCAAATGACATCAGGCCCGGAATAGAGTAGGGATCACCAAAACCTGCTGAATAGAGAGTGACTGCTAACGAAGACCAAAGCTGCCCGCTGATGAACCACATGCATCCATTGAAGATGTCGCGCCCCCATCAAAAGGGACGTTAGTACATATAGAATAGTACTAGTATGTAAAGCTAACTGTCCTCTTTCAAAATAGAATGCCAACATAAAAGGGAAAACCATGGAAACAACAATCAACAATCAATGATATCCAATTTCCAAGTTAAAACATATTAATTTTCAAAATACGAAGATAATATTATTTTTGGTTGGGAGATCTTTAGCACCGATATACCAATGTTCATTATATCACCGTTCAGAATACCAATGTTCACAATACCAATATTCACAATACCAATACAATCGTACTTTTAGCACGCAGTCCGATCATGACCCGATCCGCTAGGCCATCTCATTAGAGACATCAACCACCATCACTCTCAATACCAATAGCACTGTACTTTTAGCATGGAGTCCAATCACGACCCGATCAGCTAGGCTATCTCATTAGAGACATCAACTACAATCACAATTTAAATTATAATTTCCTGCACAATCACCACCATGTGTGTGACATGGTGTCCGATCACGACCAGATCGGCTGGGCCATCTCACCACAATGCCGTGTGGATCGACATCATCCTTTTCTATCAATCATCTCATCTCAATTAAGGGGAATAATATTATCACATCAATCTCATCCCAAATAAGGGGAATAATTATATCACATCAATCTCATCCCAAATAAGGGGAATGATCACAATCCACTCCTATACCGGCAAGGGTAGTTTCGGGGTTAGGTTATTTCAATTTACCCTTCCTCGGTGACCATCGATTCTCCCAAAAACATTTTTTTTGATTTGCATACAAAGGAAACAAAAATACAAATGCATTTACCTCATAACATTTCACACCATTTATAGCCTCATTGGCATTTTCATCATCTTACAACATCATTATCTCATTGGCTTTAATGGCCATATTTCATATTCCACACCTTCATTTCTATCCTTTCATTGATCGTCATCATAAATATCAACATATATAATATTCCGAAAATCACAACTTTAAGTTCATTAAAAATGAAGAATTTAAGCACAATAGATTTCTTTCCAATAAATGGAGTAAAATGATTGACAATCGAAGCACAAGTTAAAACCATAAAACAAGTAACACACCATTTATCCTTGTATTACTTTTCCCCAAAAAGGGCAATACACATTTTCCACTCAAGAATATGTAAGAACGCAAAACATATTAAAAATACTCATAAATAGCATTAGTTAAAACAGTCACATTTGGGCATGACTTGAGTACATAAGCTTTTAGGCAAATCTATCTTCGAAGTCAATTTGGAATAGTTGAATCAATACTCATTTCATGACCTTTCTCACATCATTTTATTTCATTGGCACAGTGGCCACACTTTATATCTTCAACTCACTTCTTTCACTTTGAAGAATCTTTATAGATTATCAACAACAAGGGATTTCCAATGAAGACATCAAGTACACTTATGAGTAATTATAAGTCTTAAGCATATTGAGTTTTTCTCACACAAATTGGCATTATAACTTTCATTTGAAACACGACTCAAAGCCATAACATTTTAATACACATATCCTTCTTGAAAACATTCCCGAAGGATAACATAATGTGATAGGAACATTCGGAACACATTTTGAATACATAATTCTTGACACTTTGCTTATTCGAGTCAATCAAATTTATTGGGAACATCTCAGAATATAGAATAAGGAACTTGAGACAACCATAGTTGAAACTTACGGGAACCTCATGGAATTCAATTCTAAGAGAGTAGGTTAGCCAACATACCTCACTTTGAGCTTTCCTTAAATTACTACAACATTCCGGAAACTCTAGCAACCCCAATCTATTTTGAGACATAACAAAATTGAACACAAATTAGGAAGATATTCATGGTTTCAGCTCATTTGAGAATTTTATCAAACACTAGGTGTGCAAATTTGGCTACAAGGTCCTTCTACAAGATTTCCTTCACTCCTCAACCCAATGTTTACTTATTTTAGCTCAACAATCTTCCCACAAACCTTATTGGTACAAGCATGTATAATTAATACTCTTACACCCAAGAATCATACTCCCAATCACCCATCTTTTACCCAAACTCAAAATTGAAGACTAGGGGTTTGAATCGTACCTCTTGACTGAACAAGATCTCTCTACAACACTCTCACTTCTCTCTAAAATATCAGGTTTTAGCTCAAGAAATGACTTAAACCTTCTCTCTAGCTAGCCTTGTGGTTATTTAATGGGCTCCTACGTGTGCGACCGCGCACCTGGGCAAGTGGCCGCGCACACAAGGCAGAAACTCCCAAATATGCGTGGTCGCGCATCTAGGTGCACTTATGACATAGGTCCTTTAAAATGGCCATCACTTTCTGTAGAAATATCCAAATTACAAACAGCTTGATGTGTTGGAAACTAGATTCAAAGAGCTTTATTTTGATAGGTCGATCACCACCTAAGTCATTATATTGAGGTAGTTCTGTTCATTTGAAGTTGGGTCGTGTGCCAATTGAAACACCCTTTCCACTTAATGTATCCAACTTATTCCACACAAGTTCTTGCCATTCACAAAACTCCTTAGTGTAACAACCCGGTCGGTCGTTTTGAGAGTAATATCACCGATCTCCTATTTTCTGTTTTCCCCATATCTGTTTCTGCTTATGTGGATTGCTGAGAGGTTTTTTTTCTGGTTTCGGAGTGTTTTGTGACACGTAGTCCCTAAAATGGAAGCTTAAGTCTTAGGATTTTGACCGTAGTCAGAACTATGTGAAGATGACTCCAAAATAGAGTTATGTTGGTTCTGTTAGCTTCTTTGGGTGATTCTGGACTTAGGAGCGTGTCCCGGATTGTGATTTGAAGGTCGGGAGTAGAATTAGGCTTGAAATGGCGGAAGTTGAATTTTTGCGAAGTTTGACGGGGGGGAGGGGGAGGGGAGGGGTTGACTTTTTGATATCGGGGTCGGATTGGAATTCCGGAAGTTGGAGTAGGTTTGTGGTGTTATTTATGACTTGTGTGAAAAAGATTGAGGTCAATCGGACGTGATTTGATAGGTTTTGACGTCGTTTGTAGAATTTGAAAATTATAAAGTTCATTAGGCTTGAATCCTTGTGTAATTTGTGTTTTTGGTGTTGTCTGAAGTGATTAGAGGATTTGACTAAGTTCGTAGTAGGTTATCAGACTTATTGGTATATTTGGTTGAGGTTTCTGGGTCCTCGGGTCGATTTCGGGTGGTTAACGGATCAAAGTTTGATGTTGAAGGATAGCTGAAGTGTTGTTCCTACTGGTGTAATCGCACCTGCGAGTGGGGAACCGCAAGTGCGAACACACAGAAGCGAAGAAGAGGCTGTAGATGCGAGCAAGGCCGAGAAGGGTAGGGGCACAGGTGCAAGAAAAGAAAGCACATTTGCGAGTCCGCATATGCGAGGATGGACCGCAGATGCAAAAAAGGAAAGTTTGGGCATTTCCGCAGAAGCGGACGAAGGGCCGCAGGAGCGACTCCGCAGGTGCGAGACATGGAGCGCAGGTGCAAGCCCAGTGTTTTTAGTGGGTTCCATAGGTGCGGATATTTTTGCACATGAGCGGTTCCGCAGGTACGGAAATAAGGCCGCAGGTGCGAAAAGCCTTGGCAGAACATATAAAAAGCAAGGGTTCGCGAATTGGCTTCATTTCAACATTTTGGACTCGGACTTAGGCAATTTTGGAGAGGAGTTTCGACGGGATTATTGAGGTAAGCTTCTTGTACTCATTTTTTATCACAAATCTTGTTTCCCCATTGTTTCCCCCCTAGATTCCCCCACTAGATTGGGTGGTGATGAGGTGAAATTTGGGGCTTTAGGGCTAGAGAATTAGAGAGTGATTTTTTAGGGATTTGGATGACCAAATGGTGTTGGATTTTGATAAATTTTATATGGTTAGACTCATGAGTGAATGGACTTTAGGGTTTTGTGACTTTTGTTAGATTTTGAGACGTGGGCCAGGGGGCCAGGTTTGAGCCGATTTCGGATTTTTGGCTTTGATTTAGTACTTTTCTTGTGGAATTGATCCCTTTAGCCTATATTGATTGTATTGTACTACTTGTGGCTAGATTCGGGATGTTTGGAGACAGATTTGAGAGGCAAAGGCATTTCGAAGTAGATATTTGCTCGGTTTGACGTAAGTAACGCTTTCAAACTTAGTTCTGAGGGTTCGAAACCCTGAATTATGTGTTATGTGATTGGTATTGAGGTGACGCACATTCCAAGTGACAGGCGTGCGGGCGTGCACCGTGAGAATTGTGGCCTGATTGATTTCATGGCACTGTATAGTGATTCTATCTTGTTGATATTCGTGTTTTCATCATGTGATAAAGTAATTGAGGTGTCAATCATGGTAGATATCATGTTTAGGCTTTATGTTGGTACTGTTGGGAACCCTAGTGGTCGTTTCTTGCTGTCATCTCACTCATTTCATTGATATTATGTACTCATTCATGTTCATGCATTTCATACCATATCTCAGTCTCAGTTGTTATTTATTGATACATTATATCATTGTTTCGGGCTAGTTTTCATGATATTGTGAGCCCGTGAGTGAGACTTGAGAGATTGATGATTGAGTGAAGCTGAGAGCCTGATTATGAGTGATAGTTATGGGATCGGACTGTGCACCACAACGGTTATACTGATTTTATGATAGCGCTTGGTCTGTAGGAGCCCCTCCGGAGTCTGTACACACCCCAGTGAGCGCAGTTGATATTATTGAGGGATGGATCCTCCCTTGACATGGATCTTGTCCGAAGTACTTGATACCTTGAGATGGATCTTTTTCACAGGGCCGGATTGGCCTTCCTCGGTAATGGGTGACCTATAGTCAGTGATGTATATGTTTTGGGATGGATCTTCTGTGGGTCGTATGGGCCATATACAGTACCGAATGGTTTAGCATTCGACAGTGTGAGCATGTAGAGATAGATAGTTATATTCTTTACACTGTTCAGATCTGCTTCACTTTACTATTTTGAGTTGCCTATTTTATTTGAAAGCATGCCTAAGTTTCTGTATAGTTATTTCTATTTTATCTGTACCGGTTGAGTTCGTCACTACCTTTCAGTCCAAAGTTTGGACTTGTTACTTATTGAGTTAGATGTACTCACGTTACTTCCTGCACCTCGTGTGCAGATCCAGGCATTTTCGGTCACGGCGGCAGTTGCTGATTGAGGCTTCAGAGTTCGGAGACTACCAAGGCAGTTGCACGACATTCGCAGGCCTTGACTCTCCGTCTTTATCACTAGTTAATTTTCAGTTTATTTCTCTAGACACTGTAGTGGACTGTATTCTAATTTAGACGCGCATGTACTCGGTGACACCCCGGCTTTTTGTTGGATTGTATCATATTTTGGGATTTATCCGGTTTTCAAAAAGGTTTCTTTAATGTTAACTGCTTCCGTCTTTATTTTCAAAGTTATTCTTACTATGATGAGTTGTTAAGTAGAGGCTGGCCTGGTTTCACGATATTCGCCATCATGACGGTTGATTTTGGGTCGTGACAAGTTGGTATCATAACCTAGGTTACATAGGTCTCACTAGTCATGAGCAGGTTTAGAAGAGTCTTGAGGATCGGTAGGGAGACATCTGTACTTATCTTTGAGAGGCTGCCGAACCCTTAGGACACTTCACATTCTTGAATTCCAGTCGTGCAAATCTGTTGATTCTGGTAGCTAAAATTCTATTGTTCTATTCTCTCAGAAATGGTAAGGACACGTACTACTGGGCAGGGTGGACAGCCACCAGTACCACCAGTCAGGGCCGCGGGAGGCCGAGGTCGCTGTATTAGCCTCAGCAGGGGCAGAGGTGCAGCTCACATAGCAGTTAGGGCAGCACCTGCAGATACACTAGTTGCCCCAGTTCCGGAGCAGGCTCCAGTTGTGGATGAGCTTGTGGGACCAGCTCAGGCACCACCTGTTCCCATTATGATTTCGGTCTTTCAGGAGGCCTTAGCTCAGATTCTAATCATGTGCACCAGTCTGTCTCAGGCGGTCTCTATTCCAGCCGTAGCAACCACTTCACAGGCCGGAGGAGGTACTTAGGCTCCTGCCGCCCGCACACCAGAGCAGGTGGTACATGGACTCCAGACACCAGGGGCACCACCAGCCAGGCGGTTGCAACTGCTTAGGACTATGTGGTTCTTGTCATGCCCGATGATGAGCAGGATCGATTGGAGAGGTTTGGGAGACTCCAGCCTCCATGTTTCAGTGGTACCGAGAGAGAGAATGCGCAAGGTTTCTTGGACAGGTGTTAGATGATACTTCCTACAACAGGTATTATGGAGACCAGTGGGGTCTAGTTCACTACTTTTAAGTTTACTGGAGCTGCCTTTACCTGGTGGGAGGCTTATTAGAGGCGTAGGCCGGTTGGTGCAGTGCCACTTACATGGCAGGAGTTCTCCGTTCTCTTCTTAGAGAAGTATGTGCCGCAGTCTCACAGAGAGGAGCTGCATAGATAGTTCGAGATGTTGTGTTAGGATGTTATGACTGTGATGCAGTACGAGATGAGGTTTTCTAAGTTGGCCCGTCATGTGGTTTGGCTAGTTCCCATTGATAGGGAGAGGATTAAGAGGTTTATTGATGGCCTCACATTTCAGCTGCGGGTGCTCACGACTAGAGAGAGTATGTCCGGTGCTACTTTTGATGAGGTTGTCGACATTGCTCGGGAGATAGAGTCGATCCGCAGCCAGGAGCTGGTTGAGAGGGAGGCCAAGAGGTCTCGTGGATCAGGTAGTTTTGGTGGTGTTCCTTCTGGAGGTCAGTTTCACCATGGCCGAGGTCGTCGTTACAGGCATGCTCAGACGGCTCGCCCAATTCACCGTGGTGCATCATCTGGACATGATTCTTTCAGTTCGCCTCAGGGTCACTCATCTCTCAGTGCTCTTCCAGCTCAGAGTTCATCTCATGCACCATCAACTCAGGGTTCATCTATGTTGGGTCCTTCTAGCAGTTATCCCGGTGCTCGGGGCTCCCTTCAGTCCCCACCGCCATTTGAAGGGAGAGGTTGCTTTGAGTGCGGAGATTTGGGTCATATCAAGAGGAATTGTCCTCACCTTTAGGGAAGTTCATCTCAGCAGAGGAGTAAGCTTTCGACTACAGCATCGGTTTCTTCACCACCGGCTTAGCCAGCTCGGCTTAGAGCTCAGTCAGCTAGGGGCCGCCCGAGAGGGGGAGGTCAATCAGGGGGCGGCCAGGCACATTTCTATGCTCTCCCTACCATACCAGATGCCATTGCTTCAGATGCCCTAGTTCCACTTATTCATATGTGTCCTCGTATTTCGCTCATTATCTGGATATGCCCTAGGAGTCTCTAGTTTCATCTGTTTATGTATCCACTCCAGTGGGCGATACTATTATTGTGGACCATGTATATCGGTCATGTGTGGTGACTATTGGGAGTCTGGAGACCAGAGTATATCTCTTGGTTCTTAGTATGGTCGGTTATGACGTGATTTTGGGTATGGATTTGTTGTCTCCATGTCATGCTATTCTAGATTGTCACGCTAAGACCATGACCTCGATGCCGGGGTTGTCGAGGGTTGAGTGGGGCGGCTCTATAGACTATGTTCCTCGTAGAGTGATTTCATACTTAAAGGCTGAGCGGATGGTTGAGAAGGGTTGTCTATCTTATTTGGCCTTTGTGAGGGATGTTAGTGCAGACACCCCTGCTATTGATTTTGTTGCAGTGGTGCGAGATTTTCCATATGTGTTTCCTGTAGACCGGCATGCCGCCTAACATGGATACTGATTTCGGTATTGATTTGGTGCCGGGCACTCAGCCCATTTCTATTCCACCGTATCATATGGCACTGGCGGAGTTGAAGGAATTGAAGGAGCAGCTTCGGGAACTCCTTGATAAGGGGTTTATTCGGCCTAGCATGTCACCTTGGGGTGCACAAGTTCTATTTGTAAAGAAGAAGGATGGTACTATGAGAATGTGCATTGATTACAAATATTTTTGGGAGTATCATTAGCAAACCGAGGAAAGGTGGTTCATATGGCCCATGCCCAAAACTACACGTGCCGGTGTAGGGGTGGATTGTGATTATTCCCCTTATGTGGGATGAGATTGATATTAGTTGTGAATTGGAAAGTCAATCCACACAGCATATGTGGGAAGTCTGCCTAGCCGATCTGGTGTAGATCAGACGCCATGCTACGCACATGGTGGTACTACTCTTGGTAACACCTTTTTTCGCATCACATGTCAAACCACATTGTTCGTGGGGAGATGGACTAGTCGATCGGGCGTTATAAGACTCCGTGATAAAAACATAGTGCTATATCGGTGCTAATGATCTCCCAACCATAAATATATATTATTTTCATACTTTGAAAATTGTTATGTTTTAACTTGGCATTTTGATATCATTGATTGTTACTTGTTGCTTCCATGACGTTTCCCCTTCTTTCATTGGCGTTCTATTTTGTAAGAGGACATTTAGCTTGACATACTAGTACTACTCTATATGTACTAACGTCCCTTTTGCCGGGGGCACTGCATCTTCAATGGATGCAGGTAATTCATCAATGGGCGCTCTTGATCCTCGTTAGTAGTCACTCTATACTCAGCAAGTTTTGGTGAGCCCTACTCAGTTCTAGGCTTTATGTCATTTGACATTGTATTTTGTGCTTTGAGGCATAGCCGGGGCCTTATCGCCGGCACTTCCATTCTACTCTTTTGTTGTACTTAGAGGCTCCGTAGATATAATGTGGGTGGTGTTTGATGTTTGGAATTGAACTAGAAGTGTTGGTATTTTGGCAAACATGTCTGACATTTTGGGATAAAATACGGTCAAAGCTATAATACTCCATATTTATGGACTAGGGCCATACAATGTACCACATGACCATGATAGTAAGGTATATAAAGTATGTTAAATTAGTATTTTGAGCGAATTAGGATGAGATTAGGCTGTCATTCTTAACATGAACAGAATAGGGAATCATTAAAAGACTTAGATTTATACATACAGGATAAGCAGGGAGAGAGTAACCTGGGGTTGGGTAGCAGACCTCGGTAATAATTAATCGAAATAAGTGTTATGGTATAATATAACCTACCTAGATTCAGAAATGCCATAAGATAATCGAGGATATGAAACAAAATATAGCAATAACCGTAAGTTCAACAAAGTACCAAGAAAAGAACTTTAGTACACCTATAAATGCCCAGAGGGATAGTTTGTCATAGTTATGATATGTTCACAAAGTGTGGCTTAGAATGATTGGATAAAAGATGGAGGAAAAAGGAGAAGAAAGTTGCATAGGTGTGCGTACAAGGACATAGTCGTACAAGCTGCTTGACAGAAGGTAGCAATAGTTACGATATTGGAAGAATTATGAACACAGGTCGTGGTGTGAGAAAGAGGCCTGATGGGGGGAATGCCTTAGAGTTTGGATTTATTCACAGAACAATTGCCTAGATTGAAAGGACAGTATAAAAATATTCGTAAGATTTATAGGTTATGAGACTGATAACCACATCAGTCAACATTTGAGGACGAATGTTCTAAGGGGGGAATGAAGTTACACCCCATGTTTTCCTGTGTAAAAGTACGTTGTAAACCAGTTGATGTATGCTCAAAAAGTAGATCATCTTTGAATATATATAAAGTAAGTTAATCATGTTATTTTAGAGGTTACAAATATTTAATATCATGAACTTCAAGTACCAAGATGATAAACAAATCGAAGAAAATAAGTTTGTCTAAACGGCAAGTTGGGAATGTTATAACCCATACTTTTGTAGTGATTAATATCATAAGGAGGTGGTATTATGAGGTATTTTAGTCATATTATAGTCGTGTGTTAATTTCGAAGTCAAACGAGTTAGGAAACAAAAGTGGACAAAAGTTGTCTCAAGTTACATTCATAATTTTACTTAAAATTTAGGTCTAATGTTACATAGATTTTCTCTTAATGTAATTGGAATTACGGGGTGATTGTAAGGCCCCGTTACAATTTCCTAATGATTTATGATTTTAATATGCGCCAACGGTAATTGAGGATAGCATATTCGAGTATTAAAGGAGACCTATGGGATAGAACCACATCATTTTGAAATGAAAATATATGTTTAAGGTGTGTTGGATCATACTAAGGAGTTTTGTGAATGGCAAAAATTTGTGTGGAACAAGTTGGATACATTAAGTGGAAAGGATGTCTCAATTAACACAAGACCCGACTTCAAACGAATGCCACTCCGAAAATATAATAACTTATGTGGTGCTATGCCTACAAAATTAAATCTCTTTGAGTCTAGTTTCCAACGCATCAAACCGTTTATCATTTGGATATTTCTACAGAACGTTATGGCCATTTTACCGGACCAATTCCATATGTGCGCCGAGATGCACGACCGTGCATATAAGGGGGTTTCTGCCTTATGTGCGTGACCAGATGTGCGGTCACATGACCAAGTGCACGGCCGCACACATAGGATCCCTATAAATACCCCAAGGCCGAGTAGAGACAGGGGCTAAGTCATTTCTTTGAGCTAGGGCTTGCATATCAAGGGGAACCCGTCCTGTACTTCCCTCCCATGAACCAAGGTAATATTTTTGGAGTAATTTTGAGTTGATTACTACTCCTAAACACTTATATTAACTAGGATTAATCTTGAAGATCCATAGATTTCCATTCAAATCCCCAAATTGGTCAAGAACACTACAAGTTAGAATTTTCAAGAGTCTCACTACAAGAGGTATGTCTACCATCACTAACTACTCTATGGTGATTATTTATGTATGAAAGATATGTTAGGACTTATGGGATGGTGATTTGAAGCCATAAGTGCCTTGCCTGGATTTTGTTGGTGTTGTAGAGATTGTAAAATGGTTTAATTAATGATATTGATGGTTTGGGTGTGAATTGTTGGGCATGCGTGTGCTAATGGAAGTTGTGGATGGCCTAGAGACGATGGTAAGGTGAATCATTGGTATGGAAGGTGGTTGTTAGGTGAAGAAATTCTATTGAAGGAGGTTGTTGAAAGATATTCACGTTAGATGTTTCATAAAAGGTCTAAATGACTTAAAGTATAGAAATCATAACAATATTGGTACAAATGTGTTGCATTGTTGTAGATTGAAGTTGTTTAGCATGGTGGACCATCGTAGTACTATTAAGGGGTGAATTTCAGGTATGTTGGCTAAACTACTCTCTTAGAATTGAATTACATGATGTTTCCGCAAGTTTCAAGTATTGTTGGCTCAAGTTCCTAATAAATTCGACTATTTTGAATGAACATTGTGTCGAAAGATAATTATATATTTTATCTGTTCAAAATGTGTTCCGGATGCTCTTATCATATTATGCTATACTTTGGGAACGTGTTCAAAGTATGATATGTGTATTAATATGTTATGACTCTTAGTCGTGCTTCAAATGAAAGTCCATTATGCTTAACTTGGAAAGAATACTCCATGCGTCCAAAACTCCTATTGCTCATATATATACTTAAGACCTTGATTTCGAATACTCATATTATTGATAATCTATAAAGATGCTGGAAAGTGATAGAAGTGAGATGAAATTGTGTATTACCCTTTTTGGGAAAAGTATTTCAAGAATAAATGGTGTGTTACTCCTCTATGATTTTAACTTGCGCTTCGATTGCCAATCATTTTACTCTGTTTCTTGGAAAGAAATATATTGTGTTTAAAGTCTTCATTTCTAATGAACTTAAAGTTGTGATTTCAAAAATATTATATATGTTGATATTAATGATGATGATACATGAGAGGAAAGAAATGGAAGTGTGGAACATGAAATACGGCCACCGTGCCATGAATAAAGAAACTTGTGAATGGCCAAAAGAGCCAAGGAAATACTGTTGTTATGAGTGGTTGAAAATACTAATTAAGATTTATACGATGTGAAAGATGATGAGGTGAATACATTTGTATTTATGTTAACTTATGTGCAAAAACAAAAACAAATATTTTTGGGAGTATCATTAGCAAACCGAGGAAGAGTGGTTCATATAGCCCACACCCGAAACTACTCGTGCCAGTGTAGGGGTGGATTGTGGTGGATCGTGATTATTCCCCTTATTTGAGATGAGATTGATATTAGTTGTGAATTGGAAAGTCAACCCACACGGCATATGTGGGAAGTCGGCCTAGCCGATCGGGTGGAGATCGGACGCCATGCTGCGCATATGGTGGTACTACTCTTGGTAACACCTTTTTTTGCATCACATGTCAAACCATATTTTCCGTGGGGAGATGGACTAGTCGATCAGGCATGATCAGACTCCATGATAAAAACACGGTGCTAATGATCTCCCAACCAAAAATATATATTATTTTCGTATTTTGAAAATTGTTATGTTTTAACTTGGCATTTGGAACACTTGACTCTTCTCTTGTCTATCACTTGTACTGATTTTTATATTGTTAAAGGGTAAGGTTGGATAGAAGGCATCTTTGAGGATTGATTAACCGGGGTATCTCGGTTGAGCGTCGGTCACGGTCCTCGAGGTTGGGGCATGACAAGCTTGTTATCAGAGCCTAAGGTTTTAAAGTGTCATAGGATGTCTCGGAGCCGTGTCTAGTAAAGTCCTTCTTATCGGTGTGTTGTCGACCAAATCTAAAATTAGGAGGGTACTTGGGCATTTAGGAATGTCACCCTTCTTTGATACTCCATATCGTGCGATAAAGCTCAAGATAGAAAGTTAATTTCCTCGTTATGTCTCATTTTCCAGATGAGTAATCCACGAGTTCGAAGCAGCAAGGAGGGAATGACCTCGTCGGAGAATCTGGGGGAGATTGCACAAGAGTTCGTTGGGAGAATGTGTCAAGCCATGGAGGGATTGGAAGAACTTGTTGCTAAGGGAAGTACCCTTGTTCCTACCAATGTCACCACACCACCGGATCATGTGGTGAGAGCATTTAAGAAACGAAAGAGGGTTGTTGGTACTAATAATCCAGATTGTTTGATTTGCAAGAAACGTAACTTGGGAACATGTTGGATGACTCTTGAAATATGTTATGGTTGAGGAAAGAGGGGTAACAAGAAGAACAAATGCCCTAGATTGGTACACCCACCCCGGTCTGCCCGATATGCGGGAAGGAACATTTGGCGTCATGTTGTGAGTATGCGCAGCAGCATGTTAGGGGTGGCAGGTTTGGCAAATTCCAAAGGCCCACACCGCAAGTCAGTAAAGAGATTGTTACTTCCGCCATAGAGGCTCGTAGGGAGGATAAGGGGAAAGCTTATAGTGTATGCAAAAAGTGTGAATATCAGGTTAGTGGGGCGAGTTAGTTTAGCAGACCTCATCCCTATTGTGTGAAGTGTGGGAGATGTCATTTGGGAGTATGTCACTATGGTACCAATGCATGCTACGAGTGTGTTATGAGGGGTCACATTCAGAGAGATTATCGTTCGTCTTGTAGAGCATGGGCAGGGATGTGGAACAACCAACTAGTTCTGCAGCTACTACATCCACAATGCCTCCCCCAGCTGGAGGCACTATAGTGCCCGCAAAGCGTGGAGCAGCTAGGGATTCTATCAAGAGCTCGGGAGGGCCCGACAAGTTTTATGCTATGAGGAGGCATCAAAATTTGGAGGCTTCTCCAGACGTGGTTATAGGTATATTGACTTTCCAATCTCAATATGTATATTCTCTTATTGAACCCGGTTCCACTTTGTCATATGTCATTCCTTATGTTGCTATGGAATTTGGGATAGAACCGGAACAACTTTATGAGACGTTCTCTGTATCCACTCTTTGAACGAGACATATCATTTGTGAAGCCTCTTTATCACAATTATCTTACTTGAAACCTCTTGAGGAATTGATTTCTATAATGATTTCTTTGAATTGAGTCACAAGCCCAAGTTAATAATTCCAACTTGCTTCCCTAAATTCTCCACAAGGGATTATACCTATTGAATTCCCTAGAGAACCTTCTGATCCAAATGGATAACATCTACTCCCTTGTGCTTATGCATGCACCGTCGTAACGTTTACCTATGTGGTATCAAGTACAATGTAAAGCAACCCAGTGTTGAAATCCTTCTTGAATATTCACTTTGCTCCCTTTGTGAATATAGTCATAGATCCTTTTCCCTATCCAAGTAACATAAACACATATCTCAACACCGATTATATGTGTACATGTCAAGTGAGAGGGTCAATTGTCTACATAAAGTTACTCTGAAACTTGGGACCCTCACAAATTCATCATAAGAATGTCCATTCTTTGCCCATATTAGTATGACTTTTATGGCCACTTAGGACATTCCTTATTAAGTAGCTCACTTTGTTCCTAGTATTGTAGTTGCCCATGACGTGGTTTGGCATTGCAGTTTGGGAGTTATTTTAGCAGAAATATGTCCGGCTCATAACAAATGTTCATTTTCTCTTTAAACCTCTGCAACATGTACTGATTGTGTTCCCTAGTTAGTAAATCATAGAGTATGTCATTGTCCTGTGTGGAGGGTTTACTACCCTTAATGTTCCACATCCCTGGGTGGATAGGAGTTATTTGTCTTTTTCCCCGGAGCATCATATTACCCATTAGAACCTTTCTAACTAATGTATGATTTAACCTCAATATTAAGATGTCATAGGTACATGGTCTCACTCATGAAAGGTTGGAATTAGACATTCCAGATTATTAGGCACCTATCATGAACATATTTAGTTTAAGGGTCAAGTTTATCGTATCTATAGTCCTCTCATATAGGATCAACCATCGGGAAGGAATAAGTTGTCGTAACAATAATCCCACTAGTGACCAACCTCTTTTTCAGCCGGGTAGGCTTAGGGCGTAGTTTTCTTGTGTCAAATACTAGCAAGGGCGTAACGTAGCTTCATGTATTTTTGTAATCACTAAAACATTCATGGTGCAAATATCTTCTCATTTTGAGCTAAACTGATTTTCCCTACAATCAAGGAGGCAACTGGTGTCACGTACTTGACTATTTCTCCTTAGAGCTTACTATTGTCGGGTAAGGCACATATGGAATCGAACAATTATTACTATCCCTTGCATAACTCGTCTCCTTCTAAGAATAACTGATGCTAACGACTCACCTCTTTTACATCATAAGATCATGTACATGGTTTCCACATTATCTGTGTGTACTACTTAACTCTATGGCTCATTTGTCGAATCAATGATGACATCACAATAATTAATCATGTTAGCACTAGTGGTAGTAACCTTCACATCCCTTAAGATATAACCTCCTATAATGCTCTACTCAGCACATTGATGAATTCCTGAACAATTCCATCTCAATCTCCAACCCCGTTGTTCCTCCTTGTATTAGATCTACCGATAGTAGTGGGTCCAGCCTGTCAAAGAGAAAGTATCATTCCATGATCGAACCTATTGAGTAGGAAATCTATGGTCATATTCATTCTATCACATCCTAGAATAATGGTTGAAGGTCGCCAAGGGTTTAGTTTGTGTCATGCCCCAAACTCGGGGAGCACGACCGGCGCTCAACCGAGTGAACCTGGCCGAGCAAGCTTGTTAATCAAACATTGAAAATAGGAGATGTATTTCGTTAATCAAACATTGAAAAGATTTCAATAGCAACTCCCATTTCATTTCCATTATCAACTTCATTCATAATTTCCAAAATATTACGAGTTTATAGGATTAATGAAAAACATGATTTCCAAATACCAACATTTCTAATTCAATTCCTCACATTAAATACCACCCATAACTTGTCTACGGAGCCTCTAAATACAACAAGAGAGAAAAATAGAAATGCCGGCAACAAGACCCCGGCTATACCTCAACCACAAAGTACATGAGAAACAAAAGATACATGAGCCCAAATTGAAGTGGGGCTCACCAAGTCAGCTAAAGAGAGTGTACCACTATCACTGATTAATACCGCCAGTTGTAGAACCACCTGAATCTATTAAAGATGCAGCGCCCCCGGTAAAAGGGACGTTAGTACCGTCGAATAGCACTAGTATGTATAGCTAAAAGTCCTATTTGAAAATAGAATGCCCATAAGAGAAAAGGCAACACATAGAAACAACAAGTTACAATCAACAATATCCAAATGTCCAGTTAAAACATAATAATTTTCAAAATACGAACTTCATATACAATTTTTGGTTGGGAGATCATTAGCACCGATATACCACTGTTCACAATACAATCGTTCACAATACCAATGTTCACAATACCAATACCACCATACCTTTAGCACGGAGTCCGATCACGACCTGATCAGCTAGGCTATCTCATTAGAGACATCAACCACAATCACTCTCAATACCAATACCATTGTACTTTTAGCACGGAGTCCGATCATGACCCGATCGGCTAGGCCATCTCATTAGAGACATCAACCACAATCACAATTTCAATTACAATTTCCAGCACAATCACCACCATATGTGTGACATGGTGTCCGATCAAGATCCGATCAGCTAGGTCGTCTCATCCGAGACATCAACCACAATCACAATTACAATTACAATTTCCAGCACAATTACCACCATGTGTGCGACATGGTGTCTGATCACTACCCTATCGGCTAGGCCATCTCACCACAATACCGTGTGGATCGACATCATCCTTTTCTATCAATCATCTCATCTCAATTAAGGGGAATAATTTTATCACATCAATCTCATCCCAAATAAGGGAAATAATTACAATCCATTCCTACACTGACACGTGTAGTTTCGAGGTTAGGTAATTTCAACCTACCCTTCCTCGGTGACTATCTATACTCCCAAAAATATTTTTGATTATCTTAGAAAGGAAACAACAATAAAAATGCATTTACCTCATAAGCTTGCATACCGTATATAGCCTCATTGGCACTTTCAACACTTTCAACATCAGTATTTCATTGGCTCTCTTGTCCATACATATGATTCTTCATTATTGGCACAATGGCCGTATTTCATATTCCACACTTTCATTTCTTCCCTTTCATGGATCATCATCATAAATATTAACAAATAAAATATTCCGAAAATTACAACTTTAGGTTCATTAGTAATGAAGGCTTTAAACACAATGGATTTCTTTCCAAGAAAATGGAGTAAAATAATTGGCAATCGAAGCACAAATTAAAATCATAAACAAGTAACACATCATTTATTCTTCAAATAATAAATACTTTTCCCCAAAGAGGGCAATACACCATTTCAACTCCTGAATATATAAGAGTTCAAAACACATTGGAAATACTTACAAAGCATAGCATTAGATAAAATAGCCACATTTGGGCATGACTTGAGTACATAAGCATTTAGGCAAATCTATTTTTGAAGTCAATTCGGAATAGTTAAATCGATGCTCATTTCATAAAATTTCTCACACCATTTCATTTCATTGGCACCAATGACCACAAGTATAACTTTCATTATTGGCACGGTGGCCACATTTTATATCACCAACTCACTTCTTTCACTTTCGAGCATCTTTATACATTATAAACAACAAGGCATTTCCAATCAAGAATTTAGGTACACATATGAGCAATTAAGGGTCTTAAACATATCGAGTTTTTCTCACACAATTTGGCATACTAGCATTCTTTTGAAACACGACTCAAAGCCATAACATTTTTATATGCAACCCATAGTTTGAAACTAACGGGAACATTATGGAATTCGATTCTAAGAGAGAAAGTTTAGCCAACATACCTCACTTTGAGCTTTCCTTAAATTACTACAACATTCCGAAAATTCTAGCAATCCCAATCTATTTTGAGACAACAAAATTGAACACAAATTAGGAAGATATTCATGGTTTCTAGCTCATTTGAGCATTTTATGAAACACTAGGTGTGCAAATTTGGCTACAAGGTTCTTCTACAAGATTTCCTTCACTCCTCAACCCAACCTTTACTTATTTTAACTCAACAATCTTACCACAAACTTTATTAGTACAAGCATGTATAAATAATACTCTTACACCCAAGAATCATACTCCCCATAACCCATCTTTTATCCCAAAGTCGAAATTAAAGACTAGGGTATGGAACCTTACCTCTTAGATGAAGATATTGTGATTATCTTCCTTGATTCTTGGAGATTGGTGCAAGATTGGATGATTAGAATGTTAGGTTTACTCCTTCTCTGTGTAAAATGCTCTTACATCTCTCTAAAATATCAGGTTTTAGCTCAAGAAATGACTTAACCCCTCTCTCTACCCGGCCTTGGGGGTATTAGATGAGCTCCTACGTGCGTGGCCGCGCACCTGGGCAAGTGGCCGCGCATCTGGCCGCGCACCTGAGGCAGAAACTCTCAAATATGTGCGGCCGGCATCTGGGCACACATATGACACAAGTCCAGTAAAATGACCTTAACTTTTGTAGAAATATCCAAATGATGAACGGTTTGATGTGTTGGAAACTAGACGCAAAGGGATTTAATTTGATAGGTAGATCACCACGTAAGTTATTATATTGGGAGAGTTATATTCATTTTAAATTGTGTCTTGTGCCAATTGAAACATCCATTCCACATAATGTATCCAACTTGTTCCACACAAGTTGCCATTCACAAACCTCCTTAGTATGTTCCAACACACCTTAACATTATCAATTCAAAATTATGTGGCTCTATCCCATAGGTCTCCTTTAATACGCAAATACGTTATTCCCAAATACCGTTGGCGCACTTTAAAATCTTAAATCATTAGGAAATTTTTACGGGGCCTTACATTCTCCCCCACTTAGGATCATTCATCCTCGAGTGAAAAGTAGAGCCCGTCTCCAAACACTTAACGTAACTCATTTCTTCTTTCACACATCTTAAGCTCCCAAATTTGACTAACTCCCAAATTTTGTTTTCAGAAATTTCGGCAGAGTCTCCTCTGCAATTAGGCCTAACCACCTGCCAGAGGACCACCAAAACAACTCCTAACAACACATCCACATCTCAATAAAGTATCACGCTATATATCAACAACACGGATCTCAACATTAAGGCCATTATATTAACAAGAGTGATATCTAGACATGAGCTTCACATATTTAAAGCATAACACATATAGAGTGCCTTTCGATTCACAATCATTTGTCTATACACTCAAGTGAGAACATTTTATTTCCGTAACACTTTTGGACCTCAAGCTGGCCTCCTCGACTTATAGACCTCGTCATAACATATTAACGGAGGCAATCTCAACTCTCGGACTTATCTAACAAGGATGACAAATAGATACCCCTCACAACCCAATTATCCATTAACTTCACATTCACTAGCTTTCACCGGAAGGATAGACAAAGGATTTATAATTACCTTCATAGACATAGACACATGATACACCGGGTACACGGAGGACAATAATAGGGGAAACATCATACTCATAGTTTGGCCTATTTCCTTTAAGATTTCATAAGGCCTAATGTGACTACACATACTTTACCTTCCTTAACAATTCACATAGCATCCTCATGGAGAAAATATTGAGAATAACCCGTTCACTTTCTTCAACTCTAAATTTCTACACCGAACACCCAAACTAAACCTTTGGCGACCTCCAACAATTAGTCTAAGATGTGCTAGCTTGAATATGACCATAAAATTTCCTATCCAATTTATTTGATCACGTGATGACGCTTCTTCTTTGACATGTGACATATGGGAGGCATAATCGGAAGGATAAAGACATTAGTGATAGTTATTCTTGAAAGACTATTATTCATGAAATGGACAACAAAAATTGTTTCATTCCATATGTGCCTTGTTTGGCAATAGTAGGCCTCAAAGAGAAATAGCCAAGTACGTGACACCAGTCGTCTTCTGGAGTGTAGGGAAAATCAGTTTAACTTGAAATGAGAATATTTTGGCACCCCGAATGTGATATGGGTTTCAAAATGCATGAAATTGCATTACGCTCTTAACATTAACCGACACAAGGAATCTATGTCACAAGCCCTTAGGGATGAAAAAGAAGTTGAACACTGGTGAGATCATTATAATTCTCACAACTTAACCTTTGCCAATAGTTCATCCTATATGAGAGGACTAGAGATACGATGAATTTGTCTTTCAAATAAATATATTCATAATATGTGCTCTTATGTTACTAAATAGTGAAAAGGATTCATTATAATATTCACAAAGGAGTAAAGTGATTGTTCAAACCATATGAGTCACGTGCACAGGAGAAAGAGACTAGCTCAAGAAAGATCTCGACACTAGGCTTCCTTACATTGGATTTGATACCACACAGGTAAACTTAATAATTGTGCATGCATAAGCATAAGTGAGCAGATGTTATCCATTCGAATCAAAAGGTTCTGTAAAATTTCATCAGGTATAGTCCCTTGTTGAGAATTTAGGGAAGCAAGTGGGAAATATTAACCTAGGGTTATAACTTATTCCAAGGAAATAATTATAGAAATCAATTCTTCAAGAGGTTGTAAATAAGAGAATTGTGATCAAGAGGCTTTATGAATAATGCGTCTCGTTCAAATAGTAGGTACATGAAATGTTTTGTGATTCAACATCTTGTTAAGACCGTGAAGGCTCTTCAATATGGATGTACCTATACAACAAGGAAAAATTATGCGTGTTCATAATAATGTACTGAGGAGTGACTTACTTGATGACTTTAGGTTGACGGGGCAGTGCCTTAACTGATGCCCCTTAACTCCACATCCGTAACATACATTAGTACCAAAGTGACATACCCTTGAATGACAACTCCTACACTTCACACAACGAGGATGAGGTCTGTTAAACTGACTTCCCCCACTGACCTGATATTTACCCTTTATGCATACATCATAATCATTCCCTTATCCCCTATCTCTACAATAGCTCGTTGTATGGACTTTTGGAGTTGCCCAAATCTACCACCCCTAACACGCTTCTGAGCATACTCACAACATGATGCAAAATGTTCCCGCCCGTATATCGAGCAGACCGGGATGGGTGTACCCAACCTAAGGGCATTTGTTCCACTTGTGCCCCTTCTTTCCACAACCATAACATGCTCCAAGAATCATCCAACATAAACCCGAGTGGCTCTTCTTTCTTATCAAACATTCTGGCTCATTGATGCCAATAATCCTCTTTCATTTCTTAGGTGCTCTCACCACATATTCCTGTGGTGCGGTAACATTAATAGGAACAATGACACTTTCCCTAGCAACTGGATCTTTTAATACCTCCTCACTACCTCGAACCCGTGGGTTACTCATATGGAAAATAAGACATGACGAAGAATTTAGCTTCCAACATTGAGCTCTATCGCACGATCTGGAGTATCAAAGAAGTGTGAAATTCCTAAATGTCCAAGTAGCCTCCTCATTATAGATGTGGTCGACAACACACCTATAAGAAGTACTCTACTAGACACGGCTCCGAGACATCCTAGGACACTTTAAAACCTTAGGCTCCAATACTAAGTTTGTCACGCTCAAAACTCGGGGAGCACGACCGTCGCTCAACCGAGGGAACCCGGCCGAGCAAGCCTATTAGATTTCATTCTACCCAAACTCATCCATGAATAAAGAGGAGATATACTCCATTAATCAAACATTGAAAAGATTTCATTAGCAACTCCCATTTCATATCCATTAGCAACTTCATTCATAATTTCCAAAATATTACGAGTTTATAGGAATAATGGAAAACATGATTTCCAAATACCCACACTTCAATTCAATTTCCCACATTAAATACCACCCACAACTTGTCTACGGAGCCTCTAAGTACAACAAAAGAGAAATATGGAAATGCCGGCAACAAGGCCTCGGCTTTACCTCAACCACAAAGTACATGAGAAACAAAAGATACATAACCCCGAAATGAAGTGGGGCTCACCAAGTCAGTTGAAGAGAGTGCACCGCTATCACTGATCAATACCGCCTGCTGTAGAACAACCTGCATCCATTAAATATGCAGCACTCCCGGCAAAAGGGACGTTAGTACCGTCGAATAGCACTAGTATGTATAGCTAAAAGTCCTCTTTCAAAATAGAATGCCCATATAAGAAAAGGCAACACATAGAAACAACAAGTCACGATCAACAATATCCAAATGTCCAGTTAAAACATAATAATTTTCTAAAATACGAACTTCATATACAATATTTGGTTGGGAGATCATTAGCACCAATATACTACTGTTCACAATACCATCGTTCACAATACCACTGTTTACAATACCAATGTTCATAATACCAATACCACCATATTTTTAGCATGGAGTCCAATCACGACCCGATCGGCTAGGCCATCTCATTAGAGACATCAACCACAATCACTCTCAATACCAATACCACTGTACTTTTAGCATGGAGTCCAATCACGACCCGATCGACTATGCCATCTCATTAGAGAGATCAACCACAATCACAAATTCAATTACAAATTCCAGCACAATCACCACCATGTGTGCGACATGGTGTCCGATCACGACCCGATCAGTTAGGCCATCTCATTCGAGACATCAACCACAATCACAATTACAATTACAATTTCTACCACAATCACCACCATGTGTGCCACATGGTGTCCGATCACGACCCGATTGGCTAGGCCGTCTCACCACAATACTATGTGGATCGACATTATCCTTTTCTATCAATCATCTCATCAAAATTAAGGGGGATAATTTTATCACATCAATCTCATCCCAAATAAGGGGAATAATTACACTCCATTCCTACACCGACATGTGTAGTTTCGGGGATAGGTAATTTCAACCTACCCTTCCTCGGTGACTATCCATATTCCCAAAAATATTTTTGATTTGCTTACAAAGGAAACAACAATACAAACGCAATTACCTCATAACCTTTCATACAGTAAATAGCCTCATTGGAACTTTAAACATCATTATTCCATTGGCTCTCTTGGCCATACATATGATTCTTCATTCTTGGCACAATGGCCGTATTTCATATTCCACACTTTCATTTCTTCCCTTTCATGGATCATCATCATAAATATAAACAAATAGAATATTCCGGAAATCACAACTTTAGGTTCATTAGTAATGAAGGCTTTAAACACAATAAATTTCTTTCCAAGAAAATGGAGTAAAATGATTGCCAATCGAAGCACAAGTTAAAAACATAATCAAGTAACACATCATTTATTATTGAAATACTTTTCTCCGAAAAGCGCAATACACCATTTCAACTCTTGAATATATAAGAGTTCAAAACACATTGGAAATACTTACAAAGCATAGCATTAGATAAAATAGCCACATTTGGGCATGACTTGAGTACATAAGCTTTTATGCAAATCTATTTTCGAAGTCAATTCGGAATAGTTAAATCTAAGCTCATTTCATAACCTTTCTCACATCATTTCATTTCATTGGCACCATTGGCAACAAGTATAACTTTCATTCTTGGCACGGTGGCCACAATTTATATCACCAACTCACTTCTTTCACTTTCAAGCATCTTTATACATTATCAACAACAAGGCATTTCCAATCAAGACTTTAGGTACACATATGAGCAATTAAGGGTCTTAAAAATATGGAGTTTTTCTCACACAATTTGGCATACTAGTTTTCATTTGAAACATGACTCAAAGCCATAACATTTTAATACGCAACCCATACTTTGAAACTTACAGGAACATTATGGAATTCGATTCTAAGAGAGAAGATTTATCCAACATATCTCACTTTGAGCTTTCCTTAAATTACTACAACATTCCGGAAATTCTAGCAATCCCAGTCTATTTTAAGACATAACAAAATTGAACACAAATTAGGAAGATATTTATGGTTTCAGCTCATTTGAGCAATTTATCAAACATTAGGTGTGCAAATTTGGCTACAAGGTTCTTCTACAAGATTTCCTTCACTCCTCAACCCAATCTTTACTTATTTTAGCTCAACAATCTTCCCACAAACCTTATTAATACAAGCATGTATAAATAATACTCTTACACCCAGGAATCATACTTCCCATCACCTATCTTTTACCCCAAACTCGAAATTAAAGACTAGGGTATGGAACCTTACCTCTTAGATGAAGATCTTGTGATTAGCTTCCTTGATTTTTGGAGATTGGTGCAAGATTTGATGATTAGAATGTTAGGTTTACTCCTCTCTCTAAAATGCTCTTACATCTCTCTAAAATATCAGGTTTTAGCTCAAGAAAGTACTTAACCCCTCTCTCTACCCGGCCTTGGGGTTATTAAATGAGCTCCTACATACACGTCCGTGCACCTGGGCAAGTGGCCATGCATCTGAGGCAGAAACTCTCAAATATGCACAGCCCGCATCTGGGCGCGGATATGACACAGGTCCAGTAAAATGGCGATAACGTTTTGTAGAAATATCCAAATGATGAACGGTTTGATGCGTTGGAAACTATACGAAAAGGGATTTAATTTCATAGGTATATCACCACCTAAGTCAGTATATTGAGGGAGTTCTATTCATTTGAAGTCGGGTCTTGTGCTAATTAAAATATCCTTTCCACTTAATGTATCCAACTTGTTCCACACAAGTTCTTTCCATTCACAAAATTCCTTAGTATGTTCTGACACACCGTAAACATACATTATCAATTCAAAATTATGTGGCTCTATCCCATAGGTCTCCTTTAATACTCAAATACGTTATTTCCAAATATCGTTGGCACACTTTAAAATCATAAGTCATTAGGAAATATTTACGGGGCCTTACAGTTTGGGTGTCCGACATAGAGATTTGGAGTTTAAGAAAGTGAATAGGTTATTCTCAAGATTTTCTCCATGAAGATATTATGTGAATTGTTAATAAAGGTAAAGTAGGTGTAGTGCA
This sequence comes from Nicotiana tomentosiformis, assembly GCF_000390325.3. NCBI lineage: Eukaryota > Viridiplantae > Streptophyta > Magnoliopsida > Solanales > Solanaceae > Nicotiana > Nicotiana tomentosiformis. Next base: position 33,835,231 of record NC_090813.1, on the reverse strand, counting down.
CATTAGGCCGTGTGGAATCTTGAAAAAAATAGGCCAAACTACGAGTATGATGTTTCCCTATCGTCGTCCTATATGCACACAGTGCTTCGTGTGTCTACATGAAAGAGGGTAATTGGAATACCTTTTGTCTATCGTTCAAGTGAAAGTTATTAAAGGTAAAGTAGATAATTGACTTGTGAGAGGTACCTTATGGTCATCCTTCTTAGATAAGTCAGGAAGTTGGGATTGCCTCCGTCAAAGTGCTATAGCTAAGTCAGTGAGTCGAGGAGGTCGTCTCAAAGGCCGAGTGTGCTGTGGAAAGGAAATATTCTCACTTGTTTGTAGAGCCAAATAGTTGTGGTTCAAAAGGTACTTTCTATGTGTTATGATTTAGTGCAGTTCATGTCAAGGTACCACTTCTGATAACGTAATGCCCTTAATATTGAGGTCGGTGTTATTAATATATATTTTGATGCTTTGTTGAGTTGTGGATGTGTTGTTAGTAGTTGTTTTGGTGGTTCTCTGGCAAGTAGTTATGTCCAATTACAGGGGAGACTCTGCCGAAATATATTGAAATTTGGGGAGTTAGCCAAATATTTGAGCTTTTGGTGTGTGGATAAAGATTTAAGTCACATTGGGTGTCTGTGGCGGACTCTAACCCTCATTCTAGGACAAATGATCCTAAGCGAGGGAGAATGTAAGGCCCCATTAAAATTTCCTAATGATTTAAGATTTTAAAATGTGCCAGCGGTATTTGAGGATAACGTATTCGAGTATTAAAGGAGACCTATGGGATGGAACCACATCATTTTGAAATGAAAATATATGTTTAAGATGTGTGGGATCATACTAAGGAGTTTTGTGAATGGAAAGAATTTGTGTGGAAGAAGATGGATACATCCGATGTCTCAATTAGCACAAGACCCGGCTTCAAATGAATTCCACTCCCAAAATCTAAAACCTTAGGTGGTGATGTACCTATCAAATTAAAGCCCTTCGAGTCTAGTTTCCAACTCATCAAACCGTTCGTCATTTGGATATTTCTATAGAACATTATGCCATTTTACTTGACCTATGCCATATGCACGCCCAGATGCGCGACCGCACATATAAGGGGGGTTCTGCCTTATGTGCACGGCTAGATGTGCGGTTACTTGCCCAAGTGTGTGGCCGCACACATAGGAGCCCTATAAATACCCCCAAGGTGTAACACTCAGTAAATCCGTATTAGTTGTGGATGCGTTAAACGAGTATTAATGTGACCTTTTAGACATGTGAAGTCCTATTGGGATGAGTATGGGTGGAAACAATTGTTTTAGAATCAGGACCGAGACTGAGGTGTATAAAATTCAATAGAATCGACTAAGTTTATGGGAGGTCCATCTTATAGCCTTAAATAGTGCAAGGCCATGAAAACTCACGGCTATAGACAGTGCAAGGCCATAAAAACTCTGTGTCTCAGATAGTACAAGGCACTATCTGGGGCATCAACCTCAGCACCCCGGACAGCGCAAGGCACTGTAGTTTTTGCACCTCCGATGGCACCTTGCATTGTTATTTCGGCGCCCCTGATGATGCCTCCCGCCGACGAGGTTTATCCGAGCTACTTTTATTTTCCTGCTTAATTTTGGGACGTGTTCACTTATTTAAAATCCCCACTTCGTTCCCCCATACCCCTAACTTCCCTAAGGTCCCTCCATCATCCAAGTTAAGTTCTAACGATGATTCTAAGTTAATTTCAATTCTCCAACACCTTATTAACATGGGTAAGTCCTTCCACTCCTTAGATATTCGGTCAAGATACCATTGTTGAGATAGGAAACCCTAGAATGCGAATTCAAGAGTGAACTTCGAAAAGGTAATGCTTATACTACCTAATCATTTATAAATATGAATTTATAAGTTTTTGGGAGAATAGTAAATGGGTTTGATAAAGAGAACCATAAGAACTAGGGTTTTGGATTATTGAATTATGATTTATGCAAACATTTGGGTAATGAGAAATGGTGTTAGTTACATCTATTTGGGATTGTAGAATCACCTAGAAGTAGTAGAATGAGAACTTGGTGAAGAAAAGACCAATTACTAAGGTCGATGAGGCTTTACACCTATAAGGTGTTTGATAAAATTCCTAAGCTACTAAAACAGGAGCATTAGTGCTAATATTGGTTCCTCTTGATATATATATTGACGTAGATTATCGTTGAAAGAGGCGACGGACATCGTGATACTCTTAAAAAGGGCCAGAGCTAAGGTATGTGGGGCTAACTAACTCTCTTTACATTTGGGAATGTTTATGATTCTCCATACGTCCCATTCTTTATGACTGTTACGAGTTTCCTCAGAAAGTAATTATGCCTTAGTCCCATGAATAGTTGTAGAACTTCTATTCTCTAGATGGCATAGTTTCATAATCGTTCAATATCCTATGAGCTTCAATTATAACAAAGCAATTTATTATGAATACAATTCTCAGTCTAGTTCTATTCAGCATTCCAGTATCATGTAAAACAATATAGTTCAGTAGTTTAGTATCATATATTGCATTATGATTCTCAGTTCCTAATTCTAAATTCCTGAATGTTGAACACCTGTATTTGAGCCTGAGGCCGTAGTTTATGCTTTATGCATCTTAGGGCCTGAGGCCGCAGCTTACGTATACGTATACTTGGGCCCGAGGTTGTAGCTTCTGCACATATATATTGGGCCTGAGGCTGCAGTTTAATATTTAGACTAACAGGTGGTTCATCATTCAGAAGAAGGAGTATTCATATCCTTACTTCCTTTGTTCAGTTCAAATATTAGCTATCAGTTATCATTTCAGTTCCACTTTCAACAGTTATCATTTCAGCTATTAGTTAACTATCATTTTAGTATTCTGTTATTAGTTCTTAGTTATCAGCTCGGTTTCAGTTTCAGTATTTACAGTTCTTTCTTTCAATTGTTTTACATACCAGTGCAATTCAAATATACTGATATACCTTTTGGCTGTGGTCTACATCTTGTGATGCATGTAACGATATACAGGTTGACAATTTTGCTTGCTAGGATATCTCGTATGAGCTATTGGTGAGCCTTAGTCTTTTCAATAATAGATCGCATTTCAGTATTCTTAGAAGCTTCGTACACTATAGTTCAGCCAGTCAGATGTTAGCAGACTTTTATGTGTTAGCCTTGTCGGCTACTCATTTACACTTGCACATTTTTCAATATTTTCTGCATCTATTATATTTCAGTTAGTCTCTTTAATAGATCATCATGTTGTTTATTTATATGTAGCTTACATTTATACCACATTTTGATCCAGCCATACAGTTGGTTCTCTCGATCATATGCAGTCAGGCACCGAGTGTCTTGTTACGCCCAGTCCATGGTTCAGGGGTGACAAAGCTCTATATCAGAGCATTAGGTTCACGTGTCCTAGGGAGTCTATGAAGTCGTGTCCGGTGGAGTTTCTTTTATAAGTGTGTGCCAGCCATGCATATAAATGGTTAACTACCAAGACATTCAGGATTGTCTCATTTCTTTCTACTCTAGATCGCGCCATGAAACTTAGAGAAATAGGTAACCTTCTCTTCCTATCGAATTCCAGGCGTATCGAATGCCTAAGCGACGGGTAGGAAAAACCCAAGGTCCTAGAGAGGGTGATAGCCCATTGGGGTATAATTATGAAGTACAGGTTGGTAACAAATGAGACTTGAGAGGATATTGAAAGTGAGATACAATGAATAGTAGTACATATTAGAGCATAACCTCATCATAAAGTACAAAATTATTTATCATGTTTGTGGTTATCAGTTTACCTCAGTTACCAGTTATGCAGTCTTTCAGTTAGCAGGTTTTTGGTTATTCAGTATGCCAGTATTCAGTTGTTTAGTTACTAGATCTCCAATTTTTAGTGTATCAAAATTTCGGTGACTTCTGAGTACACAGTGATGTATATGGGTGATAAAAGAAAATGAAAGTAACAATGATTAGTGCTAAATCTTCACGTGTTTTAGGTACAAATTAAGAGTCAAGACTCGCCAGATGGTGCAGAAAGTGATTTACCAGATGATTTTATACTCTGAAGGATAAGTTTTTGTATGGAAGTGTATCTGTATGTGTTTTTACCTTATAGAACAATTTCATTTTAATTCTTGTAAATGGAGCCACATGTTGGATGATGATATTTTAGATGTTAGACCCCATGGCGTAACAAGTTAAAAATTTAATTGCAACATGCATGAATTGATGACCATAGTTTTAGACAAAAAAAGAGCCTAAGGGCAAAATAAATAGGAGTCAGAAACATTTGATATATACAAAGTTGTGTTTTTCGTAAGACTCATGCATGACTAAGAAGATATGATGTACAAAATGAGAATCAAGAGCAGCCGATATTAAATTTCAGGGAATGATTTTAAGTTGTTAAGATTTATTCATATTAGAACTAGAAAGTACCACATTAGTAATTCTAAATTCCTGAGTGTTGACCACCTGTTTTTGGGCATGAGGCTGCAGTTTATGCTTTATGCATCTTCGGGCCTGAGGCCGCAGTTTATGCTTTATGCATTTTTGGGAATGAGGCCGCCCTTATGTATACCTATACTTGTGCCCGACGCCGCAGCTTGTGCACATATATATATTGGGCCTGAGGCCGCAGTTTAATATTCAGATAAACAAGTGGTTCATCATTCAGAAGAGGGAGTATTCATATCCTTACTTCCTTTGTTCAGTTTTGTTATCAGTTATCTGTTATCATTTCAGTTCTCTTTTAGCAGTTATTGTTTCAGTTATCAGTTAACGGTCATTTCAGTATTCTGTTATCAGTTCTTAGTTATCAGCTCAGTTTCAGTTCTAGTATTTACAGTTCTTTCTTTCATTTGTTTTACATACCAATGCAATTCAAATGTACTGACGTCCCTTTTTTCCCGGGGCCTGCATCTCGCAAAGCAAGTAACGATTTACAGGTTGACGATTCTGCTTGCTAAGACATCTCGTATAAGCTATTGGTGAGCCCAGTCTTTCGGGGCAATATCCCTTTATTTTAGTCTTTAGTCTTTATAGTATTCAAGTAGTAAGGTATGCCAGGGACCTTATCCTGGTAAACAGTTAACATTACAGTATTCTTAGAAGCTTCGTAGACTATAGTTCAATCAGTCAGATATTAGCAGACTTTTATATGTTAGCCTTGTCGGCTACTCATTTACACTACCAAATTTTTCAGTGTTTTCTGCATCTATGATATTTCAGTGAGACTCTTTAATAGATCATCATGTTGTATATTTATATCTAGCTTACAGTTATACCACATGTTGATCCATCCATACAGTTGGTTTTCTCGGTCACATGCTGTCAGGAACCAAGTGCCGTGTTATGCCCAGGCCATGGCGTGACACAAGGCCAGGTAAAGAGAGGGGCTAAGTCATTTCTTCAAGCTAGGGCTTGCATATAAAGGAAAACTCATCCCATACTTCCCTCCCATGAACCAAGGTAATGTTATTGGAGTTATTTTAAGTTGATTACTACTCCTAAATACTTATATTTACTAGGATTAATCTTGAAGATCCATAGATTTCAATTAAAATCCCCAAATTGGTCAAGAACATTACAAGTTGGGATTTCTGAGAGTCTCACTATGAGAGGTATGTCTACAATCTCTAACTACTCTATGGGATTATTTATGTATGAAATATATGTTAGGACTTTGGGATGATGATTGGAAGCCATAAGTGCCTAACCTGGGTTGTGTTGGTATTGTAGAGATTGTAAAATGGTTTAATTGATGAGATTGACGGTTTGGGTGTTAATTGTTGGGCATGCATGTGCTAATGGAAGTTCTGGATGGCCTAGAGACAATGGTAAGGTGAATTATTGGTATGGAAGGTGGTTGTTAGGTGAAGAAACTCCATTGAAGGAGGTTGCAAAAAGATATGCACGTTAGATGTTAGATAAAAAGTCTAAATGACTTAAAGTATAGAAATCTTACTAATATTGGTGCAAAAGTGTTGCATTGTTGTAGATTGTAGTTATTTAGTGTGGTGGACCATTGTAGTACTGTTAAAGGCAAATTTCAAGTATGTTGGCTAAATTACTCTCTTAGAATTGAATTCCATGATGTTTCAGCAAGTTTCAAGTATGGTTGGCTCAAGTTTCTAATAAATTCGACTATTCCAAATGAACCTTGTGTCAAAATATATTTATATATATGTATGTTCAAAATGTTTTCAGGATACTCTTATCATATTCTGTTATCTTTCCGGAATGTGTTCAAAGTATGATATGTGTATTAAAATGATATCACTTTTTGTTGTGTTTCAAATGTATGTCCATTATGCTTAACTTGTAAAGAATACTCCATCCGTCCAAAACTCCTATTGCTCATATATATATATTTAAGACCTTGATTTCGAAAGCTCATATTATTGATAATCTATGAAGATGTTTGAAAATGAATGAAGTGAGTTGAAATTATGTATTGCCCTTTTTGGGAAAAGTATTTCAATAATAAATGGTGTGTTATTCGTCTATGATTTTAACTTGCGCTTCGATTGCCAATCATTTTACTCTATTTCATGGAAAGAAATCTATTGTGTTTAAAGTCTTCATTTCTAATGAACTTAGTTGTGATTTTCGGAATATTATATACGTTGATATTTATGATGATGATACATGAGAGGAAAGAAATGGCAGTTTGGAACTTGAAATACGGCCATCGTGCCATGAATAAAAAAACTTGTGAATGGCCAAAAGAGCCAAGGAAATACTGTTATTGTGAGTTGTTGAAAATACTAATGAAGATTTATACAATGTGAAAGATGATGAGGTGAATACATTCGTATTTATGTTACCTTGTGTGAATAAACAAAAAAATAATTTTTGGGAGTATCATTAGCAAACCGAGGAAGTGTGGGTCATAAGAACTACACCTGAAACTACATGAGCCAGTGTACTGGTGGATTGTGGTGGACTGTAATTATTTCTCTTATTTGGGATGAGATTGATATTAGCTGTGAATTGGAAAGTCAACCCACACGGCATATGTAGGAATGAGGCCTAGCCGATCGGGTGGAGAGCGGACGCCATGTTGCGCACATCATAGTCTCAAATATCATAGTTCTCAATGATATTTACTCTCAAATCCAAGCTTAAATATGTTACTTACCTCTAACAAGCAAAATCAAATACCGAGCAAGCCGAATAATACTCCAGAAATGCCATCCTGCCCAAATCAACATCTGAATGGCTCGAAACTAGCCAAAGGCAACTCAAGAACATCAAGTGACACCATAGGAAACAAACCTAAACGAAAAAGGTCGAATCATTAATGAATTATTCAAAGTCAACCAAAAAGTCAATCTGGGCCCATCCTCGGAACCCGATAAAGCATACAAATTTCAACAACCCATTCGAGTACGAGTCCAACCATACTAATTTCACTCAAATCCGACTATGAATCGATGTTCAAAATAAAATAATTCACTTTGAGAAAGTTTAGACAAAAAACCAATGTTTCTCTTTCAAAATCTCCATCAAATGCCAAAATCAAAGATAGAATCTTGTAATATAATCAAAACCACGCTAAAAATACTTACTCTAATCCAAGTGGTGATAATTCTCTCAAAAATCGCCCAAAACCAAGCTCCAACTCTCCAAATATGATAAAATGAAAGACCCTCAGACTAAATATAACCTGCAAGCGAAGTCGCATCTGCGACTGAAGACTCGCTTATGAGGACGCGCATATACGGCCTCAACCCTGCTCCTACAAAAATGCCCCAATTCAGCACATGTCAGTTATGCGATAACAAATGCGCTTCTGCGCTTAGGGGGCCGCTCCAGTGTACACGCAGATGCGCCTAGTTTTCCCGCACGTACGAACTTCTCGCCTTCCGGTTCATATTCACCTCTACGATAAAATGTCCGCATCTGTGACCAAACTTCCGCATATGCAGAAACACAAGCACCAGAAATTTCTTCAGCAATGCAATAAGAGACAAAATGATCTGAAACCACCCCGAAACTCATCCGAGCCTCTCGGGACACCGTCCGAATATGCCTTCAAGTCCCGAAACATAACACGGACCGACTCGAGGCCCCAAATCACACATAATAACAACAAAACCATGAATCATACCACAAATCAAACTTAATGAACTTTCAACCTCTAAAACTCATGCCGAACTTCATCAAATCAACTCAGGATGACCTCAAATTCTGTACACAAGTTCCAAATGACATAACTAATCTATTCCAACTCCCGGAACAACAATCTGGACCCAATAATATTGAAGTCAACTCCCGGTCAAACATATATACTTTCCAAACCTTCAAATCACCAACTTTTGCCAAATAGAGCCGAAACCTTGTATTAGTATACAAATGCAAATACGGACATATGCCCATGTCCAAAATCACCATCCGGACCTAACAGAACCATCAAAACCCCGATCCAGGGTCAGATAAACAAAAGTCAAACTCGGTCAACTCTTCCAACTTAAAGCTTCCAAATTGGGAATCATTCTTCCAAATTAATCACGAACCACTCGAAAAGCAAAACCGACCATACATGCAAGTCATAATTCATCATGTGAAGCTACTCAAGACCTTAAACAACCAAAAAGAATGCAAATTAATAAAACAATCCTACTTAAACATACATTCGTCTTCGAACATGTCAAGAGTCGTAACAAAGCCATCAAGTCACTGTAAACTCACCATGCATGTACCCATGGGTGATACCACATCACCTCAATCCACATAATCCCATCAACACAACCTAACGGAAAATCCTTACTTAGACCTTAGTCCATAACCTTGAACCAGATTTTCGATATACGGAATTTATTATGAGACCCGATTCCCGCATCTATACACGATATAAGCCTGAATCAGTTGTACCAAACCCTAACCATAACCATAACCCAAGATATAATTACATGATATACCACATAACATAAATACTCATAGCAATAAATTCTGAACATAATAGCTATTCAATAACAAAACCTAGTGCCGACGAAATACCTCATATCAAATAAAACCTTGTTCTAAAACTTTGTACACTACCAATAATGAAAGAAACATGCAAAAAGTCATAAACACTCATCAAATCAATAAGTCGTGGAGTTTCCTCGCGCGATAAGAACCATTGCCAAATTATAAACTGAATTTTGATATTATTCTCCCAAACATACCTTATCCAAATTTGATAGTGCAAAATTCAGGTCTAATAAACTCATCGCATCTTGTACAAGCTGCTCGACTGATACGTCACACTAGCACAACCTCGAGCCATATATCATGCAATTCGTGCACTAATAAGAGACAACTCGAATGTACCCTATGATGGGTACTATTAATTTTGATAAATCCTTATGTGATTCTGGTGCCTCAATTAATTTAGTACATCTATCTATCTATAAGAAATTGGAGAAGAAGATTGGAGAGATAAGGTTTGCACCCATATCTTTGCAGCTTGCAGACCAAATGACTATAATACCCGAGGGGATAGTAGAAGATGTGTTAGTTCGGGTGGATACGTTCGTATTTCCTATGGATTTTATAGTGGTAAATATGGAGGAAAACAAGGAGGTCCCCCTCATCCTAGGAAGACCATTCTTAGCGACGGGTAGATCTATATTAGATATAAATGAGAGAAAACTCATGCTTAGAGTGGGTGAGGAGACTGTGACTTTTAAGACGGATATAGCAAAGGGGGTACAAAAGGACAAACCAGCTGCGAGTGTCTAGTGGAAAGTAAAGAGCTCGAAAGAGAAGGCTGTGGTGAGTGAGAAATATGTCACGCCCCAAAACTGAGGAGCGCGACTGGCGCTCAACCGAGTGAACCCGACCGAGCAAGCCTATTAGATTCCTTCTACCCAAACTCATTCATGAATAAAGAGAATATATGTTTTCCTTAATTAAACAATAAAATGGCCATGTCTGCAATTCCCAATTTCTTACCAATAGTTTCATCATTTTTAATGTCTCAAATGGACAAGTAATACAACTACAACATAACATAGTTTGTCTTTCCCTAACTCCAATACACAACCCACACTATATCTACAGAGCGTCTATAGATAAAGATGAGTACAATGATAATGCTGGCAACAAGGCCCCGGCTATACCTCAAACAAAATACACAAAGAACAAAATATACATGACCCCGGGATGAAGTGGGGCTCACCAAGTCAGCTGGGAAGTAGGTGTACTGCTATCACTGATCAATATCTCCTGCTGTGGAACCACCTGCATCAATTTAAAGATGCAGCGCCCTCGGCAAAAGGGACGTTAGTACCGTTGTATAGTACTAGTATGAAAACTAAACACCAATTTAATAATTCAGAAATACAAGATGAATATGATGAACCAATGCGGAAATAGTATAACCGTCTCAACCATAGCAAGCTTATTAAAAGCTGTTAATAACATTTATAGGATTTAAGATGAGATCCTCTATAACCATCTTCACACAAAGCGGCCCTGCCGCCTCACCTCAATGCATGCAGGTGGAGGTGTACGTACAATACCACAACTCAAATCAAGCGGCCCTGCCGCCTTACCTCAATATGTACGAGTGGATGTATAGCCACAATACCAAGAACCTACACAAAGCGGCTATGCCGCCTCACCCCAATGTATGCGGGTGGTGGTGCCACAACAATACCAAAACTATACAAAAAGCGGTCGTACCGCCTCACCCCAATGTAAACGGGTGGAGGTGCAATCCCACAATACCATAATTCCTACACAAAGCGGTCAGGCCGCCTCACCCCAATATATATGCGGGTGGAGGTGTATCACAATCACAATATCTATACCATAATCCCCACACAAAGCAGTCATGCCGTCTCACCCCAATATATGCAGGTGGAGGTGTATCACAATCACAACCTCTACACAACTTGGCATAATAACTTTCACATAAATCACGACTAGAAATTATAACATGTGGATACATAATCCATAGTTTGGGACACATCCTCAATTTATAATGCAATATGATAAGAGCATTTGAAACATGGATTGAACATATATCTTCATCACAGAACTTATCAGAATACTCGATTCATAATCAACATCTCAGAACTTACAAGGATAATGGAAATTCCAATTCTCAAAGAAGGGTTTAGCCAACATATCTCAATTGAGCTTCCTTAAACTCTAAGCAACTTCAATCTACTTTAATCTACTTTAGAAATATAACAAATTGAACCACAATTAGGAAGATGATTATGGTTCTACCTCATTTGAGAATTTTATCAAACACTAGGTGTGCATTAAGGTTCAAGGTCCTTTTATGGAGGATTCCATAATCCCACAACCCAACCTTTACCATTTTTAGCTCAACAATCTTTCTACACCCTTTGATAACACATGCATATAAAATAACCAACCCTCTTGCCCAGAAATTATCTTGCTTATTATCCATTTCCACATAAAATTCGAAATTGAGGGTTAGGGTGTAGAATCTTACCTCTAGGATAAAGACCTAGTTAGTTTTCCTTCTCAATCTTCCAAAACATGGGCAAGAATTGACGAACAACTATTGGAGAACAACTTCTCACTCTAGGGCACCCTCTATCACTCTAAAATGTCAGATTATCTCTCAAAAATGGCCCAAAACATGTATTTAACGAAGTAGGGTCGAGTTTTAAAAACCCAAAAATGAAGCTCCGGAACATGTTCTGCGGTCGCATATGTGACCGCATAATGGTTATGCGGACCGCATATCGGTCGCATAATTAGTTACAAAATAGCCAAAAGAACTGCCTGTGTATGCGGTCACTATGCTGTCCGCATAACCATTATGCGGTCACATATGCGACCGCAGAACAGTTATGCGGTTGCATATTTGACCGCATAGCTGCTTCAAGAATAGCCCTCTCCTGCTCACTTCTGCGGCCATTATGCGTCCCGCAGAGTGATTATGTGGTCTCATATTGGACCACATAAATGCACTTTTCCGGCAAAAAATTTCCTTTACTTTCCTGTGCATTGTTCAATCCTCAAACACGTAAGCATAGTCTGGCACCATGAAACATTATTTTCTTTGCAAATTTTACCAGGCCTTACACTTAAGTACTTTGAAATTTTCCGAGGTGTTACAAATGATAAGTGTGAGGTGTACCCAAAGAAGGCCGAAAAAAAGTTGTCCGCATGGATGTGTGCATTGGTTCAACTCAGACCCCGACTAGATGTTCAGGAAAGTTTCCTTTACCTTATGCTTTTTAATTGTGTGCCATGAGGACATCACAACTTAAAGTGTGGGGTGAGGGATATTTGTGTGTATGTATATTAGTTTTCGTTTTGTTAGTTGTAGGATTTAGAGATAGAAAAAGTTTAGAATTTTTTTTTTTTAAGTTTTTGATTTTTCCCGATGATGGATATCATCAACATGTTTCTTGAGGGATTAATGTCGAAGGAAAAAGACAAAAAGAATTTCTTTTGTTAGGTAGTGTACAAGTCCCCCTTGGTTTTTCTTATTGCCGTGGTTCTTTTCCAAGGGTTCTATTTGAATGGTGTAGTTAGTTTTATTTTTTCAAGGAGTAGGAAATCTTGTGTTGTGATTTGAAACGAAGGCAATATCTCTTGACTTTATTATACCTTGAGAGTAGTAAGTACTTTAGTCGTGACGCTTAGGCTCAGTTTTTGACTCTTCTATAAGTACCTTGAATTGTATGATCTTAACTTAGCTTAACTACTTTGACTAGAGTGTCTTGATAGTCTGATCTTGAGTGAGTTATGTGCCATGTGTGTGTGAGATTTTGTGTTATTATGTGCATTGCATTTGATGTCTATAACTTGCCCCATGTATTTGCAAAGTCAAATGGTAGTTTTATTCAGTCTTGGAAGTGATATAGGCGTTTCTTTGTTGAGCCAGTTATATTATTTTACCCACCTAAGTGTTATGTATCTTAGTTAACCCCTCTTAGCCTGTAATCTTGTTTCTTGGCAATCACAGTACAAACCTTACCCATTTGTTTAAATTGACCATCTATTTGAAACTTTTACCTCTCGTGAGCACTTGAAATTTTTATGGACTTTGTAAAAGTTAAAGTGTGGGGTGGTGGTTTGGCTTTTGAGTTGAACTATTGAAATAAAGAGAAAGGTGAATTATTTTGAAAAAGTAAGAGCCCCTTGAATTGAAAAAGAAAATGAAAACAGAAAAGTAGTTGTATTGTTGTTAAATATATTCCTTGATAGTGGTAATTTTTAATGTATTTGTTCTTAAAGAAGTTGGGAGTTGATGTATATTGATGTGAAGATGGAGTTATGGTTTGACATAAGTGCGGGGGTTTGAACAGTTAACTGTATGTATTAAAGTGCTTAGGGAGGTGTAGTCACTTATATTTCCAAATGTATCCTACCCATCTGACAACCTACATTACAACCAAATAAAGTCATACTTGATCCTTGACTGAATGAGCTCAATTAGTAGAGTAGTACACTATTGGCAATCCTATGGTACGTCTTTTGTGGCATATGAATGTTATTTCTGAGAGAGAGTGAATTGTTTCTATCTTGAGTCCCTAATTGTTCTTAATTTTATTGTGTGTGGAACTAGTCTCTATTGTTGTGTGAGGGCACTTGATTCATGAAGGAAAGGTAATGACGTTGACCTATGTGTTAGAGTAAGTGAGCAGGTTGTGAAACATATGTGGTTCTTTTGAGTCAAATCTCAAGGTGAGAATGTTACGGTATTGTGCTTAATCTGTTTTAAATATTCATCGTGTGATGAGTTAGGAGAGTTGTTTAAAAATATTGTGTCTTTATAAAGTGTAGTTTGATTGCTCGAGGACGAGTAATGTTTTAAGTGGGGGATGTTGATGGTAGGCTATAATTACGGATTTTAGTTGCTTATTGCACACTAATTCACTCCACTTTACTTGTGTTGAGCTTATATTGGTAGTGTTTTGCACTTATTATGTGTTTTATGCCTTGTAAGAGTGATTCCGAGTTATGTAGATTTTGTGGAGCTAATTCGAGCTATTTGGAGCTTTCAAGTATGAGTAAAAGCCCAAGGAATTAAGTTGGGCTCGTATTCGGGGATCGAGGATCACGTATGGACATCAAAAATCAAGCAAAAAGCAACACTCTAAGGAATTTGCACTGCTGCGGTGTGTGGGGCAGCGCGTGGTGCACTGCAGCAGTGTGTTTTGACAGCATGACGAAAATTACATACTCCCTAATAATTCCCACAAATGCCACGCATGGCACGTCACCCCATGCGGCGCGCCTGTGCAATATTTACAGAGCTATTTTCCTATTTCGGCTAGGAACGGTTAATTTCGTCTGGGCCCGACCCTACTTTGTATAAATACATGCAAAAATGTTATTTTCTTGACTTTTGACATACCTTGGACCTAAGGACGCTAAGGACAAGTTGGAAGAACACAAGCAATAGGATTTCATCATTCCTTCCTCACTCAAGACCCGAGTTTGGATCGAATTTATGTTTTTATCTTTTAATTATATTTGTGATGAATTTCTCCATGTCTATGGATTAGTTCCATCCAGGGTTTGATGGATTTGGTGTATTGATGATTTTTTGTTGATTATAACTATAGTTTTTTGCATTGAATCATTTAGAAGATTTAATTGTTGCATCGATATTCACTAGTTCATGTAATCGAGAGAGGCATAACTTGTGATATCTTTGCATTATATTATTGGTTGAGTTCATAGATTCTTCTAAGTAATCGAAAGAGGCTAGTTGAATTAAACCTAGTTAGGAGAATAACCTAAAAAGGTTTTCCTAAAGACCAATCCACTATGCATTCTTGCATAACTTCACGTGCTTAAATTGGTTCATCTCGTGCGGTTAAGACTTAATTGACAGAGGAGTTTTTGCTGAACGTTTGAACTAATAATTGAGTGAATTCGAGAGACTCACTTGAACATTAGAAGTAAATTATCAAGAGTTAGATCCCGAATAATTATCTTTCACCTGTCCTGTCTAAACCCCATCTTCTCCCACTGATAACCTTAGTTGCTTATCCTTTGTCTCGATAGTCACTAGTCAATAGCTTTAGATAATTAGTTAATTTTAGTTATTAATCCTATAAATCTCAACTGTTGATTCTCCTGGATAGCAGTCAAGCTAGAAACTACAAAAATACTATATAAATCCAATCCATGTAGATACGATATTATACTATACTATCTTTTATTAGCGAGCATAATTTACGTGTGTGTTTTTTGCGCTTGTCAAATTTTGGCGTTGTTGCCGGGGATTGACAATCAATAGTGTTTGAAATAGTTTGTAGTGCTAATTCAAAAAAATTTTATTTTCTTTTTGTTTTTCCCTTTTTACGGTTGGTGTTCATTGGTTGTGCGCAGGTTACAGGTTATGATTGGTGCATGACTCGAGCTTCTGCGAAAGAAGTGCTACCATACAAGCCAGAGTTATAAACAACACTGCGACAACCGAGGAAGGAAAGAGATCTCACCTAGAATTTAGAAAAGGTTGGGCAACCCTCAACCCAAGAAACTATGGCCGGAAATGGTGATGATAATGTAGATTTGGCTGCAAGAGAGGTAATCCAACAACGAGAAAAAGCTGCACGGGAGTCTGAGGAGGCAACTATTAGAGTTGCAGACAATGTCTATCAAGAAGAGAGGGGACACAAAATTAATCAACATCAACCCTTGGCTGGCGACCAGATCGGAAATGTTGATCCCATGCCTTGGAGACCACTTGGTAATTATGCTAGACCGGTCTACAATCAAGGATTATCAAGTGGTAGACCACCTCCAATTGTAGCAAACAATTTCGAGTTGAAGCAAGGGTTGCTTCAAAACATTCAGAATTGTTATGTCTTCATAGGGAAAGTCCAAACTCACATCTAATGGACTTTAAGGAGATTATGAACATCTTTCAATACTAAGGGATATCACAAGATGCAGTGTACTTAAGGGCATTCCCCTTTTCACGTAAAGATGATGCGAAGGAGTGGCTTCGAAGCTTGCCTAGTGGATCGATTAGAACCTGGGAGGAGATGACTAAATAATTCCTTGATAAATAGTTCTCCTCATCTAAGATGGGCAAGATTAGAAGAGAAATCCTTAACTTCTGCTAGAAATAGACTGAAATGGTTTTTGAAGAATGTGAGAGGTTTATGGAGATAGTTAGAAAGTGTCAACATAGCGGAAATGAACTCTAGATGTAACTCCAGGACTTTTAGGAAGGATTGACATTGGCCTCACGTAGAACATTGAGGAATATAGTTGGAGGCCCTTTGATGAGGAAAACTCCATAGAAGATACTAACAATTGTTGATGAGTTATCTGAAGATGCCAATCAATGGCCGTCTGAGAGTGCTGAAAGAAGAAAATAAACCGGTGTTCACAAAGTTGATGCTAATACATCTGTGCAGGTACAACTTGATGTTGTGGCTAACAAAATACGAAAGTTGACCTTAGCAAAGATACAAAATGAGCCTCACACAGCTTGTGATATATGTGGAAGAGGACACCCTACTCAAGAGTGTCAAGTCTCAACTCACGAAGTGAATGCTGTGGAAAATTATGATTTTAATGCAATGGGTCAGAGGCACCACGGTTTTTCATGGAGTTTACCTAGGGGTACTGCGAATGCATGGCAACAGAAATACCCTAGACCCCAGGTACAAGGAGCTGAAGTCCTCCAAAATCAACAGAGACAGCAATATCAGCCTCCACAATTTAATCAGTCCAGTATGGAAGATCTAATTAAGGATTTTATTATCAAGACATATGAGAGGCTTGAAACTGATAGCTGAGTTATACGGGAACATGGAGCAGCTATCAAATAACTAGGTACGGGTTTTCAGAATCTGGAAAGACAGGTTGGGCAGCTAGCTACTCTATTGTTTGAGAGGATTCCATGAACTCTCCTAATACAGAAAGAAATCCCAAAGAAACAGTGAATGCTGTAATTTTGAGAAGTGGGCAAGGGTTAAAATATCTCACCCCAATCCAAATTGATGTGAGACTTGAAAAAGAATGTGGGGAGAAGCTGAAGAGTGATGTTGATAAGAAAAATAAAGGCCATATGAAAGCCGAGAAGAACAAGAAGCAAAACAACTCGAGAAGGGAGGACCCTGAGGAGAGCGAGCATATGTCTTCTATGCCTTTCCCTCAAAAGTAAAGTAGAGAAAATCTAGACAAGCAGTTTGGGTGATTTCTGGTTGTTCTGAAATAGGTTCATGTGAACTTACCATTCACAAAAGTGTTCTCACAGATGCCTACTTATGCCAAATTCTTAAAAGAGATCATTACGAAGAAGGGGAAACTAGATGCGACCTCAGTGGTCAAGCTCACAGAGCATTGCAGCACGATATTGCAAAATAAATTCCCACAAAAGTGTGGAGATCTAGGGAGTTTTACTATACCTTACCCTTTAGGAACTATTAATTTTGATAAATCCTTAAGTGATTCCGGTGCCTCAAATAATTTAATGCCTCTATTTATCTACAGGAAACTGGAGAAGAAGATTGGAGAGATAAGGTTTGCACCCATATCTTTGCAGCTGGCAGACCAAATGACTACAATACCTGAGGGGGATAGTGGAAGATGTGTTAGTTCTAGTGGATAAGTTCATATTTCCTATGGATTTTATAGTGGAAAATATGTAGGAAACAAGGAGGTCCCCCTCATCCTAGAAAGACCATTCTTAGTGACAGGTAGAGCTATATTAGATATACACGAGTGAAAACTCATGCCTAGAGTGGGTGAGGAGACTATGACTTTTAAGATGGATGTAGCAAAGGGTGCAAAAAAGGACAAACCAGTTGCGAGTGTCGAGTGGAAAGTAAAGGGCTAGAAAGAGAAGGCTGCGGTGAGCGAGAAAGATAAGTGTGAGGTTTACCCAAAGAAGGCCGAAAAGAAGTTGTTTGCATGGATGTGTGCATTAGTTTGGGCACGAGGAATGGAGCTCGACTTCGACTCATACCGTGACTAGATGTTTAGGTAAGTTTCCTATACCTTATGCTTTTTAATTGTGTGCCATGATTACATCACAACTTAAAGAGTAGGGTGGGGGATATTTGTATGTCTGTATATTATTTTTTGTTTTGTTAGTTGTAGGAGTTAGAGATAGAAAAAGTTTAGAATTTTCCCGACGATGGATATCATCGATAGGTTTCTTGAGCGATTAAAGTCGAAGGAAAAAAACAAAAACAAATTCTTTTGTTAGGCAGTATAACAAGCCCCCATTGGGTTTTCTTTGTGCCGCGGTTCTTTTCCAAGGGTTTTATTTGAACCGGGTGCAGTTAGTTTTATTTTTTTCTTGGAGTAGGAAATCTTGTGCTGTGATTTGAAATGAAGGCAATATCTCTTGACTTTATTATACCTTGAGAATAGTAAGTGCTTTATTTGTGACGCTTAGGCTTAGTTTTTTACTCTTGTATAACTACCTTTAATTGTATGATCTTAACTGAGCTTAACTGCTTTGACTATAGTGTCTTGATAGGCCAATTCTGAGTGAGTTATATGCCATGTGTGTGTGAGATTTTGTGATATTCTGTTCATTGCATTTGATGTCTAGAACTTTTCTCATATGTTTGCAAAGCGAAATGGTAGTCTTATTCAGTCTTGGAAGTGATACAGGCATTCCTTTGTTGAGCCAGTTATATGCTTTTACGCACATAATTTTTATGTATCATAGTCAACCCCTTTGAGCCTATAATCTTGTTTCGTTTGCAACCACATTACAAGCCTAACCCATTTGTTTGAAATGACCATATATTTGAATCTTTACCTCTCGTGACCACTTGAATATTGTATGAACTTTGTAAAAGTTAAAGTGTGGGGTGGTGGTTTGGGTTTTGAGTGGATTTATTGAAATAAGGAGAAATGTGCATTGTTTTGAAAAAGTAAGAACCACTTGAATTGAAAAAGAAAAGGAAAAAAAAAAGTAGTTCTATTGTTGTTAAAAATATTCCTTGATAGTGGTAATTTTTGATGTATTTTTGCTTAATGAAGTTGGGTGTTGATGTATATTGATGTGAAGCTGGAGTTATGGTTGACATAGGTGTGGGGTTTTGCAGGTTAACTGTATGTATTCAAGTGTTTAGGGAGGTGTAGTTACTCTTATATCCAAATGTATCCTACCCATACCGCAGCCTACATTAGTACCAATTAATGTCCTACTTTATCCTTGACTGAATGAGCTCAATTAGTAGAGTAGTACACAACGGGCAAGCCTATGGTACGTCTTTTGTGGCATATGAATGTTGTTTCTCAAAGTGAGTGAATTCTTTCTATCTAGAGTTAAGAATTATTCTTAATTTTATTGTGTGTGGAACTAGTCTCTATTGTTGTATGAGGGCACTTGACTCACCAAGGAAAGGTAATTTCGTGGACCTCTGTGTTAGAGTAAGTGAGTGGGTTGTGAAAAATATGTGGTGCTTTTGAGTCAAATCTCGACATGAGGATGTTACGGTATTGTGCTTATTCTGTTTTAAATATTCTTGGTATGATGAGTTAGGAGAGTTGTTTAAAAAGTGTAGTTTTATTGCTTGATGGTAGTATATAATCTCATGTTTTGGTTGCTTATCACATTCCAATTTACTGCACTTTAATTGAGTTTGAGTGTTAACTGCTAGTGTTTTGTAGTAATTGTGTGTTTTATGCTTTGTAGGAATGTTTCCGAGCTATGAAGATGTTACAGAATGAATTTGGATGATTTGGAGCTTTGAAGTGTGAGTAAAAGTTCAAGGGAATAAGTCGGGATCGCGTACGGGGATCGAGAACCACGTCGGGATAGCTAAAAAGCAAGAAAAATTCGTACTCAGAGAAAGTCCCACAGCCGCGGTGCGTGGGGCTCCTCGTGGGGCGCCGCAGCAGGCCTATTCTCTGTTGTCTGTTAGAAATAAACTCTCTAAACTTCCCCACTAATGACCCGCATGGCGCGTCGCCCCATGCGGTGTGTCGCTCCATGCGGTGCGCCTGTGCAAATCTTTCATAGTTATTTTCCTATTTTGCACGGGTGTTTTTGTCTGGGCCCGATCCTACTTAGTATAAATATATGTAAAAATGTTATTTTATGGACTTTTGACACATCTTAGACCTAAGTAAGCCAAGGAGGAGGTGGAGAAGCAAAAGCTCAAGGATTTCATCATTCAATCCTCACTCAAGACAAGGGTTTCGATTGTTTTATATTGTCCTTTAACTTAAACATTGTTATGATGAATTACTCCATATCCATGGAGTAGTTCTCTTTAGGGTTTGATGGATTTGGTGTATTGATACTTGTTTGTGTATAATTAACTCGAGTTTTATGTATTGAATCGTTTGGATGTTTTAATTGTTGCATCTATATTCACTTGTTCATATAATCGAGAAAAGCATAACATGTGATATTGTTGCATTATACTTTGTTGGTTGAAGTCAGTAATGCTTTTAGTAATCGGGATAGGCTAGTAGAATTGTTTATTAAACTTAGTTAGGAGGATAATCGAAAATAGTTCTCCTAGAGACCAATCCAGTATGAATTCTTGCATATCTTCACATGCTTAAAAATGGTTCATCTTGTGAGTTTGAGACTTAAGCGAGAGAGGAGTTTCTGCTAATCAATTGAACTAATAACCAAGTGAATTTGAGAGACACACTTGAACATTAGAATTGAATTATCTAGAGTTAAATCCCAAACATTTATCTTGCACCTATCCTATCAACCCTATCTTCTCCCAATTGATATCTTTCTTTGCTTAATACTTGTGTTGATTGTTATTA
Source organism: Nicotiana tomentosiformis (assembly GCF_000390325.3). Classification (NCBI taxonomy): domain Eukaryota; kingdom Viridiplantae; phylum Streptophyta; class Magnoliopsida; order Solanales; family Solanaceae; genus Nicotiana; species Nicotiana tomentosiformis. The sequence continues at coordinate 33,814,546 of NC_090813.1, read as the reverse complement.
GTCAATAGTTTATACTCTTTGTTAATTTTAGTTTAAATCACATAAACCTCAATTTTTGATCATCTTGGATATCAATTTAGGTACAAACTACGATAATACTATTTAAATCCAATCCCTGTGGATACGATATTATAAATTACTATATTCGACTAGCGAGCATATTTTAGTGTGTGTTTTGCGCTCGTCAAAGTGTGGGGTGTTGATTGTAGGCTATAATTACGTGTGTTAGTCTCTTATTGCACTATAATTCACTACACTTTACTTGTGTTGAGCTTTAATTGGTAGTGTTTTGCACTTATTGTGTGTTTCATGCCTTGTAGGGGTGATTCCGAGTTATGTAGATGTTGTGCAGCTAATTCGAGCTATTTGGAGCTTTGATGTCTGAGTAAAATCCCAAGGGAATAAGTCATGATCGTGTTCGGGGTTTGAGGATCACGTCTAGACATCACAAATCAAGCAAAAAACAACACTATAAGGAATTTGCACTACTGCGGTGTATAGGGCGGCGTGTGGTGTGCCGTAGCAGTGTGTTTTGGTAGCTTGATGAAAATTACATGCTCCCTGATAAGTGCAACTAATGCCCCACATGGCGCGTCGCCCCATGCTGCGCGCTTGTGCAATTTTACAGAGTTATTTTCCTATCTCAGCTAGGAAAGAGTGATTTCGTCTGGGCCCGACCCTACTTAGTATAAATACATGAAAAATGTTATTTTCTGGACTTTTGACATACTTTAGACCTAAGGATGCTAAGTAGGAGTTGAAGAACACAAGAACAAGGATGTCATCATTCCTTCCTCACTCAAGACTTGAGTTTGGATCGAATTTATTTTTTCTTATACTATAATTATATGTGAGATGAATTTCTCCATGTCTACGGGGTAGTTCCCTCTAGGGTTTGATGGATTTGGTGTATTGATGATTGTTTGTGGATTATAACTCTATTTTTATGTATTGAATCGTTTTGGATGATTTAATTTTTGCATCTATATTCACTAGTTAATGTAATCGAGAGAGGCATAACTTGTTATATATTTGCATTATATTGTTGGTTGAGTTCATAGATTATTCTAAGTAATCAAAAAAGGCTAGTTGAATCACTAACTAAGCCTAGTTAGGAGAATAATCGAATGAGGTTTTCCTAAATACCAATCCACTACGCATTCTTGCATATCTTCACGTGCTTAATTTGATTCATCTCGTGAGGTTAAGACTTAATCGAGAGAGGAGTTTTTGCTGAATACTTGAACTAATAGTTGAGTGAAATTGAGAGACTCACTTAAACATTGGAAGTGAAATATCTAGAGTTAGATCCCAAATAATTATCTTGCACCTATCCTATCAAAACCATATTTTCTCCAACCGATAACCTTATTTGCTTATCCCTTGTCTTCATAGTCACTAGTCAATAGCTTTAGATTCTTAGTTGATTTTAGTTATTAATCCTATAAATCTAAATTTTTGATTCTCCTAGATAGAAATCAAGCTAGAAATTACGAGAATACTGTTTAAATCAAATCTATGTAGATACGATATTATATTATACTATCTTTGATTAACGAGTATAATTTAAGTGTGTGCTTTGCGCTCGTCAAATTTTGGTGCCATTGCCGGGGATTGGCAATCAATACTGTTAGAAATAGTTTGTAGTGCTAATTCAGGAATTTTTTCTACTTTTTTTCCCTTTTTTACGGTTGGTGTTCGTTGGATGTGTGCAGGTTATAGGTTACAATTGGTGCATGACAAAAGTTGTTGTGAAAGAAGTGCTACCATAGGAGCCAGAGTTAGAAACAAAACTACGACAAATGAGGAAGGAAAGAGATCTCCCAGAAAAGTTAGAAAAGGTTGGGCAACCCTCAACCCAAGAAACTATGGCCAGCGGTGATGATAATGTAGATTTGGCTGCAAGAGAGGCAGCCCAACAACAATAAAAAGCTGCACGGGATGCTGAGGAAGTAGCTATTAGAGCTGCAGAGAATGTTAATGAAGAAGAGAGGGGTCACAAAATTAATCTACATCAACCATTGTCTGCAGACCAGTTTTGAAATATAGCTCCCATGCATGGGAGATCACTTGGCGATTATGCTAGACCGGTCTACAATCAAGGATTATCAAGTATTAGACCGCCTCCAATTGCAGCAAATAATTTTGTGCGGAAGCAAGGGTTGCTTCAAACCATTCCGAATTGTTGTGTCTTCATAGGAAAGATGAACGAAAATCAAAACACACATCTAATGGATTTCGAGGACATTATGAACACCTTTTAATACAATGGGGTGTCACAAGATGCAGTGTACTTAAGGGCATTGCCCTTTTAACTTAAAGATGATGTGAAGGAGTGGCTTTGAAGCTTGCCCAATGGATCGATTAGAACCTAGAAGGAGATGACCAGAAGATTGCTTGAAAAATATCTCTCCTCAGCTAAGCCGAGCAAGATTAGAAGAGAAATCCATAACTTCTTCCAGAAAGAGATTGAAACGGTTTTTGAAGCATGGGAGAGGTTTAAGGAGATAGTTAGAAATTGGCAACATAGAGGAATTGATCTTTCGATGCAACTCCAGGACTTTTGGGAAGGATTGACACCGGCCTCGTGTAGAACATTGAGGAATGTAGTTGGAGGCCCTTTGATGAATAAGACTCCAGAGGAGAACATACAATTCTTGATCAGTTATTTGAAGATTCCAATCAGTGGCCCTCTGAGAGTGCTGAAAGAAGAAAATCAATTGGTGTTCACCAAGTTGATGCTAATACATCTGTGCAGGTACAGTTTGATGCTATGGCTAAAGAAATATGAAAGATGACCTTAACCGGGATACAAAATGAGCCTCACGCAGCTTGTGATATATGTGGAAGAGGACACCCTACTCATGAGTGTCAAGCCTTAACTGAGGAAGTGAATGTTGTGGAAGATTATGATTTTAATGCAATGGGTCAGAGGCACCCCGGAGTTTCATGGAGTTCACCTGGGGGAACATCGAATGAATGGCAACAGAACAACCCAGAACCCAGGGACAAGGAGCTCCAGTCTTCCAAAATCAGCTGAGGCAGCAATATCAGCTTCCACATTCTAATCAGTTTAGTATGGAAGATCTAATGAAGGCTTTTATTATCAAGATAGATGAGAGGCGTGAAACTCATAGCTCATCTATATGGGAACATGGAGCAGCTATCAAAGAACCGGGCACAGGTTTTCGGAACCAGGAAAGTTAGGTTAGGAAGCTAGCTACTCTATTGCCTGAGAGGATTCAAGGAACTCTCCATGCTGATATGAAAAGAAATCCCAAAGAAACATTGAATGCTGTAACTTTGGGAAGTGGGCAAGGGTTGAAAGATCTCACCCCAATCGAAAATGATGTGAGATTTGAAAAAGAAAACGGGCAACAGCTGAAGAGTGATGTTGGTAATAATAAGAAAGGTTAGATAGAAGCTGAGAAAAAGAATAAGGAAGAAAACTCGAGAAGGGAGGACCATGAGGAGAGCGAACATATGCCTGCTCTGCCTTTCCCTCAAAAGCAAAGTAAAGAAAAGCTTGACAAGTAGTTTTAGAGATTTATGAATGTGCTGAAATAGGTTCATGTGAACTTACCATTCACAAAAGTGGTCTCACAGATGCCCGCTTATGCCAAATTCATGAAAGAGATCCTTACGAAGAAGTGCAAAATAGAGGAGACTTCATTGGTCTAGCTCACAGAGCATTGCAGCGCGATATTACAAAATAAACTCCCACAAAAGTGTGGAGATCCAGGGAGTTTTACTATACCTTAAACTTTAGGAACTATTAATTTTGATAAATGCTTATGCTATTCTGGTACCTCAATTAATTTAATGCCTCTATCTATCTACAGGAAACTTGAGAAGAAGATTGGAGAGATAAGGTATGCACCTATATCTTTGCAGCTGGCAGACTAAACTACAATCATACCCTAGGGGATAATGGAAGATGAGTTAGTTCAGGTGGATAAGTTCGTATTTCGTGTGGATTTTATAGTGGTAAATATGGAGGAAAACAAGGAGGTCCCCCTCATCCATGCAGACCATCCTATCTGCATGGATGTGTGTATTAGTTCGGGCGTGAGGAATGGAGCCCGACTTCGACCTAGACCCCGACTAGATGTTCAGGGAAGTTTCCTTTATCTTATGCTTTTTAATTGTGTGCCATGAGCACATGCCACAACCTTATAGTGAGGGGTGGAGGATATTTATATATATATGTATATTAGTTTTCTTCTTCTTAGTTGTAAGAGTAAGAGATAGAAAAAGTTTAGATTTTTTTTTTTAAGTTTTTGATTTTTCCCGACGATGGATATCATCGACCGGTTGCTTGAGGGATTAAAGTCGAAGGAAAAAGATAACAACAATTTCTTTTGTTAGGTAATGTACGGAGTCCCCCTTGGTTTTTCTTAGTTCCTTGTTTCTTTTCCAACGGTTTTATTTGAACCAGGAGTAGTTACATTTAATTGTCTTAGGAGTAGGAAATCTTGCACTGTGATGTGAAATGAAGGCAATATCTCTTAACTTTATTGCACCTTGAGAATAGTAAGTGCTTTTGTTGTGATGTTTAGGCTCAATTTTTGACTCTTGTATAAGTACCTTGAATTGTATGATCTTAACTTAGCTTAACTGCTTTGACTATAGTATCTTGATAGTCCAATTCTAAGTTAGTTATATGCCATATGTGTGTGAGATTTTGTGTTATTTTATGCATTGCATTTGATGTCTAGAACTTTTCTCGTGTGTTTGCAATGCAAAATGGTATTATTATTCCGTCTTGGAAGTGTTAAGCGTTTCTTTGTTGAGCCAGTTATATTCTTTTACCCACCTAATTTTTATGTATCTTAGTCAACCCCTTTGAGCCTATAATCTTGTTTCGTTTGCAACCACATTATAAGCCTTATCCATTCATTTGAATTGACTATCTATTAGAAGTAATTGTATTGTTGTTAAAAATATTCATTGATAGTGGTAATTATTTTTGTATTCATGCTTAAAGAAGTCAGGAGTTGATGTATATTTATGTGAAGTTGGAGTTATGGTTTGACATAAGTGTGGGGTTTTGAACGGTTAACTGTAGTCACTCTTATATCCAAATGTATCCTACCCATTCCATAACCTACATTATAACCAAATAAAGTCCTACTTGATCCTTGACGGAATGAGCTCAATTAGTAGAGTAATACACTATGGGCAAGCCTATGGTACGTCTTTTGTGGCATATGAATGTTATTTTTGAGAGTGAGTGAATTCTTTCTATATTGAGTTCCTAATTGTTCTTAATTTTATTTTTGTGTGGAACTACTCTGTATTGTTGTATGAGGGCACTTGATTCACAAAGGAAAGGTAATGCCATTGACCTCTGTGTTAGAGTAAGTGAGCGGGTAGTGAAAAATTGAGGCGAGGATGCTATGGTATTGTGCTTAATCTGTTTTTAATATTCTTGGTATGATGAGTTAGGAGAGTTGTTTAAAAATGTCGTGTCCTTATAAAGTGTTATTTGATTGCTCGAGGACGAGCAATGGTTTAAGTGTTGGGTGTTGATGGTAGGCTATAATTACGTGTTTTAGTCGCTTACTGCACTCAAATTCACTACACTTTACTCGTGTTGAGCTTTAATTGGTAGTGTTTTGCACTTATTGTGTGTTTTATGCCTTGTAGGAATGATTCTGAGTTATGTAGATGTGGTGGAGCTAATTCGAGTTTTTTTGGAAATGTGAAGTTTGAGTAAAAGCCCAAGGGATTAAGCCGGGATCGTGTTCGGGGGTCGAGGATAACGTCTGGACATCAAAAATCAAGAGAAAAACAACATTCTGAGGAATTTGCACTGTTGCGGCATGTGGGGCGGCGCGTGGTGCGCCGCAGCAGTGTGTTTTAGCAGTCTGTTGAAATTTGCATCTTCCATGATAAGTCCCACTAATGCCTCACATGGCGCGCCGCATGAAAGTGCAAATTTTACAGAGTTATTTTCCTATTTCGGTTAGTAAAGGGTGATTTCGTCTGGGCCCGACCCTACTTCATCTAAATACATGGAAAAACATTATTTTTTGGACTTTTGGCATACTTTAGACCTAAGGACTCCAAGTATGAGTTGAAAGAACATATGCACGAGGATTTCATCATTACTTCGTCACTCAAGACCCGAGTTTAGATAAAATTTATGTTTTCCTATACTTTAATTATATTTGTGATGAATTTCTACATGTCTATAGGATAGTTCCCTCTAGGTTTGATGGATTTGGTGTATTGATTGTTTGTGGATTATAACTCTAGTTTTATGTATTGAATCGTTTTGGAAGATTTAATTGTTGCCTCTATATCCACTATTTCATGTAATCAAGAGAGGCATAACTTGTGATATCATTGCATTATATTATTGGTTGAATTCATAAATTCTTCTATGTAATAGAGGAGCTAGTTGAATCATTGATTAAACCTAGTTAGGAGAATAATTGAAAGAGGTTTTGCTAATGACCAACCCACTACGCATTCCTGCGTATCTTCACATGCTTAAATTGGTTCATTTTGTGAGGTTAAGACTTAATCGAAAGCGGAGTTTTTGCTAAGCATTTCAACTAATAATTGAGTGAATTCAAGAGACTCACTTGAATATTAGAAGTGAAATATCTACAGTTAGATCCAGGACAATTATATTTCTCCTATTCTGTCAAAACCCAATCTTCTCCCACTAATAACCTTATTTTCTTATCCCTTGTCTCGATAGTCACTAGTCAATAGGTTTAGATTCTTAGTTAATTTTAGCTATTAATCCTATAAATCTCAACTGTTGATTCTCCTGGATAGCAATCAAGCTAGAAACTATGAGAATACTATTTAAATCCAATCCTTGTGGATACGATATTATACTATACTATCTTTGATTAGCGAGCATAATTTATGTGTGTGTTTTTCGCTCGTCAAAGTTTTGCGCCATTGCCGGGGATTGGCAATCAATATTGTTTGAAATAGTTTGTAGTGCTAATTTAGGAATTTTTTCTTTTTATTTTATTTTTCCCATTTTACGGTTTGTGTTCGTTGGTTGTGCGCAAGTAACATGTTAATATTGGTGCATGGCTCGAGCATATGTGAAAGAAATGCTACCATACTAGCCACAGTTAGAAACAAAACTGCGACAATTGAGGAAGGAAAGAGATCTCACTGAGAAGTTAGAAAAGGTTGGGCAACACTCAACCCTAGAAACTATGTTCGGAAATGGTGATAATAATATAGATTTGGATGCAAGAGAGGCATAACAACAACAAGAAAAAGATGCACGAGATACTAAGGAAGCAATTATTAGAGCTGCAGAGAATGTCTATCAAGAAGAGAGGGGTCACAGAATTAATCAACACCAACCCTTGGCTATAGACCAGTTCGGAAATATAGCTTCCATGCCTGGGAGACCACTTGGCGATTATGCTAGACCGGTCTACAATCAAGGATTATCAAGTGTTAGACCGCCTCCAATTGCAACCAAACATTTCAAGTTGAAGCAAGGGTTGCTTCAAACAATTCAGAATTGTTGTGTCTTCAGAGGGTAGATGAACGAAAATCCAAACACACACCTAATAGACTTCGAGGAGATTGTGAACACCTTTCAATACAATGGGGTGTCACGAGATGCAGTGTACTGAAGGGAATTTCCCTTTTCACTTAAAGATAATGCGAAGGAGTGGCTTCGAAGCTTTCCTAGTGCATCGATTAGAACTTGGGAGGAGATGACTAGAACATTGCCTGATAAATATATCCTTAGCTTAGATGAGCAATATTATAAGAGAAATCCATAACTTCTGCTAGAAAGAGACTGAAACAATTTTTAAAGCAAGGGAGAGGTTTAAGTTAGAAAGTATCAACATAGCAGAATTGAATTCTGGATGCAACTCCAGGACTTTTGGGAAGGATTGACACCGGCCTCACATAGAACATTGAGCAATGCATTTGGAGGCCCTTTGATGAAGAAGACTCTAGAGGTGATACTTACAATTCTTGATGAGTTATCTGAAGATGCCAATCAGTGGCCCTCTAAGAGTGCTGGATGAATGGGGTATCACAATATGCGGTGTAATTAAGGGCATTGCCCTTTTTACTTAAAGATGATGTGAAGGAGTGGCTTTGAAGCTTGCCCAATGGATCGATTAGAACCTGGGAGGAGATGACCAGAACATTGCTTGATAAATATTTCTCCTCAGCTAAGACGAGCAAGATTAAAAGAGAAATCCATAACTTCTGCCAGAAAGAGATTGAAACAGTTTTTGAAGCATGGGAGAGGTTTAAGAGAAATTGGCAACATAGAGGAATTGATATTTGGATGCAACTCCAAGACATTTGGGAAGGATTAACACCGGCCTCGCGTAGAACATTGAGGAATGTAGTTGGAGGCCCTTTGATGAATAAGACTCCAAAGGAGAACATACAATTCTTGACGAGTTATTTGAAGATTCCAATCAGTGGCTCTCTGAGAGTGCTGAAAGAAGAAAATCAATTGGTGTTCACCAAGTAGATGTTAATACATCTATGCAGGTACAACTTGATGCTATGGCTAAAGAAATATGAAAGATGACCCTAGCCGGGATACAAAATGAGCCTCACGCAACTTGTGATATATGTGGAAGAGGACACCCTACTCATGAGTGTCAAGCCTTATCTGAGGAAGTGAATGTTGTGGGAGATTATGATTTTAATGCAATGGGTCAGAGGCACCCCGGATTTTCATGGAGTTCACCTGGGGGAACATCGAATGAATGGCAACAGAACAACCCTAGAAGCCAGGGACAAGGAGCTCCAGTCTTCCAAAATCAGCCGAGGCAACAATATCAGCTTCCACATTCTAATTAGTTTTGTATGGAAGATCTAATGAAGGCTTTTATTAACAAGACATATGAGAGGTTTGAAACTCCTAGCTCATCTATACGGGAACATGAAGCAGCTATCAAAGAACTTGGCATGGGTTTTCGAAACCTAGAAAGACAGGGTGGGCAACTAGCTACTATATTGTCTAAGAGGATTGCAGTAACTGTCCCTACTGATATGGGCAGAAATCCCAAAGAAACAGTGAATTCTATAACTTTGAGAAGTGGGCAAAGGTTGAAAGATCTCACCCCAATCCAAAAGGAAAGTGGGGAGAAGCTAAAGAGTGAGGTTGATAATAGGAAGAAAGGCCACATGAAAGCTAAGAAGAAAAAGAAGGAAGAAAACTCGAGAAAGGAGGACCCTGAGGAGAGCGAGCATATGCATGCAATGCCTTTCTCTCAAAAGAAAAGTAGAGAAAAGTTATACAAGCAGTTTGGGAGATTTCTGGATGTGCTGAAATAGGTTCATGTGAACTTACCATTCACAGAAGTGCTCTCACAAATGTCTACTTATGCCAAATTCTTGAAAGAGATCCTTACGAAGAAGAGGAAAATAGAGGAGACCTAAGTTGTCAGGCTCACAGAGCATTTCTGCGCGATATTTCAAAATAAACTCCCACAAAAGTGTGGATATCCAGGGTGTTTTCCTATACCTTGCTCTTTAGGAACTATTAATTTTGATAAATCCTTATGTGATTCTGGTCCCTCAATTAATTGAATGCCTCTCTTAATAGAACGAGTAATAGTAACGGAAAAGGAGACATGAAATCAAGTTGAGACTCAAATAGTATCAAGGTGTCAAGTTAGGGGAAAGGTAAATATCAAGTAAATTCCAATCTTTTTAAGTTGGGATATCTTTAGCATCGATACACCATCATGTTTTAGCATGTAGTCCGATCTCAGCCCGACCGGCTAAGCCATCTCACCTCGAGACATCCGCTCATAATACCACCATGTGCGCGGCATGGAGTCCGATCTCAGCCTGATCGGCCATGCCGTCTCACCACAATGCCGTGTGGGTCGACATCAAATCACATTTCGCTAGAAATAATCTCATCCCATTTAAGGGGAAACATCTCAATAGATCATTCTCATCCCATATAAGGGGAAACAACCTCATAACATTAACATGGGGGTTTACCCCTCAATCACTCCTACACCGGCACGTGTCATTTTAGGGTTAGGTTGTTTCGACCTGCCCTTCCTCGGTGGCTAAACAATAATCCCAAGGCATTTATTATTAAATTTATTTACCATTTATTTCATATTTGTTTACATGTCATTCATTTCATTGGCACCATTAGCCATAACGCAATATCATTCTTGGCACATTGCTCATACTTCATATTTTATGCTCACTATTTCACTTCAAACATCATCACTAATCGTCAACAACAAACATTTCTATTCAAGACTTTAAGCACACATTTGAGAAATTTAGGGTCTTAGGCACATGTGATTTCTTTCACAATTTAATGTAATAGCTTTCATTAGAATCACATTTTTAAATCATAACATATTAACACACAACCCATACATAAATCACATTCTCAAATAGTAACTAAACATGAAAAGAATGCTTGGAACACATATTGAATGCATATTTATTTTGACACAACGTTGTTTCAGAAAAATTAATTTATAATGAGCAACAAGGGACTTACAATGCCATTATGGGATTCAATTCTAAAGGAGGATTTCAGCCACCATACCTCGCTTTGTGCTTTTCTTAATTCACTACACAGTTCCGGAATCCTAGCAACTTTGATCTATTTAGAGATAGAGCAAAATTAAACACAAATTAGGAAGGAGTTCATAGATCCAACTCATTTGAGTATTTTATCAAACACTGGGTGGTCATTATGATGTCAAGGCCCTCCTATGGTGGATTCCTCCATTTCACTACCCAAAGCCTACCCAATCCAGAACCCTTGATAGTACATGCATACATAATGAACAACTCCCACATCCAAGAATTGCTTGGCTTATTACCTATTTTTTGTTAAATCTCGAAATTGATGGCTAGGGCTAGAATCTTACCTTTTAGTTGAAGACCTTGTGAGTTACCCTTGTGAAATCTTCAAGACCTGAGCAATGATTGATGAACAAATGACTTAGAAATTTCCTTTCTCACTCTAGACCATATTCCTCTCTCTAAAATATAAGTTTGAACCTTCTAAAATGATCTCTAGGTTTGTTTTATAAGAATGGGGCCGAGATTATAAAACCAGAAAAATGAAGCCTCGATGCAGGTCTGCGGTCGCATATGCGATCGCATAACGCTTCTGCGTTCCGCAAAATAGGCCGCATAATGGCCTTCCGCAACTGGGCATTTTTGCTTTACTCTGCGACCTGTCTGTGGTCTGTAGACCAATTTTGCAGTCGCATAATGCGCCGCAGAACTTCCCTCTGAAGTGTTTTATGTTGGATCTGCGATGGGTTATGCGGCACGCGAAATGATTATTCGGCCGCATAATGTACCGCATATTGGTCCTAAAATTAGCCCAAGTTTCTGCTTCATTCCGCAGCGGATCTGCAGTCCACATATCAGTTCTGCGATCGCATAATGTACCGCAGAAATGCCCAACACTTCCAAAAACAATTTAACACTCCCCAACGCACTGTTCAACCTAAAAAGACCGCTGCGGCACCATGAAACCCTATGATTTTGGTTAAATTTTACGGGGCCTTATAGTTTGCACCCATATCATTACAACTGGCAGACCAAACAACTATAATACCAGAAGGGATAGTGGAAGATGTGTTAGTTCGGCTGGATAAGTTCGTATTTCCTGTGGATTTTATAGTGGTAAATATGGATGAAAATAAGGAGGTCCCTCTCATCCTAGGAAGACCATTATTAGAGACGGGTAGAGCTATATTAGATATACACAAGAGAAAACTCATGCTTAGAGTGGGTGAGAAGACTGTGACTTTTAATATGGATGTAGAAAAGAGGGCACAAAAGGATAAACCAATTGCGAATGTCGAGTGGAAAGTAATGGGCTCGAAAGAGAAGGTTGTGATGAGCAAGAAAGATAAGTGTGGGGTGTACCCAAAGAAGGTCGAGAAGAAGCTGTCCGCATGGATGTGTGCATCAGTTCGGGCACGAGGAATGGAGCCCGACTCCGACTCAGACCCCGACTAGATGTTCAGGGAAGTTTTCTTTACCTTATGGTTTTTAATGGTGTTCCATTATGACATCACAACATAAAGTGTGGGGTGGGGGATATTTTTATGTATGTATATTAGTTTTCTTTTTGTTAGATGTAGGAGTTAGAGATAGAAAAGGTTTAGAATTGTTTTGTGTATATCATCGACAGGTATCTTGAAGGATTAAAGTCGATGGAAAAAGACAAAAAGATTTTCTTTTGTTAGGTAGAGTAACAAGTCCCCCCTGGTTTTTCTTTTTGTCGCAGTTCTTTTCAAAGGGTTTTATTTGAATCGGGTGTAGTTAGTTTTATTTTTTCAAGGAGTAGGAAATATTGTGTTTTGATTTGAAACGAAGGCAATATCTCTTGACTTTATTCTACCTTGAGAATAGTAAGTGCTTTAGTTGTGACGCTTGGGCTCAGTTTTTTACTTTTGTATAAGTACCTTGTATTGTATGATCTTAACTTAGCTTAACTACTTTGACTAGACTGACTTGATAGACCAATCCTGAATGATTTATGTGTCATGTGTGTGTGACATTTTATGTTATTGTGTGCATTGCATTTGATGTCGAACTTGCCCCGTGTGTTTGCAAAGAGAAGTGGTAGTTTTATTCAGTCTTGGAAGTGATATAGGCGTTTCTTTGTTGAGCCAGTTATATGCTTTTACCCACCTAATTTTTATGTATCTTAGTTAATCCCTTTGAGCCTGTAATCTTGTTTCTTTGGCAACCACATTACAAGCCTTACCCATTTCTTTGAATTGACCATCTATTTGAACCTTTTACCTCTCGTGAGCACTTGAATTTTTTATGAACTTTGTAAAAGTTAAAGTGTGGGGTGGTGGTTTGGCTTTTGAGTGGAACTATTGAAATTAGGAGAAAGAAAAAAATAAAAGTAGTTGTATTGTTGTTAAAAATATTCCTTGACAGAGGTAATCTTTGATGTATTTGTGCTTAAACAAGTTGGGAGTTGATTTATATTGATGTGAAGGTGGAGCTATGGTTTGACATAAGTGTGGAGTTTTGAACGGTTAACTGTATGTATTAAAGTGCTTTGGGAGGTGTAGTCACTCTTATATTCACATATATGCTACCCATCGTGCAGCCTACATTACAACCAAATTAAGTCCTACTTGATCCTTGACTGAATGAGCTCAATTAGTAGAGTAGCACACTACGAGCAAGCCTATGGTATGTATTTTGTGGCATATGAATGTTGTTTCTGAGAGTGAGTGGATTCTTTCTATCTTGAGTTCCTAATTGTTCTTCATTTTATTATGTGTGGAACTACTCTCTATTGTTGTGTGAGGGCACTTGACTCATGAAGGAAAGGTAATGTCGTTGACCTCTGTGTTATATTAAGTGAGTGGGTTGTGAAAAATATGTGGTGCTTTTAAGTCAAATCTTTCAGCGAGGATATTACAGTATTGTGCTTAATCCATTTTAAATATTCTTGGCATGATGAGTTAGGAGAGTTGTTTAAGAAGGTCATGTCTTTATAAAGCGTAGTTTGATTGCTCGAGGACGAGTAATGGTTAAAGTGTGAGGTGTTGATGGTAGTCTATAATTACATGTTTTGCACTTATTGTGTGTTTTATGCTTTGCAGGAGTGATTGCGAGTTATGTAGATGTTGTGAAACTAATTTGAGCTATTTGGAGCTTTGAAGTCTGAGTAAAAGCATAAGGGATTAAGCTTGGATCGTGTTCGGGGGTCGAGGATCATGTCTGGACATCAAAAATCAAGCAAAAAGCAACACTCTGAGGAATTTGCACTACTGCAGTGCGTGGGATGCCTCATTAGTGTGTATATGTAGCTTGATGAAAATTACATGCTCCCTGATAAGCCCTACTAATGCCACTCATGGCGCGACGCCCCATGCGACGCGCCTGTGCAATATTTACAGAGTTATTTTCCTATTTCTCTTAGGAAAGGGTGATTTCGTCTGGGCTTGAATCTACTTGGTATAAATACATGGAAAAATGTTATTTTATGGACTTTAGACATACTTTAGACCTAATGACACTAATGAGGAGTTGGAAGAACACAAGCACAAGGATTTCATCATTCCTTCCTCACTCAAGACCCGAGTTTTGATCGAATTTATGTTTTCCTATACTTTAATTATATTTGTGATGGATTTCTCCATGTCTAGGGAGTAGTTTCCTCTAGGGTATGATGGATTTGGTGTACTGATGATTGTTTGTGGTTTATAAATCTAGTTTTATGTATTTAATCATTTTGGATGATTTAATTGTTGCATATTTGCATTATTTACTTGGTTGAGTTCATTGATTCTTCTACGTAATCGAAAGAGGCTAGTTGAATAATTAATTAAACCTAGTTAGCAGAATAATCGAAAAAAGATTTCCTAAAGACCAATCCACTATTCATTCTTGTATATCTTCACGTGCTTAAATTGGTTCATCTTGTGAGGTTAAGACTTAATCAAGAGAGGAGTTTTTTTAGAATGTTTGAACTAATAACCGAGTGAATTCATGTTACACCCCATGTTTTCGTACATAAAAGTACGTTGCAAGTCAATTGATGTAAGCTAAGATATGAGATCATTTTTGAAAGTACATAAAGTAAATTGATCATGTTAACTTGGAGGTTACAAATACATAAGATCATTAATACCAAGTGCAAAGAGGGTTGGAAGGCTTAGAAGCTAAACGAATTGAAGAAAATAAGTTTCGTCAAAAGTTGACATGTTGAGAATATTATAACATGTACTTTTGGGGTAAGAATAACGCGATTAACATGATAAGGAGGTTATGTTATGAGTTATTTTATTCGTATCATAGTCGTGTGTTATGTTTTGAAATCAAGCTAGTTGTGGAACAAAAGTTGATGAAAGTCATCACAAGTTACGTTTATAAGTTTTATCGAAATTTAGACAAATGTCACTACGATTTTCTCCCAATATGCTTACAGTTATGGGGTGATCCACCCATCAAATTGAATATCTATTAGTCCGTTTTCTAACGCATTAAATTGTTTGTCAATATGACAACAGAGTAGAGAGATAGTGTGTTTTTGTGAGACTGCGCATACTGCTAGGTGAGAAGTAGGTGTGTCACCTACTTGCTTAAATGAGAGGACAAGATATGCCGAAAAAGGTGCAAGTTCTGGTAGGCCAAAGAGACCTTTTAAGGGACTATTCCATTCATATATCACAGTGATAATAGGGCATAAAAATCAAACATAAGCCCCTGCAAAAATCCTCCCATTTGATATATATGAGATGCCTTAAGCCCATTCTAACTCATTCGTCTTCACTCTATTCAGACCCTAGACACCTAAAAACACTCTCTCAAGGTTATCTCATGATCCAAGACCTAAACAAAGGGCAAACAATATAAATCAAGTGATGGGAATCCCGTGGCGCTAGTAAGTTTCTTGTTCTTTTTGTTGTTGCTGATTTTTGTGTGGTTCCAGCTCGTGTGGGAGGTTGTTTTAAGTGATTTAAGTTTTGTAAAATACTCTCTCAAGTTTTTAATATCAACCCTAGGTGATTTCAAGTCTTCCAAAGTGATTCTAGTGCCGAAAAACTCGAATTGATTGCTAGTTTCACTTCCTTGTTCTTGTGTAAGGATTGGAAGGATATTTCGTGGTGAAGTAAGATCAAATTGGAGTTGTTCTATATGATTAAAGGTAAGGAAACTATTACTCTACATGTATTTATGATTACCCAAGTTTTGGCTAAGTCGTTGAAGCTAGAACTTGTGAGATATCTATCGAAAGACTTGTTAGTAATATTGTTGGTTGGTGAACTATTTTGGGAGGCTTAATACGATTATTATTGAACTTGTTTGGGCTGTTTGGTGATTGTTTTAACTTTTGGGAATTCATATAACTAGGGGAGGTGCTGTCCGTGTAAGGCCCCAAAATATTTCACCCAAAACCCAGGGTTTCGTGATGCTGAGGTAAACTTATGAGTTGATGATTGTAGAGAATCTTTGCGGCTCGCAAGCTCACTGCAGTTCAGACTTTTTGGGTTGAACGGTGCGTTGGGGAGTTGAAGAAAAGTTTTTGGAAGTGCAAGGCATTTCTGCGATCTATTCTGCGGCCGCAAAACTAATCTGGGGACAGCAGATCCGCCGAAGACTGAAGCAAAAATCTGGGCAATTTTTTCGGACCATTATGCGGTCCAGTATGCGGCCGCATAATCATTTTGCGGGCTGCACAACCCATCACATATCCAGCATGAAAATTTCCATTGAGGAGTTCTGCGGCGCATTATGCGACTGCATTAGTGTTATGCGGTCGCATATGCGGCCACATATCTATGTTGGGGCTTCATTTTTCTAATTTCTTTACCCGACCCTAGTTTGATTAAAAGCCCTTGGGTTTCATTTTGAAGGCAGAACTCTTATATTTTAGAAAGAAGTGAGATTGTTATAGAGAGAGGAGGAGGAAACCCTAGGTTAATTGTTCATGAATCCTTGCTCAAGATTGGGAGAATTCAGAAAGAAAACTCACAAGGACTTTATCCAAGAGGTAAGGTTCTAACCCTATCCTTCAATTTCGAGTTTAGGTAGAAGATGAGTAATTGAGAGTATAATTCTTGGGTATGAGAGTTGTTATTTATGCATGCATGTAGCTATGAGGATCGTGGGGAAGTAATTGAACTAGTATGAGTAAACTCTTGGTATTGAATTAGTTGTGGAGTGAAGGATATCTTGTGGAAGAACCTTGTAATCAAATTCGCACACCTAGTGTTTGATAAAATGCTCAAATGAGCTGAAACCATGAATATCTTCCTAATTTGTGTTCAATTTTGCTATGTCTCTAAATAGGTTGAAGTTGCTAGGATTTTTGGAACTTTGTAGTGAATTGAGGAAAGCTCAAAGCGAGGTATGAAGGCTAAACTCTTCTTCTAGTATCGGAATTCCCGAATCCTTGTAAAGTTCTATCATGTGTAGTCGAAAAAGAAATGCTATTGATGTGGGGTATTCGAACTAGTAAAATTTATTCCCAATTGGCAAAACATGTTAGAACCCTCGTGTGTTAATGATTCTCCATTTTGACTTAACTATGCTATATCCCTTCTGGGAAGAAGATCTTGTATGAAATCAATGTGATTAAAAACTTATTTCTCACATGGTGAAACCTTATGAACTTACACTTGTTAAGGCCGAAGGTGCCAAATGGTTGATTTAAAGGGAATGTTTTTGTACAAACTATTATTGTTTTGGAAATCCAAAATGTGGCACTGTGAATACACCTCCACCCGTATGCATTGAGGTGAGGCGGCGGGCCGCTTTGTGTAGAGTTGTGGTATTGTGAATAAACCTCCACCCGCATACATCGGGGTGAGGCGCCAGAGCTAATTTGTGTAGAGTTTGTAGCATTGTAAATATACCTCCACCTGCATACATTGGGGTGAGGCGGCAGGGTCGCTTTGTTTAGAGTTTCTGGTAATGTGATTGCACCTCCACCTGCATAATATGGGGTGAGGCGGCAGGGCCGCTTTGTGTAAAGGTAGTTGTAAAGGATCCCCGACTTATGAATTTATAAATGTTGTTGAAAGCTCTTAATAAATTTGCTATGGCTTTAACAGCTAAATAGCCCTTTTTTGTTACCATGATTCATCATATTTAAGTTCTATTTCCATGTCCCTTCATAGGTGTTTGGTTTTCGTACTAGTAGTACTCGACATGTACTAACGCCCCTTTTGCCGGGGGCGCTACATCTTTAATGGATGAAAGGGGTTCCATAGAAGGTGGTATTGATCAATGATAGTAGCACACCCTCTCCTTAGCTGACTTGGTGAGCCCCACTTCATTTCGGGGTCCTGTATCTCTTATTCCATATACATAGTGTTTTGAGGTATAGCCGGGCTTTGTTGACGGCAGTGTCATAGCACTCTTTTGTTTCTGCTAGATGCTCTGTAGAAATAGTGTGGGTTGTATCCTATTTTTGGAAGGTTGAACTAAACTTGTTGTAATTGTATCATCGGTCACACTTTAACTACGAATGTATAGTATACTGTTTTGGGGACTTGTTAATGACGTAATGGAAGAGAACGAGTGTTATTCACATTAACTCTTAATGTTTAATTAATGATATAAATGTATATTCTCTTTATTCATGGGCGAGTTGGGTAGAAGGTATTATACAGGCTTGCTTGGCCGGGGTATCTCGGTTGAACACCAGTTGCGCTCCACGAGGTCGAGGCGTGACAGTCCGTTTCATCATAAAATAGGTTGCGGTCGATATATAATAGTTACGACACTTAAACGATAACGATGGTATCATTTCTCTTATTGTAGACTAAGGATTCGTGACATTTGCATAGCTTGAGGTTGGGCAGTATATACAAGGTACGTGAGGATATCCCTTTCCTTATTTTGCACGACTTCGATTGTAGATAATGTAAAGCACGAGCTTCCAAACATACTCCACTCTTAGAAGCTAGCAGTACTTATATTGTTTTCCTTCTTATGGAACGATTGACGTTGATGTTACTTCTCTTATTCTTATGTTATCAATGTTGTTGATACTTTCTTATTCTTATAAGATCCATGATGAAGAGTTAGTCCTAATAACGTGTACGGAGGTTACCGACCTTACGTCACTCCGAAAGGTTCAAAATGTGATTCCAATGAGTCCAGCATGCATTATATATATGCGCCTATTTTACTCTACTGAGCCACACTATAGTCAGCTGGGTACGACACTTATTGTGCAATCAATGATCAGTTGGGTTTAACTAATCTCCACGTGGCCGGGTACGATTCTACCCAGCCTTATGATGGTCGGGTGCATTTTTACCGAGCTTATTACGGCCGGGTACGATATGATGATGATGATGCCCATAGAGGCGTATGTTTTTTAAGTATTATGTCTGTGTGTGTGTGTGTGTATATATATATATATATGTATGTATATATGTATCATGCATTTCATTTCGGCCGCCATCAGAGGCCCCCAGATGTTATAGGTTGTATATTCTCTATCCCTGCTTACATTACTGTTCTTATTTATGCTTTCCTGCCTTACATGCTCGGTACCTTAATCGTACTGACGTCCCTTTTATTTGTAGACATTGCATGTAGTGTTGCAGGTCTTGATAGATAGGTAGACACAGCACCCCTACCACAGTAGGCTGGCCAATTCAGCGGTTATTGGCGATATCCCTTCTCCAGACTTGTTGTGGTCTTGGTATGAACTTTTGTTATAGACATTATGGGTATGTCGGAGCCGTGTTCCAGCAATGTTTCAACACTTATGTTCCTTTAGAGGCTCATAGACAGAAGTCGACTCATATGTAGTTTGGATTACCTTGTCGACTGATTTTTGTTATATAGTATCTCATTGCAGCTTGTCAGCTCGTACTAGATATATAGCTTCATGACAGCCTTATCGGCCCATGTTATGTATGTTCATGCCATTATCTATCATTGTTGGTTGTTCATGATTCATGTCTACCATTTATGTTGATCTCTTCGGCCCTTGTAGATAATAAGAAAGGTTCGATAAAATGTATGTTGGTGCTCGGCAAGCATGTACCGGGTGCCAGTCATGGCCCTCCAATTTGGGTCATGACAAGATATCCCGTTCAATCTGACTCCTAGCCCAGATCCCGTCTTGTACCCGTATTTCATCATCTCCCTGATCGCAATCCCTGACCCATATGGTGACTATATATTGTGGTACCATTCATTCATATCCACTTTTACTGTCTGCATGATCAGGAGCGCATGAAAAGTCACCCTATTTAATCCCTCTGTGTAAGGAATCGCTTGTTCTGAATAAGCTAGATGACTCCGTCCTCCATGAATCATTATTTCCTAACAATCCCATTCAATGTTTATGCATTGATGTAGAGTGGAAGGAACTGCTCTTTCCATGTGTATCCATGGCCTACATAGTAGCAAGTTGTAGGAGGACGATATATCCATCACTTGGAATAACACTGAGAACTCAACAGGTCTAACTTGCAAAGCTAAATAAGTTTCCCCAATGACGTCTTTCTGTGATCTGTCGAAAGCCTTACTCTCACATGGCTTTCTTTTACCTCCTTTACGTGAATACCCAATTTTCGCAATGTGGAGAAAGGGCAAATGTTCACTCCTGATCCCCTGTTGACTAGCACTTGAGATATAACGTTGTCACCACACTTGACGGTGATGTGTAGAGCTCTATTGTGATCCACTCCCTCTGCAGGAAGCTCATCCTTTCGAAAAGACCTTATTAGCCTCCACTATTTTCCCAATAGTGGCTACCACTACCTCACTAGTGGTGTTTCCTGGCAATCTTTTGATCGAGAGCTCTATTAGTTATAACTATAATGGAAATCAGTGTTTGAATCTGTATGTTGACCATCCCCCGGTCAACCTAGGCATCTCACCCGAAGGATATTGACGATAGTGACCATCGCCTGGTCATGAAGTCGCGTCACCCATTGCTATGGGATTTTCGTAATAGTGCTAGCACGGTAAGGTGTCTCTCTGGAAAATATATGGTACACGTAAGCTAGAATAACTATAACGGTACTTAGTGTTTGAATCTGTATGTTGACCATCCCCCGGTAAACCTAGGCATCTCACTCGAAGGATATTGACGATAGTGACCATCGCCTGGTCACGAGGCCGCATCACCCATTGCTATGACATTTTGCTATAGTGCTAGCATGGTAAGGTGTCTCTCTGAACAATATATGGTACGTATCAGCGATAATAACTATGTTGCTTCCAAATACATTTTTCTTTAAACTGTATGACCCATTGGTCATATGAACATTGTTTGATAATCGGCTCTTAAGGCCAATAGCTCAGTTCTATACTTTGAAATCGATAAATGTAACGACCCGGCGGGTTATTTTGAGAGTTATAGCCCCGTTTTCCCCATTTCTACTTCTTTTTGTGTTATTCAGCTATATTATGTTATATCGGGTTAGTTGGTTCGGGTCCGGAAGGAACTCGGAGTGAAATGAGACACTTAGTCTCATAATTGAAAAATTGAGTTAGAAAAGTTGACCGGATATGGACCTATGTGTAAACGATCTCAGATTCGAATTTTGATAATTCCAATAGCTCTGTATGGTGATTTTTGGCTTAGGAGCGTGTCCGGAATATTATTTGGAGGTCCGTAGAGGAATTAGGCTTGAATTGGGGTGTAATTCATGGTTTTAGCATTATTTGAGGTGATTTGAGGGTTCGACTAAGTCCGTATGATGTTTTAGGACTTGTTGGTATATTTGGTTGACATCCCAAGGGGCTCAAGTAAGTTTCGTATGGTTAACGGGTTGGATTATGGACTTGGAACTCTGCTGGAATTTTTCTGATGCAGCATCTGGTTTCCTTCATCGTGTTCGCGAGTGGAGCCTCGCGTTCGCGAAGAGGAACTGAGAGGCTGGCAATATTTGCTCTTCGCGTTCGCGAAGAGAAGAATGCATTCGTGAAGGGTGAACTGGGTGCGTATCGCAAACGTGAGAGGTGTTATGCGTTATTGAAGAAGAGAGGAAGTAGCCGAGGACACCAGGCAATTGGTCTACACGTTCGCGTAGGGAGTGTCACATTCGCATATTGAGGTGGAAACGAAGCATCGCGTTCGTGATGGGTTGGACGCGTTCGCGTAGAAGGCATTGAAGCAGAGGCATTTTATGCTTCGCGAATGCGAGGGTGATGTCGCATTCGCGAAGGATGAATTTGGATGGGAGCTATTTTGTCCTTCGCGAACACGAGGCACTGACCGTGTTCGCGAAGAAGAAAAGTCTGGGCAGTGAGTTTAAGTTCTGAAAATGGGACGAAGTCCCATTTTCAGTTTTAAATGATTTGGAGATCGGATTTGAGGCGATTTTGGGTGATTTTCAGAGTAAACAACGGGGTAAGTGTTCTTAACTCAATATTGGTTAAATTACCCGAATCCATGGTTTTTTTTATCATTTAACTGGTGAATTGAGTTAGAAATATTTGAAAACCCTCTTGGTTTAAATTGAAGATTTGAGGGTCGAGTTGGGGTCGGATTTTGGTAAAATTGGTATGGTTAGACTCGTTGTTGAATGGGCCTCCGGATTTTGTAACTTTTGTCGAGTTCCGAGGCATGGACCCCACGGGCAATTTTTGAGATAATTTTGGATTTTTATGGAAAATTATTATTTTCTTATGGGATTAATTCCAATGAATTTTATTGACTGATACGAATTTTTTATGACCAGATTCGAGGTGTTTGGAGACCGATTCATGAGGAAAGGACATTGCAGAATAAAAATTTCATGACTTGAGGTAGGTAACGATTGTAAATCTAGTCCTGAGGGTACGAAACCCCAGATTTTGAATCATTCTACTATTTTTAGTGACGCACATGCTAGGTGATGGGCGTGTGGGCGTGCACTGTTGGGGATTGTGACTTGGTCCGTCCCGTAGTAACTGTAAAGTTGCATACTTTGTTGAAACTATATGATACTTATATGTTTTAGAAAGAGTTTCTATAAATTGGGTTGAATGCCATGTTTGGGTCTTGTGCCAGTGTTGTTTGGACCCTTTGGGGCCTTTTATTACTATCCTCTCACAGTTTTCGATTGAAAATCTATAACTCAGTTTTATGACTCTATTTTGATGCATATAAATATTTTGGGCCGAAAGCCCTATTTTACTGAAATGCCCGAGTGGCTTGACAGGTTTATGACTGAGTGAGGTCGAGGGCCTGATTTGTGAGGATATTTATGGGATCGGGCTGCACGCCGCAGCATGTTGCATATTCATGCGATTGGGCTGCACGCCGCAGCATGTTTGATATCCGCCGAGGGCCTGATTTTGAGGATGCGTGTGGATCGGGGCTGCCCGCCTGCAGCATACTTTATTATTATAGCACGTGCGTTGTCTGTGCAACCCGTGAGTTGTCCGTGCAGATTATAGCGCTTGCGCTAAAGGAGCCCCTCCAAAGTCTGTACACACCCCCCAGTGAGTGCAGGTACCTACTGAGTGCGAGTGCCGAGTGCCGAGTGACTGGGAGGCATGAGTGATTGTGAGGTATGCACGAGTGGCAAGAGTGATTGTGAGGTATGCCCGAGTGGCAAGAGTGATTGTGAGGTATGCCCGAGTGGCACGAGTGACTGTGAGGTTTGCCTGATGGGCTGTATATGAGTGATGTTTTGCCCGAGGGGCTGTTTATGATTTCACCATTTTTGCTTATCTTTGCATTTTTCCTCTGTCTGCAAACTATTAAAAAATATCTTTAAATGATTTTTTTACTGGAAGTGGGTTAAACGAGATGTTTGATTCAAACCCTGATTTTAAAAAAACAAAAAGGCATGTGATATTTTACTGAGATTTCTCGATATGAATGTTATATGCTTTATTGCTCGTCACTACTGCTCAGTCTTTATTTATTGTTGTTACTTACTGAGTTTGCGTACTTACGTTACTCCCTGCACCTTGTGTGCAGATTCAGGTGTAGCCGGACACGGTAGCGGTTATTGATTGTTCTGGTTGCAGATTTTCTTGGAGATAGCAAGGTAGCGGTTTGGCGATCGCAACCCCTGCTCTTCTCCCTCTTATATTCCTCTAGTTGAATTTAGTTATTTTCCAAACTAATTTAGCCTTGATATTGTGAGACAGTTTGTAGTAGATGCTCATGACTAGTGACACCCCGATGTCGGGCATTTCCTTTCGCACTTTTATTTTGATTTGAACTCCTTTACGAAGGTTTTTATGTTAAATAACATTGAAATTATCTTGGAAATGGAAACATCGGTTTGTTTTGGAAATGAGTCGGCTTGACTAGTTTCACGATAGGCGTCATCACGACAGTGGTTAGTTTGGGTCGTGACAGATTGGTATCAGAGCCTAGGTTACATAGGTCTCACGAGTCATGAGCGGGTTTAGTAGAGTCTTGCGGATCGGTACGGAGACGTCTGTACTTATCTTCGAGAGGCTGCAAAACCTTTAGGAAACTCCACATTCTTGAATTCTTGTCGTGCGAATCTGTTGATTCTAGTAACTAAACATTTGTTGTTTCATTCTCTCGCAGATGGTGAGGACTCGTGCTACCGGTCAGGCGGGCCAGCCACCAGTACTACCAGCCAGGGCTGCGAGAGGCCGAGGCCGCGGTAGAGGCCGTGGTTGGGGCAGAGGTGCAGCCCGTACAGTAGCTGAGGCAGTACTTGCAGATCCACCGGTTGTCCCAAATCAGGACCAGGTTCCAGTTGTTGATGCACCAGCTCAGGCACCACCTGTGCCTATTGTGATTCCAGGCCTTCAGGAGGCCCTAGCTTAGTTTCTGACAGAATGCACCAGCCTTGCTCAGGCAGTCTATATTTCGACGGCCGCAACCACTTCTCAGGCCAGGGGAGGTACTCAGACTCCTGTCGCTCGCACACCCGAGCAGGTTATTCAGGGACTTCAGACATCAGAGGCACCACTAGCCCAGCGGGTTATAGTTGCTCAGGACTATGTGGTTCCTGTTATGCCTGAGGATGATCAGCGTAGGTTGGAGAGGTTTGGGAGACTCCAGCCACCACCTTTCAGTGGCACATAGAGAGAGGATGCTCAAGAATTTTTGTACAGGTATCAGAGGATACTCCGTACTGCTGGTATTCTGGAGACTTGTGGGGTCTCATTCACTACCTTTTAATTTTCTGGGGCTGCACTCGGATGGTGGGAGACTTACGAGAGGCATAGGCCTATTGGCGCAGCACCCCTTACTTGGCAGTAGTTCTCTGTGGTCTTTTTGGAGAAGTTTGTGCCTGGATCTCGCAGAGAGGAGCTGCCTAGATATTTTGACGGGCTCCGCCATGGTGATATGTTTGTGATGCAGTATGAGATGCGGTTCTCCTAGTTGGCCCGTCATGCTATCTGGTTGGTTCCCACAGACAGAGAAAGGATCATAAGGTTTATTGATGGCCTCACATATCAGCTACAGTGGCTCATGACCAGGGAGCGGGTTTTGGGTGCTACCTTTGATGAGGTTGTCGACATTGCTCGGCAGATTGAGATGGTTCGCGATCAGGAGAGGGTTGAGAGGGAGGCCAAGAGGCCTCGTGGTCAGGGTGGATTTAGCGGTGCTCCTTTTGGGGGTCAGTTCCAGCACGGTAGAGGTCGTCATTTCAGACAGGCTCCTTCAGCTCGGCCATTTCACCGTGGCGCATCATCTGGCCATGGTTCTCATAGTTCTCATCAGGGCCACTCATCACTTAGTGCCCTTCCAGTTTAGAGTTCATCTCGTGCTCCACCTGTTCAAGGCTCTTCCATGCCAGGTTCTTCTACCAGTTATCCCGGTGCTAGGGGATCCCTTCCGTTTCCTCCGCCAACCCCAGGGAGTTATTTTGAGTGTGGGGAGCTTGGGCATATGTGGAGGCAGTGTCCTCGTCATCATGGAGGTCTATCTCAGCAAAGGAGTCAGCCTCCAACTACAACACCAGTTACCTCATCACCCGCCCAGTCAACTCGGGGTGGAGGTCAGTCAGCTAGGGGTCGCCCTAGAGGGGGAGGTAGATCAGGGGGTGGTCAGGCCCGTTTCTATGCTCATCTTGCCAGACCAGATGCTATTGCTTCAGATGCTGTGATTACAGGAATTGTCTCAGTTTGTCACAGAGATGCCTCAGTATTATTTGACCCTGGTTCCACGTATTCATATGTTTCCTCGTATTTCGCCCATTTTTTGGATATGCCCCGTGAGTCTCTAATTTCTTTTGTTTATGTATCTACTTCTGTGGGCGATACTATTATTGTGGACCACGTATATCGGCCATGTGTGGTGACTATTGGGGGTCTGGAGACCCAAGTGGACCTTTTGTTGCTCAGAATGGTCGACTTTGACATGATATTGGGTATGGATTGGTTATCTCCATTCCATGCTATTCTAGATTGTCACGCTAAGACGGTGACGTTGACTATGCCGGGAATTCCGAGGGTTGAGTTGAGTGGTTTTGTAGATTATGTACCAAGTAGGGTGATTTCATATTTGAAGGCTTAGTGCATGATTGAGAAGGGTTGCCTATCTTATTTGGATTTTGTGAGGGATGTTAGTGCAGAGACTCCTTTCATTGATTCTATTCTGGTGGTACGTGATTTTTCGGATGTGTTTCCTGCAGACCTGCCGGGCATGCCGCCTGACAGGGATATTGACTTTGGTATTTATTTGGTGTCGGGCACTCAGCCCATTTCTATTCCACCGTATCGTGTGGCACCGGCGGAGTTGAAGGAATTGACAGAACAACTTCAGGAACTCCTTGATAAGAGGTTTATTCGGCCTAGTGTGTCACCTTGGGGTGCACCTGTTCTATTTGTGAAAAAGAAGGATGGTTCCATGAGAATGTGTATTGATTATAGGCAGTTCAACAAGGTCACAGTTAAGAACAAGTATCCTTTGCCTCGTATTGATGATTTATTCGACCAGCTTCAGGGAGCGAAGGTGTTCTCCAAGATTGATTTGAGGTCCGGTTATCACCAGCTGAAGATTCGGGATTCAGATATTCTTAAGACAACTTTCAGGACCCGATATGGCCATTATGAGTTCTTAGTGATGTCTTTTGGGCTGACCAATGCCCCAACAACGTTCATGCATTTGATGAATAGTGTATTCCAGCCCTATTTGGACTCATTCGTCGTTGTATTCATTGATGACATCCAGGTGTACTCTCGTAGCCAGGAGGAGCACGCTCAGCATTTGAGGGTTGTATTACAGAGATTGAAGGAGGATAAGCTTTATGCAAAGTTCTCCAAATGTGAGTTTTGGCTCAGTTCAGTAGCATTCTTGGGGCACGTGGTGTCCAGTGAGGGTATTCAGGAGGATCCGAAGAAGATAGAGGCAGTGCCGAGTTGGCCCAGACCGTCCTTAGCCACGTAGATTAGGATCTTTCTTGGTTTGGCGGGTTATTACCGTCGCTCTGTGGAGGGATTTTCATCTATTGCATTGCCCTTGACCAAATTGACCCAAAAGGGTGCTCCATTCAGGTGGTCGGGTGAGTGTGAGGAGAGCTTTCAGAAGCTCAAGACTGCTTTGACCACATCTCCATTGTTAGTTCTACCATCAGCTTCAGGTTCTTACACCGTGTATTGTGATGCCTCGAGGATAGGCGTTGGTTGTGTTTTGATGCAGGAGGGTTGGGTGATTGCCTATGCCTCGCACTAGTTGAAGACCCATGAGAAGAACTATCGTGTCCATGATCTTGAGTTAGCAGCCGTTGTTCACGCCTAGAAGATTTGGCATCATTATTTGTATGGGATTCATTGTGAGATCTATACTGATCACCAGAATCTGCAGTATCTGTTAAAGCAGAAGAATCTTAATTTTCGCCAACGAAAATGGTTGGAGCTTCTTAAGGACTATTATATCACTATTTTGTACCATCCGGGGAAGGCCAATGTGGTGGCCGATGCTTTGAGTCACCGGGCAGAGAGTTCGGGGAGTTTAGCATATCTTCCAGCAGCAGAGATACCTTTGGCATTGGATGTTTAGGCCTTAGTGGTCCATCTTATCAGATTGGACATTTCGGAGCCTAGTCGTGTAATGGCTTGTATGGTCTCCAAGTCTTCTCTTTATGACTGTATCAGGGAGCATCAGTATGATGACCCCCACTTACTTATTCTTCAGGAGAGGGTTCGGAGAGGTGATGCTAGGTATGTGACTATTGGTGACGACGACGTGCTGAGAATGTAGGGCCAGATATGTGTGCCTAATGTAGATTAGATTCGAGAGTTGATTCTTGAAGAGGCCCACAGCTCGCGGTATTCCATCCATCCGGGTGCCGCGAAGATGTACCAGGATTTGAGGCAGCACTATTGGTAGAGGCGGATGAAGAAGGATATAGTTGGGTTTCTGGCTCGGTGCCTCAACTATCAGCAAGTTAAGTATGAGCATCAGAGACCGGGAGGCTTGCTTCAGAGATTAGAGATCCCATAGTGGAAGTGGGAGCAGATCACCATGGACTTTGTAGTTGGGTTCCCATGGACTTTGAGGAAGTTCGATGCTATTTGGGTTATTATGGATCGGCTGACCAAGTCCGCGCACTTCATTCCAGTTGGTACTACTTGCTTCTCAGAGCGGTTGGCTGAGATTTACATCCGAGAGATCGTTCGCCTGCATGGTGTCCCAGTTTACATCATTTCAAATAGGGGTACTCAGTTCACATTGCAGTTTTGGAGGGCCGTACAGCGAGAGTTGGGTACTTAGGTTGAGTTGAGCACAGCTTTTCACCCTCAGACGGACGGGCAGTCCGACCGCACTATTCAGATATTGGAGGACATGTTACGTGCTTGTGTCATTGACTTTAGGGGTTCATGTGACCAGTTTCTGCCACTCGCGGAGTTTGCATATAACAACAGTTATCAGCCGAGTATTCAGATGGCTCCGTACGAGGCTTTATATTAGAGGAGGTGTAGATCTCCGGTTGGATGGTTTGAGTCGGGTGAGGCTAGGCTCTTAGGTACAGACTTGGTCCAGGACGCATTAGATAAGGTGAAATTGATTCAGGAGCGGCTTCGAACGGCGCAGTCTAGCCAGAAGAGCTACGCGGATAGGAAGGTCTGTAATGTGTCTTTTATGGTTGGGGAGAAAATTTTGCTGAAGGTATCACCCATGAAGGGCGTTATGAGGTTTGGGAAGAGGGGCAAGTTGAGCCCCCGATTCATTGGGCCTTTTGAGGTGCTTCAGAGGATAGGAGATGTGGCTTATAAGCTTGCCTTGCCACCCAGCTTGTCGAGTGTGCATCCAGTGTTTCATGTTTCCATGCTCCGGAAGTATATTGGAGATCCGTCCCATGTTTTGGATTTCAGCACGGTTCAGTTGGAGGGTGATATGACTTATGATGTGGAGCCGGTGGCTATTTTGGATCGACAGGTTCGAAGGTTGAGGTCAAAGGATATAGCTTTAGTGAAGGTGCAATGGAGAGGTCAGCCTGTGGAGGAGGCCACCTGCGAGACTGAGCGGGAGATGCGGAGCAGATATCCACGCCTATTCGAGACTCCAGGTATATTTCTTGACCCGTTCGAGTACGAACGGATATTTAAGAGGGGGAGGATGTAACGACCCAGCCGGTCGTTTCGAGAGTTATAGCCCCGTTTTCCCCATTTCTACTTCTTTTTGTGTTATTCAGCTATATTATGTTATATCGGGTTAGTTGGTTCGGGTCCGGAAGGAACTCGGAGTGAAATGAGACAATTAGTCTCATAATTGAAAAATTGAGTTAGAAAAGTGGACCAGATATGGACCTACGTGTAAACGATCTCGGATTCTAATTCTGAAAATTCCAATAGCCCTGTATGGTGATTTTTGGCTTAAGAGCGTGTCCGGAATATTATTTGGAGGTCCGTAGAGGAATTAGTCTTGAATTGGGGTGTAATTCATGGTTTTAGCATTGTCTGAGGTGATTTGAGGGTTCGACTAAGTCCGTATGATGTTTTAGGACTTGTTGGTATATTTGGTTGAGGTCCCGAGGGGCTCGGGTGAGTTTCGGATGGTTAACGGTTTCGATTATGGACTTGGAACTCTGCTGGAATTTTTCTGATGCACCATCTGGTTTCCTTCATCACGTTCGCGAGTGGAGCCTCGCGTTCGCGAAGAGGAACTGAGAGGTTGGCAATATTTGCTCTTCGCGTTCGCGAAGAGAAGAACGCATTCGCGAAGGGTGGACTGGGTGTGCATCGTGAACGCGAGAGGTGTTATGCGTTCGTGAAGAAGAAAGGAAGCAGCCGAGGACCCCAGGCAATTGGTCTACGCGTTCGCGTAGGGGGTGTCGCGTTCACGTAGTGAGGGGGAAATGAAGCATCGTGTTCGCGATGGGTTGGACACGTTCGCGTAGAAGGCATTGAGGCAGAGGCATTTTGTGCTTCGCGAACGCGAGGGTGATGTCGCGTTCGCGAAGGAGGAATTTGTACGGGAGCTATTTTGTGCTTCGCGAAAGCGAGGCACTGACCGCGTTCGTGAAGAAAAGTTTGGGAAGTGAGTTTAAGTTCTGAAAATGGGATTTCGTCCCATTTTCAGTTTTTAACGATTTGGAGCTCGGATTTGAGGCGATTTTGGGTGATTTTCACAGGAAACAACGGGGTAAGTGTTCTTAACTCAATATTAGTTAAATTACCCGAATCCATGGTTATTTTTATCATTTAATTGGTGAATTGAGTTGGGAAAATTTGAAAACCCTCTTGGTTTAAATTGAAGATTTGAGGATCGAGTTGTGGTCGAATTTTGGTAAAATTGGTATGATTAGACTCGTGGTTGAATGGTCTTCCATATTTTGTAATTTTTCTCGAGTTCTGAGGAGTGGCCCCACGGGAGATTTTTGAGCTAATTTTTATATTTTTAAGGAAAATCATTATTTTCTTATGGGATTAATTCTAATGAATTTTATTGACTGAAACGAATTATTTATGACCAGATTCGAGGCGTTTGGAGACCAATTCACAAGGAAAGGACATTGCAGAATAAGAAGTTCATGGCTTGAGGTAAGTAACGATTGTAAATTTAGTCCTGAGGGTACGAAACCCCGGATTTTTTATCATTCTACTATTTTTGGTGACGCACATTCTAGGTGACGAGCGTGTGGGCGTGCACTGTTGGGATTGTGACTTGGTCCGTCCCGTAGTAACTGTAAAGTTGCATACTTTGTTGAAACTATATGATACTTATATGTTTTAGAAAGAGTTTCTATAAATTGGGTTGAATGTCATGTTTGGGTCTTCTGCCAGTATTGTTTGGACCCTTAGGGGCCTTTTCTTACTATCCTCTCACTGTTTTCGATTGAAAATCTATAACTCAGTTTTATGACTCTATTTTGATGCATATAAATGTTTTGGGCCGAATGCCCTGTTTTACTGAAATGCCCGAGTGGCTTGAGAGGTTTATGACTGAGTGAGGCCAAAGGCCTAATTTCTGAGGATATTTATGGGATCGGGCTGCACGCTGCAGCATGTTGCATATTTATGGGATCGGGCTGCATGCCGCAGCATGTTTGATATCGGCCGAGGGCCTGATTGTGAGGATGAGTCTGGATCGGGGCTGCCCGCCTGCAACATACTTTATTATTATAGCACATGAGTTGTCCGTACAGCATGTCAATTTTCCGTGCAGATTATAGCGCTTAGGCTGAAGGAGCCCCTCCAGAGTCTGTACACACCCCCAGTGAGCACAAGTACCTACTGAGTGCGAGTGCCGAGTGCTGAGTGAATGTGAGGCATTAGTGATTGTGAGGTATGCCCGAGTGGCAAGAGTGATTGTGAGGTATGCCCGAGTGGCAAGAGTGATTGTGAGGTATGCCCGAGTGGCACGAGTGACTAGGAGGTTTGCCCGAGGGGCTGTTTATGATTTTACCATTTTTCTCATCTTTGCATTTTTCCTCTGTCTGCAAACTGTTGAAAAATATCTGTAAATGATTTTTACTAGAACTGGGTTAAACGAGATGTTTGATTCAAACCCTGATTTAAAATAAAAAAAGGAATGTGATATTTTACTGAGATTTCCCGATATGAATGTTATATGCTTTATTGCTCGTCACTACTGCTCAGTCTTTATTTATTGTTGTTACTTACTCCCTGCACCTTGTATGTAGATTCAGGTGTAGCTGAACACGGTAGCGATTATTGATTGTTCTGGTTGCAGATTTTCTTGGAGACAACAAGGTAGTTGTTTGGCGATTGCAGCCCCTGCTCTTCTCCCTCTTATCTTCCTCTAGTTGTATTTAATTATTTTCCAGGCTGAGTTAGCCTTGATATTGTTAGATAGTTTATAGTAAATGCTCATGACTAGTGACACCCCGATGTCGGGCTTTTCCTTCCACACTTTTATTTTGATTTGAACTCCTTTACGAAGGTTTTTATGTTAAATAACATTGAAATTATCTTTGAAATGAAAAAATCGGTTTGTTTTGGAAATGAGTCGGCTTGCCTAGTTCCACGATAGGTGCCATCACGACAGAGGTTAGTTTGGGTCGTGACAATAAAGTTCTTTTGATTTGGATAGATTTGATAACCTTTGAAAATACTTCGCTAAGTTGAAAATCAAAAGATAATGAGTTTCAACATTTGTAATAATCAACTGGAAAATCATGGTTTAAAGTGCTATCATTCAATAAAAGTCATAAAATGACTAACAATGCAAGTCCTACTACATATATGATACTATAAGTTAGCACAAAATATCACATAACGTTAATATCATGGAAGATAAGGTTCGATCGCTCCAACAAACCAAACCAACATTTAAACAACTTTAAGCATACTTTGAAATTCTTGGAATTCGTCAAAAAAAACATAAAGGAAAGTACTTATTAATCTACCTTGGATTAGCTTTCGATCTGGCTCAACAATGTCTAACACGTCCAGTTACGTCAGTCTATATCATACATATTCAATTGGAGCTCAATTATTATCCAGTTGAGCCTAACATAACCCATTTAAAGCCTAGACTTTAGCTATAAGCCTTCCAACATCCATTTCACCATCAAAACAATAATTTACATCCACTAACTCAATGATTAGTCTTAATTGAACTCTAGAAGTTGTTAGAATCATCAAACAATCATGTTTTTATTAATTTCTTACTATTCATCTTCTTCCTCCTTAATCTCTTCAATGTCAAGAACAGTCATTTTCAAAGTTACTTCAATAACTCATTCATTCCACAAATATTACCCATAAGTATCCTTAAAAAACCTTATTTAATCACTATAAAGGAAGCTTGAGTAGTAGAATTACCTCTTTGTCTCAACCCCTAGAAATCCCAATATTGAAATGTTCATAAGATTTTGGAAGAAATTTATAGCAAGAGCTAGACGATCTACGATTCTTGTAGTTGTTGCCACTTTGGCTTGCAAAATTTTTCAGCTTTCGAGTTCCTTTAAAGATATCCATTTCTCGCTGAAATGGAGAAG
The DNA here is from genome assembly GCF_000390325.3 of Nicotiana tomentosiformis. Lineage (NCBI taxonomy): Eukaryota > Viridiplantae > Streptophyta > Magnoliopsida > Solanales > Solanaceae > Nicotiana > Nicotiana tomentosiformis. The sequence goes on along the minus strand of NC_090813.1, from coordinate 33,781,739 downwards.
AAAAGTAGCTATTGTTGCTGCATTTTCTTTAGGAACGAAAGTCAACAAAATGGGCCAAACTAATGCTTGGTATTATCCTTTTTTTGAATTAATCCACGTTTTGATTGGAGAAATGGGAGTTTTTAGCAAAAACCTTTTCTGAAGAGAATAATTGGATTTTAAACATCGATTCGGAATCGTAATTGGATGAAATTAGTATGGTTGGACTCGTAATTGAATGAATGTTCGAATTTTATGAATTTTGTCGGGTTCCGAGGTGTGGGCCCGGGGTTGATTTTTGGGTTGACTTTTTAGTTTTCTTTTTTGAAGATTGAGGCTTTATTATCCGGAATCGTTTCCTATGAGTTTTGTTTATGATTTGATGTTATTTGGCTAGATTTGAGTCATCTAGAGGTTGTTCTACTCGAGAATGATATCTTATAGTAACGGTCTAGCTTCTTTCAGGTAAGTATTTTGCCTAACTTTGTGTGGGGGAAACTACCCCTTAGGATTTGAGTCATTTGTGCTAACTATGTTATGTGAAGGCCGTGTACGCGAGGTGACGAGTACGTACTCGGGTTATTTGTGGAATTTTGACCGTTTAGTGCTCTGAGGTTCTTATGTTCATTAGATGTGAAGTTGTTTTAGCATGTTAAATCTCCCATTTACTAAATTTACCCTTACACGTCTTATTTGGAATTAATTGATTCATGTTTTAACCCTGTTGTCAATTAAATGCTTTTGTGCCTTAATTGAAGATATTGCCTCTTTATTGTTGTGCTATCTTTTCTGTAATTGCTTATCCTTAATTAAAGTTATTATTATTCTTTCCGTAATTGCTTATCATTAATTGAAGTTATTATTATTCTTTCCGTAATTGAAGTCATTATTATCTTTTGCGTAATAGCTTATCCTCAATTGAATTTATTAGTATCTTTTCCGTAATTGCTCAACCTTAATTGAGGTTTTGTTATTCCTTTCATTGTTCACTTATCCTTATTTAGAATCATTGATTCATGCTATCTCTCTTACCGTCGAGTTGTAGTTATGTGAAAATCATTGTTGCACGCTATCTCTCCCCTTATTGAGCTATTCTTGTTGAAACCATTATTCTCTGTTGTCTCTTTCAGTATGATCTCGTTCGTCCGTTTCTTTGTGTTCTGAAGTTCTTGAGTTGATTTACTTGCCGTATTCCCGTGTAATTGTTGTTGTTGTTGCTGTTGTACTGAGTATTGTTGAGCTGAGGGCTATGCGTGGTTGTGGTATAGAAATTATTTTGAGGAAATGTTGTGGCATATGTGCACATTTGTGATGACTTGTGATAGCCTGGGGGAATTGTTATTGTTGTTATTTATGTAGTGGTGTGCATACCATGTGTGAGTTAGACCGTGTACAATTTGTGGTGATCGATTCTCATGTGTCATTCATTGTATCTACTCTTGCTTGTTTACTTGAATTGTGGTAGAACACTTATACAACCAAAGACGTAAATAAATCACCCATATCGGTTTAAGAAGATGAATCCTGATGTTATTGACCATTTACATGCACTCCCGTGTACTTGGCTTCTATGTGAGAGTTATCCCGTTGGCAAGTGAGTTATCTGTGCAGTATGATGGTAGGCTATAATCCCGTATTTTAGTCGCTTATCGCACTCTAATTTACTGCACTTCTATTGAGTTTAAGCTTTAATCGCTAGCGTTTTGCACTAATTGAGTGTTTTATGCCTAATAAGTGTGATTCCAAGCTATACAGACATTATGGAATGAAATCGAGCTATTTGGAGCTTTGATGTCTGAGTAAAAGCCCAGGGGATTAAGCCGGGATCGCATTCAGGGGTCGAAAACCACATTCGAATTTCAAAACACAAGGAAAAAGATTCACTCTGACAAAAACACACAATCGCGGCGCATGGGGCGGCGTGTGGGGAACCACGGCTACCCAAATTCTTCCCCCGTCAATTTTGCACGCTCTCTGACCAATCCCACTACAACCCCGACTTGCGCGTCGCCCCGTGCGGCGTGCCTGTGCAATATTTACAGAGCTGGAATCCTATTTCGCGCAGCAAAAGGTGTTTTTGTCTTGGCACGACCCTACTAAGTATAAATACATGTAAAAGCATTATTTTTAGGTCTTTTGACACATCTTAGACCTAAGGAAGCCAAGGAGGAGGTGGAGAAGCAAAAGCACAAGGATTTCATCATTCAATCCTCACTCAAGACAAGAGTTTGGATCGTTTTATGTTTTCCTTTGATTTAAACAGTGTTGTGATGGATTGCTCCATATTTATGGAGTAGTTCTTGTTAGTGTTTGATGGATTTGGTTTATTGATGCTTGTTTGTGGATATTAACTCTAGTTTTTATGTATAGCATCATTTTGGATGTTTTAATCATTGCATCTATATTTACCTGTTCATGTAATCGAGAGAGGCATAACTTGTGATATTCTTGCATTCTATCTTGTTGGTTGAATTCATTAATTCTTCTTAGTAATTGAAAGAGGCTAATTGAATTATTGATTAAACCTAGTTAGGAGGATAATCGAGAGAGGTTCTCCTAAAGACCAATCCACTACTATATCGTGCATATCTTCACCGATCTTAAATTAGTTTATCTTGTGAGGTTGAGACTTAATCGAGAGAGGAGTTTCTACTAAACAATTGAACTAATTAACTAGTGAATTCGAGAGACTCACTTGAACATTATATGTCATGACCCAAAATTTCCCACCGACGGGACCGTGATGGCTCCTAACATATCACTTGCTAGGCAAGCCAACGTTAGAGAATCATTAAACCAATTCCTTATTTCCATTCAGTAATTAACAATAATTAACTAAGATGAAATATAATAAGTGCGGAATATCATAAAACTGTATTCATTACTACCACACGGATCTGGAGTCACAATTCATGAGCATTCTAGAATTTGCTACAAGTAATAGTCTGAAATAACTACAACTGTCTGAATGAAAGAAACAATAAAACAAAAAAGATAGACGGGGACTTCAAGGCCTGTGAGCGCCGACAGATCTACCTTGAGTCTCCGGACAGCGGACCAATAGCAAAATCTCGATCAACCTGAGCCGGTATCAAAATCTGCACAGAAAGTGCAGAGTGAAGCATCAGTACAACCGACCCCATGTGCTGGTAAGTGTCGAGCCTAACCTCGACGATGTAGTGACGAGGTTAAGGCAAGGCGCCTACAAATCAACCTGTACAATTTAACAATGTATATACAAATAACAGAAATGAAGAACTAAACAGAAAATGTTGGGAGGGGAACATACTGAGGGGAATACAAGATAAAGAACTACAACAGAATGATCACCGGAGCACTCAATATACCATGAATCAACAGGAATAGTGAATACAGTAAGGAAAAATGCACGACATCACCCTTCGTGCTTTTACTCTCAATCTCACCATGAAATTAATAAAAACGGCACGGCATCACCCTTCGTTCATTAAGTCTTATATCATGGCACGACATCACTCTTCATGCATTAACACTCACAATATGGCACGACATCAACCTTCATGCATTAACACTCACAATATGGCACGACATCACCCTTCGTGCATTAACACTCACAATATTGCACGACATCACCCTTCGTGCATTAACACTCTCCCGTACCATAAGGCAATGCATAAATAACAACATGGAGATAGAATAACAAGAACAAACCTTACTTCAACATTTGGTTCGATAACATCAATCTCAACTTGGAAATAAAAACTCAATTATCACCAAAAAATCCGTAAACATGATAAGAACGATAAATTGAACAACACTAGTATAACACATAGCAATTAGGCATAGGAATGAGACAATATAAGAAAAACTGAGAAACATGGAAAAATAGGTAAATTGATGGCGCATAAGTACTCGTCACCTCACATATATGCCGCTCACTATGAATTTCACTTAGCAAGTAATCTAAGGTTCATAATTCCCTCAAGTCTGGGTTAGACACAACACTTACCTCGCTCTGAAGGCCACTTAATTCTCAATCACAGCTTTCCCTTTGGAATTAACCTCCAAACCACTCGTATCTATTCACAAATGACTCAATAATATCAAATATTACTAAAGGAATCAATTATATTGCGTAAGTTAAATTTTCCCAAATTTTCCTCCAAAAGTCGAAAAATCGACCCCGGGCCTGCTTGGTCAAACCAGAGGTTCGGACCAAACTCCTTTTACCCATTCACCCCCGAGCCCGAATATGTAATTAATTTTTGAATCCGACCTCAAATTGGGGTCTAAATCCTCAAATTTCGAAATTCCTAATTTCTACCTAAAAATCCTAATTTCTAGATTCTAGGTTGAAATCTTGTTATAAGATGTAAAAGATTGAAAGAAAAGAGTTAGGAATCACTTACCGATGATTTGGGGAAGATTTGGTCATTGGAAAATTGCCTCATAAGGTTTAGGGTTTTGAAAATATGAAGAATGAATGAAAATTCCTGTCTAAGCCCCTTTTACTCAACTGCAGGTGTCGCAATTGCGACCTGAGCTTCGCAAATGCGAAGCTCGCAAATGTGAAGGAACGATCGCAATTGCGATGCCCTTCACAATCCCGCTGCCTTCGCAAATTCCAGGAAAGTGTCGCATTTGCGACCACTGAACCTCGCAAATGCGAGTAGATGTTCGCATTTGAGAACCTGCCCTTCCCAGACTCCCTTCGCAATTGCGAAGGTAACCTCACAAATGCGAGAAATGCTGGCCCCGGCTTCTGATCTTAATTGCGATGAAAGCCTCGCAATTGCGGACCCTGTTATGTTCACATTTGCAATGCCTGATCTTGTAATTGCTAGATCAGAGGCCTGCAACATGTTCAGTTATACCAGCAAAAATTTCTAAGTTCAAAATATCACGTGGCCTATCCGAAACTCACCCGAGCCCTCGGGGCTCCAAACCAAACATGCACACAAGTCTAAAAATATCATACGAACTTGCTCGCGGGATCAAATTGCCAAAATAACACCTAGAACTACGAATTTAGCACCAAAACAAATGAAATTCTCAAGAACAGTTTAAAATTCATATCTTCTCAACTGGACGTCCGAATCACGTCAAATCAATTCCGTTTCTCACAAAATTTCACAGACAACTCTTAAATATCATAATGAACATGTACCGGGCTCCGGAACCAAAATACGGACCCGATACTAACAATGCCAAATATCAATCAATTCTTAAAAACAAATAATTTCCAGACTTCCGAATTTAATTCCGGGCATACGCCCAGGTCCCATAATTTGATACGGACCTACCGGGACCGTCAAAACATGGATCCGGGTCCCGTTTACCAAAAATATTGACCGAAGTCAACTAAAATTAACTTTTAAGGCATAAATTCTAATTTTCATCAATTTTCAACATTAAAGCTTTCCAAAAACCTGCCCGGACTTCGCACTCAAATCGAGGAGGGTAAAAAATGAGAATTTTTTAAGGCTTAAGAGCGCAGATTCGAGTTTAATTAACTAGTGAATTTGAGAGACTCACTTGAACATTAGAAGTGAATTATCAAGAGTTAAATCCCAACATATGTCTTGCATCTATCCTATCAACCCTATCTTCTCCCAATTGATAACCTTCTTTGCTCACTACTTGCATCGATTGTCACTAGCCAAACGTTTAGATTCTAAGTTAACTTTAGTTTTAATTATAGAAATCTCAATTGTTGATCATCTTGGATAGAAATGTAGATATAAACTACAAAAATACTATTTAACTCCAATCCTTGTGGATACAATATTATATTTTACTATATTCGTTTATCGAGCATATATAAGTGTGTGTTTTGTGCTCGTCAAATTTTGACATCATTGTCGAGGATTGGCAATCAATAGTGTTGATAATAGTTTGTAGTGCTAATTCAAGAATTTTTTCTTTTTATTTATTTTTCTCTTTTTATAGTTGGTGTTCTTTGACTATGTGCAGGCTAAAATTTAGATTGGTGCATGACTTGATCGTCTGGGAAAGAAGTGCAACCATACGAGCCAGAAATAGAGAGACAACTGCGATAGTAGAGGAAGGAAAGAAATCTCCATGAGAATATAGAGAAGGTTGGGAAATCCTCAACCAAATAAAACATGGTCAGAGATGATGATAATGTAGATTTGGTTGCGATGGAGGAAGCACAATGAAGAGAAAAGGCTGCAAGGGATGTTGAAGAAGTAGCTATTAGAGATGCAGGAATTGCATATGATGAAGAGATGACTCAGAGAATGGCACAGAATCAACCCTTGGATGCAGACCAAATCGGAAACGTAGCTCCCAACCAAGTGTTATCAAGTGTGAGACCACCCCCAGTTGCAGCTAATAATTTCAAGTTGAAGCAAGGGTTACTTCAAACCCTTCAAAATTGTTGTGTCTTCAGAGGAAAGCAGAACGAAGATCCAAATAATCATCTATTGGACTTCGAGGACATCATGAACACCTTTCAATATAATGGCGTGTCACAAAGTGCAGTTTACCTAAGGGCATTCCCTTTCACTCTTAAAGATGATGCAAAGCATTGGCTTCGAAGCTTGCCCCAGGGATCAATTAGAACATGGGAGGAGATGACCAGAAAATATCTTCCTAAATATCTCTCCTCAGCTAAGACGGGTAAGTTTAGAAGAGAAATCCATAACTTATGCCAGAACAAGATTGAAACTGTGTTTGAAGCTTGGGAGAGGTCTAAAGAGATTGTGCAAAAGTGTCAACATAACGGAGTTGAACTCTGGATGCAACTCCAGGACTTTTGGTATGGATTGACACTGACCTCACGTAGAACATTGAGCAATGCAACTGGAGGTTCGTTGATGAAGAAAGACTCCAGAGGAGATAGTCACAATTCTAGACGAGTTATCTAAAAATGCAAATCAGTGGCCCTCGGAGACTGCTGAAAGAAGAAGATCATCTGGTGTTCACGAGGTTGCTACTAACACATTTGTGCAGGTACAGCTTGATGCCATGGCCAAAGAAATAAGGAATCTGACCTTAACCTCGATACATAACGAGCCTCATGCAGCCTGTGATATATGTCGAAGAGGACACCCTACTCATGAGTGTCAATCTACCATGGAGGAAGTGAATGTTGTGGGTAATTATAATTTCAATGCAATGGGTCAGAAGCACCCCGATTTTTCATGGAGTTCACCTGGGGATACAGCAAATGCATGGCAAGAAAAAAACTCCAGATTTCTGGAGAGGCCGCAGTTTTAGTCTCAACAGCCAATTTAGGCTGGGTTGGAAGATTTGATGAAGTCTTTCATTATCAAGACATATGAGAGATTAGATGCTCGTGGTGCAACTATTAAAGAACTTGGAACAAATTTACGTAACTTTGAGAGACAAGAGCGACAAATTGCAAATATATTGTCTGAAAGAATCCCAAGTACTCTGCCAGTTGATACTGAAAAGAATACCAATGAAACGGTAAATGTTGTGACCTTGAGAAGCATGCAAGTATTTAAAGATCCCACTCCAGTCCAAAAAGCGGTGATACCTGAAAAAGAAAGTGGGCAGGGGCTGAAAATTGAAGATGGTAAGAAGAAGAAAGGTAAGAAGGGAGTAGAGAAAAAGAAGAAGGAAGAAACTTTGAGAAGGGAGTAGAGAAAAAGAAGAAGGAAGAAACTTTGAGAAGGGAGGACTCTAATGAAGAGACCAAGCACATGCCTGCTCTACCTATTCCCTAAAAGCTCTATAGAGAAAAGTTGGACAAGCAGTTTGAGAGATTTTTAGATATGTTGAGACAGGTTAATGTAAACCTGCCATTCACTGAAGTTCTCTCACAAATGCAAGCTTATGCAAAGTTCATGAAGGAGATCCTTACAAAGAATAGGAAGATAGAAGAGTCATCGGTAGTCAATCTCACAGAGCATTGCAGTGCAATCTTGCAAAACAAACTCTCACAAGAGTGTGGAAATCCAGGGAGTTTTACTATACCTTGCTCTTTAGGCACTCTTAACTTTGATAAATCTTTATGTGATTCTGGTGCCTCAATGAATCTAATGCGTTTGTCAATATACAGGAAACTAGAGAACGAGATTGTAGAGATAATGTCTGCACCAATATCATTGCAGCTGGCAGATCAAAAACAGATAATACCTGAGGGGATAGTAGAAGATGTCTTAGTGTGGGTGGATAAGTTTGTATTTCCAGTAGACTTTATAGTAGTGGAGACGGAGGAGAATAAGGAGATACCCCTCATCCTAGGAAGACCATTATTAGCAACAGGTATAGCAATATTAGATATACATGAGAAAATGCTCATGCTTAGAGTGGGGGGAGAGACTCTAACCTTCAAGATATATGTAGAAAAGGGGTGAAAAAGGAGAAGCCAGCTGCAAGTGTTGAGTGGAAGGTGAAGGGTGTGAAAGAGAAGGCTACATTGAGTGAAAAAGATAAGTGTGGGGTGTGCCCCAAGAAGGCTGAAAAAAAGTTGTCTGCATGGATGTCTGCACTAGTTCAGGCGCGTGGAGTGGATCCCGACTTTGATTCAGACCACAACTAGATATTCAGGGAAGTTTCCTCTACCTTATGCTTTTTAATTGTGTGCCATGGGGACATGCCACAACTTAAAGTGTGAGGTAGGGGATATTTGTATGTTGTATGTATATTAGTCTTAGTTTTTGCTTTAGTTAGTTTGATTGTTTTTGCTCTTGTTAGTTTGAGTAGTAGAAACAAATTGAAAAACACATAAAAAATTTAAATTTTTTGATTTTTCCCGACGATTGATTTCATTCGACAAGTTTCTTGAGGGATTAAAGTCGAAAGAGAAAGACAAAAAAAATCTTTTGTTAGGTATTGTATTAATTCCTCCTTGGTTTTTCTTTGTGCCGTGATTCTTTTCAAAGGGTTTTGTTTTAATCGGGCGTAGTTAGTTTTTATTTTGTAGAAGTAGGAAACCTTGTGCTGTGATTTGAAATGAAAGTAATATCTCTTGACTTTATTATGACTTGAGTGTCTTAACTTTACTTAACTGCTTTGACTAGAGTGTCTTGATAATCCAATCTTAAGTGAGTTTTGTGTCATGTATGTGTGGGGTTTTGTGTTATTATATGCATTGCATTTGATGTCTAGAACTCACCACGTGTGTTTGCAAAGAGGAATAGTAGTTTTGTTCATTCTTGGAAGTGATATAGGCATTTCTTTGTTGAGCCAATTATATGATTTTACCCACCTAATTGTTATGTATCTTAGTTAACCCCTTTGAGCCTGTAATCCTGTTTCTTTGGCAACCACATTAGAAGCTTTACTCGTTTGTTTGAATTGACCATCTATTTGAACCTTGTACCTCTCGTGAGCACTTGGAATTATTATGAACTTTATAAAAGTTGAAGTGTAGGGTGGCTGGTTTGCTTTTGAGTGGAACTAATGAAATAAGGAGAAAGGTGCACTATTTTGAAAACGTAAGAGCCACTTGGATTGAAAAAAGAAAGAAAAAATAGTTGTATTGTTGTGAAAAACTTTCATGGATAAGTGGTAACTCTTGATGTAATTGTGCTTCTATAATTTGGGAGTTGATGTATATTGATGTGAAGGTGGAGTTTTGGTTTGACATAAGTGTGGGGTTTTGAATGTTAGAGTACATGTATTAAAGTCCTTAGGGAGGTGTAGTCACTCTTATATCTAAATGTATCCTACCCGTCCAGCAACCTACATTACAACCAATTAAAGTCCTACTTGATCCTTGACTGAATGAACTCAATTAGTAGAGTACTACACTGCGGGCAATCTTATGGTTCATCTTTTGTGGCATATGAATGTTGTTTCTAAGAGTGAGCAAATTCTTTCTATTTTGAGTTCCTAATTGTTCTTAAATTTTATTGTGATGCCATTAAGGGTGCTTGTAAGCTAAGGGAAGCTTTGGTTCGAGTTTTTTCTAATTATTTAAGGTATGTATAACACTCTATTTCTTGGGCTTAAGCTTATATATGCATTGGTTAAGTTATTTGGATAAAGAATTACAAGATAAAACTTGAAGTTGTATAAGAAGTTGTTGTCTCTTATTGGATTATTTTGACGTTGTGTATATGAAATCATATGGTTGGAAATCATGAGGAATGGCTTGGTTATAATGTTTGTATTGTTGTTATGCTGGTAAATATTTTTAGTATGTTGATGATGTTTTAAATAGGAGAATAAGCAACCACACAATACCTAGAAGTTGTCCATATTGTTGTAATATGTTGTTGGGTTGCTTAATGTTACTTTTATGATGGATATAAGGTTGCAATGCCATGCCAATATATGTTTTTATATTCTGGACTGTTTGAAGGTGTATTAAGTATAGGGGAGATGGTAAAAAGAGTTGGGGTTTGGTTCCAATCCAAGCTTACCTCTCGTCGTTATATACGCATATAAGAGTTGGGGTATGTACATTAACCCATGACCAGATGGCGTTATATACGCGTATATTATATGTATATGTGTTATGGGGAAAGGTTATGATGTTATATATGCACCAACCACCTGATCAACTGGCATACGTTTATAATTTCGCCCACTGAGGCCGAGATGATATGTTGGGATGCCCTAGGAGGCTTGATGATATTATGTACGTATATAACTATACATGATATGACATTTATACCCATATACATGACACTATGAATATTTCATGATTACTGAGCTATTCAGACTTACCAATTGAGTCCTTTACTCCATGTTTCTTTCACGTCTTTTATATACTTCTTTTCATGCCTTACATACTAAGTACTTTATAAGTACTGAAGTCCCTTTTGCCTGGGGACACTGCGTTTCATGCCCGTAAGTCCTGATAGATAGGTTGACAGTCCTCCTAGTAGGCTATCTGCTTAGTGGAAGGTGTTGGTGCACTCCACTTGCTCTAGAGTTGCCGATTTGGTTAGTATGCTCTGGGCATATATTGGTTGGTATGGTAGGCCCCTGTCCCGACCATTATGATTTTTATGTACTCTTAGAGGCTTGTTGACAAATATCATGTATATGGGTACTTGTATGGCCTTGTCGGCCTATGTTTTGACTGTACAAATGATTATGTCGGCCTTATAGGCCCTTATGTCACATGTATAAGTTTCTATATCATGCTAGATTATCCTATGTCGAGTATTCCTGTACGTTTTATTCTGGTTATCTCATGACGACCCTTCTGTCCTATTTACCCATGATGGTGTGATAAGAAAGATACGTTATGTTGGTACTCAGTTGAGTAAGGCAGAGGGTGCCCTTTGCGGCCCTCTGATTTTGGCTGTGACAATAAGGCCTTCTAAGGCAAGCAGTAGAAACTGATCCCATGAATCCCCGAAATCCATAACACAGGCACATAGCATATCCTCCAAGATCAGAATGGTGTGCTCGGACTGCCCGTCTGTCTGTAGTGTTGGTATGAAAACCAAACACTAATTTAAGAACTCATAAATACAATATGAATATGATTAATCAGGGCCATAATAGAATAGCATAGTTAGCCATTTAAACCAAAGCAAGCTTATCAAGAGTTGTCATTAACATTTATAGAATTTAAGATGAGATCCTCTATAACCATTTTAACACAAAGTGGCCCCGCCGCCTCACCATAATATATGCAGGTGGAGGTGTAAGCATAATACCAAAACTCTACTCAAGAGGCCCTGCCGCCTCACCCTAATGTATGCGGGTGGAGGTGTAACCATTATACGAAAAACCTATACAAAGCGGTCATGCTACCTCACCCCAGTATATGCGGATGGAAATGAATCAACGATACCAATACCTACACAAAGCGGTCATGCCGCCTCACCCTAATATATATATATATGGGTGGTGGTGCAACACCAATACCAAAATCATACACAAAGCGGCATTGCCGCCTAACTCCAATGTATGTGGGTGGAGGTGTAATCACAATCACAATCTCTACACAATTTGGCATAATAATTTCCACATAAATCATGACTTGGAATCATAACATGTAGATACATAATCCACAGTTTGGAACACTTCCTCAATTTATAATACAATATGATAAGAGCATTTGCAACACGAATTGAACATATATCTTTGTCACAAAACTTATTCTGAATACTCGATTTGTAATAAATATCTTGGAACTTACAAGGATATTGGGGGTTCCAATTCTTAAAGAAGAGTATAGCCAACATACCTCAATTGAGCTTCCTTAAACTCTAAAATTTTTCGGAATTCTTAGCAACTTCAATCTATTTTAGAAATATAACAAGTTGAAGCAAAATTAGGAAGATGATCATGGTTCTAGCTCATTTGGGCATTTTATCAAACACTAAGTGTGCATTAAGGTTTCAAGGTCCTTTTATGGAGGATTCCTTCATCCCACAACCCATTCTTTACCCTTTTTAGCTCACAATCTTCCTACACCCTTTGATAACACATGCATGCAAAATAAACAACTCCCATACCGAAGAATTGTCTTGCTAATTACCCATTCTTAGATAAATTTCGAAACTAAAATCTAGGGTGTGGAATCTTACCTCTAGGATGAAGACCTAATTTGTTTTCCTTGTTAATCTTCAAAGATTTGAGCAATAATCGAAGGACAATTTGTTGAAGACTCTCCCACTTTATGGCACTATCTTACTCTCAAAATATCTGGTTTTAGCTCAAAAATGGTCCATTGCGCCTATTTAATCGAAGTAGGGTCGGGTTTTAAAAACCCAAAAATGAATCTGTGGAACATGCTTTTGCGGTCGCAGTATAGGCCGCACAATTGGCCTCCGAAACAGGGCAAAACTAACTCGGTCTGTAGTTATTATGCAGCCCATGTACCTGTTATGCGGTGCATTATAATGCGACGCAAACCTGATCTCCAAACTTGCCTCACCTGCTTCACTTTGCGGCCATTATGCATTCGGCAGAGTGATTCTGCGGCAACATAGTGGGCCACATAAATGTATTTTTCTGCCCAAAATTTTCCTTTACTCGCCAACGCATTGTTCAACCCAAAAAGTCCGAGTCGTGGCGAGCTTGCTCGACGCGAAGAATTTCTACAATCCCCAAACACATAAGCCTACTTCGGCACCACGGATCCTCGATTTTTAGGAAAGATTTTACGGGGCCTTACAGTACTTTATTAGTAATGAAGTCCCTTTTTTCCTGGGGATGCTGTGTTTCATGCCCGTAGGTCCCAATAAACAGGTTGACAACCCTCCTAGTAGGCTATCTGCTCAGTGGAAGGTGTTGGTGCACTCCACTTGCTCCGTAGTTTCCTATTTGGTCAGTATGCTCTAGGCATGTATTGATTGGTATGGCGGGGCCCTGTGCTGACCATTATGATTTTTATGTACTCTTAGAGGCTTGTAGACAGATGTCATATATATGGGTACTTGTATTGCCTTGTCGGCCTATGTTTTGAATGTAAATACGACCATGTCGGCCTTATAGGCCCTTATGGCACATATATAAGTTTCTATATCATTCTGGATCATCCTATGTCGAGTATTCCTTTACGTTTTACTCTGGTTATCTCACGACGACCCTTCTGTCCTATTTACCCATGATGGTGTTATAAGAAAGATACGCTACGTTGGTACCCTTCGCGACCCTCCGATGTTACAACCCAAATTCGCGTACCTTAGATCACGCTGTAAGTTAGTCGACGTAAATCCAAGAAGAGATTATCTTTGAGATGATAAGAAGTTAATCCTATTGGTCTTAAACAATACAAGGGTGTATAAGAGTAGTTAGCAAGTATTAGAAGTCAAACGAATCAAGGATGTTGTAACCCGTATTTTCGGGTAACACTAGAGGTGATTAATTGTCCCAAGAGGTCATGTTTTAATGTATTTGAATCATATAATATCCGTATCATAACTCTTGAAGTCAAGCGAGTTATGAAACAAAAGTCGATAAAAGGTGTCGCAACTTAGGTTTATAATTTTACTTATACTTTAGGTCAAATGTTACTGCATTTTTCTCCCAATGTGCTTGGAATTATGGGGTGATATACCTATCAAATTGAAGATCTATGAGTCTAGTTTCCAATTCATTAAACCGTTTGTCGATACGATCTCGGAATAGAGAGATATTCGCGTTTTCGCGAGAGTGCGCCAAGATGCTCTCTATGGGGCCCACAAAGGCGGTTTAAGACATATGGACATATATAAGATACCTCAACCCCGTTTTAAGTCATTATTTTTCAGTATATTCAGACCTTAGAACCCTAAAAACACTCTCTCATGGTTCTCTCATGATCCAAGACCCAAACAAAGGGAAAACAACACAAATCAAGTGTCGGGAATCCCGTGGCGCTAGTAAGTTTCTTGTTCTTCTTCTTGTTGCTGATTTTTGTGTTGTTCCAGCTCGTGTGGGAGGTTTTTTTAAGTGTTTTATGTTCTGTAAATACTCCTTCAACTTTTTAATATAAACCCTAGGTGATTTCAAGTCTTCTAAAGTAATTCTAGTGCCGAAAAACCCGAATTGATTGCTAGTTTCGCTTCCTTGTTCTTGTGGCAGAATTGGAGAGATATTTCGTGGAAAATTAAGGTCAAATTGGAGTTTTTATTTCTGTTTAAAGGTAAGGAACCTCTTACTCTATATATATATTTAAGATTATCCAAGTTGCGGCTAAGTCGTTGAAGCTAGAACTTGTGAAATATATATCGAAAGGCTTGGTAGTAATGTTGTTGGTTGGTGGACTGTTTTGGGAGGCTCAATATGATTATTAATGATGTTGTTTGGGCTGTTTGGTGATTGTATTGACTTGTGTGAAGTCATATAAATAGGGGAGGTGCTGTCCGTTTCATCGTAAAATAGGTTGCGGTCGATACATAATAGTTACGACGCTTAAACGATAATGATAGTGTCATTTCTCTTATTGTAGACTAAGGAGTCGTGACATTTGCATAGCTTGAGGTTGGGAAGTATATACAAGATATGTGAGGCTATCCCCTTCATTCTTTTGCACGACTCCAATTGTACATAATGTAATGAACGAGCTCCCAAAGATACTCTACTCTTAGAAGCTAGTAGTACTTACATTGCTGCCCTTCTTATGAAACGATTGATATTGATGTTACTTCTATTATTCTTATATTATCAATGTTGTTGGTAGTTCCTGATTCTTATAAGATTCTTGATGAAGAGTTAATCCTAATAACGTGTACGAAGGATACCGACCTTACGTCACTCCGAAAGGTTCAAAATGTGATTCCAATGAGTCCAGCATGCATCATATATATGTATCTATTTTACTCTACCGAGCCGCGCTATAGTCGGCCGGGTATGGCACCTATTGTGCAACCACTGATCAGTTGGGTTTTACCGAGCTCCACGTGGCCGGGTACGATTCTACCGAGCCCTATGATGGCCGGGTACATTTTACCGAGCCTATTACGGCCGGGTACGATATGATGATGATGATGCCCACAAAGGCGTATGTTTTACAAGTTTATGTATATATATATATGTATCATGTATTTCATATCAGTAGCCCTCAGAGGTACCCAGATGTCACAGGTTGTATATTCCCTATCACTGTTTACATTATTGTTCTTACTTATGCTTTCCTGCCTTACATACTCAGTACTTTATTCGTACTGACGTCCCTTTTATTTGTGGACACTGCATGTCGTGCTGCAGGTCCTGATAGATGGGTAGACGCAGCTCCCCACCACAGTAGGCTGTCCAGTTCAGCGGTTATTGGCGAGATCCCTTCTCCGGACTTGCCGTGGTCTTGGTATGCATTTTTTGTTATAGACATTATGGGTATGTCGGAGCCCTGTTCCGGCAATGTTGTAGAACTTATGTTCCTTTAGAAGCTCATAGACAGGTGTTGACTCATGGTAGCTCGTACCTTATATATAGTTTCTTGACAGTCTTGTCGTCCCATGTTATGTATGTTCATGACATTATCTTTCATTGTTGGATGTTCATGATCCATGTCTACCATTTATATTGATCTTGTCGGCCCTTAAAGATAATAAGGAAGGTTAGATAAAATGTACGTTGGTGCTCGGC
Organism: Nicotiana tomentosiformis; assembly: GCF_000390325.3. Taxonomy (NCBI): domain Eukaryota; kingdom Viridiplantae; phylum Streptophyta; class Magnoliopsida; order Solanales; family Solanaceae; genus Nicotiana; species Nicotiana tomentosiformis. The sequence continues at coordinate 33,765,809 of NC_090813.1, read as the reverse complement.
AAGTATGGCCGGGGTGCTAGTCATGACCCTCCAGTTGGGTCGTGACATCCGATTCGGGTTGTAACAATAAGGCCTTCTAAGGAAAGCAGAAGAAACTGATCCCTTGAACCCCCGAAATCCATAACACAGGCACATAGCATATCCTCCAATATCATAATGGTGTGCTCGCACTGCCCGTCTGTCTGGGGTTTGAAATGTTCTACTCAAATCAACTTGTGTGCCTAACTCGCGCTGCACAGCTCTTAAGAAATACAATGTGAATAACATGCCTCGATCTAAGATAATGTACACTGGCACACCATGGAGACGAACAATCTCACGGATATAGATCTGAGCCAACTGCTCTGAAGAATAGGTAGTCACAACCGGAATGAATTGTGCAGACTTGGTCAGTCTATTCACAATAACCCACACTGCGTCAAATTTCTTCAAAGTCTGTGGGAGCCCAACAACGAAATCCATGGTAATACGATCCCACTTCCACTCTGGAATCTCAAGTCTCTGAAGCAAATCGCCCGACCTCTGATGCTGGTACTTCACCTACTGACAGCTCAAACACCGAGCCACATACTCTACTATATCTTTCTTCATTCTTATCCACTAATAGTGCTGACTAAAATCCTGATACATCTTGGTGACACCTGGATGAATGGAATACCTTGAAGTGTGGGCCTCCTTAAGGATATACTCATGAAACCCATCAACATAGGGCACACATATCCGACCCTACATCTGTAACACCCCATCATCTCTAATAGAAACCACCTTGACATCGTAGTGCTGTATTGAGTCCTTAAGGGCAAGCAAATAGGGGTCGTCATACTGACGCACTCTAATGCGCTCATACACAGAAGACTGAGAAATCACAAAAGCACGTGTCACATCCCAAACTCGGGGAGCACGACCGGCGCTCAACAGAGATAAACTGGCCGAGCAAGCTTGTACATTACCTTCTATCTAAACTTATTCAAGAATAACAGTAAAATCCAATTCATTAATTAAGCGGTGAGGAGGATCAAGTAAACAACAACTCAAACTCGTTATCAGTAGTTACATCATTTATAAGTTTCAAAATACATACTCTTTCATAGTTTGATATGGAACATGTGATACAATTACAACATTACCAATTTGCCTTTCCCCATACCAACATACCACCCATGCTATGTCTACGGACCCTCTATTAGATCCAAAAGAGTACAATGATAGTGCTGGCAATAAGGCTCCGGCTATACCTCAAAATATGGTGATAAAATGAACAAAAGATACATGACCCCGAGTGAAGTGGGGCTCAGCAAATCAATTGGGAAAAGAGCCTAGTGCTATCGCTGATCAGTGTCGCCTGCTATGGAACCCCCTGCATCCATTGAGGATGAACCAAATCACAATTTCAATTATAATTCTAACACACTAACTGCCATATGTGTGGCATAGCATCCGATATCGACCCGATCGGCTAGGCCTTCTTAAGTGAGATATCACCCTTTTCTATCAATCATCCCATTTCATATTTCTTGCACATCTCTTCATTTCATTGACACTAATGGTCACAATTGTATTATTTCTCTTGGCACATTTGCCGTGTTTCATATTTCACATTTCGCATTATGTGATTCGTATTGCATGTTTTGTATTACATGCAAACCTTTTTACTTTCAACCATCATCATGGACTTTCCAACCACAAGGCATTTCTATTCAAGACATTTAAGCACACATTTGAGAAAATAAGAGTTTTAGGCACATTACGATTTCTTACACAAGCTTTCATTAGCTTTCCTTTGATACACAACTTGAGATCAAGGCATTTAGATATGCAAGGCCTATTTTGAACACATTCTCAAATAGTAGTACAACATAACAAGAGCATTTGAATTACATATTGATCACGAATGTCTTTTGACACTAACTTATCCGGGTAATCGATTCACAATAAGCAACTCAGGACTTACATGGATATTGTGGGGTTAAATTTTAAGAGAAGAGTTTAGCCAACATACCTTACATGAGCTTTCTTAACTCTAAATGTTCCGTAAATCTTAGAAATTTCAATCTATTTTAGAAAAGTAACAAATTGAACCAAAATTAGGAAGATGATCATGGTTATAGCTCATTTGAGCATTTTATCAAGAACTAGGTGTACATTAAGGTTTCAAGGTCCTTTTATGGAGGATTCCTTCATCCCAAAACCCATTCTTTACTATTTTAGCCAACAATCTCCCTACATCCCATGATCAATCATGCATGCAAAATAAGCCACTCCCATACCCATGAATTATCTTACTACTTGCCCATTTCTAGTAAAATTTCGAAATTAAGAGATAGGGTGTAGAATCTTACCTCTAGGATGAAAGAATAGTGTGCTTCCCTTGTTAATTCTTCCAAGATTTTGAGTAAGAATTGGGGAATAATTGATTGAGGAACTCTCTCCCTCTCTAGAGCCTTTTCTCTCTCTCTCCAACTATCAAGTTCTCCCTTCAGAAATGGTCCATAGGGTCTAAATAACAAAATGTGGTCAAGTTATAAAAATCCAAAAATGAAGCTTCGAAATGGGATCTGCGGTCGCATCTGCGACCGCATAATGCTTCTGCGGTGCATGAAATAGGTCGCGAAATGGACCTCCAGAACTGGGCTGTTCTGCCCACTCTGCGGCCGTTATGCGGTCCGCTGACCTGTTCTGTGATCGCATAATGCGCCGCAGAACCTCCCTCCGCAAAATTTTCAAGCTGGCTCTGCGATCAGTGTGTGTCCCACGAAATCATTTTGCGTTCGCATAATGGGCCGCCAAATGACATCAAAAAATGTCCCAAATGACTGCCTCACTCTGCAGCCATTCTACGGCCCTCAGAGCGATTCTGCGGCCGCATAATGGGCCGCATAAATGCCCAATTCTGCCAAATATTTTCCTCCAACTATCATTAACACATACGCCTACCTCGGCACCATGAAACTTTGGGTTTTTTTAGGAAAGATTTTACGGGGCCTTACAGCAAGAACCCGTCTAGGCTCCGAAAAACCCAGTCTCGCAAACTGATTGGAAAAGCCTGAACATCCATGGCTAGTGGCCTCTCTGTTGCCGCAAAATATGCCAAATTTCCCATACTCTGAGCCTTTGTACTCAAGGCATGGACCACTACATTGTCCTTCCCGAGATGATACAAAATGGTGATCTCATAGTCTTTCAGCAACTTTAACCATCTTCGGTGCTTCAAAATAAGGTTCTTCCCCTTGAACAAATACTGGAGACTCCGATGGTCGGTATAGACCTCACATGGAACACTATATATATATATATATTGCCTCCAAATATTCAATGTGTGAACAATAGATACCAATTCTAACTCATGCACAGGGTGCTTGCCGAGACACGTAGGCAATTACCCTACCGTCTTGCATCAAGACCGCACTAAGCCCAATACGTGATGTATCACAATACACAGTGTAATAACCGAAACTTGTAGGCAACATAAGCACTGGGGCCGTAGTGATTATAGTCTTGAGCTTCTGAAAATTAACCTCACACTTGTCAGACCATCTGAAAGGAGCACCCTTCTAGGTCAATCTAGTCAAAGGTGCAGCAATGGATAAGAAACCCTATACGAAACGACGATAATATCAAGCAAACCAAGGAAACTATGGATCTCAGTAACTGAAGATGGTCTGGGCCAACTCTGAACTACCTCAATCTTCTTCGTATCTACCTTGATCCCCTCATTAGACACCATGCGACCCATAAATGCCACCGAATCAAGCCAAAACTCACACTTGGGAAATTTTGCATATAACTTCTTCTCTCTCATTGTTTGGAGCATGCTCCTCAAGTTCTGCTCATGGTCCTCCCGACTGCCAGAATACACCAAAATATCATCAATGAACTAATGATGAAAGAATCAAGGCATGGCTGGAACACACTGTTCATTATGTGCATAAATGTTGTTTGGCATTAGTGAGCCCAAATGACATCACTAGAAACTCGTACTGACCATACTGAGTCTTGAAAGCAGTCATCAGGAATTCTGATTCACTAATTTTGAACTGATATTACCCTGACCTCAAATCAGTCTTCTAGAACACTCTAGCACCCTGAAGCTGGTCGTCATAAATGTGTGGTAGTGGGTACCTTTTCTTGATTGTAAATTTTTTCAGCTGCCTATAGTCAATACACATCCTCGTAGAGACGTCTTTCGTCTTCACAAATAGAAATGGAGCACCCCAAGGCGAGACACTGAGTCGGATGAAACACTTATCAACCTACTCCTGAAGTTGTTCCTTTTACTCCTTTAATTCTGTTGGTGTCATATGATATGGTGGAATAGAAATGGGTTGAGTGCCCGACACCAAGTAAATGCCACAATCAATATCCTTACCGAGCATCATGCCCGATAGGTCTACTAGAACACATATGGGAAATATCTCATCACCGAAACTCACTCAACGATAGGAGTATTAGCACTGACATCCCGCACAAAGGCTAGATATGCTCCACGAATAACTCACGTGGCAATAATAACAATCCACAAGGTGTAGTCATAAGCTCAATATCTCAATCCCCCTGGTGTTGTCGCGTGCTATCAGTCCAAATCATATCACACAGAAAAACATATATACAAGATTACATGCACATGACCAATAATATCAAATATCATACTCCTTGACTGATATAAATGACATGATATGGTATATGTAGGTGCAAAGTGTGCTATGATAACTCAAATTAGCAATTCCATCACAAAAACAACAATTATCAAGGAAAATCATGAGACTGACCTCTATGTAACATCAAATATGGCTCAATTAGGTCACAACATGGTACAAATATGAGAAACATCACAACATATATCTTCACAATCTATTTAAGGAATTTCATAACCTAAGCACTACCCCAAGCATGGATAAACACCCTGATACATTCACATGGGCTCAGCCCCGCACATGTGCACCACCCATAGCACGTACATATCACAAATAACTTAGGCAACTAGTGCCTCAACCATGTTTTGGTAAGATACTTACCTCAATCAAGCAAAATCATTCCTCTAACAAGCCCATCTCGCATGAATCAACCTCCGGATGACCCGAATCTAGCCAAATTAACTTAATATAATCAATAAAAGCCATAGGAATTGATTCCAAATAATAAAGCTAAGATCTTTAACTAAAATCAAAAAGTCAACCAAAAAAGTCAACCCCATGCTCGTGCCTCGGAACCCGAACATACTCACAAATTTCAAATACACATTCGATTAAGAGTCCAACCATACCAAATTCATCAAATTCCAAACACAAATTGTCCCTCGAATCATCAAATCTCACTCTCAAATAACATAGTCCAAAAAACCCCAAATCCCAACTTAAATTCATGAATATTATGTATATTAATCAATTGGAAATCAATATCTATCATAAAAAGTGATTAAATTTCAATTAGCTATTGAATTATGAAAAGCACTCTAGAGATTGCCTTGGACCGAGCTTTGCAAAAACAAAAATGAGAAAAACACTCAAATCCTCGACATTATAGAGTCTACTCGCAAAATTGCATCTATGATCCATAACAACGCACCTGCGATAGTGTATTTGCGGCCAAAATCACGCACATGTGAACTCCACTTATATCTAGACATAACAAGAACCTTCTCGGGGTCTCAAATAATATAAAACAACATCAAAACCTCAAATCACACCTCAATTTAAGCCTAATTAACTAATGTACTTTGAACTTTTAAAACCCATGCCAAACCATATCAAATCAACTCTGAAGGAACGGTGCTCTCTTTTCTCTCATGAAAAAACCCTAAACTTAACACCTAACCCTAGTTTTTATGGCTTCTCCGGCAACTGGCCAGCCTCGTTCTGAGGCTGGTCAGTCGTCTTTTCCCTCCCCACAGCCCCAAACAACAGCTACAAACCCTAATCCAGGCCAAATCTATGCAAATCTATTACAGCCTACTTCATTAAATGCGCCCATGCAGTTGCAACCCAGCATAGCCATAAAACCTATTGAATACCTTCATGGTGAGCCCATTGTACATTGGAAGAAGTAGGAAGTTCGTCAATCCATTGCACACCAAGGATTGAACATGGCAGTATTGCGAAAATTCTCGTATGGTAAGCCTGGGATTCAAGACTTACGTAAAACTATTCCAATTCAATGTGAACTTAAAGGGCAATGCTCAGTTGGATTGATAGAATATAGTCATGTGTTAATTAAACTTTCCTTAATGGAGGATTATATTCATCTTCTATCTAAGCCTGTTTTTTATTTGAAAATACAAAATGAGATGTGGCAGATGCGTTGTACTAAGTGGAATCCATGGTGGAAACGTAGTGAGGAAACTCCTGTCGCCATTGCTTGGATTTCCTTTCAAGATTTACCACCTAACTTCTTCGGCAAGGAGTTTATGTTATATATAGCTAGGGAAGTAGGAAGGCCACTTCATGTGGACTTGGCTACTCAAAATGGAACTCGACCAAGTTGTGCTAAAGTGAAGGTTGAGGTGAATGTGTTGTCAAATTTTCCTCAAAGGATTAAAATTGTAGAGGAGGAGGATGAGTCTGGACCCGAGAAGTTTAAATGGATCAAAATTAGGTATGATTATATGCCTAAGTATTGTAAGTCATGTAAGAAACAAGGTCACAAAGAAGATGAGTGCTGGATTATTAATCCAGAGTTGAGGCAGTTTGAGGATCAAGCAATGATAAGAAGAATGAGCAAGAAGTAATTGGCTCAGCTGCTGCTTCTACAAAGGTATTAACTAGTGGTAACGTTGTAGGGAAACTTGTTGCTAATCCAGCCAGGAAGGAGGGGATGCAAGCAAAGAAAAATAAATACTAACGTGATAAGAGGGGTTATATCATTGACAACACAAAGAGGAAGGAACCTAACAATGACAAGGGAAAGGCTAAGGTTGAGGTAGTAACTACAGAGAACAAATTTAATGCATTGGAGATTGAGTAAATTGCCACACCAACGTTGAGGATCACTGATGGCAAAGGAGATAATAGCAACAATGAACAACACAAGACGCAACAAGGAGATAAATATAAGAAGGATCAGGAGAAGGAGCAGGTGAATAACAAGGAAAATTCCAGTTCTAATCCTAAAGGGACTGGGAATATTTCAGCGGCTAAGGGAGGATATCCTAATCCTAGTGATTCAAGGATTAGGGTTGAGGACCATGGTAAGGACAATAAGGAAGGTACATTTAGTCCTAAACCTACTGGGACTGGGATTGGGATGGCAGCTAGGAGTGTCAAGAACGAAGCTGTTGAGGCAACTAATAAGGAAAATAATGTGAAGCCTAGTCAAACAGGGACTCAATCACCACGTGTGAAAGGTAATCAAGAATTAGCTAAGGCTAGTTCTCCAAGTTCTATTGAGGCAGAGATTGATGAGGGGGTGAACAAAGAGTCTACAATTGAGTGGGTGCACAGAAGGTTTGGTACTAGCAAGGAGGAATTAAGGGAGCTCAATGTGACAATCAATCAATCATGCCATGACGTACCTTCACAAACCTACGAGAATTCGGGACAGTTGGAGGAGCATAATAAAGTAAATCCTGGGAAAACATTATGGAGTGATGAAGCTGATGAAATGGAAGCTCAGATATGGTCAACAAATGCAATAGGAGACATAGAGGATAAGGGAAATAATCAGACACCAAAAACAAGAAGTTTGGCTCTAACTACAGTAAACCCTAGAAATTCAAAAACTAGGGTTGATGATCAATCGAGTTCTAAGGTCAAGGAAGTAGTTCCACCAGCTGGAGATAATAGAGGGACATCAAAAGAAGCAGGAAATCATAGGGGATCAGCTATTGCACCATTAGCCAAGAAATAGGCCAATGGAATAGTAAACCCTAGAAATTTTGGGGAGATTTGGGCCACTATTGATGAGATTCCAATGTATGACTTAAGGAGGGACCAATTTGGGAATATTAATATGGAGGTATTGAAGGATACAGTGGGGGTCAGACCATCAAACAGTCGATGAAAAGAGGTGTGATCTCAATGGAACAATGTTTTATGGGAATTCTGCTACAGTGAATCCTAGTTTGGGTTCTATCTATGATATTCAATTCAAAGTGATGCGGGAGAATCTGGGGAGGATGGGGAGCAATGCTGAGATATTGAAGGAGGCCACAGGAAAGGCACATGATCAGATTGAGCAAGCCATAGTACCCAGGGACTCAGATGCAATGGAGACCGTGCCTATAGCATATGCTTCTAGAACTGGATCACCAATGAAGATACAAATCAATGTACCTTTGAAGTCTCCAAATCAGATACTACGTGATGTAATCACTCACAAGGAGCTACCTGTGGACATTCAGAATGCTTTGGTGGATCCACAATAACAATATGAAGATGAAGGTGATGGTGAATCCATTGCTCGGAACTTTAAAGATATAGCAAGAGAAGGGGATTTGTCATCTAGAGTTTCAGGTAAAAGTGGAAAGAAAGGAAAAAAGCAAACACAAGCCAAGGAGCCACAACCACCTACTAGAATTTTGCCCAAGAGGGCAGCCTTAACAACAAGATGATGATTAAAACTCTAATATGGAACATAAGGTCTGTTAAGACTCAGCAGGCCTTTCAGAGGGTTATAAATATGCAAAGGGAACATGGATTTTTCATTGTTGCACTGATGGAGCCATTTCAAAAGACAGGATATATTCAGAGGTATAGAAGGAGGCTAGGAATGGAAGCTGCAATTCAAATGTGAATGGGAAGATATGGTTATTTCGTTATGTTGTGGTGGAATGAGAGTTGTTGATGGATACTGAACAACAACTGACTATCAGGATATATCATCGGGATATAGGAAAGCACATTATGATGACTTTTATGTATGCAAAATGTTCATCATTGGAAAGGTTAGAGTTGTGGGACAATATATATTATCTAGCTAGTGATATGAAATTGCCTTGGTTGGTTAAGGGGATTTCAATGTGATTCTTAATGAGGAAGAGAATATAGGAGGGCTGCCTCTGTATTGTCTAGAATATGAAGATTTTGCTTTTTGTATAAACTCTTGTGAACTGTTTGATCTTGGGTATAAGGGCAGTCCTTTCACTTGGTGGAATGGAAGGCCTAATGAAGAATGCATCTTCAAAAGGTTGGATAGAATACTTGTGAACATGCCTTTCTAAAACATATTCCCTGATATACAGGTGGAGCATCTCATCAGAACTGGCTCAGATCACACCCCACTCGTGATGAGTTGTGGAGAAGAGGCAATGAAATTTGTAAAACCATTCAAGTTCTTGAATTTCTGGACAAAACATGAAACCTTTATGGAGGTGGTTAGGCAGAATTGGATGGTTGATTTCATTGGAGATCCATTCTTCATGTTCAAGCAAAAGTTGAAGAGGGTTAAGATTGCTCTTTCTGAATGGAGTAAACTCACTTATGGTGATCTATTCAAGTAGTTGGCTATTAGAGAAGATGTTGTTAGAATTAAAGAGATGTTGTTTGAAGAAGAACCAATAGTGGAGAACAGAATAGTCCTTCAACAAGCACAAGCTGAATTAAAAAAATACTTGAGAATTGAGGAGCAGTATTGGAAGCAAAAGGATGGTATGAATTGGTTTGCTGAAGGAGATAGAAACACAAGGTTCCTTCATAACCATGTGAATGGCAAGAGACAGGAATTACAACTCAAAAGAATTCAGAATGGAGATGGTGATTGGTTGGAATCTCAAGATCTCATGGCTAATGCTGCAGTAGATTTCTTCCAAAAACAATTCACACAAGAAGGGGATTCTATAACTTTTGAGCTACCGAACAATGTGCCTAATATGGTAACTATAGAGCAGAATTTGGAGCTTTGCAAATTTCCTACCATTGATGAAGTTAAGAGTGCAGTATTTGCCCCTAAGTGGAGATAGTGCAAGTGGCCCTGATGGTTTTACTGGATTGTTTTACCAGCATTGTTGGGATATTGTAGGGGAGGACATCTTCAGGTTGCTGATAGAGTTCTATGGAGGTGCATCTTTGCAAAAGTCAGTAAAACACACAAATCTTGTTCTCCTTCCCAAGAAACCTCAGGTTCAAACTTTCTCAACTCTAAGGCCTATAAGTCTTAGTAACTTCATTAATAAGGTGATCTCTAGGGTATTACATGATAGATTGGAGAAGATTATTTCTTTTTTGATCTCTGCCAATCAGTCTGGCTTTGTGAAGGGGAGGAGTATCTTTGAAAATATATTGCTCACACAAGAAATTGTCACATATATTAGACTAAGGGGGAAGCCTGCTAATGTTGTGATTAAGTTAGACATGTCCAAGGCTTATGATAGGGTGTCATGGAAGTATCTACTTCATGTATTGAGGAAGATGGGATTTGCTGAGCACTTCATCAACATGATTTGGAATCTATTGGCAAATAAATAATATTCAGTACTTATAAATGGGCAAGCATCTGGATTTTTTAAGTCTTCAAGAGGGGTGAAGCAGGGGGATCCTTTGGCTCCATTTTTGTTTATTCTTTTTACTGAGCTTATGTCAAGATCATTGAACAAGTTGTTTGAAGACAACAAGTTTAGAGGATTTGGTATGCCAAAATGGTCTGATCTTTTGAATCATTTGGCATATGCTGATGATATAATCATATTTACCTCTGCTGATCCATATTCATTGAGAAAAGTGGTTGTAGTCCTTACACTGTATGAGCAAACATCTGGATAGCTGATCAACAAGTCAAAAAGCACATATTTCATGCATGCTAATGTGGCAGGAGAGTTGTTTCATAATGTTGGTGCCATAACTGGATTTCAGAGAGTCAGCTTCCCTTTCACTTATCTAGGGTGTCCAATCTTTTATATAAGGAGGAGGAAAGATTATTACAATAATCTCATTAAAAAGGTGAAGGCAAAGATACATTCTTGGAATGGAAAATTATTGTCCTTTGGAGGTAAAGCTACACTTATTACTAGTGTGTTGCAAAGCTTACCAAGCTTCTGCCTAATATCAATATCTGCCATTTTGCAAGCATACATAGGTTGCACTAGCGGACATCTGAGGGTCTAAATTAAACTTAGTCTAACCTAATGCCACATTAATCAACACTTGAACACAATAGAGGGATGCACATGTTGATAACCACAGAAAGGAGAGAACATCAGATAGATCAAGACATACTAGGAAACATGTTATCACAAGAGTCTTAAAAAATAGAGTTGGAAATCTAGCACATCATGAAACGAATTTGAACAGGTCTTAAAACACTCCAATAAACATAGAATTCATTGAAAGTTCATTCAAGTAAAGGGGTTCTCATAGAGTTAGCGCATTATCTAAGCATTACATGCGAAACAACATACAACCACAATACTGAAGTCTAAATTAACATGTCAAGATGCTATATGGGTATAGAACTAATACATGGAGATAAGAGATCACAGGGTGCAGATTATGGTGAAGCATGACATGAACAGTAGACTATTCTCAGGCATCAATTAAAACAGAATGATATCAAAGATGAACACCATCACAATACAACCAAAGGTCAGATACATGTGCAGAAAGAAGGAAAAACATTATGAAGGTTTAAACACTAACCAGTAGAAGAATTAAAAGAGTGTAGAGTGTAGTAGCAAAAACCCCAAATCCCCGATGCTTCAGAGTTCACAAGAGCCTCGAGAATGAACTCCGAGCAGTGCTTGTACCGGAGGAGGTTGTTCAACAACTTAGAAAGTGTTTCAGTGTGCCAGTAAGTGAGTAAGAGAAAGGAGTAGTGAGAACAAAGTATGGATTCAGAGGTTACAATCCTCCATTGAGGGGTTTTATGAGAGGGGTTTATATAGTGTAGGAATTAAACACATAAACATGGAAAATCTTCAGTCAAACACTAGAAAGGAAAGCACTAAAAATCAGTAAGGAAAGGAGAAAATTTAAAACCCTAATTTTAGGTAAAGTACGCAAATCGGCAGAAATAAAATCACATGCTGCATAGAATAAGATGAACATAGACAGGAATACTATTCAAAATCCAAGAATCGAACCAGATTTGGTTCGATTTAAAAGAATCTGAAACCCTGGGGTCGAGTGATATAAGGACACGGGGGAAGGCATTGTGAGCCGTTGATCATTTTTGATCAACGGCTGGTATTTGAGAAGGGTTGGGTCGAGTTAATTAATTGGTTGGGCTGGGGAGTCATTTGGTTTGGGCTCAGGCATTATTGGGCTGGGGCTGGGGTAGTTTAGGTCCGAAATTAGGAGCAGATTTTTAAATACCCAATTTTAACAAATAAATAATTTATAAAAAATAATAAATAAATAACAAAAATATCATTTGTGCATGAAAATGATTAAAAATAATTATTTAACATTATAAAAATATAAAAGGATATTTTCTGCATAAATAATGTAATTATACGTGAATATGGGCTATTATTACAAAATGTGCAATTTAGCCCTGAAAAATGCAAATGTAATTATAAGAAATGCCCTGAAAATATTTAAAACCTCATATTGGTATAAATGCTAAGTTTAGATGATTAAATCATCATAAAAATAATTTGGAGGGTAATTATTAGATATTTATATAATAAAAATGCAGAAGTAAATTGATTTAAAGTCTTTAAAAATTATGGAAAATTATGAAAAATACTCGTGTATGCTTGCAAATCAAATGATGATGCATATGCGCTATTTTGAAGGTATATATATATATATATATATATATAAAATGAGGGAAAAATTAGGTATCAACACTTATTATGATAGATTGGTTCAGATTTTCACATGAAGTTGCTACTACAATTTTACACAATGCAATACAGTTTCACAACTCATCGCATCATCTGCTGGTCCTTCTGTTATATTATGTATTGAGTTTTCATTTTCCGGTAGTATTAGTGTGTTCACACACTCATTCTGGAGATGATAATGCAGTATATATGTTATGCTTGTTTAGTGAGCAGATGAATTATCATATGCTTTTGGCAAATTCAGTATACTGCCTTGATTTGAACTGGAAAACTATATGGAGTTGTTCATTCCGGAGCAACATTGATGGTTGGAAGATTTTGCTTGTTTCAATTCAGTGGTGTAAATATTTTGAATTAATGCTAGCCTTGTCCATTTCCAATGGAATGCATACCCTGGCGCCTGGTGAGAGCTTGATAGGTGCTACTTGGTATTTGCCCCTGGCTATTGGATTCAAATACATGTAACGTGCAGCTTATCATGTTTTAATAGCTAGTTCCTTAGATATTAATTATTTCATCTTTCTAGTAGCTAGTGGTTTTGTGCAATTTGTATTTAGCTTTGGACATCTTGTAAGCTTTGGACCCAATTTTGGGATTTTATTTATATATAAGCCACTAGGTAGCATGCCTAGTGGTATATTTGCTTAAAAAATATCAACTCTGAAGGACCTCAAATTTTACATGTAGGTCCCAAATGACACAACAAACCTATCCCAACTCTCGGAACCAAGATACGAACCTGATATCATCAAATTCAACTCTCGATCAAATCTATTAACCTTCCAAACATTCCATTTTCCAACTTTCGCCAAACGACACCAAATCACCCTACGGACCTCCAAATCAACTTTCGGACATAGGACTGAGTCCAAAATTACCATACGAAACTATTGGAACTATTAAAACCCCATTTCGGAGTTATCTACGCAAAGGTCAAACTCGGGAAACTCATTCAACTTAAGCTTCCAACGTTAGGACTAAGTGTTCCAATTCACTGCAAAAGATCACCAAAGCCAAACTAACCACCTAGCATGTCACGAAATCTAAAAACACACACACGTAGAGCACCAAATAGGGGAACGTGTGCTAAAATACTCAAAACGACATGCCGGGTCATTATATTCTCCCCCTCTTAAACAAGCGTTCATCCTCAAACGAGTCTAGCATCTTACCTGGAGTCTCAAAAAGGTGAGGATATCTGCTATGCCTCTCCTTCTCAGTCTCCTAAGTAGCCTCCTACACTAGCTAACCTCTCTAATACACCTTCACTGACACTATATTCTTTGACCTTAACTTCCGAACCTGCCGATCCAAAATAGCCACCAGCTCCAAATCGTAAGTCAAATCCCTATCGAACTGCACCGTAGTGAAGTCCAAAATATGTGATGCATCACCATAATACTTCCGGAGCATCGAAACATGAAATATTGAGTGAACCCCTCATAGATTAGGTATTAAGGCAAGTCTGTAGGCCATCTCACCCACTCTCTCAAGAACCCTTCAAAAGACCAATATACCTAGGGCTTAACTTGTCCTTATACCCGGACCTCATCACACCCTTCATGGGTGAAACTCTAAGAAGAACCTTCTCCCCCACCATATATGCAACATTACGAGCCTTTATGTCATCATAACTCTTCTGCCTGTATTTAGCTATAAGAAGCCACTACTAAATCAACTTCACCTTCTCCGAAGCATCATGGATCGTGTCAATTCCTTACAGCCTAGCCTCTTCAAGCTCAAACAAACCAATCAAAGAATGACATCGCCTCCTTTATTAGGCCTTATACGGAGGCATCTGGATACTCGACTGATATTTGTTGTGGTAGGTTAACTCCATTAACGGAAGAAACTGATCCCATGAACCTCCAAAGTTAATGACACAGGCACGTAACATGTCGTCCAAGATCTGAATAGTGTGCTCGGACTACCCGTCTGTCTAGGGATGAAATTTTATGCTCAACTCTACCTATATTCCCAACTCTCGCTGCCCTGCTCTACAAAATTACGATGTGAATTGAGTGCCTCAATCTGAGATAATAGATGCGGGCACACCATGAAGGCGAACAATCTCACAAATATAAATCTGAGCCAACTGCTCTGATGAATATATACCACGACTGGAATGAAGTGTGAAGAATTGGTCAGTCTGTCCACAATGAGCTATACTACATCAAATTTCCTCAAGGTCCGTGGAAGTCTAACTACAAAATCCACGGTCATACGCCTCCACTTCCACTCTGGAATGTCAAGCCTATGAAGCAAACCACCCGGTTTCTAATGCTCGTACTTCACCTGCTGATAGTTCAACACCATGTAACATAAACAACAAAAGCACTCTCCATCCTCCGCCACAAATAGTGCTGCCTAAAATCTGGTACATCTTTGTGGAACCTAGATGAATGGAATACTGTGAATTGTGGGCCTCCACAAGTATCAAATCTCACATCCCATCCACATTCGGCACACAGAACCAACCCTGCAGCATCTCCAATAGTAACTTACTTGGCATCACTGTATTGCACCATGTCTTTCAGGACATGCAATTAAGGATCATCATATTAACACACTCAAACAAGAAGGGCAGTGAAACCACGCAAGCAAGAACATGGCTGGGCTCCAAAATATCCAACCGATTGGCCAAATCCTGAACATCCAATGCTAACGTTCTCTCCCCTACTAGAATAAGCAAGACTCTCCATGCTCTCAACCTTCCTACTCAAAGTATCGGCCCCCATATTGGCCTTCCCCAGATGTTAAAGAATTGGTGATATCATAGTCCTTTAGTATTTCTAACCATCTCTGTTTCCTTAAATTCATATCCTTTTGCTTGAACAAGTGATGTAGACTCCTGCGATATGTGAACACCTTATAAGACATGCCATAGAGATAGTGCCTCAAAATCTTCAATGCGTGAACAATGGCTGCCAACTCCAAATAATGTATAGGGTAATGCTTCTCTTGGGGCTTCAACTAACGTGAAACATATGCAATAACTCTACCATCCTACATCAATACACATCCAATGCAAATCTGCAAAGCATCACAATAAATTATATAAGAACTCGACGTTGAAGGCAAAACCAGAATAAGAGCTATGGTAAAGACAGTCTTGAGCTTTTGAAAGGTCTCCTCATACTCATCGGGCTACCCGAATTGGGCACCCTTCTGGTTCAATCTAGTCAAAGGTGCAGTAATGGACTAGAAACCCTCCACAAAACGACGATAATACCCGACGAAACTAAGGACACTCCCGATCTTAATAGCAGAAGATGGTCTGGGCCAACTCTGAAGTGCCTCCACCTTCTTTGGATGCACCTTAATCCCCTCACTAAACAACACATGGCCAAAACTTTCCACTGAATCAAGCCAATAATCACACTTAGAGAATTAAGTCTGGAACACGATCCTTAGATGCTGCTCATGATCCCCCTGGCTACGTGAATACACCAATATGTCATCAATGAGAACTATGATGAAGGAATCAAGATAGGGTTGAAATACATTATTCCTCAAGTGTGTAATGGTTGTTGGGGCATTGGTCAGCCCAAAAGACATCACGAGAAACTCATAGTGACCATAGCGGGTCCTGAAAGTTGTCTTCAAAATATCTGAAGGCTGAATCGTCATCGATATGCGATAGTGGGTACTTGTTTTTGACAATAACTTTGTTTAGCTGCCTATAATCAATAAACATCCATATAGAGATATCCTTCTTCTTCATAAATAGAATCGGTGCACCCCAAGGGGACACACTGGGCCTGATGAATCCCTTAGCAATAAACTCCTAAATTTATCTGTTCAACTCCTTCAACTCAATGGGTGCCATGCAGTACAGTGAAATAGACATCACCCTCTGCTGGCAATTATCTCATCTTAAATAAGGGGAATAATCTCATCCCAATTAAGGAAAATAATTTCATCATATCAATATGGGGATTTACCCCTAAATAACTCCTACATCGGCACGTGTAGTTTTAGGGTTAGGTTGTTTCAACCTACCCTTCCTCGGTGACTAACAATACTCCCAAAAACATTTTTGTTTTGCATACAAAGAAAACGGAAATACAAATACATTCACATCATAACCTTTCACACCATATATTGATTTATTAGTATTTTCAACCATTCACAACATCATTATTTCATTGGCTCTTTTGGCCAAAAAATATGATTCTTCATTCATGGCACGGTGGTCGTATCTCGTATTCCACATTTTCATTTCTCTAATTTCAAAGATCATCATCATAAACATCAACATATGGAATATTCCGGAAATCACAACTTTAGATTCATTAGTAATGAAGGCTTTAAACATAATAGATTCCTTTCCAAAGAATGGAGAAAAATGACTAGCAGTTGAAGCACGAGTTAAAATCATAAACGAATGATACACCACTTATTCTTGAAATACTTTTTCCCAAAAGGGCAACACACAATTTCAACTTATGAGTATGTAAGAACTCAAATCACATTGGAGATGTTTATAAAAGAGAGCATGGTAATTTACGACTAATACAGTGGTTTAAATCATAGGTATTGGTTGAAACAACCATATTTTAACATAATTTGAGTACATAAGCCTTTAGGCAATTCTATTTTGAGAGTAAATTTGGAACAGTTGATTTAAGGCTCATTTCAAACTCTTTCACACATCATTTCATCTCATTGGCACCATTGGCCACAAGTATAACTTTCATTGTTGGAACGGTGGCCACACTTTATATCCCCAACTCACTTCTTTCCCTTTCAAGCATCTTTATAGATTATCAACAATGAGAGCATTTGAAATCAAGTCCTTAAGTATAAATATGAGCATTAGGGGTATTAGGCACATTGGGTATTCTTTCCAAGTTAATCATAATGGGCATTCATTTGAAACATAAATTGAAGTTATAACGCTTTAACACATAAAACATACTTGAACACATTCCCTAAGGGGATCATGATGATATAGGAGTAATTGGAACATGTTTTGAGTACACATATCTTTCGAGATAATCGAATTTATCTAGAAATATAAATCTATAGGAAGATAGCTAAAATCGGATAATAATTAGAAGGATTCTCATGACATAAGTCTCTTGGGAATTTGTTCAAACCCCTATTAATCAAAATTGACTGCAAATCTTTACAATGGTAATCCCCTCCCCACCCAACCAATTTCAATAAGAAACTACCCAAAATAGCTCAACAATCCCACAAACTGCCACCTAATGTTACATGCATGGACTATCTCTAATTCCATAACCTAATTAAACCCATAACAATTTCATGAAGGTTTTAGGACAAGGTCTTACCCGAGTAGATGATGGTCTAGTATGTGGCTTCCCTTGAATCTTCAAAATTGGGGCAAGGATTATGATTATAATGAGTAGGTCTTCTCCCTCTCTCTAAAAGAATAGATTTTTGCTTCAAAATGAACCCCAAAGGCTACTAATCAAAATAGGGCCGGGTAAGAAAATTTTCAAAAATAATCCCCGATGTCAATTATGTGGTGCAATTCCTTGGTAGTTGAACACATACGTGGCCAGAAGAATGGCCACAAAATGGTATGTCAATTCCGCGATGCCATTTTGGGGTAGCAGAATGGTTATGCGGCAAGCAGAATGGTTATGCGGCCAACAGAATGGTTATGTAGCTAGCAGAATGACCAGAAAAGGGTCTTTAAATTCTTTGTTGGGTCTGGTCAACTCCGCCATGGAATTTCACGATAGCATAATGGTTATCCGGTCAGCAGAATGGCCACAAAATTGGTTTCAAATTTGAATTGCTTCTGATTCATTCCGTGGTAATTATGTGGTTTGCGGAACAAATCCGCTATAGCATAATGGACCACATTATTATCGTTTTTACAAATTCTTCTACAAACTCCATGATGCATTGTACAATCAAAAAATCCTATTTGTGGCACATTAGCTTACCTTGGCACCATAAAAACTTAAATTCTTGGTGAACTTTTATGGGGCCTTACAGTTTTGTACTTTGGCTTGGACGGGGTTGATCCCGATTACACCAGTTACTTCTCAGGATAGGGGAGGAGCTCAAATTCCCTTCCCCACCCTACAAAATAGCAGACTCATAGGGTGCATAGGGTTTCTTAGACTAGTGTCACTATATGCATAGGGTTTCTTAGACTACTGTCACTGTATTCTATACACTATGTCATTGTGGAGTTGATAGGGGTCGACCTTACTACTTTCCAGCTGACGGGGCCGTCATATTGATGGTGGCAAACTTATGAGTAGAGTAGGCTCAAATTCTCTTCCCCACCCTACTTGGGCTCAGTTCATTTATCTCGTTTTGAGGGCCTTCTTTCTACAAACCCCCATGTATGCGTTGCGCACCGAGTTCGAGCAGTTTCACAAGGGGACTATGATCGTGACCGAGTATGCTATGATGTTTACCGAGTTATCTTGTCATGCACATGTTTTGGTTTCCACTGTTAGAGAGAGAGTCTGCATATTTATTGAGGGACTCAGTTATAGCCTCATATTTTGGTTGGAACGAGAGCTAAAGACTAGGACTCTATTCCACAAGGTTCTAGAGATTGGTAGGAGGTTGAAGCATATCAACGGGTAGAAGACCGGATATAGAGAGGCCAAGAGGCCTCGGTGATTTGGAGGATTTAGCGGTTCCCATTTTTAAGCTACAAATTGTCATTGAAGCTTTATCAATCGACCAATTCAGTCTTCACATCGGGTTACATGTAGTGCTGAAGCTAGTAACGGACCTCAAGGTACTCATTTTGGATAGCCATCCTCTAATGCACCTTCTGCACCAGGTTCCTACAACGGTTATTTTATTCATCTGAGGAAGACTCAATACCTGCAGCCACGCCCGCAAAGGAGTTGTTTTGAGTATCGTTATATAAGGCATATGGTGAGGGATTGTCTCAGACATCGAAGGGATGGAACTCACAGGGTATTGAAGCTATGGCTACTGCTCTAGTTGCTACTTCACCTGCACAACTGGGTAGAGGTAGAGAACATGTGGGTAGATGACATCTTGGAGGGGGAGGTCAGGTCTATTGTTATGCTTTCCCTGATAGGACTGAGGTTGTTGCATTGGATGCTGTCAACTATAAGTTTTATTTGATCCGAGTTCCACTTATTTGTATGTGTCATCCTATTTTGCTTCATATTTTGTGTGTCTCGTGATTCTTTGAGTACACTTATTTTTGTGTATATGCCTGTTGGGATTTCTATTGTGGTAGACCATACATATCGCTCTTGTCTATTCACTATCGGGCTATAAGATAGGGTTGACCTTCTGTTACTCAATATGGTAGTTTTTGATGTGATTTTTGGTATGGATTGATTGTCACCAAATCACAGTATTCTTTATTGTCACGCTAATATCGTGACGTTAGCTATGCCAGGGTTACCGAGGATGGAGTTGAGAGGTGCATCGGGTCATGTACCTAGTAGTGTAGTATCTTTTTCTAAAGGCACAGCGGATGGTTGAAAAGGGGTACTTGGACTACTTAGCCTTTGGGAGGATGTTAGTGCTGATACTCCTACCGTTGAGTTAGTTCTGGTAGTGAGCAAGTTTCCAGATATATTTTTAGTAGACCTACCGGGCATGCCACTCGAAAGGGATATTGAATTTTGTATTGACCTTGTTCTGGGCACTCAACCCATCTCTATTCCACCTTATCTCATGGAACCAGTGGAGTGGAAAGAGTAGAAGGAACAACTTCAAGAGAATAAACTCGATAAGGATTTCATCAAACCGAGTGTCTCACCTTGGGGTGCCCCAATTCTATTTGTGAAGAAGAAAGATGG
The DNA here is from genome assembly GCF_000390325.3 of Nicotiana tomentosiformis. Taxonomy (NCBI): domain Eukaryota; kingdom Viridiplantae; phylum Streptophyta; class Magnoliopsida; order Solanales; family Solanaceae; genus Nicotiana; species Nicotiana tomentosiformis. Next base: position 33,745,310 of record NC_090813.1, on the reverse strand, counting down.
CTCTCTAAAAATGTGTATTAACTACTGGCGGCTGAACAAGGTTATGGTTAAGAATAAGTACTTACCACCACGTGTTGATGATTTATTTGAACAACTTCATAATGCTAGGGTATTCGGAAAGATTGATTTGAGATCAGGTACCATCAGTTGAGGATCCTAGCATCGGATATATCGAATACGGCTTCCAGGACCTGCTATGGTCACTACGAGTTCTTTGTGATGTCTTTCGGGCTGACCAATGCCCCAACGACTTTTATGCACTCGATGACGAGAGTGTTCCAGTCGTATCTCGATTCCTTCATCATTGTATTTATTAATGATATATTGTTGTATTCCCGCATCCGAGAGGAGCATGAGTAGCTCTTAGGGATCATGCTCCAGACTTTGAGGGAGAAGAAGCTGTATTCCAAATTCTTTAAGTTCGAGTTTTGGCTATATTGGGTGGCGTTCTTGGGTCACGTGGTGTCTAGTGAGGGGATTAAGGCGGATATGAAGAAGATTAAGGCAGTTCAGAGTTGGCCCTGACTTTCTACTGCTCTGGATTTTTCTAGTTTTTGCTAGGTATTATCGTTGTTTCGTGGAAGGGTTTTCATCCATCGCAGCTCCTTTGACCAGATTGACTCAAAATGGGGCCCCATTCAGGTGGTGAGACGAGATTGAGAATAGCTTTCAGAAGCTCAATACTACTCTAACTACAGCTCCAGTTTTGGTTTTACCTTTAGCATCGGGTTCTTATGCAATATATTATGAGTTGAAGCTTTACGAGAATAACTACTCGATGCACGATTTTGAGTTAGCATCCATTGTTCACGCGCTTATGATTTGGAGGCACTATCTTTATAGTGTGTCATTTGAGGTGTTCACAAATCACAAGAGACTATAACACTTATTCAAACAAAAAGGATCTGAACCTGATGCAACAGAGGTGGTTATAGCTACTAAAGGACTATGATATCACCATTCTTTATCATCCTTGAAAGGCCAATTTGGTGGCCGATGCTTTGAGTAGGAAGGCTGAGATAATGGGGAGTCCTTCTTTTATTCCAGTTGGGGAGCGATCGTTAGCTTTGGATGTTCAATCTTAGGCTAATAGATTCGTGAGGTTGGATATTTCATATGCTAGATAGGTTCTTGCTTGTGTTGTGTCATGATCGTCTTTGTTTGAGTGTATCAAGGCACGTCAGTATGATGATCCCTAGTTGTTTGTCCTTAAGGACACGGTGCAGCACGATGATGCTAAGGAGGTGACTATTAGTGATGATTTGGTATTGAGACTTCAAGGCCGAATTTGTATGCCCAATGTAGATGGGTTGCTGGAGCGGATTCTTGTAGAGGCCCATAGTTTGCGGTATTCCATTCATCCAGGTGCGATGAAGATTTACCATAATTTGAAGCAGCACTACTGGTGTAGAAGAATGAATAAAGATATTGTGGTGTATGTGGCTTGCTGTTTGAACTGTCAGTAGGTTAAGTACCAGCACCAGAGACCGAGTGGTTTACTTCAGAGGATATTCCGGAGTAAAAGTGGGAGCGTATCACTATAGACTTTGTGGTTTGGCTTCCGCGTACCTTGAGGAAATTTGATGAAGGTGAGTACGACATTTCATCCATAGATGGATCGGTGGATCATGGGACTAGTTCATATTGCTAGCAGAGTTCGCCTACAACAACTATCAATCGAGCATCTAGATGGCTCCGTACGAGGACTCATATGGGATGCGATATCGTTCTCCGATATGTTTGTTTGAGCCTGCAGAGGCTAGACTGATGGGCACTGATTTGGTCTGCGATGCTTTGGAGAAGGTGAAGTTGGTTCAAAAGCGGCATCATACATCGCAGTCCAAGCAAAAGAGTTATATTGATATGAGGGCTCGTGATGTATCATTCATGGTGGGTGAGAAGTTTCTACTCAGAGTTTCTCCCATAAAGGGTTTGATGAGGTTCGGTAAGAAGGGTAAGTTGAGCCCTCGGTATATTGGTCCTTTTGAGATACTTGAGAGAGTGGGTGAGGTGGCCTACAGACTTGCATTTCCACCCAATTTATCGGGAGTTCACCTGGTTTTCCATGATTCCATGCTCCGAAAGTACTATGGAGATCCGTCACATGTGTTAAATTTCATCTCAGTCCAACTAGTCAAGGATTTGACCTATGTTGAGGAGCCGGAGGCTATTTTTGACAGGCAGGTCTGGAAGTTGAGGTCAAAGAACATTGCATCGGTGAAGGTTCAATTGAGAGGTCAACTGGTCGAGGAGGCGACTTGGGAGACCGACCATGATATTTGTTGTCGTTATCCTCATTTTTGTTGGCGTTTCAAGTATGTCTCTATACTTGTTGGAGGATGAACGTTTGTTTAAGAGGGGGAGAATGTAACGACTCAACCGTCTATTTTGTGTACTTGATCCTGTTTTTCCTTTTTGAAGCTTCTCATATATGTATTTGTGGTTTCGTGACTTGCACGGATAGTTGGTCGGGTTTCGGGATGGTTTTAGGTTGATTTGGAATGCTTGGTTCTTAGTTTGGAACCTTAGGTTGAAAGTGTTGATCGGGGTTTGACTGTTATGAAAATGACCACGTAACGGTATTTTGATGGTTCCAATAGGTACTTATGATAATTTTGGATTTAGGCATATTCTCGGAATTGGATTTGGAGGTTCCTATGTTGAATTGGCTTTTCTCTCCGAAAGTTGGGAATTTGGAAGCTTAGAAATTTCATAGGTTTAACCATAGGTTGACTTTGTGGCCATCAGGTTTGGATTTTAGTTTCGATACTTCGATTACGTCTGTTTTGGCATTTTTAACTTGTGTGCAATGTTTGGTGTCATTTAGAGTTGGTTTGATAGGAATCAAACACTTGGTTGTGAATTTAGCGGTTCTTGAGTTTCATCGTGAATTCTATGTGTTTTGGTGTCCGATTCGTGGTTCTGGATGTTATTTTGGTATTTTGAGTTTGCGATAAGATCACGAGCAAGATCGTATGATGTTTCTAGACTTGTATGGATGTTTGGTGTGGAGCTTCGAGGTCTCGGGCGAGTTTCAAACGTATTTCAGATTGGTTTGGACTTGATTCATAATTGCTTGTGTGTTGGTGCTGCAGTTATAGCAAATGTGAGCACCAGTTCGCATTTTCGTATACTCCATTTGCAAAGTAACAATCGCATTTGCGAAGGGGGCAGTGGATGGCAGGCTTTGCATTTGCGAAGCAAGCCTCGCAAATGTGAAATGGGTTGGGTTGGGAGCAGGTCGCTTTTGCGAAGGTGTATTTCATCGCATATGCTAAGTGAGTGTCACTTTTGCAACATTCTATGGAATTTTGGGGATTTCTTATTATGTTTTGAAAAATAAAAATTTGAGATTTGAGGGTCGAATTGGACTCGGATTTGAAAACCAAACACATATATGGACTTGTGGTGTTATGGGTAGTCGAGATAATGTTAATGTGCATTCCATTGTTAATGACATTCCATTATGACTAGATTTGGCATTACATTGTTAATGTGAATGCGGAGACATAAGAGTAGCTTGTGGGGGATAGTTATGAGATATATCGGGGGTGATTCTTGTTATTGTTTATATGTTGGAACCGAGGGTTGATGTTTTGATCGAATTCTTATTTTTTATTTAATGACTATCCCTTGTGTTTTATGAGTCGTTGGTACCACATGCCCTGGTCCCATTGATATGTTGTTGACAAACGCGTATTTTCTTACATTGACTTGTTGTTAAACATTCTTCGAGGTGGTTAGTATTTGTTTTGTTATATTTTTCATTGTAAGTTTTATTTTGATATCTTGCACATGTTATTTTTACTAGTGAGTGTCGTTACTTTAACCGAGGTTAGTCTTGACACTTACTGGGTATAGATTGTGGCATACTCATATTACGCTTCTACATATTTTTGTGCAGATCCAGGTATATCGGATCGTGCTGGACACTAGAGAGTCGAGCCAGAGCTGCAGAGAATTCAAGGTATACATGTTGTTTCACTCACAGGCATCGAAGTCACTTTATGTTGATTCCTTACTATTGTTTATTGTATCCCAAGCAATGTTGTATTTTGAGACTTCTTGTACACTCTCTATAGAGCTTATGACTCAGTATTAGCGTGTTTTGGAATTTGACTATTGTATTTTTGTTTTTGGTTATGTTATGGTACTTTTTCAGCTTTCATTAATATTTGAGTTGCTATTAATCTGTTGATCTTGTTATGTGATAGGCTTACCTAGTCTTATAAACTAGGTGCCATCACAACCCTTATGGTGGAATTTTTGGGTCGTGACAGAGCCAAACTTAAACATGAATCCTATATTGTAGTAAATATGACGACATTACTATTTGAGATAAAGGGTGAAAAGAGTAACTTTGGGTAGGGGTCTCATGAAACAAAGTTATGAATTTATATAGGGAATAATAGATGAATACCATAAGGTATGTTACTTTTTACATTTAATATTTGGGGGTTATGAATATGAAATGCATATGAGCTATGAATATTATAAATAGTAGAAGTGAAGGTTGTATGTGTTATAAAAGTAAAATTTTAAATTTTAAAGAAAATAAAAGACAACAAAGATAAACGAAAATGGTATACAAGTTTTAAAGCTATGTGGGCTATGTTCTAGAAAACTGCTACATTGGGTTCTTGATTACTACATTGTATTAAACAACTTAAATGAGAGAAATGAAGGGAAAAATAGTATTAAAAAAAGGAACAATTACCATAAAGTTACACATTAAACATTTGGGAGTTATGGATATGAAATAGATGGGAGTGATTGATATTATTAAAAGTATAGGTTATGAAGATAAAAAAGTGTGAGTTATAAAAAAATATTTATGTAAACTAAATTGAAATAATGATGAAAAATTCAAAAACAAAATAGAGAAAAATGATGAATATGCCTTTTTTGCTTAAGAGAGGTGCCACCTCACTTTCCTATTGCTCTCTTGCATATATATAGACAAATTAGCATAGAAACTATCATATAGGATATGTTGAATACAACTACATGCTATTACATGGTAATAGTTTTTAAAAAAAAACAATATGCCAAGTAATTCAAAGAAATAAGATGACTATCAATTGAATAAGATATTGTTGTACATTGATTAAAGAATTATATGAGAACTTATATTGTATTATAATGAGAGTTTTTCTGGAAAAGAAAAGAAAGAAGAATAGTCGACAGTAAAACTGTAACGATTAAATATAGAAGAGAAGAACATTTGGGAATAATGACTGACTTTATTCTTTATATTGATAGGAAGATGTTGGATTGGTTGTGTGATGACCCGATAGATTATTTTGAGTACAAGCTTCATTTTTTATGTTCCGGGACCTCCCGTAGCTTTATCTGATGATATATGATGTGCGTTCATGATCCGTATCATTTTTCAGAAAGCTTATATCAGAAGTTTAAAGAAAAAGAGATATTTGGCTTTAAACACAACTAGAGGTGAAAACCGTTAGGGTATTTGGTAAACGACCTTGGATCAGTTGTTTAATGTATCTGATAGGTTAGTATGATGTTTTTGGACTTGTACGTATGTTTTTTTGGGGTCCCGGGTTACCAGAGGCCGTTTCGGCGCATTATGTGAACAATTAGAAAATTGAATTTCTAAGATGAATATCTTGAGTTTTGATGATCGATTCTTGATATTTGGTGTTATTTTAATGATTTGAGGTAACGCGAAAGTTTGAGTGATGTTATTGCACTTTTATGAATGTTCTGATTGGAGCCCGAGGGGCTCGGGTGAGTTTCAGATATATTTTGGAAGGTTTGGACATCTGATGCAGACATCTGCTGGTATTAATCTGCAAGTGTTGCATTTGCGAGGACCTGATCGCAATTGTGAGCCTCTCATTTGCGATATCAGACTCGCAAATACAACATGGGACTGGGGGTTGGGACTTCTCTTTTGCGTTGAAAAGACTACATTTGTGAAATCTAGGTATCGCATTTGCGACACTGGAGGACTGGGTGCAAATGACCATGCTAGTAAGGTATATAAAGTATGTTAAATTGGTATTTTGAGTGAATTAGGATGAGATTAGGTTGTCATTCTTAAGATGAACAGAATAGAGAATCATTAAAGGACTTAGATTTATACATACATGATAAGTAAGGAGAGAGTAACCTGGGTTGGGTAGCAGACCTCGGTAATAATAAACTGAAGTAAGTGTTGTGGTATAATATAACCTACTAAGATGCAGAAACGCCATAAGATAATCCAGGATATGAAACAAAATATAGCAATAACCGTAAGTTCGACAAATTACCAAGCAAAGAACTTCAGTACACCAATAGGTGTGCGTACAAGGACATAGTCGTATAGGCTGCTTGACAGAACAATTGCCTAGATTGAAAGGACAGTATAAAAATATTCGTAAGATTTATAGGTTATGAGACTGATAACCACATCAGTCAACATTTGAGGACGAATGTTCCAAAGGGGGGAATGGCGTTACACCCCATTTTTTCATATGTAGAAGTATGTCGTAAGTGAGTTGATGTATGCTCGGAAAGTAGATCATCTTTGAAAGTACATAAAGTAAGTTAATCATGTTACTTTAGAGGTTACAAATATTTAATATCATGAACTTCAAGTACCGAGATGCTAAACAAATCGAAGAAAATAAGTTTTATCGAAACGACAAGTTGGGAATGTTATAACCCATATGTTTGGTGTGATAATGAGGTGATTAATATGATACGGAGGTGGTATTATGAGGTATTTTAGTCATATTATAGTCGTGTGTTAATTTCGAAGTCAAACGAGTTAGGAAACAAAAGTGGACAAAAGTTATCGCAAGTTACATTCATAATTTTAATTAATATTTAGGTCTAATGTTACTTAGATTTTCTCTTTATGTAATTGAATTACGGGATGATTGTAAGGCCCCGTTACAATTTCCTAATGATTTAAGATTTTAAAGTGCCCCAGCGGTATTTGAGGATAGCATATTCGAGTATTAAAGGAGCCTATGGGATAGAACCATGTCATTTTGAAATTAAAATATATGTTTAAGGTGTGTTGGATTATACTAAGGAGTTTTGTGAATGGAAAGAATTTGTGTGGAACATGTTGGATACATTAAGTGGAAAGGATGTCTCAATTAGCACAAGACCCCACTTCAAACGAATGCCACTCCGAAAATATAATAACTTAGGTTGTGCTATACCTACCAAATTAAAACCCTTTGAGTCTAGTTTCCAACGCATCAAACCATTTGTCATTTGGATATTTCTACAGAACTTTATGGCCATTTTACCGGACCTATGCCATATGTGTGCCCAGATGTGCGGCTGCGCATATAAGGGGGTTTGTACCTTATGTGCGCGGCCAGATGTCCGGTCACTTGACAAGGTGTGCGGCCGTGCACATAGGAGCCCTATAAATACCCCCAAGGCCGAGTATAGAGAGGGGCTAAGTCATTTCTTTGAGCTAGGGCTTGCATATCAAGGGGAACCCGTACTATACTTCCCTCCCATGAACCAAGGTAATGTTTTTGGAGGAATGTTGAGTTGATTACTACTCCTAAACGCTTATATTAACTAGGATTAATCTTGAAGATCCATAGATTTCCATTCAAATACCCAAATTGGTCAAGAACACTACAAGTTATAATTTTCAAGAGTTTCACTACAAGAGGTATGTCTACCATCTCTAACTACTCTATGGTGATTATTTATGGATGAAATATATGATAGGACTTATGGTATGATGATTGGAATCCATAAGTGCCTAACCTAGGTTGTGTTGGTGTTGTAGAGATTGTAAAATGGTTTAATTAATAAGATTGATAGTTTGGGTGTGAATTCTTGGGCATGCAGAAGCTAATGGAAGTTGTGCATCGCCTAGAGATGATGGTAAGGTGAATCATTGGTATGGAAGGTGGTTGTTAGGTGAAGAAATTCCATTGAAGGAGGTTGTTGAAAGATATTCACATTAGATGTATGATAAAAAGTCTAAATGACTTAAAGTATAGAAATCATACTAATATTGGTACAAATGTGTTGCATTATTGTAGATTGAAGTTGTTTAGTGTGGTGGACCATCGTAGCACTATTAAGAGGTGAATTTCAGGTATGTTGGCTAAACTACTCTCTTAGAATTGAATTCCATGATGTTTCCGCAAGTTTCAAGTATGGTTGGCTCAAGTTCCTAATAAATTTGACTATTGCGAATGAATCATGTGTCGAAAGATATATATATATATATATATATATATATATATATATATATATATATATATATATATATATATATATATATGTTCATAACGTAGGTTGTGTTGGTGTTGTAGAGATTGTAAAATGGTTTAATTAATGAGATTGATGGTTTTGGGGGTAAATTGTTGGGCATACATGTGCTAATGGAAGTTGTGGATGGCCTAGAGACGATGGTAAGGTGAATTATTGGTATGGAAGTGTTACGTCTCGCGTTTTCGTACGTTAATGTTTCGTCGTAAGTTAATCGACGTGAGTTCGGGAATGAGGTTATTTTGGGATTATAAGCATTATGCTATTTCAAATACGTGATAAGTAAATTCGTGAAGGATAAAAGGTAAGCAAATAGAAGAAAATGAGTTTCGTCGAAGTTTGGCAATTTGGGATAAAATACGGTCTAAGCTATAATACCCCATATTTATAGACTAGTGCCATACAAGGTACCATATGACCACGATAGTATGATGTATAAGGTGTATTAAAAATGAGTAGTATTTTAACTAATTTGAGATAATTCTTAATTACGTAGGTAATTGGTTAATTATTGGTTTAATTGGAAGATTAACCATGAAATTAAGGATTTGTGGATAATGGTAGGTAGGGACAAAGTCCCCACGTGGCAGAAAGTGGAGGATTTGATAATGACTTGGCTTTGGACAATCAATTAAGATGACACGTGGAATATTCTAAGACACTCCTTTCAAACACATAGAAAGAGAAGTCATAATACTTATCCCTACACTTATCTTTGAATTAGTACCAAGCTTCACTTGGTAAGGGAGACAACAGAATGCAAAAGCCAAGAATGAAACTCACTTATCTTGAATTAATACCAAGCTTCATTTGGTAATGGAGTCATACGGAATGAAAATACAAGACTGATACTCACTTATCTTGAATTAATACCAAGCTTCATTTGGTAATGGAGTCATACGGAATGAAAATCCAAGAATGATACTCACTTATCTTGAATTAATACCAAACTTCACTTGGTAAGGGAGTTATACAGAAAGGCAAAGCCAAGAACGAAGGTGAGGAGATTTGAAAATTCATACGGATTTTTCCCTACTCCAGGTATGATAAGGCTAAGCCCTTCCTTCATTTTGGCATGATCTCTAATTACATGTGTTTGATAACGAGGCATAAAGAGAAGTTCATACTCCCGAATTTATACATATTATCATAGTCTCATAAGTTATAGTATTGTCCTAATTGGGACTTCATATTCAATTGAGTATTGTCTTCTTCCAATCAAAAGAGCAAAGAGCCTATATATACAGTATTATAGTATTTTCATTACCATCAAGCTATAATCGATGGGCAGGCCCCTATTGGGCAACCTCTGATCAGACGGTAAGTTATATACCGAGCCTACTGTGGCCAAGCTCCTATGAGCAAGCCCAGCTGATCGAGATACAGAGCCTAGTATGGCCGAGAGCCTATGAGCGAGCCTACTACAGTAGAACAGTTATATATATACTGAGCCTTAAAGGGCCGGACAACTATTTTACTTACTGTATTGAGAGAGTTGAGTTAGTATCAGCAGGTAAGCATATCTTTAGATTATCTTTGACTCCCAGTTACTTTAGTTATTATATTATCAGTTCAGTTTCAGCTTTCAATTATTTTATTGCCTTGCATACTCAGTACATTATTTCGTACTGACGTCCCTTTTTCGGTGGACGTTGCATTTCATGCGTGCAGGTTCAGACAGACAAATGGGTAGACCTCCTCAGTAGGTGTTGCCCGAGTTCAACTTTATCGGTAAGCTCCACGTTCTTCGGAGTTGCCAGGTCTAGAGGTTTTATGTACATCTTATTTATATACATATATAGGTTATGGGTAGGTCGGGGACCTATTCTGATCACAGTACATTAATCAGTAGAGGCTTGCAGACATATCTTGTCAGTTAGTGCAGTATGGTGTGCTTGTAGGCCTTGTATGTATATTTTGTTGGTTTTCCAGCTATAGTAGTTATGACGGCCTTTTCAGCCCAGCTTTATGTTGATGTTTAGTCTGCATTCGCAAGTGTCTTGCAATGTGTCCCATGTCCAAAGTATGACATTATATGTTCAGAGTCCCTTAGTTGCAAGTTGGTACGCAAGGATAGGTGAGGCACCGGGTGCCGGTCACGGCCCCCAGGATCGGGGCGTGACAAAAGGTGGTTTTTAGGTTAAGAAACTTCATTGAAGGAGGTTGTAGAAAAATATGCACGTTAGATGTTTGATAAAAAGTCTAAATGACTTAAAGTGTAGAAATCTTACTAATATTGGTACAAAAGTGTTGCATTGTTGTAGATTGAAGTTGTTTAGTGTGGTGGACCATCGTAGTACTATTAAGGGGCTAATTTCAAGTATGTTGGCTAAACTACTCTCTTAGAATTGAATTCCATGATGTTTCGGTAAGTTTCAAGTATGGTTGGCACAAGTTCCTAATAAATTCAACTATTTCGAATGAACCTTGTGTCGAAATATATTTATATATATGTATGTTCAAAATGTGTTCTGGATGCTCTTATCATATGATGTTATCCTTCGAGAACGTGTTCAAAGTATGATATGTGTATTAAAATGTGATTACTTTTAGTCATGTTTCAAATGAATGTCCATTACGCTTAACTTGGAAAGAATACTCCATGCGTCCAAAACTCCTATTGCTCATATATATACTTAAGACCTTGATTTAGAAAACTCATATTCTTTATAATCAATAAAGATGCTTGAAAATGAAAGAAGTGAGTTGAAATTGTGTATTTCCCCTTTTGGGAAAAGTATTTAAAGAATAAATGGTGTGTTACCCGTCTATGATTTTAACTTGCGCTTCGATTGCAAATCATTTTACTCTATTTCATGGAAAGAAATCTATTGTGTTTAAAGTCTTCATTTCTAATGAACTTAAAGTAGTGATTTTCGAAATATTATATATGTTGATATTTATGATGATGATACATGAGAGGAAAGAAATGGAAGTGTGGAACATGAAATACAGCCATCGTGCCATGATTAATGAAACTTGTAAATGGCCAAAAGAGCCAAGGATATACTGTTGTTGTGAGTGGTTGAAAATACTAATGAAGATTTATACAATGTGAAATATGATGAGGTGAATACATTTGTTTTTATGTTACCTTATGTGAATAAACAAAAAAAATATTTTTGGGAGTATCATTAGCAAACCGAGGAAGGGTGGATCATAAGGCCCACACCCGAAACTAGATGAGTCAGTTTATGGGTGGATTGTGATTATTCCCCTTATTTGGAATGAGATTGATATTAGCTGTGACTTGGAAAGTCAACCCACACGGCATATGTAGGAAGGCGGCATAGCCGATCGGGTTGATATCGGATGTCATGTTGCGCACATAGTGGTACTACTCTTGGTAATTACTTTTTTCGCATCACATGTCAAACCACGTTATCCATGGGGAGATGGCCTAGCCGATCAGGCGTGATCGGATTCTGTGCTAAAACCACAGTGGTATATCAGTGCTAATACTCTCCCAACCAAAAATATATATTATTTTTGTATTATGAAAATTGTTATGTTTTAACTTGGCATTTGGATATCATTGATTATTACTTGTTGCATCCATGGTGTTTCCCCTACTTTCATTGGCATTCTATTTTGTAAGAGGATATTTAGCTTTAGATACTAGTACTATTCCATATGTATGAACTTGCCTTTTGTCGGGGGCGCTGCATCTTCAATGGATGTAGGTAGATTATTAGCAGGCGGTATTGATCCTTATTAGCAGTTACTCTCTAATCAACAGGTTTTTGGTGAGCCCTACTCTGTTCAAGGCTTTATGTCATTTGATGTTATATTTTGTGCTTTGAGGTATAGCCGGGGCCTTGTCGCCGGCACTTCCATTCTACTCTTATGTTGTATTTAAAGTCTCCGTAGATATGTGGGTGATGTTTGATGTTGGGAATTGAACTAGAAGTGTTGGTATTTTTGCAAACATGTTTTTCATCATATCTATAAACTTGTAATATTTTTGAAATCGTAAATGAATACCCTTTGAGTAATGCGAAAAAGAATATGGAATACTTGACTCTTCTTTTGTCTATCACTTGTATTGATTCTTATATTGTTAATGGGCAAGGTTGGGTAGAAGGCATCTCTCAGGCTTGCTTAACCAGGGTATCTTGGTTGGGCGTCGGTCGCGCTCCTTGAGGTCGGGGAGTGACAGTGATCTACCTACCAATTTGAATATCTACGAGTTTAGTTTCTAACACATTAACCCGTTCGTTGATACAACGTAGGAGTGGAGTGATATTCGCGTTTTTGCGAGACTGCGCAAGCAGCTCCATTTGGGACCCACAAGGTCAGTTGAAGTTTATCTTGATATATAAAGTTGTAGCCTTCGTCTCTGAGGCTCATATCGACCCAAATCAGACATAAAAAGTCTTTATAGATATCCTAAAAGCATCCTTAGGGTTTTGAAGCAATTCCATCATCAGCAATTCAAAATCAAGATGCGAATACATCAACGCGATCCTTATGACATAGGCAATACTTTGCCATCCCCCTTTCTCGCTATAACTCGTGTTTTGGTAAGATCTTCGTGGTTAGGGAATATTTTCACCACTGTATTTTAGTTATACAAGCATAATTAAGGGTGTGGATCAAAGGGAACAAGGTTTGGAAGCAAGAACACAAGAGGTATGTAGGGTTTTCATTTCGTTTTCGGCATGATTTGGTTTAGCTATGTTCTAGCCTTTTTTCTTGATCTTTTAGGGCTATTCAAGGGAAATATCAGCATGTATTGTATCATTTTATTTAGTTCAATTCCATATATGAGTTATGGAAGGAAATATTTTAGGTTGGAACTTTAAAACATAACAACAGCAAAAGGGAAAATCGCCCATTTGGCCTATGCCATCTGGACTTCCGTTTGTTCCCTTCCTTTGATGTTTTATGTATACCTAAACCCGTATGATACTAATAGATTCAATTAAGATTAAATAAGCTTAATTATCATGTGTTTATGCTTAGATTATTCCTAAATAAGAGTTAGACTTTCATATCACAAGTTAGCCACTATGAGACGACATTACATTCACAATTCTGTTTTGTCGATCGTTTGACACTATTGTGGATAACTAGATCTCCTTTAGTTTGATGTTATCATCTTGTCTAGGTATTTATTCCCGTGTATATTGTGGTTCTTGCTGCTGTTTTTGGGGATCATCATGTTTTAGGGAAAACTTTGCCGAAAGGTTTGGAAATTTGAAGAGATGGACAAATCTTGAGTTCCTTGGTTCTAAATTAATTATTGAGAGTTCCTAATGAGTTAATTAATCTTTATATCTCATACACATACTGAGTTTCTCCCTAAAATGGGGATAGCTCCTCCGTCCATCTTATGGATGGCGAGCGTCAGATTACGTTTGTGATTTCGTTTATGGATTCCATCGCGATCTCTTGAGTCCATATGATGTTGCCACATGTGTTATGTCTCATACATGCTTACATTGATTATGCTGGGGGGATATATCCCATAACACCAGCGAAACATATAGATTAAATGCTAGGGGGAGATAGCCCGTAATGCCAACGAGGCCTTTTGATTATATGCTGGGGGGTATAGCCCATAACACTAGTTGGGCCTGTTGATTATATATTTATCTACTACGGGAGGGGGGGGGGTGTATGGCCCATAATACTAGTCAGGCATGTTATGTTCGCTTATATAGAAATATTTTGCATTGCATGACTATAGATGAGTCTAGTTCAGTTTTACAGTTACCTTATTTGGGGGATATAACCCATATCACCAGACATGTACCTATTCAGATAGTAGTTTAGTTTCAGCACAGTTCAACACCTTCAGTTTAATTGCAGACCAATTGCTAAATAGACTATTGTTTAGCTTTGAACTTTTATTGTGATTTCTAGCTTACAGTAATACTTTAGTATGCTTTACAAATGCGTTCCACCCTACATATTTTGTACACATGGTACTCACATCCCTTTAAGGGCGCTGCTTTTTATGTTGCGCATGTACCGATGGATCAACATTTAAGCCACATCAGTAGGCAATCCACCAACTGTTGGAGTCACTCCGATTACTCCCGGAGTTACTTATCTTTTGGTATATGTACAATTAGCTAGTTTGGGCATGACGGGGCCCTGTTCCATCCAGTACTTTTTCAGCTCAACACTCCTAAAGGCCTTTAGATACGCACCTGTGCAGTTAGTATGTTTCTATATGTCAGCTTGTGTTAGGCTTGTCAACTTTCCATATTGAACATTTCTCATCAGCAATGATTATACTTGTTCAGTTTATCTATTTATATTCATAATTAGTAGATTATCTCAAGTTTAGTGATGATCGGCACTTATTGTTGGTTATCCGTAGCGAACCTAGGCTGGGTCATGGAAATAACCTGGCAGATTATATAGTACTCCATTTCGAGGGTTTGGTTCATTTTAACATAGTTTGAGTCGTAGAGCTTGATTTTGGGCGATTTGGGAAGGAATTTTCATGGTTTGGACCGGGGTAATGGTTTTTGACTTGGATTTTTCAATTATTCATGATTCTATCATTGTTTTTATCATTTAATTAGTGATTTGTGTTGGAGAAATTGGGGGGGGGGTTGTAAATTCTTTCCTAAATAATAAATTGAGAATTTGAAGGTCAATTTGAGGTCGGAATCGAATAATATTTGTATGGTTGGACTCGAATCGGAATGGGTTCTCAGAATTTGTAAGTTTGGTCATGTTCTGAGGTGCGGCCGTGGGGTTGACCTTTTGAGTTGACTTTTTGATTTTTATTAAAGACTGAATCTTTATTATCCGAAATTATTTTTCATGGCTTTTATTTATGATATTAAGTTATTTTTGCTAGATTCGAGTCGTCTGCAAGTTGTTTCACACGGGAAGGGATTTTTAGTGGATTGATTTAGCTTGTTCGAGGTAAGTATCTTGCCTAATTTTGTGTGGGAGAACTGCACCATAGTTATTGGTTGATTAAACTATTAGAATTATATGGAAGACTTGTACACGAGGTGACGAGTTTGTACATGGCCTTATATGTGATACTTTTACCGGTTTAGACCCTTAGGTTTCGTATGTACATTTAATTGAAGTTGCCCTATCATATTGTATCCTCCTTTGTTAAATTTACCCTTACATGCTTTACTTGAAGTGGTTAGTTCATGTTCTATCTTTTATTGCCAAATATACTCTTATATGCTTTAAACGAAGTTGTTACCTCTCTTATTTACACGTTATCTTTCTCATTGTTGAGTTATTCTTATTTGAAGTTATTGTTACCGGTTATCTCTTCCATTGTTGATTTATTCTTATTTGACGTCATTGTTACATGTTATCCCATCCATTGTTAATTTATTCTTATCTGGAGTCGTTGTTACATGTTATCTTTCTCATTTTTGAGTTATTCTTATTTGAAGAAATTATTACTTGTTATGTCTTTCATTGTTGAGCTTATTCTTCAGTTTCATTGTCTTTTTGTAATTCGTTTGTTGACTTACTTGTTGTACTCTCATGTTATTGTTGTTGTAGTTGTTGTACTCCCTGTTGTTGAGCCATGGACTATGTGTGGTTGTGGTATTAGGATTGTTGTTAAGGGAATGTTGTGGCATATGGGCACATGTGGTGCAAGTTATTATATTGTGTTGTTATATTTTTTGGCACATGTGAGATTGTTCAAATAATTTGCCAGGGTGTTTGCACGTGAGTTGTCCGTGCTATTGTTATTAGTGGTATTTTTATATGTGTAATAACAAGGCGGGCTATATATGTTGGGTTTGCGCATATGGCGAGATAGGGTGGGATAATTATTATGTGTGTGTGGCGAGACAAGGTGGGCGTTTACTTTATTGTTGCGCATGCGACGATACAAGGTGGCTATGTCGGGGATTACTTGTGATGGCCTAGGGGCATTGTCATTGATAATATTTGTGTGGTACTGTGACTATCTTGTGTGAGTCATGCATATTAAGGGCTTTTGTTGTGTTGTTTCCAATGTGCTATTCGATGTATCTAATCTTACTTACCTCTATTCATTGATCATGTACGTGTATTCTTGTATATCTTCTTTCTGTGTGAGGACTGGACTGTGGGCACATGAGTTGTCCGTGCAGATATAAGATATTGTTATTGTTGGCACGTGAGTTATCCGTGCAATTATGAGGTTATTATTAATTGTATTGGCGCATGAGTTGTCCGTGCAGTTATGATTGACAAAGTAGGCACGAGATGCCATGTGATTATGATTCGTGATTTGGGACCCGTGATTTGTGATTATCACAGGTTAGTCTTGATACTTACAAGTTACCATTGTGGTGTGCTCATGCTACGCTTATACACATTTTTGTGTAGAGCCAGGTACATTCGCCCATGCCGGATGCCAGTGACAAACCAGCGATTTTTGAGACTTCAAGGCACACCTGCTTGATGCTCACAGGCCTCAGGGTCCCCTTCTGCTTTTAGCTGTATCACTGCTTATCTTGTGTCAAAAAAAACATTACTGTATTTAGAGATTATTAGAGCACTCTTTGTAAAGCTTATGAATCGGTTCCACTAGGTTATGGTAAATTTTGACAGTTGTACTATTTGGATTTTACTATGATAGATTAATAGTTTAATTTGATATCAAAACTACAAATCTTGTTAACTCTCATTTTATTATTGGCTTACCTAGCCTTAGAGACTAGGTGGCATCACGACATCCTAAGTTGGAAATTCGGGGTCGTGACAGTTCTATTGCTACCGGCTTTTGGGAGACTATGAGGTAGATGCTATGCCGTCCACAGACCTTGAAGTTCTCTTTCATTATTTCTACTATTGTTGTTCTGCTATTTAGATAGTTGTATTGATAATTTGGCCTTGTATTTTGATGCTCAGTAGAGCGCATGTACTTGTCGACACTAGATCATTGGGATGGTTGTAGACGTATTGTTGTTGTTTTCATCAGTTATTTAGCATATTTCAGCTATTGAGTTTATTAAATCGTGTTTATTCAGACTCGTTCTTATTGTGTGATTGTTGGCTTGCCTAGCAAATAGTGTTAGGCATCGTAGTGGCTCCGTGGGAGTTGTGTCAAGACAAGTTGGTATCAGAGCACTAGGTTGCTTAGGTCTCACGAGTCATGAGCAAGTTTAGCAGAGTCTTGCGGATTGGTAGGGAGACGACTGTATCTATCTTCGAGAGGCTATCAAACTATTAGGAAACTTTGATTTCTTGCATTCTTGTCATATAGATTTGTTAATTCTGAAGTCTAAACCTCTACTCTTCTATTATCTCACAGATGATAAGGACACGTGCACCCAAATCTGGTAGAAAGGCACTAGTACCACCAGTTAGAGTCACGAGGGGCCGGGGTCTCGGTAGGGCCGATGTGTGGCTCGTACTATAGCTAGGGCAACAAATGTGTAGTAGGTTTCAGATACTATTGAGCTAGTGGGACTAGCTCAGGCACCGGCATTACCAATCGTTATTCTTGGCCTTCAGGAGGCCTTGGCCCAATTTATGACTGTGTGCACGAACCTGGCTCAGGCGGTATTTATTCCACTTGCCCCAGCTACCTCACAGGCTGGGTGAGGTGCCTAGACTCCCGCCACCCATACTCTAGAGAAGCTATCTCAATTTCGTCAGACACCGGGAGTGTTACCTGTTCAGCGGGTTTCTACTGCTCGGGCTGAGGTTGGTCCACCTTTGATCGATGAGGAGCAGAAGAGGTTTGAGTTGTTTGGGAGGCTTAAAGTGCCATATTTAGCTGACGAGAGTCATATGATGCTCAGGATTTTCTAGATAGGTGTCAGTGGAGTTTCTTCACAGTGGGTATTATCGAGACTGATGGAGTTACATTTACCACTATTCAATTGAGAGGGACAACCTACAGATGGTGGAAGTCTTATGAGTTGAGCAGGCCAGTTGGTGCAGCTCCACTTACATGACATGAGTTCTCAGTTCTCTTTTTAAAGAAGTTTTTCCCACATACTCGCAGAGAGTAGTTGCTTAGAGATTTTGAGTAGCTACGCCAAGGGGATATGACTTTGACTCAGTATGAGATGAGATTTGTGGATCTGGCTCATCATGCTATATGGTTGGTTCCCACTGTGAGAGAGAAGATCAGGAGGTTCATTGATTGCCTCAACTATTGTCTACGTTACAGTTTGGCTCGAGAGTCTGAGACGGATGCTAGGTTTGACCAGGTGGTCAAGATTGTCAGGCGCTTGGCAAAGGTTCACAGACTTGAGCGCGAGGAGGGGAAATGCATGAGCCCCGTGGTTTTAGTGGATTTAGTGGTACCTCATCTGGAAGGCATTCACATCATAGCAGAGGTCGTCCTTTTAGGCACGCACCATAGAATTCATGACTTAATTGATTATGTGAAATTTTATAATAACATAATTATGTCATAATCCACATATCCTCCACGTGTTAGAGGAATTGAGCTGAGAATCATATAAAGCTCATGTTTAGACTACGTGCCGATATATTTGGGACCCGCAGAGGTCGTGTTGTTGTTGAATTAATTGTTTAAAACTGTAATTTATACTCAGTCACATCTATTATTTGCATATCATATCTCAGTCTTTGTTGCCATTTATTGATACATCATATCATTTTGACGGGCTGATTTTCATGACATTGTGAGCCCGAGAGACTGTAGAGGTTAATGACTGAGTGAAGCCGAGGGACTGATTGTGAGTTATATTTATGGGATCGGGCTGCACGCCGCAACATGCTTTATTGATTTATGCCTGGACCTGGCTTATTATAGCGCTTGGGATGAAGGAGCCCCTCTGGAGTCTGCACCTCAATCAGTGAACGCAGTGGATATTATATTTGGGATGGAGTTCCCTGGGCTTAGAGTTTCCATATATATTCACATTTGGGATGGAGTACCTAGAACATGGAGTTGCCTTATTTATTTATATTTAGGATGGACTTCCCAGAGCATGGAGTTGCCTTATTTATTTACATTTGGGATGGAGTTTCCAGGGCATGGAGTTGACTTCTTTCATTTATATCTAGGCTAGATTGGCCATATAATGTACTAAGTGACTGACTGTCTATTGCTATTTATATTGAGGGATGGATTTTCCCTAGGCTAGACCTACATGTACAGTATTGAGTGATTTAGTACTCTGAGAGTGTGAGTACGTGATGCTTCCATAGTAGTATACCATATATAGCATGTACATTGGCATGTAGATATAGAGATGCTATATTCCTAGTATCAAACAAAGTTGATTTATTTTACTTGTATTAAGTTATCCATTGAACTTGAAAACATGCCTACATTTCTGTACTGGTATTTCATATTGGACAGTACATGTTGAGCTCGTTGCTACTTTCATCCCAAAGGTTAGTCTTGTTACTTGTGGAGTACATGGGGTCGGTTGTACTCATACTACACTTTGCACTTCATGTGAAGATCTAGGTACTTCCGGATACTGTGGCTGCTAGGTTTCGGAGAATAACTGTTGGAGATTATCGAGGTAGCTGCTCGGCGTCCGCAGATCTTGACTCTCTTTTCTTTCAGTTATTTGTACTATTCTGTATTTCCAGATAGTATTTTATCAGTCAGACTATGTCATCATTTAGATGCTCATGTACTCATGCTCACGAGTCATGAGCAGGTTTAGTAGAGTCTTACGGATCGGTACGGAGACGTCTGTACTTATCTTCGAGAGGATGCAGAATCCTTAGGAAAAATTTCACTTTCTTGAATACTGGTCGTGAGACTTATTGATTCCAGGAACTAAATCTCTATTATTCTATTCTCTCACAGATAGTGAGGACACGTACTACCGGATCGGGTGAACAACCACCAATACCACCAGTTTGGGCCACCAGAGGTCGGGGCCGTGGTAGTGGCCAGGGCCATTGTAGAGGCCGAGGTGCAGCAAGCACAGTAGCTAGAGTAGCACTTGTAGATCTACCAGTTGCTCCAGCTCAGGAGTGGATTATGAATATAGATGAGCAGGTGGGACCAACTCAGGCACCATCTATGCCTATTGTGATTCCAGGCATTCAAGAGGTGTTGGCTTAGATATTGAAGGTTTGCAGTGGCCTTGCTTAGGTGGTTTCGGCTAAGGCCACACCTACCACTTCTCAGGTCAGGGGAGGTACTCATACACTCATCGCCCATACACCAGAGAGGGTAGTGCAGGGACTCCAGATACCAGGGGTACTACCAGCCTAGCCTATTACGGTTGCTCAGGCCCATGTGAGTTTTATTATGAACAACGAGGAGCAGAAGAGATTAGAAAGATTTGGGAGACTTCATCCTCCATCATTCAGTGGAACTGAGTTAGAGGATGCTCAAGATTTCTTGGACAGGTGCCAGCGGATTCTTCGTACACCAGGTATTCTAGAGACCAGTGGTGTTTCATTTACTACCTTTCAGCTAACTGAGGCAGCCTTCAGATGGTGGGAGGCTTATGAGAGGAGCAGACCAATTGGTGCAGCACTGCTTTCATGGCATGAGTTCGAAATTCACATTTTGGAGAAGTTTGTGCCACAGACCCGTAGAGAGGAATTGCGCAGGCAGTTCGAACAACTCCATCAGGAGGACATGTCAGTTACCCAGTATTAGATGAGGTTTTCAGACATGGCTCATCATGCAGTCTGGTTGGTTCCCACTGAGAGGCAAAAGATTAGGAGGTACATTAATGGACTCAACCAACAGTTTCGTTTTGTTACGACTCTAGGGAATGTAGCAGGTTCTAAGTTCGACGAGGTGGTCGACAGTGCTTGACAACTAGAAATGGTCTATACTCAGGAGTGTGAGTAAAGGGAGGCCAAGAGGTCTCGTGGTCCGGGTAATTCCAACGGTGTTCCTTTTGGGGGACAGTCCTATCACAACAAGAATTAGATTTTGACCCTGATGTCAAAAAGTCAATGTAGGCCCCGTAAAAATTTTCTAATGATTGAAGATTTTAAAGTGCACCAACGGTATTTGGGAATAACGTATTTGAGTATTAAAGGCTACCTATGGGATAGAGCCACATTATTTTGAATTGATAATGTATGTTTAATGAGTGTTGGAACATACTAAGGAGTTTTTTGAATGGCAAGAACTTGTGTGGATTAAGTTGGATACATTAAGTGGAAACGATGTTTCAATTGGCACAAGACCCGACTTCAAATGAATAGAACTCCCTCCATATAATGACTTAGTCGGTTATCTACTATAAAATTAAAGTCCTTTGAATCTAGTTACCAATTAATCAAACCATTCGTAATTTGTATATTTCTACAGAAAGGTATGGCCATTTTACTGGACCTATATCATATGAGCACCAGATGCGTGACCGTGTATATTTGGGAGTTTATGCCGTGTGTGCGCGGCCAGATGCGTGGCCACTTGCCCAGGTGCGCGGCCGCGCACGTAGGAGCCCATTAACTAACCCCACGTCCGGGTAGAGAGAGGGATTAAGTCCTTTCTTAAGCTAAAACCTGATATATTAGAAAGAAGTGAGAGTGTTCTAGATAGAGCAAGTAGATGAAGTGTTTTGTTCATCAAGATCTTGTTCAAGCCTTGAAATCCAACAAGGAAATCTCACAAGATCTTCACTCAAGAGGTAAGATTCAAACCCCTAGTCTTCAAGTTCGAGTTTGGGGTAAAAGATGGGTGATTGGGAGTATGATTCTTGGGTGTAAGAGTATTAATTATACATGCTTGTACCAATATGGTTTGTGGGAAGATTGTTGAGCTAAAATAAGTAAAGATTGGGTTAAGGAGTGAAGGAAATCTTGTAGAAGAACCTTGTAGTCAAATTTGCACACCTAGTGTTTGATAAAATGCTCAAATGAGCTGAAATCGTGAATGTCTTCCTAATTTGTGTTCAATTTTGTTATGTCTCAAAATAGATTGGGGTTGCTAGAATTTCTGAAACGTTGTCGTAATTTAAGGAAAGCTCAAGACGAGGTATGTTGGCTAAACCTCTTTCCTAGAATTGAATTCTATGATGTTGTTGTATGTCCCGAGTTATTCTTTATAAATCAACTATTCTGAATAAGCTTTTTGTTGAAAGGTATATGTTCAAAATATGTTTCGGATGCTCTTATCATATGATGTTATCCTTCGGGAATGTGTTCAAAGCATGAGTTGGGTATAAAAATGTTATGACTCCAAGTAGTGTCGAACGTTGTAGTAATTTAAGAAAAGCTCAAAGTGAGGTATGTTGGCTAAACTACTCCCTTAGAATTAAAATTCCATGACGTTCCCGTAAGTTTCAACTATGGTTGTCTCAAGTTCATTATTCTATATTCCGGGATGTTCCCAATAAATTTGATTGTCCCGAATAAGCAAAGTGTCTAGAATTATGTATTCAAAACGTGTTCCGAATGTTCCTATCACATTATGTTATCCTCCGAAAATGTGTTCAAGAATGATATGTGCATTAAAATGTTATGGCTTTGAGTCGTGTTTCAAAGGAAATTTATGATGCCAACTTGTGTGAGAAAAACTCGATATGATTAAGACTCTTAATTACTCATATGTGTACCCGAAGTCTTGATTGGAAATGCCTCGTTGTTGATAATCTATAAAGATGCTTGAAAGTGAAAGAAGTGAGTTGAAGATATAAAGTGTGGCCACTGTGCCAAGATTGAAAGTTATACTTATGGCCAATGGCAACAATGAAATGAAATGATGTGAGAAAGGTTATGAAATGAGCCTTGATTCAACTATTCCGAATTGACTTCGAAGATATATTTTCCTACAATTAAATATATGATTTTAATTGACTTCCATACTAAATACGAAGATATATCTTTAAGTGATTGTTCCGAAATAAAATATAATGATGTGAACAGTAAAGAATAAATATATGATTTTAATTGACTTCACAATATCACAGTTCACAATACCGATAATATTAAATACGAAGGTAATATTAATATGTTTTAACTTGGAAACTGGATATCATTGATTGTTGATTGTTGTTTCAATGGTTTTTCATTTTATGTTGGCATTCTATTTTGAAAGAGGACAGTTAGCTTTACATACTAGTACTATTCCATATGTACTAACGTCCCTTTTGTCAGGGGCGCTGCATCTTCAATGGATATAGGTGGTTCATCAGCGGGCAGCTTTGGTACTCGTTAGCAGTCACTCTCTATTCGGCAGGTTTTGGTGAGCCCTACTCTATTCCGGGCCTGATGTCATTTGAGTTGTACATTGTCCTTTAAGGTATAGCCGGGGCCTTGTTGCTGGCACTTCCATACTACTCTTCTTGGGGCTCCATAGACAGGTTGTGGGTGGTGTTTGATATGGGTAATTGAACTAGAAATGTTGGTATTTGGCAAACATGTTATTCATTATATCTAGTAACTTGTAATAATTTGGAAATTATGAATGAAGTTGCTAATGGAAATGAAATGGGAGTTGTTAATGAAATCTTTTTAGTGCTTGATTAATGGAGTGCATCCCCTCTTTATTCATGGATGAGTTTGGGTAGAAGGAAATCTAACAGGCTTGCTCAGTCGGGTTCACTGGGTTGAGCGCCGGTCGCGCTCCCCGAGTTTGGGGCATGACAAACTCGGTATCAATGCCTAAGTTTTTAAAGTGTCCTAGGATGTCTCAGAGCCGTGTCTAGTAGAGTCCTTCTTATTGGTGTGTTGTCGACCACATCTATAATGTGGAGGCTACTTGGACATTTAGGAATTTCACTCTTCTTTGGTATTCCAGATCATGCGGTAAAGCTCAAAATAGGAAGCTAAATTCCTCGTCATGTCTCATTTTCCATATGAGTAACCCACAAGTTCGAGGCAACGAAAAGGAAATGAAAGAACCAGTTACTAGGGGAAGTATTCTTGTTCCTATTAATGTCACTGCACCACCAGATTATGTGGTGAGAGCACCTAAGATATGAAAGAGGATTATTGGCATCAATAAGCCGTAATGTTTTATATGAAAGAAGAGCCACTCGGGTTTATGTTGGATGATTCTTGAAATATGTTATGGTTGTGGAAAGAGGTTGCACAAGAATAACAAATGCCCTTAGGTTGGATACACCCATCTCGGTCTGCCCGATATGTGGGCGGGAACATTTTGCATCATGTTGTGAGTATGCTCAGAAGCGTGTTAGGGGTGGTAGATTTGGGCAATTCCAAAAGTCCACACAATGAGCTGTTGCAAAGACTGTTAATCCCATCACGTGGTCTTGGAGGAAGGATAGGGGGAACGCTTATGATGTATGCAAAAAGGGTAAATATCAGGTCAGTGGGGCGAGTCAGTTTAGTGGACCTCATCCCCGTTGCGTGAAGCATAGGAGATGTCATTCAGGGTTATGTCACTATGATACCAATGTATGTTACGGATGTGGAGTCGAGGGGCATCCGTTAAGGCATTGACCCATCAATCTAAATTCTTCAATTAAGTCACTCCTTAGTACATCATTATGAACACACATAATTTTTCTTTGTTGTATTTGTACATCCATATTGAAGAGCCCTCATAAACACGGTCTTAACAAGACGCTGAATCACAAAATATTACATGTACTTACTTTCTAAACGAGACGCATTATTCATGAAGCCACTCTATCACAAATTCTCTTATTTACAACCTCGTGAGGAATTGAGTTCTATAATGATTTCCTTGGAATGAGTTATAACCCTAGGTTAATACTTCCAATTGATTCCTTAAATTCTCAACAAAGGACTATACCTGAAGAATTTCCTACAAGAACCATTTGATTCAAATGGATAATATCTGCTCACTTATGCTTATGCATGCACCGTCATAAAGTTTACCTATGTGGTATCAAATCCAATGTATAGCAGCCTAGTGTTGAGATCCTTCTTGAGCCACTCTTTTTCTCTCTACTCTATGTGGATCCTATGGTTTGAACAATCACTTCACTCCTTTGTGAATATTATCATGAATCCTTTTCACTGTCTAGTAACAGGAGAGCATATCTCAACACCTATCATATGTGTAAATGTCAATTGAAAGGGGTCACTTGTCCGTATAAAAGTTTCTGGGAAATATGAGATTTTCACAAATTTGTTACAGGAAGATCTTTTTGTTTGCCTATCTCGGTATGACTTTCGTGTCCACTTAGATCATGCCTCAGTGAGTAACTCACTTTGTTCCTAGTATTGTAGTTGCCCATGAAGTGGCTTGGTATTACAGCTTGAGAGCTGTTGTGGAAACAACATGTCTAGATCATAGCAAAGTTTTCATTCTCTCCAACCAATACATGATTTCATCCAAACATTAAGATGTCCTAGCTACATGGTTTCATTTGTGTGTGGTTGAAAGTTAAGAAGCCTTACCGCGACTTTTCCCTCCCTACTTCAGATGGATGTTTCAGATTCGGGCACATATGATCAGTATATTGGTTTGAAAGTCAAGCTTGTTGTATCTCTAGTCCTCTCGTATAGGATCAATTATGATGAAGGGTTAAGCTGTCAGAATGATAATAATCTCACAAGTGTTCAACCTCCTTTTCAACCTCGTGGGCTTGTGGCATAGATTCCTTTGTCAAATATTGTTAAGAGCATAATGCAACTATATGTATTTTGAAACCCATATCACATTCAGGGTGCCAGAATATTCTTATTTCGAGCTAAACTGATTTTCCCTGCATTCCAAGAGGCTACTGGTATCACTTATATGGCTATTTCTCTCTGAGGCCTACTACTGCCAAACAATGCATATATGGAATGAAATAATTATTTATGTACTTTTCATGACTCTTAGTCTTCCAAGAATAACTGACTCTAATGTCTTTATCCTCCCGACCATGCCTCTCATATGTCACATGTGTAAAATGACTCATTTCTTTTAAATCTCAGAATCATAAACATGGTCCCTACATTATCAATGCCTACAAGGAAACTCTATGCCTCATTTGTCGAATCAATGGTGTCATCATAATGATTAACCATGCCAACACTATTGGCAGTAACCTTCATGTCTCTTAGGATATAACCTCCTGAAATGTCCTGCTCAGCACATTGACAGATTGTTGAAAAATTCCAGCCAAATCAAGGACCTCGTTGTTCCTATTTATAGTAACATATGGGGGTTGAAGATTCAAACATGTCAAAGAAGAAGAATTATCCTGTGATCAAATATATTAGATAGGAAAATTTATGATCATATTCGTGCTAGCACATCTTAGAGTAATTGATGGAGGTTGCCAAAGGTTTAGTTTGGGTGTTCGGCGTAGGAATTTAGAGTTGAAGAAAGTGAACGGGTTATTCTCAAGATTTTATCTATGAATATATTGGGTGAATTGTTAATGAAGGTAAAGTATGTGTAGTCACATTAGGCCTTATGGAATATTGAAGGAAATATGCCAAACTATGGTTATGATGTTTTCCCGTTGTTGTCCTCCATGCACCTGATGCATCATGTATCTAGGTTCCAGAAGGTTATTGGAATTCCTTTGCCTATCATTTCGGTGGAAACTATTGAAGGTGAAGTGAATGGGTAATTGGCTTATAAGAGGTACCTAGTTGTCATCCCTGTTAGGTAAGTCCAAAAATTGAGATCAGCCTCCATTAAAGTAAAGGAAGTATTCTCACTTGCCCGTATAACCAAATGGCTGTGATTCAAAAGGGTACTTGTTATGATTTAAATATGTGCAACTCATGTTTAGATACCACTTATGTTAATGTAATGCCCTTAATGTTGAGATCAGTGTTGTTGATATATATCCTGATACTTTGTTGAGTTGTGGATGTGTTGTTAGAAGTTGTTTTGGTGGTCCTCTCGCAGGTGGTTAGGCCCAATTGCATAGGAGACTCTGCCAAAATTTCTGAAAAATTTGGGAGTTAGTCAAATTTGTGAACTTAAGATGTGTGGAAGAAGAAACGAGTTATGTTAAGTGTTACACCCCATAATATTGTATGTTGGATTTGGCCTAGGATAATTGACATCAGCTCAAGGACAAGATTATTTTGAGGATATAAGTAAATTCATGAAGGTTAGAGGGTAAGCGAATCGAAGAAAATGAGTTTCGTCAAAGTTTTACATTTTGAGATAAAATACGATCCAAGCTATAATACCCCATATTTATGGCTAGTGCCATACAAGGTACCACATGACCATGATAGTATGATATATAAAGTTTGTTAAAATTTTAAAGTGTGTTAAAAGTGTGTAGTATTTTAAGTAATATAAGATAATTCTTAATTATGGGGATAATTAGGTAATTATGGATTTTTAGTGGGAGATTAATTAAGTAGTTAAAATCTTTGGATAAATTTGTTGGAAACATAATGTGGAAGCAAGTGGAAATGGATCGAGACTACATGATGACTCTTTAATTTTAGGTAATTAGGTGGCACATGGATAATATCCTTAGTCATCCTTAGGTAACAATTCATATATGCACATGGAAAACATGTAGAAAGGGAAGTTTATTTTAGTCATCCTTACAGTTTATTAGTCATGAATTCATGAATTATCACCAGCATATTAGTCATCCTTACACTTTATCTTCAATCCATACCATAATTTAATTTGGGGAAGTTGTAGCATAATGAAATACGAGAGTCGATTTGGGAATTCATACGAGATTACATAATGAAATAGCAACGAGATTTGCAATTCTAAAGAATCCCGGTATAACCGTTCTCAAGAATATCGTACGGATCTTTCCCTACTTCATTTCGTCCTTACGTGTTTCATCGTGATTTACGTATGTTAGATGGATTGTGAGGAGAATCGGCTCAGTTATGTTAAGGCTATCCCTTCTTTCCTTTTGGCATGATCCAAATGATACAAATGAAACGAGCAAAATACGCAATTTTCATAAATGACTCTATTCATGGAAATACTAAGGGTGTCTATATTCTTGATTCCCTATGTGTCTTATTATTATATCTTCTGTTCATGGGTCTAAAAATAATATTTAGTTGATAAAGTTATCCGAAAGGCATATTGATCTTATGACATTCTGAGAAATCTTATTAACGCACTTCTTATGCATTTCATGCATTTATACATGTACATTGACCCATGACCAGATGGCGTTATATACGCGTATATTATCTGTATATGGGATATGGGAAAAGGTTATGGCATTATATACGCACCACCACCTGATCAGCTGGTATACATTGATGATTTGCCCATAGTGGCCAGATGATATGATGGGATGCCCTCATAGGCTTGATGATGTTATGAACGCATATACTTATGCATGGTATGACATTTATACGCATATGCATGACATTATAAATATGAAATGATTCACAGAGCTATTCACACTTACACGTTGAGTCTTTCACTCCATGTTTCTCTATGTCTTTTATTTGCTGATTTTTATTCCTTACATACTTGGTACATTATTTGTACTTACATCCCTTTTGCCAGGGGACACTGCGTTTCATGCTCGTAGGTCCCGATAGACAGGTTGAGAGTCCTCCAAGTAGGATATCAGCTCAGCGGAAGATGTTGGTGCGCTCCATTTGCTCCGGAGTTGCTTATTTGGTCAGTATGATTTAGACATGTATAGATTAGTATGGCGAGGCCCTATCCCGACCTTTATGATATTTATGTACTCTTAGAGGCTTGTAGACAGATTTCATGTATACGGATACTTGTATGGCCTTGTCGGCCTATGTTTTGAGTATATTAAGGATCATGTCGGCCTTATAGGCCCGTACGTCATATGTATAAGTCGGTATATCAGGTTGAGTCACACTATATTGAGTATTCCCTCATGCTTTATTATAGTCATCTCATGACAACCTTTCTAGTTCATTTACCTATAATAGTATGATACGAAAAGATACGTTACATTGGTACTTGGTTGAGTAAGGTACCGGGTGCCCGTCGCGACCCATCGGTTTGGGTCGTGAAAAAAGTGGTATCAGAGCAGTTCTGTCCTAGGGAGTCTACAAGCCGTGTCTAGTAGAGTCTTGTTTATGGGTGTGTTGTGCACCACACTTATAAGAAGGAGGCTACAGGGCATTTAGGATTGTCACTCTTTCTTCTTACTCTAGATCGTGTGGTAGAGCTCACTTGTAAGAATTCAAACTCCTAAATTCTATTTTATTCGTAATAAGACAATACCTACATCCAAAAGACAGTTGGTAAGAGGTTGAATGTGGTTGTGGAAGAGTACCTTTAGAGGAACTCAATTTTGCATCATGCTTATGATGAATAAATGTGAGGTCTTCAGCAGAACATGTGTATCCCAAGACGTGTAAGCTTCTTGATAAGGAGCCTTAAGGCAAGAATATCTACCCATGTGGTGAAAAGCAATGAGAGATTCAGAAGGTAGATACAAGTTTCAACAAGTAAAAGAAAAAAGGTGAAGAAGGGAATGCGGCTCCTAGTTAATGAAGATTATCAGGATTTACAATTCAGGCAGATAAATATAAGCCTTTTGAGTTACCTTAAACAATAACATATGTATGTACAATCGGCCACACCCATCACAGTTATGCCCTATGGGAGCTAACATATATGGTTTAAGATAAGGACGGGATATCAGGATCCGACTGGGGTTAGAGTAACCCAAAATGGTTGATGGATTGTTTGCATTAGTTAACATTCCCTAAGGATATTGCAAATGTGCTAATATATCTCCTTGTGATACACCCAGATGGTGCATTGTAAAATAATACAGCTAGATATGAGTACTACAAAGATAGACACTGGAAGCCTGGAAGGGATAAATATTACCTTAGTGTGGCTCCCGTCCCTAGTAGAGAGAGAATGTTAAGCAACCCGAAGAACCAGTGGATGGAGCAAAGGGGAGCTAAAAGCAAAAGGATGTCTTGTTGAAGTTTTCAGAATAAAGTGATAGACAGAAATTTTAGCAGGGAAATAAGATGAGAGTTAATGAATCATTACGAGTAATATGTGATACATGAATGACAATGGCAGATCAAAAAATGACAGTATTACAAAGTCTATAGTCAAGTGAAGGAAAGGACGAGAAGTGATAGGCCTTGAGACAACAAAAGAGTATAGGCCTTAAAGTCATATCCTCATTTCGAGAAATAAGTTCGTGACTCTAACGTGATTACCAGAAGGAAAAGTTAGACCCCAGAGTAATACAAATCAGTATGGGATGGTGATTAAGGTAAACTAAACATGAATTATGGACTGAGTGATTTTATAATAGTCGGCATCATGAGATTTTCAGAGATTGCATTCTGGCGATAATAAAATGGACGACAGAAGCATACCCTTTAAAGATCATTCAGGAAGATGCTTCCCTAAAGCAAGCAATGTGAGCAAAGTTAAGCTTAAGGGACTATGTGTGCCAGTTATACTAGGTGACACCCTCGTGAGTAAGGGATTTTGTTATCCTTGGTACAGAAGGATTACCGCAAGGAGAGTAAGGGTCATCGATGATGTGAAAAGATGCCAAAGATGAAGAGGTAAAATATCTATAGGTAGATCCTCGTAGCTCTAAATCTTAGTACTCCTCTAAAAGGGGGGAATATGGAGTGATGTGCCATTAAGTCAGAATTAAGTGGTTTTAGTAACTACGGAATGGTAAAGGGAGAATGCAATAAAAATGAGAAAGGGATGAGGTTGCACTCATTCAAATCCTATAGATATGCAATGATTCCAGAACATTATTCAAACATGACATCAAGGAGAGGAAGTAAGGATTCCTTCCCGAGATGTTATTAATAGATAAGGAGCCAGTGCAAGACGTAAGTTAAGACAAAGAAAATAACCCAAGAAATATTACGCGGAATGTTGATATGAGTATGGGCCAACGAATAGTTAGCAGTTGATTCAGGAAGAGCCTAGTTATGGCTAGACAAGAGGATACAGACAAATCAACAGACCGTGCAAGATAAACATAGTGAACCCCAACATGGGGAATTCAGTTTCGCATGTATGGCATCATGATCCTTGAGAAATATTCATATAGGAGTTGGGGTAGTTAAAGATACCGTATGAGTGTTACAGAAATAAAAGAGAGTGCCACTGGGAAGACAATCAAAATATCATTTTAGAAGCAACCCTACAAGCATAAGGGCATGATAGTAAGTAACTACGGATAATTATAGGCAAAGAAGGACATCAAAACAAATTCCGTCGAGTATACAATGTAATAAGCTCGCAGCTTTACAAGAGTCAGAGGGTCCTCCCCAAGTACTACAATGAAAGACTAGCTGAGGAAATAAAGAAGAAGGCTTCAACTTAAACATAGTAACTTGAAGAGGAAATGGTCTTGTAACAACAGTCTCACAACAACAATGTATGCACTCCATAAGAAAGTGGCAGCTATCGTGGCTAATGAACGGGAAGAAGAAAAAAAAATCAAAAGGTGATATTCAAGATCATATGGGTTGTATAAAATTCCAATATGTGCGGGCATTAAGATAAGCCAAATATTCGTGCAACAAGTGGCAAAACGACTAGGAAAAGTAATTGCTTACATTTAAAGAAAGTTGAGAAGGAACGAAAGGAATTATTCCATCAATGATCCAGAGTTAGTTACATTACAAATGCACTTACGATTTCGGTGTATTATCCATGCAGCATATATGTTGACAATCATACAAGCCGTAGAAGACTCCGGTATAAGTTAAAAGAAAGAATTGAGTCTAGGTCATAGACAAAGGATTGAATTTTTAGAAGATTATATCATGGATATTCCATAGCGCCCATGAAAGGCTAAAGTAATAACTAATACCAGGAGTCATAGATCGGAAGATAGCTTAAGCCTACATAAAGGATGATCAAAGGGACGAGGAAACTAAAGAGTTATATCAACTAAGTAAACCAGGAGTCTGATTAGTGGACCCGAAATATTATAGAAATCGTGATTAAAAACATTGCAGAATCACTCTTAGTATCAGAAGTACAAGAGTACAACAACCATATTCTTTGAAGAGTACCAACCTCATAAGAAGTCAGTATATGGATGTGAATTATACCTATGTGGAAGGAAGGTCATGGAAGAGATAGAAGATGTGATGCGAAATTTTAAGGTAAGTAAAGTAAAGGTGAACAACGTACGAGATACTCAGGTGCAAAAGGTTGTCAATAATCTATACTTCAGATAGAGAGTTTGCATCGCTGGGATTCAGTATCCAGGAATGATAGCAGTGTCATTAGTGGCATATTTTCAAGCGTATGCTTTCTAGGTATCGAGAAGTCTAATTAAGAGAGCAAAGAAGAGTTAGAGACGATGTGATGTCTCCCTTGATGTTCCAGAATGACATAAGGAAATCTATGATGCAAGCAAGTTGAAGGAAGGTTGCTAGTAGTATAAATAGATATGTGTAGGTTGAAAGCTAAAGTATGGTAAAGCGACAAGGTTTTTTGAAGACAGGAGTAAGGGAAAAAAGTGGGCGAGTGAAAAGGTGACGACAATGGATAAGTCCTCGGGATTAAGCCCATGAAAACACGAGAGCTAATGGTTTCTCTAAGTTATAGAAAACTCAATATAGCCTGCACGAACTCAAAAGAGTCTAAGACTAATAGCATTTAAAAGAGATGGAATGCTACCCTGGTAGTAGAAGAAGGGTGTAATTGTGATAGATAAAGGATGAAGTTTGGGCATTCGATTGAGTAATGATTTGAAACAAATATTCATGGACGACACGGATTAGAGTAAACCCCCCCCCCCCCACATAAGATGAATCACGTTGGAATGCTATGGAAAAATGGTTATTGAAGTATAGTATCGCCCCTAGATGGATTAGGCAAGTCACTTCGGATATTCCCCGATGAGACGTAAACCCTAGTGGCAATGTATTACGTAAGAAGTTTCAAGTTATCAGTGGTAAATTGTATATCAACATTGAGGTGAATCAACAATATATGGATAAAAGTTATAAAGTATGAGATGGGATTAGGCCATCATTCCTAAGATGGACAGTAATGAGAAAGCATTAAAGGACTTAGATTTATACATATAGGATAAGAAACAAGAGTAAACTGAAGTTTGGTAGCAGACCTTAGCAACGATAAATCAAAGTAAGAGTAATGGTATAGTATGACCTACCTAGATGCAGTAAAGTCAAATGGATAGATAACTGGGTCTATGAAACAAGATATAGCAATAGTCATAAATTCGACAAAGTATCAAGCGAAGAACTTCAGTACACCTATAGATGCCCATAGGGACATCTTGTCAAGTTTTGTATAAGTTCGCAAAGTGGGGCCTAGAGATTGACTAAAATCTGGAGGGAAGAGTCGCATAGGCGCACATACAAGGAAAAAGTCGTACATGCTGCATGACAGAAGGTAGCAAAAATTACGAGAAAGAGGCATAAAGGTGGGAATGCCCTGGCCTTTGGATTTATTCATAGAACAATTGCCTAAATGGCAAGGAGAGTATTAAAAGATTCGCAAGAGCTATGGCTTATGAGAATGATGAAGTGCATCAGTCAACAATCGAGGACGAATGCTCCAAATGGGGGAATGATGTTACACCCCGTAGTATTGTACATTGGATTTGGCATAGGATATTTGACATCAGCTGAAGGACAAGATTATTTTGAGGATATAAGTAAATTAATGAAGGTGAGAGGGTAAGTGGATCGAAAAAAATGAGTTTCGTCAAAGTTTGACATTTTGAGATAAAATACGGTCCAAGCTATAATACCCCGTATTTATGGACTAGTATCATACAAGGTACCACATTACCATGATAGTATGATGTAAAAAGTGCGTTAAAAGTTAGTAGTATTTTAAATAATTTGAGATAATTCTTAATTATGGGGATAATTGGGTAATTATGGATTTTTAGTAGGAGAT
The DNA here is from genome assembly GCF_000390325.3 of Nicotiana tomentosiformis. Taxonomy (NCBI): domain Eukaryota; kingdom Viridiplantae; phylum Streptophyta; class Magnoliopsida; order Solanales; family Solanaceae; genus Nicotiana; species Nicotiana tomentosiformis. The sequence continues at coordinate 33,711,394 of NC_090813.1, read as the reverse complement.
TGATTAAGTAGTTAAAATCTTTGGATAAGTTTGGTGGAAACATAACGCGGCAGCAAGTGGAAATGGATCAAGACTACGTGGTGACTCTTTAATTTTAGGTAATTAGGTGGCACATGGACAATATCCTTAGTCATACTTTGGTTACATTTCATATATGCACATGGCAAACATGTAGAAAGGGAAATTTATTTTAGTCATCCTTACACTTTATTAGTCATGAATTCATGAATTATCACCAGCATATTAGTCATCCTTACACCTTATCTTTAATCCATACCATAATTTCATTTGGGGAGTTGTAGAAAGGGAAAAGGAAAGAACGAAAAGGTGAGGGGATTTGGGAATTCATACGAGACTACATAATGTAATAGCAACGGAATTTACAATTCTAAGGGAGCCCGGTACAACCTTTTTCAAGAATATCATATGAATTTTTCTCTACTTCAATCTCGTCGTTACGTGTTTCATCGCGATTGACGTGTGTTAGATGGATTGTCAAGAGAATCGGCTCAGATATGTTAAGGCTATCCCTTCTTTCTTTTTGGCATGATCCAAATGATACAAACGAAAAGAACAAAGCGCGCAACTTTCATAAATGACTCTATTCATGGAAATACTAGAGGTATCTATATTCTTGATTCCCCATGTGTCTTATTATTATATCTTTTGTTCATAGGTCTCAGAAAAATATGTAGTTGATAAAGTTATCCGAAAGGCATATTGATTTTATGACATTCCGAGAAATCGTATTAACGCACTTCTTATGCATTTCATGCATTCATACATGTACATTGACCCATGACCAGATGGCGTTATATACGCGTATATTATCAGTATATGGGACAAGGGAAACAATTATGGTATTATATACGCACTACCACCTGATCAGCTGGTATACGTTGATGATTTGCCCATAATGGATGAGATGATATGATGGGATGCCCTCAGAGGCTTGATAATATTATGAACGCATATACCTATGCATGGTATGACATTTATACGCATATGCATGACATTATAAATATGAAATGATTCACAGAGCTATTCAGACTTACATGTTGAGTGTTTTACTCCATGTTTCTCTATGTCTTTTATTTACTGATTTTTATTCCTTACATACTCGGTACATTATTTGTACTGGCATCCCTTTTGCCTAGGGATGCTGCATTTCAGGCCCACAGGTCCCGATAGACAGGTTTCTAGTCCTCCAAGTAGGATATCAACTCAGCAGAAGATATTGGTGTGCTCCATTTGCTCCAGAGTTGCTTATTTGGTCAGTATGATTTGGACATGTATAGATTAGTATGGTGGGGCCCTGTCCCGGCATTTATGATATTTATGTACTCTTAGAGTCTTGTAGATAGATGTCATGTATACGGATACTTGTATGGCCTTGTCGGCCTATGTTTTGAGTAAAGTAAGGATCATCTCAGCCTTATAGGCCCGTACGTCATGTGTATAAGCCGGTATATCAAGTTGGGTCACCCTATATTTAGTATCCCCTCATGCTTTATTCTAGTCATCTCATGACAGCCTTTCTGGTTCATTTACCTATAATAGTATGATACGAAAAGATACGTTACGTTGGTACACGGTTGAGTAAGGTACCGGGTGCCTGTCGCGGCCCATCGGTTTGGGTCGTGACATTAAGTGTTTGGGGACAGACTCTACTCCTCATTCTAGGACGAATGATCCTAAGTGGGGGAGAATGTAAGGCACCATAAAAATTTCCTAATGCTTTATGATTTTAAAGTGTGCCAGCGTTATTTGGGAATTACGTATTTGAGTATTAAAGGAGACCTATGGGATAGAGCCACATCATTTTTAATTGATAATGTATGTTTAAGGTGTTTTGTAACATACAAAGGAGTTTTGTGAATGGCAAGAACTTGTGTGGAACAAGTTGAATACATTAAGTAGAAAGGATGTTTCAATTGGCACAAGACCTGACTTCAAATGGATAGAACTCCCTCAATATAATTACTTAGGTGGTGATCAACCTATCAAATTAAATCCCTTTGAGTCTAGTTTGCAACACATCAAACCGTTTGTCATTTGGATATTTCTACAGAAAGTTATGTCCATTGTACTGGACCTATGTCATATGCGCGCCCAGATGCGCGGTCGCGCATATTTGGGAGTTTCTGCCTTGTGTGCGCGGCCAGAAGCACTGCCACTTGCCCAGGTGTGCGGTCGAACATGTAGCAGCCCAGTAAATAACCCCAAGGCCAGGTAGAGAGAGGGGTTAAGTCATTTCTTGAGCTAAAACCCGATATTTTAGAGAGAAGTGAGAGTGTTCTAGAGAGAGGAAGTAGATGAAGTGTTTTGTTCATCAAGATCTTGTTCAAGCCTTGAAATCCAACAAGGCAATCTCACAAGATCTTCACTCAAGAGGTAAAATAAAAACCCTTAGTCTTCAATTTCGAGTTTGGGGTAAAAGATGGGAGATTGAGAGTATGATTCTTGGGTGTAAGAGTATTAATAATACATGATTGTACCAATAAGGTTTGTGGGAAGATTGTTGAGCTAAAATAAGTAAAGATTGGGTTGAGGAGTTAAGGAAATCTTGTAGAAGAACCTTGTAGCCAAATTTGCACACCTAGTGTTTGATAAAATGCTCAAATGAGCTGAAACCATGAATATATTCCTAATTTGTGTTCAATTTTGTTATGTCTCAAAATAGATTGGGATTGCTAGATGTCACGCCCCGAAACTGGGGAGCGCGACCGGCGCTCAACCGAGTAAACTCCGACGAGCAAGCCTATTAGATTTCCTTCTACCCAGACTCAACCATGAATAAATATGATACATATTTTTGTTAATCAGACAATAAAATGATCATGTCTGCAATACCAATTTCTTACCATAAATTACTTCATTTTAAGGTCTTAAAACACATATACACCTTCATGGTTCAAAGTGGAACAAGTGATTTAATCTCAACACAACTTGTTTATCATTCCCAACACCTATATACAACCCACACTTAGTCCACTTAGCCTCTAAAAATACCAAAGAGTACAATGATAGTGCCGGCAACAAGACTCCGGCTATACCTCAAAACACGATAACACATACTAAACAAAAGATGCACAACCCCAGAATGAGATGGGGCTCACCAAGTCAGCTGGGAAGAATGAGCACTCCAATCACCGGTCAGTATCCTCTGTTGTGGAACCACCTGCATCCATTAAAGATGCAGCGCCCCCAACAAAAGGGACGTTAATACATGTCGAATAGTACTAGTATGCAAACCAAACACCAATTTAAGAACTCAGAAATACAGTATGAATCAAGGCGACAATAGAATAGCATATATACCCGTTTAAACCAAAGCAAGCTCATCAAGTGCTATCATTAGCATATATATAATTTAAGATGAGATCCTTTGTAACCATTTTCACATAAAGCGGCCCCGTAGCCTCACCCCAATATATGCAGGTGGAGGTGTAAGCACAATACCAAATCTCTACTCAAGCGACCCTGCCACCTCACCCCAATGTATGCGGGTGGAGATGTAAACACAATACCCATTTTCACACAAGCGGCCCCACCGCTTAAACCCAATATATGCGGGTGGAAATGCATCAACAATACCAATACCTACACAAAGCCACCATGTCACTTCACCCTAATATATATAGGTGGGTGGTGGTGCAACAACAATACCAAAATCATACATAAAGCGGTCCTGCCGCCACACCCCAATATATGCGGGTGGAGGTGCAACCCCAATCACAATCTCTACACAATTTTGCATAATAGTTTTCCACATAAATCACGACTTGGAATCATAACACGTAGATACATAATCCATAATTTGGAACACATCCTAAATTTATAATACAATATGATAAGAGCATTTGAAACACGAATTGAACATATATCTTTGTTACAAAACTTATTTGGAATACTCAAATTGTAATAAATATCTTGGAACTTACTAGGATATTGAGGTTCCAATTCTTAAAGAAGAGTTTTGCCAACATACCTCAATTGAGCTTCCTTAAACTCTAAAATGTTTCTAATTTCTTAGCAACTTCAATCTATTTTAGAAATATAATAAGTTGAACAATAATTAGGAAGATGATCATGGTTCTAGCTCATTTGAGTATTTTATCAAACACTAAGTGTGCATTAAGGTTTCAAGGTCATTTTATGGACGATTCCATCATCCCACAATCCATTCCTTACCATTTTTAGTTCAACAATCTTCCCACACCCCTTTGATAACACATGCATGTAAAATAAACAACTCTCATGCCCAAATATTATTTTGCTAATTACCCATTTTCAGATAATTTCGAAATTAGGGGTTAGGGTGTAGAATCTTACCTCTAGGATGAAGACCTAGTGAGTTTTCCTTGTTAATCTTCAAAGATTTGAGGAAGAATTGAAGGACAATTTATTGAAGATCACTCTCTCACTCTAGGGCACTCTCTCACTCTCAAAATGTCACAATTTAGCTCAAAAATAGTACAAATCGTCTATTCAACGAAGTAGGGTCGGGTTATAAAAACCAAAAAATGAAGCTCCGGAATAGGGAATGCGGTCGCATATGCGATCGCAAAACGGATATGCGGTCACATATGCGATCGCAGAATTGGTGCCAAAAAACTGGAAAAAAAATCTGCCTGGGTCTGTGGTAGTTATGCGGCCCGCAGACCTGTTCTGCAGTCGCATAATGCACCACAGAATTTTGCCCAAACTACCTCGCCCCTGCTTTATTGTACGACCATTATGCGGTCCCTAGTGTGATTGTGCGGCCGCATTGTGGGCCGCAGAAATACATTTTTCTGCCCAAATCTTTCCTTCAAATTCCAATGCATTGTTCAAACACGTAAGCCTAGTCCAGCACCATGAAACATTATTTTTTCTTTGAGAAATTTTACGGGGCCTTACATTCTCCCCCCACTTAGGATCATTCATCCTCAAATGACGGTCAAATTCCATCATTAGCATTCAATGTAACTCAATTATTAATTCACAAACACTAGTAGTTTCAAAATTTGGCTAACTTCCCAAATTTCCAAAAGTTTTGCCAGAGTCTCCCTTGGAACTGGGCCTATCCACCTGCTAGAAAACCCCAGAAACACATCCTAACAATATATACATAATCCAACGACGTAAGATAACACAAAACAACACCAACTGTGGGCTCACAAGCAATATATTTCCAGAAAGGAACACCCTTAACGTTAATTTGTACAAATGATACATAATTCATAGAAGGTAATCCTTAGAATTTTCATAGAACACAACTTAATAAATACATGGCTATTCAAACAAATAAGGATACTTTTTCTTCATTTCTTCCTTGGCCTTCCAAGTAGCCTTTTCAACCTGTTGGTTTTGCCATAGCACTTTTACGGAGGGAATTTCTTTATTTCTCAACTTTCGGACTTGGCGATCAATAATCGAAACTGGAATCTCTTCATACGTCAATTCCTCATTAATCTCAATAGGCTCAACCGGAATAGTGAGTGTCGAATCTCCAACTACTTCCTTCAACATAGACACATGAAACACCGGGTGCACTAATGACATCTCGGCTCATAGCTTAAGCTTGTACGCCACCTCAAACACGTAAGCCTAGTCCGGCACCATGAAACATTATTTTTCCTTTGCGAAATTTTATGGGGCCTTACACTAGAATTTTCAGAACGTTGTAGTAATTTAAGAAAAGCTCAAAGTGAGGTATGTTGGATAAACTACTCTCTTAGAATTGAATTCCATGACGTTCCCTTTAGTTTCAAGTACGGTTGTCTCAAGTTCCTTATTCTATGTTCCGAGATGTTTCCAATTAATTTGATTGTCCCGAATAAGCAAGGTGTCGAGAATTATTTATTAAAAACGTATTTCGAATGTTCATATCACATTATCTTATCCTTCGGGAATCTGTTCAAGAATGACATGTGCATTAAAATTGTATGGCTTTGAGTCGTGTTTCAAATGAAATTTATGATGCCAACGTGTGTGAGAAAAACTCGATATGATTAAGACTCTTAATTACTCATATGTGTACCTGAATTCTTGATTGAAAATGCCTTGTTGTTGATAATCTATAAAGATGCTTGAAAGTGAAAGAAGTGAGTTAAAGATATAAAGTGTGGCCATTGTGCAAAGAATGAAAGTTATACTTGTGGCCAATGGCGCCAATGAAATGAAATGATGTGAGAAAGGTTATGAAATGAGCCTTGATTCAACTATTCCAAATTGATTTCGAAGATAGATTTGCCTAAAAGCTTATGTACTCAAGTCATGCCCAAATGTGGTTGTTTTAACTAATGCTATTTATGAGTATTTTCAATATGTTTTGCGTTCTTACATATTCGTGAGTGAAAATTGTGTATTGCCCTTTTTGGGGAAAAGTAATTCAATGAATAAATGGTGTGTTACTTGTTTATGATTTTAACCTGTGCTTCGATTGTCAATCATTTTACTCCATTTCTTGGAAAGAAATCTATTGTTCTTAAATTCTTGATTTTAATGAACTTAAAGTTGTGATTTTCGGAATATTATATATGTTGATATTTATGATGACGATCCATGAAATGATAGAAATGAAGGTGTGGAATATGAAATACGGCCATTGTGCCATGAATGAAGAATCATATGTATGGACAAGAAAGCCAATGAGATAATGATGTTGTAAGAGGATGAAAATGTCAATGAGGCTATAAATGGTGTGAAAGGTTATGAGGTACATGCATCTGTATTGTTGTTTCCTTTGTATGCAAATCAAAAAAATATTTTTGGGAGTATCGATAGTCACTGAGGAAGGGTAGATTGAAATAACTTAACCCCGAAATTACACGTGCCGGTGTAGGAGTGGATTGTGATCATTTCACTTATTTGGGATGAGATTGATGTGATATAATTATTCCCCTTATTTGTTAGGATATTGATGTGATAACATTATTCCCCTTAATTGGGATGAGATGATTGATAGAAAAGAATGATGTTGATCCACACAAAATTGTGGTGAGATGGCCTAACCGATCTGGTCTCGATCGGACACCATGCCGCACACATGGTGGTGATTGTGCTGGAAATTGTAATTGAAATTGTGATTGTGGTTGATGTCTCTAAAGAGATGGCCTAGACGATCGGGTCGTGATCGGACTCCGTGCTAAAAGTGGTATTGGTATTGAGAGTGATGGTGGTTGATGTCTCTAATTAGATGGCCTAGCCGATTTGGTCGTGATCGGACTCCGTGCTAAAAGTATGGTGGTATTGGTATTGTGAACATTGGTATTGTGAACGGTGATATTGTGAACAGTGATATATCGATGCTAAAGATCTCCCAACAAAAAATAAGATTATCTTCGTATTTTGGAAATTAATATGTTTTAACTTGAAAATTGGAAATCATTGATTGTTGATTGTTGTTTCCATGGTTTTCCCTTTTATGTTGGCATTCTATTTTCAATGAGGACAATTAGCTATACATACTAGTACTATTCCATATGTACTAACGTCCCTTTTTCCGGGGCTGCGGGATCTTCAATGGATGCAGGTGGTTCATCAGCGGGCAGCTTTGGTCCTCGTTAGCAGTCACTCTCTATTCAACAAATTTTGGTGAGCCCTACTTTATTCCGGGCCTGATGTCATTTGACTTGTTCATTGTCCTTTAAGGTATAGCCGTGAACTTGTTGCTGGCACTTCCATACACTCTTCTGTTGTACATAGAGGCTCTGTAGATAGGTTGTGGGTTGTGTTTGATATGGGGAATTGAACTAGAAATTTTGGTATTTCGCAAACATGTTTTTCATTATATATATAAACTTGTAATAATTTGAAAATTATGAATGAAGCTGCTAATGGAAATGAAATGGGAGTTGTTAATGAAATCATTTTAGTGCTTGATTAATGGAGTGCATCCCCTCTTTGTTCATGGATGAGTTTGGGTAGAAGAAAATCTAATAGGCTTGCACGGCCGGGTTCACTCGGTTGAGCGTCGGTCGCGCTCCGCGAGTTTGGGGTGTGAAAGTCAACTCCCCGGTGAAACGTCCAAACTTAAATTTCCTATTTTTGCCATTTCAAGCCTAATTTGACTACGGACCTCTAAATAAATATCCGGATACACTCCTAACTCTTAATTTACCATACAGAGCTATTAGAACCATCAAAATTCCATTCCGGTGTCGTTTGCATATAATTCATCATTCCGTCAATTATTTCAACTTAAGCTTTAAATATTGGTACTAAGTGTTCCTATTCATTCTGAAACCTCCCCGACAAGTCACATAATTATAATTGAAAACAAAATAAGTTGTAAATGGGGAAACGGGGCTGCAATACTAAAAATGACCGGTCAGGTTAATATAGACACCCCACGCCGCCTAGACACATTCAATGCAATCCGTATAGAACCATCACAATTCGAATACAAATAAAGATTGAAAGAGAGACACATGTGAGAGCTACCCAACAAATCTAATAGGCACAATTCCCCATCAGTACCATACTACGAATACATTCCACAAGGGGGAAACAAAACATACGAACTAATCACAATGGATCTTCATCCTAACATAACTCCACCGCGACAGTTATCCTAGTCCAAACATACCGACCCACACAAAAACATGAGGATCCCATCCTCATCTCTGAATCACAAGTAGAATACATATCACACTAGCTGAAACCTTTCACCCTAAATTCGATGGAATAAACTCACAACATGTAACTGACTCCCCATTCTTGTAGGGCACCTAAATCATAAGTCGTAGCCAAACCATCCAGAAATCACATCAAAACCTACCATATTAAGTAACAGAAAGTTCATCCTACTCTCTTAGATCTCAATAGTGGACAATCTAAAATTACAGACATGGGATACCACTATAGAATCTCTCAACAGGTGCCAACAAATAAACAGAGTACAAGAATCACAAAACACATCCATACATGAAGCAAGGTAGGATGAATCTGACCAATAGATGGAACCAGACCGAATAATACTAATGTCTCTATAACCAACCGAAACAATACATGTAATGACATCATCTAGTACACCACCCTCAGTCCAACCAGGAAAAACATAATAATGGGCCTGGCCTCCCCCTCTAGGACGAACTTTACCCGTCTGACCTCCAAATCTAGCTGGCCAAGCAGGTATAGCACAAATTCGAGTGGAGCCCATAGCTTGAATACTCTGTTGTGGTACACCAACCTGAAGTCTGGGACAATCTCTCACCATGTGCCTTGTATCCCCACACTTAAAGCAACCTTTCCGCTGACATGGCTATGGAAGATGTCCTAAACAGGTACTCCGAGACCCATGGATATCTATAGCACCACGTCAAACCTAAAGTGCAGATTGAACTGGTTGACCCATAAAAATAGGGATCGGTAGATCCTCCCTGTCCACAAGACCTCTTAGACTCCATGTCCTCCCTCTATTGGCCCCGCATACCCTCAAACCTTCAAGCAATCTCCATTACTGAGTCCTTCATTGAATCTGCAAAATCGATCTCTGACTGTAGCAACCAAAGTAGGTGCATGTTGGGATAACTCACTGAATCGGAGGGAATACACTAACACTGACATAGTCTCCTAACGTGGCTGCTCAAACACTGTGCGCCATGCATTTCAAAGGGTCCGGGGAACAAACTCTATAAAATACATCTCTAAAAATTGAGACCAAGTGAGTGGGGATGCATCAGCTGAACTACCCTCCTCGTAAGCCTACCACCACCTATATGCTACTCCTAACAGCTAAAATGTAGTAAAGATGACTCCGCTCATCTCCACAACACACATGGTGTGTAGAATATGATGGAACTTGTCTAGAAAACCATGTGCATCCTCAGTAAGTGCATGATCGTAAGTAAGAGGTTGATACTTCTTGAACATCTCAAGTCTTAGTTGCTCCTCCTCAGATGTCTCTAGCCTGAGCTCATGCTAAACCTAATTAACAATCAGTGGTGGCATAACTCTCGGAACCTGATCAACATAGGCTCGCTACTCTGAAGTGCGGGCAGCGCAGGTATGATGATAGCATCCTAGGAAGCGCAACTCTATTCAAGGACAAGGATGAAATTTAGGAATCTCAAATAGGGCCTTTAACAAGATGTCAAGCTAAATAGTTGCAAAACAAGGTCATTAGACTCCAAGTGCAAATAAAGAAGTTGTTAATTGGGAGAAAGAGCTCAAGGATAAAGGGTATGATCTGGCTAGGTGTTACAATTGTTTTATGGACAAAATTTATGTTCAATAAGAGGAGTATTGGATCCCAAGAGACATCCTTTGAAGAAGGTCCTAATGAGTCCCACTTATGGACCATTTTGGCACCTAAAATGTGTCCAAACTTGCAGCCCAATAAGTCCTACATGAAGCCATGTTTTTATAACATAGAAAAGACTTACTTTAACTAAAAGAAGGGTACAATAGTCGTGCTAGAAGTTGAGTGCATGTTGGTGCGATGTTGCTTGCAAATTTCCTTTAAGATTTTCAAGATTTCCAAGTCCAAGATTGGTTTTGGACTTTCAAGATCATATCCTATGGTAGTTGGACATTTTTTCCAAAGTAGTTAGGACTTTATTTATTTTTCAAAGATTTATAATATTTTCAAGATTGGTTTTGGACTTTCAACATCATATCCTAAGGTAGTTGGAAATTTTGTCCAAAGTAGTTAGGACTTTTTGCCCAAAGTAGTTAGGATTTTCTTTCTTAATTATTTTGGGAGAATTAAGTGACTCCCTCTCTATATAAAGGGGTTTATTGTTTGTTTTGAGGAAGATCACGATAGACAATATGAACCAAAATTGTGAGATTTTTCTTGTACTCTTGTGTGTGGCTACATTTGGATTTATTCTTCAACCATCAAGAATCAACTTAAGGTGGTAACATTAACTTTTTTCGAAATTTTAGATCACTTCTAGATATTCAAGAAAGGTGATAAGTTTATGCTTATTGTTGTTCTTGTTATTATAAAGTGTCATGTTTCAAAATCTCTCTCTTATTTTTAATCCTCTACCAAAGGCGATTAGTTCTTCGTTAGCTAATTATTTTTGCTAGGATTCAACTTAAAGAATAAACTTCTTGAATTCAAGAAACTCTTCTTTAATTCAATCTATTTTTAATTTCCATTTTTTTCATTTCTTTATTTTCTTTTAGCTTCCGCACGTTTTTCTTTAGTAACTCTTGGACCCCTATCATATTGTTTTTAAGTGGTATCAGAGCATAGGTATTACGCCCCGCAGTATTATGTCGATGTTACGCTCCACAATATTATTTTACGATGATGTTACGCTCCTCAGTATTTGTTTACGATGATGTTACGCTATGCAATATTTTATTACGACGATGTTACACCCTGTAGTATTGTATGTTGAATTCGTCGTAAGTTAATCGACGTAAGTTCGGGAATGAGATTATTTTGGGATTATAAGTATTGTGCTACTTCAAACAAGTGATAAGTAAATTCGTGAAGGAGAAAGGGTAAGTGAATTGAAGAAAATGAGTTTCGTCGAAGTTTGACAATTTGGGATAACAGATGGTCTAAACTATAATACCCAGTATTTATGAACTAGTATCATACAAGGTCCCACATGATCATGATAGTAAGGTGTATAAGGTATGTTAAAAGTGAGTAGTATTTTAAGTAATTTGTGATGATTCTTAAATATGTGAGTAATTGGTTAATTGTTGGATTAGTGGGGAATTTACAAGTTAATTAGGAAATTGGTAATTTATTTAAGACTTTTTGGATTGTCTTTTGGATAAATTCTGGAAACCAACGTGGCAGCCCAAGGTTGTCTTGATCAACCCAAGAAATGACTCTTAAGTAATGTAAAAAGGTGGCACATATTAAGAAGAATTTTATGACTAAGTCATCCAAATTGGGCCCACATCCATGTATAAGATATCTCAAACTTAAGAGTCTCATCACGTTACTTTGAGTCATTCTGATATACATTTGCATATATCACATACGCAATGTAAGATCTTCAACAATTCAAAAATGTTAGCAACGTGAATTTTGCTAGGAAAACCATACGAGACTACGTAATGTTATGGGAACGGGATTTTGCGATTCTAAGGAAGTACGGTTCAATCTTTCTCAAAAATATCATACGGATTTTTTCCTACTTTGATCCGTTGTTACGTGGTGTCGCAATTGACGTATGTTAGAAGGATTGTCAAGAGAACAGGCTCAGGTATCTTAAGGTTATCCCTTCTTTCTTTTTGGCATGATCTAAATAATACAAATGAAACGAGCAAAATACGCAACTTTCATAAATGACTCTATTCATAGAAATACTAGGGGTGTCTATATTCTTGATTCTCTATATGTCTTATTATTCTATCATCTGTTCATTGGTCTCAGAAAATACGTAAGTTGATAAATTTTATTTCATGATATTAATTAAAGGCATAATGGTCTTATGACATTCCGAGAGATTTTATTGATGTACTTCTCATGCATTGCATTCATTTACATTGACACATGACCAGATGGCTTTTTATACGGGTATATATGTATATGGAATATGAAAAAAGGTTATGGCATTATATAAGCACCACCACCTGATCAGCTGGTATACGTTGATGATTTGCCCACAGTGGCCGAGATGATATGATGGGATGCCCTTAGAGGCCTGATGATGTTATGAACGCATATACCCATGCATAGTATGACATTTATATGCATATGCATGACATTATAATATTAAATGATTCACAGAGCTATTCAGATATACATGTTGAGTCTTTTACTCCATGTTTCTCTCATGTCTATTGTTTACAGATTTTCATTCCTTACATACTCGGTACATCATTAGTAATGATTTCCCGCTTGCCTGGGGACGCTGTGTTTCATGCCGCAGGTCCCGATAGACAGGTTGAGAGCCCTCCAAGCAGGCTATCAGCTCAGCGGAAGATATTGGTGTGCTTTAGTTTCTCCGGAGTTACTATTTGGTCGGTATCATTAGGACATGTATTAACTGGTATGGCGGGACTCTGTCCCGACCTTTATGAAAATTATGTATTCTTAGAGGCTTTTAGACATATGTCATGTGTATGGGTATTTGTATGGCCTTGTCGGCCTATGTTTTGAGTTTATAAATGATCATGTTGTCCTTATAGGCCCGTATGTCATGTGTATGAGTTTTTCTATCAGATTGGGTCGTTCTATGTCGAGTAATTCCCTCATGCTTACTCTATTTATCTCATGACGCCCCTTCTGGCCCACTTACCTATGATGATGTAATAAGAAAGATACGTTATATTGGTACTCGGTTGAATAAAGTATCGGGTGCTCATCGCGGCCCATCGGTTTGGGTCGTGACAAAAGTGGTATCAGATTAGTTATGTCCTAGGGAGTCTACAAGCCGTGTCTTTTAGTCTTGTTTATGGGTGTGTTGTGCACCACATTTATAAGCAGGAGGCTACATGGCATTTAGGACTATCACTCTTTCTTCTTACTCTAGATCATGTGGTAGAGCTCAGTTGTAAGAACTCAATTTATTAAACTCTATCTTATTCATAATACGACGATGCCTGCATCCAGGAAGACAGTTGGTAAGAGATATAGCTGTGGAAGAGATGGGTCAGAGGAACTCAATTTTTGCATCATGCTTATGATGGATAAATATGAGGTATTCAGCAATCCATGTGTATACTAAGACGTGTAAGCTTCTTGATAAGGATCCCTAAGGCAAGAATGTCTATCCACTCTTACGGTAAAAAGGAATAAGAGAATCAGAAGGTAGACATAAGTTTCAGCAAGTAAAAGAAGCAAGGTGAAGAAGGGTACGAGGTACCCAATTAATGAAGATCATCGGTATTTTCAACTCAGGCAGAAAAATATAAGCATTGCAAGTTACCTTCAACAGTAACAGAGGTACATCTCAGTTATGCCTTTTGGGAGCCAACAAATATAGTTTAAGAGAAGGACGGGATATCAGGATCCAACTGGGGTTAAAGTAACTTGAAATGTTGGATGGATTGTTAGCGTTAGCTGACATTCCGAAGGATATTGCGAATGTGCTAATAGATCTCCTTGTGAGACACCCAGATGGTGCACTCTAAAGTAGTACAGGTAGATATGAGTACTACAAAACAGGCACTGGAAGCCTTGAAGGGATAAATATTACCTTAATGTGGATCCCGTCCCTAGTAGAGAGAGAATGTTAGGCAACCTGAAGAGCCAGTGGATGGAGCAAGGGGAGATAAAAGTAAAAGAATGTCTTATTGAAGTTTTCAAAATAATGTGATAGATAAAAATTTTAGCAGGCAAATAAGCAGAGGGTTAATGAAGCATTATGAGTAAGATGTGATACATGGATGACAACAGTAGATCAAGAAAATGACAGTATTACAGAGTCTATAGTGCAGTGAAGGAAAAGACGAGAGGTGACAGGCCTTGAGACAACAAAAAAGTATATTCCATAAAGTCGTATCCTCATTTTGAGAAACAATTTCGTGACTCCAATGCGATTACCAGAAGGAAAAGCTAGACACCAGAGTAATGGAAATCAGAATGGGCTGATGACCAAGATAAACTAAACATGAATTAGGGATTGAGTGATTTCATAATAGTCGGCATCATGAGAAATTCAGAGATTGCGTTCTGGCGATAATAGAATAGACGACAGAAGAATGACTTTTAAAGGTCATTCAGGAAGACTATTTCATAAAACAAGCAATGTGAGCAAAGTTAAGCTTAAGGGACTGTATATGCCAGTTATACTAAGTGTCACCCTCAAGAGTAAGGAATTTTGTTTTCCTTGGTACAGAAGAATTACCGCAAGGCTTGTAAGGGTCATCGATGATGTGAAAAGACGCCAAAGATAAAGAGGTAAGACATCTATAGGTAGATCGTCATAGCTCTAAATCTTAGCACTCCCCTAAAGAGGGGAATATAGAGTAATGTGACATTAAGTCAGAATTAAGTGGTTCTAGTAACTACGGAACAGTGAAGGAAGAATGCGATAACAAACTGAGAAAGGAATGAGAATGCACTTATCCAAATCCTACAGATATGCTACGATTCCAGAACATTATGCAAATATGACGTAAAGGAAAGGATGTAAGGATTCCTGCCCGAGATGTTATTGATAGATAAGGAGCATGTGCCAGACGTAAGGTAAGATAAAGGAGATAACCCAAGAAGATTACGCGGAATATTGATATGAGAATGGACCAACGAGTAGTTAGTAGTTGATCCAGGAAGAGCCTAGTTATGGCTAAACAAGAGGATACGGACAAATCAACAGATTGTGCAAGATGAACATAGTGAACCCAAACATGGGGAATTCAGTCTCGCAGATATGACATCGTGATCCTTGAGATATATTCAGATAGGATTTGGGTAGTTAAAGGTAAATAAAAGAGAATGACACTAAAAGACAGTCAAAATATTAGTTAAGAAGCAACCCTACAAGCACAAGGGCTTTAAAATAAGTAACTACAGATAATTATAGGTGAGGAAGAACATCAAAAATTCCGTCAAGTATACGATGTGATAAGATTGTAACTTTACAAGAGCTGGAAGGTCTTCCCTATGTACTACAATGAAAGACTATCTGAGGAAATAAGGAAGAAGACTTCAACCTAATCACAGTGACCTAAAGAGGAAATGGTCATGTAAAAAAAAGATTATCACTACAACATTGTATGCACTCCATGAGGAAGCGGCACCTACTGTGGCCAAGGAACGGGAATAAAAATCAAAAGTATTATTCGAGATCATATGAGTTGCACAAAAATTTTGGCAGGCATGGGAACTAAGATATGCTAAGTATGCACGCAACAAGGGGGTAGAAAGACCAGGAAAAATAATTGCTTACATTTAAAGAAAGCGGATATGGAACGAAAGGAAGTATTCGATCAATGATCCAGAGTTAGTTACGTTATGAACGCACTTAAAATTTTGGAGTATTATCCATGCGGCATATATGTTGATAATCATACAGTTGTAGAAGACTCTGGTATAAGTTAAAAGAAAGAATTGAGTCCAGGTCATAGACAAAAGATTTAATTTTTAGATGATGGTATCATGGATATTCCATAGCGGCTATGAAAGACTAAAGAAATAACTAATACTAGGAGCCACAGATCAGAAGATAGCTTAAGCCTACACAAAGGCTGATCAGAAGGAAGAGGAAACTAAAGAGTTACATCAATGAAGCAAATCAAGAGTTTGATATTGGACCCAGAAAATTTTAGATATCATGATTTAGAACATTGCAGAATCCCTCTTAATATCAGAGGTACAAGAGAGATAGTACAATAACCATATTCTATAACGGCTCTATGATAAAACCAGTTAGAAAAGTACCAGCCTCATAAGAAGTCGGTATAAAGCTCTCACTGGATTGTGTATGCACTAGAGGTGCAAGTATTATAATAGAGATTCAAGTTGTGGATGTGAATTATACCTATGTTAAAGCGAGGTCATGAAAGAGATAGAATATGTGATGCAAGATTTTAAGGTAAGTAAGGTAAAGGTGAACAACGTACGAGATAATCAAATGTAGAAGGTTGTGAATAGTCCAGACTGCAGATAGAAGGTTAGAAGAGCTAGGATTCAGTATCCAGGAATGGTAGCGGTGTCGTCAGTGGTATATCTTCCAGCCTATGGTTTCTAGGTATCGAGAGGTCTAGTCAAGAGAGTAAAGAAGAGTTCGAGACGATGTGATGTTTCGCTCGATGTTCCAGAATAAAACAAGGAAATCTATGGTGTAAGCAAGTTGAAGGAAGGTTGTGAGTAATATAAATAGATATGTGTGGGTTGCAAGCTAAAGTATGGTAAAGCGACAAGGTTTTAGGAAGACAAGAGTAAGGATAAGAAAAGGCAAGTGAGAAGGTGACGAGAAGGGATAAAACCTCGGTATTAAGCCCATGAGAAAAAGAAATATAGAAAGCTCAGTATAGCCTGAATATACTCAAAGAAGTCTAAGACTAGTAGAATTTAAAAGAGATGGAATGCTGCCCTGGTAATAGAATAAGGGTGTAATTGTGATAGATAAAGGATGACGTTTGGGCCTTCGATTGAGTAATGATTTGATGAATTGTACATGATTAAATTACCCTCATAAGGAGAATCACATTGAGATACTATGAAATATGGTTATTAAAGTATAGTATCGCCCCTAGGTGGATTAGGCAAGCCACTTCAGATATTCCCTGATGAGACGTAAGCCCTAGTGACAATGTATTACGTAAGAAGTTTCAAGTTATCAGTGGTGGATTGTAGATCAACATTGAGGTGAATAAACAATGGATAGATAAAAGTTACAAAGTATGAGATGCGATTGGGCCATAAGTCCTAAGATGAACAGTAATGAAAAAGTGTTAAAGAACTTAGATTTACACATATAGGATAAGCAACGAGAATACCCTGGAGTTTGGTAGCAGACCTCAGTAACGAAAAATCAAAGTAAGAGTTATGATATAGTATGACCTACCTAGATGCAGTAAAGTCACGCGGATGGATAATTGGGCCTATGAAATAAGAAATAGCAATATTTGTATGTTCGACAAAGTACCAAGGGAAGAACTTCAGTATACCTATAGATGCTAGAGGGAAATCTTGTCAAGCATTGTATACGTGTACAAAGTGAGGCCTGGAGATTGGCTAAAAAGAATCGGAGGAAAAAAGCAAAGAAGAGTCGCATAAGCGCACTTACAAGGTCAGAGTCGTACAGGCTGCATAATAAAAGGTAGCATCAGTTACAAGATTGAAAGGATTCTGACCACAAGTCGTGGTGTGAGAAAGAGGCCTAAAGGGGGGAATGCCCTGGCCTTTGGACTTATTCACAGAATAATTGCCTAGATGGCAAGGATAGTATTAAAGTATTCGGAAGACATAGGTTATGAAAATGATAAGTGCATCAGTCAACATTCGAGGACGAATGTTACAAAGGGGAGAATAATGTTACGCCCCGCAGTATTACGTCGATGTTACACTCTGCAATATTATATTATGATGATGTTATGCTCTGAAGTATTTTATTACGACGATGTTACACCCTGTAGTATTGTATGTTAAATTCGTCGTAAGTTAATCGACGTAAGTTCGGGAATGAGATTATTTTGGTATTATAAGTATTGTGCTAGTTCAAACAAGTGATACGTATATTCGTGAAGGTGAGAGGGTCAGTGAATCGAAGAAAAACGAGTTTCGCTGAAGTTTGACAATTTGGGATAAAACATGGTCCGAACTATAATACCTGGTATTTTTAAACAAGTAACATTCAAGGTACCACATGACCATGATAGTAAGGTGTATAAGGTATGTTAAAAGTGAGTAGTATTTTAAGTAATTTGAGATGATTCTTAATTATGTGAGTAATTGGTTAATTGTTGGATTAGTGGAGAATTTCCAAGTTAATTAGGAAATTGGTAATTTATTTAAGACATTTTGGATTATCTTTTGGATAAATTCTGGAAACCAACGTGGAAACCCAAGGTTGTCTTGATCAAGCCAAGAAATGACTCTTAAGTCATGTAAAAAGGTGGCACATATTAAGAAGAATTTTGTGACTAAATCATCCAAAGTGGGCCCACATCCATGTATAAGATATCTCAAACTTAAGAGTCTCATCACGTTACTTTGAGTCATTCTGTTATACATTTGCATATATCACACAAGCAATGTAAGATCTTCAACAATTCAAAAATGTTAGCAACGTGAATTTTGCTACAAAAAGCATACGAGACTACGTAATGTTATGGCAACGGAATTTTGCGATTCTAAGGAAGTACGGTGCAATCTTTCTCAAGAATATCATACAGATTTTCCCCTACTTTGATCCGCCGTTACGTAGTGTCGCAATTGACGTATGTTAGAGGGATTGTCAAGAGAATCGACTCAGGTTTGTTAAGGCTATCCCTTCTTTCTTTTTGGCATGATCCAAATAATACAAATGAAACGAACAAAATACGCAACTTTCATAAATGACTCTATTCATAAAAATACTAGGGGTGTCTATATTCTTGATTCCACATATGTCTTATTATTCTATCATTTGTTCATGGGTCTCAGAAAATACGTAAGTTGATAAAGTTTATTTCATGATATTAATTAAAGGCATAATGGTCTTATGACATTCCGAGAGATTTTATTGATGCACTTCTCATGCATTGCATTCATTTGCATTGACCCATGACCAGATGGCATTATATACATGTATATATGTATATTATATGCATATGGGATATGGGAAAAGGTTACGGCGTTATATACGCACCACCACCTGATCAACTGGTATACGTTAATAATTTGCCCATAGTGGCCGAGATGATATGATGGGATGCCCTCAGAGGACTGATGATGTTATGAACGTATATACCCATGCATGGTATGGCATTTATATGCATATGCATGACATTATAATATTAAATGATTCACAGAGCTATTCAGATATACATGTTGAGTCTTTTACTCCTTATTTCTCTCATGTCTATTGTTTACGGATTTTCATTGCTTACATAGTTGGTACATCATTTGTACTGACTTCTCTTTTGCCTGGGGACACTGCGTTTCATGCTGCAGGTCCCGATAGACAGGTTGAGAGCCCCCCAAGTAGGCTATCAGCTCAGCGGAAGATGTTGGTGCGCTCCATTTGCTTCGGAGTTGCTATTTGGTCAGTATCATTAGGACATGTATTGATTGGTATGGCAGGACTCTGTCCCAACCTTTATGACAATTATGTATTCTTAGAGGCTTGTAGACAGATGTCATGTGTACGGGTATTTGTATGGCCTTGTCGGCCTATGTTTTGAGTTTATAAATTATCATGTTGGCCTTATAGGCCCGTATGTCACGTGTATGAGTTTTTATATCAGGTTGGGCCGTTCTATGTCGAGTAATTCCCTCATGTTTAGTCTGTTTATCTCATGACGCCCCTTATGTTGGTACTCGGTTGAGTAAAGTACTGAGTGCCCGTCGCGGCCCATCGGTTTGGGTCGTGACAATAGGCTAATCAAGATTTCAATCTTGATAATCTTGGAAGGTTCTTGTATAAAAAACGAAAATCAGTCCCCCCCCCCCCCCCCCCAAAGAAAAGAAATGTTATTGCTCATTTTTATTTTCAGAGTCAAGAGGGAAAACAAGAAGAGGGGATCCTAGTTCTTGAAGATTAAGGTAACCTTTTTCCTTATTCTAGTGGGTTTTGGGTTTCTTAAATTCTTTCATTTTTTGTTCTACTAACCAATTCCTATTCTTCCTAAGTTTTGTCCTTCACATTTCTTTTCTTTTTCTAATTCCACATTCTTATCACTAAGGTTGTGACTAGTACGGTTTATTAATAAATCTAAAAATTAACGACCAAGAGTTACTTTAGTGGAAAAGGGCACGATAAGTGAACATTAGAAGGAAGAGCCAAATTTGAGACATATTTCTTCTAATCTATGTCAAGATGTCTCAAACAGGTAGTTACAGTGGAAGGAGGAGAGCCATGATTAAACAACATGAAAAGTCAAACTTACAGTATACCGAATTGAAGGAAGACAATGGTAAAGTTATTTTTCAAACAAGAGCTAAAGTGATGTCTGTGATTCATGCCCTTAGAAATGACAAAGAATTTGGCTATAACTTAGTTAGCACTTATATGGTTGAGAAATTGAACTTGACTTGTATTGAGCTTATTGAACCCTACATGTTGAAAGGAGTAAAGTGGATAAAAGAGTGTTATTTCCATCCTCTATTGGAAGGTATGAGGATGTGATTTGGTGTGATGTTATTCCCAGGAATAGTTTTCATATCTTGTTGGGAAGGCCATGGTATGTCTATAAAAGTGCTTCATATAGTATGGAAAAAATAGATACATTTTTGAGGTTAATGGGAAGAACCTCATTCTTGGGCCTTTGACTCCCTCACAAATTTGTGAAGATTAAAAGATTGATAAAGAGAATGTGGAAAAATATGAGAGGAGTAAGGGGTGCATATTGACATTCCAAGAGAAGAAAAAGGAGTGGTTGGCTTGAGTGAAAAGAGTGGGATGTCAAGTGAGGTAAAGAGTGATCTTGAGAAAAAAGAAAAGAGATAAGGCAATGAGTTAAAAAATGTATATGAGGTAGAGAGAGAAAAACAAGAGGGATTGAGTGAAGTAAGAGAAAAAATCTTTAGTGAGAGAAAAGAGGCTAAGGGTGAGGAAAACGTTAGTCTTGTGATAAAAGCCAAAAAGAGTGTAACCAAGAAAAATGTTTCTTTACTTTCTAACCCACTGAAAGGGGTGGTGAGGTGCAAAAGACTGTGGCGAAAGATCCAGTTGGATTCCAACATGAATTTGGTGATATCTATTCCTGTTGAATGGTGGAAGATAAAAGATTGGTTAAATTATTTGTTATTGAACCTTTTGACTATTTTGATTTTTTTTATACAGGTTTATGACATGAAGTTGCCTAAAAGCATTGCTAAGTTGGAGCCATTTCATAAAAACATACAAGGTGGTGATGTTCCATTGGTAAATAAGTCCAAGTACGGTATGTATGATTGGTTTATTTGCAATCTTTGCCTTTCTAGAACACCCGAGGTATTTTTGGAGGTAATGAATTATACTCTTATTTCTTATGTTGGTGAATTATACCCGAGGCCTTTCAAGTCATTATTTGTAATATCTAAGTTAAAACACAAGAGTAATTTGCTTCCTTTTGAAATTGTGTATGACATAGATGATTATGTATTCCAATTTGGTATAAAGAGACATGAATTTTATGAGAAGAGACTTGTGAATGAGTTAAACATTTCTTCTTCTCTTATTGAAGTGGCTTATGAGTTTTCATGTAATCAATTGCTAGAATGTGATTTATGTCGTGGGATGGGGAGTCATTCTTTAAGTCATGTTCATTGTTGTCTAAGTGTTTGCTACTAGTAAACATGATATGAATGATTGTTGTGACGTTTGCGATCAAATACTCTTTCAGGTAGAGGAATCCATGATATTTGTAATGGTAGATAGTTGGCTATATCATAAAATTGTCTTCAATGATACATGTAGTAGAGATACTTATATTAAATGGAGTATTTACACCTATTAGGATTAATTTGGTTAAATGGACACATGGTCACTATCTTATTTTATTTACACTAGTGTTTCAGATTAGTGGATGACATTTACTAGTGTGTGTTTTCTTTTTCTTGCAATGTCGAAATTCGAGGATGAATTTTCTTCAAGAAGAGGGGAATTATAGCATCCTAGGAAGCTCAACTCTATTCAAGGACAAGGATAAAGCTTAGGAATCTCAAATAGGGCCTTTAAAAAGATGTCAAGCTAACAAGTTGCAAAACAAGGTCATTAGACTTCAAGTTCAAATAAAGAAGTTATTAATTGGGAGAAAGAGCTCAAGGATAAAGGATATGCATTGGCTAGGTATTAAAATTGTTTTATGGCCCAAAGTTTTGTCCAAGAATAGGAGTATTGGATCCCAAGAGAGATCCTTTGAAAAAGGTCATAATCAGCCAACTTTTTGACCATTTTGGCACCTAATATGTATCCAAACTTGCAGTCCAATAAGTCCTACATGAAGTCACGTTTTTATAACATAAAAAGGACTTACATGATGTCAAATAAGGGTGCAATATTCGTGCTAGATGACGAGTGAAAGGTGGTGCTAAGTTGCTTGCAAATTTCTTTCAATATTTCAAAGTGCGAGATTGGTTATGGACTTTCAAAATCATATCCTATGGTAGTGGGACATTTTGTCCAAAGTAGTTAGGACTTTATTTCTTTTTCGAAGATTTCTAAGATTTTGAAGATTTGTTTTGGACTTTCAAGCTCATATCCTAAGGTAGTTTGACATTTTGTCCAAAGTAGTTAGGACTTTTTGTCCAAAGTAGTTAGGATTTTCTTTCTTTATTTTTTTGGTAGAATTAAGTGACTCCCTCTCTATATAAAAGGGTATATTCTTTGTTTTTAGAAAGATCATGATAGACAATATCAAGGATATGAATTGGCTAGGTATTGCAATTATTTTATGGATAAAGTTTATGTCCAAGAAGAGGAGTATTGGATCCCAAGAGACACCCTTTGAAAAAGGTCCTAATCAGCCCACTTTTGGACCATTTTTGGCACCTAAAATGTGTCCAAACTTGCAGCCCAATAAGTCCTACATTAAGTCACGTTTTTATAGCATAAAATGGACTTACTTAATGTCAATGAAGGGTATAATAGTTGTGGTAGAAGTTGAGTGAAAGTTGGTGCCAGGTTGCTGGCAAATTTCCTTCAAGATTTTCAAGATTTCCAATTCCAAGATTGGTTTTGGACTTTCAAGATCATATCCTGTGGTAGTTGGACAGCTTGTCCAAAGTAGTTAGGACTGTATTTCTTTTTCAAAGATTGCTAAGATTTTCAAGATTGGTTTTGGACTTTCAAGATCATTTTCTAAGGTAGCTGGACATTTTGTCCAACGTAGTTAGGACTTTTTGTCCAAAGTAGTTAGGATTTTTTTTATTTATTTATTTTTTTGGTAGAATTAAGTGACTCACTCTGTATATAAAGGGGTATGTTCTTTGTTTTTAGAAAGACCATGATAGACAATATCAAGGATATGAATTGTCTAGGTGTTGCAATTGTTTTATGGCCCAAGTTTATGTCCAAGAAGAAGAGTATTGAATCCCAAGAGACATCCTTTTAAGAAGGTCCTAATCAGCCCACTTTTGGACCATTTTGGAACCTAAAATGTGTCCAAACTTGTAGCCCAATAAGTCCTACATGAAGTCATGTTTTTATAACATAGAAAGGACTTACTTGATGTAAAATAAGGGTGTAATAGTCGTGGTAGAAGTTGAGTAAAAGTTGGTACCAAGTTGGTTGCAAATCTCCTTCAAGATTTTCAAGTTTTCCAATTCCAAGATTGGTTTTGGACTTTCAAGATCATATCTTATGGTAGTCGTATATTTTGTCTAAAGTATTTAGGACTTTATTTCTTTTGCAAAGATTTATAAGGTTTCCAAGATTGATTTTGGACTTTCAAGATCATATCCTAAGGTAGTTGGACATTTTGTCCAATTTAGTTAGGACTTTTTGTCCGAAGTAGTTAGGATTTTCTTTCTTTATTTTGTTGGTAGAATTAAGTGACTCCCTATCTATATACGGAGGTTTATTATTTGTTTTTAGGAAGATTATGATAGAAAATATCGACAAAAATTGTGATATTTTTCTTGCACTCTTGTGTGATGCTACTCTTGGATTTACTCTTCAACCTTCAAGAATCAACTTAAGGTGGTAAGATTAAACCCTTTTCGAAATCCTAGATCACTTCTAGGTATTCAAGAAAGGTGATAAGTTTAGGCTTATTTTTGTTCTTGTTATTCTAAAGGGTCGGGTTTTAGAATCTATCTCTTGTTTTCAATCTATCTGTCTTTTTCGTATCTTTATTTTCTTTTCGCTTCCGCACGCTTTTCTTGTTTTTCTTTAGTAACTCTTGGAAACCTATCATGTTGTTATCATCTGAGCTCCTCCCCCGGTCGTTGAAATAGTTGATACAACCGTAATCAATCCTGCCTGAGCGAATATACCAAACATGCTAAGGAACTGCGCTAAAATATCCTAAAGTCCGGGGGTAGCAACAGGCACCTCTGGTGCCTGGCGCCCAACCGGAGCTACTAATGACTCCTCAACTGCTACTCTGGTAGGTTCTCTACTTGAAGCACTTGCTCCTCCTCGGCCTTTACCTCTACCTCTGCCTCATCCTCTAGCAACACCGGCTCTGGGGGCAGCATCATCGCTAACTGCAGCTTGTGTCCTCACCGTCTGTGTTAGAATTTAATGACAAAGGCTCAAACTCAGAAATCAAAAAACTTGCATGATGGGATTGAAAGAAGTGAAGGATCCTAATAGTTTCGTAGCCTCTCGGAGATAAGTACAAACATCTCCATACTGATCTGCAAGTCTATACTATGCTTTCGTATGACTCGTAGCACCTATGAACCTAGAGCTCTGACACCAACTCGCGACTCCAAATTCCCACCTTAGGATGCCGTGATGGCACCTGGACTCTAAGACTAGGTAAGTCTAATATACAATGAGAGTTAACACAATTTACATATTATATATCAAATTAAACTATTAAGCTATCATAATAAAACCTAAACAGTACAACTATCAAAACCTCCAAAAACCGGGTGGAAACGAGTCATAAGCTCTACAGAGAGTGCACTAATAATCTCTAAATACAATACTGGTTTGAACAGGAGATAAACAATTATACAACTAAAAGAAGGTGATGACTTCGAGGCCTGCGAGCATCGAGCAAGTGGACCTTTGTAATAGTGATGGGCAGATGTACTGGATCTGAATAAAAATATGAAGAAGCGTATCATGAGTACACCACAACGGTACATAGTAATTATTATGACTAACCTAAGTGGAGTAGTGATGAAGAACAGTCGAGACACCTACTAGACAAAATAACATGTGCAAGTAATAATATAAAGCTAACAGAGGAAAGAATATCTATATAAACTTAAACAGGGAAAGAATAAGTATATAACTCTAGCAAATGGAAAGTAGGAGCAATAGTAAGCAACAAGGAGTAAACATGTGGTAACACTGCAAGGTAACAAGAACACAGTTAAAGTACTAGTGAAACCAATTAAGGAAAATAGTGACAACCAAATACTCAACCATTATTTCACAAGAATTATACAAGAATTACACCGAGGTACCATGCCTCATAATCACAAATCACGGGTCCCAAATCATGATTCATAATCACATGGCATCTCATGCCCACTTTGTTAATCATAACTGCACGGACAACTCACGCGTTGCACGGGGAACTCATGTGCCAATACCAATAATAATAACCCCATACCCGCGTGGATAACTCATGTGCCAACAGTAACAATATCTCATATCCCCCACGAACAACTCACATGCCAACAATCCAGTCCTCACACAGAAAGCAGATATACAAGAATACATGTACATGATCAATGAACATCAAGAATTATACTACTGGATTGATATAGGTGACAGATTACAGTGTATGGTTGTGCAAGTGGACTAGCACATTGGAAATGACACAACTAAAGCCCTTGATATGCATGACTCACACAAGATAGTCACACCACCACATAAATATTATCAATGAAAATGCCCCGCGGCCATCACAAATCATCCCCGACATAACCTCCTTGTCTTGATGCATGCGCAACAATAAAGTAAATGACCGACTTATCTCGCTACATGTGCATAATAATTATCCTCCTTGTCTCGCCACATGCGCAGACCAAACATATATTTATCACGCCGCATGTGCAAATATCAATAATAACAATAGCACGAACAACACACGTGCAAACACCATGACAATCCTCTAAATAATCCCATGTGTGCCAAAACTATAACAGCACAATATAATACCTCGCACCACATGTGCCCATATGCCACAACATTTCCTTACCAACAATCCTAATACCACAACCACACATAGCCCACGGCTCAACAACACTGAGTACAATGACAACAACAATAACACAGGAGTACGACAGGTAATTCAACACAAGAATTACAATAACAAAATTAAACAGAAGAATAAGCTCAACAATGAATGATATAATAAGTAATAATGACTTAAAATAAGAATAACTCAACAATGAGTGAGATAAATCTAATGACCTAACTTGTCGTTTTGAGAATTAATGTCCTGTTCAAATGTTTGGGGTCCCGAGCAGCTTTGTAATATGTATTATGATTTGCGTGTGCGGTCGAGTTTGGTTTTCGAATGATTCGAGATTAAATTGGAAAAATAATTCTCATTTAAGAAGCTTAAAAGAAAAGATTTGACCGAAGTTTGACGTTTGTGCAAACGACTCCGGAATGGAATTTTTATGATTTCAATGGCTAAGTATGGTGATTTCAGATTTAGGCGTATGTCCGGTTTTGGATTTGGAAGTCCGTAGGACAATTCGGCTCATTATGATGAAAATTGGAACAGTTGAAGTTTTAAAATAGTTATAAGTTGGCCGACGGTTGATTTTGTTGATAACGGGGTTAGATTTTGATTCAAGAAATTGAAACACGTCCATTATGTCATATATGACTCATGTGCAAAATTTAAAGTCATTCCGGATTGATTTGATATGTTTCAGTGCAAATTATAGAATTTGGAAAATTCATAAACTTATAATTCGATTCGAGGCGCGATTTATAATTCCGACATTTTTTGACGTGGTTTGAGGCCTCGACTAAGTTTGTATTGTAGTTTAAGACGGGTTGGTATTTAGTAAAGGTCTCGAGGGCCTCAGGTGAGTTTCAGACGGGGTTCAGATCGATTTGAGCTATGTTGAAGTTGCTAGAAATTCTAGTTTTTTCTCCAACCATTGGATACAGTTGCTCAAATCATTGAACACGGTTGCTCCAACCGTTGAAGAAATGAAGGTTCTGGAATTCGTTACGGTTCAGCGCATCTCATGGTTGACCTCATAGTTGGGAAGTTGAAGGAAAATATTTGGCATAATAGGGCATTTCTGTAGCCCATTATATGGCCGCAGAATAACAATGCGGGCCACATAATGGCCGCAGAGTGAGGCTGTCATTTGGGCCATTTTTGGATGTCATTTCATGGCCCATTATGCAATCGCAAAACTATTTCACTGGTCGCGCACTAATCGCAGAACCAACATGGAAATTGTGCGGAGGGAGGTTCTGCGGTGCATTATGCGAGCGCAGAACAGGTCTGGGGACCGCATAACGGTCGTAGAGTGTGGCAGACCAGCCCAGTTCCGGAGGGACATTTCGCGCCGCATTTCGCGGACCGTAGAAGCATTATGCGACTGCAGATTCCATTTCGGAGCTTCATTTTTGGGTTTTTATAACCCGACCCCATTTCGTTATTTAGACTCTATGGACCATTTCTAAAGGGAGAACTTGATATTTTGAGTGAGAGAAAGGGCTCTTGAGAGGAACAGAGTTCCTCAATCAATTATTCCCCAATTCTTACTCAAAATCTTGGAAGAATTAACAAGGGAAGCAAACTAGGTCTTTATCTTAGAGGTAAGATTCTACACCCTATCTCTTAATTTCGAAATTTAACTATAAATGGGAAATTAGTAAGATAATTCATGGGTATAAGAGTCGCTTATTTTGCATACATGATTGATCATGGTATGTATGGATATTGTTGAGCTAAAATAGTAAAGAAGGGGTTGTGGGATAAAGGAATTCTCCATAAAAGGACCTTGAAACCATAATGTATACCTAGTGCTTAATAAAATGTTCAAATGAGCTAGAACCATGATCATCTTCCTAATTCAATTTGTTACTTTTCTAAAACTGATTGAAGTTGCTAAGATTTCCGTAACATTTTAGAGTTAAGGAAGCTCAAGTGAGGTATGTTGGCTAAAATCTTCTCTTAAAAGTTGAACCCCATAATATCCATGTAAGTCCCGAGTTGGTCATTGTGAATCGATTACCCGAATAAGCTGGTGTCAACAGACATCCGTGATCAATATGTAATTCAAATGCTCTTGTTATGTTGTACTACTATTTTAGAATGTGTTCAAAGTATGGGTTGCATATCTAAATGCCTTGACTTTAAGTTGTGTTTCAAATGAAAGATTGTGTAAGAAATCGTGATGTGCCTAACACTCATTAACTGCTCAAATGTATGCTTAAATGTCTTGAATAGAAATGCCTTGTTGTGGGAAAGTCCATGATAATGGTTGAAAGTAAAAAGGTGTGCATGAAATACGAATCACGTAATGCGGAATGTGAAATATGAAACACGGCCAATGTGCCAAGAGAAATAATACAATTGTGACCATTAGTGCCAGTGAAATGAAGAGATGTGCAAGAAATATGAAACGGGATGATTGATAGAAAAGGGTGATATCTCACATGAGACGGCCTAGCCAATCGGGTCATGATCGAATGCCATGCCGCACAGATGGCGGTGACTGTGTTAGAAATTGTGATTTGGTTGATGTCTCACATGAAACAGCCTAGCTGATCGAGTCATGATCAGACGCCATGCCGCACACATGGTGGTGACTGTGTTGGAAATCGTAATCGAAATTGTGAATAGTGGTATATCGGTACCAAAGATTTTCCAACTTAAAATTTGGAAATTTATTTAAAAACTTATACTATCTCTAATTTGATATTTGGTAATTGTTTGAGGCTTTAACTGATATTGTGACTGTCCTTACTTGCATTACTGCTCGTTTCTTTGAGAGAGAGTTTAGTCATATATACTAGTACTATCCGACAGTACTAACGTTGGTTTTCCCGGGCACGCTGCATCTTTAATGGATGCAAGCGGTTCAACAACAGGCGTCACTGATCTACGATAGCACTACACTCTTTTCCCAGCTGATTTGGTGAGCCCTACTTCACTCGGGGTCATGTATCTTTTGTTTATTTTATCACCATGTTTTGAGGTATAGCCGAAGCCTTGTTGCCGACACTATCATTGTACCCTTTTGTATCTATTAGAGGCTCCGTAGACATAGCGTGGGTGGTATGTTGGGGTGGGGAAAGTCAAACTAGTAATGTTGTAATTGTATCACACGTTTCACATAAAACTATGAAAAAGTATGTATTTTGGAAGATTATAAATGATGTAACTGCTGATAATGAATTGGTGTTGTTATTTACTTGATCCCACCCACTGATTAAATAATGAATTGGATTTTACTAACATACATGAGTAAGTTCGGGTAGAAGGTATTGTATAGGCTTGCTCGGTCGGGTTATCTTTGTTGAGCGTCA
Source organism: Nicotiana tomentosiformis (assembly GCF_000390325.3). NCBI lineage: Eukaryota > Viridiplantae > Streptophyta > Magnoliopsida > Solanales > Solanaceae > Nicotiana > Nicotiana tomentosiformis. The sequence continues at coordinate 33,681,722 of NC_090813.1, read as the reverse complement.
GTCGTGCTCCCCGAGTTCGGGGCGTGGCAGGATAACAAAGATTCAATCTTTAATGAAAATCAAAATGTCAACACAAAAAAGTCAACCCGAGCCCATACCTCGAAACCTGACCAAACATACAAATATTGAGCACCCATTCCGATACGAGTCCAACCATAAAAAAATTATCCATTTCCGACCTCAAGTCGACCTTTAAATCCTCCATTTATAATTTTGGAAAGCTTTTAAAAAACCCCAAATATCTCCAACACAAATCACTAATTAAATAATAAAAACAATGATGGAATCATGAATAATAGACAATTTTGAGTCAAAAACACTTACCCCGATCCAAACCATGAAAACCCTCTCCAAAATCGAACAAAATTGAGCTCTACAACTCAAAATATGTTAAAATGAACCAAACCCTCGAAAGAAAGTACTATATTTCACCAACTCTCCACTATCGCGGAAAAGACTTTGCAATTGCGAAGAACAAATTTCACCAAATCCCTAAACCTATTACGCGAACACGAGGCTACAAATGCGAACGTGGTGAAAAAATATCCTCAGGCTTCGTGATCGCGGTTCCGTCCTCACGACCGCGATGAACAATGCATGCCACCATATAACCTCGCCTTCTTTCTATGCGGACGCGGCCCGACACTCGCATTCTCGATGAACAAATACCCCAAGGCTTCATGAATGCATCCTTCTCTTCACAAATGCGAAGTGAAAAAACCTATGTGCTAGCAAAGACTCTACGTGATCGCGACCCATTCTTCGTGATCGCGAAGAAGGATACCAAAAGAATAGAAATAAAAACTTCCAACACATGAAGAATGTTTGAAACCCATTCCAAACACACACGAAGCCCTCGGGACCTCAGCCAATTACACAAACAAATCCTAAAACACAATACAAACTAACTCGAAGCCTCAAATCACATAAACAACAAAATAACAAATCGTATCTCAATTCAAGCCTAATGAACTAATGAGCATTTTCAAATTCAAAACTAACACTAAACATCTCATAATGACCTCAAATTTTGTATGAAAGTCCCAAATATCATAATGGACCTATGCCACTTCTCAAAATAACAATTCGAGCCAAATTTCAATAAAGTCAACCCTCGGTCAAACCTATCAACCTTCCAAACCTTCAACTTTCTAACTTTTGCTAATTCAAGTCAGAACAACCTACGGGCCTCCACATTAACAACCGGACATATGCTTAAAGTCCAAAATCACTATACGAAGCTATCATAACCATCAAAACATTGTTCTTGGGTCGTTAATACAAAAGTCAATCTCCGGTCAACTCTTTAAATTAAGCTTCCAACTTTGGGACTAAGTGTCCCAATTCACTCCGAAACTCACCCGAAACCAAACCAACCACCCCGACAAGTCACGTAACTACAAATGAAAAAAGAAGAGACAATAAATAGGGGAACGTGTACTCAAAATGACTAATCAGGTCTTTACAAGAACTTTAGAGATCACCTCGTCCGGAAGTACCTGGATCTACACACAAAGTGAAGAGTGTAGTATGAATACAACCAACCCCATGCAATAAGTAACAAACAAACCTTGGTCTGAAAGTAGTGACGAGCTAAGAAGAAACATTCAGATACCAATATTAATAACTAATAACAACTCATGATAAAAAGGAAAAATAGTGTATGCATGTAGCTCAATAATATCATGTTCAGCTCATTAACATAGCAGGAATTTAGGCATACTTTCCATATATAACCGTTAAAGCCCAACACGGATAATAAATTTAATTTACTAGCTAGCATGAGGAAAGTACATGTCAACTCAACAATATCACTATGGACCTATCAAGAATAATCACACTTAGCATTGTACGGGTAATGGCATGACTGCCCATCATCAAGCAGGTATATAAAACAATATGCTTGCGCACACTACTGCCATGTCGGACTCCTGAGAGGCGGATCCTGCCCAAGCGCTAATTATAATCACATAGCCCAAATAATAGGGCCTAGTGCACGCGTGGTCCCAAAACAATAACACTTAGCCCAATGTGAGAATTGCGTACGCGTCACCTCAAAATCAATACAAAATCGGCGCTATGGCCCAAGCTCAGTCATTAACTGATCAATTCTCAGATAATCACATCTCACAAAACTTAGTTAAACAATGTTACACATAAGAGGAACCAACAACATGCGAAGAATCAAATAAGAAAGTACTGAGACAAAGATATCATACACAGACATAACATCGTGACTAAGATTATGAGTGCAATTTAGCCAAATAGATCATAAACAGCAAGAATAAGCCCAATCATGTTTGAACAAATAGCACATAGCCTAGACGTGGTTTTTAACATGAATCATGGCCCAAATAACCTTACAAGTCGAGAAGACATGGATATAACAAGGCACGATAGCAAAACAAATCTCATAATAGTCTAAAACCACCCCTAATCATGAACACCTCGGTGCACACACCCATTCTCAACACCTAGAATGTGTGTCACCTCAATATGACTCATGTAACATAGTTCCTAGGGTTAATTACCCTCAAATCCAAGATTAGATATGTTACTTGCCTCAAAACACACGAGTCAATACTCCAAAAATCCCTTCCCACGCGAATCGTCCTCCAAACAATTCAAATCTAGTCACAAACAACTTAATATGATCAAATAATGTTGTAGAAAACAACTTTAAACAATAAAGCTTCGATCTTTATCAAAAACAAAAGGTCAACCCGAAAAGTCAACTCCGAGATTGCACCTTGGAATCCAATCAAACTCACAAACTCTGAACACCCATTCACTTGGAAGTTCAACAATACCAATTTCATCCAATTCCAACCTGAAATGACCTTCAAATCCTAAATTTTAACTTTAGGAAATGTTTTACCAAAATTCCCAATTTCTTCACTTTAATTAACCAATTAAATGATAAAAACAATGATAGAATCATGGAATATAAATAAATTCTAGTAAAAAGTACTTACCCTAACCCAAACCGTGATAAAATCCCCTCCCAAATCACCCTAAACCGAGCTCTCTAACTCAAAATATGGTATGGTGACCAAACTCTTGAGATATAGATATTAAATAGTCTGCCCATGCATACCCTTCACGATCATGAACATATCCTTGCAATCATGAAGAACAAACTTCTCGGTCCTCCAAAAGACTCTACGCGAATGCGAGCCCATGGTTGCAAAGACAAAGCACAACACACTCTTGAACTACACGAACACGGAAACAACATTGTGGTCACGAAGGCTTACTATCTGAAACCTAACCTAAACTCACCCTTCTACGTGAATGCAACCGTCCACTCGTGATCACGATGACCACTCCCATCCAACGCTTTGCAAATGCGTCACCATTTCGCGAACTCGTAGTACATTTCGCCTGCCGTCCAGAACACTCTACGTGCTTGCGACTTACTCCTCATGATCGCGGTAATGACTCGGCCTGCCGTTTTAAGTATTTTTTCTCCATCCCCTAATTATTTTCTCCTCTATGTTGTATTATTGTTATGTGACTTTCTGGGGGTGTTTGGTTTATGTTCGGGTGAGTTTTAGAGTGAAATGGGACACTTAGTCCCAAAGTGTGAAGTTTAAGTTGAAGGAGAGAATCGTAGTTTTAATTCTATTTAGACAACTCTAGAATGGAGTTCTGATTGTTCCAATAGCTCCAAATGGTGATTTCGAACTTAGTAGCGTGTCCGAAAAGTGATTTGGAGGTCTGTATGTCGTTTCAGCTTGAATTGGCAAAAGTTAGAAAGTTGAAGGTTCGGAATATTGAGCAGTTTGATCGGGAGTTGACTTTATAGATATTGGGGTCAGATTCCAATTATGGAAATTGGAATAGGTCCGCCATGTCATTTATGAATTCTATGCAAATTTTGAGGTCAATCGGAGTTGTTTTGGTATGAATCGGCATTATTTTTGGAAGTCGGATGTTCATAGTTTCAATAGGCTTGAATTAGGCGACGATTCGTAGAATTGATGTTGTTTGATGTGATTTTTGGCCTCTAGTAGTGTAAAGACCCATTAAAATTTTCTAATGATTTAAGATTTTAAGGTGCACCAACAGTATTTGGGAATAACTTGTTCGAGTATCAAAGGAGACCCATGGGATAGAACTACATCATTTTGAAATGAAAATATGTGTTGGAACATACTAAGGAGTTTTGTGAATGGCAAGAATTTATGTGGAACAAGTTGGATACATTACGTGGAAAGGATGTATCAATTCGCACAACATCATACTTCAAACGCATGTTGCTACCAAACTACTAAGACTTAGGAGATGATCTACCTATCAAAATTAAAGCTCTTTGAGTCTAGTTGCCAACGCATCAAACCATTTGTCCTTTGGATATGTATGCAGAAAGTTATGGCCATTGTACTGGACCTATGTCAGATGCACGGCCACACATATTTGGGAGTTTCTGCATTGTGTGCGCGAACACTTGCTCAGGTACACGGTCGCGCACGTAGGAGCCCATTAAATAACCCCAAGGCCGGGTAGAGAGAGGGGTTAAGTCATATTTGAGCTAAAACCTGATATTTTGAGAGTGAGAGAGTGCCCTAGAGTGGGAGAGTGATCTTCAACAAATTGTCCTTCAATTCTTGTTCAAATCTCTGAACATTAACAAGGAAAACTTACTAGGTCTTCATCCTAGAGGTAAGATTCTACACCCTAGCCCTAAATTTTGAAATTTATCTAAAAATGGGTAATTAGCAAGACAATTCTTGGGTATGGGAGTTATTTATTTTGTATGCATGTGTTATCAAAGGGTGTAGGAAGATTGTGAGCTAAAAATGGTAAAGAATGGGTTGTGGGATGATGGAATCCTCCATAAAAGGACCTTGAAACCTTAATGCACACCTAGTTTCTGATAAAATGCTCAAATGAGTTAGAACCATGATCATCTTCCTAATTTTGGTTTAACTTATTATATTTCTAAAATAGATTGAAGTTGCTAAGAATTTCGGAACATTTAAGAGTTTAAGGAATCTCAATTGAGGTATGTTGTCTAAATGCTTCTCTTAGAATTGAATCCCATGGTGTTCGTGTAATTTGTGTAAGTCCCGAATTGATCATTATAAAATTGTCCATTCCGAATATGCTTGTGTTGAAAGATATATGTTCAATATGAATTCCAAATGCTTTTATCATGTTATCTTATCATTTGAGGATGTGTTCAAAGTATGGGATGTGTGTTGAAAATGTTAAGACTTCAAGTCAAGTTTGAATGAAGGTCGTTATTCCAAATTGTGTGAAACATCTCTATGCGCCTAAGATTCTTAGTTGCTCCATTGAGTATTTAAAGTCATGAATTGAAAAGCCTTGTTCTTGTTGATGACGATGACAACGTTTTAAAGTGGAAAAATAATTTGAATTATGAAATAGGGCCAAGTGCCAAGAATAATTTTATAATTGTGGCCACTAGTGCCAATGAAATGAAAACATGTGAAAGAAGTATGAAATGAATTGACTGATATAAAAAGGATGATGTCTCAAAGGAGACGGCCTAGCCGATCGAGTCGTGATCGGACGCCATGCCGCACACATGGTGGTGATTGTATAGGAAATTATAATTGAAGTTGTGATTGTGGCTGATGTCTCTAATGAGATGGCCTAGCCGATCTGGTCGTGATCGGACTCCGTGCTAAAGGTACGATGGTATTGGTATTGAGAGTGATTGTGGTTGATGTTTCTATTGAGATAGCCTAGCCGATCGGGTCGTGATCGGACTCCGTGCTAAAAGTATGGTGGTATTGGTATTGTAAATAATGGTATTGTGAATGATGATACATCGGTACTAAGGATCTCCAACTTAAAAATATGGAAATTTACTTTAAAATTTAGGTGGTTATAACTTGATGTTTTGGTATTGTTCGAGGCTTCCATTGATTTTATGATTGTTCCTCCTCGTAATATTGTTCATTCTATTGAGAAGGTGTTTAGTTATACATTCTAGTGCTATTCGATGGTACTAAAACCCCTTTTGCCTGGGGCGCTGCATCTTTAATGGATGCAGGTGGTTCCACAGCAGGAGACATTGATCAGTGACAACGGTACACCCACTTCCCAGCTGACTTGGTGAGCCCCACTTCATTTTGGGGTCATGTATCTTTTGTTCCTTGTGTATTGTGTTTGAGGTATAGCCGGGGTCTTGTTGCTGGCATTATCATAGTACTCTTCTTTATCTATAGATGCTCCGTAGACATAGTGTGGGTTGTATATTGGTGCTGGGAAGGTCAAACAATGTTATGTTGTGGTTGTATTACTTGTTCCATTTCAGACTATGAAAAATATGTGTGAAATTTGAGACTTAAAAATGATGAAACTATTGGTAATGAATTGGTATTGTAGACATGATCACCTTATTGGCTAACTAGTGAAAATATGTATTATCTCCATTTATGTATGAGTTTGGGTAGAAGAAAATCTAACAAGCTTGCTCGGCCGGGTTCACTTGGTTGAGCGCCGGTTGTGCTCCCCGAATTTGGGGCTTGACAAACTTGGTAACAAAGCCTAAGGTTTTAAAGTGTCTTAGGATGTGTCAGAGCCATGTCTAGTAGAGTCCTTCATATCGGTGTGTTGTTGACCACATTTATAATTAGGATGCTACATGGGCATTTAGGAATAATACCCTTCTTTCATGTTCTTGATCGTGCGAAAAAGCTGATTGTAAGATTGTTCCTTCTTTAACTCGTGCTTTGCTCTAACTTTCAGTATATGGCACCTGAGAAGAAGGCAAGAACTGGCCAAAGAGCCCATGTCACCCCAGGAGTGGCAATTGATTCTATATTTAATGATGCGGGTGAGCACCCAAGGAGTGAGAATATTCCTCCAGTTACTTCGCTTCTACTACAACTTAACAGACCGCACCTGTCCCTACACCAACTGAGGGTGCAAAGGTCCCTCCAACTAATATACCAGTTCTACCTTCATTTCCAACTTCCAATTCAGGTGTTTCTGATATTGATCTTAGGGGAGCCATACAGATGTTAGCTCAGATAGTGGCTTCCTAGGCCCAGAGATCAAATGTTGCACCCACTTCTCTCAGCCAGGGGATTCGGCTAGATCCAGGGTGAACAAGTTTCTCCAGTTGGATCCTCCAGTGTTCACGGGTACTAACCTAGAGGAGGACACTTCATTGATGAGATGCACAAAACTCTCCTAGTTTTGCATGCTACTGAGACAGATGCAGTGGAATTGGTTGCCTACCACCTGAAAGAGGTGGCATATTCTTGGTTTGAACTATGGGAGGAGTCCCGTGAAGAAGGGATATCTTCGGCGAAGTGGGGTGAGTTTGCCGATGCCTTCATTAATCATTACTTGCCTGCCGAGACTAAGTCATCCCATGCTGCTAAGTTTGAGAACCTAAGGAAAGGTAGCCTGAGTATGTGGGATTACTATATGAGATTCACGTACCTATCCAAGTATGTTGTTTACATATTGCCCACTATGGAGGCTAGAGTGCGCCGGTTTGTGCCGGGCCTTAGTCCCTTGGTAATTAATGAGGCCGCTACGGCTGCCTTGAATTCTGATATGAACTATGGTAAGATGGTAGCATTCGCTCAAGCCACAGAGACCCACAAATTGAAGAACAGAATAGAGTGAGAGGGTAGCAATAAGGCCTGGTCTACGGGCAACTTTAGTGGTTTATCTGTTGGTTGCAAGTCAACATTCAAGGGAGGGTCATCAGGGCCATATTAGTTCTTTGCTAAGTCTTTGGCTAGTGCACCACCAGCAGGGCCCAATCAGCAGCAGCAGTGGAGCCATTGCAGGCCCAATCAGGGTAACGGGGGCTCTTATCAGCAGGGTCATCATGGTGGAAGATTCCAACAGCAACGGAGGCCCTCGTGCCCTAGGTGTCAAAATATGCACCTAGGAATATGCTACATGGACTTACCCATATGCTACAGATGCGGATTGAGGGGTCACATTCAGAGGGATTGTCGTTTATCCCGCCAGGGTGTGGATAGGGGCCCAACACAGCCAGCCAGTTCTGCAGCTACTACATCCACAACACCTCCTCCAGCTCAAGGCACTCCAACACCTACAGGGCGTGGTGCAGCTAGGGGTGGAGCACAGAGTTCGGGAGGATCCGGCCATTTCTATGCTATGAGGGGTCGTCATAATTCAGAGGCTTCTCCAGATGTTGGTACATGTATATTGATTGTCCAATATCATGATGTGTATGCTCTTATTGATCCTGGTTCCACTTTGCCATATGTTACTCCTTATTATGCTATAGAATTTAGGATAGAACTGGAATAACTTCATGAGCCGTTCTTTGTATCTACTCCGGTTGGTGAGTCTATTTTGGCCGCACGGGTTTATAGGGATTGTGTTGTCAAGTTGTGTGGTCGGGACACCATGTCGGATCTTATTGAATTGGGTATGGTCAATATTTATGTAATAAGGGTAATGGACTGGCTTTATTCATGTTTTGCCAGGCTTGATTGCCGAACCAGGACCGTTAGGTTCGAATTTCCTAATGAGCCAGTCATTGAGTGGTAGGGGGATGATGTGGTGCCAAAGTGTAGGTTTATTTCTTACCTTAAGGCCACGAAGATGATCAACAAGGGATGTATTTACCATTTGGTCTGGGTTACGGACATCGATGATGAGGCACCTACACTTGAGTCTGTGCTTGTTGTGAATGAATTTCCGGGAGCCTTTTCGTATGAGCTCCCTGGGATCCCACCCTACATGGAGATTGATTTTGGGATTGATGATGCTAGATACACAGCCTATATCTATTCCGCCCAACAGAATGGCACAGCAGAATTGAAGAAGCTAAAGGAACAATTAAGATATTTGTTAGAGAAAGGTTTCATTCGGCCGAGTGTGTCACCTTAGGGCGCACTGGTCCTTTTTGTAAGGAAAAAGGATGGGTCACTAAGAATGTGTATTGACTATCGGCAGCTCAACAAGGTCACAATCAAAAATAAATAACCACTACCAAGGATAGATGACGTGTTTGATCAATTGGAAGGTGCCAGGTACTTCTCCAAAATTGATTTACGATCCGGGTATCACTAATTGAAAATCAGAGAGCAGGATGTTCCGAAAACAACTTTTAGAACCCGATATGTGCACTATGAATTTTTGGTGATGTCTTTTGGGCTAACAAATGCCTTGGTAACTGTCATTGATCTTATGAACTGAGCTTTCAAGTCGTTCCTCATTTCCTTTTTAATAGTGTTCGTTGACGATATTCTTGGATATTCACGAAGTCGAGAGGACCATGCTGATCATCTCAGGGTAGTTCTACAAACCTTGCACCACCACAATTTATATGCAAAGTTTTCAAAGTGTGAATTTTGGGTTGAAGCTGACACATTCTTGGGTCATGTCGTCTCTAGTGAAGGAATTATGGTTGATCCTCAGAACATTGCAGTTGTGAATAATTGGCCGAGGCCTACATCTCCAACGGAGATTCGTAGTTTCTTAGGCTTAGCTGGGTATTACAGAAAGTTTGTGAAGGGATTTTCTACTCTTGCCTCTCCGTTGACTAAATTGATGCAGAAGGCAATTAAGTTCCAATGGTCAGATGCTTGTGAAAAGAGTTTCCAGGAGTTGAAAGCAAGATTGACTACAACACCGGTGTTGACCCTACCAGAGGGTATATATGGATTTGTGGTATATTATGATGCTTCGAGGATTGGGCTTGGGTGTGTATTAATGCAACATGGGAAGATGATAGCTTATGCTTCTAGGCAACTAAAGAATCATGAAAAGAACTATCCAACACATGACTTAAAACTCGCAGCGGTGGTATTTGCATTGAAATTTTAGCATCATTATTTATATGGGGTCCATGTGGATATATTCACGGATCATAAGAGCCATCAATATATTTTCAAATAGAAGGAGCTGAATCTGAGGCAGAGAAGATGGCTTGAATTACTCAAGGATTACGACATTGATATTTTATATCATCCGGGGAAGGCTAATATTGTGGCGGATGCTCTTAGTTGGAAATCTATGGGTAGTTTAGCACACTTGGAGGCATATCAAAGGTCATTGGCCAAGGAAGTTCACCGATTGGCTAGTTTGGGAGTTCGTCTTGTGGACTCTAGTGAAGAAGGGGTGATTGTGCAAAATAGGGTTAAATCATCACTTGTTGTGGAAGTGATGAAGAAGCAATACAACGATCCATTGTTGGCGCAACTGAAAAAGGGAATTCATAAACATAAGACCATGGCCTTTTCTATTGGCATGGATGATGGTACACTAAGGGACCAAGGATTACTATGTGTTCCAAACATTGATGGTCTTCGAGAAAGAATTATGATCGAAGCTCACACTTATAGGTATTCCGTGCACCCGGGTTCTAGAAAATTGTATCATGATCTTAAGGAAGTATATTGGTGGAATGCTATGAAGAGGAATGTAGCGGACTTTGTGGCAAAGTGTCCAAATTGTCAGCAAGTTAAGGCCGAACACCAAAGGCCCGGTGGGTTGGCGCAGAACATAGAAATTCCAATGTGGAAGTGGGAAATGATTAATATGGACTTTGTGGTAGGATTACCTTGTACTCCTCATAAGTTTGACTTAATTTGGGTGATTGTAGATCGACTCATGAAATCAGCACACTTCTTGCCTGTTAAGGCTACCTATACGGTGGAACAGTATGCTCAGTTGTATATCAAAGAAATAGTCAGGTTGCATGGCACTCTAGTTTCTTTCATTTCTGATCGGGGGGTATAGTTCACTGCTAATGTTTGGAAGAAAATTCAGCAAGGTCGGGGTACTCACGTGAATCTTAGTACATCCTTTCACCCGCAGACTGACGGGCAGGCAGAGCGGACTTATTCAGTTGCTTGTGGATATGTTGTGCGCTTCTGTTCTAGACTTTAAAGGTAGCTGGGATGATCATTTGCCACTCATAGAATTTACCTACAATAATAGTTATCATGCTTGCATTCAGATGACACCAATCGAGGCTTTATATGGAAGGAGATGTAGATCTGCCATTGGGTGGTTCGGGATTGGAGAAGCAGATTTAATAGGGCCAAACCTCGTGCATCAGGCCATGGAAAAAGTTAGGATCATTAAGGAGCAGTTGAAGAATGCTCAGAGTCGTCAGAAGTCCTATTCGGATGTTCGTCGTACGGACTCGGAGTTCAAAGAAGATGATTGGGTATTGTTGAAAGTTTCCCCTATGAAATGTGTAATACGATTTGGTAATAAAGGGAAATTGATTCTGAGTATGTCGGACCGTACAAAATCATTTAGAGGATCCGTGAGGTGGCGTACAAGATTGAGCTACCACCTGAGATATCATTAGTGCACCCAGTATTTCATGTGTCTATGTTGAAGAAAGTAGTTGGAGACCCGACACTCATTGTTCTAGTTGAGACTATTGAGGTTAATGAGGAATTGACTTATGCAGAGATTCCAGTTTCTATTATTGATCGGCAAGTCTAAAAATTGAGAAATAAAGAAATTGCCTCTGTGTAAGTGTTATGGCGAAACCAGCAGTTTGAAGAGGCCACCTGGGAGCCCGAGGAAAAAATGTAGAAGAAGTACCCTTATTTGTTTGAATAACTATGTAAACATTTTATGAAATTGTTCCTTATGAATTACGTATCATTTGTACAGCTTATGCTAAGGGTGTTCCTTTCTGGTAATATACTGCTTATGAGGCCACGATTGGTGTTGTTTTTATGTTATATTATGTCATCAGATTATGTATATGTTGTTGGGAATGGTTAATGAGATTCTCTGACAGGTCGATAGGCCCAGTTACAGGGGAGACTGGAAATTAGTGGAGTTAGCCAAATTTTGGAGATTTTGGTGTGTAGATTAAGCTTTAAGTCACATTAGGTGTCTATGGCGGACTCTTCGAGGACTAATGATCCTAAGTGGGGGAGAATGTAAGGCCCCGTTAAAATTTTCTAATGATTTAAGATTTTAAGGTGTGCCAACAGTATTTGGGAATAACATGTTCGAGTATTAAAGGAGACCCTTGGGATAGAACCACATCAGTTTGAAATGAAAATATGTGTTTGAGGTGTGTTGGAACATATTAAGGAGTTTTGTGAATGGAAAGAATTTGTTTGGAACAAGTTGGATACATTAATAGGAAAGGATGTTTGAATTCTCACAACATCCTACTTGAAACGCATGCTGCTACCAGACTATAAAGACATAGGAGGTGATCTACCTATCAAATTAAAGCTCTTTGAGTCTAGTTTCAAACGTATCAAACCAAGAATGATTTTATAATTGTGGCCACTAGTGCCAATGAAATGAAAATATGTGAAAGAAGTATAAAATGAAATGACTGATATAAAAAGTTTGATGTCTCGAATTAGACGGCCTAGCCTATTGGGTCATGATCGGACGCCTTACCGCACACATAGCGGTGATTATATTGGAAATTGTAATTAAAATTGTGATTGTGGTTGATGTCTCTAATGAGATGGCCTAGCCGATCGTATCGTGATCAGACTCCGTGGTAAAGGTACGGTGGTATTGGTATTGATAGTGATTGTGGTTGACGTCTCTAATGAGATGGACTAGCCGATCGGGTCATGATCGTACTTCGTGCTAAAAGTACGGCGATATTGGTATTGTGAATAATGGTATTGTGAACGATGATACATCGGTACTAAGGATCTCCAACTTAAAAATATGGAAATTTACTTGAAACTTTATGTGGTTCCAACTTGATGTTTTGGTATTGTTCGAAGCTTCCGTTGATTTTATTATTGTTCCTCCTTGTAATATTATTCATTCTATTGAGAAGGTGTTTTGTTATACATACTAGTTCTATTCGACGGTACTAACATCCCTTTTGCCGGGGGCTGCATCTTTAATTGATGCAGGTGGTTCAACAACAAGAGACATTGATCAGTGACAGCGGTACACCCTCTTCCCAGCTGACTTGGTGATCCCCACTTCATTTCGGGGTCATGTATCTTTTGTTCCTTGTGTACTGTGTTTGAGGTATAGTCGGGGCCATGTTGCCGGCATTATCATAGTACTCTTCTTTATCTATAGAGACTACGTAGACATAGTGTGGGTTGTATATTGGTGCTGGAAAGGTCAAACAATGTTATGTTACTGTTGTATTACTTATTATGAAAAATGTATGTGAAATTTGAGACTTAAAAATGATGAAACTATTGGTAATGAATTGGTATTGTAGACATGATCACCTTATTGTCTAATTAATGAAAATATGTATTATGTCCATTTATGGATGAGTTTGGGTATGAGGAAATTTAACAGGCTTGCTCGGCCGGGTTCACTCGGTTAAGCGTTGGTCACGCTCCCCAATTTTGGGGCGTGACAGGTAGGTCTGTTATGTGTTTTGGAACGTTTTGATGTATTAGGAAGGGGTCTCGAGGGCCCCGAGTGTGATTCGGATTGAATTCGGAATAATTTTGGACTTCGTTGAATTGATTAGGTCTGTTCTTCAGGTGTCATCGCACCAGCGGAAGCTTTGGCCGTGTTCTTCTGGTGTATGAGGGTGCATCCTAGAAACGAAGAAGGCCAGCCCAGACCTGGGTTCACTAGTGTGGACACCTGGGCGCATATGCGCATCCGTAGGCGCGAGAGTTATCAAAAGCAGAACTGTAAGGAGCTTGTGAAGGACCGTAGGTGCGGTCGAGGCTCCGCAGAAGGGGGCTCGCAGGTGCGAGCATTTTGTCCGCAGAAGCAGAATTTCATGGTATTAGTTGGAATCGCATCTGCGATGGATTTTTCCGCAGGTTCAATAGTGTGCCCGTGAAAGCAAAATTCGCTGGGCATAAAAGGGGGTGTTCGAGGGTTTTATCTCATTTTCATCTTTTGGACCTAGAGAGCTAAGTTTATGGCGATGTTTTGAGGTATTTTCTAGGAAATCATCGGGGTAACTGATTCTAACCCAGATTTGGCTATATTACATGAATCCATTGTTATTTTTGTCATCTAATTAGTGATTTGACTTGGAAAATTTTGGGAAAAATTGTGAAACTTCTTAAACTAAAATTTGGGGATTTGAAAGGCAATTTGAAGTCAGATTTGAGTAATTCTTATATGGTTGGACTTGTTATCAAATGGGTGCTCGGATTTTTGAAGTTTGGTCGGGTTCCGAAAGGCGGGCACGGGGTTGACTTTTTGAGTGTTGACTTTATGTTTCTTTTTAAAGATTGAAACTTTATTGTTCGGAATAGCTTCCTATCATTTGTATTTATGGTATGAAGTTGTTTTGGCTAGATTCGAACCGTTCAGAGTTGGATAATCGTGGGAAAGGCTAACTAGTGGGTTGAGTTAGCATGTTGTGAGGTAAATGTCTTTCCTAACTTTGTGTGGGGGAATTACCCCATAGGATTGGTGTTGTTTTGTATTAATTGTGATATGTGGAAGCCGTGTACGCAAGGTGACGAGTGTGTAAACGGGCCACATGTGATAATTGACCGGTTTTAGCTATATAGTTTCCTTTCATGCCATTAATTGAGTTGCATTAATATGTTATATTCATCATCTTTTGTCTATCTTGAGATGCTTTACTTGTCATCGTTAATACTTGTCTTAGCACTTGCTAATTGTCTTCACATGTTTAGTTGAAGTTGTTGTCCTCTCTATTCCTTGTTCATTATTTAACCGATGAGTCCCTTACTTGAAGTTGCTATTTCTTGGAATATCTTATTATTGAATTTGGTATTGAGTTATAAAGGTCGTAGTTCACATTGAGGTAACGTTGTAAATTCTTGAAATACCATTTTTGTGGAGTTATTCACTTTTGGTCACTATTGTTGAGACTCCTGTGCATATAGTGGTTTAGCCATGGGCTATTTGTTATGGAAACACTATTATTGTTGACTTCTTTGGCAATTTGTGATATTGGGCACTTGAGGTGCAATTTGTGATATTTTGTTATATTGATACACATGCGGTGGTATTAGGATTAGGGTCGAAATGCATGCGGTGAGATAAGGTATGCTTGATACCCGTGTTGCTACCAGGGAACCTACTTGAAGACACGTGGTGTGCTAAGGTGGGCTAAAACGCGGGAAGCTATTTCGGGAGAAAAGATTTTCAAAACTAAATGCAATACACCCGCGGTTATTTACGGAAAGATTATGATTTTTTTTATATGAGACTATGAGGCAGTACCTCGGTAGTGATTTTTGTTTATACCTTTCTATTACATCACTTGTGTTTTGGTTGCTTTGTGTCCTTGGCGTATTATTCCTTCTTTTCTTCCGTGTTGCCTTAATTGCCTTAGTTTAGTGTAGCTATTCTAGGGATATTTTCTTCATTGTTTTATTTCCATTATTTATCATTATCACACTGTCATATACCTGTTCAGTTTTCTTATTTATTCCAGTAGGGTCTTAACTCGACTTCCTCACTACTCTACCGAAGTTAGGCTTGGCACTTACTGGGTAACGTTGTGGTGTACTCATGCTATGCTTCTGCACATCGTTTTGTGCAGATCCATGTACCACTTACCAGCCTAGGCACCAGTGAGTAGAGTTCAAATTTGGAGACTTCAAGGTATACCTGCCGGCATCCGCGTTCCTCGGAGTCACCCTCTATCTAGTTCTATTTCATTTTCCTTTTTTATAGATATTGTTGTATAGGGATGTTCAGTATACTCTTGTAGAGCTTGTGACTTGGTATCACCGGGTTTTGGGAGTATTGTTCTGTTGAGTTGCGGAGTACTTTTATGCTAGTTGTTGAGTTTTTTGAATATTTTTATCATTTTCTCAGTTAACTTCTGCATGAATGTTTGGCTTACCTACTCTTAGAGACTAGGTGAAATCACGACATCCTACGGAGGGAAATTGGGTCAGTGATAATTAGTAGAGTCTCACGGATCCGTATGGAGACTTTTGTACTTATCTTCGAGAGGCTATGGAACTGTTAGGAAATTTCACTTATTTGATCCCTTATCGTGTGAATTTGTTGACTTCGGATTTATGAGTCTATGTTCTTCTATTCTCTCACATATGGTGAGGACACGCACCGCTTGATCCAATGATCGGATACCCGCCCTCTGCTTGAGTCGCGAAGGACGGGGCTAGGGCCGGGGCTGATAAAAGGCCGATGAGGGGCATGTAGTGCATCCAGAGCACCTGTCCGAGCTGCAACAGGGGAGCCACTAGTAGATCCAGTTGGGAGGTAGGCACTTGTAGCACCTGTTGATACCCCTACACTTCAGCAGACTCTCGCCCATTTCTTGAGCATATTTGGTACTCTAGCTTAGGTGGGGTGCACCGGCAATATCTCAGGTTAGGGGAGGAGCACAGACTCCCACAGCCCATACCCCAAAGTAGGGATTCCATGTAGAGCAGGTACCAGAGGTTATACCAGTACAGCCGGTTGTCCTAGTTCAGCCCGAGGTTAGGGCAACATCATATAAGGAGGAGCAGCTCAGGCTCGAGTGGTACAAGAAGTACCATCCTCCTACTTTCAATGGCTTAGTTACAGAGGACGCACAGGGCTTTATGGATAAGTGCCACAGAATTTTCCGTACCATGAGTATAGTTGAGACGAGCGGGGTTTCTTTCACAACTTTCCAGCTATCAGGTCCAGCATACCACTAGTGGCGGGCTTGGGAGGAGGTTAGCCTCGCCGAGGCAGATTCACTCATATGGGCTCTATTTTCAGAGATGTTCTTGAGAGAGTTTGTTCCCCACAAACTTTGGGATGCATGGCGCGTAGAGTTTAAGTAGTTGCGCCATGGTGTTATGATCGTATAAGAGTATGCTCTCAGGTTCAATGAGTTGTCCAAGTATGCACCTGCCTTGGTTTCCATAATTAGAGATTGAGTCCGTCGATTTATCAAAGGGCTCAACTATGGTATTAGATTCAACATGGCTCAATAGTTGGAGACTGATACTCCATACCAGTAGGTGGTAGAGATCACACGGGGATTGGAGCATTTGCGGGGCAAAGAGAGAGAGGACAGGGAGGCCAAGAGGCCTCGAGATTCTGGTGGATATAGTGGTGCCCATGCCCTAGTTGCAGCCCATCATGGTGGAGGCTGTGTGAGCCGTCCAGTTCATTCAACACTTCCATCTTCCAGTAGTATTTCGGCTACTCCCAGGTCTCAGGTTGCCCATTATGCACCGCCACTATCTAGTGTACCTCCAGTACGGTGGCCTTTCAGCGGTCAGTCTAGCCGACCTGGCCCGTGCCAGTTTCAGCAGCCATGTGTTCCGATAGCTTGTTTTGAGTGTGGTAATACTCGTCATTTGGTGAGGGTCTTCCCCAGACCCAAGATGGCTTTACATCCACACACTACTCAAGGTCAACTTATTCCAGAGGGTCCCCGTGGTTACCGCACCAGTTGCCACTCCACCTACTCAGGCAGCTAAGGGTGGAGGTCATGTGTGTAGGGGTCACCCTAGAGGGGGAAGCCAAGACAAATGTTATGCTCTCTCGAGTAGGACGGAGGCGGTTGCATCAGACTCAGCTATCAGAGGTATTGTTCCGGTTTGTCATAGAGATGCATCCATCTTATTTGATCCAGGCTCCACTTATTCATATGTATCATCTTACTTTGCTCTATATTTTTGTATATCCAGTATTTCTTTGAGTTCCCCTATCTATGTATCCACGCTCTTGGGAGATTCCATTGTTGTTGACTGTGTGTATCGGTCATTTTTAGTTGTTATTGGCGGGTTTGAGATCAGAGTTGATCTATTGTTGCTCAGTATGGAAAACTTTGATGTTATTTTCGGCATTTTTTGGTTGTTAGTTGATCAGATCAAATTTATTGCTCAGTATGGTAGACTTTATTGGTTGCTCAGTATGGTAGACTTTGATGTTATTCTTTATTGTCACGCCAACACGGTGACATTGGCTATGCAATGCTTTCTGTGGTTGGAGTGTAGGGGTACTTTTGATTATGTGCCTAATAGGGTGGTGTCTTTCCTTAAGGCACATCGGATGGTTAGTAAGGGGTGTGATGCATATCTAGCCTTTGTGAGAGATGTCAGTGTTGATACTCCTACAGTTGAGTCGGTTCCAGTAGTGAGAGACTATCCAGATGTATTTCTATCAGATCTTCCAGTCATGCCACCCGATAGGGATATCGATTTTGGCATGGACTTAATGTCGGGCACCAAGCTCATTTCTATTCCACCATATCGTATGGCCTCAGAAGAGGTGAATGAGTTAAAATTGCAGTTGCAAGAGTTCCTAAATAAGGGTTTCATTCGGCCTAGTGTGTCACCTTGGGGTGCTCCGGTCTTGTTTGTGAAGAAGAATGATGGTTCTATGCGCATGTGTATTTATTATCGGGAATTGAACAAGATTAGAGTAAAGAACATATATCTATTGCCATGCATTGATGACCTATTTGATCAGCTGCAGGGTGCTAGAGTGTTCTCAAAGATTAATTTGCGGTCAGGCTATCATCAATTAAAGATTCGGGATCCGGATATTTCAAAGACTGCTTTCAAGACTCGGTATGGTCATTACGAGTTCCTTGTGATGTCATTTTGGCTGACCACCGCACCAGTAACATTCATGCACTTGATGAACAGTGTATTTCAGCCCTATCTTGACTCATTCATTATTGTGTGTATTGACAACATCCTGGTGTACTCCTGAAGCCGGGAGGTTCATGAGCAACATTTGAGGATTGTGATTCAAACCTTGAGAGAAAAGAAGTTATATGCAAAATTTTCAAAGTGATAATTTTGGCTTGACTTGGTGGCATTTTTGTGTCATGTGGTGTCGTGTGAGGGGATCAAGGTTGATTCAAATAAGATTGAAGCAGTGTAGAGTTGGCCCATACCGTCTTCAGCCACTAAGATGCAGAGTTTTCTTGGTTAGACATGGTATTACCGTCATTTCGTAGAGGGTTTCTAATCTATTGCTGCACCTATGACCTTATTGACCCAGAAGGGTGCTCCGTTCAGATGGGCCGAGGAGTGTTGGAGAGCTTTCAAAAGCTCAAGACTGCACTGACTACAGCCCCAGTATTGGTTATGCCTACGGGTTCAAGGTCTTACACTCTGTATTGTGATGCGTCACATGTTTGCCTCGGCGCGCTGTTGCTGCAAGACGGTAGGGTGATTGCCTATGCGTCTAGACAAATAAAGGTGCATGAGAAGAATTATCCTCTCCATGACTTGGAATTAGCAGCAATTGTTCATGCCTTGAAGATTTGGCGGCACTATTTGTACGATGTCCAAAATCATACAACATTTGTTCAAATAGAAGGATCTTAACTAGAAGCATCGGAGGTGGTTACAGTTGCCTAAGGACTATGATATCACCATTCTATATCATCCTAGGAAGGCTAATGTGGTGGCCGATGCCTTGAGTTAAAAGGCGTAGAGATTGGCAGTGTAGCATATCTACCGGCAATGGAGTGGCCATTAGCATTGGAGGTTCAGGCCTTGGCCAACCAGTTTGTTAGTTTTGATGTTTTGAAGACGAGTCGAGTTCTGTCTTGTATGGTTTCGTGGTCTTCTCTATATGATCGTATCAGAGAGCATTAGTATGACGACTCCCATTTGTTGGTTCTCAAGGACATGGTCCAGCACGACGATGCCAAGAAGGTTACTATTAGGGATTACGGTGTGTTACAGATGTAGGGCCGACTATGTGTGCCATATGTTTATAGGTTGCATGAGTTGATTCTGCAGGAGGCCCACAATTCGTGGTGCTCCATTCATCCGGGTTCTGCTAAGATGTGTTAGGACTTGAGGCAGCACTATTGGTGGAGGAGGATGAAAAATGACATAGTGGAGTATGTAGCTTAGTGTCTAAATTGTCAGCAGGTGAAGTTTGTGCATCAACGGCCAGGTGGGTTGCTTCAGAGGCATGAGATTCCCTAGTGGAAATGGGAGCGAGTTACCATGGATTTTGTTGTTGTTATCCCACGGACATAAAAGAAACTTGCTGCAGTATGAGTGATTGTGGATAGGAGCCAAGTCGGCTCATTTCATTCCAGTGGTACTTATTCTTCAGGGCAGTCGGCTCAGGTCTATATTCGCGATGTCCGGCTTCATGGCGTGCTGGTATCCATCATCTTTGACTGGGGTAGGTAGTTTACATCGCGCTTCTGGAAAGTCGTATAGCGTGAATTGGGCACACAGGTTGAGTTGAGAACAACATTCTATCCTCAAATGGATGGACAGTCCGAGCGCACTATTGATGAGTGGTGACTTTACATTTTAGTCTCTTTTCATTAGTTTCAGTATTCGTTAATTATGATATGAGGTTGTTTATGGTGTGTATTGCTAGATTTTCAAGTAAATTATTACATGAAAAGAGTTGAATTCAATTGAAGTGGAATTGAGCAAAAGAGTGTAAAACAAGTGCTAATTTCTTCAGTGATTCCGCATATGCGGAACTCTGTGCGCTTATGCGACCTCGCATTTGCATGGAGAAGGCCGCATCGGCGGAATTCAAGCAACCTTCACTGGGATCGCATCTGCAAGTGAGGAAATGCATTGGCGGTCGCGCTTCTACGCTTGATGTCCACATCTGCGAAGTTTGCTTTTGCGGAGTAAATATTTTTCATCAAAGGTCGCTTCTGCGAGAGGCTATCCGCATCTAAGGGACTGCACCTGCGAGGATCCCTCTACAGGTGCGGTCAACAGGCTTCATCTATGGACAGTTTTGGCATTTCACATTTTCTCCATTCCAAACCCACTAATACACGACCTAGTTTATTGGAAACACATCTTTGGCTTAATTTTCAGTCTCGTGACTAGAGAAGACAAGTTTGAAAGCTAGGGTTCTTGCACACACACTTGGGTCTTGAAGATTTGGAGTTTTTGGTTGAGAATTTCTTACCCATTTATGTTCATTTCTTCATTTTCTTGCTTTGTATTGAATATTTAAGTGTGTAGTATTTTTTCCAACACTTGAATCTTGTTTATCGAAATATTCATATTTAAAGTGTGGATTAAATACCTTGTTGTGCTTATGTATTGAACGATTTTTATTTATAATGAAGTGAGTTATTGTTTCTTTAATTATTCTTGTTCTTTAATGTTTCCAAATGGATTCGCTAACCCTATGACTCGCCCATTAACTTTGAATTAATTTTGGAAAATATAATTTGGGGTTGGGAAAGATTAATTAACAAGAACTTGAGGCTTTAACCCTCACTTTATAGATTCTACCTATGGATAGGATTGAAATACTTATAGCCATATTTGGGTGAGCTTAATATCTTAGTTGTTTTAGGGATAATTCAGTTAGGAAGTCTTGTTAGTCTTTGGAAATAGCTAATATAAAATTATTACCCGAGGCTAATTAACATAAACTCGCTCATATTTGTAAAATCGTGAAATACATTGGATCGTTACTTGAGTGTAATTCCCATTGCATCCATTCTTGTAGCCATTTATAATTTTACTTGCTTTCTAGGTTAAATTACATTTTCGCATTTAGACATAAATATTCCCAAAACCATTATAAGTGTTTGGTTTATCATAATAAGTGATAATTCTTTGACACGCCTAATCTTCTACATATTG
The DNA here is from genome assembly GCF_000390325.3 of Nicotiana tomentosiformis. Taxonomy (NCBI): domain Eukaryota; kingdom Viridiplantae; phylum Streptophyta; class Magnoliopsida; order Solanales; family Solanaceae; genus Nicotiana; species Nicotiana tomentosiformis. Next base: position 33,660,273 of record NC_090813.1, on the reverse strand, counting down.
TTCTATGTGGGATTCGACCCCGACTCATAGTTAGGTAAATTATATTGCATGCGACCATGTCCATTTACTTTTTAGTATTGGAGGATATGATTCGTGCCTATGTTATGGAGTTCGGGGTTTCTTGGGATCAGCTCTTGCCGCTTGCGGAGTTTGGCTAAAATAACAACTACCAATCAAGTATTCAGATGGATCTGTATGAGGCCTTGTATGGGAGGTGGTGTCGGTCTCTTGTGGGTTGATTTGAATATACTTGATTCACCCTTATCTTGCCGCATGTGCATCACAATTAAATGCATCCCTTATGTCACCACATGCGCATCTTGCCACCCTTATACTCCACACAACATCAATCAACCCACACATCATGTCCACATGTTCCACAATATCACAAAGAAACAAAATCAATACTCATGTCAAAATATAGTCTCACAACTCAAAAATAACGTGCACAAGGACAATACAATAATGTAAGAGTGCGGGGAGTATTCAACAATAAAACATGTTTCATATCAAAAAGAAAAAGTGCAAATCATCTGCAGAATGTCTTCGAGAAAGGTATGAAAAAGGCAACCCATCAGTTGGCTCGCTCAGCCACCCAGGTAAGTATGAATAACTATTCTGCTATAACCCTCAGGAATGGCCAAAATTGCTATAGAAGAATAACTAGCTAATAACCTCTGGTTGGGAAGATGACGAGGCAACCACTTATCCCAACAATCCTAATTTACTAATGTATAGCCTTGTTAGAGCCATCTATATCCATGATTTTCCACCTATTGAACATTTCATTAAAGATGGTTAAGATTGTTCCCCAAAGATCCCCAAAAAGAATGTAGTTTAGACCTCAGGAGAAAAGCCACCTTCTAGTGACATTGAAGCAACAATCAATTGGCAATCCGAAAATTCTATTTCTCAAAATAGAATATTGTAACACCCCCACCTTGGGAGGTGCGACCGGCACACGATGTCCGAAAGCCCATGCGAACCAACGTCAGTTCTTACATTCTTTTTATCCATAAAATCTGGCCATTAAGGCCTCCAAATATTAGCATTATAATTAACATGTGAATAACTATTTAGCAAGATAAACATTAGCATTTAATACATGATTATCACTGTCACTAGCACAACCATACTCAGCCATAACATGCAATCAAATACTAACACTAGCCTGCAAGCCTCTAAGAGTATCAAAAGAAATATATATATTACTCCACTTGCTCGAGACCGGGCTCCACCGTACCCAAAATGTTAATGACATCTACACCTATTGACTATTGAACATCTAGTCCGACAGAGTGGAGAGCAACAACATATCAACTGTAACAACATCCTATTGGGGAGGGATGCCACCGGGTCTATTTGCACTTATGGCCATGAACACAATGCCCAAAATAAAAGGGCGTCTGTACGAAAAATGTACTGAGTATGTAAAGCTAAGAAAGCATATAAATAAGAGTCATAGTATAGGAAACGTGTTCTCATGGTCTCAACCTGGGTACCAAGGACAATCACCGGGGGTGTGAACAATAGAAGCCATAACATATAAAGATGCAAAATTTGAGGTCATTCCGAGTAGGTTAGACGTGGTTCGACATGAGTTTTGGAAGTTGGAAGTTTGATTAGTTCATTAGGTTTGAATTAAGGTGTGATTTGTAGTTTTGATGTTATTTTTTGTGATTTGAGACCTCTAGTAGTTCTGTGTTATGTTTTGGGACTAGTTGGTGTGATACGATAGGGTCGCAAGGGTCTCAGGTGAGTTTCGGATGGGTTCTGGATTATTTGAGGTTGAATTGTGTAACAACCCGACCGGTTATTTTGTGAATTTAAGAATTGTTTCCCCTTTTGAAGCTTTCCACATGTGTATTTGTGGTTATGTGACTTGTGGGGATGGTTGGTTTGGTTTCAGGGAGGTTTTGGATTGAATTGGAACACTTAGTTCATAGTTTGGAAGCTTAAGTCGGACGTATTGATCAAGTTTAACTTTTGTGGAAAACCAAACCCAGAACAGTGTTTTGATGGTTTTAATAGGTTCGTATGGTGATTTTGGACTTGTGTGTTCGCCCGGAATTGAATTCAGAGGTTTCTATGATAAATTTGATCTTTTTCCCGAAATCTAGCTATTTAAACGTTTAGAAATTTCATAAGTTTGACCTTGGGTTCACTTTGTGGCCATCGGGTTCAAACTTTTGTTTCGGGACTTGTAATAGGTCCCTTTTGGCTTTTGGGACCTGTGTGCAAAGTTGTATGATGTTTCTAGACTTGTGTGGATGTTTGGTGTGGAGCTCTGGGGGCTCCTGTGAGATTCAGACGTATTTTGAGTTGAGTTCAATTTTTTGCTGGTTTTGTTGGTCTCACAAATGCGAAGACCAGTTTGCATTTGCGAGCCTCGCATTTGAGATGTATCAGCCACAATTTTTGAAGGTAGGCCGGGGCGATAGGCTTCGCATTTGCGAATCCAGCCTCGCAATTGCGATAGGAGAACGCATTTGCAATCTTTTGGTCACTTTTGCGACCCTTGCTGTCATGAACAAAAATTAATCTAGTCGTGATAGCACCTAACTCAGCCCGCTAGGTAAGCCAAATAACATCCAACACACCTCAAATAAGGGTAACAAGAGTCAATGAACAAAATAATTGAACCTCTATACAAAATCTCAAGGATTGATAGTACAAGTCATGAGCCACTAAGATTTTAGATTTACAAAGATGGTATCAAAAAGGATTATAACATTTGTTTGAAGTACACATAAATAGAACTCAAATCTAAAACTACCAAGGACAGATGGTAGCCATGTCTGGACATTGGGTACATCTTTAATGCAACCTCCGCCAGATTCAACAACATTAGCTCCAAGATCTGCACGCCAGGTGCAGAAGTGTAGTGTGAGTACAACCGACCTCGTGAACTCAGTAAGTAACAAATCTAACCTCAGGTTGAAACCAGTGACAAGCTCGGAAGAAGGTCAGTGTCCGACACCAGTAATCAATAATGACGAATGTTGACGACTAATTTTGACCCTCCCTTTTAAAATTTATTTATTTATTCTTAATAATTTACAATGAATGTTTTGAAAATATTTTCAATAAATAATACTTATTTTAACAAAATTAATTTAGTATTAGTGGTTTTGAAATTGATAATTTAATGTTATAATTATAAATATATCATGATTACTATTTTTAGATTATTAAAATAATTTTTATGTATGTCACAGAGGCTTTATAATTAATGTAATGAATTATTTCTTAATTTCTAATTAATTAGATTACTATGCTAACAATTCAAAATTAGTGTTACAATTTAGAAAACAAGGTATTTTATAAATAATTAATTACAATATTTAATAGTACATTTGTTAATTATAATTTTACTACATTTTATTGAAAATAATTAAGTTTGTGTAAATTAATTTCAAAAAAGTTAAAAGCCAAAAGGCTATAATCGCCGTTCTTAATTAAACATGGATTGGCCATCCTTTAAAATTAACTTTGGCCAAAATACACATATACCAGTCCGAAAATACCCAACCTAAACAACCCCTTTAATCCCCGTTAGTAATCTTTGCCACCTCTTTTAAGCTAATCACGACCTACCACGTCACCCGTCTCATCCCCTCACAAAACAAAAACAGATAATGTCAGACGTTGATCCATATTATCAACGGATCAAATTTAATCCCGCTTTTCTATTTATTTTAAAGGGCGAGTCACATTTTATCTCCGCCATTGGATCACAAGAATTCAACGACCATCGATTTTCCTAGTTTAATTATTTATAAATCCTTAATTATCAAAGCAATCAGAGCTTTTGATTAACAGATCTAATTGCTCTTGTTCCATATCCCATTTTTAACTCCGGGACACCCCCCAACCCTAGCTCATTCATTGCGAAAACAACCGCCCTAGTTTCCCTTTTCTCTCTTCCGTCTCTCAAACTTCATCAACCCTAATCAATAACAGACCTTGCACCAATTTATGCAAGGTCACAAATTAAGTCTAATCATCCCCTTTCCCCCTACATCAGCTAATCTAGTCGATTTCCCCATTTCTATCATTAAATTAGAAAGCCCCAATTTGATACCCTATACCTAAAAGACGAAACTTCAACTCGTCTGATTTTTCCTTGGTCCTTGAAAATCAATTGCATGCATGGCTATCGCTTTAGTGTTATCATCATTATTCTTGGTCCAGAGGTCATGCATAGCGACCTCTAGATATTAGGGATTTATCCGGTGGCTTTTGATTTCAACGGACAGTTCCCCTATCTTAGGTAAAAACTATCACTTCTCTCACATCTGACTTCTATCTGACTTCTCTGATTTCACTCGATGTTGCTCACATAATCAGTTCATCGTCACTCTCCACTACCATTACTTGAATCTATTGAAACCCTAAGCCTCAATGGCCACTATAAATAGCAGCCTTCAATACTCTCAACAAGAACACACCAACACCTAACATTTGAGAAATTAATATAGTATATTGTTGTTTAGGAATTTTTGATTAATGTTCGAGTTCTTACTCAATCTATGCTTTTCTCTCTCTTTCTGGTTCTGAGTTCATTACTGATTGAAAGCTTAATCTTTTGTCTACCTAAACGGCTAATTTGAATACTCGTTTGGTTTGGTGCTCCAAAGGAGGTGAGCAAAACCTTGACCCTATTTTTCTTTTGTTAGTTTTAATTACCGAACATGAATTATTCTATTACCTCTTTCTGAATGATGTTGTTACTAATGTGTTCATTCTTGACTATTTTATGTGCTTATTAATGATTGTTAAATAGATTCTGAGATCATGAACTTCCTTAAGTTATAGAAACTAGAGTTAAGTATTGATCCTACTGACATTTGATAACCTACCTTTCTTGTAAGTATTAAAAATAGCCTGAAAACTCCCAAGCCTTCCTGATATTTTGTTTCTAATGTTCTTTTAATAATACAATGACAGTTATGCTAATCTGCCTCGAGTGTTAATTGCATTTCGTGATGGTTCAATTAATAACCTATACTTAAACAAAGTGTATACTTGTTTAGTGGTGAAAACTAGATTGTTATCTTAGTTTAGGTACACTGGCTCATGACCTTTAAGCTAGTATTATCTCTTTGACATGTCTTTGTGGTTCTGTTGATTTTAGATGCTTATTATTCATCTGATTGAACTCATGACTGCTCATGTAAGCATGCCCTAAGAAGGTTGGATGTTTGTATCACTTTTTTATGTATATTCTGAGATTGTTATACACTTAGCTTAGTCTATAAGGTATGAATAAGAGTTTTTATGTTGTGATATCATATTTGTTAAGGTAAAGTGTTGCTGTTAAGTTCCACTATACTTGAAACCCCTTACTTGACATGCTTAAAACATTTCCCCAATATGATGATACCTCTACCCGTTTCCTGAAGCTCATATGATGACACTGTTAGCTTGATGATGATAATTCTTTCATTTTGAAATAATATGACACATGCTAAATGTCCCATGTATGTTCTTGTGATGCTGCACTAATCTTGATTCTTCAATACTTCTACTTGCCTTCCATAACCATGTATATGTCTACGTTGTCCTTAGAATTTCACCAAACTTACATGAATGAACCAGACGCATTTCATGAATTTTAAATGAATCTTCTATTGCTACTATTTGAGTATAATAGCATGTTTGATCTCTAATAAGGTTTTTATGAAGCTGAGTGCTTGTATAATGAAATGATCATGCCATTGGCTTTAGAGTAAAGCAGGACTGATAGCTTGAGAATTTGTTCATATTCTTAGAAGTTCTAATTGAAGTTGTGAATTTATGACCATGTTAATACTTTTTAGAAGTTCTTATTATGTTTGTATCTCTGTTAGTACCTATAGAAGTTATAACTATGGCTGCTGGTTTGAATCTCTATTAATACTCTTTGGAGGTTCTACTTGAAGTCATTAATCTGTACCTCCTAGTTGAAGTTATTGATTTGTATCTCTAATTGAAGTTGTTACCATGTACCTATATTAGAACTCTTTAGAATGTATCAGTTGTAGTGATTAACCTGTAATGTTGTTAATACCCTTCTGAAGCTCTAATTGTAGCTGTTATTCTTCACCCCCCATAATACTCCTTGGAAATTCAACTGACATTGCTAACTTACATCATGTTTTCAATATGAATCACATTGACATATGGGACCCCACATTGTTATGATTTTCATATTTTGGATTATTCTTATTATTTGTTATAATTCGTTTGGCCTTTACTAGTTTATTTCAAGTATGATTTTATGCATACAGTAGTATATCTAATGACCTTCTTTATTTCTTTCTTGCTGAACATGTATTACCATTGGGCCTGCCGAATTCTCAAAGAACTCAGGCCCAAGTCATGTACCTGTGCATTTGGAAGTATGAAGTCTGTTGTTGTCCGCTTTCTACTATTTGCTGGGCCTACCTCTCTTCAGGCCCAAACTGTAGTCACTACTTCCTCTCTACTGGTTTATTTATTTACGTTCATTATTATTTTACACCTGTATATAACACTTACCAAATTTCGTTAATCATAAGATTAAAAAAAACATCAATCCTAGTAGTAGATAATCCTAATTCGTTAATCATATGTTGTTTATACAACTAATCTCTACTAACAACTTTTACGAAGTCTTTTGGAATCAAAACAACTTTTGCAAGGGACCGTCTTCTCTTTCAAAAAACAGAAATGGAACCCGAAATTGGCCTCCTAAATCGAGTATTCCTAAACAAGTGCCGTTGCCCGGTTTTAAAAGGCCTTCCAATGATTCCTTCAAAGTAAAAATAAAATATGAAATCCAAAGGTATGTTTTAGACCCATTTTTACAATACCCTTATTAAAGTTACATAAATATCCACAGTCTTTAAATACAAATAAATTTTTTATAACTTAGCCCCCGTCTCACATGTTTTATAAACATAAACATTATGTACAATACCCTAAACCTCTTTCAAGCATATATACATATAAACATTATCTTCAAGACTTTTATAAACTTATATCATTTCAAAACTACACATCCTCTTTTTAAATAGCAAGTTCTAAATTAGATATATATAGTATGCCGTACCACCAAACACTCGTTAAGCAGAATATAGACAACTAATCCTTTAAATCTAGTCTAAGTCCTATGGAGCTACCTCAGGTAGATTTTAAGGGTGCCTAACACCTTCCCCTTAGAAGAACAATAACCCTTACCCAAAGTCTCACCGGTTAGCAAACTAATAAAGAAATGACCTTAGTAATTAAATAGGTACCCTAGTATGCTTTGAAATTAGTGGTGACTCTCTTTTATCATCAATAGGGAAACCACAAGTTGAATCTCATTTTGACTCGTGAAAAATAGGGTGCAACAATGAAGGATATGATAATGCCAATAAAACTAAATAATTCAAACGGTTTCGTATTCAGCTCGATCACAAATGCGGGAAACGTAGACATCCTTTACAAGTATAACATCTAAAGTCGAAATATTTCACGGAATCACAAAAATATGAGTTTATCAAGAACTATGATTCTCCCACACTTTCAACTACAGATACGCCTTTTCATTTATAAGTTAGCATGAGGTAAATACATCTCTATGCCTACATGTCAATATACATTCCAAGTCATCAAATGTCTTATTACCGTCTATCATGAGGAAAATGCATCTCTTTGCCTATATGTCAAATATACATGTCAAGTAATAATTTAATAGAGATATCATTAAATGCACACACTCTTAGCACACACCAAATTCCTAGCTCAAATTCTCTACTTAATAACATACAATCACTGTCACTACCCAAATCCCACTTTGGACCGTCATAGCGCCCAACATTGCCGTTAGGCAAGCCAACGGTAAACCTGTAATGATCCGATCGGTCGTTTTGTCTATTTGAGCTCCGTTTCCCCTTTTGATTCTTCACACATGTGTATTTGTTGATTTATAACTTGCGGGGATGGTTGGTTTCGTTTCGGGAAAGTTTTGGGTTGATTTGGCCCCTTTGGTTCTTAGTCTAGAATCTTAAGTTAGAAATATTGATCGAGATTTGACTTTTGTGAAAACCACCCCAGAGCGATGTTTTAATTGTTCTAATAGGTTCGTATATTTACATTGGACTTAGACGAGTTCCGAAAATTGAATTCAGAGGTTCCTAGCCTATTTTGGCTTGTTTTGTCGAATGTTGGCAATTTTAAGATTTTGAAATTTCATAAGTTTTATTGTAGGTTGAATTTATACCAATCGGGTTAGATTATGGTTTTGGGACTTGAAATAGGTTCGTTTTATCATTTGGAACTTGTCTGCGAAATTTGGTGTCGTTCGAGTTTGTTTGATAGGAATCAAACGTTTGGTTGTGATTCTAGTGATTCTTGCGTTCATGGTGCAATTTCATGCGTTTTGATGTCCGATTCGTGGTTTCGGATGTTATGGTGGTGTTTTGATGGCGCGATCGAGTTTGTACGATGTTTTTAGACTTGTATGAATATTTGGTGTAGGGCCCTGAGGGCTTAGATGAGTTTCGGATGTGTTTCAGATTGGATTGAGCTGCTTACAAGTTGATGGTGTTGCAGTTGTTGCAATTGCGAAGAGGGAAGGGGAGGTCCACATATCGTAGATGTGATTCCATTATCGCATTTGCAAAGACAATATAGAGTTGGGTTTGGTCGTATTTGTGACTATTGTGTCTCTTTTTCGAAGTAGGCTATCATCGCAATTGCGAAGCCTTAGTCGCAATTGCGACATCTGAGTGGGCTATCAGGGTTTTTTTTTCGATCCCTATTTCACAATTGCGAAGGTTCGTAAATGCGAACTCAAGGTTGCATTTGTGCCTTCTGCAGCTGAAGAAACTGGGAGTTAGCTTAAGAGGCGATTTTTAGGAGGGATTTTCACTTACAACAATTTGGTAAGTGATCTTAATCTATTTAATGTAACGACTCGACAGGTCATTTTGAGAGTACGATCCCCGATCCACTATTTGTTGTCCTCTCTGCTTCATTTTATGCTTACATGACTTGTCGGGGTGCTCGGTGTCCGGTTCGGGAGAGTTTCAGAGTGGAATGGGACACATAGTCTCTAAGTGTGACTTTGGAATGGAGTTTCGTCATTGTCCCCCCCCCCCCCCATCCTTTTATGTTGTTCTTTCTATTTTTCTTAGGTAATGATGTATAGAGACAACTAGTACATTCCTTAGAGCTTGTGGCTTGTGACTACCGAGTTTTGGACGTTGATTATTCTCTGAGTTGAACTTTTTCTTCCACATGTTGAACTGCAATTTTCAGTTATATATATCTGTTGAAGTTTAGTCTTTATTCAGTTATTATTTTCATTATTTCCAAAATTGTTAGGCTTACCTAGTCTTAGAGACTAGGTGCCATCACGACATCTTACGGAGGGGAAATTTGGGTCGTGACAAGTTGGTATCAAAACCCTAGGTTTATAGGTGTTATGAGTCACAAACAGGTTTATTAGACTCTCGCAGATCTGTACAGAGACGTTTGTACTTATCTTCGGGAGGCTATGGAACTATTAGGAAAATTTAAATTCATTGAGTCCTTGTCGTGCGATATTGTTGACTTCATGATTCTAAACTTCTGTCTTTATATTCTCTCACAGATGGTGAGGACACGTACATCCGGATCAATTGACCAAATACCCGTAACCCTGCTAGAGCCGCAAGAGGTCGGGGCCGGGGTAGAGCCGAGGACGTCCACGTGGTGCAGCTAGAGAACCCACAGGAACTGCTAGAGAGCAGACACCAGTAGCACCAGTTAGAGCGTAGGCACCTGAGATGCTTGTTACTGCACGAGCTCTTTAAGATACCCTTGCCCAATTTCTGAGCATGTTCGGCACTTTAGCTCAGGCATGGTTGATCCCACTCACTCCTGCCACATCTCAGGCCGGGGGAGGGGCATAGAATCCTGCCCCGTACCCAGAGCAGCGGGTTCAGGTTGACCAGGTTCTAGAGGTCATACTAGCACAGCCGGTAGCCCCAGTTTAGCCCAAGGTTTGGGTAGCAGTTTTATAGGGGGAACTACTCATGCTCGAGAGTTACAAGAAGTAACACCCTCCTACCTTCAGTTTTTTGGCGTCAGAGGATGCCCTGGGATATCTTGAGGATTGCTGATGAGTGGTTGTTTATTGTGTGTATTGCTAGATTTTCAGGTACATGATGCCATGAAGAGAGTTGAATTCAATTGAAGTGAAATTGAGCAAAAAGAGTACAAAAGTGCAAAATCCTTCAGTGATTCCGCATCTGCGGAACACTATTCGCGTAAGCGACATCGCATCTTCGAGGGGAAAGGCTGCATCTATGTAAAGTGCTACACTACACTGGGACCGCATCTACGGTAAGTAATCCGCTCCTGTGGATCACTGATGTACTTGAAAGGAAGAACTATTATTGTTGAAATCATGATTTGACTTAGCATTTTATCTCTGAGTTACTTCTGGTATTATTTGCTTTATGTTGTTATTAACTGTTGTGGATTAGTGATTTTGGACTCGACCTTGGTAGAAGCTCGTCACTACTTTCAACCTAAGGCTAGGTTTTTTACTTACTCAGTACATGGGGTCGGTTATACTGATACTGCACTTCTGCACATTGCGTGTAGATATTGGCTGTCGTTGTGGCTGTGTTCGATGGTTGCCGAATTTGAAGATGTACCTGCATTCCTGTTGTAGCTGCCTCTTGTTCAGGGTATCCTTAAATTTATAAAAGCTCTGTTTATGTACTATTCAAACAGACTATGTATTTATTTCATTTCGCTTGTGCGACTGTATGGTTTGCATCTGCGGAGAAGGAAATTCCACACAGGCATCAAATCGACGATTGACTATCCGCATGTGCGGAGCCGCTGCTGCGGCGACATGTCCACATCTGCGGAGAAGACAATTCCCCAGAGTTTGCACATCTGCAAAAGTAAGTCCGCTTTTTGCGGAGCCGCACCTGCGATGATTTTTCCACTGGTGCGGTCAATGGGCTTCAGCTGAGGACAGGGTTGACATTTCACATTCTCTCACTTCCAAACCCACAAATACACGGCCTAGCTTTTGGTTCTACGATCGCAGAATGGGCCACAGAAATGCCTACTTCTGCCCAACATTTTCCTTCAACTCCCAGCGCATTGTTCTTCTATTGTTAACTTCTACGAATACCCCGACATCACAGAACCCCGAATTATAGGAAAATTTTCACGTGGCCTTACATCCTGCCCCACTTAAGATCATTTGTCTTTGAATGAGGGTCAAGGTTCACTATTAGCATCTTATGCAATTCAGTTTTCATTCCACACACCATCATCCCCAAATTTGACTAACTCCCTAAATTTCCAAAATTTTTTGCCAGAGTTTCCCTTGTAACTAGGCCTATCCACCTGTTAGAGAGCAACATAAACACATCTTAAAACATATGCACAAACCATTGACATAACATAACTCATAACAACACCAACTGTGACCTAACATACATTATATTACCATAAAGGAACACACTTAACGTCAACTATACAAATTGTACATAATTCATAGAAAGTAACTCTTAGAATTTTCATAAATTACAACTTTATAAATACATGGCTATTCAAACAAATAAGGATACTTTTTCTTCATTTTCTCCTCGGCCTCCCAAGTAGCCCCTTCAACCTGTTGGTTCCGCCATAACACTTTCACGGAGGCAATTTCTTTATTTCTCAACTTCTGGACTTGCCTATCAAGAATAGCAACTGGAATTTCTTCATATGACAGTATTTCATTAACCTCAATGGCCTTAACCGGCACAATAGCTTACGGATCTCCAACTACCTTCTTCAACATAGACACATGGAATACCGGGTGCACTAATGACATCTCAGGTGGTAGTTCAAGCTTGTACGCCACCTCACCGATCCTCTGAATGATTCTGTACAGTCCGACATACCTCAGACTCAATTTCCCTTTCTTACAAAATCGCATTACACCTTTCATGGGGGAAATTTTCAAGAATACCCAATCATCTTCTTTGAACTCCAAATCCCTACGACGAACATCCGAATAGGACTTCTGATGACTCTAAGGAGTCTTCAACTGCTCCTTAATGATCTTAACTTTTTCCATAGCCTGATGTACAAGGTCTGGCCCTATCAACTCTGCTTCCCCAATTTCGAACCACCCAATGTGAGATCTACATCTCCTACCATATAATGCCTCAAATGGTACCATCTGAAGACTAGTGGCAAACTCTATGAGTGGCAAATGATCATCCTATATACCTTGTCGAGAACAAAAGCACGCAACATGTCCTCGAGCATCTGAATAGTCCGCTCAGCTTGCCTATCGGTCTGTGGATGGAAGGCTGTACTAAGATTCACCTGAGTACCCAAACCTTGCGAAAATTTCTTCAAAATATTAGCCGTGAACTGAGCCCCTCAATCAGACATGATAGAAACTGGAGTGTCATGCAGCCTGACTATTTCCTTGATGTGTAACTGAGCATACTGTTCCCCAATTTCGAACAACCCAATGGGAGATCTACATCTCCTACGATATAATGCCTCAGATGGTACCATCTGAATACTAGTGGCAAAATCTATGAGTGGCAAATGAACATCCCAGCTACCCTGTCTAGAACACAAGCACGCAACATGTCCTCAAGCGTCTGAATAGTCCGCTCAGCTTGCCTATCGGTCTGTGGATGGAAGGTTGTACGAAGATTCCCCTGAGTACCCAAACCTTGCTGAAATTTCTTCCAAATATTTGCCGTGAACTGAGCCCCTCAATCAGAAATGATAGAAACTGAAGTGCCATGCAGCCTGACTATTTCCTTGATGTATAACAGAGCATACTGTTCCGTTGTGTCGGTAGATTTAACTGGCAAGAAATGTGCTGATTTCGTGAGCCGATCCACAATTACCCAAATTGAGTCAAACTTGCGTGGTGTGCGTGGTAATCCTACCACAAAATCCATATTAATCATTTCCCACTTCCACATTGGAATTTCTAAGTTTTGTGCCAACCCACTAAGCCGTTGGTGTTCGGCCTTTACTTGCTGACAATTCGGACACCTTGCCACAAAGTCCGCCACATTCTTTTTCATGTCATTCAACCAATAGACTTCCTTGAGATCATGATACATCTTCGTAGAACCTGGGTGCACATAATACCTAGAAGCGTGAGCCTCGATCATGATTCTTTCCCGGAGATCATCTACATTTAGAACACATAGCCGCCCTTGGTACCTTAGTGTGTTGTGATCCATGCCAAGAGTAAAAGCCATAGTTTTATGTTTTTGAATCCCCTCCTTCAATTGCACCAAAAATGGGTCATTATATTGCTTCTCTTTGACTTCCACAACAAGCGATGATTCAGCCCTATTTTGTACAATTACCTCTCCTTCATAAGAGTCCGCAAGACGAGCTCCCAAACTAGCCAATCAATGAACTTCCTTGGCCAACAGCCTTTAACATGCCTCCAAGTGAGCCACACTACCCATAGATTTCCCTCTAAGAGCATCCGCCACAACATTGGCTTTCCTCGGGTGATATAGAATATCAATGTCGTAATCCTTGAGTAACTCAAGCCATCTTCTCTGCCTCAGATTCATCTCCTTTTTTTTGAAAATATATTGAAGACTCTTGTGATCCATCAATACATCCACATGTAGCCCATACAGATAATGACGCCAAATCTTTAATGCAAAAACCACCGCCGCAAGTTCTAAGTCATGTGTTGGATAATTCTTTTCATGATTCTTGAGTTTCCTAGAAGTATATGCTATAACCTTGCCGTATTGCATTAACACACACTCAATCCCAATTATTGAAGCATCACAATATATCACAAATCCATATGTACCCTCTAGCAAGGTCAACATCGGTGCCGTAGTCAATCTTGATTTCAACTCCTGGAAGCTCCTTTCACAAGCATCTGACCATTGGAACTTAACCGCCTTCTAAGTCAATTTAGTCAACAGAGAGGAAAGAGTAGAGAACCCCTCCACAAACTTCCTGTAATACCATGCTAAGCCCAAGAAACTGTGAATTTCGGTTGGTGTGGTAGGTCTAGGCCAATTCTTCACCGCTGCGATCTTTTGAGGATCAACCTTAATTCTTTCTCTGGAGACAACATGACCTAAGAATGTGACAAATTTGAGCCAAAATTCACATTTTGAAATTTTCTCGTACAATTGGTGCTGATGAAGCGTCTGCATAAACTACCCTGAGATGATCGGCTTGGTCATCTCGACCTTGTGAATACACAAGAATATCGTCAATGAACACTATCACAAAGGAATCGAGAAAAGGCTTGAAAACTCGATTCATAAGATCCATAAAAGCTGCTGTACAACTATAGTTGAAACCATTGGGACATACAATACCTCATAAATTTCATTCAGGCAAACGACCACATTTCATGTTCATACTATTACTTCATTAGTACTTTCATCTATTTACAACATCATTATTTCATTGGATCCCTTTTTCCATACATATTATTCTTCATTCATGGCACGATGGTCGTATCTCATATTCCACACTTTCATTTCATTATTTCCAAGGCTCATCATTATAAACATCAACATAGAGAATATTCTTGAAGTACCTTTCCCCGAAAGGGCAATACACAATTTCAACTCATAAATATGTAAAGTATTAAAACACATTGAAAATACCTACCAAGCATAAAATAAATTAGAACAACCACATTTGGACATGACTTGAATGCATAAGATTTTGGATAGTTCTATTTTCGGAGTCAATTTGGAATAGTTGAATCAAGGCTCATTTCATAATATTTCACACATCATTTCATTTCGTTGGCGCTATTGGCCACATGTATAACTTTCATTCTTGGCACGGTGTTCATACTTTATATCCCCAACTCATTATTTCACACTTTATATCCTCAACTTACTACTTCACACTTTATATCCCCAACTCACCACTTCACACTTAATATCCCCAACTCACTACTTTTACTTTCAAGCATCTATATAGATTACCGACAACAAGGAATCCCTAATCACGACTTTTAGTATACCTATGAGCAATTAAGAGTCATGCACATCGAGACTTCTTACACAATTTGGCATAATAGTCTTCACTTGAAACACTACTTGGAGTCAAAATATTTTTATACCCAACTCATTCTTTGAACACATTCCCGAAGGATAACATTATATAATAAGAGCATCCGGAACACATTTTTAACATATGCCTTTCGACACAAAGCTTATTTAGAGTAGTTGATTTATAAAGAATAACTCTGAAGTTACAACAACATCATGGAATTCAATTCTAGGAATGAGGTTTAGCCAACATACCTCGCCTTGAGCTTTCCTTAAATTACTACAACGTTCACAAAATTCTAGCAATCCCAATCTATTTTGAGACATAACCAAAATTGAACACAAATTAGGAAGATATTCATGGTTTCGGCTCATTTGAGTATTTTATCAAACACTAGGTGTGCAAAATTGTCTACAAGGTTCTTGTACAAGATTTCCTTCATTCCACAACCCAATATTTACTTATTTGCGCTCATTAATGTTCTCACAAATGTTATTGGTACAAGCATATATAAATAATACTCTTACACCCAAGAATCATACTCCCAATCGTCTATATTTTATCCCAAACTCAAAATTGAAGACTAGGGGTTTGAATCTTACCTCTTGAGTTAAGATCTTTTGAGATTTCCACGTTAATCTTCAAGTATTTGACCTAGAATCGAAGGACAATTTGTTGAAGATCACTCTCCCACATTAGGGCACTCTCCCACTCTCAAAATATCAGGTTTTAGCTAAAAAATGACTTAACCCCTCTCTCTACCTGGCCTCGGGGTTATTTAATGGGCACCTACGTGCGCGGCAGCGCACACAAGGCAGAAACTCCCAAATATGTGCGGCCGCGCATCTGCGCGCATATGACATAGGTCCAGTAAAATGGCCATAACTGTCTATAGAAATATCCAAATGACGGACGGTTTGATGCGTTGGAAACTAGACTCAAAGAGATTTAATTTTATTGGTCGATCACTTCCTAAGTTTTTATATTTTGGTAGCAGCATGCATTTGACGTAGGCTGTAGTGCGAATTGAGACATCCTTTCCACTTAATGTATCCAACTTGTTCCACACAAATTTTTGCCATTCACAAAACTCCTTAGTATGTTCCAACACACCTTAAACATATATATTCATTTCAAAATGATGTGGTTCTATCCCATGGGTCTCCTTTAATACTCGAATATGTTATTCTTGAATACCGTTGGATTACTTTAAAATATTAAATCATTAGGAAATTTTTAACGGGGCTTTATAGACAACTATACTGGTAGAATGGCATGAAGAGGGACATCGCCAAGTACGTCACTCGGTGTCCAAATTATCAGCAAGTCAAGGCTGAACATCAGAAATTGGGAGGGTTGCCGCATAATATGGAAATTGCGACGTGAAAATGGGAAGTGATCAATATGGATTTTATTACCGGATTACCACGATAATGGTGAAAGTTTAACTAAATATAGGTTATCGTGGATTGATCACCAAGTGGGATCACTTTCTGCTAGTTAAGACTACCTTCTCATCGGAAGATTATGCTAAGATATACATTAAGGGGATAGTTTCACTCCATGGGTTTTCGATTTCCATCATATAATACAGAGGTGCCTAGTTACAGCCAACTTTTGGAGATCATTCCAAAAAGGATTGGGAATAAAGATCAACCTTAGCACAACCTTCCTTCCACAAGCCAATGGCCAGGCCAAGCGTACTATTCAAATAATCGAGGGCATGCTACGAGCATGTGTCCTGGACTTCAACGGATATTGGGAGGATCATATACCACTCATTGAATTTGCTAACAACAACAACTACCATAGTAGTATAATATGGCACCATATAAGGCCCCATATGGGCGAAAGTGCGGATCTTCTATTAGCGGGTTCGAAGTGGGTGAAACAAAGTTGTTGGGACTAGAGCTGGTACAACAGGCTGTAGAAAAGGTGAAGCTAATTAGAAACCGATTGTTGGAAGCACAAAGGAGGCAGAAATCTTACTCGGATAACCGGAAGTAAGAATTAGAGTTTACTATAGGGGACTGGGTGTTCTTGAAGGTGTCACCTATGAAAGGCGTGATGAGATTTGGAAAAAAGGGCAAACTCAGCCTGGAGTAAAGGACTCAATTTGTAAGTCTGAATAGCTCAGTAATCATGAAATCTTCATAGTGTCATGTATATGGGTATAAATGTCATATCATGCATAGTTATATGCTTACATAATATTATCAAGCCTCTGAGGGCATCCCATCATATCATCCATCGATGAAACCATAAGCATATGCAAATTGATCAGGTGGCTGGTGCATATATAACACTGTAACCTTTCCCCATAACACATATACATATAATATACGCGTATATAATGCCATTTGTGAAAGTTAAATGTTTGCTCGTTTAGTTTGTATCATATGGATCATTCCAAAAGGAATGAAGAGATAGTCTTAACATGCCTTATCACAGTCTATCCAATGACGACGTTGAAATCGTCTCATCGCACTTAATATACAACAACGATAATAATGCTATCGTTAAGCTACGAAAGATGCAACTATTGTACAACGAACGACAAGCTTATTTATTATTAAAACGGGCAGCATCTCCCTTGTTTTCCTTTCTCTACCCAAGTCCATAAAAACAACAAGATCACATACGACCTTCAACTATATACCTTCAGCATCACAACACACCAAACATCCCAACAACAAAATTCACCCTACACAACAACAAGTGCACAAATGTCACCATCAGAACTACTACTTAACATGACGAGCGGTAAGCTTGGATTGGAACCAAACCCCAACTCTTTTTACCATCTCCCATATACTTAATACACCTTCAAACAGTCCAGAATATAAAAACATATATTGGCATGACATTGCAACCTTATATCCATCATAAAAGTAACATCAAGCAACCCAACAACATATTACAACAATATGGACAACTTTTAGGTATTGTGTGGTTGCTTATTCTCCTATTTAAAACATCATCAACATACTAAAAATATTTACCAGCATAAAAACAATACAAACATTATAACCAAGCCATTCCCCACGATTTCCAGCCATATGAAGTCATATACACAACTCCAAAATAGTCCAATAAGAGACAACAACTTCTTATACAACTTCAAGTTCTATCTTGTAATTCTTCATCCAAATAACTTAACCAATGCATATATAAGCTTAAGCCCAAGAAATAGAGTGTTATACATACCTTAAATAATCAGAAAAACTCAAACCAAAGCTTCCTTTAGCTTACAAGCACCCTTAATGGCATCACAACACCATAGAGACTCTTTTAATCACTTAGGCTAACTTTTGAGGATAGGTCTAAGTAAAACCACCTTGGATTAGACTTGGAACCTTGGAGAGCTGTTAGAGAGGTGTTGAGAGAGTTTGGGAAATTATCTTGGTCGAAAATAGCCAAAAATGAGGCGTCCAACCCCGTTAAAATTTTCAAGGGTCGTCCACCACCTAAGTGGGTCCCATTGTGAGCTGCTAGTGCAGTCTCGCAAAAATGCAAATATCTCTATACTCTGATGTCATATGGACAAACGGTTTAATGTGTAAGCACAATAGTGTAACATATTCACCTCATGATTTGACTCAAAAGAACCACGCATTATTTATAACCCACTCAATTACTCTAACATAGAGGTCAACGACATTACCTTTCTTTCTTGAATCAAGTGCCCTCACACAATAATAGAGAGTTGTTCCAAACAATAAAATTTAAGAACAATTAGGAACTCAAGATAGAAAAATTTGCTCACTCTCAGAAACAACATTCATATGCCTCAAAAGATGAACCATAAGCTTGCCCATAGTGTACTACTCTACTAATCGAGTTTATTCAGTCAAGGATCAAGTAGGACTTTAATTGGTTGTAATGTATGCTATGGGACGAGTATAATACATTTAGATATAAGAGTGACTGCACCTCCCTAAGGATTTTAATACATGTACTGTAACATTCAAAACCCCACACTTATGTCAAACCAAAACTCCACATTCACATCAATATACATCAACTCCAAAATTATTTAAGCACAATTACATCAAGAGTTACCACTTATGCATGACAGTGTTTCATAGCAATACAACTATTTTTTCTTTATTTTTTCAATTCAAGTGGCTCTTACGTTTTCAAAACAGTGCACCTTTCTCCTTATTTCATTAGTTCCACTCAAAAGCCAAACCAGCCACCCCACACTTCAACTTTTACAAAGTTCATAACAATTTCAAGTGCTCACGAGAGGTACAGGGTTCAAATAGATGGTCAATTCAAACAAATGAGTAAAGCTTCTAATGTGGTTGCCAAAGAAATAGGATTACAGGCTCAGAGGGGTTAACTAAGATACATAACAATTAGATGGTTAAAAGCATATAACTGGCTCAACAAAGAAATGCCTATATTATTTCCAAGACTGAACAAAACTACTATTTCGCTTTGTAAACACACGTGGCAAGTTCTAGACATCAAATGCAATGCATATAATAACATAAAACCTCACACACACATGGAATATAACTCACTTAATATCGGATTATCAAGACACTCTAGTCAAAGAAGTTAAGTAAAGTTAAGCTCATACCATTTAAGGCACTTATACAAGAGTGAAAAACTGAGTCTAAGCATCACAACTAAAGCACTCACTATTCTCAAGGCATAATAAAGTCAAGAGATATTGCTTTCAATTCAAATCACAGCACAAGGTTTCCTACTTCTACAAAATAAAAACTAACTACACCCGAATCAAACAAAACCGTTGGAAAAGAATCGTGGCACAAAGAAAAACCAAGGGGGAATTGATACACTACATAACAAAAGATTTATTTTTTGTCGTTTTCTTTCGACTTTAATCCCTCAAGAAACATGCCGAATGATATCGTCGGGAAAAATAAAAATATTAAAATTTTTTATGTTTTTTTTCAATTTGCTTCTACTGCTCAAACTAACAAAAGAAAAAACAATCAAACTAACTAAAGCAACAACTAAGACTAATATACATACAACATACAAATATCCCCCATCCCACACTTTAAGTTGTGGCTTGTCCCCATGGCACACAATTAAAAATCATAAGGTAGAGGAAACATCCCTTAATTTCTAGTCGGGGTCTGAATCAAAGTCGGGATCCATTCCATGTGCCCGAACTAGTGCACACATCCATGCAGATAACTTCTTTTCAGCCTTTTTGGGGTATACCCCACGCTTATCTTTTTCACTCAATAAAGCCTTCTCTTTCACACCCTTCACCTTCCACTCAACACTTGCAGCTGGCTTCTCCTTTTTCACCCCCTTTTCTATATCCATCTTGAACGTTACAATCTCTCCCCCACTCTAAGAATGAGCTTTTTCTCATGTATATCTAATATTGCTCTACCTGTTGCTAATAATGGTCTTCCTAGGATGAGGGGTATCTTCTTATTCTCCTCCATCTTCACCACTATAAAGTCTACTGGAAATACAAACTTATCCACCACACTAAGACTTCTTCAACTATCCCCTTGGGCGTTTTCTATTTTTGATATGCCAGCTGCAATGATATTGGTGCATACCTTATCTCTCCAATCTCATTCTCTAGTTTCCTGTAAAGAGCAAGGTATAGTAAAACTCCCTCGATCTTCACACTTTTGTGCGAGTTTGTTTTGAAAGATTGCACTGCAATGCTCTGTGAGCTTGACTACCGACGTCTCTTATATCTTCCTCTTCTTTGTAAGGATCTCCTTCAAGAACTTTGCATAATCTTGCATTTGTGAGAGAACTTCGGTGAATGGCAGGTTTACATTAACTTGTCTCAACATATCTAAAAATCCCTCAAACTTCTTGTCCAACTTTTCTATATAAAGCTTTTAGGGAAAAGGTAAAGCAGGCATGTGCTTGGTCTCTTCATTAGAGTCCTCCCTTCTTGAAGTTTCCTCCTTCTTCTTTTTCTCTACTCCCTTCTTACCTTTCTTCTTCTTACCATCTTCAATTTTCAGCTCCTCCCCACTTTCTTTTTCAGGTATCACCTCTTTTTGGACTGGAGTGGGATCTTTCAATACTTGCGTGCTTCTCAAGGTCACAACATTTATCGTGTCTTTGGGATTCTTTTTAGTATCAGCTAGCAGAGTACCTGTGATTCTTTCAGGCAATATATTTGCAATTTGTCACAATTGTCTCTCCATGTTACGCAAATCAGTTCCAAGTTCTTTAATAGTTTCACCACGAACATCTAATCTCTCATCTGTCTTGATAATGAAAGACTTCATCAAATCTTCTAACCCAGTCTAAATTGGCTGTTGAGACTGAGACTGCAGCCTCTCCTGAAATCTGGAGTTATTTTGTTGCCATGCATTTGCTGTACCCCCAGGTGAACTCCATGAAAACCCAGGGTGCTTCTGACCCATTGCATTGAAGTTATAATTACCCACAGCATTTACTTCCTCTATGGTAGCTTGACACTCATGAGTAGGGTGTCCTCTTCGACATATATCACAGGCTGCATGAGGCTCGTTATGTATCGAGGCTGAGGTCAAATTCCTTATTTCTTTTGCCATGGCATCAAGCTATACCTGCACAGATGTGTTAGTATCAACCTGGTGAGCACTTGTTGATCTTCTTCTTTCAGCAATCTCCGAGGGCCACTAATTTTCATATTCAGATAACTCATCTAGAATTGTGACTATCTCTTCTGGATTCTTTTTCATCAACGGACCTCCAGCAACATTACTCAATATTCTACATGAGGTTGGTGTCTTTCCATCCCAAAAGTCCTGGAGTTGCATCCAGAGTTCAACTCCGCTATGTTGACACTTTCTCACAATCTCTTTAAACCTCTCCCAAGCTTCAAACACAGTTTCAGTCTCGTTCTGGCAGAAGTTATGGATTTCTCTTCTAAACTTGCCCGTCTTAGCTGAGGAGAAATATTTAGCAAGAAAATTTCTGGTCATCTCCTCCCATGTTCTAATTGATCCCTGGGGCAAGCTTCGAAGTTAATGCTTTGCATCATCTTTGAGAGTGAAGGGGAATGCCCTTAGGTAAACTGCATCTTGTGACACACCATTATATTGAAAGGTGTTCATGACCTCCTCAAAGTCCATTAGATGATTGTTTGGATCTTCGTTCTACTTTCCTCTAAAGACACAACAATTTTGAATGGTTTGAAGCAACCCTTGCTTTAACTCGAAATTATTAGCTGCAATTGGGGGCGGTCTTACACTTGATAACCCTTGGCCGGGAGCTATGTTTCAGATTTGGTCTGCACCCAAGGGCTGATTTTGTGCCATTCTCCGAGTCCTATCTTCTTCATATGCAATTTATGCATCTCTAATAGCTGATTCTTCAGCATCCCTTGCAGCTTTTTCTCTTTGTTGGGCTGCCTCCATCGCAGCCAAATCTACATTATCATCATCTCCAGCCATGTTTTATTTGGTTGAGGACTTCCCAACCTTCTCTATATACTCAGGGAGATTTCTTTCCTTCCTCAGCTGTCGCAGTTATCTCTCTATTTCTGGCTCATTTGGTTGCACTTCTTTCCCAGACGATCAAGTCATGCACCTATCTAACCTGTAGCCTGCGCATAGTCAAAGAACACAAACCATAAAAAGAGAAAAATAAAATAAAAAGAAAAATTCCTGAATTAGCACTACAAACTATTTCCAACACTATTGATTGCCAATCCCCGACAATGACGTCAAAATTTGACGAGCGCAAAACATACACTTAAATATGCTCGATAAACGAATATAGAAAAATATAATATCGTATCCACAAGGATTGGAGTTAAATAGTATTTTTGTAGTTTATACCTAGATTGCTATCCAAGATGATCAACAATTGAGATTTCTTTAATTAAAACTAAAGTTAACTAAGAATCTAAACTTTTGGCTAATGACAATCGACGCAAGTAGTGAGCAAAGAAGGTTATCAATTGGGAGAAGATAGGATTTATAGGATAGGTGCAAGACAAATGTTGGGATTTAACTCTAGATAATTCACTTTTAATGTTCAAGTGAGTCTCAATTGTTTATTAATTCAATTGTTTATTAGAAACTCCTCTCTCGATTAGGTCTCAAATCACAAGATAAACTAATTTAAGATCAGTGAAGATATGCACGAGATAGTAGTGGATTGGTTTGTAGGAGAACCTCTCTTGATTATCCTCCTAACTAGGTTTAATCAACAATTCAATTAGCCTCTTTCGATTACTAAGAAGAATTAATGAATTCAACCAACACGATAGAATGCAAGAATATCACAAGTTATGCCTCTCTCGATTAAATGAACAAGTGAATATAGATGCAACGATTAAAACATCCAAAACGATGCTATACATAAGAACTAGAGTTAATATCCACAAAAAAGTATCAATACAGCAAATCCATCAAACCCTAAAGAGAACTACTCCATAAATATGGATCAATTCATCACAACAATGACTAAATAAAAGGAAAACATAAAACGATCCAAACTCTTGTCTTGAGTGAAGATTGAATGATGAAATCCTTGTGCTTTTTCTTCTCCACCTCCTCCTTAGCTTACTTAGGTCTAAGATGTGTCAAAAGACCTAAAAATAATGTATTTACATGTATTTATACTTAGTAGGGTCGTGCCCAGACAAAAACACATTTTCCTACGCGAAATAGGATTCCAGCTCTGTAAATATTGCACATGCGCACCGCATGGGGCGACGCGCCAGGCAGGAAGGTACAGTGGAATTGGTCAGAGAGCGTGAAAATTGACTGGGGTAGAATTTGGGCAGCCGCGCCCCCCCACGCGCCCCCCCCTCCCCCCACACATCGCGGTTGTGTGTTTTTGTCAGAGTGAATCTTTTTCCTAGCGTTTTGAAATTCGGATGTGGTTCTCGACCCTTGAACGCGATCTTGACTTAATCCCCTTGGCTTTTACTCAGACTTCAAAGCTCCAAATAACTCGATTTCATTCCATAATATCTTTATAGCTTGGAATCACTCCTATTAGGCATAAAACACGCAATTAGTGCAAAACACTAGCGATTAAAGATCAAACTCAATTGAAGTGCAGTACATTCGAGTGCGATAAGCGACTAAAATACGGGATTATAGCATACCATCAGGCTGCACAGACAACCCACGTGCCAACAAGATAACTCTCACATAGAAGGCAAGTACACAGGAGTACATGTAAATGCTCAATACATCAGGATTCATCTTCTTAAATCGATATGGGTGATTTATTTACGTGTATGGTTGTACAAGTGTTCTACCATAATTTAAGTAAACAAGCAAGACTAAAGACAATGAATGGCACACAAAGAAACGATCATCACAAAATGTACACGTTCTAACTCACACAGGGTATGCACACCACTACACAAATAACAACAATAATAATGCCCCTAGGCCATCACAAGTCATCACAAATCATTCCCCGACATAACCCACCTTGTCTCACCATGTGCGCAAAAATAAATTAAATGCCTACATTGTGTGGCCGCAAGCACATAATAATATTCTCACCTTGTCTCGCCACATGTGCAAACCCACATATATAGCCCGCCTTGTCATGCCGCATGTGCAAATATCAATAGTAATAATAGCACTGACAACTCAACAATCCTCTCAACAATACCACATGTGCCAAAACATAACAACACAATAAATTAACTTTACAACATGTGCACATATGCCACAATATTTCCTCAGAATAGTTTCAATACCACAACCACGCATAGCCCTCGGCTCACCAATACTTGGTACAACATCAGCAACAACAATAACACGGGAATATGGCAAGTAAATCAACTCAAGAACTTCAGAGCACAAAGAAACGGACGAACGAGCTCACAATGAAAGAGACAACAGAGAATAATAGTTTCAACAAGAATAGCTCAACAAGGGCGTGCAACAATAATTTCCACATAACTACAACTCGGCGGTAAGAGAAATAGCATGAATCAATGATTCTAAAACATGATAAGTCAATAATGAAAGGAATAACAAAACCTCAATTAAAGTTGAGCAAT
Organism: Nicotiana tomentosiformis; assembly: GCF_000390325.3. NCBI lineage: Eukaryota > Viridiplantae > Streptophyta > Magnoliopsida > Solanales > Solanaceae > Nicotiana > Nicotiana tomentosiformis. Next base: position 33,635,258 of record NC_090813.1, on the reverse strand, counting down.
TACGGAAAAGATACTAATAAATTCAATTAAGGATAAGCAATTATGGAAAAGATAATAATGACTTCAATTAATGGTAAGCAATTACGGAAAGAATAATAATAACTTCAATTCAGGATAAGCAATTACGGAAAGGATAATAATACCTTTAATTAAGGATCAACAGTTACATAAAAGATAGCATGGCAATAAAGAGTCAACATATTCAATTAAGGCACATAAGCATTTAATTGATAACAAGGGTAAACCATGAATCAATTAATTCCAAATAAGACGCATAAGGGAAAATTTTGGAAATGGGGGATTTAACATGCTAAAACAACTTCACATCTAATGAACATAAGAACCTAAGAGCACTAAACGGTCAAATTTCCACAAATAAGCCCGAGTACTTACTCGTCACCTCGCGTACACGGCGTTCACATGACACAATTAGCACAAATAACTCAAATCCTAAGGGGTAGTTTCCCCCACACAAAGTTAGGCAAGATACTTGCCTCAAAGAAGCTAGACCATTACTCTAAGATGTCCTTCTCGAGTGGAACAACCTCTGGACGTCTCAAATCTAGCCAAAAAACTTCAAATCAAAAACAAAACGCATAGGAAATGATTCCGGATAATAAAGCTTCAATCTTTACAAAAAAAATAAAAAGTCACTGGGACCGTATCTATGACAAGAATATGCGCCTGCGGAGTCGCTGGTGCGACTAATTGGTCAGCTTCTACGGAGAAAGGAATTTCACACAGGCTCGCATCTGCGATGAATTAATCGCATCCGCGGAGACGCATTTGCGCCAACATGTCCGCATATGCGGAGTAGGCAATCTCCTGAGTTTAGGCATCAGCGATCGAAGGTCCGCTTATGCGGAGCCGCACCTGCGAGGATCCTTCTGCAGGTGCGGTCAACGGGCTTCAAACCTGAACATGAATGACATTTCACATTTGCTTAACTCCAAACCCACAAATACACGACCTAGCTTTCGTGAAAAGGGGTCTTTGGCTTATTTTTCAGTTCCCTGACTAGAGAAGACAAGATTTGGAGTTAGGGTTCTTGCACACACACTTGGGTCTTGAAGATTTGAAGCTTTTGGTTGAGAATTGCTTACTCATTTATGCTCATTTCTTCATTTCCTTGCTTTGTACTGAATATTTAAGTGTGTAGTATTTTTTTCCAACACTTGAATATTGTTTATGGGAATATTCATATTTAAAGTGTGGATTAAATACCTTGTTGTGCTTATGTATTGAACGATTTTTATTTATAATGAAGTGAGTTATTGTTTCTTTAATTATTCTTGTTCTTTAATGTTTCCAAAGGGATTAGATAACCCTAGGACTCACCCATTAACTTTGAATTGATTTTGTAAAAGATAATTTGGGGTTGGGAAAGATTAATTAACATGAACTTGAGGCTTTAACCCTCATTTTGTAGATTCTACCTAGTGATAGAAATGAACTACATGTAGCCATATTCGGGTGTGCTTAATCACTTAATTGTTTTAGGGATAATTCAATTAGGAAGTCTTGTTAGTTTTCGAGAGAAGCTAATATAGAATTATTATCCGAGGCTAATAAATAATAAACTCGCTCATATTTTTAAAATTGTGAAATATATTTGATCGTTACTTGAGTGTAATTCCCATTGTATCCATGGCTTTAGGGAGTACAATTTATTTGTACATTGATGCTTAATTTGTGCCCTTGCCGGGCTTATGCTTTGGTATGGATATTGCGTGCCCTTGCCGAGCTTGTTTTATCATTGCTTATCATGTGCGCTTGCCGAGCGTAATTTATGATTAATGATATATTTGCGGATTAGTCACTATTATTATTCTATTTTATATATTTTTTTATTTATTTTCTTTAGTAGTTTTTAGTTTATGTTATTTTTGTTCCTTTATTATTAGTTGCTTTTGTTATATTATTTTTTCTCAACCGTTTTGTTCTTTTATTTTTATTTCTGTAATGTTTATTTTATCTTCTTTAGTAGTTTTAGTTTATATTATTTTTATCTCTTTTAGTAGTAATATACTTTTAAATAAATATCCTTGGGTTTTCTTTATGCTACAGTTCTTTCCCAAGGAATATTTATTTGTTGAACCGGGTGACTTTTCCCTATGACGGATGGCGTGATGACTTTCTTAAGGGAATTAGTCTTGTTTTGTTATTTGGAGACTTTTAGATTGTTTGGTACTAATAAAATTAGTCTCTTGTATGTGAAGTGTAAATTAAGAATACCCCTCCGATTTCTGGTTTTAAATTGAAAAAGTAAGTTGCATGGGGAAGAATAATTTTTGTGACAACTTTTTGGCTCATTTGGTGACTCTTTGCCCACTAGTTGGCATGATATTGCTCTAAATGCTCTTGTTAAGAAGTGAAATTGATCCGTCTTGATTAGTTCATGTGCCATGTGTGTTAGTTTTTGTTCTAAATAATTCTTGTGTTTACTTCTATCATCTAGAACTTACCCTGTTGGTCTTTCAATGCTAATGTTAATTATGTTTGGTTGGAGGGATGACCTTAGGCATACTTTGTAATCTTTATAAAAGCCTCTTTAGCCTTTCAAGCCTACCATTGCATAAATATTATCACTAGTTTACCCTATTTGAGCCTTTAACCTTTTCTTTGGCCACCTCATTACAAACCTTTACCCTTTTGTGAAATAATTCCCTCTTTTGAACCCGTCCCTCCTTGAATATTGAGAATGAGGCAAAAAGCCTAAGTTTGAGGTGTTGGTGTCAAGTTGGAAATTGGTAAGGTTGTACATTGAGGGTAGAAACATATACCTCAAAGTTGTTCATATGATGTTACTCAAGCTCCAAAAGAAAATAGATAAAAAAGAGAAAAATATGTATATATATAAATATGGAGTCTTGAGAAAATTAGAAAGGTACTGTAAGGTGGTTCTATGTCGGTAACTAGATGCCAATAAGGGCTACGTGGTTTAAAAAGAAGCAAAGTGCAAAAAGAAAGACAAATATGAGTAGTGCTCAAGGAGGGTGTAGTCACTTGTATCCCAAATGCTTATCCGACCCTTCCCTAAACGTACATTACAAGCTTAAAACATCCCTATGGGATCTCCAACCGTATGTTCTTGAATAGGCGGCGAATTAAAATAAGGGCAAGTTTATGGCATGATATTTTGTAACACTTGAAATTCTTTGTTGAGAGTGAGTGTCTTTGTGCATTTGTCCCTTGTGTTGTTATTGTAAATATGGTGATTTTGGGACTTTTCTTTCTTGTGAGAGCACATGAATTAGGATGGATTGGTGACATTGATGTATCCCGAAATGAGTAAATTGAGCATATGTTGGTAGACTAGTGCTTTTGAGTCACTTCTTGAGGCTTTTGTGTTGTCACTTGATCATTTTGAAATTCCTTTGCATTTCTTGAAGTTGTTTCTAAATGAGGGAGTTATTTGGTTAAGATTCACATGCTTGAGCCTAACTATTAGTACCAACCAAATTCATAAGTATGGTGCTTAATTGGAGAATGTGATTCGTAAATTATAGCAATACTACTTGTGCTTTAAATAGTAGAACCTCACTGAATTGTTGGTTTTGATTTGCTTGAGGAGAAGCAAAAGCTTTAAGTTGAGGGTGCTGATGAGTGGTGATTTTAACACTTATTTTAGTCTCTTTTCTTTAGATTTTGCATCCTTTAATTATAATATGAGGTTGTTTATGGTGTGTATTGCTAGATTTTCAGGTAAATGATGCCATGAACCGAGTTGAATTCAATTGAAGTGGAATTGAGCAAAACAAAAGAGCACAAAAGTGCAAAATCCGTCAGTGATTGTGCATCTGCGGAACACTGTCCGCATATGCGACCTTGCATCTGCGAGGTGGAAGGCCGCATCTGCAGAGTTAAGCTTCATTCACTGGGACCGCATCTGCGGCAAGACTTCACGCCTACGGAGTCGCTGGTGCGACTATTTGGTTTGCTTCTGCGGAGAAGGGAATTCCACACAGGCTTGCATATGCGATGAATTAATCGCCTATGCGGAGACGCATTTGCGCCAACATATCCGCATCTGCGGAGTAGGTAATCTCCTGAGTTTACGCATCAGTGATTGAAGGTCCGCTTTTGCAGAGCCGCACCTGCGAGGATCCTACCGCAGGTGCCGTCAATGGGCATCAGACCTGGATAGGAATGACATTTCACATTTTCTTAACTCCAAACCGACAAATACACGACCTAGCTTACGGAAAAAGGGATCTTTGGCTTATTTTTAAGTTCCCAGACTAGAGAAGACAAGGTTTGGAGCTACGGTTCTTGCACATACACTTACATCTTGTTTATGGGAATATTCATATTTAAAGTGTGGATTAAATACCTTGTTGTGCTTATGTATTGAACGATTTTTATTTATTATGAAGTGAGTTATTGTTTCTTTAATTATTCTGGTTCTTTAATGTTTCCAAAAGGGATTAGCTAACCCTAGGACTCGCCCATTAACTTCGAATTGATTTTGGAAAAGATAATTTGGGGTTGGGAAAGATTAATTAACAAGAACTTGAGGCATTAACCCTCATTTTATAGATTCTACCTAGGGATAGGAGTGAACTACATGCAGCCATATTCGGGTGTGCTTAATCACTTAATTGTTTTAGGGATAATTCAATTAGGAAGTCTTGTTAGTTTTCGAGAGAAGCTAATATAGAATTATTATCCGAGACTAATAAATAATAAACTCACTCATATTTATAAAATTGTGAAATATATTGGATCGTTACTTGAGTGTAATTCCCATTGTATCCATACTTGTAGCCATTGATGATTTTACTTGCTTTCTAGGTTAGCTTACATTTTCGCATTTAGCTATAATATTTATTCAACAACCTTTCTATGTGTTTGGCATTGCATAATAAGTGATAATTCTCTTACATTTCTAATCGCCTACATATTGTTCTCTGTGGGATTCGACCCCGACTCATAGTTGGGTAAATTATATTGCATGCGACCGTGTCCATTTACTTTATAGTAGTGGATTTGGACGTCATCATCAACCCTGGTCCCACACCTCGTAACCCAACAAAATTCAAAAAATCTGAACACCCATTCAATTTCGAGTCCAACCATACTAATTTCATCCAATTCCGACTCTGAATCGATGTTCAAAACCAAATTATTCTCTTCAGAAAACGTTTTTGATAAAAACTCCCAATTGTACAATCAAAACAAGATTAATTCAAAAATGAACTTCTGTAATCATATTAAAATACAAATATTATAGTTTGATACTGACCCCCATGAAAAAACGAGAAGAATGCCACAAATATCACCTCAATCGGAGATCTAGAACTCAAGATATTAAATAAACGCAGTCATATGTTTTTAATACACGGGGAATATCGCTTCCGCGACCAAACCTCCGCACCTGCGGTCTGCCAGCTATAATTTCTGCATTTGCGGACCATTTTTTGCACCTGCGGGGTCTCAGATGCGGACCCAACTTTGCATCTGCTAAGCACCAGCACCGGCTCTCGTCTCCGACATTAAAATGAGCATAACTCGCTCATACGATGTCCAAATTCAACAATTTATTTGCTATGGCTCCGTAATTACGATACAGATCTAATGCTTCAATCAAAACAGCAATTGGAGGTCATTTTCTTAATGTGGTAGCATTTATGCTTCAAGAAATGATGTCGAAACATAAAAATCGAGTGCAACACAACCCAAACCTATCCGAAACCCACCCGAGGCCCTCGGGACCCCATCCAAACACACCATAAAGTCCCAACACATAATTTGGATCTGCTCGAGGCCTCAAATCACATCAAACAATATCAGAAATACGAATCGCACCTCAAATCGAACTTAATAAACTTTTGACACTTTCAACTTCTACAACTCGAGCTGAAACATATCAAATCAACCCGGAATGACGTCAAATTTTGCATGCAAGTCTCAATTGATGTAACGGAGCTAATCCATCTCTCTGAATCACAATCCGAGCCCCATATTAATAAAGTCAACTCTCGGTCAAACCTCTTAACCTTCTAACACTTCAACTTTCAAATTTTCACCAAAATGCTTCAAATTATCCTACGGCCGTCCAAATCCAAATCCGAACGCACGTCGAAGTCCAAAATCACCATACGAAGCTATTGGAATCACCAAAATTCCATTTTGGAGTTACAAAAGTCAATCTCCAGTCAACTCTTACCGTTTATGCTTTTAAAACAAGAATCCTTCTTCCAAATTGATCTTGAATCATCAGAAATCCGAACTCCACCACACACGCTAGTCATAATACATAATACAAAGCTGCTCGAGACCTTAAGCCGGCTAACGGGACGCTAATTCTCAAAATGACCGGTCGGGTCGTTACCTTTTCCTCTCTTAAACAAACGTTTGTCCTCGACCGTGCCAAGAATAGTTTCGAAGTCATCAATCACTGAGTGAACAAACCATACATACACCCGCGGGTGACCCCACATCACCCTAAATCCACGTACGCCCGATAACACCACCTCAACTGAAGGTTTTTCCTCCCACCAATACCAATAGGACTTAGAACCAAATTTCTCACCATTCGATTGTTTCCATAAGACCCTATTCCTACATCAACACATTGTATCAGCCTCAAACAGCGGAAATAAACTATGTATAGACTCACCAGATACAAACACGTGACTTAACACACTACACATAGGTCCATAACAACATTTCTAATCACAATAGCCGTCCATACTCAAACCCAGCACCGAAAATTAACCTCATATCAGCTAGAAACCTTTTCCAAACTTCCACAACACCGACAAGGATGCATGAAGCACGAAGATGCCATGATTATTCACCAAAATAAACAAGTCACACCCAACACTACTTGGGCACATACCTCGCAAGCTAAACCCTAATAAGCACAGCATGAAAATGACTGAATATATGAGGGAACACATGAAAGAACTATCAAACAATCCCGACAGGCACAACTCCCTATCAGTAGCATACTATGAATTAATACCACAAGGGAGAATCAAAGTATATGAACAACTCACAAGGATTTCATCCCAATATAACTTCACAGTGGCACGCAGTCCATCCCAAACATAACAAACCTCATGGAAACGCAAGAATCCCATCCTCATCTCTGAATCACAAGTAGATTACACATCATACCAACCAAAACTTTCCACTAATTCAATTTTCGCTAGCAAGGTCACAACACATGCTGAACTCCCACACCGGTAGAGTATCTAATTGACAAATCGTAACCAACCACCCATAAAGCACATCAAAACCTATCGTAATGGGTAACAGAAAGTCATTCCCAGTCTTATAGCTCTCAATAATGAATAAAACAAAATGATAGACACGGGCTACCACTGTAGAATCTCCCAACAGGGGTAAACACATAAGCAGAGTACAAAATCAGGAAACTCACACATATGTGAAGCAACATAGGAGGACTCACCCCGATAAGCAGAACGAAACAAAATATGAATGATGCTCCTCTATGACAAATGAAAACCATACTTGTACGACATCATCCTTGTCCTCTCTCTCCAAAACCCATATGTCATCTCCCTCTTATTCCCGCATTCCCTCTAGTCGGTGAGCGATCTCTACCACCATCTGAAATGGAACATCCGACTCCAACTCCCGAGCCATGCTAAACCGGATATCATGGTTGAGCCCCTCAATGAACCTGCAGAGTTGCTCTCTAACTCTAGAAACCAAAGAAGGTGCATGTAGGCACAAATCACTGAATTTGACGGCATACTGTGACACTTACATAGTGCCCTGGTGCAACTTCTCAAACTCTATACGCCAGGCATCCCGAAGAGTCTAAGGAACATATACCCTCAAGAAGAACTCTAAAAACTGATCCCATGTTAGTGAAGTTTCCTCGACCATGCTACCCAACTCGTACGTTCACCACCACTGATATGCCGCTCCCTTAAGCTGGAACATAGTAAAAACAACCCCACTCATCTTCACAATACCCATAGTGCAGAGAAAATGTTGGCACTCCTCTAGGACACCATGTGCATCCTCTGAAGCCAAACCACTGAAGGTAGGAAGGTAATACTTCTTGAACCTTACAAGTCTAAGTTATTCTTCCTCAGATGTTACTGCCCTAATCACGGGTTGAACTGGAAAACCCGGCTGCGCCGGCACCACACCCAGAACTTGACCAATGTGAGCCTGCTGCTCTAAGGTGCGGGCGCGGGGAGTTTGAGCTCCTCCCCTGGTCTGTGAAGTAGTTGGTGCAGCCAGAATCAACCCTCGCCTGAGCCAATATGCCAAACATGCTCAGGAACTGTTCTAAGGTCTCCTGAAGTCCAGGGGAAACAACAGGCACCTCCGGTGCCTGTCCCCCAATAAGAGCTACTTGCAGCTCCTCAATTGCTGCTCTGATAGGTGCTCTAGCTATAGCACGTGCTCCTCCTCACCCTCTGCCTCTACCACTGCCCCAGCCTCTAGCAACACCGGCACTCGGAGCACGGTCATCAGTAAGTCCAGCGCATGTCATTACCATATGTGAGAGAGTAGAATGACAAAGGCGCAAACTCCGAGTTGTCTCACCTGACAAGAACCCTAGCCAAATAACCTCATCTCATCCAGTATAAGCTGCTCGACCGACATGCCACACCAGCACCGCCTTGATCCATATTTAGTGCAACCCGTGCACCAAATAGGCAACAACTCGAATGTACCCAATAATGGAAAGAAAAATAAATACCACTACAAGGCGCAATTCTATGAACCCGTCACACAAAGGAGGAATAATATACATGAAATAAGAAAAAAGATCATATTCCAACCTACTCTAATGCGATGCATGACCCAATCTTAACGCTGGTCCATATGGAATACCTTATACCACGATGCTCTAAATTCAATAACCATATGCGCAATAACAACAAACACACAAACTACATGGCTATAACCATGGGGAAACGGATAGCACAATATATTATCCACTCCCAATCCACACTCAACAATGAGTGGAAGAGGCCGTTGGAAGAACAGTACGCAATTATGAGTCAGGGTCGTTTTCCTCAGGGAGCTAACAATGGGTGTTAGAGTCTATACTTGATGCGTGGAGACGAAACAACTTAAATACACTTCCAATCGAGTTGGTTTTACTAATTACTTCTATAAACTATACTATCAATGATCAACTAGAGAAATGAAACTAGAAATTGACTAATTGTTTTTGGTTGTTTTCAAATAGGTAAAAAGGCCTAGAAATGTAACCTTCGCCTAGGTGTTCGCCTAATGGGTTAATTATGTTAACACTTGTTTTAGTAACTGGGGTGTATCATAGCTCTCAACTCTAAGTTTCCCACTCAATACCTCCCGGTCATAGAGTGATTTTGCCCAATTTGGCTTTCTCAACCTCAAATGGGTATCAATCTAAATAGTTGATATGAGCTGAAGTCGGGTTTTCCCTATCTCTGATTCAAACCCTTTAATTAGTCTAGTCAAATCCTTAACTGGCCCAATTTCCTATTAGTCATATTTTCCTAGACTAGGTCCCTCGTTCTCAAGTAAAGAGCAAGTCAAAAGGCATTAAGCAATGCTTACAGCCATTAATTATAAAACTAAAGCATGAACAAGGCTAAATAACAAATATCCAATCATAAACAAGGATTAAATTAAATACCCATAAGGTTTACACACTATGGTTGGGTCATAACTCTAGTAAACATCGAGCTACTCATAGTAAAAAATGAAGAAAACAAAGAAGAAACAGTAATTAAAGCCATAATATAAAATTGAAATGATAAACTATGATGTTTTGTCCAAAAATGATCAAATATTACCCAAAATGGTAAACTACAACGGCTACAGCTAGGAAAACATCAAAACATGACCTTAAAAAGTGATTCCCGTCAATTTATATTGGTCCAAAATTGGCTGACAAAAATGCCCTTCGGGAGGTTCTGCTGCCGCATAATTTCATGTGTGGTCCGTACATTGTTGAGTCTGTAGGTTAAGAGATTCTGGAGTCGCACAATTTGATCTGTGGCTGAACTTCAACTTCTACGGCCGCACTTCTGCCAAGGCTTCATTCTTGGTCATTTTGCGAACTCGGTGAACTTTTTGAATTAGTGTCAGTACAACAATGTTCTGCGGCCGCACTTCTCTCCAATCACTTATAGGATTCTACATAAGATCTGCGGCCGTAGAGAGAATTCTGTGGTCCGCACTTCTGGTCTGTTGCGCCCCTTCTCTCCTTGTGAGCTGGAATACTCCTTTTTGAGTTGAGTTTCTTCATTAGAGTCCGAATCTCCAACATTCCTGCAATTTGAACACTTCCATTAGTTTTGGGAACATAAATCAACACTTTCAAACTAAAACTAAAGCATGAAGTTACTAAAACGTTGTCAAAATCTACACTTATCAACTCCCCCAAACTTAAGTCTTTGCTTGTCCTCTAGCAAATAGATTAGTTCCCACCTCCTCAGAATGAAAGGTCATTTCAGCGAGTCATTGGTAAGCCGTACATACTCAGTTGGTGCCAGCAATTACACACAATACTCGTGCATTGTCAACAAGTTGACCATTCACATATCATGTACCTATAGTTCTAATATGACATTTGAGCTTCAAGAATTGACTTTACTCTGCGAGGACTCTTGTTCTATCATGTAGATCATGGTGGAATCCAAAATTTTCTTCCTTTACCTTCCATTTGCCAAGTTCACTATAAAGGTTTGCACTCAATCTTTACCCAATGAAAGGTTTACTCTTCTCTCACAACAAAATGTCATAAATGCGGCTTCAAGTACCATAGAGTTGCCCCAGGTGTACATCACCACAAATGTAAGCTTACTCGGTTCAAAATCAAGTAGGACTTATATCGGGTTGTAATGAAGGATTTTGGATTGGGGTAGGATACCATATGGTTAAGTGGTTACACCTTTCCTTAAGCACTCCATATTTTCATTTCTTGGCTCTCAATTACCAATTCTTAGAGGCATTCTCTTTTTCTTAGGGGCTAGAGAGACTTGACATCACTCTTTCTTGTGCATTTCATTCTTTTTATCCATCGATGCTCACGTTAGGGATCATTACCTCTTTTTGAATCCATCAACCCTTCCTTTATTATCTTTCTTGTATTTTCTCTTATTGTTTTTCTTTGTTCTTTCTCTTTTGTTGCCTTCTCTTTTCATATAAATCATTTGTTTTATCTTTTCGGTGCCTTGATAACTTTTTCAAATTCCTAAAATCTCCCTCATTATGCCTTAGGCCACTTATTTCAAAAGAGTGTTAAAGAAGGTCCGAGTGCCAAGAGAGGATCACGACAAAATGGGTAAAGGCTTATATCATGGTTATCAAATGAGAAAATCTAGAAGCTCAAAGGGGGTTGACTAGGGATAACAATATTGGTTTGCAATAGAAAGCTAAAATGGACCAAGGAAAGCCTACAATCATTTCCCAAACCAAGAAAACTCAGGATTTCTCCTTGAAGCACATGTGGGAAAAGTTCTAGATCATTCGCACGGGTACTTGGACTAGAAACGAACGATCAGCTCACCCCTCACTTAACTAAACCGTAAAAGAGGATAGAGTCGAGAGACTACAACAACCACAATCAAGTTAAAGATCACTATGGTCCAATAAACCACTCAATGATTACCAAAGTCAACTCAAGATTCTCAAAGTCACTAACTAGAGCTATTTTCTTTCAAAAACCTTGTTTCAACCCATAAGCACGTAGTTAAGTGTATTAATACCAAATGAAGCATGAATGATTCTTTTTACGAGAATGACTTTATTAGGCCTTTATTATTACTATTATTATTATTATTACCTAAACATATATAAGCTGACTCACTCCCTTAAGAAGGTTGTCACGCCATCCATCCTCGGGACGAGTCACCCGGTTCACACAAAAACTACCTTTGGAAAGAATCGTGGCATTAAGAAAACCAAAGGCTTATTATTTACGTAAACATAAGAAGATGCTACTAACAAAAAAATAACTAAAGTGTAAAATTAAAGAAGCTAATGAATAATAACTACTAAAGATAGATAAACTTCAAATAAGAAAAGGAACAAAATCATCAAATTATTACAGTCCAAATGTATCCAAAATGTATCATATGTCAAATCAAATAAAATCCACCCCCCCAATCAAATAAAATCCACCCCATATCCCATTAGGTCAACCAACTTATCATCATCATCATATCTAGGAGTGGTGGGAGTGGCAAACACCGCACACACTGCCTCAGCAGTGTCGGCAGCAAGGCATGGCTCATCAGATTGGCAGCTAGTGCAACCTGTGCAGATGGTGCATATGGATCCGGGATGGACTGGTCTGGGTCAAGTAACATATCAAAGGGTAGATCCCCAGCCGTCACAAGTCTGGTCACCGCCTTCTTGAGCTTGTCAACCGATCTCTTGCTTTCTTGAGACTTCCTCATCTTCTTCATTTCTTTGGCTAACTCCTCAATAACTGACTTGTACTATACCATAGTGTCCATGATCATCTTCTGGTTGTGCAGAATCTTCTTCAACTTCTCATCAAGATCATAAGAGACATATGGTACCTGTATAGATGACTACGCTACAACAATACTATATATGTCAGACAGCTTTGAAGTAGTCATCTGCATCCTGTTATTGAGACTCGCCAATGTATTGAAGACTCGTAGAGCGGATAATGGAGCTATAAGCATGGGCACCAGCCTTAGAGCTATAGCAGGGGCTGCCCTAGGGGCTGTGGTAAGACCTGAAGGTGGTGGCGGAGGCATAGTAGTAGCACTAGAAGAGGTATCAATAGAGGTAGACAAAAATGTACGTTGTCTCGGTGACTACCACTCTCGGCTCATCAGACTCACCTGTGGTGGTAGAAGGCTGAGCTCTCTTCTTTGGGTTTGTCGCATCCATCAACTAATACCGGTCAAATGGCTTCTTCGGCTTCACCTTGTTGTCATATGATCTTGGATCTAAATTTACTTCAGTGAGGTACTCTATGATAGTGTTAGGATAAGGGTAGGCCGTGTTGGTATGTTGTGCTACCAATGAAATGTTGGTCAACATCACAGCACCCACATTATTGGGTAGCTGGCCATGATAGATGCCACAAGAAAATCATGAGGGAGAGGAAGATTAGTCTCATTCTGGCACGTATCCAGTCTGCTAAAAACAAAGGTCTACTATCCCTTCACCTCAAAGTTCAATGTGTTCCGCTAAATGGGAACCCCATCAGTGATCCATGGAGGTGGTGGCCCTGGTGGTGCTAAGATCTCTGCTAGCCATGGTCAGACTTCTTCTTTCATTGCACACTTCTATAGGTACTCCCTTAGCTCCAAGGCCTCAAACCTCAAGTAGGCATTTAGCGTGTGCTGATCAAACTTCATCTTGAGGTTGCATACTTTAGTCACCTTTGTCCCCTTCTTAATGAGAGAAACATCTGCGTAGAACTCTCGGACGAGGTACTCCTTGGCATCTTCAACTCTCTCATTAAACCACATCCAAACCTTTCTTGCTCTGAACTTCCTCAACACTGTTGGGTTGTATTTATCCAAATCCTTCAAGGGAAACTACTGCTCAAGTGTCAAGGATCATACTGGCCACCACATACAGAAGTCAGTGAAGGCTGCCAGGCTAACAAACCTAACCTCCCATATCTCCTTTTTCTTCAATATTTCCACACCCATGGATGTACCATCTCCCCCTCTAACATCATCGGGGATATCCTATGCAGTTTGTCCATTTGTGTCTGGGCCAGCTGCTGGATAAGAGGTCTGGCTAGCATTTTCTGACCCCTCAGAATTGTTGTGAGATGTGGAGGCCTCATCTATGAGATGAAATCTCTCCTATGGCCTAGATTATGTTGGTGTCTGCTCCTCCTAAATATAGGCTGAGTTTCCCTCCGAAGCTTCCCTAGACGGGATATAGGAACAAGACTCGGAGAGGTCTACACCTCTCTATCTACATGTTGTGTTACATCCCGTACTTTAATACTAGGATGAGTCGTAGTAATCCGTATGAGCTTGAAGGGATTAAGACCATTCATGAGATTATAGAGGATTCGTGACAATGTTGTTGTTAGACCCCGTAAGTTTAACAACCTTGATACCGTTATATACATTTTATATGGTATTTTGTGTGGAACATTTTTTGCAAAAATATTTTTAAAAAATATGATTTTATATAGTTATTAATATTACTATTTTCGAACATGCTTTAAATTAAACACATAATATAAGAAAGTTTATGAGATTTTCTTTATTGTAAAGATAAAAATTATTTTTTCACAAGAAAACAAGGTTATCTTTTTACCATTTTAAGCATTAAGCGTAGGAAAATTTGTACACTTTATATGAGGTTAGGAAAATTAGAAGTTGAGAAAATATATGTATTTTTACATGGATATTTTAATGAAATAATAGTGTATGCATTGATTTTATATGTAACCATGATTTATTAATATTTTAATATTTTAATAGTAGTACTTTAGGATGAGGAAAAGACTATTTTCGAGATTATAAGTATTTATGATATGTTAAACAAGTGATAAGTAAGTGTTATAAAGGTCAGAGGGTAAACGAATCGAAGAAATTGAGTATCGCCAAAGTTTGACAATTAAGTAGGGTACATAAAGTGTGTTAAAAGTGAGTAGTATTTTAGGTAATTTGAGATAATTCTTAATTATGTGGGTAATTGGTTAATTATTGGTTAGTGGGAGATTAACAAGTCAATTAAGAAATTGGTGGGTAATTACTTAAGATCTTTGGATAAGCCTCTTGGACATCAACGTGGAAGCTTTTGCCGTTGGAAATTATGACTCTTACATTCATGTAAAAGGTAGCATTTAGAAGGCTAAGTCATCTACTGAGTAGACCACACCTCTAATATAAAAGATTGTGTTAAAAGTCTCCATGAATCACCAAAATCTAAGATATAGAGTGTTTACTTCATCTTGTAGAAAGTGAGTATTTGATGTATGTTTTATGTTTGGTTAAAAACATCTCAAGCATGTCCAAGATGATAAAATATTGAACCATCTCAAGAGGGTTCATGCGTCTCAGGTCTCAATTTCTTAAGGAATCCCGGTATGTTAAGGCTAATCCTTTCTTCTTTTGGCATGATCTAAGTAATGATACGTAAACGTAATGCTATTTCATAAGTGGTTTCACTCTTAGCAGTTAAGGATGTCTATGTTATTCATTCCTGTAAAGTTATATTCAGGTATGTCTAAGTACGTTCCTACGTCTCTATTGAGGTATATGATAAAGATGTTAATGTTTATAATATAGTGATACATGCATCTTCATGCATTTACCATCGTGTTACGACTGGTCGGGAAGTCATGCATTTACCACCGAGCTACGGCCGGTTGGGTAGTTATACATTTACCACTGAGCTACGGCCGGTCGGGCAGTCATGCATTTGCCACCGAGCTACGGCCGGTTGGGTAGTTACACATTTACCACCGAGCTACGACCGATCGGGTAGTTATGCATTTACCACCGTGCTACGGCTGGTTGGGCAGTTACCACTGATCAGTTGGGTAGTCATGCATCATACGATATGGATAAGATTCTCAAAGAGTCCCATTTGATGTCAAATAATCTTAGAGGCTTTGTAGACAGATGTTCATTTTGTAAAGTATGTCATTGGCCTTCATGACCCATATGTATACATGTTTTAAGAACGATGGTTTATTAATACAGTGTTTGCTCACTTATAGTTATACATTACGAGTTGTTGCCATGTTGTCCCATGACAGTTACAAAAAAAAGGTTACAGAGTGGTTCGTTTGGGCCAGTACGGCAGCCATGCCTCCCCAGGTTTGGGGCGTGACATGTTGTGGCCATCTTCCTAATGGTTTTGGGATGGCCAAGGTACAAGGTATCTCTACCTCGACACCTAGAAGATTCACCTTTTCCTTTTATAGTTTCACCGTCATGGTGCGATCGAACCATTGCCTATATCAAAGCAAAGATAATTGTTAGTTGCAACCCATCATTAAACATATGCAAGACTTATGTAGCTAAGGGAGAACATTGTGGACACAGTGAAATTATGACAAAAACAACAAGATGATAGAACTGGGATCTGCAGTCCGCGTGTTTTTGATGTGCGGCCGCAGACAGGAAGTGAATACCGCAAAATTACTAGTGCAGCCACACATTTATCAAAAAACATAAAAGTCCTAGAAGCCCCTCTATGACGATAGTGCAGATGCAGTTTTGCGGCCGCAGAATACATATGCGGTTTACACATTTTTGAGTGTGACCCTTGAAGATATCTGCAGTCCGCACAAATAAAGTGCAGCCGCAGATGCACTTGCTTCACCAGGTTGCCCCAAACACCTAAACTGTGGAAGAAACAAATTCAAGAGCGGCCGTAGATTTTAAAAATTATGCACATGCATTCTTTTTCTACTTAGATTTTGCAATTACTTGTACAAATAGACATGGCAACATGCTATAAACATGAAATGTCATTAACACAACCCATTATAGCATGTATTATCAAGAACAAAAATAATAGGCTGATGGAACTGGGATCTGCAGTCCACAAATTTTTGATGTGCGGCCGCAGACAGGAAGTTAGTAACGCAAAATTACAAGTGCAGCCACACATTTATCAAAAAACATAAAAGTCCTAGAAACCCCTCTATAACGATAGTGCAGAGGCAGTTTTGCGGCCGTAGAATACATCTGCGGTCTACACATTTTTGAGTGCGACCCCTTGAATATTTCTACGGTCCGCACAATTAAAGTGCAGCTGCAGATGCACTTGCTTCACCAGGTTGTCCAAAACATCTAAGCTGTGGAAGAAACAAATTCAAGTGCGGCCGTAGATTTTAAAATTTATGCACATATATTCTTTTTCTACTTAGATTTTGCAATTACTTGTACAAATAGACATGGCATCATGCTATAAATAGGAAACCTGCAGAGTGAAAACGGTTTTGAGGAAAGGAAAAAGTGTAAAATGAACTCAAGATTTATATTTATACTAAGAATCTTAAGAGGGAAAAGGGGTCAAGTGCGGCCGCAGATTTCCATATTCGGTCTGCACTCTATCACATGGGTCATCATTCTTTGATCTTAATGCGTGATCCGCACATTTCCTCTTGTGGTCGCAGATTAGTCCCGCACTGACAGGCTCAAATTTCAAAGAGTTCACATTTTTAAACTTTTTCAAGATCATAATTGTGTAGTCCGCATGTGAAATGTGCGACCGCGAATGTCCTCCTGCTGTGGCACATAGAATTGTGCGGTTCGCAGATCCTTGAACACTTGACCATTTTTTAGTTCAACCATCTTGCAAGTCACACTCAACCATGTAGCACACTTCAAATCATGTGAGAACACAAATAACATCTAACTACAAAAGAAAAGGAAAATAACATGGGTTGCCTCCTAAGAAGTGCCTAATTTAACATTGCATCAAGAAGCAATGTTAAAGCTCTCTCAAGTGAAGTAAATGATCGACACCATGTTGCTATCACCAAACTTGCCCAAGTAGTGCTTCACCTGGTGACCATTGACTCAGAATACTTCATCCTTCTTATTATTCAAGTCTAATGCACCAAAAGGTGTCACACCAACAATTTCAAATGGACCACTCCACTTGGATTTTAGCTTCCCGGGAAACATTCTCAACCTTGAGTTAAACAACAGTACTAGATCGCCCACCTTGAACTCTTTGTTCCAAATGTATTTGTCATGAAGATATTTCATCTTTTCTTTGTAAAATGATGAACTCGCATATGCATGGTACCGAAACTCATCCAATTCATTCAAATGTGCGCCCCTCAAGTTAGCGGCTACTTCCCAATCAAGATTAAACTTCTTTAAAGACCACATTGCCTTATGCTCTACTTCCACCGGAAGAGGACAAGCTTTGTCTATCACCACTTTAAACACAATGAATTTCTTTCCAAGAAATGGAGTAAAGTGATTGGCAACCGGTATGGAGACATCATGATAGGTGTTTTGTAATACGTCCGATAAGCCCATAACGCATCATCAAGCTTCTTGGACCCGTCCGTCTGATTAGCATTCACCGTTTTAGACAAGATACTCTTTATCTCCCGGTTGGAGGCTTCCACTTGCCCATTATCTTGTGGGTGAGGGGGAGTCATGCCCTTATGAGTAACACCACACTTGCTAAGTAAAGTGTCAAAAGCTTTGTTGCAAAAGTGTGACCCCCCATTGCTTATGATATCAGGCGAAGTACCAAATCTTCTTAAAATATTCTTCTTCAAGAAAACCACTACACTTCTTGCCTCATTGTTGGGTAAAGCGACAGCCTCAACCCATTTGGACACATAATCCACCATGACCAAGATGTGGGTATTTTTATAAGAGCTCACAAAAGGGCCCATGATGTCAATGGCCCAAACATCGAAAATATCAATCTCAAAAAATGGTTGTGAGAGGAATTTCATTTTTCCTTGAGATTCCACCGGCCCGTTGACATTCATAACATCTTTTCATCAACTCACTAGTATACTTGTAAAGAGCAGCCCAATAGAAACCACAACTACGCACTTTGGCCGCCGTACTTGCTCCACAATGATGACCACCATATGGCAAAGAGTGACAAGCCCCAAGAATATCACATTGCTCATCTTCCGGTACACATCTCCTAGTTATCCCCTCTGTACAAATCCAGAAAAGGTATGGTTCATCTTAATAATGATCTTGACAATCCCTTTTGAGCTTCTTCCTTTCGCTTGAAGATAACTCATCCGAAATGATTCCACGCACAAGAAAATTTTCCAAGTCCGCTAACCATGGCACATCTTTCATTGAAATTGCCAAAGGTTGCTCTTCAGGGAAGGAAACATTTATTTCAAGTCCATCATGTGGCCTCCCCTCCTCCAAATGAGATAAGTGGTCCGCCACTTTGTTGTCACTACCTTTCCTATCTTGGATGTCAACATCAAATTCTTTCCACAAGAGTACCCATCTCATCAACCGAGCTTTGGATTCGTTTTTGCTCATAAGATAATGAAGCGCCACATGGTCCGTTTGGACAATAACTTTGGTACCCATCAAGTACGCGCGGAACTTCTCAATTTCAAATACAACAATGATATAGTTGACATGGGCACTATTCATGGTCTTACTAGCATAGTAGACTAAATGGAAAATCTTGTTGATACGTTGCCCCAAATCAACCCTCACCGCTACGTCACTTGCATCACACATGAGTTCAAAAGGCACACTCCAATTTGGAGCGGTGATGATGGGAGTAGTTGTAAATTTGAGCTTTAACAATTCAAAAGCTCTCACGCAATCATCATTGAAATTGAACTTGGTATTTTTTTCAAGGAGCTTGCATGATGGGTTCACCACTTTAGAGAAATCATTTATAAAGTGCCGGTAAATACCAGCATGGCCTAGGAAACTCCGCACACCCTTCACCAAAGTTGGGAGTGGAAGATTAGAAATCACCTTAATCTTTGCCTTGTCAACTTCACTTCCATTCCTTGAGTTTTATGGCCAAGGAGAACACCTTCCTCAACCATGAGGAAGACAATCATGAGTACCAAGTTGGTTTCGTCACATCTACCGAACACTTTGTCCAAATTTGCAAGACAATCATCAAAAGAATCCCCAACCACCGAGAAGTCATCCATGAAAATTTCAAGGTAGTCCTCCACCATGTCAGTGAAAATAGCCATCTTACATCGTTGAAAAGTCATCGCTGCATTGCACAAACCAAATGGAATCCTCATGAAAGCAAACGTACCATAGGGACATGTAAAAGTAGTTTTCTTTTGATCTTCCAGAGCAATAAAAATTTGGTTATAGCCCAAGTACCCATCAAGAAAGTAGTATAAAGCACGACCAGCCAATCTATCGAGCATTTGATCAAAGAAAGGAAGTGGAAAGTTATCCTTCATTTTTACTTTGTTGAGCTTGTGATTATACATACACACCTTCCATCTGGTCACCGTTCTTGTAGGAATCAATTCATTCTTATCATTGGTGACCACCGTCATGCCCCCTTCTCTGGGACACATCGAACCAGAGAGGTCCATGAACTATCGGCGATAGGGTAGAAAACCCTGGCATCCAACCACTTGATAATATCCTTCTTGACAACTTCTTGCATAGCCTCATTGAGTCTTATTTGATGTACAATAGATGGTTTAGCACCATCCTCTAACTTGATCTTATGCATGCAAAATGTGGTGCTTTCATGATTTCTTGTACAATTGGAAGTGCCGAGTTTGGTAAAGCTCTTTGTGATCTTGGGGCAAGTACAAATTTGATGCCCTATTCAGTTTTCAAGACTTTGTGGATTGGACAACCAATACCCACTTCTATGAGATTGCAAATGGCCGATCGTAGCATGAAAATGCCGTTGGGTGTGATTGATGATGTTTTGGTCTGGGTTGATAAATTCATTCTTCTGGCGGACTTTGTCATTCAAGATTGTGAAGGCAATTATGAAGTGACAATTATTCTTGGAAGACATTTCCTTGCTACGGGTAAGGCTCTTTGTGTTGTTGAAGACGGAGAACTCACTTTTCGGGTTGGTGATGAAAAAGTGGTATTTGAGTGTGTTAAAAGTGAGTAGTATTTTAGGTAATTTGAGATAATTCTTAATTATGTGGGCAATTGGTTAATTATTGGTTAGTGGGATATCAACAAGTCAATTAAGAAATTGGTGGGTAATTACTTAAGATCTTTGGATAAGCCTCTTGGACATCAACGTGGAAGCTTTTGCCTTTGGAAATTATGACTCTTACATTCATGTAAAAGGTAGCATTTAGAAGGCTAAGTCATCTACTGAGTAGACCACACCGCTAATATAAAAGATTGTGTTTAAAGTCTCCATGAATCACAAAAATCTAAGAGATAGAGTGTTTACTTCATCTTGTAGAAAGTGAGTATTTGATGTATGTTTTATGTTTGGTTAAAAACATCTCAAGCATGTCCAAGATGATAAAATCTTGAACCATCTCAAGGGGGTTCATGCGTCTCAGGTCTCAATTTCTTAAGGAATCCCGGTATGTTAAGGCTAATCCTTTCTTCTTTTGGCATGATCCAAGTAACGATACGTAAACGTAATGCTATTCCATAAGTGGTTTCACTCTTAGCAGTTAAGGATGTCTATGTTATTCATTCCTGTAAAGTTATATTCAGGTATGTCTAAGTACGTTCCTACGTCTCTATTGAGGTATATGATAAAGATGTTAATGTTTATAATATAGTGATACATGCATCTTCATGCATTTACCATCGTGTTACGACTGGTCGGGAAGTCATGCATT
This sequence comes from Nicotiana tomentosiformis, assembly GCF_000390325.3. Taxonomy (NCBI): domain Eukaryota; kingdom Viridiplantae; phylum Streptophyta; class Magnoliopsida; order Solanales; family Solanaceae; genus Nicotiana; species Nicotiana tomentosiformis. Next base: position 33,614,038 of record NC_090813.1, on the reverse strand, counting down.
TACCATCAAGCTACGGCCGGTTGGGTAGTTATACATTTACCACTGAGCTACGGCCGGTCGGACAGTCATGCATTTGCCACCGAGCTACGGCCGGTTGGGTAGTTACACATTTACCACCGAGCTACGACCGATCGGGTAGTTATGCATTTACCACCGCGCTACGGCTGGTTGGGCAGTTACCACTGATCAGTTGGGTAGTCATGCATCATACGATATGGATAAGAGTCTCAAAGAGTCCCATTTGATGTCAAATAATCTTAGAGGCTTTGTAGACAGCTGTTCATTTTGTAAAGTATGTCATTGGCCTTCATGACCCATATGTATACATGTTTTAAGAACGATGGTTTATTAATACAGTGTTTGCTCACTTATAGTTATACATTACGAGTTGTGGCCATGTTGTCCCATGACAGTTACAAAAAAAAGGTTACAGAGTGGTTCGTTTGGGCCAGTACGGCAGCCACGCCTCCCCAGGTTTGGGGTGTGACATGTTGTGGCCATCTTCCTAATGGTTTTGGGATGGCCAAGGTACAAGGTATCTCTACCTCGACCCCTAGAAGATTCACCTTTTCCTTTTATAGTTTCACTGTCGCGGTGCGATCGAACCATTGCCTATATCAAAGCAAAGAAAATTGTTAGTTGCAACCCATCATTAAACATATGCAAGACTTATGCAGCTAAGGGAGAACATTGTGGACACAGTGAAATTATGACAAAAACAACAAGATGATGGAACTGGGATCTGCAGTCCGCGTGTTTTTGATGTGCGGCCGCAAACAGGAAGTGAGTACCGCAAAATTACTAGTGCAGCCACACATTTATCAAAAAACATAAAAGTCCTAGAAGCCCCTCTATGACGATAGTGCAGACGCAGTTTTGCGGCCGCAGAATACATATGCGGTTTACACATTTTTGAGTGTGACCCCTTGAAGATTTCTACGGTCCGCACAATTAAAGTGCAGCCGCAGATGCACTTGCTTCACCAGGTTGCCCAAAACACCTAAACTGTGGAAGAAACAAATTCAAGTGCGGCCGTAGATTTTAAAAATTATGCACATGCATTCTTTTTCTACTTAGATTTTGCAATTACTTGTACAAATAGACATGGCAACATGCTATAAACATGAAATGTCATTAACCCAACCCATTATAGCATGTATTATCAAGAACAAAAACAATAGGCTGATGGAACTGGGATCTGCAGTCCAAATATTTTTGATGTGCGGCTGCAGACAGGAAGTGAGTAACGCAAAATTACAAGTGCAGCCACACATTTATCAAAAAACATAAAAGTCCTAGAAACCCCTTTATGACGATAGTGTAGAGGCAGTTCTGTCTACACATTTTTGAGTGTGACCCCTTGAATATTTCTACAGTCCGCACAATTAAAGTGCAACTGCAGATGCACTTGCTTCACCAGGTTGCCCAAAACACCTAAGCTGTGGAAGAAACAAATTCAAGTGCGGCCGTAGATTTTTAAAATTATGCACATGCATTCTTTTTCTACTTAGATTTTGCAATTACTTGTACAAATAGACATGGCATCATTCTATAAATAGGAAACCTGCAGAGTGAAAACGGTTTTGAGGAAAGGAAAAAGTGTAAAATGAACTCAAGATTTATATTTATACTAAGAATCTTAAGAGGGAAAAGGGGTCAAGTGCGGCCGCAGATTTCCATGTTCGGTCCGCACTCTATCACATGGGTCATCATTCTTTGATCTTAATGCGTGATCCGCACATTTCCTCTTGTGGTCGCAGATTAGCCCCGCACTGACAGGCTCAAATTTATAAGAGTTCACATTTTTACACTTTTTCAAGATCATAATTGTGTAGTCCGCATGTGAAATGTGCGACCGCGAATGTCCTCCTGCTGTGGCACATAGAATTGTGCGGTTTGCAGATTCTTGAACACTTGACCATTTTTTAGTTCACCCATCTTGCAAGTCACACTCAACCATGTAGCACACTTCAAATCATGTGAGAACACAAATAACATCTAACTACAAAAGAAAAGGAAAATAACATGGGTTGCCTCCCAAGAAGTTCCTAATTTAACATTGCATCAAGAAGCAATGTTAAAGCTCTCTCAAGTGAAGTAAATGATCGACACCATGTTGCTATCTCCAAACTTGCCCAAGTAGTGCTTCACCCGGTGACCATTGACTTAGAATACTTCATCATTCTTATTATTCAAGTCTAATGCACCAAAAGGTGTCACACCAACAATTTCAAATGGACCACTCCACTTGGATTTTAGCTTCCCGGGAAACATTATCAACCTTGAGTTAAACAATAGTACTAGATCGCCCACCTTGAACTCTTTGTTCCAAATGTATTTGTCACGAAGATATTCCATCTTTTCTTTGTAAAATGATGAACTCGCATATGCATGGTACCGAAACTCATCCAATTCATTCAAATGTGCGCCCCTCATGTTAGCGGCTACTTCCCAATCAAGATTAAACTTCTTTAAAGCCCACATTGCCTTATGCTCTACTTCCACCGGAAGAGGACAAGCTTTGTCGATCACCACTTTAAACGTAATGAATTTCTTTCCAAGAAATCGAGTAAAGTGATTGGCAACCGGTATGGAGACATCATGATAGGTGTTTTGTAATACGTCCGATAAGCCCATAACGCATCATCAAGCTTCTTGGACCCATCCGTCTGATTAGCATTCACCGTTTTAGACAAGATACTCTTTATCTCCCGGTTGGAGGCTTCCACTTGCCCATTATCTTGTGGGTGAGGGGGAGTCATGCCCTTATGAGTAACACCATACTTGCTAAGTAAAGTGTCAAAAGCTTTGTTGCAAAAGTGTGACCCCCCATTGCTTATGATATCTGGTGAAGTACCAAATCTTGTGAAAATATTCTTCTTCAAGAAAACCACTACACTTCTTGCCTCATTGTTGGGTAAAGCGACAGCCTCAACCCATTTGGACACACAATCCACCATGACCAAGATGTGGGTATTTTCATAAGAGCTCACAAAAGGGCCCATGATGTCAATGCACCAAACATCGAAAATATCAATCTCAAAAATGGTTGTGAGAGGAATTTCATTTTTCCTTGAGATTCCACCGGCCCGTTGACATTCATAACATCTTTTCATCAACTCACTAGTATACTTGTAAAGAGCAGCCCAAAAGAAACCACAACTACGCACTTTGGCCGCAGTACTTGCTCCACAATGATGACCACCATATGGCAAAGAGTGACAAGCCCCAAGAATATCACATTGCTCATCTTTCGGTACACATCTCCTAGTTATCCCCTCCATACAAATCCAGAAAAGGTATGGTTCATCTTAATAATGATCTTGAGAATCCCTTTTGAGCTTCTTCCTTTCGCTTGAAGATAACTCATCCGAAATGATTCCACGCACAAGAAAATTTTCCAAGTCCGCTAACCATGGCACATCTTTCATTGAAATTGCCAAAGGTTGCTCTTCAGGGAAGGAAACATTTATTTCAAGTCCATCATGTGGCCTCCCCTCCTCCAAATGAGATAAGTGGTCCGCCACTTTGTTGTCACTACCTTTCCTATCTTGGATGTCAACATCAAATTCTTTCCACAAGAGTACCCATCTCATCAACCGAGCTTTGGATTCGTTTTTGCTCATAAGATAATGAAGCGCCACATGGTCCGTTTGGACAATAACTTTGGTACCCATCAAGTACGCACGGAACTTCTCAATTTCAAATACAACAATGATATAGTTGACATGGGCACTATTCATGGTCTTACTAGCATAGTAGACTAAATGGAAAATCTTGTTGATACGTTGCCCCAAATCAACCCTCACCGCTACGTCACTTGCATCACACATGAGTTCAAAAGGCACACTCCAATTTGGAGCGGTGATGATGGGAGTAGTTGTAAATTTGAGCTTTAACAATTCAAAAGCTCTCACGCAATCATCATTGAAATTGAACTTGGTATTTTTTTCAAGGAGCTTGCATGATGGGTTCACCACTTTAGAGAAATCATTTATAAAGTGCCGGTAAATACCAGCATGGCCTAGGAAACTCCGCACACCCTTCACCAAAGTTGGGAGTGGAAGATTAGAAATCACCTTAATCTTTGCCTTGTCAACTTCACTTCCATTCCTTGAGTTTTATGGCCAAGGAGAACACCTTCCTCAACCATGAGGAAGACAATCATGAGTATCAAGTTTGTTTCGTCACATCTAACGAACACTTTGTCCAAATTTGCAAGACAATCATGAAAAGAATCCCAACCACCGAGAAGTCATCCATGAAAATTTCAAGGTAGTCCTCCACCATGTCAGTGAAAATAGCCATGTTACATCATTGAAAAGTCATCGGTGCATTGCACAAACCAAATGGAATCCTCATGAAAGCAAACGTACCATAGGGACACGTAAATATAGTTTTCTTTTGATCTTCCAGAGCAATGAAAATTTGGTTATAGCCCGAGTACCCATCAAGAAAGTAGTGTAAAGCACGACCAGCCAATCTATCGAGCATTTGATCAAAGAAAGGAAGTGGAAAGTTATCCTTCATTTTAACTTTGTTGAGCTTGTGATTATACATACACACCTTCCATCTGGTCACCGTTCTTGTAGGAATCAATTCATTCTTATCATTGGTGACCACCGTCATGCCCCCTTCTCTGGGACACATCGAACCGGAGAGGTCCATGAACTATCGGCGATAGGGTAGAAAACCCCGGCATCCAACAACTTGATAATATCCTTCTTGACAACTTCTTGCATAGCCTCATTGAGTCTTATTTGATGTACAATGGATGGTTTAGCACCATCCTCCAACTTGATCTTATGCATGCAAAAGGTGGTGCTTTCATGATTTCTTATACAATTGGAAGTGCCGAGTTTGGTAAAGCTCTTTGTGATCTTGGGGCAAGTACAAATTTGATGCCCTATTCAGTTTTCAAGACTTTGTGGATTGGACAACCAATACCCACTTCTATGAGATTGCAAATGGCCGATCGTAGCATGAAAATGCTGTTGGGTGTGATTGATGATGTTTTGGTCTGGGTTGATAAATTCATTCTTCTGGCGGACTTTGTCATTCAAGATTGTGAAGGCAGTTATGAAGTGAAAATTATTCTTGGAAGACATTTCCTTGCTACGGGTAAGGCTCTTTGTGTTGTTGAAGCCAGAGAACTCACTTTTCGGGTTGGTGATGAAAAAGTGGTATTCCACGAACTATCGGAGAGGTCCATGAACTATCAGAGATAGGGTAGAAAACTCTGGCATCCAACCACTTGATAATCTACTTCTTGACAACTTCTTGCATAGCCTCATTGAGTCTAATTTGATGTACAATGGATGGTTTAGAGCCATCCTCCAACTTGATCTTATGTATGCAAAAGATGGGTCTTATACCCCAAATATCCGCCAAGGTCCACCCAATAGACTTCTTCCTCTTTTGTAACACTACCAGTATGGAATCTACCTGCACGTTAGTCAAACAAGAGGAAAGAATAACTGGTAAAGTAGAACAAGGGCCAAGAAATTCATAACAAAGGTGTGGAGGAAATGACCTCAACTCCAAGGTAGGTAGCTCTTCAATAGAAGGCTTTGTAGGAAGAGTCTTCCTATTTTCAAGATCCAAAGACAATTTCCGGGGTGCATAGTTGTATGACACTATTCCCTTTAAAGAGTTCACACATTCCATGAAACCATCCATCTCGTCATCATCAAAGTTGAGCAAGACGTCTTCCAACATATCACCAACATTGATAGTATCACTTGTATCATCACCAATAATATCAGTCACCAAATCCACAAAAGAACACACCTCATTGCTATTTGGTTTCCTTATGGACATACACAAGTGGAATAACACTTTTTCATCACCAACCCGAAAAGTGAGTTCTCCGGCTTCAACAGCACAAAGAGCCTTACCCGTAGCGAGGAAAGGTCTTCAAACTTCATAATTTCCTTTAAAATCTTGAATGACAAAGTCCGCCATAAGAATGAATTTATCAACCCAGACCAAATCATCATCAATCACACCCAACGGCCTTTTCATGCTACGATCGGCCATTTGAAATCTCATAGAAGTGGGTATTGGCTGTCCAATCCACAAAGTCTTGAAAACTAAATAGGGCATCTGAATGGGAATTCTTGTTGTGGGTTGATCAGTTGTTGAAACATTGGAGGCCTTTGCAAACCGACCCCCCAGCATCCTTGATTGTTACCCCAACCACGTTGGTTGTTGCCTTCCCAATTCCCTTGGTTGTTTCCACTAAAGTTTCCTCGATTATGCCAATTCCCTTGATTGTTAGAACTCCAATTTCCATGATTGTTTTTTATCTCCATTATTGTTGGTTTGGGCCTTGGAAGTTGTTTCATTGCCCTTGAAAATTGTAGACATATTGCACTTCCTCCTCTTTCTCATTATAAGAATCATCTTGAACAAAACCTCCATCACCTTGCATATACTTCTCCACTCGGGGTTTTATTTGTTAACAGTTAGTCCTCTTCTTATTCACCATAACATTCACTCTATCCATAGCATGAACTTTCTTAGGGGTTTGCACTTGATTTAGTTGAGCCTTTGCTAGTTGAGTCATGGTAGTGGTCAATTTGGCAATGGCTTACCCATAGTCTTCAAATTATCTATGGAGGTGGATCATCTTTGGATCACCATGTGGGACATTGGAAAGGGATTGCCAAGCTGATGACGTCTTCACCATCTCATCTAGAATGTCACACGCCTCCACATAAGGTCGAGTCATAATGTTCTCAACGGCTAGTTGATTCACTACACATATTTGGTTGTGTTTATCCCACGATAAAAGGTTTGTTGCAACATGTTTTCCATCGTATCGTTTGTTTCCCCTTAAAATCGGATAACAATTAAACTTATAGGTGGTTTTAAGGATATGTGATTTCACTTGGAACAAACTGATAAATGTCATAATTAATGCTAGGGATTAATGGTAAAATAAAGCTAACCAATGTGATGAACAAATACGACCCTCGAGCTAGACCGCCCTCGAGCTAAATATGCTATTAAAAAGTATGGACCTTAACAACAGAGCTTGCAAGAGAAAATATGATATATTGCCTTGTTATGAGTGAATATATGATCGCTACAAAATGATTAAGACCCTCTTTATATAGCAGAGAAATCCTATTTATGGTATAATTCTAATTAAAAAAGTAAATCCCATGATAGGCTAAATATCCGATCCTAACTCGATACATGCTGAGATTCTCGCCATGATCCTCGCCTGATCATGGATATCTCGGCTTTCTATAATTCGGCGTAGCAGGACTCCTTTGATCTTGCTCGGTCTCTTTCTCGCTTCTGTCTCGATCACGATTGACCTCAATCTTGATCAGCCATTGATCCACAAGCTTACCAATCCATCTCCGTACCATGTTCGGATATAATTGGGGCCGGGCCTTGATCTTCCGTCCTGATTTCGGTTAGTCGTACGAAATTAGGCAAGCCCGATTTTGACCGTATACAAATAGTCCCCTCATTTTTTCGAGTGCAATGACAAGAAATGAGTTGAATCTTTGAATCTACCCTCGATTTATCATTTTGTAAGCATCGTGACTTAAGCGGAAGGGGTGACCGAAACATCCCATCGGTTCAGTTTCTCAGGCATTTATGGCATGTCAGTTGTTGGTCGGCCACTAGCAACTTTGAACCATCACCATGGATCCCATAGATAGGCCTCTTTCCACTCCTTCAAACTTTACTTTCAATTTCTCCTGCTCTAATCTTCAAAGATCCTTGCATTCTTCAAGTTCCTCATCTGCAAATCTTCAAGTTTTATTGCTAACCATTTCTTAAAACACCAAATATCCTAATCCATGTTCTTCCTTATAAGGAAACCGCTTCTTCATCAAAGTCCGCCGGCACCACGGCCGTAGCAAAACGTCCCCTTGAGGACTTTGTTCCGATGAAGTGTGCTACTTCTACTGATTTCAAGGTGGAGAACACACACCCGTGTTCGGGTCGAGGTGAACCGATGTCGAGGTACGTGTATACAATTACGGAAGGTCTCCTCGAGAAGGTGAAGGAGGAGTGCAACTGGGTAGGAAAGGATATAGTAATTCCTACCCCCGAGGAATCTATCACAACTCACGTGAAGGGGTATCTAAGTGTCTATACTTAACCCTTCATGATGGCTCCATTAGATCCTATCATCGTCGCCTTCTTGCAAGAGGTACGATGTCACTCTAGGCCAAATCCATCCATCATTCAGGAGGATCATAATCTTTCTTCGATTCTTTGTAACCAAGATCGAGGGGCATCCTTTTACCCTCGATCACCTCATGCGCCTCTACGGTCCCCGACTTTAACGTGGAGGCATGATCAAGCTTCACCCCCGAGCTACCAAACCCCCATTCTCGAGCATAAATAAGACCCGAGACCTAGGTTGGATGGGCAAATTTGTCCCTGCCAAAGACATGCCGTTCCTTAAAAAGTAAAACATGAAAGTAAGTATGGTTTTGCCTTTGAATATTCATTTCAGCGTTTTGTTGCTTGCCTTCCCCTTATCTAAGTTTTTTTGTGTTGTAGTTGTGGCCGTTGTGCTGGAAGTGATCCCCGACCTGAGGCAATGGGTCGAGCAGTTAGCATCATAAAAATCTTACTCCGAGTGTGCCTGGATGGAGTTATCAAAGGGCCAATAGAGGCCCGTAACCATAGTAATCTTCTTTCCTTAGAAAGGTTTTTATTCGGGTTTTGTTATTTTATTTACTTATCTTTATCATTTTGCAATTCTAAGGAAGGATGCGCCCATGAGGCCACCCCTTGCTGAAGAGGCACATCTCCCCCCATCCGCCCCAAAGCAGGGCAAAGAGAAGAAGAGAAAGGAGGCTTCGAGTCCTCCAGGCCCAGAAAGAAAAAGGTCGGCCAGGAGGCCCCATAAGCCTAAGGGGAATGTTATCTACGTATCTCTGGAGTCCGCCCAACGGATAATGGATGGGACCGAAGATGAAGACAAAGAAGAAAACTATGAATTGATGACTCGTGTGCGAGTTGGCACCGAGCTTCAAAGAACTATTGCACAGGCGGGAGCCGCAGCTTCTTTGCCTCGACCTGATGGGCCCGAGCCGGAAAGAGTCAAAGATGCCTGACCTTGAGGTGAGGAGGCTACCGAAGAGGTGGTCGAGGCCGGTGCAAAAACCGATCTAGAAGCTCCCCAGAATGAAGATGATGCCTCGAAAGAACCACTTGGGCCAATAGTAATTGGGGACTCCTGCTCATTCCATCTAGTTCCGGATTCGATGATATGTGACGCGCGGGCTGCATAGACTTATCACGGAGAGGGGGCCCACGGAGAGGAAGGCTTTTTCTATGGCTATTCACTGACGTGGAAGATGTCACCAGTCTGAGTGATTTGGGCGTACCGAGGAAGAACTTGAATGATGTGTCCTTGAGCTATACACTGACCAACCAATTCCCGACCCCCAGAGTTGACCCTAATCGTAATTGGCCTCTTATCATCTCGATCTCGGAAGATACTCAAGTTTTCTCTACCCCCATAGGGGTGGCAAGCTATCTTTGATGCTTCGTCACTGAAGAGGATAGGCAAAAATGGATGTCGTGGACGTTGCTTGTTTGTTCAACGAGGCCCAGCATACTCTGAATCAGGTAAGTTTAAGGGCCGTTATCTTTTTATGATTTTGAATTGAAGATATTTCTAACACTTTCTTCCTTTCTCATAGGCTTCATTGTTGCACCACGAGGTCTTTCTTTGAATTCGAGAGGAACGCAATGCCGAGGTCTAGGGCCTCATGGAGAAATGTGATATTTACAAGATTCTTAGTGAGAAGCTACAGGTAGACCTAGTGGAGGCTCAAGAAGAATGTGCTGAGATGGCCGAGCAAGTATTCTGAGTTCTTCGTGATAGCGAGGCTGAGTTGGAGATAACGACTAACGATCCAATTGTACAGGTCCGACAAAGGATTGAACAGATCAAGGACTTCCAAAAGAAAATAGATAAAGTGCGAGTCGAGGTCGAAGAGTTCAAGGGATGCATGGACATTCTATCCGCACAGAAGAAAACCGCTCAAGCAGAGCTAGATTCGGCCAAGTCACAACTTCGATATGTAAAAGAGAATGCCTTGGTTCAGGCGAATAAGTTCAAGGAGCTCGAGTTTAATTTAGCCAAATTTGGGCAAAGAGCTAGAGGTTGCCAGATCTGAAGCGGCCGTGGCCAATTCTAAGGCCCAAGCTACTGCGGCCCAATTCAAAGTCGACGCCGAAGCCACTCTGGAGCAAGCCAAAGGCATGGTGGATCATTCGAAGTGGCGGGCCCGAAGGGAGGCTCTCTAGGGGATCATTGCCCAAAGTTTCGACATATCTTCCGAACTCGAGATCGCCAAGGATGAGGAATCAAAGGCTAGGAAGTTAGCATTTTCTGACGAGGATTCTGAGAATGCGAGCGGGTCCGGTGGAGAAGACTCTGATGGTGAAGAAAATTCCTTTGATAATGACCGTGCTGCTTAGGACTAGTAATTTTTGTTTTTGCTTTGAGGACGAGCGACCTTTGTAAAGAATGTTTTTGATCGGGCCATGCAGCCTTTGTAAGAAAAACTTTGATTTATGAAAACTTTTTCCTTTCCATGGTTCCCGAATTTGTTTTTTTAGTTATTTTATACAAATGTCAAAGTACTTTAGTACAACATTATATGGTTGTATTCAACGTTCCCAGGTCGGACATTCGAAATTAACCTGAGGCAGTTTCTGATAAATCGGAGCCGAGTGAGATCATTTATCTAGACTCGGAATAAGGTAATCTTTGAGTTTGATGTTCGAGTGAGAATGCTATCTCGAACTCGAAATCAGGTGGCCCTTAGGCCCGAAGAACAGTTCCCGAGTGGGCATTTATTCGAACTTGAGTCAGTTGCCCTTAAGCTCAGTAGCCGAGTAAGAGTGATATTTATAACTCAAAGTGAGAATAGCCCTTAGGCTTTCGTATTTGCCAATCTGGCCTTTGTAGAACAATCGTGGTAACATATATAAGGCTTCCTACCCATTTTGGCTTTGAAAAATGATATTTTGAAGCCCTTAAGCTCACGTCCTTTGTATTCATGTTCGCAAACATTTTAATGCCTTGTCATGAAATAATGAAGTTGTGTTCGAGAGTTTGAACAAATTCTTGATTTAATTACCTTTCTATGTTAACGTGTTATCGGAGTTTGATATTTATCTTAAGTATTAGGATTCTGCCGAGGATAGCATTTTAGAACCGGTTGTGCAACAATTTGAAGGCATGTTTTGTTACGGAATTCGGACGTCTTCGAGCCGTGTTAATTTGGTTGTAGCCTTTTTAATTCGGGATTTTCCCCTTGGGCTTATTTTCCTGTTGTACTTCGAGCTTGCCCAAATTATCAATGCCAGAGTGGGGCGCCCGTGGCCTATAAAAATCGAGGTTTGCCTTTTGAAGGTCTTATAATATCGAGGTTTTAATAATTTGATCTCTTCTATTTATCTCATCTATTTTTCAGACGGCAGTCCCCGAGTGTGGGGTTAGTTGTTCGAACTTCAGTTGTGATCGGCCGGTAAGCCTGTTTACAAAATAGATCAAAAGTATGAAATTGTAAAGTAAAATTTTCTAAGGCATGACATATTTGGCAAGGAAAAATTACTTCTCTTAATAAATACATGCGTACATGTTTGATGTCAGGGCTTGAGCAACCTATATGGGAACGGTCCACTTGACCATCTGGCCCTTACAAAATTTTCCTATCGAGACCCTGCTGTCAAGAAGTGATTTCCTTGCAACAAATTTGACATTCGGGGGTGATGCCCCCCAGTATTCGAGGTTGATTATAGAGAAACCTCGGATACTATTGAATTGTTATACGTTAGCACGAACAATGGTTGCCTCGTTAAAAACCTCGCCGGAAAAAACCCATTAGGGACAAAAACCGGTATAAGGGAAAAAAAGTGCAACATGTGCTTTCAAACCTAAAGACTGCGTGTTGAAGAATCCATTGACGTCCTCGATCGAACACCTGCAATTGGCTGGCTTAAAATAAAAATAAAAATGGAGAAGGTCATACCTTAGCAGTAGTATCGCTTTAGGAGTGATACGTTCCAATTGTTTGGTAATTGGTCGCCGTTCATCATGCCGAGCCTGTAGGATCCCATTCCGATGATATCGAGGACCTGATATGGCCCTTCCCAATTTGGACCCAGTTTTCCTTCATTCGTGTTTTGAGTGTTGAGGGTGACTTTCCTTAGCATCAAGTCCCTAATTTTAAAGTGTCGAAGATTTGGTTCTTCTGTTGTAGTACCTTTCAATCCGCTATTTTTGTGCAGCCAATCGAACGAAGGCGGCCTCACATTTGATGCATGGCCTCGTTATTCGATTCTTCTGTTGCATATCAAAACTTGAGGCTTGGTTCCCCAACCTCGACCGTGATAAGAGCTTCGGCACCATATACCAAAGAGAACAGTGTTGCCCTCGTGCTGGATTTTGACGTCGTGCGGTACACCCAAAGAACCTCCGGCAATATCTCTCTCCATTTTCCCTTAGCGTCGGTCAATCTCTTATTAAGATTTTGAATGATGGTTTTGTTGGTCGATTCGGCTTGTCCATTCCAGTGGGATGGTATGGCGTTGATAGAATCCTTTTAATCTTGTGATCCTCGAGAAATTTAGTCACTTTGCTACCGATGAATTATTTCCCATTTTCGTACACAATCTCGGTAGGAATCCCGAATCGACATATAATGTGGTCCCAAATGATGTTTATGACTTCTTTCTCTCTGACTTTCTCAAAAGCATGTGCTTCAACCCACATAGAAAAATAATCAGTCATAAAAAAAATAAACTGAGCTTTACCTGGAGCCGATGGTAGAGGTCCGACGATGTCCATTCCCCATTTCATGAATGGCCATGGGGATAAGACCGAGTGGAGCTGCTCCCCGGGCTGGTGAATCATCGGCGCATACCTTTGGCATTTGTCGCATTTTCGGACAAACACTTTGGTATCCTTTTCAATATCAGCCCAATAATACCCTGCTCTGATAACTTGTTGGACCAGTGATTCGGCACCGGAGTGGTTCCCACAAGTGCCTTCGTGAATCTCCTGGAGGACATAGTCTGTGTCTCCCGGTCCCAAACATATCGTCAATGGCCCATTGAACATCCTCCTGAATAGCGTTCCATCCTTGGCCAAAGTAAACCGTGCTGCCTTCGTGCGTAGAGTCCTTGACTCTTTCGGATATGATGGGAGTTTCCCATTCTTTAGGTATTCAATGTACTTGTTTCTCCAATCCCAGGTCAGGCTTGTAGAGTTTATTTCAGCGAGGCCTTCTTCGATTACTGTTCTTGAGAGTTGTACGATAGTCCCCGAGTTAAGTTCGTCATCCTCGATCGATGATCCCAAGTTTGTAAGGGCATTAGCCTCACTGTTCTGTTCCCGAGGTATGTGTTGTAAGATCCACTTTTTAAACAAGTACAAAGTTACCTGTAGCTTGTCCTAGTATCTTTGCATTCGATCTTCTCGGACTTTGAAAGTTCCGTTGACTTGGTTTACCACAAGAAAAGAATCATATTTGGCCTTGATGACCTCTTCTCCCAAACTTTTAGCCAGCTCAAGACCTGCAATCATGGCCTTATACTCAGCCTCATCGTTAGTTAACTTTGAAGTTCTGATAGATTGTCTAATTATGTCACCCATGGGCGGCTTCAAAATAATGAACAGCCCGGACCCTTTCAGATTTGAAGCGCCGTCTGTGAAGAGGATCCAAACCACCGATGACGTACCCGATTTTAATAATAGTTCTTTTTCGACCACGGGCACGAGGGCTGGCATGAAGTCGGCCACCAAGTCTGCCAAGATTTAGGATTTGATGGTTGTTCGGTGTTGATACTCGATATCATACCCACTGATCTCGACGACCCATTTGGCTAGTCTACCCAAAAGTTCGGGTTTGTGCAAAATATTGTGAAGGGGATAGGTAGTTACAACACAAATCGGGTGACATTGAAAATTAGGGATAGGTAGTTACGACATAAGTGTGGGTACCGGGTCTCGGCCTCACCTAAGGACCGACTAACATAGTAAGTAAGGAATTGCGTACCTTGCTCTTCTCAAACTCACCTACCGCTATTTTCGAGACCGCTAAGTATAAGTAGAGTTGCTCATCCGTTTTCGGGGTGTGAAGCAGTGGTGGGCTCGACAGGTATCGTTTTAGTTCTTGCAAGGCCTGCTGACATTTTGGGGTCCATGCAAAATTGTTCTTCTTCCTAAGCAGCGAGAAGAATCGTTGACTCCGGTCTGAGGACCTCGAAATGAATCGCCCCCGGGCGGCTATGCGCCCGCTTAGCCTTTGTATAGCCTTTACATTATCTACGACCTTGATATTCTCGATAGCTTTGATTCTATCGAGGTTAATCTCGATCCCCCGATTGGAAACCATGAAGCCGAGAAACTTTCCCGAGCCAACCCTGAATGCGCACTTTTCTGGGTTAAGCTTCATATTTTACTTTCTCAGTATATCAAAGGTTTCCTGCAAATGCATTAAATGGCCCTCTGATCGCAGGGACTTAACTAGCATGTGATCAATATAAACTTCCACAGATTTCCCTATTTTGTTCTTCGAACATTAGATTTACTAGGCGTTGATAAGTTGCACCATCATTTTTTATTCTTAATGACATTTACGTTATAACAATATGTGTCGTATTTAGTGATGAACGTAGTCTTTTCCTGATCTTGCGGGTTCATCTGTATTTGATTTTACCCGGAGTAGGCATCGAGAAAACTGAGAATCTCATGGCCGGTCATGGCATCGATCATGCGATCAATATTCGGAAAAGAAAATGAATCCGTAGGGCATGCCTTGTTCAAATCCTTATAGTCTATGAACATTCTAAGTTTAGTTCCCTTCTTCGGGACTACCACTACGTTTTCTAGCCATTCGGGATACTTTACTTCCCGAATGGATCCTATTTTGAGAAGTTTGGTTACCTCGTCCTTGATGAAGGCATGTTTGATCTCAGACTGGGGCGTTCATTTTTGCTTCACCGGGCAGAATTTTGGATCCAGCCTGAACTTGTGAGTGGTAATTTCTGGTGGGATCCTTGTCATATCGAGGTGAGACCATGCAAAAAAATCCATATTAGCTTTAAAGAATTGAATAAGTTTTTTCCTGAGCTCGGGTGTTAATCTCGTGCCCAGATATACCTTTCGATCAGGCAGATGCTCGATCAGTATGATTTGTTCTAGCTTTTCGACCGTTGATTTTATGGCGTCAGAATCATCGGGGATTATGAAGGATCGGGGTATCATATAGTCATCATCCTCGTAAATTCCCGTTCCTTCGGTTGGGCCGAGGCTGGCGACTGTGGTTGCTATTTGACTTCCTGCTTTCCCTTTGAATTCGATCCCTTTGCTGATGAAAGTGCCGATACCGGTATCACCTCATCGATCAAAAACATCTCCTTGGGGCGGGTTGCTCCCCGTACACTGTTTTGACTCCCTCCGTCGTCGGGAACTTCAGAACTTGGTGAAATGTCAAAGGCACTACCCTCATGTTATGGATCCAAGGAACTTTGTTTCTTGGATGGTCCCGACCACGTTCACTGGAAAGATACTCATCTTTGGTGGTTTTGCTCGCCATATTGAAGTTGTTAAGTACTCGAGCTGCGGGCACAATCTCATCTTGTAGACCGAGTTGTTCTACGACCCTCGACCGAATTATGTTGGCCGAGCTACCTGGATCAATCAAAACACGTTTAACTTGAACTTTATTCATAAGGCCATATATTACCAATGCGTTGTTATGATGTCGTTCGATCCCCTCCGTATCCTCGACGTTGAAAGATAAAGTCCCTTCTAGTAAGTAATCTCGTGTTCACTTTTCTCTTGTGATCGTCACCTTGGTGCATTTAAATACTAGCCCCTGAGGAATATCGACCCCTCCTACGATCATGTGAATCACGTGATGTGGCTCTTCCTACTCATTCTGCCTGTTTGAATCTCTGTTTTTAAAGTAATTCTTTGCTTGATCACTTAAGAATTCCTGAAGGTGCCCCTCGTTGAACAATCGGGCTAGTTCCTTCCTTAGCTATCTGCAATCTTCTATTTTATGGCCACAGGTACCATGATACTTGCATATTTGGTTGGGATTTCTCTAGGCTGGATTGGTCTGCAGAGGTTGAGGCCATCTAGTCTCATCCCAAATAAGGGGAATAATCAGAATCCACTCCTACACTGCTACGTGTTATTTCGGGGTTAGGTTATTTCAACCTACTCTTCCTCGGTGAGTAACGGTACTCCCAAAACATTTTTTTTTGCATACAAATGAAACATAAATAAAAATACATTCACCTCATAACCTTTCACACCATATATAGCTTCATTAGTACTTTCAACCACTCACAACATCATTATTTCATTGGCTCGCTTGGCCAGGCATATGATTCATCTTTCATGGCACGATGGCCGTATTTCATATTCCACACTTTCATATCTTTACTTTCAAGGATCATCATCATAAGCATCAACATATAGAATATTATAGAAATCCCAACTTTAAGTTCATTAGTAATGAAGGCTTTAAACACAATAGTTTGCTTTGCAAAGAAATGGAGCAAGATGATTTGCAATCGAAGCACAAGTTAAACTCATAAACGAGTGACACACCATTTATTCTTGAAATACTTTTCCCCAAAATGGCAATGCCCAATTTCAACTACTATATAAAAGCTTAAAATGCATTGGAAATACGTACAAAGCATAGCATTAATTAAAACAACCACACTTGGGCATGAATTGAGGACATAAACTTTTAGGCAAATATATTTTTGAAATACATTTGGAACAGTTGAATCAGGGCTCATTCCATAACCTTTCTCACATCATTTAATTTCATTGGCACCATTGGCCATAAGTATAACTTTCATTCTTGGCACGGTGGCCACACTTTATATCTCCAACTCACTTCTTTCACTTTTAAGCATCTTTATAGATTATTAACAATATGAATATTCGAAATCAAGGCCTTAAGTAAATATATGAGCAATAGGAGCTTTAGACGCATTGAGTATTCTTTCCAAGTTATGCATAATGGACTTTGATTTGAACATGAATTGAAGTTATAAGCGCTTTAACACATAAACCATACTTGAACATATTGCCGAAAGAGATCGTGATGAGATAGGAGTAAATGGAACATGTTTTGACTACATACATCTTTCGTCACTTTGCTTAATTGGGATAATCGCATTTATAAGGACTAACTCGGAACATGAGAATTAGGAGCCTCGCCCAACCATACTTGAAACTTATGGGAACATCAAGGAATTCAATTCTAAGAGAGAAGTTTAGCCAACATACATTTCTTGAGCTTTCCTTAAGTTACTACAATGTCCCAACACCACTAGCAATATAAATCTATAGGAAGATAGCAAAAACCAGTTAATAATTAGAAGGATTCTCATGACATAAGTCTCTTGGGAATTTTGTCAAACACCTATTATGCAAAATTGACTACAAAGCTCTACAATGGTAATCCTTTCTTCCTCGACCAATTTCAACAAGAAACTATCCAAACAAGTTCAACAACCCCCCTTATGTTACATGCATGGCCTATATCCAATTCCATAACCTAATTAAACCCATAATAATTGCATAAAGGTTTTTGGACAAGGTCTTACCCAGGTAGATGAATGATTAGTGAGTGGATTCCCTTGAATCCTCAAGATTGGGGGAGGGATTGATGATTAGAATGGCCAAGTATTCTCCCCTCTCTCTAATATACTCTCACTTCTCTCTAAATTATCAGATATTTGCTTCAAAATGAGCCCCAAAAGATATTAATCAAAATGGGGTCGGGTAAGCAAATTTCCAAAAATTACCGCAGAAGTCAATTATGTGGTGCAATTCTATTATAGCAAAACAGATATGTTGCAAGCAGAATAGATATATGGATAGTAGAATAGATATGTGGCCAGCAGTATGGTTATGCAGCCAGCGGAATAGCCACAAAATGATTTTCAAACTCTGTGTTGGGTCTGGTCCATTTCGCGATGCAATTTCGCGGTAGCATAATCATTATTCGGCCAGCAAAATCATTATATGACCAGCAAAAATAGTTTTCAAAATTTTCCCCTATCCTGTTCCACTCCGCGGTGGATCTATTGTCCGCGAAGCAATTCTGTGGTCACATAATGGACCACAGAAATGCCATGTTCTGCAACAATTTTCCTCCAACTCCCCAATGCATTGTACAACCCAACAAGTCCGTATCGCGGCTCATTTTCTACAATCTTCAAACACATTAGCCTACCTCGGTACCACGAAACCTTAAATTCCTTGGCAAAATTTTACGGGTCCGAACACTGGTGACCCGTCAAAGTATCATATTCTTATGGGATCGGGCCGTTCACCTCAGCAAGAATTTTGTAATACACTCTTATGGGATCGGGCCACTCTCCTCGTCAGGGTTATTGTAATACACTTTAACTCAAAAGAACTTTTCTACTACGTATGCTCAATTTACACAATTCGGAATATATCAATGTCACCAATCCATCATAAACTATGTGACCTCACAAGAAAGAAAGTCCCAAAATCACTATATTTACAATAACAACATAAGGGAAAAATGCACAAATATACTCACTCTCAAATATCATGCCCTAATTTTAATTCGCTGCCTATTCAAGAATATTCGGTTGGAGATCCCATAAGGACTTTTAAGCTTGTAATGTAGGTTTAGGGAAGGATAGGATAAGTATATGGGATATAAGTGACTACACCCTCCTTAAACCACATAGCCCTTATTAACACCTAGCTCCAAAACTTGTGTTCTCTCTCAAAATATAGTCAAAGCTGCCAAAATAGGCCAAATATATGCCAAAGATCCCTTTCCAATAAGCTAGGTCGTGTATTTGTGGGTTTGGAATTGAGAGAATGTGAAATGCCAACCCTGTCCTCAGCTAAATCCCGTTGACCGCTCCTACGAAAAAATTATCGCAGGTGCGGCTCTGCAAAAGTGGACTTACTTTCGTAGATGCGCAAACTCTGGGGAATTGTCTACTCTGCAGATGCGGATAGTCAATCGTAGATGTGATGCCCATGTGGAATTTCCTTTTCCGTATATGCGGACCATATAATCCCACAAGCAACTCCGTGGGAGCGGATTACTTACCACAGATGCGGTCCCAGTGTAGTGTAGCACATATTCACAGATGCGGCTTTTCCCCTCATAGATGAGATGTCGCATACGCGAACAGTGTTTCGCATATGCGGAATCACTAAAGGATTTTTCACTTTTTGTACTTTTTTTGCTCAATTTCACTTCAATTGAATTTAACTCTCTTCATGGCATCATTTACCTGAAAATCTAGCAATACACACCATAATTTTCTCATACGATGTCA